>NC_143082.1:10212500-11412500 GCF_052426305.1 Pelodiscus sinensis
ACGTAGCAAAATTCTGTAAGTGGCAACCGCTGCAAAAATTATTTCCCACCTCTGCTTTAAGAGAAGGATATGACATTTAAGAGCTATGGAAGCAGGAACAGCATCACCACAGGGGACAATTATATAGGTTGGTGTCTAGTTAGTATTATAAATAAAATGACATGGTTAAAAATGGAAGGTTATGGTAGAGGAGGGTCAGGTTGCTGAAGAGAGCCGACTTCATCTAGATTGTCACAACTTTACTCTTACATATGATATCTAGCAAATGGCCTAATGAATTTCTAGTGTAACATGCACTTAGATTGCAGAGAGATGAAAACTTTAAACGTTGGTATTAGGTATTAGAAATGACACTAAAGGGCCTAATCCTTTCGGAAAGCCTGACAGAAGCTTCAGAACTCCCAGAGACTCAAGTGATTTTTTTTTTTAAAGGGGAACTTCAAGGCACTGACTCTGTGCACGAATTCTCATCTCTGTGCAAGTGAGTCAGTGCAATCTCTAAAACATACCAATGAAGTTCACTAGTCCAAACTAAGATCTACTCATCCACCCATGCCACAATGAGCAATGAGGCATTAATAACTTGCTTACCCATAAAAAAGTTACCCTCTTTCCCAAGACCACAGATGTGTAATGCTGCACTACACAGTGCAAGTGTTACTGCAATATACATCCTCATCTCAAAGGAGGAACTTACATGTGTACTCAGTGACCCCTTTGTGGCTGCTGAAGAGGTGGTTTTGGGGGTGCAGAGAGAAATTTTTCCTTTCTAGGCATTACTATACAAAACTATTAGAGGAGGAGGGTGAAGCCCAGTTAATTTAAAAAAAAAAAAAAAAAAAAAAAAAAAGGTGGAGAGATAGCCAAGAGTTGAGCTCACATTAGAGGGAAGCAGAAGGCAGGAGTAGATATTAGGAACCAGGAGCAGGAAACAGAAGCTGGAAGAGAAATAGGAAGAACCTTACATGAAATCAGCAGCATATGAGCTGTTCTCTAAACACTATAGCAACAACTGTTCATGAAGGTAGAGATCAAATCTGGGTTTTAGCAATATGAACAGATTGCTCTTATTTCAAAAGAATCTGCAGAGCACCATAAACTTAAAGGATAAGCAGTTTACATATGAACATGCACTTGAATACCCTCCAAGTTACACGATCCTAAAGGCATTTTTTGCCAGCTAAAATTTTGCCTTTCCGAAGAGATGCTCACAACACTATGATATTCACATATCCATTACAGTGCCCCTTTAATTCTTGCTACCATCTTAAATATAGGTTGCACCTCTGGTCTGGCAATATCAACTAGGGGTGTAAGTGACTAGTCAACTACCTTATAAGGTAGTTGAGTCACTACTTGACTAGGTGCTTCCCCCCACTTGCTGCCTCTGCATCACAGGCAGCAAGGGGGCTGGGAGAACAGGAGCCGGTGCTGGGGGAAACCAGCTTAAAAGCTACAGCAGTGCTCCCCGGTACCGTCTCCACAGGGGAGGGAGAGGCACAGTGGGGGAAGCAGTCGGATCCTGACTTCTGTGCCTCTGCCTTTTAAATTTAGTAATAACCTGTGCCCCTGCCTGGTGGGAGTAGGGACTGCCCCAGGTTCCCCTCTATACCTCTGCCTTTCAAATGTAGGGGCTCTAACTACATTTTTTTAAAAGGCAGGGGCGCAGCAGTTGCAGAGGCACAGCACCTTGCTGCAGGAGGTGAGGGGTCAGGAAGCTAAGTGCACAACCCAGCCGGGAAGCCAGGGAGGAAGGACGGAGTGACTGGGAAAGGGGTGGGGCTTGCAGGGGGTCGGGAGGGACACAGAAGTCATCTCCGATGGTCCAGCAAAATCCCCCATCTGGGACCACTCAGGTCCCTAGGGTGCCAGACAAGGAAAGTCCAACCTGTTAGAAGACCTACCCCTCTTTACAGATGAAACCTGCAGAGTGATGAAGCAATGTGCCCAAGACCAACATAGAAAGTCTGTAGCAGAGCAGGGATGAGACTTTGTCACACAGTGTGCATGTTACTGAGATATTACTAAAAGTGCCCATCATTGTATTATCTCTGTGCCTTGAAGCAAGAAATAAATCCCTACCCAAAAAGTTTGCCATTGCATCCTCAGCTACAGTCATTGTGATGGGGGTGGTGCTTGCTTGTTCACGTGCCTGAAAGTAATGAGCAGGTCTGCAGCCATCACTACCGAAGGCAGGCTTAAGTAAAGAGTGGCAGCATAGTGCACTCTACAGGGGGAAGAAACTTCTCCAGTGGAAGGGATTCTCACAGTGGTCTCAAATGGCAATGGTCTCAAATTCCAGTGGGGGGAGGTCTAGGTTGGGTATTAGGAAAAAATATTTTCCTAGGAGGGTGGGGAAGCACTGGAACAGATTACCTAGGGAGGTGGTGGCATCTCCATCCTGGGAGGTTTTTAAGTCCTGGCTTGAAAAAGCCCTGGCTGGGTTGATTTAGTTAGGATTGGACTCGATGACCTCCTGAGGTCTCAACACTATGATTCTATGACATGTAAGGGCTTGTCTCCTAGGAGTTATATCCGGAGCTTCTTCAGCTATGAATACCTTCTGATTGCAGCTGCTAAGATGGTTGATGGGAAGACGGTAGATAGCCATGCCCCAATGTGGGCTTTAAAGATTAGCGTAAGGACCTGAAAAAAACTCTAGGAACTCTGACTTAAGGCTGGAGCTTGTCAATTGAAGACCTACGTCCAGACTTCTGTACTCAAACGTCTCCTCTTATCCCAGAAGCAAGTTAGGATTTCTATGCTGTCTGTGGAACACTGCCCTTTCAATACAGCAGCTCCATCTTTAGAGAATTAAAATTGCGTGGAGATACTTTTCCATTCTGAATTCTCCAAACCTATCCAGCAGGAGTTTGAGATGCTAAGAGAGAGACTTCACTGTAGAGCAAAGTGTAAGTTTAAGAGCTCTTTGCTGAAGAAAATTTGGATACGGAGGAATTAGTTGCACTCCCTGGGGAGCTTATGCTAACAGATTCATAGGCTGGATTGATTCTATGTCAGATTTGCTTAAGTAGTAACGTTTGCTAATGCTTAGGAAATAAATTACTGTACCTTCACTGCTTTTGGTGGCAAGGTGTCAGTCTGGCTCGTTGGTTTGGAATCAGTGTTCTGCTGCTTTGTGTAGACACGCCTCTTGGTTTCACACTCACTCTCTGAGTTTAGTTCAACTGGGGAAGGGAGAAGTTAAATTAATTAAAAAAAAAAGAAAACACAAGGAACTCCTAGGAAGTTCTCCCTTGCAAGCCCATATTGCAAGTATGACAGAAAAAGGCTTAAAGTTCTGTTGCTAAATGTGAATGATTAAAGCATTAGTGCTAGCACAAGCAAATGCATTTACTCTTATCTTGTTCACGACTGAAATTATCAAACTGAGTGAGTGGCTATGTGGAAGGAATATACTGGGCAGTGCATACTGAGAAGCTAGCATCTAATTCCTGGGAAATATGGTTCCAGTTTAATAAAGTGGCTAAGCACACGCTTAATAAGCTTGAAGTGAATGGGTTATAAACATGTGCTTAAGTACCTTTAGAAAGTATTTAGCCTCTTAGCTAATACTAATATATTTATTGACTCATCTGTTGGCTACAATACTTGCTATATTTGGCCCTGAGCACTAAGTCCAAATGGCAGGGGAACAGCACTGCCAGGGTTAAATGAAAAGCCTTTAAAAAGCAAGTATTAATGCTGTCTCAGTACTACAGTTATAAATCTGATAAAAATTCCCAGGCCTTGAGCTGGGCTGAGGTTTTAGCACAAGATTTTTATTGGAAAAATCCCAAGAATATGAAGGGATTGCAAAAGTTGAAGAATTAAGACTGTTTTAAAGATGACTGTATTCAAAAGCAACATTTAAAAAACAAAGAGAACCACAATTTTGTGAGTAAGATAGTTCCTTGTGAGCCAACATATGACAGCTTTCATAATCAGCAAATTCCACAGCTAATTTCTAAGCCAGTGGAAATGGAAGTTTATAAAACAAGAGCTGACCATTACAGGGACCTGAACAAATGCCATTTGAACCCAACACCTGGCTTATTGTCCTACAAAATTAAAAGAAAGCACCTAGATAGTGTGAGTGGGCTTCCATTATGGTTGTTAGGATCTGAGTTCGTATGCTCAGATGGTTTCATAAAGCTAAAGTTAAATGAAATCCAATCTTGACCAGAAGATCTCTGGGATTAAATGGGAAGCTTGACATTTACTCAAGCAGCTACAGTTCTAATGCCAAACTGATCTTGACATAAGAATGGCATACAGGTAGACTGTGCCCACCCATCCTGCCATCCACCTGCCAACTTTGTATTGGATTAGGAGAAGCAGTCCTTACCGGTGCCATCTTCAGAAAGACGAGAGTGGAAACCCAGACTCTTCTCACCCAAGAAAACCTACAAAAGAAATGTTTACCACTTAAATTTATAAAGGGATAATCCCAGTGTAAGTAACAAAATAGTGGGCAATTAACCATATAAAGCAGCATTCAAAAAAAAAAAAAAAGGCCACACGTGTCAGCCGACGGTCAGGGCAGTGTGTGCGTGTGTGTGTTTCTGAGAAAAGGTTTAACGTCCGTGTCTTTACTGCTAGGACCGGGGTCCCGTCGCAGAGGGTGGCCACCAGGCCAACAGACGCCCCTTTATATAGGAAGAGCTTATTACACCTTAGATTTTAGCTGCTAGAACACAAAGTTCCTTCGCAGCGGGCAGCCTAAGGAAGGCTGAAAGGTGCCCCAACGGACCAGTCACCTGGGAGTGACACAGATCCAAACGCCCAAGCTCTTCCTATGACTGTCCCTTTATGACCAACTGACGTTCTTTTAAATTGTGCTTGGTTCTGTTACAGCAACTGAAGGAGTCAGGTTAAAGCTTAAACAGTTACAGGTTTATTAAAAGAAGCTTATAAATCATATGGTTACAATGGCTATTGCTCTATTCCTTAAATGCTAGCAAATATATAAGTCTTAAAAATAGTTACAGGAAAAAGGTCAAGAGAGAAAATAGAAATAATGGTACCAAGTGACAGCTTAATCTTTAAAGAGCTCTAACACTGTGTGTGTGTGTGTGTGTGTGTGTGTGTGTGTGTGTGTGTGTAGACACACACACACACACACACACACTCTTAAAGGACCACATCCAGGTACAATTTTTACCCCCTTCTGTGCCTCTCGACTCCAGCGTGTCAGGCCAGGGTCGGTCCCTCAATTCCTCGGAAAGACGAATACGAGGTGGGCGTCCCCTCTGGAACCTCGGGAGGTCAAACACCAAACCCGACCAGCAGATAGGTGGTAGATTGAAACTCAGAGTAGGTGTGCTGCTGGACTCATCTTTATACCCCTGGGGGCCCGTATTCTCTTATCTTAAGTTGCCAAATTGTACTGGTCCGTTTTGTGGCGCCAGTTCTTACAAACAAGTTTCAAGTTAATTTACACTTGTAAGAGAGGAAGATAGCTAAATTAGGAGTGCCGGACTGCTGTGTGTTTATATCAATATGGGTTAAGTCGAGGGCACTTTTGTGCAGCCTCTTAGTTTGACCACCCTCTTATCTCTGCTTACAGTTGTCCATGGTCACTGAGCCAGCATATGTGAACCTCCTGCTCCAAGGTTTTCAAAGATCATGCTGTTTTTCTGCTTTGTGCCCCCTGCATGCTTTCAAGCAGACAAAGATGGATGTTAAAATGGGGATTCATGTCTG
Source organism: Pelodiscus sinensis (assembly GCF_052426305.1). Lineage (NCBI taxonomy): Eukaryota > Metazoa > Chordata > Testudines > Trionychidae > Pelodiscus > Pelodiscus sinensis. Next base: position 10,218,207 of record NC_143082.1, read on the forward strand.
GCTACAACATGGCCTGACAGACATGTGTTCATATGTACTTCGGTTGCCTTTGTAAAAGCATAAGCCAATGTGTGCTTAACTACCACAAATGCACAACTCCCACCACAGAAGAAACGCTCAAGACATTGCTTTACTGCTCTTGTACAGCATGTTCCTCTCCCCTCCCCCCCTCCCCCCCCGCATAATGCTTGAAGCAGGAGTATGAGACAGATGGCTCTCATCATTTACAGCTTATGCCCCCTATGAAAACCTAGATGCATAGAAGTCTGTTTACAGTGTCCATCCTAGACTAAGAACTTCTCAACAGTGCTAACACTAGCTACAAAGCATACATTCTGGATTTCTCACCTTCCTCGGGGCCTCACATAGGTGCCTAAGCAACTGTTTATTTTGAAATTTTACCCATAAAAGCTACAAGCTGTGAAGTTTAAAACCAACATGCTTTGTCTGTCTTCTACATCCTCCTTTATAAAAAGATTTATGAATTTCACTGTTTTTCACCTTGCGCTCAGCTCACACATGCTGCTACTCGTAAGTACAGAACACTCTCATTAACAGACCTGTTGACATAGCCTAGTATAAACTCAGGTAACAGAGTAATTTACCTAAGCGGTCAAACTGCTCAATGCAAGTTCCATATCGATATTTTAACCAAGTTTTCTCTATGTTCAATAAAATAGGGCTTAAATATACTTACATGTTGAGGAACTAAAATGCCATAATGAGATTAGTGTGAATTAGTGAGGTTCTATTGTTAATGACTGAAAGACCTATTGCAAAGGATTTCACTTTGGAAATTAATAAGGAAAACAAACAAGTCTGGATAAGGTAATTTGTTCATTTCACTGGTTTAATTTTAATAATACTACTTCCTAATGAGCACTGCATAGTTTAAAAGTGATCTGTGTTACTAGTACAAAGTAAACACTCTTACTGAATCTTTGAAATGTGCAAGATAGGTTTTTTGCACATGAATTATCAGTGTACAAGTAAGGTTCTGTTGAGTATTTGTGTCTCCAGAAATTTGTGCCATTAAATAGGCATGCCTCAGACACTAAATTTATCCTGCAATGACTTCAAAATGATCATCCTACTACCAGACAATGGTCTGTTCAATTTAGGTTCCTATACTGTGCTCTTATTACACCAAAATCACGAGTGGTGTAGAGAGAGTGAATAAGGAAAAGTTATTTATTAGTTCCCATAATAGAAGAACTAGAGGACACCAAATGAAATTAATGGGTAGCAGGTTTAAAACTAATATAAGAAAGTTCTTCTTCACACAGTGCTTAGTCAACCTGTGGAACTCCTTGCCAGAGGAGGCTGTGAAGGCTAGGACTATAACAGAGTTTAAAGAAAAGCTAGATCATTTCATGGAGGTTAGGTCCATAAAAGGCTATTAGCCAGGGGATAGAAATGGTGTCCCTGGCCTCTGTTTGTCAGAGGCTGGAGATGGATAGCATGAGACAAGTCGCTTAATCATTATCTTCGGTCCACCCCTCCTGGGGCACCTGGCGCTGGCCACTGTTTGCAGACAGGCTACTGGGCTAGATGGACCTTTGGTCTGACCCAGTACGGCCATTCTTATGTTATGTTCAAGATTTTGGAAAGTGGTCGAAGGCCACACTCTTCCATGATATCGATGGAGGGTGGTTGCAGAAGGGAGCTTGGGGTAAGGGATTGGGATGCTGGGGGGAGACTGGAGTCTGGGAGGAAGTTTGGGTGAAGGAGGTGGTTGTGACCTAGGGCTGGTGACTGGAGTGCAGGGGCGGTTGGGGATGTGACTTAGGATAGAAGGGTATTGTGATCTGGGGCAGGAGATTGGAGTGCTAGATCTGGAAGGGGGCATGGGTCTAAGAGGGAGACAAAGGGTTTGGGTATGTTCAGGAGGGAAGGGAAGGGGCCAGAGGGTTGGGGTTCCAGAAGCAGGCTATGGCCAAGAGACTTACCTGCCAGCTGTCAAAATAGCCTGCTTGCCTGCCTGCAGAGCTTAAAACATTTCTCAGCCAGCCAGCCCGCCTATGTGCTTCACTGAATAACTGAGTTGACGAGTGGGGGCATGGTTTTTCTTGACTGCCAGTTATTCAAACAAGCAGCTCCCATTGGCTTGTTTCTGGCCAGAAACCAGCCAATGGGATTGTGCTAGGGATGGGGCAGCTCCTGAAGCTTCCCCCCTCTTCCAGTTTTGAAGCAGAAAGGAAGCCCGGCAGCTGTGTTTCTGCACAGCACACAGGGCTGCGAGACAAGCAGAGGACCCTGCCTGGGGCTTACCGCTGCCTCTGCGGGCCAGATCCAGTGGCTTAGTGGGCCGCATTTTGCCCAGACCCAGAAAGTGAGTTTTAGTCAACAGCAGAACAGTGAACGAAAAGAGTAACTGCTTTTACTCTAAAGAAGTGGGTTGTGCCCATGAAAGTTCATGATACCATCTACATTTGTTAGTCTCTAAGATACTGCAGTTATTTGCTGTTTTTTATGCTTTTGTTTAATTAGTACCTTGTAAAAGGCTCCTTTTGGTTGCTGCTTTCCCATGCCACAACAGGCTAAAATATCACCACTTACCCACTTTGAAGTCATTATCACCTAGAACTCTGCACTTACAAATTTTCTCACCTGAGGCTCTTCAAGCACATCATCAGAAATTTCAGTGTGTAAGCAAAGCCCAAAGCTCAGTTAGGGACTCAACAGCAAAGTCAGAAATCATTTAGAAGCAGCAGCAGCCACCACCTCAATTAGATAATGCTTCTTCCTCCCATGTTCTTAATATGCCACCATTATGAAATTCAAGGTTTCTGCCATACCAAGAATATTTGCCATTTTTTAAACAGACTATAAGCACTACCCTTCTCTATAAAATTATAAAAACAGCTAGATATCCTGCACACAAAAGGACTTCTTATTTTGAGTCTTATAAATACAGCTCTAGTTTGCCTGTTTGTAATTAAGGACTTGCACAAAGGTAAGTTTTGTGCTCTTCTTGCACATCCTAAATTTTGATAATCTCAAAATCATGAGTCCCACGGCATGTAGATAATTTGTATCAGCCAATACAGGTCAATTTTTAGAAGACTGTTGCGTGTCTGCAAGGGATTCCATTTCAAGGAGAGTTCTTGATCCTGATTAATATGAGCACATCTTACCTTCTCCTGATCTCGATGGGAAATGGAGTCCTCTGGACTTGGTGGAACATTCTCCTTCTGCTCAGACTTGTAACTCTTGATTTCACTGGCTTCAATCTCATTCTGTAGAACAATAGAAGGACTTCAGTTTTAACATTCTTTTTCCCTTTAGAGTGAGATAGCTTTCTGTGCTGCTTCTTAAAAGAAGTTTTGGGAATACTATTTCCCGTAACACACAATTGATGACTCAAGAGAAGAGGACAAAGAAGTCTACAAATATGAGATTGGTGAAATGCACCAGGGAGGGAGAGAAATTTAGGATATAGTGAAGGAAGTAGAACTTCAGTTCCATGATAGCACCACAGTACAGGCAGTCCCCGGGTTACGTACAAGATAGGGACTGTAGGTTTGTTCTTAAGTTGAATCTGTATGTAAGTCGGAACTGGCGTCCAGATTCAGCCACTGCTGAAACTTATCAGTTTCAACAGTGGCTGAATCTGGATGCCAGTTCTGACTTACATACAGATTCAACTTAACCCCAGGCATCCCCAAGTCAGCTGCTGCTGAAACTGATCAGCGGCTGATTCCAGGAAGCCCGGGGCAGGGGCTTCCTGTAGTCAGCCACTGTCAGTTTCAGCAGCAGCTGACTTGGGGACACCTGGGGCAGAGCAGCTGGGGTGCTGCTGGGTTGGTCCAGTAGCGCCGCCGCTCCTCAGCGCTACTGGACCAACCCAGCAGCACCCAAGCTGCTCTGCCCCAGGCGTCCTGATTCAGCCGCTGCTGAAACTGACCAGCAGTGGCTGAATCAGGATGCCTGGGGCAGAGCAGCTGGGGTGCTGCCGGGTTGGTCCAGTAGCGCCCAGAGCGGCGCTAAGGGACCAACTGGCAGTGCCCCAGCTGCTGTATCACAGGCGTCCGGAGCAAAGCCGCGGAGCACGGGGGCAGCGGAACAGCCCAGACGTGCCGTGGCTGTCCTGCTGCCCTCGGGCTCCGCAGCTTTGCTCTGCTTTGCTCCCCGTCTCCCTGGTCTGCAGACCAGGGGGACGGGGAGCAAAGCGGCGGAACACGTGGGCAGCGGACAGCCCATACGCGTCCGCTGCCCGCGTGCTCCGCCGCTTTGCTTCCTCTCCCTGGTCTGCTGGAGACCAGGGAGACGGACCCCGTTCGTAACTGTGGATCCGACATAAGTTGGATCCACGTAACTCGGGGACTGCCTGTATCAAGATACCTTTGCACCAAGAACCTTTCCTTCAAAACAACTCTTTCTTTCCTGACAAGTCTCAGATGGGTCACTGGGTTAGTCTGTATCTACAAAAATATGCACCCAATAAAATGTTTTTTATCCACGAAAGCTTATGACCAAATAAATAAATCTGTTAGTCTTTAAGGTGCCCACAGGACTTAATTCCAAAACTTGCCTTACCTGAAATGCTGCCCCATTTTTTATTTGGGTCAAGCACTTCAGGGCAAGGAACCTGTATTATTCTCTAATGCACTAGGAAAGTGAGAAATCATTCTCCATATAAGTGAGTTCTATCATATCTCCAACACATGCCAGCCACCCATGTGACAAACTTCATTTCTCTCTCAAAGCAAGTCTCATTTCAGGAAAGTTTTACAGAAAAGTCTTCCAAATTTTCATCTTTAAAAAAACCCAGAGAAATCTCATGATTCTTTTGCCGATTAATTGGTAGACACTGTGGCAATGCAGAGCTCATGCCTTTCATGAGACAGCCTTTTGGTAGCAGGGAAAAGAAGTCGTCAAGCATCAACTGCAAAAGGCCTTGGAAAAAAAAATAAGGACCATGAGATATAGAATCATAGAATACTAGGACTGGAAGGGATCTTGAGAGGTCATCAAGTCCAGTCCCCTGCCCTCATGGCAGGACCAAATACTGTCTTGACCATCCCAGATAGACATTTATCTAACCTACTCTTAAATATCTCCAGAGATGGAGATTCCACAACCTCCCTGGGCAATTTATTACAGTGTCTGACTACCCTGACAGTTAGGAACTTTTTCCTAATGTCCAACCTAAATCTCCCTTGCTGCAGTTTTAGCCCATTGCTTCTTGTTCTATCCCCAGAGGTCAAGATGAACAAGTTTTCTCCCTCCTCCTTATGACACCCTTTTAGATACTTGAAAACTGATATTATGTTCCCCCTCAATCTTCTCTTTTCTAAACTAAACAAACCCAGTTCTTTTATCCTTCCTCCATAGGTCATGTTCTCTAGACCTTTAATCATTCTTGTTGCTCTTCTCTTGACCCTCTCCAATTTCTCCACATCTTTCTTGAAAATATGCTCGTATCTATCTTCTTGAACCTTTGTGTTTAATGACAGGTCTTTAGAAATAAGTAATTCTTGCAGTGTTCTGAAGGGATGTTATCACACTTGCAACAGAAGAAAATATACAAGATGCTTAGTCTTGATCAGGTGCTGTCTACACAACAGACAACCCTCAAAAGAACTCTCCCCCACAAAAAAAGATTAATCATGCCTTTTTGTAGCATAGATAGGCCTGGACCCGGCTTTAACATTTTACCAGTACTTCAGCTGGAGACATACGGGATGAAGCACAAATTGTACACTCCCACAGCAGCAAGACCCATTGTGCTTCCTGACAGTGGAGAGTACAAGGAATTCATAGCAGGAGGATAGTGGTCATAGATTCTGCCAAAGAATCAGAGCCATAGCTTCCATTGGGTTATTTGAAAACCACTGCAAACACTGCTGTAGTTGTAGCTATTTGCATCCACACTTAGCTACAATCATCGTTAAGAGGCCATAATACAAACCTGCAGGGAGTTACTGAGGATAGTTATATAGCATAGAATCTAGACTCGGTCAGCAGGGGCATTCAAATAAGCTCTGCTCACAATGGGACACCAAGCCAGGCTAGAACAGCTGGGGTGGTTTGGACTTGACTGTGAACAAGACCTGAAGGAGCCCATATGGTCAACTGGCTGGTTACTGGCTTCTAGGGAATGCTAGTCAGTGAACTCCAGCCATCTCTGTTACTAATTGGAAAAGGCTATTTAGCAACTAACAGAGGGAAGCATGAACTAAATAAAATCAGCTATTAGCAGTTAAGGAGATTTGGTAAACTGGTGCGATTACTTTCAGCTCACACCATTAAGTTACTTCAATTACTGCCCAAGGGCTTGAGAATTAGACCCACACTGCATATGGCAAGGAGAAATGCCTTCTGCTTGGATTGGGCTGTTCCAGCAGCAAAATACATCTCTAGCTGTAGACACTTCTAAGAACCACAAGCACTTCCCATGTTTAATTTGGAGACTCTTCAACACTGGGGGACAAAGTTGCCAGTCTAGTTTCCCTCTCTAGAATATTGTCATCTACTTGGAATGTATCTGTCTGGCTAGAAAGGACATAAAAATCAACAAAAATGTCTAACATTAAACAAAGCAGCTAATAGTTCCAACTGACACACCCCTTCTTTCTGACCCACAATCTTAGACTCTTGCAGTTGCTTTAACTAGAATACAGCTTGCTGTGATTCACTAGCTTCTCACTTTCTGTTCAGTTATCTGGCCAACTAAGGGAGCGCTGGTTTTAAAAAACACAACACAGACTGAGTTCAAACAAAGATGAGGAAAAAAGGATTTGAAGAGGAATAGTTGCAAAGGGGAAGAAGGCTGGTTAAAAAGCACAGAACTGTGTGTCAGGAGGCCTGAACTGCATTTATCATTTCAGGTAAGTCACTTCATTTCATTGTGCCTCACTTTCCCCTAAATCACAGAAGGTTCATAAGATTACAGTTCATTAGTGCTTGTGAAGCACACAGAGTTCCTCAGATACAGAGTGCTACAGGCATGCAGAAAAAGAAATGGTGCCAGCTGCATTTCAATGGAGGGCTTTCAGATAACATATCACCAGTTGGGTCTTTAGAAAGTATCTTATTTCAGGAAGGGGCAAGTACACATCTTTTGCTGCAGTTTTTCAATTCTTCAGAACACAAGACAGCTTTCAGTTCCAAGCGAGATAATGAATGCTCTGTTCTCTTCTACCAGGGTAACATTACATGTAAATAGCTTAGTTTACATTAAGGATGTCAACTAACGGTTATTTTACTAGTTGAGCAGTGGATGGAATTTCCATCTATCATCTATTTCCATCCACTACTCGACAGGCACTTCTGCATTCCTCTTTTGAAATGCACAAGAGCCCTCTCTAGGAGGAATGCGTCTGTAGCCTGGAGCATGCCAGCTTTGAAATGTACAAGAGTCCCCAGCGGGGGTTCTTGTGCATTTCAAAGTGGCAGCACCATATGGAGCTCGGAGTCAGTGGGGGACTCCCCAGCTGATCCCAGGTTGTATGGAAATGCTGCGCTGGAACCAGGGATCAGCTGGAGTCCCCAGCTGACCCCGGGATCAGCTGTGTGGCGCTGCCACTTTGAAATACCCTCTTTCCCCCCCTTTTGCTGCCTCTGATAGAGGCAGAAGGGGCATGGGGAGGGGAAATCGACGAGTCAACTGACTATCCGATAAGCATTTGCTTATCGGATAGTCAACTAGTCCATAACATCACTAGTTTTCATCAGAACCATTTGCTAGCCTCAGGGCTATAACAATATGACACCCACTGCATAATAGATACAACAGACAGACGTACCATATGGCCTATGGAGCTGCCTTGCCTGGACACAGCTGCCTGATACTTTGCCAGTCTATCCTTTATTGACGTTTCTGTCAGGAGAGGCATCTCCAGGTTTCTTCTACTCTCTGGCTTGTCTGAGTTCAGTGTTGGAGAGCTACACATGACGTGATCTGCAACAAGGAAATTACATGGTTAGAGTAACTTTCATAAGTGGAGCATTAACAGTAAAGCCTTCAGTACAAAGCTGTTCAAGTCTCTTCTTCCACTTTCAGGGAGACGAATACCAGACACAAGGATATTATGTAAAAAAGTGTAGATTACAGTGTTCATAAAGGTTATCAATAATTCCTAGCTATTATCTAGTGGTTATCAGTAAATCAAAGCAATTTACAAAGGAGAACAGTATCATTATTCCCATTTTAGAGATGGAGGAACAGGTGATGTGACTTGCCCAAGGTCATCCAGCAGTGGAGTGGCAGAGTAGGGAATAAGAACCCAGCTCCTTTGAGTCCCAGTCCAGTGCTCAATGGCCACACTATCCAAGAGCCTCAAATGGAAGGCATTCCATTTCCTTCCTTCCTTTCACGTGCACCAAAGAGACTTACACTAATGCACAGGCCCAAATGGCTCTGGACTACCAACCTGAAGCATTGCAGCTCCTCTCTCCAGAGCTGATGTCAAGGTCCTCTGAAGAGAAGCTGTTTTCAGAGATTCTCCTGCTACTTGCAGTCCTACTCCGGTCCCGAAAACTCTGTTAAAGACAAAATTCACCTATGAGCTCTCTGAACAAGACAGAGATTGTTGTGCATAATCCTGGAGATGCATAGGTATCACTAGCACATCTTTACTGGACTAAACAAATCTAACAAATGATGTCCTAATTAAGCATTATCAAGTCTGGTCACAAGGTGACCTCTCAGATATGTCCATAGATGTCTTTTGATTGTAAAAGGCAATTAGAATGCCACAGAAATACAAAACTTAGATTAGATGCTCATCTCCAGTACATATGCAACAAACTAGATGTCCAGGGAAGGAGATATATAAGCACTAATCCCATTTTATAAATTAACAGTTTACAAGCTCAGTAACAATCATATGTGAGACTAAAAACAAAAATATCCAGGTTTCAAGATAGCAATATACGAGAATTACTGTTCAGTAGCTGTAAAGGAGAACAAAAATGTTAGTAGATAACTACAGCCTTGTTTGATATCACAATCTATTCAAGTCAGGCTGAGCCCCACATTAGGTCTGGGAGGCCAGCTGCCTTGACAAGAGTTTGGTGCTGGACAGAAAGCTCCTCAGTTTCACCAGGATCACCACCAACCACATGGTTGGGATTCTGGACGTAATGCCCCTATACAAAGGCATGTTGCACCCACACCTTGAATATAGCATGCAGTTCTGCTCATTCCTTCTAAAACAAGTTATTAGAATTGGAAAAAAGATACAGAGAAGGGCAACAACAACAAAGTAGTATGGAATAGGTTTCATATGAGGAGAAATGAATAAAACTGGGACTTTTCGGATTAAAAAAAGAGTTTCCTAAGAAAAGGATATAAGAGGTCTATAAAATCATGACTAGCATGGACAAAGTGACTAAAGAAATGTGATTTATCTTGTCACAACAGAAGAATTGGGGGTCATCTGATGTAATTAATAAGCAGCAGGTTTTAAAAGAAAACGGAAGTTAAGTACTACTTTACACAACCCAAGTCAGCCTGTGGAACATGCTACCGTGGGATGTTGTGAAGGCCAAAATCATAACGTCAAAAAAAGAATTAAGTTTCTGGAGGTTAGATCCAGAAGTGACCATTAGCCAAGATGGTTAGGGATAGAACCCAAGTTCTGTCTGTCCCAAAGCCTCTGTCAGACACCGGGACTGGGTGGATGGTTCAATTTTTGCTTTGTTCCCTCTAAAGCGTCTGACATTGGCCACTGTTGGAAAACAGGATAGGAGCTAGATGGACTACTGATGTGACCCAGTATGGCCATTCTTATGACCGAGTGTTCCATATTTGCTGCAATCAATCCTCAAATGGCTTCCTATACAAACTTTAGTACACAATAAGAAGAATCCAATAATGATAAAAGTCAACAGTTCCTGTGAATGCTCTGTGCTGTGCAGAAGTGAGCTCTTACTACATTTAAACTCGAGAGTTGCAGTGGGGGCAGTGATCGCCTCCCCCCATCAACTTACTGATTGGTTGATCGAAATTCCATCTACTACTCGATTAGCTGATGAACTGCAATTTAACACCCCCAGTGCAGAGTTTTGTTTGCTTGTACGAAGATCAGATATATTTTCACAGCTGAAGGTCAATCAATAAAAACCAACAAGAAGTGACCAGAATTTTCTTCTCAGAAAGAGTTAAGTCTCAGAGCCTTCTGGAAATTCATACAGACGGGAAAAGGTTTGGCAAGATACTCTGACCACACATTTCTTTTCCTGATTCCAACAAGTTTCTCATTTGCTGGTCACCAGAGTGATAGAAATTCCAGTTTTATACTAACAGAGCTGTATTGTAAAATCCTCAATTTCTCTCCCCCCTCCCCCAAACAAACAAAAACAACCACCACACCCCACCAAGCCTCTTCATCACACAGAAGAGAAACTTCACACAGAAAGGAAAATGTAGTTGGAAAATCCCTTGTTTTCCATTAGCAAGGGTAGAAATTGTTTCCATAATTTAGGAAATTGGTAATGATGCTTACTGTAAAAGTGTTTTACTGAGCCTTTTCTTCTGATGAAGGTACTGATACACACCCAAATGAAATCTACCCACTTCTAGGAACTTGAAGACTACTTAGTCCTTCCCTAGATTGTTTGCGTGTTCTTGTTGAGTCCCCCTATCCACCATCACACTGAGCCAACACTCCAAAATGCCTAAAACCTTACGGTCTGGGACTGAAGACTAGACAACATTTTCTCTTTTCATCTTTTTAGACAAGCAATCCTTTTTAACAACAGAGATGTGTAAATCTAGAAGCTTTCTTGAGTTCCCTAATTGGTGGTTTCCTCCTCCTCTCCCTATTCCCCACATCCCATCCTCCTTTCTGTCAGCAGACTGGAATTGATATCAGCAAGCTTTCTCCGAAATCTTCACTCAGATTATGTAGACTAAATACGTCAACAAACAAATAAAGAGCTAACTAAGTTTTTTTTGAGGCTTCAGTAAGGTAAAATTCCTTCTTAATTTTAACAGATTGCACAAAATACTCCCAAGAGTTGGGATTGATTCCATTATGCATGAAATCACAGTGTACCGTCTATCCTTCAACCAGACCTCCTCTCAGCCCCAAGGAGCATACAATCTACATATAGGTGCAGAAGAAAAATTAACCTTTTTTAAACTTGTTCTTTGAGACTTTGTAGCATCTCACTTTTCCCAGAACTGACATGAGGTAAGCAAAAAACCCGAACCAATAAAACCCCTACTCCAATCTCCGGAAAGCCCCAAGGTTTTTGCATAAAAGATGCTGCATGTGCAGCATTTCCATTTCATTTGTTCCTTTGACCAACAACTCAATCTTGCTGTGGGAAAATCACATCTAACTTATATTGTACCATAAGAATACAAATCACTTCCTAGCAAGATTAACAATGTCAAAAAGAAAACAAATGTTTCTGCCTCAAACATATCTTAACACAATCCGAAAGTTTCAGGTTATGGTCCCCCTTTCTTCTTCTGCTTGCACTTGTGTGCCTGGAAGTATCTTTGAAATTGTTTAAGACTTGAGACATTAAAGCCAGTAATAAAGGAAAGATGGTCTTTTGGTTCAGACCCTCTTCTCAAGCAGGCAACTACAAAGTAGTTTAAAGATAGTTTCTTCCTAAAGATACAATAAAAATTTGTCTTGCTTCCGAGATTCAGAATCTGAACCCAAATCTTAATAGAAAAGAAGAACTGGGGCTTGTGCAGCATTCCTGGCCAAAATTTAATCCAGACACATTTTTGTTCCTTTGAGTCTGGATAGTCTGTTTCTACAAACAGATGTAGGTGAGGATACAAGGAGGCAGAGAGGGAGAGTGTGTCAAGACCATCAATTTAAGGAGTGAACCGTTGTATTACAGAAATGAGCACATTGCATTTTGTAGTTACTCAGACTTCTTAATCTGTTCTCTACTTTAATGAAACAAAAATGTGTCTCTATGCTGCCTCTGTGGTTTCTGCATAGCTTGGTTTCTGTGACAGAATTTCAAATAAGGAGTTATCTATGAACAATTCCAGCTGTTAAAGAGATCAGTCATTTGGTCAGCTCAATCACACTTCCTCCCTGTCCTACTCAAATATAGTTACTCAAGTTTCCCTGGAAAATTGGCACTTTCCTGTGGATTTCTGGTGTGCTCAAGCCCGTGGGCACAAGTTCCCATAATTCCTGAGAAGAAATCAAAGTCACTTCTTGCTACTGCTCCTTGTTAATTGGCACCATAAGGATAGAGTCAGATTTTATAAAATGTGAATGAAGACTAAGAACTCAGATTTAAACTATTACGGTGACAAACAAGTCTGAATGCTCATATTCAGGTAAAAATTCATCTCAAGCCAAAGATTCTGAACCCCAAGATGCCATTCATTTTATATCTGAAATAAATAACTTCCCGGTCCAAGATCTTGCTTTGTTTTACTGAGTGAGCTAATAAAATCTTCCTGAGTAAAATAAAGCCCCAAATCTAAGAAACTGAGAGAAAACTGGAGATTCCACTAGTATCAAGGCCCCAGGACTCTATTGTAAGTCACTGGCATATGCAACTAATTTTCTAGTTAAGCAATTCTCCCTGGGGACACAATCTGCAGTCCACACGCAGTATCAAATTTCATGAACAGTTGTAGGAAAATACAAGCCCTGTGCTTTGCAAGTCAAAACTAGTAGAGGCAGGAGCTCATCAAGCTGTTTTCCCTGGGAGAAGATTTTCTTTGATAAGAAACATTAAGATATATAGGCAAGAACAGCAAAGAGATGGAGTTTCAGCTCAATATAATAGCCCTTAGACTTTCCCTGTAATTTTGGCAGACCTTCCTGCCCCACAGCAGCGGGTGTTATGCTCACTTTGTGAAGAGTGTAATATGAATTGTAGCAAGAAAAACTTGTTTAGAGATCTCACTGCCATAAAAGAAACGAAACAGCCATCAACTCCATCTTGCTTTAAAAAGAATAATTTACATAAATAATCCAATCTGTGTTTTTATTGAATCCAGAAAAAAAAAAGAGAAATAATCTATCCCTTCCAGATTACCATGCTAAAAAGAGAATTCCCTGCTTTTGCATAACTGCAAACCAAGTCAGTGAGTCAAGGTGAGAGATAGAATACCTTTCATTGGCCCAATTTCTGTTGGTCCAAAAAAACCAAGCTTTGAATACCCAGGGAAAGTTCAAAGCTTGTCTCTCACCAACGAAAGCTAGTCCAATAAAAATGGTATTACTTAACCCATCTTGTCTAAAACCCTAGAACCAACACAGCTACAAGACTGCATACATGGAAAGTCAGACATCCATAAAGATTTTAGCACCAAGCACCTCAAGATACATTTTTTCAGCTTCAGTAATGAATAAAAGTGCCATTCGTACAGTTAATAGCTCTGAACCATTCTCCTGCAAAACATTTTCAGATGCCTGGGAGGCAGTTAATTTTTAGCTTCTTATACAATCCTTACCTTTGTTTGAGTTGAATCACCCTTCTCAAACATCATCTTTAGTTTGTTTAGTGGAATGCTATATTTCTCTATCTTCCCTGGAGAGTCTGGGTTTTCACTGGCCTCAGGTTTGCCTACTTCTTGTCTGGATTCTCTTACACCATTTTCCATTTTGCCACTCTCCAGTTTATGGCTCTTGGTCTCCTTGCTGTCAACTCTTGGATACTGCAGTTGGCCAGAAGCTCCAGAAGGCGATCGGAGTGGAGATCTAGTATAGACCCTGGACATTTGGTCCGTTTCTGCTACAGAGGCAGGGTTGCTTTCTACTCCAACACTCAAATTGACGACCTTCTGCCTAACCTCAGTACAGTTGCTTTGTAGGTCTTCCTTCAGAGACTCTGTTCCCGATACTGGATTCTCCCACTTCTTCTTCAACACACTCAGAGTCCCCCTTCTAAAAAGAGGAGGAAGATTTTCTGTGTTCTAAAAAGAATAAGAAGTTAATGCCAGTCAAACTGTCAGATGCAGCATTAAGGCACTTCCTTTTTACACAAAAGGAAGTAAAAGCTCAGTGCTGATCTTAGCCTGCTGCTCTTTCAGACAGCTGTGAACAGTTACAACTGTGCCACATGGAGAAATCATCTAGGATAGGGGAGGGAAGAGAAGAGAAAAAATGAAGCGCTGCAGCAGGAAGTGATCAAACATGATGGCCTTATAAGGAAAAAAAAGGACTCAGGATCGAATGAGAGTTAAATGAGACACAAATGGCCTGAATCAGTGCACTAAGGAAATCTAACAATTAACATACAGGCTTTTAGAATGAGAGAATTATGTTAACAATGGGGAAAAAAGCAGCCACATGAAAGGCAGTGGAGGGGCGCTATGCAGAACGTTGCAATGTTTTCCATCTGCTCTAAGGCAAGCAGGGAGAACAATTAGCTCTCTCTTCCAAGAGCTAAAGATTATCTTTCAGAAGCCTCTATGGTTTTGGATTTATGCATTTCTACTTTCAGTTAGTAGCAGCATTTCAGGGCCAACAGGCCTCAGAACACAGTATTTTTACACCACCCAAAACAAATTAAACACATTACAATTCTTTTGCATCCATTTATAAAATCTGATCATATTCTCCGATTAAAGGACTTTCTAACAAACTTTTCGGCATCATGCCCCTTTTTGATTTCTGAAAAACCCTCACATGCCTCCCCTCCCCCCCAAAAAAATAGTAACTAAACTTGTTGAGCAAAAAAATTTAAAAAATTTGTTTTTAAAAAAGCAAAACTTGGTGGGGAGGGGGGAGGCTGGGCTGCCCCGCGCGTGCACACACACACACACACCCCGACCGGAATTTTGGCACCCCCCCTCAAGTTTGGGAACCCATGTTCTAACTACTTCGGCTTACCACACATACAGACAACAGAACCCCACATTTGGGAAATTCACATTCAATACCTGCCAGCATTGCATTTTTGCAGTCTGCTTCTTATGGATCCTACCATAAGTGAAACTATCTGCAAGTAGAACAGGTCTGCTAGGCTTTAAGGAATTAAACAGGATTAGCAGCTATACTGGGATTTAAGTCTCACCCCATTACTCTACTAGTCACATTCTGAACGCTTCTTTACAAACTAACTAGAATCCCTGTAAGCTCCAGGAAAAGATCAGTTTATTTGCTCATTTAAAATACCAAAGTTGTAGGGAAAAGATTACAATGGATTGAAAAGGTAAAAAAAGGTATGCTGTGTGAATGGTTTTCATAATAGAATTAGACACTGATGTTCCTGCAGTTAAGAGTTTCCTTGGATCCTAGGTGCACTGCAGCATACAGAGTTCTGGCATGCATCATGCCAGGAGTCATTTTGGGCTTTGGCTCTGCTTTGTCCTGCCCATACGAGTGATGCAATAGCTTCCAGTAGTGAGCTGGCTTTCTTCCCTATTAACTCAAAGATCACATCCTACAAAGTACTTCACAACTTTCTATAATTAAAAATAGGTTTAAACAAAACGTTTTAACCTCGAACTACTAACCTACATAATAACGAAAGCTTATGCCCTAATACATTTGATAGCCACCATACTCCTTAATACTCATTAAGTGCATCATCAAAAACCCACTGGAATTAACTTGCAAATTAAGCTTGAATAAAGATTTAAACTGGTTAAATCACTACAAAAGCAACTGATATTCACACCTCTCCATCAGCTGCTTGGAGCCACATCTACTCTGAATTGATTAGACTCATTAACACTGGTTCTACACTTAATAAGTAAATTTTTTTTTTTGGTGTGCTTGCGTGTGTACACACACACGTGCGCGCCTCTCTAGCTTCCATTCCAATTCATCTGATTAAGTGGGCAAACTTAGGCCCTAATAAATCTGAGAGTCTCAAGAGCCACAGGACTCCTAGTTTTTGCAAATAGAGAATACACATGGCTACCTCTCCGAAATGTCTCTCTGCTGAGGCATGTTAAGTCCAAAGGATTTTAAATCTACTTCAGAGAAGGGCTCCCTAAATGAATTCTGCAGTTAGAAAGGAAGATAAATTAGAACTATTGGAAGCTGATAGCTTCTCTTTAAGCTTCAAAGTTTAGATTAAAAAGCAAGCAAACAAGAAAAACCATACAGCTGCCTACAGCTCAGAACACGAGGTGGCCATTCATGTTTTGTCACTGGAACTGAGACTCCGAGCCAGCTGCATTGTGGCTTCTACTTAGAAGCGAACTGAGGATTCAGTATGTGACCTTGGGCAAGTCACTAGACTTCCTTGTGCTTCAGTCAACGCAGAATGGGGAGGTGAAGGTAGAGGGAAAAGACAGGCCAAATGCAGGCCCTTAGCTTTGTCTACACTGTTGCCTTTTGCTGGCAAATGAAGCACTGATTAGCATTTTTTCATGCTTCATTTGTATAATCTATTCAAGCCATTTTTGCACACGGAGGCATAAGAATCTTGTGCAAAAAGGGGTTTTGCGCAAAAAAGAGATGTCCACAGTGCTTGTTTTTGCACATACACCCTTGCGCAAAAATGGCTTGACTAGATTATGCAAATGAAGCACAACAAAATGCTAATCAGCGCTGCATTTGCATAGTCTCTGCCAACAAAAGATGGCAGACATAGCCTTAGTGACAAAAGGTAAACACTGTATGTAAGCCAAAACAAGGTATAAAAACACCTCACAGCAAGGATGGGTTGTTTAGCTACCCTGAAGAGCAACAGTCTCTGGAAATTAGCCCTTGATTAAATGCAGCTTCTAATTCTAGAAGGGTCATACTTACATTTCTTTTTTTCTCTGCAGTAGCTTCTTCAGCTGCCTTCTGATACCTTTTGGGAAAGTGGGAAAAAACCCAGAGATTTATATGGATTCCAAATCCCAAATCTCTTGGTGGGAGAACATTGACCTGGCATCAAAGATACTCCTTTCCAGACCTCTGGAACAAAAACTGAACCTTTTGAACACATAAAGGTATGGCTGGTTGAGTGTCATGGAAACAAAGGGTAAAAGACATGTACAAACAATGCAAAATAAGGATGTTAAGTATCAGGTAACTGGCTAATCCCATTGTCTATTCCATTAGTGGATAGGGCATCTTCACCTTTGAAGTTAGCAGCAGCCCTAATGCTGTTGCTACACTTGAAAGCGCTGAAGCCCGGGGGCAGGGGAAGGAGGAGCAGAGGGACTCCCCCCACTGATTCTGGGTTCTGTGCAGCGCTGCCACTTTGACACCGTGGCAGTGTTTCAAAGTGGCAGCGCCACACAGAGCCCAGGGTCAACTGGGGAGTCCCCAGCTGATCCCAAGCTCCATGCAGCGCTGTCACATTGAAATGCTGTGAGGAGCCTGACGGCCAGCTCCACGCAGCATTCGAAGCGGCAGCGCCACACGGAGCAGCTGACCACAGGCTCCATGCGGCACTGCTGCTTTGAAGTAGCCCCCCTTTTCTCCCATCCCCCTTGCTGCCTCTATCTGATAGAGGCAGCAAGGGGTAGGAGGAAGCGACTAGTCGACTATCCTGTCAGCTAGTCAACTAGTCCTTCACATCCCTAATGCAAAATGGTACAAGGATATTTTCTTTTGAGTAATAAAACTCTTAAGAGATTTAAAACCCATTATCTTGTAAAGCCATTAAAAACTCAGAACCATGCCACACTTCATTGCCCTGGACTGACATAACCATAGCTAAAAGATCATGCTCGGGTTGTTGCAAAAACTAAAGTTTATTTGGGCTCTCTAAAAAGACAAGCACGTTTTCCCAACACTATATTGTAGTAACATACATCTTTATTTATAGTCATTCAAGTTCTACTTTTCAGAAAGTACATTTGAGTACATTTATAGTCTGCCTTGGAGTTCCCCAGTGTACAGTTCAGGAACCTTACAACTCCAGCTGTCCTGTGGTAACATCCATGTCATTGTATCATTGGAATCAAACATTTATATCTCTTGACTGCTTGGGGTCTGAGGCTCAAAGATGCTTAAGTAACCTAAGAACAGATTGGTTGTATTATCTCTTCGGCTTTGCAAATCATCCTATTTATTCTCCAGCATCTGAGCAGGTTCTTGAGGGCTTTTTAAAGTTAAATCACAACTCTGTTGGCAGATTTACTTTTAAAGTCAAGTTGTCACTTACTGGCTGTAACTTGTTGACATTAGCAGATTTTGAAAAGACATTATAAAAATTCACAGCACTTGAAATAACTGTTGGTGCCACCCCCATGACTAAACCTTATCTGGTGGACTAATCCATTAGAAGAAATAATCTCTTACCTCTCCACATATAATTGTGCTCTGCCGCTAATGTTTGTATTAAGGTATTTGTTTACACTGAAAGCTGAATTTGTGCATCTTGCATGGGAGGTTTCTCCTTCTCTCTGCTTTGTTAGTCTAAGGCAGGGCTACTCAACATGCAGCCCGCGGTCCATTTGTTTGTGGCCCATGGTGCGGTTTGGGTTTACGTGGGGGCTCAATAAGCAGCCTGCGGGTGGGATCCTTTGAACACGGCCTCCATTAGGAACATGCCCCACAACGGCGAGCCATCTCCCAGGTGGGGAAGAGCACTGAAAGTTGCAAGCGGATGGGCTGGCTGAACAGACGGGTACAGGGTGTCGGCGTTTCTAGCCCCTAGGGAGGTGTTGTCGGGTGTGCCAGGGGCACTATGTGAGAGAAGCTATTTACATATATATTTCCATGTATGTGCAATGACACTTAAGTTGCGGCCCTCGGCACGTGCTGTGAGTATCACTGTGGCCCCCGGGGCTTCCAAAGTTGAGTAGCCCTGGTCTAAGGGCTGATCCACACTACCACAGCAGATCAACCTAGCTCAAGTCCACATACTTAGATCTACTTGTGTGGTGTGTTGACTGGAGATGCGCTCTCCCTCAGCACTTCTCACTGAGTACCACAGTCAATGGGGGTATGTCTACACTACCCTCCTAGTTCGAACTAGGGGGATAATGTAGGCATACCGCACTTGCTAATGAAGCCCGGGATTTGAATTTCCCGGGCTTCATTAGCATAAGCGGGGAGCCGCCATTTTTAAATCCCCGCTGCTTCAAACCCCGTGTAGCGCGGCTACACGGGGCTCGAACTAGGTAGTTCGGACTAGGGTGCCTATTCCGAACTACCGGTACACCTCGTTTCACGAGGAGTAACGGTAGTTCGGAATAGGACCCTAGTCCGAACTACCTAGTTCGAGCCCCGTGTAGCCGCGCTACACGGGGTTCGAAGCAGCGGGGATTTAAAAATGGCGGCTCCCCGCTTATGCTAATGAAGCCCGGGAAATTCAAATCCCGGGCTTCATTAGCAAGTGCGGTATGCATACATTACCCCGCTAGTTCGAACTAGCGGGGTAGTGTAGACATACCCTGGGAGAGTCATCTGCGTTCGATTTATCACATCTGTGCTTTGTTCTTGCCTCACCTTTATTCCATCCCTTTTTCCTAGCAATGCTGCTGCTCCACCTCCTCTGGCCCTCCCATTACATTCCATGCTTGAAACCCCCTCCTCCAGAGTAACATGAGATTACCAGGTGGCCTGGCACGGGGCAGCAGCAGGGTTTGCCCCTACACAGGAGCTGGAGTGACCCAACAGTCCGATCCACCATCCATCTACCAGCCCGCAGAGCTCCATTTCACTGTGGTGACAGCAAGCGGAGTTGCCTTGGGGTTAGAGCTGCCGCAGGTTTAGTGCTTTGGGAGGCCCTATGGGTCCCATCCATAAGACGGTCAAAGCAGCTGTTGCATGGACCCCCAAATTGCAAGGCTGGGGCGGCCACTCCAAACTGTCCTATGGATGGGACAGCTCCATCTATACCAGATGTGATAAACTGACACCCCCCCCCCCCGCTAGATCAATAGCTACCCTGTTGAGCCATCCCACAGCAAAGACATGCCCTCAGAACAGGAAATCTGGGTTGCTCACATATTCCCAATCCATTCAAGTAGCTTCCATTCTGCAGGACAGAAGAAAACCACACAAGTGCTAGCCTGTGCTGATGTAGTTATGCTGGCCCAAGTCTTTGGGAATCAGGGTGTTCTGTGCTACCAAGCTTATCTTCTCAACATAGCTCCTCCATGCCAGGCACAGAACTGAAGGGAGCAACAAACAGCGGGAGTCCCCTGCTGCTCTGCCTCCTACTAGATAGGAAACAAAGATATACAGGAGAAAACACACTGACTGTGGGTGAGTGTGTGGGGCAGCCCTTTGAGTGAGCTGGCTTTGCCCTATTTCTAATAGCTGCCTGCCACATGACTGATTTTATGTCAGTGATCACATGATCATTGGCAGGTCACCCAATTCTCAGATAAAAAGCCAAAGAGCTTGGTTGAGGTAGAGAGATTTGCAGGGAACAGGCAGGCTGGTATCTGAAGGCTAATTTTACTTGGCTGATGAAATGACGTTAAGAGTGCCAAGAGTCCAGTTTTTGACCAAAACATACAGTCAAAAGGGAGCCTGGCAGCTCCTTTCAACACCACTAACAGGCCCTTATAAAACACATTGGCAGGCCTGGCAAGTTCCCTACCTGGCTCTGTGCCACTCACAGAAGTAGCAACAAATCCCTCAGGCTCCTAGGTGGAGGGACTTCATGTGCTGCCCTTATCCTATGTGCCAGTTTCGCAGCTCCTATAGGCTGGGAATTGCAGCCAATAAGAATTCATAGAATCACAGGGATAGAAGAGACTTCAGAAGGTCATTGAGTCCAATCCCCAGCTAAAAGCAGGACCATCCCAACTAAATCCTGGCAGCCAAGACTTTGGCTTTGTCAAACCAAGACTTAAAAACCTCTAAGAAAGGAGATTCCACCACTTCCCTAGGTAACCCATTCCAGGCCAAGAGCGATGTGCATTGAAAAAAATAATGGAAGACTGAAGGAGAGGATGGGAAGACATGGCTGTTGCAGGCAAGGACTAAGGTATTATGCCAATATTGGAAAGGAGTCTACACAATGCATGATTTAAATCTGTACCAACAGCCCCTCCATTTCACTAACAGTAATAGTCACAAACTTATAAACAAATGGAGAAGAGTCAGGCTGTTTGCATGGTGCTTTGGGATTGAAAAAATGTTTTTAAAAGCAGTAGATTTAGCCACAAGAGAAGTAGCTGTGGGTGTAAACACTGCTGAACCCAGGAGGAACTCCAGTGTCCTTTTCTAAATAGCTCTGCTATTGCTTTCATGGGCATAGGGAGGCCATGCTTGGTTAAAGTGGAGTGGTGGATTATTCCTGTAATCCTTTAAAATGGTATTTAAAGGTTAGTAAATTGACCAGGCTCAGTTTTAACAGACTGAGTCACTGACTACAATTACAACAAGCTGCTTCTTTTTTGTGCTCAGCACTTCTAAAGAACAAACCAGTCCATAGCAGGAATGGACTAGTGATCAGATATTTCAGCGGTTCCCAACCGTTTCCAGATGGGGCCCCATTTTGACAATTCAGGAAGACTTGGTGACCCAGGGCAATTCAAAAAGTGTGTGAATGGCTCCTTAAGAGCCACCTGAGGAGACACTTGGCGACCCTTTTGAAATGTAATGGCGATCCATATTTGGGTCCCGACCCATAGGTTGGGAAACCCTGAGGTAATTAAAACAACTTCCAGGGAGCAGCCTCTCCTGTGACACTTCCATACATCCCACTACCAATTGCACAAATTGATTCTGGGCTATATGAAAACAGACTGGGATTTACAAAGCAGCCTCAGGGAGTTAGGTGCCCAATTGACACTGAAGGTCCCACCTGTGGTCTGCACATTTTCAGATATGGCAGCAAAGCCTCCTCTCTGGGAACCAGGGAGGCTTTGCTGCGGTTACCCTATTACATGACTTTTAACATTCCTACTTCTATTTGGAGGAAGTGGGTCTGGCCCATGAAAGCTCATCACCTATTAAACCATCTCATTAGTCTTTACAGTGCTAGATGGTTTTCCCTTCTGGAATTGTACTGCAGCTGTGAGAGGAGATCCTGACCTTCACCATGCCTTGCAAGAAGCGTAGGCTTAGGGTGAACTTTACATCTGATACAAAGGACGCAAACATCTGTTTCTGATGAAAGAGTAAATCCATGGGTGGCAATTACTGAACCCCAGCTATGGATGCCTAATAGCGTATTATGAAACCACCTTCTCCTCCAACAGGAGTGGGTGCACTAGGGCTCACAACAGCAGCCAGAAAGGGGTATTAGAATTCTATGGCTAAGGCATCATGATTTGCCAACTGCCTGAAGCACATTGTTAGTTTTCTATTACCTAAAAGATGGGCGTTAACTGAACTCTGAAGAGGTAAGCAGTACAGATGGGGGACCACCACCCTCAGTTCTCAAGAGGTCATGGCTATGTTGCATATGTGGTTTTGAACTCAATCCTCAATACACTTACTTAGAGAATCTCTCCAAGAGAGCCGAGGACTTATTCTTGTTGACCAGAGAAAGTTCTTTGGCAGTGATTCTCAGAGATTGTGACGTCCATTGTCTTCTGTTAAATGGAGATGGCTCCATCTTGAGAGTAGAAATATCTGTTAAAGAAATTAAACAATATGAAACAGTGATCCAAAGGGAGCTTTCCATTAATTGGGTTTAGACTGAGTGGCTACAAATTATCAATCTTTATTTAGACATTACTTGGCAGTAGTGATGGAGACATGCTTGTAAGTCATTGCAGGCTCCTTGGATCAATTAGATAAAAAAGCTTAACAGACCGAGACTACTAAGTTCCTTTAAGATCCATTTCATAGAATCGTAGGGCTGGAAGAGACCTCAGCAGGTCATAGGGTCCAGCCCCCTGCCCAAAGCAGGACCAACCCTGACTAAATCATACCTAGCCAGGGCTTTGTCAAGCCTGGACTTAATCTCTAGGGAGGAGATTCCATCACCTCCCTAAGTAACCCATTCTAGTGCTTCGCCACCCTCCCTAGTGAAAGATTTTCCTAATATCCAGCCTACACCTCCCCCACTGTAACTTGAGACCATTGCGCCTTGTTCTGCCATCCATCACCACTGAGAACAGCCTCTCTCCATCCTCTCTGAAACCTCTCTTCAGGCTGCTATCAAATCCCCCCTCATTCTTCTCTTCTAAATAAGCCCAAATCCCTGAGCCTCTCCTCATAGGTCATGTGCTCCAGCCTCCTAATAATTTTGGTTGTCCTGGTAAGAATACTGACTATTACAACTGAATGTAAGATGACAAAAAGGATGCTAACATGAGATCTATGGCATAAATAAGCTCAGGATGCCCTATCTGCCCTTCTTCATGCTGGCATCTAAAACAATCCTTCTGGCATTTATGTAAGAAGATAGTTATGAAACCTAAAGATGTAAACCCTGTGCAAAACACAGCTCATTTATTGTCATGATCTTCAGATTTTAAGGCAGCAGACACTTCCTCTGAGAGTTGGAGAATGTCTTCTGCTTATGGCAGGTCTACAAATTTTTTATTACAACAGCTTTCAATGGCTTTAAAGTGTCTGTACTGCTGTGAACTGGGATAAGGTTCTGAACAGTTCTTTAGCATGGAAACTGTGAGACAATGAAACCAGAATTTACACATACCCAATTACTTTTAAAAGCATCTTAGAGAGGTCATGAAAACTCTACAAATCATTTGTCTCCTAATGGATATGCTGCTTGTTCCTCCTTTCTGCCATATTAGGTAGCAGTATATCCGCTGACCGCGCTAGCAGGGTGGATTGATTTTAAATCTTGGTGATTTAAATAATTGATTTTAAATTATGGCCATTTAAATCATGGATTTAAAATTACCCCCCCCCCCAAAAAAAACGGGTTTAAATCAAGTTTCCCCACTGATTCTTCACATATTTCTTAAACAATTATGCAAATCTGATCATTAAAACATGTTAAATTTCAGCTCAATACAACATTTAAGAGAGTATACTCTGTAATTCTTTTAGATAATTTGTTTTTTATTAATTTAGGAAATAATAGATAATACTAATCTGTGTCAAGCTGCTGCTATAGCAGCAATACATAAGGAAGGTTAAGAACTAAATCATACCCAATACCACCTAACCTACCCAGGCACTCATAATAGATTTAAAATGTAGCCACTCTTCTACAAAGGAATTTCAGGAACCAACTACAGAGAGAGACTGGAGAACTGGCTTTCATATGCCAATCTGACATTCTCTTTCACTGCTTGAACAAAAAGACATGAACTGAATGAGGTGTTATATTCAACCCCCAAATGACATCAAAAGCAAAGTATGAGACACGTACGGCCCACTCAATTAGCCTCACTAGCACTGGCACTACTATTCAGAGGTTCCCCCGCACCCTTTTTGTGTTAGAAAGAGTGGAGAGAAAAAAGGGGGAGCCTCCAAATTTATCTCTAGTCACCTAAGGAAGTGGGTTTTACCCACTATCACTCAGAATACTACATATATTTGTTAGCCTCTAAGGTGCTATAGGACTACTCTTTTTTAAAACACTTATTTCATTAAGCTAAATCTTAAATGTTACATAAGTGTTTCACATTTGCAATTCTTAAGTTGTTGGCTGATGGCCATCCTTGAACTCTTTTTTTAAATTTTCAAATGTCATTAGCTTTAACAGACAAGGTCTCGAAATACTACATGTACAGTTTCCTTAAAACTTTTACAGTGAGCTCTCTTCCTCCCCACTCCCACTTTCATTTTGATACAGATCTGATCCCAGATTACCAAAAAAGCTAAGATTGACTGTACTTAATGTGCACTACATTTTGGAGTATGCCCCTTCGAAACAAGTATAGGATGAGGTTCCTTTGCGAAAGCAGAGTTATGCTGAGGTAAAATAAGGAATATTCTGACGCCATAAAAATGGCACTCACTGGTAACTGGCAACTCTATATTTCTGCTACTGCAGCTTTCTGTACTATGTACTTGGGTGATAGTTAACTAGGATTTGAATCTAATTAGACAAACTGTAAGTTAAACTTTTTTTCCCTAGCAACAGCCAACATCGCAAACAATTTGGGAATTTACTTGTTAAATCATACTTCCGCTAAGAGGAGGGCAGAGGGTCTTGAAATGATGCATTGCAAAGTTGAGCCACACTGCTCGTGACATATCCACAAATTCATCACATCACTCTCTCCCAATAAGCAGTTTTCCTTATGGGCTGTGTCTACACTGCACCCCTTTTCCGGAAAAGGGATGCAGATGAGACAAGTCGGAATTGCAAATGAAGCGGGGGATTTAAATATCCCCCCGCTTCATTTGTATAAACATGGCTGCCGTTTTTTTCCGGCTCGGGGCTTTGTCGGGGAAAAGCGCCAGTCTAGACGGGATCTTTCGGAAAATAAAGCCTTTTCCGAAAGATCCCTTATTCCTCTTAAAATCAGGAATAAGGGATCTTTCGGAAAAGGCTTTATTTTCCGAAAGATCCCGTCTAGACTGGTGCTTTTCTCCGGCAAAGCCCCGAGCCGGAAAAAAGCGGCAGCCGTGTTTATACAAATGAAGGAGGGGATATTTAAATCCCCCGCTTCATTTGCAATTCCGACTTGTCTCATCTGCATCCCTTTTCCGGAAAAGGGGTGCAGTGTAGACACAGCCATGCTGTTTAGTTCTTGCAGCTAGATCCTGAACTGCTTACACTTGACACATTTTCCTTTTTCACACAGGGAACTAATTTCTTAAAATATTCCCAGATAGCGTCTCCTACACCCAGAAGCCATGACAGTTTTCCAATGGCAGAAGTGTAGAGGAATACAAAAAGCTGTGTGTGCCGAATATTGTTTTCCCTTTTTCTTTCCATTCCACTCCACTGCTCCTTTCTGTACTGCCTCTGTCCTTTCCTTTATAGACTCTCTGTCTTTAGACAATGCCTTTGCTAACTCAGCCAGACATGGCCCAGGTGCACCACCACAACACAGAACAAAGCCAATCCGGCATGTCTGTCTTTGCACATGTTAGTCTGTATTTAAGACAATAAGTGTAGCATGTTTGTGATAAGGTTTAATTGTAACATTTTTAAATGAGAAATTTAGTATTTTACTGATTACTTTAAAAATCCAAACAAAAAAAACCCACTATTTTTAATTCATTGATTTTTATCCACCTTGCATACTAAAGTCACTGCAAGGTGACAGTCTTTTTAGAGCAATAGCTCTTCTCACATACCTGGACCTTACTTTCCATGCCTTATGGGAGCATAATAAATTGATAGCAGGCTTCTTAGCATTATGGTCAAGAAATGTTACATAGTCTTGTATTTTTCATCAGTTCATTTACTAGACACTGAGGACCCCTTGGAATATAGCGCCACAGATCCACTCTTGGAGCAAAAATCACACTTTAAATGGAAGCACTAGGAAAATTTGACCATGTCACCACAACTAAAGGCAGACACTAGCACACTTCTGTAGAGACTATTTTCTAACCCACCCCCCCCAAAAAAAAGCCCCACACAAACACCACCACACACAGAATAGGAAAGGGGGGTGGGAAGAGAAGCTGCAGGATGATCACCTACTTTGTGATACGATGTACTCATGATTACTTCCTGGTTTGGAAGCAGACATTTTGCAAGCACAGCAAATCCAAGCTGCACTGCCATTGGACAGATTTCAGATCAATCCATGCAGGCTACCCTCCTGTTGCAGTTTGAGCACAGCTCTTACAAATCTGTAGGTGGCCAAGTCAATACATTCTAACTGTGCCAATTTCAGGTACTGGAGATGGTAACCACCTGGATATGTCTCCACCAAAGGCTGTTCTGAAGACCCCCTCCATTTAAATTTCACTGGTACAGTGTTCCAAAGGGACTGTTGTACAGTCCAAACCAGCACATGCTGACAACTCGGTGCCAAAACTTGTTTGCATAAGAATTTATGCTTACTTATTAACCACAAACATTCAAAACAAAAAAGCATACTAAGAGGTCCTGAAATGGTTGACGTGAAAAAATAATCAAGGGGGAGGAGAATATTGAAGGAATAACTGTGAAGATTAAACCTAATGTTCATCCTGAAGCCAAAAGTTCCTTTGTTGAAGCATGCCCCATGCTGTCTTACAATACAAGTAAGGATGTTCCGAATTTGCATGTTTCAATAGCTAAGCGATGACGTCTGTTCCAGGTGTGGTTACTTCCAGTAAGATGAAAAAAAACCTGAACATTTCCAATTCCTTAGAGCAGAAAAGTTGCCCAATAAGGAAGAGACTAAGAGCCTCTTCCCATGACCAGCAGCATTTTTTCTAAGTCACTGCGTTGAAGGGTACTGAAATGTGGCCATTACCATTACCAGAAAATTTGACAAAGTGGAGGGAATTCAAAGAACAGTAACAAAAATTATTGGGGGGTGGAGGGAGATTTGAAGAGCTAAATACATAAAGCTCAACCAAGAGGATTAACAGGAGAGGCAATAGCCTAGATTTGAACACTGAAGTGTGTAAATAAAATGGGAAAAAGTCATTCAGTGGTGCAGCATTATCAACTTAATATTAACTAACAGTAAGTAAAATCAAGCTTAAGGAACAGCCTGTTCCTGCACCCTTCCCCCTGGCCAGACACCATACACCCACCCTGCTCCTGCACCCTCCCTATAGACTACACACTGCACCTTCCCTTGTTCTTGCCCTCTAACACCTTACTCTCAGCCTGCTCCTGCACCCCCATGTCCTGCCCAGATCATACACCTTCACGCCCTCCTACCCAGATCCTGTACCTTTTCCCCTATCCCACTCGCTGGCAATCCTTTCCCACACACTGAACCCCTCACTTTTGTCCCCATCCCAGAGCCTAGCTGGGGGGGGGGGGTCCACAAAATCCACTAACCCCAGGAGATTAAATCTGGCCTATGGGAAGCCCTGAACCTCAGTCCTCCTTGTCCTTCATCCTGTGGGACTGGACCACCAGAGAAGTGAGGTGTCTCAGTTAGGGGCCACATTAGCGAAGGTTGTGGGATTTTGCAGAGGGATTTTTTTTGTTTGTTTCTAGTGTGTGTGGTCCTCATCTGATTTTTCTGTGGATTAGTGGCCCCAGATCCAAAGATTCCCCACTCCTGCCATAAATAAAGAAAACATTGAAACCTTTTGTTTAGGTAAATTAATATTTTACTTTATTTAAAATGAAGTTTGATAAACTAACATGCGAAAGTTAAAATGCTTCATCTGTTTAACAATTTAAATTAATATTTTCTTTCTTACTGGTTAAATTAAATTGTTCTCCCTAGCTTCAGCACTAACAAAATGGCTGGGCCATAATTACGAAATTAACGGTGAGTTACCATTAGCAACTGGTGGTCTGTAGAAAGGTTTGCATTGAGCCAGGTGGCCCTTAGGCCAAAATGTTTGAGAACTGCTGCTCTAGGACAGTGTCTCAATCTTTTTTAATAAGTACCCCTTTTTCAAACAAATAAAATAAGTACTCCCAGCCCCTCCACTCTCACCCAATGCCCCTCCGATCCCCCAGAGCCAGGCACCAGACATATGGTAACTCTACCTTTGAAGTGCCTGCTTCTGCCACCCAGCCCTGCCTTGGCAGCTTGTCTGCAGGGAGCAAGTGGCCCTCCAGCGCCAGGCTCACTGCATGGGGCTGTACACTCCCACCTCAGCCCAGCACCCCTGTTGCGTGGTGCCCGGAAGCAACTGCCCCCCCACACACTGCGCCACTGATGCGGGGAGGGGACGTCCTGTGGAGCAAAGCTTATTGTGCCATTTCACCACCTTTTAGCTCCTCTCCGCAGCGCTATGGGGAAGGGTTGTACTGGGCAGCTGGCGGGGGTGGGAGTAATGCGCATCTCCAGGTTCAGCCGCCCTCTCTGCTGGAGCACCCTAAGGAGGCTGCCGGAGGGAAAACGAACTAGAAGAGGCGGCTGTGGAAGTGATTTTTTTTCTCCCCGCCCAAACCTGCCCCGGCTCTCATCAGAGCTGCCACCGCCATGCACTTTTCCCAGCAGTGCTGGGGCTCATGTGCAGAGCAGCTGTTAACATTCGGGCATGTGCCTCCGACCATTCAATTTGTCAGGCACGTCCGCCGCCCCCTCCCCAATCTCCTTTGCAAGGCAAAATCCTGGACATTTTTTGCCAAATTTCACGTGTTGATGTGTCCCCCTAGACTTCTCACATAAGGGTACGCGTACTACCAGTTGAGAAGCACTGCTCTAGTAGAACAGGGTCCAGGTTCAAAGCCTGCATTACTGCCCTTCCCATCCCAACCTCTGCATCAGACAGTCCTAGCTCCTTAGCTAATCACATAAGCTTTGGACTCAAGGGCTGTGGCACCACAGGCAATCAGTCCCAGAATTCCAGGCAACACCATAGGGATCAATGCACAGCACCCTATTGATTTTGGGGAAGGAGAAAAAAATAAGGTCAGAAAACTGGTAAAACTTGATTTCCACTTCTGTGAACCCTCAGTTACCTGCATCTTCAGAAGCCTTTTATATCTGCACTTGAAAGGGAATCCTCTGAACTGTCATTCATGCTAAAATTCAACACTCTGCGCGGGGGTCTCAACAAAGACTCTAATTATCTTACCCATTACAAAGATAGCTTCCCCAATTATCACCTCTAATACCATTAGCTCACAGACATTTACCTTCGCCCCCTCCCCCCGACACCCCCTTCTGTTCTGAAATGTGATTTGTCCTTTTCATATGTGTTCATTTTTTTTAAATTGTATCCTTTGGTATATATGGTTGTGACTATTTTCTTCCATTATTTGATCTGAGGAAGTGGGTCTGGCCCATGAAAGCTCATCATCTAATAAACCATCTTGTTAGTCTTTAAAGTGCTACATAGTCCTGTATTTTGTTTAAAGCAGTGGTCACTCATCTGTAGATAGAGTTCTACTGGTAGATCTTGGAGCCTCTGAGGGTGATCTTCACTGGTTTGGCCAAGAGGCGATCAAATTCTGGTACTTCAGCTGCTCCTCCCCTCACTGCTGTCCCTCCTCCCCACCTCCACGTGCCGGGTAGGGAACGAAGAGGAGGGGTGCTGATGTCAGGGTGCCCCCACTCCCACTCTGTAGTCTGTCTCCACAGAATGGAGGGGGGCACAATAAGGCTTGGGATGGAAGGCGTTTGCTGGCTGCTTTTGAAAGTGGTGCAGGGCTAGCGCAGGGGTGAGCCTGCCTTAGCCCCACTGCATCACCTGTGGTAAGCATTGTCCAGCTGGAGCCTGCATCCTGAACCCCTGTCCCAGTCATAAACCCCTCCTGTACCCCAAGCCTCTGCCCTGGCCCTGAACTCCCCTCCCCCCAACCCAAACTCCCTTACAGAGCCTGTACCCAGAACCCCTTTCTGCACCCCAACTCCCTGCCCCAGGCTCAGCTCAGAGCAACTCCAAATCCCCTAACGTTCCAAATCTCTTAACCCAAGACCAGAGTCTACACGCCAGCCCTCTGCCCCGCCTGATGAAAGGGAGGAAGAAGGGGGACGGAGGGAGGATGGAGTGAGCAGGGGCAGGGCCTTAGAGAAGGGGCACAAAGGAGGGAGGGCAATGATATTTCGATGTGAGGTAGATCCTGGATTGCAGTTAAATTTAAAAAAGGATCTTGTGCTTAAAAAGGTTGGAGATCACTGCTTTAGAGTGAAAAGTGGGTTCTAGAACAAATTCTCATCTATCACGAACGAACACCTCTATTCTGCAGGTCTGAGCAGACAAGACTGGCTGGAACAAGTTCTAGTCAATAGCCAGGCTTTGTTAGTCTCTGGGGTGGTCCCAAAAGAGTTTCTCCAAACACTAAGATGATTTTACAAACTACAGCATATTAAACCAAGAGAGTGAAAGTCAGGATTCAAGTGAACAATCTTCCCCATAATTATAGGATGGAATTTTGTAGAAACTTTTTAATTTATGGATTTAATAAATGGATGTATAATGCTTACAGCAGGATGACACATGAAACTTGACTTTGTTTAAAGACTTATTCCACGTGCGAATACAGTCCAGGCCTGTACACGGGGAGGGTGCAAAAGCCTGCCTCCCCGGCTCCCTCCCATGATCCCCGAAGTAAGCATGCTCCATCCGAAAGCCCGCCTCCCCGCCATGATCCCTCAAGTAAGCATGCTCCATCCGGCCAGGGGAAGACAGGAGCAGCACGCTGCCTGAGCCTCCTTCCCCCATGCTCTGGCCTGCCAGGGGAAAGCTGGGGCTTATTTCCCCACTTACTAGGGGGAGGAGAGGGATTATGGCGAGTGCATTCACACCCTCATGGTCCACATTTACAAAAAAAGCACACACACCCCTCCAGAAATTCCTGCGTACAACAGGTCTGCAGTCAGTCAGGGATTGATATTAATTCTAAATCAGCCAGCCAGTTAAGTTTTGATCAGGGACAATGTCTAGTTAGTACTTCACCTTGAATATTCATTGCCTTAGAACTAGGGATGTTAAGGACTAGTCAAGTAATCGACTGTCCGATAAATATTTGCTTATCGGATAGTAAGTCGATCCCCCCCCTCCCTTGCTGCTTCTATCAGATAGAGGCAACAAAGGGGGCGAGGGGGTACTTCAAAGTGCCAGTGCTGCACAACTGAGCCTGGGATCAGCTGTGCAGCACTGCCGCAGGAAGAGCCTGGGGTCAGCTGGGGACTTCCCAGCTGATCCTGGGCTCCAGCGCAGCATCTCCAGCACGGCAGACCCCAGCTGTGACCCAAGCTCCGCTTGGCATTTCAAATTGGCAGCACTGCATGGAACCCAGGGGGTCAATGGGGAACTCAGTCTCCTCCTGACTCCCGACTCCAATCTGCACTGCCACTTTGAAATGCCCAAGAGCCTCTGCTGGGGACTCTTGTACATTTCAAAGCTGGCAGGCCACGTGCAGGCTGTAGTTAGCAGGACTTCCCACTGGCGCCAGGCTGCACACAGAAGTGCCTATCGACTAGTCGATGGAAATTCCATCCACTATTCAAATAGTCAATTAACTGTTACTCAACATCCTTACTTAGAACTCATACTATTTTTTCACAGTGTGGCAGTGTCAGGGTTACACTGAAAACCCAGTGATCACTGCTCATTCGCCATATAAGGCCTGTCAAAGGAGCAGCCCTTTCGGGTGAGGGATGGATGGGAGAAATTGGTAGAGTGTGATACAATGTGCTTCCCAGTCCAGGACTGATAGTGTTGCCAGTTGGTCATTGACACACACAAAATACTTCAGGTTGCGACTGTGCTACTAAGCCAAACCTCAGAGACCGTCTATGCCCAGCTACAATTTTTAAGGGCCAAGTTTAAAATCCCTGAAAAGGGTTATAAGAAAACTCTAAATTAAATTCTGAGTGGATTTCATATTACTGATGTCAGTCTCTTGACACTTGCCAAACTATGTACTCTGAATCATCTTTGCATAGGTAGGGCAGACAACACTTGTGTTCACAGGATGAACAGTTAATTACTCAAACTACTTGCTTATAAAATCTTGTCCCATGACACAGTGGAAGTCAGTGAAATTAGCCTGGAAGGGCACTTTTTAGCACAGAAAGGGAGTACGTAGTGAAGCCCATTTGATAGCAAGACAATTAGCAGCAAGATTCTTTCATACACAAATCATTTTGCACTAAATTCCTACAGACATCAAGGCCTTGCAACTTCAAATCTGCTGTGGTCAAAGGGGAACCTCTCAGTGCAAGTTCAAGGGTGCATGAGTTCTAGATATGTCTCACCACATAAACAAGGCCTTGTCTAGACCCAGAGATCTGTCTCAATTATATAGCCATCACTAATGTAGCTGCTTTTGTGCAAACCCCAGAATCAGTAGACCAGGCCACTATTTGCACTGGAATAATGCCTGTTTATACACGGGTATAGCCAAAGAAAATTACATTTACAAGAGTCTCTCATCACCAGTTAGTCTGCTTCCTCCCTCCCAAGGAAACAACTAAACAAGGGGCAGTCAAAGGGCATAGCTGAGATTTGGGTGTAAA
This sequence comes from Pelodiscus sinensis, assembly GCF_052426305.1. Taxonomy (NCBI): domain Eukaryota; kingdom Metazoa; phylum Chordata; order Testudines; family Trionychidae; genus Pelodiscus; species Pelodiscus sinensis. Next base: position 10,250,929 of record NC_143082.1, read on the forward strand.
TTTAACCCATGCACTAAAATATACCCTTCTTAGCCATACAGAAGAACTCGTTAAAAGAGGATCAATATCTCCAAGCTTTGTACCTTGCACATTTACATGTAACATACCTGTGTTTTACAGATTAAGCCTGCAGTTTAATATTAGCTGAAAACTGATATGCTCTAAACAGGAAGCATCTAATAAAGCTGCATTTCACTTTCAGTGAACTCTATTATGATATCTTGCATTTTCACTCTGGTTTATATGTACAATTCAGTGGAATATTGACAGCAGAGGAATTTGTTTAAAAATGCATCTTAATTGTTTAAAAATCAACTGACTTTTCTTGTGTAATTTTTAATTTGTTTAAGGTCAGACCATTTACAGGGAAATCCTGTTACCAAAATGGAGGAGGCCAGACAACTGTGGTAACAGAAAGAATAGCAAGGGAAGTTGAAAGTATACAGGCATGTTTAAATAGCACACCTTGTTTTAAACACATTCATACTTATCTTTGATAGTCATAATTTTGACTTCCGGCAGGTAATGCATGTCTTTCATTAGAAGAGACCACGCCTTTAGCTGTGGTCACATCAGTATTAAAACAATCATGACTCATTCCAACAAACATTTCTTCCATAATGGGAGCAATCCCAGTAAAGTTCTTCTCAAAACTGAAGCAAAACAGCTTGCTTGATCTTGAATGGCTACAGAGTGCATGCATGCACATACACAAAATGAAAGTTGTCAAGAAGATGTTAACAGATCTGTGTTTTTCCCATATTCCTATTTTGTTTAAAGTCATGTTTCTAAAGCATCCGTGCTACTTCCTTAGTCACCTCCAGATAATACATTCAAGACCACTTCCTATAAGTAATATTCATATATTACTATGATTATTAGTTGACTGTTTATACAAACATGTCCTATGCTGCATAATAAAGACATTCTCTGCCCCAGAGATTCACAATCTAAAGGACACACACAGGGCATCCAGAGAAATGTGGCTAATAGAGAGGTTATATTTCCCAGCAACAATGTGTGTACTCCAAATTTATTTGCCACCATAGTCCCGCCGTAGAGTCATGTGCCCAGCTGCATCGTTATGGAATCATTTCAAGCAGCATTTGCCTGATAGAAGGCATCAGAAATTCCCTCGAGCTACAAATTCCACAGGGAGAGTATATAAATAACGTGCCTCAAACTCCTTTCTATCTGCCTGCCTGGCTCTCAGTACTAACTTTATCCCTGCTCCATTCAAATCTTGCTGTAAATAATTTACATGCATTCGTTAAAGATTAAAAGTGTTTTATTTTAGTCTGTCAACTGTTTTGTTGTATTTGTAAGTGTAGTTCTCAGTCCCCATCTGTTTTGCCCAACCTGGTTGACTAGCCTTAAGAAGACTTGCAATACCAAGAACAGGGATTTAAGAAATGTTCCTCTTAAACCATAAATTGAATTCAGTCACAGACCACAATGAGAACTTCTTTAGGCATGTTGTGGGAAGGCATTTGAGTGAAAGATGTAACAACTGCAAGGCTGCCTTTAAAAGGGCTCCAGAGGACCATAAAACTAAGCCATTAGCTTCATCCTGCAAGAGACTGTGGGAGTAGACGAGTGTGGAAGATACGCCCTTTCAAAGTTAGTCTCCCAAGAATAATTAGCCAAGCTGATGGCATTATCACCTTGGAACAGTATCCCATCAAAACATGCGTCTGGGATGGAGGCAAGGAAAGCACCCCAATTGCTCCCTCTTTGGACCTGCTAGAGGAAGTTATCTGAAGTTCTCTGGCGTAATCTCCACAAACAAGCCGTCACTGGCATGGAAACTAGGGATGTTAATGACTAGTCGACTATCTTTTAAGCAAATACTTATTGGATAGTCGCCATGCTGGTCGACTAGTTGCTTCCCCTCTTCCCCTCCACCCCCAAGCTACCTCTATCAGAAAAAGGCAGCAAGGGGGAGGGAGAGAAGGGGTGCTTCAAAGCGGCAGCGCTGCGTGGAGCCTGGGGCCAGACCCCGGGGGCTCCACGTGGCGCTGCTGCGTTGAAATGCCACATGCAGCCCAGGGCCAGCTGGGAGTCCCCAGCTGGCCTCGGCTGCATGTGGTGTTTCAAAGCAGCAGCACCGCACCGCCTGGCATCTCCCGCTGTCCTTGGGCTCTATGTGGCGCAGCTGCATTGATACGCTGTGGGAAGCACAGAACAAGCGAGTCACCCACTGGCCCCATGCTCCCCACAGCACTTTCACCTTTGAAGTGTAGCAATAGTCCTGGGGCTTAACTATTCGATTAGGGATGTTAAAATTTTGATTATTTGGCTAACGAAAACCAGAGTTCTGGAGTGAGATGGTACCATCTATGGAGCCAGAGGGCTCGTGCTTCCTATCAGATCCCAGGTTCTTAGTATGAACTCTCTAAACTGAGAAAAGCAGGTTTCTTGCCACACCACAGCAATGCCACCTCAAGAGAAACTAGCTCAGACTCAGGAACATCTGGCTTGAACAGGACTACACAGGGTACACGAAGTGAGGAAAGTCCAAGTCTATACAAGATTACAGGTTTAGTGAATACTTTATTTTTTTTATATAAAGATACCTAGAACTCTGAAATGGTTTTGTAGAGTGTTAGACAATCGCTCACACTAAGCCATTAAAAATAAAACATTCTTGCAAAAATTCATCTTGAGGTCAAGTAGAATGGGAGGGAGAAAGGTCTAAATGCACTAATAAACTAGCATTTTTATCACTGTAGAATAATGGATGAGTTGATTTGGAGCCTGGTAGGTTCTCACAACAGTTTTGCAAAGGTGGGGTAGAAAATGGTGCATCAGCTTCACTATTTACATTAAAACCACTGTAAATTGAAACTTGACATTTATTGTAGTCGAATAAAATCCATATTATTTATTTATATATATATGCTGGAAGATCTAGAAAAATATTTACACATAGTAGGGATGTGAAAGTGTAACCATGTACATGGTTAACCTATGAACCTGGGCTCATGGGTTAACCTTCATGGTTACACACAAGCTCCTGGTACATGCAGGAAGTCTGCTTAAAAGCTGGATCCCTCTGAGGAAGAGCTCCTGGGGAGCTGTCTGCCCTCCCCCCACCATGTGTAAATGCTAAAATGCCTAGTGGTTACACAGTTAAACAATCATTTTAACATTCCTAATACACAGATTTGACTCCTTATTTAACTGCCTCAAGGAAGGTTTGTTTTGAAAGACATTTATGTTGACATGTCTGCAAAAAAGAAAACATCTGCTGTAACAGCTCATTAGTTAATAGCAAAAGGGACATCAGAGCTGAGCAGTGGGAACAAGAAAGTAAGATCAGACGCAGAGCAGGGGTATGTATTGATGATATCCACCAATTCATTACCCAAAGTGGATAATGAATATTTAAAATCTAAATAAAATATAAAAGTTTATTTTTCTGGTGATAAGCTACAACAGTTAAATGCAGTGTTGTGGTAGCCATGTTGATCCCAAACTATCAGAGAGACATATGGGTCAGGTAGTATCTTGTATCCGACCAACTTCTGATACAGAGACAAGCTTTCATGCTTACACACAGCTCTTCTTCATATCGACAATTACAGGCACTATATGCACGTTCAAGTTTAAAGTATATTGCTCAGTGTTATTTTGTCTTTATACTCACAGAAAGATACTAGGATTTTAGAAGTTAATTTGGTTATAATCTAAATAGTAATTTACCAGGATTACTGCTCATTACATCATTATTCAATTAAAAAAATCAATAGCTGGGCATTTAACAAAACAAGAGATACAAAACACCAAGCCACTTGGCTGGATTTTAAGATATGGCACCACAGAATGCAGAAGCAAATGTCTCCCTGCCAGTTTTTTGATCTACAGAAACTTAGAAATCCACAGGAACTACAATAATGGCTCCAAAGTCCTAAATAGTTATGGCTTGGAATGACAGCTTTCTGGGAATGGCACTCATGACTCCTGTTTTAAACAGGATATTAAAAAAAACCTAGATTTAAGAATCAGAGTAGTACAAGCATTTGCTGTTAAGACCAAACAAGTGATGCAATAAACATTTGTGTTAATCAGCAGGAACGTATTCAAATATGAGAAGCCATTTAACTTACTGAATAAGGGACTTATTTTCACATGAAGTGTCCTTTGGTAAAAGACTCAGACATCTGCATCAACACAAATACCTGATTCTGCCTGAGGCTCAGAGACTCAAGACTGTTAACTGTCTCGCTACCAAGCTACTGGCTTCATTGCCAATAGCACACTGAAGTAGCCGTAACTACCACAACCTCTCATTAAGCTTTTTCATGTTTGCCAAGTTGCAAGCTCCTATAGGAATAAATTTTGCCTGTCCAACTGAAATACTCAGGACGTTCAATTAAAAGTTGAATGTGTAAACATTACATTTTGAACCAATGCTGTTTCCTTAAAAATATCAGGCTAATTATTATAAATTTGAGTCACATTCTACTGGACCACAGGGAGCACTGCACATCACAAAAGCCACAACAGCCACTAGAAGATCATCCTTTAAAAAAGTTAGTGGTTGAATGCTGACTGACAAGTTGGCCAAGTTAAAACAGATACATCTGCTGAATCTTTCATTTTCTAACAGAAGTTTATTAGCACAGAGATAGTAGGAATTGTAGAAAAATTCCTACTACTCAAGGAAGGAGAACAACAGAATTACAGGTGCTCCTACAGTGATAAAGATACTAGCTGTGATGCTGTTTGAAGGAGACAAATTAAGATTCTGTTCTTATCACCACAACAGCAGAAATCTCTCTCTAGGGATCTACTTGAAAAATTCTTTGCAGGTCCATCAGCAAAAGTAATAGAGCGAAGGCACTGCTCAAGAAGCTCACAGATCATAACATCGGTGTACTACAAAAACACAGTAATAAGAACTAAAAGTTATCTCCCATTTGAGAAAGGGTCTTTGGACTCACTACAGTCTTATCCTATAATTAGTGGAAAACAACGCAAAGTGTGCATTCAGATAATTAGATCTGGAGACAGCACAAACATAATATTCTACAACAGGACAAACCATTTACTGCACTATTTCCTGGGATTGGGGCAGGTCAACTTGAAGAAAAAAATTGGTTTTTTTTCTTCTTGTTTTTGAAGATAAGCTTTCAATTCAAAATTGAGAACTATTCCTTGATTACCTCTCTCACACAAAGAAGCCCACAGTAGAGGACGACAGGTGGCTATTAATAAGTCAATGGAGATAACTACCTTGTAGTTTTCTATGTAAGGTTATCAAATTAGGATGTGGCCTACAGCCATAGCACACCAAGATACTGTCATCCACACGAGTACTAAAGCTGAAAAAGGATAACACTAAACATTCTCCTCCTCCATCCCTTTTAATTGTGCTAAGAAGCTTGTAACAGTCAAATAATTACTACTAGGACTTTTTTTCTTAAACTGCATTTCAAAGAGTTTCGCCTAGTATTAAAGGATATTTGGAAAGGGTATGAAGATTGTACCATGCCCTTGACTAAACATTTGTTAGAAGCCAATATAAAAGAGGCTTTCTGTCACATATTGAGGTGCCAGAAGATAGTTACTTTTTCAAATAAATGAGTGACACCTTTCATTGCTGGATATTCAATACCGCAAAGGACAAAACATATGATCAAATCATTTATATTATGAACTTAATGAAATCTGGTTACAGGCTGAGTAAAAACATCACTGAAATTGATAAACACGAACTGGCCATTCAATTCAGCATTAGTTTATTCTCACAATAATATTAAGATAAAAGGTTTTGCTGAGGACTGCTTTGGGTAGGTGCTGTGGAAGGTTTGTGGGAAGAAAAAAAACAGACAAACTGGAAGAGAGAGTGAAAGATAGCTGGAAAGAACAGCTTAAATAATGTAGCTGACCCTGAAAGAAACCCAGGGAGAAGTTTGTGGGGGTAGGGAACAGGCTTTTTGGTGCAGTGAGTTACAAAAAATAGAAGAGAGGGGAAAATGAAGAACTGTTTTCTGCTTATTTCGTTTTGCGTTCAGACACAATTAGCCTCATTAACACAGGTCCTACAACTGACAGGTACTTCTGTTGTTATCCATAAAACTTGATTTCTGTTATTTGCCCAGGAAAGCTCATGAATCTATCTATTTTGGTTAGTCTCTAAGGTGTCACAGGACCACTCGTTTTTAAAGTTGCAAATTAACAGGGATCTCTCTCTAGGATTCTATATGTTCTTTGTAAATAAAGAAGGCATTAAAAAAATACCTATCGCCAATTTCTACTTCCAATTAGAACTACCTACTACATCCCAGCTTTTTTTGGCTAGCCATTAAGTTCAAAAGAGGTAAAGAGGCAAAAACCATTTTTGTGCTGTGGTGAATGGAGAGGTGCCAAACCTAACAAGATTACGCAGTTGTAGGAAGTGTATACACAGCAAAAGTTCTCAGGGGCTGTGGGTTCGATGACTGCAACAACATACCTTTAGACCAGCAGCACCATCTTTTAGGGTTATTTTAAAAACGAGCTAACGCAAGCCCCGGGGGGGGGGGGGGGGGGGTCGCACATCCAGCTTTCATTCCCAACATTGCCAAGAGTAACTGCGGACACGAGTAGCACCCTCCTCCGTGTCTGGCTGGGAGAGTCGGTTTCCAGCAGCCGGGGTGAATCCGGGGCATGGAGTTTTGAGCCAGCTTTGCAGGCACACCCACGGCTCGCAAGACACACGCCAGCGGGGCTCCGTGCGCCTCCGGCAGGTGCACAGGTGCGGCTCCATCTCCCACCGAGCCGCCCCACCACTCCCTCCTCCCGCACCCGCGGGAGCCCGCGGAAGCCCGCGGAGCAGCAGCCCGCAGGAGGGAGCCCAGCCCAGGTGAGCGCCCCGGGGTCCTGCACCCGCTGTCAAGAGCCCGACCCGATAGAGACGGGAGGGAGAGATCCAAACCCGACCCTCGCCCCGCAGCGAACCTGCCGGCTCCCGCAGCAACCCACCTGCGCCGCGCACCTGTCGCTCGCTGCTGCAGACGGCGGCCAGCAGCCGTGGCAGCTCCGCCAGGGAGAACAGCTTTGGCCACGCCCCCTCCCGGGCTGGCCACGCCCCCGCGCGGTGGCCACGCCCCCGTTCCTTGCCCGGGTCCTCCCGCACGCATGCACCCACTGCCCCAGCACTCCCTCAGTGCGCATGTCAATTCCCCCTAGTCCAACCTTGGCAAAACTTCTAGCACATGCGCACTGGGCTCTCCTCGTTCTGTTCCCCCCCCCCCTTTCCTCGCAGGGAATGGAGTGTCCCCTGGCTGCCTGCAGCCTGAGCCTAGAGCGGAGCAGGAGGCTGCTGGGTCCAAGGCTCTGCTCACAGTGGCTCCAATCGTGGGCTCAAGCAGCCCTGGAATGGTTTGCACAGACAGACCCACTGGCCTTACAGCCAAACCAGGAGGCAGCGACCTGCCTGCAGGGGGGTATTTTTGTACTGGTGTAGACAGTGGGATCTGGGGAAATTGACACACAGTTCCCATTTCTGCCACAGATTCCCTGTGTGACCTTGGGCCAAAGTCTTAGGTGAGGTACCTTTAACTGGGGCAACTTCTGTGGGTGGGAGGAAGTTTTTGAGCAACACAGCTCTTCTCCAGGCACACAAACTATGCCCCCATTTCCCCACCTGTAAAATGGGGATAATTCTATTTCTTTTTTTCCCCCCATTCTTCATCTTGTCTGTTGTGATTTCTGCACAAAAACAATCTGTGTGTGAGGCAATACCCAGCACCATGGAGACTCCACATGCAACCACAATGTAAATAATAGTAATACCATATACCGTAAGGAATGGTGCTGCAGTGCCTGATAGTAGTAACCTGGAATAAAGACGACATCCCACTTTTTAGCTGTTGGTTCTCTCACTTCTAGGAGGCAACATTGAGAGTGGAAAAAATGCACATCAGAGAAAATTAAGGCTGAGTGATTGTTTAGCCAACTGCATGCCCTTCATTTTCTGCTTGTCAGTAGATAGTTCTCCAGCAGCCAAACCAGATAATCTGCATTCCTCTCCCTACTAATCACTGAGATGTTGGCAGTTTCGCTTATCTTCATTAGTATGGTATGAGTGCACTCTCTCTTCAGCCAGTGGAGTGGCTCCTCTAGATGATTGTCTCTGTAACAAACCGTGGTATAGCTTTTCTCTGCTCTTTAGCTCTAATGCTTTATACTCTGTGGGCTATAAATGGAAAGTCCCAAATCAATTGGCATCCTGCTGCAAATCAGCTGGCACTAACTGCCATCCTGGTTGGAGTCTAAGATGGCCTTCCTCTTGTGGAAATTCTGGGTCCATTTCTGATTGTCCCAGGTCTGCATAACAATGTGATTCCACCACTCTATGCTTAGCTGTCTTCACTGTTCCATATCTGCATGCAGCTTGCAGGAAATGCTTAGAAGGGAACAACCCCACTTTCTCAGGCTGCTGCCAAATGACCCCACCTACCTCATGCTCTGTCTGCCTCCTGGTTCCAAAATGATAATTACATTAATGCCAACAGTTACAACAGGTCATTGTTTTGAGTTGGATCCCTGCCTCACCTTTGTCTGGAACCAAGGCCAAGGAAAGAAGTCTAGATCATGCCAAACTGGAAGCAAGTTTACTTTCTGGATTGGCAAATGAAGAGAATGTCCACAGAGGAGCCCGCGAAGGACACACAAGTTCTCCCACAATACACTGCAAAATTAATGTGATGCAGCTTAGTGCATGCTGAGAAACAGAGGACGTAACTGAAAAAGTCAGAATGCCTCACATAAGTGTATTCCGCATCAGTGTGGATGCAACAACTCCAATATGCTTTGCAGTGGGATTGCTCAGACTGTAGTGCAGACATAGCCTAAGATGAAGCTTTCAAGGATCGTTATATTTCTTTTACACACACAAGAAAATCCACCCCCCCCAAAAAATCTTTGTTAACTTAGACTTAAATTTGTTGAAGAAATTAATATAACGTAAACAATACAGAAGACAGAATATTGCTAGCTAGTTTACATTAATTACCATTACAGTAATATCAGTATTGCAATGTGCACCTTACATAGTCAAGTAACAACCTGAACTCTGACACAGAAGATAGACACATCACCAATTACACACATGTACAGATGGGTGGTGATCTGCATGGTATGTTGAAAGCATTTGTAAGAAAGTCTTGATGGCAGAAGGTTGAGGCTGTTACAGAATCTGCAAGGTAAACTTTCTGTAAAGGAAATAGTATGTTTATGTAGATTATCTTAGCTGATCATTTCCTGTCTTTCTAATGTACATGTTTCTCAGTGATAATGCTGTAATTATGTATTTTAATGAAAGGTTATACTCATAATACTATTAATTACTTCAACAACTTCAATGTAAGAACTTTTTTTGCATGGGGTTTGCATCTGTCTGTGCAACTGTTTTTATGTATATTATGGTAATGGTTTAAGGGCCGACCAAGAGTGGGATCCCTTATTCAAGATGTTCTACAAACACACAGTAACAGGTGGTTGCTGCCTGAAGAAATTCACAGTCCTGACAAGACCAGGGATCAGGGAAAGTGGAAGAACACCCCAGCAGAGAGAACAACGTGATGTCAGGAAATAGCATATTAGTTCCCTCACTGTTTTGGCGTAGGGGAGTTTATTGAAGAGGGGATCAGCTAAATGGAAAGAAAAGGGAAGAGGTAAGGGAGGACAGGGCACAAGAAAAGAGGATAATGGGGTCAGGTCGACAGTAAAGCTGAAGTGAAGAGACTGAAGGTGTGGAGCACAGAACAAATTGTAGTTTCTCCACATGTCCAGAGGATCAAAGAGCCCTGCTTTAGCTGCTTCTGTCCCTACTGGTTGGAGTCTCTGTCTGGGTTCTCTCTGCTGTTTTCTCCAAGGCCCACACAGAGGGAGGAGCAGCACCATCTGAGTCCTACTGCCCCAAGAATGGGGCATCTCCCCTGCACAGCTCTGGATCTAGTGGGATGCTGGGAGGAAGGAGGGGTAGCCCCCACTGGATCCCATTTTACCCGCTCCTTTGAGTGCAGTCGTCCCTGCTTCTCCAGGAATCTAAACAGCAGGTACTTGGGATAATGTACAAGAACCAGAAAGTGAAATTGGAGAGTTTAGTTTAATTTCACTGCCCAAATAGCAAAAGATAACCAGACTTTTAAGCTTGCTACTTATTTACATTACAGGACCATTTGGATCTCTAATCAGAATTAGGGCCCCTGGCTATTATTTAAACTGAGTAAAAGTCAGTCCCTGTTTCAAAGAGTTTACAGTCTGATGTCCCAATCCTGATGATAGTGCAAAATGTGGAGACTTCTCTATCCTGTTGGTCTCAAGAGAAGTCCATGAGGGTGAAGAGCACTGCTCACCCAGAGCTGCTTGCAGGATCAGGACAAGATGTAACAAGGAATGTGGCACACAACGAGTGGGGGTGAAAAGCAGCCATAGGCATCAAGGTTGCCTAGATGAGCTACGTGTGTATAATTTACACTGGAGTCTTTAATGTACTTTAATTTAAAGTATCTGTGATGCTTATTTGTTTTAATAAATGATTAAGCCATCTGTTTATGACCTCATAAATGGTGAAAACTCAATGAGATTTTAACAATTATTTCTGGATTAGCAACCTCAAGTATAGTCAGTAGCGCATAGGAACAAGATTTTTTTTTTTTTAATGGGGTGGATTCTTCTCTTACACTACTCTTAGCAGTGGCATTTCATTAACTTCCATGGAACTATTCCTAATTGGAATGGGAGAGGTGAATCAAGACCAATATTTATTTTGTCTCAACACTTCAGTCAGTTTAATATTCCACCAACCGTCTTTCCTGACATATGCTGGTGCCCTATGGTAGAAGCTGAGTCTTTTAACTGCGTCCCAATCCCTTGCTGAAGCTGCTTAGCTTCCTAGAGGATAGTCTCAGCATGCTGCAGAATTGGGCAGCTATCGCAGGCAGCATTCAGTGATAAGGCCAGCGCTAACACCCTTTCTGATTCTTAGAGCTACACCCAGTCAATTCACTTCATAGACGTCCCCTCCCAAGTTTAATGAGTGACTAAACTGGAATTTTACTTTGCTTCCAAGCTGTCTCTATCAGTAGATACGTTCTTTTTTTTCTGGAGCCAAGGCAACAAAAAAACAAGCACAACCATCATTACAGTGGCAGTCACGAGGGCTGTATAAAAAGTCCCAGGAGAGAGCTCACACAGCGCACGTGTCAGAAAAGCATGTACAGATTTGAGACCGAAGATGAGAGGGTCTAGGCAGGATGGAAACAGTCCAGAAAACATATAAGACAGAGCATAGATAAAAGAGCACACACAGGAGCAAATTCTAGGTTCCTTATTCAGTCCACATTCAACACACAGGGTGAGCCCCTCACAGTCATACACTTTTCCTAACTCCCAATGACAAGAACGCAATCTCAACCCACTAACCAAAACCTTAATTTTACCAGCTAAAAAGTTTAGAGAAAAGTTCAGACACATCTTACAGTCAAACCAGTTAACTGCTTGCAACACTTAAAGAAGTCATTGTATAGTATCACAAGCCGGATTCTTGACTGCAGCAGAGTGTAACAGTATCTGCCACAATCTTCTTGATTCCATATTTATCTTGCAAGTCTAGAGTGACAATAGAGTTTCTCTAGATTTACTTGGGAGTAACTTAAGGAGGCAGATTTTAGGAGGTTTGATTGAATAAAGATTAAATTGGGGCTCATTCTCATTTACACCAAGATCCCTTTACAGTCACTGAGGCTGTGTCTAGACTGGCCACTTTTTCCGGAAAAGCAGCCACTTTTCCGGAAAAACTTGCCAGCTGTCTACGCTGGCTGCTTGAATTTCTGCAAAAGCACTGACGATCTCATGTAAGATTGTCAGTGTTTTTGCGGAAATACTATGCTGCTCCTGTTCAGGCAAAAGTCTTTTTCCGAAAAACTTTTGCGCAAAAGGGCCAGTGTAGACAGCTGAGATTTGTTTTCCGTAAAAAAGCCCCGATCGCGAAAATGGCGATCGGGGCTTTTTTGCGGAAAAGCACGTCTAGATTGGCCATGGACGCTTTTCCGCAAAAAGTACTTTTGCGGAAAAGCGTCCTGCCAATCTAGACGCACATTTCCGAAAATGCTTTTAATGGAAAACTTTTCCGCTAAAAGCATTTCCGGAAAAGCATGCCAGTCTAGACGTAGCCTGACTGTATGGGGGAAGGTCTTAAAATGGGTATAAATGATTATTCGACTGGCAGAGTTGGGTAAAGAGCTTCAATGTAAATGAGAGTTAGGCTTTCAGATGAAGGATTTGGTCTGAGATGTCCAGTAGTGTTAGGTTAATAAAGCAAAAGTCACTATTACATGCTGGTGAAAGAATTCCAGCCTCCCTCAGACAGAGAACATTTCAGAGCAGCAGTGCAAACATGGATAGATAGACCTCCCAGTCTGTTCCAGTCATCCCTTGTCATCTGCTTTATCCCTGTGAGTTCATTAACTCTAAGACATTTACTGTCACTTCCACATGATGAATTACAGAATTTCTTCCCACTCAGCCTTCCTGAGGGATTGAGAAAGAGGCTGGGATCTGCCTGATAAGTATAGCTTTTGATTTCTTTCCCAAGGTACATATTTAATTTTATAGTGAAGGTTTATGTAAATCTCTGATAAACTACAGTACCACCTCCTTAATGCCACAGGTCCCAAGTCACTGTTCATGGCTATTGGATCTCCATTTAACCCAGTGGTTTATTGTATCCCTCTATGCTCTGCTATTAATCCCTTTCCATATGCAGAGCATGCAGTGCAAGGGACCAAGCCTGGAAGAGTGAATTGTAAAAACACCCTCATGGAGAGGTGTTCTTTTGAAATTTGTAGATGTTGCAAATATAATGGAAATATAGGAATGCCCTGCAAGCATTTGATTGGTATATGACCTCAACTTAAAAAGATGAACAACAGAAGTGCTAAAGAATGCCCTTGAGGCTGTAACCTGTTATCAGCTAACAGTGATTCTGCTGTGTCTCGTAGGCTGTGTCTACATTGGGCCACTTATTCTGGAAAATCAGCCGCTTTTCCGGAATAAGCTGCGAGCTGTCTACACTGGCCCTTGAATTTCCGGAAAAGCAACGACGCTCTACTGTACAAAATCAGCCGCTATTCCGGAAAAGCTACGCTGCTCCCGCTCGGGCATAAGTCCTTATTCCGGAACACTGTTCCGGAAAAGGGCCAGTGTAGACAGCCCAGTAGTCTTTTCCAGAAAAAAGCCCCGATCGCGAAAATGGCGATCGGGGCTCTTTTCCGGAAAAGCGCGTCTACATTGGCCACAGATGCTTTTCCGGAAAAAGGGCTTTTCCGGAAAAGCATCCTGCCAATGTTGACGCTCTTTTTCCGGAAATACTTATAATGAAAACTATTCTGTTTTAAGCATTTCCGGAAATTCATGCCAGTGTAGACCCAGCCATAGGGGCTTTTGCTTTCCTAGAAGCAGAGTTTTAGTTCCTTTTCTGTCATTACAAAACTCCCAGAGACAGCATCATGCAGCTCTGTGACATGCAGAGAACCACATGTAGGATGGAAAATGACCTCGATAAATGGTGTAAATGCATTGAGGCAAGGCTAGATATTATCTATATTATATACCATCCCTGAAAGGCATTTGTCTAACCTACACATTTGAACACTGTTATCATGTCCTCAGTCCTCTTTTCTTCCAACTAAACAAACTAATTTTTTCCCATCTTTCCTTACAGGTCACGTTTTCTAAACCTGTTAACGTTTTTTTGTGCTCCCCTCTGGACTTTCTCTAAGTTGTTCACATCTTTCCCAGAGTGCGGTGCCCAGCAAAGATCTCCTAAGCTAGCCCCAGAGGAATTACAGGCCCGCTCTAGTGATTTGCCTCTGCAATTCCATCTGTGAATCTGAGAGTGCTTCAGTAACAGTCATGGACTGATAGACATGTAAACATCACCCTCATTTTACAAATGGGCATTCCAATGGACAGGAAGGGGGCGGGACTTGCAACGGTTATGCAGTAAATATAGAGCTGGGAACAGAACCTGGAGTTCTCCAAGTCCCGTGATTTACCGACTAGATCTGCCTGAGGCTGTTAGGTGAAGACTTCATTCACCTTGGAAGAAAAATTCAAGGTGGAGAAAAAGTGACAGACAAATCAAAAAAGGAGAGTGATGTTGATGAGATGCTGTGTTATCCTGTTACCCCACCCCCACCTCCCGGGTCTTGCCTACTGCACTGAACATACCTCTGACTTTCCCACTGTCCTCATCTCTCCAATGAAATGAAAATCAGCACTTCCCAATTACTGCTTTCCAACTGCAGCAGTGCAACTGCTCTTTTTCAAAAGCACACGTCATAAAGGAAATCCAGACAGAAATGAGCCCTGCAGCAGAGTCAGTGAGCCCCCGGCTTCCGTCTCTACATTGTAGTTGCTGTAAATTAGAGATGGCTGAGTTGCAGGTGGCTTCAGAGGTCATTTCTGAATGCATCATTGAGACTGTGGGTTGCTGGCAAGAGAAGAGAGCATTTCCTTACTTTTCTTTGTCACAGTGTTTCTCTATCCTCCAGCTTCATTTGTCTGGCCAGCAAACCATGGAAATGGAGGCTAAAGGGTTAATTATGTTAAGTCACTCCTTCCTTCTGGAGTTTGTCAATTGGATTATGCTCTTTGGATTATGTTGTATGACAAAGCCCATGCAGCCATCAGGGCCTCATATCTGTGGTACAAGCACCACAGTGGCTCCAGGGAGAGAAATACTCTTCCCTTACTCCTTGTCAAACCAGCCTTCCATGGAGTTAAACATTAATGTCCTCCTGACTGCTCAATGTGCAAGGTCCAAGAGGAAAAACAGGCTGAGTTGGCATCTGCTGACTGCAGTTTCTGTTCCTCCTTCTCCTACTGCTTCCCTCTCAACATGAGTTGCTACTTTCTCCCCGCTTCCCCTCCTCGGTGTTCACAGACCTGGGTGAATCCTGAGAAGGGCTGTGCAGCAGCACTGACTCTTGAGAGCTGGAGAGCTGCTCCTGATGTGTGTAGATACTGAAAAGTGAAAAACTACCCCGGAAGGAAGGGGGAACCCACTGTCCCACAACATCTGGCTTTTTGGTTTCTGCATCAGTGCTGAGTGAGCTGCCCCAGCGATGGAAGAATACTGGCGGTGGAACTGGTACAGCACAGGCAGCAACAGAGCACACTTCCTGCCAATTGGCCTTAGCCGCCCCACTCCATAGCCAGATTAACATGTTAACACTCCTATGGGAGCAATCAGCTGCCATTTTCATGCCCCACCTGCAGCCATTTTGCCATGTGAATGGGCAACAGATTACTATTCCTCTACCTTAGTTAAAGTGGGATCGATTACACCCACAGAATAACAAGCACTCACTGTTACCAAGTGTTACCAAGTGGCTGCAGGCTGGGGCCATTTGGGGCTTCACAACAGGAGGGGGACAGAGCACAGCTCCACCTGCTCTAAAAGCTCAGCTTGAGCTAAGGGAGAATCTCCATCCGCGGCTTGCAGCACAGGCCCTATGCCACACAGTGGAGCTGTGCAATTCCTTCCAGCAGAGACCAACGGGGAACGTTCACACCAGCTACTAGATTCCCTTCTCACTCCTTCTCCATACAGACTTTTTATACGGATACATTTTAAAGATGTAAAGAGACCCCTTAGAACAGCCGTGGTGATTTCCAGAAAGTGGTCCCAAGGCATGGGAGGAGAGTGAGCAGAAGATGAGAAAACCCATTCCATTTAATTCATCTGCCACAGAATATACACTTCAGCACTGCCAGGTTGCTGGGTGTACCCGGAGCCTGACAAAGTGGATTTATTGCTCAATGCTGTTGCCTGGCTGTCTCTCAGATCCAGACCTCTGTACTGTTTGCCTTGCACTAAATTATGTTAGAATAAGACTGTAATTACCACTCATCAGCTTGAAAGGGTTTACCTACCTCACAACCGCAGGGCTGGTTTTTTCCCTGGGAAGTGAACCATTTGCTCCAGCAGTAACAGAGGTTTGTGAAAATGGCAGTCGTATGATCCGTCTGGAGCTCTGATCCAGAGAAGAGAGTTGACATTCCCACCGGCTTTGTCCAACTTTTGCTATGGTTACAACTCTGGTGGGGTTGTGTGATGGCCTACCCCCCATTGCCTCTGCTTCCCTCTACAGTATAATCACACTTTGTACAGCTCCACACAGATCCCCCACTCAGGGCTTCATTAGCATTGGAAGTGTAGTCCAAGTCTGATAGAGGCAAAGCTTCCATTCTGAGCCTCCAGCTTTGGGTTCAGCTCCCGCAGGGCTCCTAACGAATCAGTCTACTCTCTAAGTCTAAAGCCTTCCCAAGCACTCCCTGCTTCCGGCCAGCAAGGATGCACTGCTGGTCCTTCCCTGGACCCCACCTACAAGACACGCCAGACACAAGAGCTTCCAGCACAAGGACATTCCTTCTTGCTCCTTGTCCTTCTGAGGAGAAGCTGCTGCTTATATCTCCCATCAACCCTGACTTTCAGTCACATGCACTCCATTCATTCTCTAAGTCCCATGAATTAGGAGGAAAACCAGGCATCATTCAGAGCCAGGCTCTGAACTCCTTAAAGCAAAGGTGGGGAGCTTCTGGTCCTTGGGTTGGATCTGTCCCATAGCAAGTCTCCATGCTGCAGACCAGAGGTCTAGAGCTATGGTTTCCCCCTGCTGGGCTGGAGCTATGAGCACTGGCTAATGGTGAGGAGGGAAGCTCCACATGCTGTCCTCTCCTGCAGGCATCACCCCCACAGCTCCTATTGGCCAGAAGCTGTGACCAATGGGAGCTGCAGGTGAGGGTAGTGCACAGAGCCAGCTGCTTCCCCAGGGACCATAGGATGAACTGGCCACTTCCAGGAGAAGTGCAAAGCAGGGTAGGTAGGGAGCCTGCCTTAGTCCCACTGCCACCTGAGGTAAGTGCCCTGCGCTCCCTTCCACACCCTGCCCCAGCCCTGAGCCTCCTTTCACATGATGACTCCCTCCCAGAGCTCCCACCCACAACCCAGAGCTCCCTCTTGCACCTCAACCTCCTCATCCCCTCCCACACTCCTGAGCCCAAATCCCCTCCCACTTCTGAGTCCTCTTCCCCAGACGTGAGCCTGCTTTAGCACCCTAACTTCTGCCCAGACCCTCATACACTGCCCTGGGCCCACCCCTGCACTCCAAACCCTTGGGCCTCACCAAACTCCTTGTCCCTAGTACCCTCCCAGAGCCTGCACCCCCAGTCAGAGCCTTCATCCGCTCCCACACTCTAACCCTCTCCCTCAGCTTGAAACCTCCTCCCACATCCTGAACCCTCAATTTTGCCCCCCCCTGCTGGAACTTAGGGGAAGCCCAGAGCCCCTGCACTCCCCATGGGGCTGTATATGGCCTGTGATGGATTTTTCTGTGGGTCAGTGGCTCTGATAGGAAAAAGGTCCCCAACCTCTGCCTTAACAACCCTGCAACAGTTTGGAAATGGGTCTGTCAAGGCTATTTCCCGCTCTGGCACGATGAATGAGAAATGGGGGCCCACAAAAGCAACCCAAAACCTGATTTCTACAGGCTTTGGTACAAAAAGTCTCCCCAAAATCCTAATACATGGATTTTGGGGAATCTGCTGCCACCATCAAGTGCTTTTGAACCCACAAACAGGGGTGGACACTTGAAACCAACCCCAGGGCACCCCAAGCTCTTTTCTCCAAAGAGGCTGAAAAGAAAAGAGAAAAATACAAGCTGCAGTCTGTGTTGCTGTCCCCTCATCAGAAGCAAGCAGATATCCACAGACAGATTTTCCAGGACACAGAAATGAACCAATATCAGGTTAATTAAAAAAGAAAGAACTTTTATTATTAAAACAATACCCCAGTTACAAGCATAGTTGGAATGGCTAGATGGTAAGAGCCACCAATTAATATGCTCATTGAGGATTCCCCCATGGGCCAAAACTTAGTTGCAAAAGAGAGAAAAAAACATTTCTAACAGCACAGACATCAGATCCAAATTCCCAAATCAGAAAACAATAAAACCTGACGGATTTATCTAGACTTTACCCTACTTATACACTATGACGAGCAGGGGCGGCCCGTCCATACAGACGAACTAGGCGGTCGCCTAGGGCGCCAAGTTAAATGGGGCGCCAAATTATGGCGCAGTATCATTGAGGGGTTTGGAGGTGGGGGTGCCGATTGCATGGTCTGCCTAGGGCACCAGTTGCTGGCAGCTAGTCTAGGGTCACACCTGAGAAGATTCTTTTTCCTGGAGAGAGACATGTCTTCTGTCTCCCTCAATATCTAGGGAGCAAACTGGCTCAGAGACAAAGGAGGCAAAACCCCCAAATTCCTTTGTCTCAGTTTGAAATCCCTACCTGAATTTCTATTGGCTGACCAGATACCTGGCTAGGTACAGAGGACATAGTTAACCCCTTAGTCCGCAGTCTGCTGGCCATCCCTCATGGTTATGACAGGGTCTCATGTAAAAAGAGGGAAAAAAGAAAATTTAAGGGTGTAGGAAGAGCAATAAGAAGTGTTGGCTGTAAATTACTCCTACTCCAGGAACTTTCCTCCTGTAGCGAGGGCACCCCTGGCTTTTCCACGACCTCTTTCTCTTCTCTCTGCAACTTGATGAAAATCAATATTTCACAAATACTGCTTTCCAGCCGTACTGACACCACAGTTGCTCTCAAGAGGGATGGAAGGAAATGGCTTAACATCCAAATTAATCTCCTGCCTTAAAATGAGATTTAAAGCCAGATGTTTCTAATAGGCTTGTGGATCTCAGCCATTTCTGAAATTGTACCCACATACCAGGAAGAGACATCCAGTGTCCAATTTATCTTCCATACTGTGTGTCCTCTCATTCCCAACACCTCCATGCTACAGTCTTGCATTCACCAAAGAAGCTCTAGCAGCTGCTTATTTGGTTACACTAGCACGAACAACAAAATAGGAGATGAAAAGAGACAATACTGTGGGCTCACCTCTGGAGAGCACAGTGTGAACTGAACAGATTATATCATGGCATTCATACTGCATAGCATGGCTACAAGTGCGATCAGGGATAGAACTCACACCCGTCTGTTTCAAGAGCAATGGACAGGACATGCAACTATCCTGTCTTTCTGTTTCTGTGGGCTACTAGGTACAAACCCACCCAGCAGTTTGTTATTATCTTTATATTGCAGTAGCACAGAGGTGGGCAATAATGTTTGCTAGGGGGCCACACCAAGATTTTGGTAAGTGGTCAAGGGCCCCTCGTATCTATGGAAGGACTACAGGGTCTGGAACAGAGAGTGGGTGCAGAATGGAGCTTAGGGTAGGGGACTGGGTGAGGGGGAGTTTGGGTGAAGGAGGGCGTTGTGACCTGGGGCAGGGCTTTGGGATGCATAGTCCAGGAGGGAGGGAGGCTGCAGGACAAAATTCTGACCTGGGGGAGGGGTGCAGGAGGGAGTGCAGAATTTGGGAGGGAGTGATGGTGTGGCAGGAGGTTGGGTGCAAGAGGCAGGCTCTGGCTGGAATGCGCTTACCTAAGCAACTCCTGGCCAGCAGCACTCTCAGGCAGGCTTCCTGCCTGCCAGCATCCCCAGAAATTCCATGTGGCTTTCTGCCCTGCAGCACGAGGCTTTGCACACTGTCCCCGCCCCCAACAAAATCTCTCAGCTGCCATTGGCTGAAAGATTTTGCTGGGGGTGGGGACAGTGTGTGAAACCTCCCCCTGCCTGTACAGCCAGGTGTTACAGTCCCTGCCCCAAAGCCACTCACATGCTTGAGTAGATATGACATATCATCTAACAGGAGAGGTGTTGCTACTGCACTCTCAGCTCAGATACTCGAGCATCTCACCAGAGGCAGGGGAGAACACATGGTAACCTCAGCGCACTCAGCGACCCATGTTAGACTCAGCTGCATGATGTAAGATGGGAGAGACCCCTGGAAGAGTTTGTGGCCCACATGTCAAAGCTTGGCTGCGCTCCACAGGTCTGGGTAGAAGTGGATCAGATATGAAATATTAAGGGACAGGCTCTATTTGTGTAGCTGCAGGGTGGAGAGGGATACATTTCCCATTGTGTCAAGGAGTAGCCGAAATTTCAGGGCTACTTGAGAGTGTGACACAGCCAGCAGTAATTTACCTTTATCTCGTCTCAGCTTTTCCAGGCCTCCTCACTACAACGGTTATTAGTCATTTGCATTTGACAGCCTGCCTGGTAGTTGCAGTATGTAACTTTCGGCCTCTTTTGGAAGGAAATTCCTGATGCTCTCTCCCCAGCACTCCTTTGAGGTGGAGTTTCCTCTTGCAAAATAAATGTGATGAGTGTTGAAAATGCTATGTGGCCTAAAGTCAATTGGATCTGATGGCTGAAAGCTTTTGCTTCAAACACATACTTCATAAGCCTTATTTCCCTACCTCCCTAGCGCCACAGTCAGGACTTTCTGAAGATGCTATTGTTCCAGATCCTCTACTAAGCACTGCATGACACAATCCCACACAGCTATGCAAATAATTGCAAATGGGATGGCAAGGCCAAGCAGAGCTAGGCGGTCAGAACTCCCAAATTCTAGCCCAGGTTCAGTGATCGATGCTTCTCCCCAGATCAACCCGTCAAAATGAGAGAAATCTTGCTGTATAGCCCAGCCCACCTGTATTAAGCTCATGCAAAGCTGAAAAGCGCAGCTTTGTAACTTGCCATTCAGTCCCTTTCACTCTAGCAGTGTGTCTCAAATAGAGTTGCCAGGTGTCCGGTTTTGAACCGGACAGTCCAGTATTTGAGCTTTCTGTTTAGGAAACAAATTGAGAAAATGGAAATGTCCAGTATTTTCTAAATAAGATGTAATGTAGATTGTGCTGAAATGTCAAGTGTGTCTGGTATTTTTGTTGAAACCATCCAGCAACCCTACTCTCAAAGTGGGCCCACCGCCGTAAGCTGTGAGTGGGCCAATGCTTCTTTGTTCATCTAAAGAGTTTGTTGCCTCAAAACCTCGCAACTCCCACTGGCTGCGGTTGGCTGTTTCCAGCCAAGGGAAGTTGCGGGAATAGAAATTCAATGGAAGCACTGGTGTCCAACAGAAGTTGAGAATTCAGTTGAAAAATCTTGGCAGCCTTTGACAATCCCAGTCTGAGCAGACTGGAACATGAACTGCCGTCTGTACAGTAAAGGCACCTGGCCATGAAATACACACAGAAATATACTTTATTTGCTTTCTACATACATTTCTGTTGTGTATGAAACTACAGCTGGATTATCCTATATTTACATGCGTTTTTACTTGTGTCCATATGTTTTCCATCTGGGAAGATTCTGGACTCTGAAAAAAAGACAGGCTTATTGTTACAAAATATTAATTTAAGAGCTATGCAGGGCCCAGTCTTGCACACCGGCTGTATCTAAAGAAATGGGCTTGTCCCTATGTAACAACTAGGGACATTAGTAACTGATATCTACAAACAAAAAGACAAAGTGCTGATTAACCACAACACACTGCCCACTTGTTTGTCGAGGTGCTAAAACCACTCAGCAGAGTCAGGCCTTTAAATATTATGGGATGGGATAAAGGTCAAAGTGCAGGCCTGGAAGTTTGGAAATGCTGAGGTCTAATCCTCGTGCCAACATCAACTACCTTAGCCAGTTGGGGGCTGATTTTAAAAAATACTGAGCACCTGCAGATTCAGCTGGTGTTATTGGTGCTGAGCATTTCTGACAATCAAGCTGTAGCCTGTCCTGACT
Source organism: Pelodiscus sinensis (assembly GCF_052426305.1). Lineage (NCBI taxonomy): Eukaryota > Metazoa > Chordata > Testudines > Trionychidae > Pelodiscus > Pelodiscus sinensis. The sequence continues at coordinate 10,272,634 of NC_143082.1, forward strand.
CTGTTTCCTTGTTATTTTAATATCTTAACACAGTGACGGGAGGTGCTCTAGAAATTCATGAACAGATTCAGTGATTAAGAAAGCTCTGTAAAACGTAAACGGGGATAATACTTAACTACCACACAGCAGGGGAGCGAGGATTAATAGGTTAATGTTTGCAAAGCACCTCGAAGATGAAAATCGATAAGCTTTATTACATCTGGTGCACAACGTAAATAAGAATACAAAACAGTACCCTGATCTGAGGCTGTAGCTTTTAGCATCGCTGAGGATATATCTACAAAACCTATGAAACAAGCTTCTTGGACCAACTCAACAGACATGGCCCAACAGGGCTCACAAAAGCGGTCTGAAAACAGCTGTGCGGCCAGTGCTATGGTGTGTGCGAGAGCTCTGGCTCTGATGCCTAGGGCGAGAAGCGAGCTTCCAAGCCTGAGCCACAACTTCTAAGTGCTGTTGTCTGCCCAGATTTTCACAGAGCACTAGCATGCTAGGAGGGGGGGGTCAACATACACCTCGAATGTCACAGCAAAGTGGGTTGTGCCCACAAAAGCACGATACCATCTACATTTTTTGTTAGTTCCCAAGATGCTGTTGGATACGTCTCGTTTGCTTTTTTAACGTTTTTACAGTAAATAAGGTATTTTAGTCCTATAGAAACCAGTCTTACAGTTCACCATGAATGGTACCTGAGAACATGTAGCTATGGCACTCTTAGTACCTCTCCCAGACCTGGAGAGCTCTGTGTAGCTTGAAAGCTTGTCTCTTTAGACAACAGAAGTTGGTCCAATAAAAGATGTTACCTCACCCACCTTGACTCTAAGTTCATACTCAGTCAGAAATCCCCTTGGTGTTCTCTGGACTACATATTTTGCTATAATTTCTTTTGCTGTTTTTATTGCACTTACATTTTCTCCTCTCTCATTCTTATGCACAGGTCTTAGGCTGTGTCTAGACTACACCCCTTTGTCGGCAGAGGGATGTAAATTAGGCACTTCAAAATTGCAAATGAAGTGGGGATTTAAATATCCCGCGCTTCATTTGCATAATCACATAAAGGCGCTCTTTCGAAAAAGTGCTATTTTGAAAGTTAAACCGCAGTCTAGACGCGGTTCTTTCGAAAACAGAAGCCTTTTTCGAAAGATCCTGTACTCCTCAAAAAATGAGGTTTACAGGATCTTTCGAAAAAGGCTTCTGTTTTCGAAAGAACTGTGTCTAGACTGCGGTTTTACTTTCAAAATAGCGCTTTTTCGAAAAAGCGCCATTACGTGATTATGCAAATGAAGCACGGGATATTTAAATCCCCGCTTCATTTGCAATTTTGAAGTTCCTAATTTACATCCCTCTGCCAACAGAAGGGTGTAGTCTAGACACACTCTTAGGGTAATAAAAATGGCTGCAGTGGCACTTTGCAAAAAGCAGCAGTCTAGACGGGGATCAGTTGACAAGGAAAGCCTTTTCCGACCAATCCCTTATGCCTCGTGCAATGAGGTTTACAGGATCAGTCGGAAAAGGCTTTCCTTGTCGACCGAACCCCGTCTAGACTGCCGCTTTTTGCCGGCAAAGTGCCACGTTGGCAAAAAGCGGCAGCCATTTTAATTCTAATGAAGGTGTGGGATATTTAAATCCCTGCTTCATTAGCAATTTTGGTATGTTTAACTTACATCCCTCTGGCGACAGAGAGGTGTAGTCTAGACATACCCTTAGAGACACCGGTCAATAAAACTTCTCCTGGACTATGACAGCTGGACCCCACAGACCATGCAGGAATCTAATCTATCTATTGGATTTTGATTACGCAACTCACAGTAACTCAGGTCCTGCCCTCACTGAGAATTTATGACAATCTCAGACAATATTCACAGATAGCCCAAGCACTGAGAGGCAGGACAGGAGGTTGTATCGATTTGTAACCTTGTCCTGACAGGTCTATTCAGCCTCCAAGCTAAAATCTGCATTTTTTACTAGCACAAAGTCTACTGGATCCTGAATGATTCCTCAGTCCCCCCCAATTTGTGGGATCCTTTCCTCCTCTACCAATGTGAGAGCTTCTAAAGGAGAAACGCCTCAGACTTCTTGGCCTGGCCATGTTTGTTTTGCTGTTGTTTGCTTCTTGGAGCTGTTGAGACTCATTCCTATGATGCCTTTATAGTTTGAGCATCAAGACTGAAAAAACTAGACTGATGGATGGATTCCAACTAGGAATGTGAGTGAGTAATCGGGTAGACGATTAACCAATAAGCCTAGGCTTATCGTTTAATCTAGTCAACTACTCCCCCCCTCCCTCCCCCGTTGCCTCTGAATCAGAGGCAGCAAGGGGGAGAAATCAGGAGACGGTGCTGGGGGGAGCCAGCTTAAGCCAGTTTCCCCCAGAACGGGCTCTGTGGTGCCGCTGCTTCGCAGAGAGCCTGGGCTCACCATGGACAGAGGTTGTTTCTGGGCCTTGTATAGGCAGATGCTGCTTCACAGCAGCAGTCCCTGTCCACAGGGGGTCTAAGCTGGAGCAGCCTCTGTCTGTGGGGAGCTCATTCCCCTGCCATGGAGAGGGGCTGCTGCCACCCCACGCCGCTGCCTCTGATACAGAGGCAGCAGCGCATGGTGGCAAGCAGCTGGTTTGTGAGGGGAGCTGGTTTTTAAACCGGCTCCCCTCACGGACCAGCTTCTGCCTGGCACCCCGTGCTGCTGCTACTGATACAAAGGCAGCAGTGCAGGGCGGCAAGTGGCTCACCAGGAGTGGGGCCAGAGCTGCTGGCTGCTGGCCCTGCCCCTGGGGACTACAGAATAGCCGACTAACCACTAAGATTCATGCAGTTAGTTGACTATTCTACTACCTGCTACCTAACATCCCTAATTCCAACTCCTAAGGAGTCTGCAGGACCTTTCCAAGGCAAGTGACCAGGCTATTGTATACTTACTATGTGGGGAGCTTTCAGAGGAAGCCTTGAAACCATGAATATTGCCTGCTTTGTATGGACTTTCTAGATTCATAGATTCTAAGTTCAAAAGTGACCATTTTAGCCATCTAGTCTGATCTCCTGTATAACACAGGCCATAGAATTTCTACAGCATCTCTCTTAGAAGAACATCCAATCTTGATTGAAAACTTGTCTGTGATGGAGAATCCACCACAACCCTTGGTATATTGTTCCAATGGCTAATTCCTTTGACTATTAAAAGGAATACTGTTTATTTCCAGTTTGAATTTATCTCACTTCAACTTCCAACCAGTGGATCTTTTCATACATTCCTCTGTGAGACTGGACAGACCATTACTAACTATTTGTTCCCCAATAGGCAGGGCTTGCCAAGCTGCGGCGAGCCCAAACCCGGCTCTTCCGGGTTGTAATCTACTCATCCCGGGTGAGTAGATTACATAGTTTGTCGAGCCCTGCCAATAGGTATAATCTGTGATCAAGTTACTTCTTAGCCTTTGCTTTAAGCTAAATAGACTGAGCTTCTGAAGTCTATCACTAAAAAGTATGTTTTATAATCCTTTAATAACTCTTGTGATACTTCTCTAAACTCCAATGTAGCCATATCCTCTTGTGTCATTGGCACCAGAACTGAACACAGCATTCCAGTAGCCATCACACTCTTGCCAAAGTGAAAGTGGGCTAGTACGATGCACCAGTAAGAACCATTGCCAGCACTAGCCTGGACAAGTCAGCACTTTAATGACCCTTTCTTTCAAGCACTGCTAAAGCACTGCCACTTTAAGGTCGCTGCCCTTTTTCTTCTACCCTGTCTCCACGCACCCAATCAGCGGCCCTTCTGGTAAGGTTCTTTCCACTCAACTTCCTTGCATTCTTGAATTATCAGATCAGTTTAAACAAGTAACTGCAATGAGATTCCATGCATGTGTTGCAATGAAACAAGGTTAAAGGTTGGGGATACATAGTCCATGTATCATTTTGAATACAAGGATGCTGTTAGCTTTGTGTGACTCAACACTGACACCTACAGGCCACTCATGAAGAGAGATAGGAAAAGAGATTAATTCAACTCTCTGCTCCAGGCAAAGGCAGCAGCAAGGTAACCACAAATCTTGAGAGATGAGAGACACATTTTCACTCCACTTGCAGCCTAGGCCCTGAGTTCAAGGAGCAGCTCTGCCTCTGTCTGACTGGGGAAGGTTTTTTTTTTATCATATTCCTGCCTATCCTGAGGGGTTTGGCCAGTGGTCTTCGGCTTAATGTGGGGAGAGGCAGGTGTGTCATGGAAGCCAAAGTGACACTGACCAGGACAGCAGGAGACAGGCCAAGTTGGCTGGAGAGGTGATGGTTCTGGAGCCCAGAGCCCCACACCTGTCTGGAATGATATGAACAGAGTCCTTTTAAGCCAGGCAAGTTTTTTGTATCTTGCCTTAGTTAAAAAAAAAAGTTGGGAATTCATCACATTTTAGGGTGCTCCTCCCTATTCACAGAAATGAACTTTGTCTCCTGCCTAGGTAGCTTTATGCCCAATCAGAAGGAGCCAGGACCAGCAGCATGTAAATCTGCATCAACAGGTTGCTGCAGAAGTTCCAAGAAGTTCCTGGAAGAAGTGAACACCAGCACTCTGCTAAAGCTTTTGGCAGGGAGGAAGAACATACCAAGCTAGCAGGAGGAGCCACCTCTGGCTGTGGAGGGAGAATGCAGGTGGTGCAGTATGTTTGGGAGGTAGATACACAGGCCATGTGCTGAGGATCTAGCTGCACTGTTATTCATATGTAATTCTAGGGTACTGTGTCAGCTCAGCATCCATCCATTTCAACCAGTTACTCTGACAGGTGTATCTATGTGCAAGTATCAAGGGAACTCTTACATCTCTAAGACGTATCTGAAAATAATATTTTGGCTTTCCACTCATGCCACATTTGCATCTTGCCTCTCTCATCTCTCCCATAGACCCTCTCTAACTTTCCTCTGCCCACCTCTTGCACAAATACAGGTTTTTCTGCAGCATAAAACCAAGGAGACAGGGTGGCTTCAGTCAAAAAAGAAATCCCATTCAGCATGTGGAGAGGGGTAGGTCTAATAGGTACAGTACCTTACTGAGAGTCACACGAGTTGGGTTCTATTTCAGGCTCTGGTACTGTGTTGCTTTCCCCTCTGTGCCTCATTTTTCCCCATCTGTAAAATGGGGATCTAGACATTTTCCTAGCTTACCTGGAAGTTTAACTCATTAGTATTTGCAAGGGTTGGTGAGATCTCTGGAAAGACGGAATTAGACATTGACACAGTCATATTCTTATAACATAGTTCCCTCCACAGATGAATGAAAAATAAAATGTAAGGCTGCTTACTGTGTCTGTAGTGTCCTAAGGGGTTTGCTCCTAACTGAGCTCACATCCAGTTCCAGAAATCTAGGGATATCTGGGAAACCACCAGCTTGAGACCAGAGCAATGACATAGGAGGTTTTGGAACAATAGGGAAACTGTGAGAGATGACATCAGTCCTCCATACTGACTCCATCTGGTCACCAACCTGCTCACTGCAGGAGCACAAGAACACAATCAATTAGAAGTGACAGAAACTACTTGGCTTCAGCCTCATTAAGACAGTAATGTGGTAGGCCAAGCCATGGGCTCCTGATTCACCCCAGAATGTTCAGACAGGCCCCTAAAGCTGGGCATTAAAACCCATATTTAAGCATTTACATTAGTGGCCCAGAGTTCAAAGGACTTCAGTAGGAGGCAGAGCTGAGAAGTGCCACCCACAATTAAACTCCATGGCTGAGTAGCAAGTGAGGTTGGTCTGGGGATTGGGCTTCATATTGTGGTTGGCTGCCCTGGAGTCTGAAGTCTTCTGTTTAGCCAGAGCAAGAACAGAGAGAAAGGGAAAAGGTGAATAACCAAGATGGGAACACAGAGGAGTCTTTCTCTGGCTGGAGGTCTTGAAATGTGAGTCAGTGAAAGGGAGAGAGGCCAAGTGGGATGCTGGGGCTCGATCCTGGCAGATGCTGAGCATCCTCACAAAGTCAGTGAGCAATGAGAGTTGTGGGGGCTCAGGATCTCAGAAGAGGCAACTAGTACCTCACAGGATCAGGTCCGCAATGGGGACTTGAGTGTTACACCATAATTGGGCAGGGGGACTTAAGAGCACACCATAGCAGGGCAGGGTGTGCTCATAAGGGCTGCTTTGAGTATTTCCAACCCCCATATACCTGACTCCAGGCGGATGCATAAATGCTCCAACTTTCTTCATACTTGCCAAGGGGCTTGGATAGCCAGGGGATTTGGACCTGGCACAGACCGAGGACTGGAACTCTTTCATTTCATCCACTGCTTTGATCAGGAGAGGGGATGGGCTGTTGAGCTGGAGTTCAGAGCTCAGGCGGAGCTAATGTAACAACAAAGAAAAGGAGTGGTCAACCAAACATTCCTGCTGCCAGTGCTTCCCCTTTCCCTTCTCTAAAGCTACATCTACACTGTGGTTTTTTTGCAAAAGAAGAAATGCAAATAGAGTGCTCATTTGCATATCTTCTTCCAATCCTTTTTGCAGAAGAAGTTTTTGCGATAAAAATCCCCATGTAGACAGGGCCATTTGTCAGAAAAAAAAAACCTTTTGCGCAGTGAGGTTTACGGGTATAACCGTAATGGGAATGTAACAAAGCTCCTCATTTCACACACAGTGGGTCCTGTGCTTCTGGGTGGCAGTAGGCTGAGTAGTCTCTCTCCCTGTCCAGGGAATATGGAAACTCCCAGTCTAATTGCTCACCTCAGTGGCTCATTAAAGCTCTCAGTCTAACCCCTTTACTTCAGGGGCAAGCTGTAATCTGATTTAGCCTCTCTCATCATTGGCGTAGCAAAGAGAGGGAAAAATCTCTTAGTCTCTAGTGGCCTCTCTGAACGTGGACAGATTAGATTTCATAATGCAGTCTCCCTCCCTCTAGCTGGAGTTTATGTCCCTCGGATTTCTGGGGCCTGAAGGGGCTGTTCCCCAGCAAAGCTTGCCCTGCCTCTCACCTATGTATCTGCAGGGTTCTCTCCTGGTACCTGCCAGCATCTCTACAGTTCCTGTTCTCCTGCTGTACATTCTTCTCCCACCACTCCTAGGCTGTGTCCAGACTCAGGGTTTTTTTCGAAAAAAGTAGCCTTTTTTAGAAAAAACTTCCCCTGCGTCCAGACTCAAGCCGCGTTCTTTCGAAATTAATTCGAAAGAACGCGGCTTTTCTTTCGATGGCGGTAAACCTCATTTCACGAGGAAGAACGCCTTCTTTCGAAAGTTCCTCTTTCGAAAGAAGGCGTTCTTCAATGTAAATAGGGCGTCTTCAAAAGAGAGCATCCAGACTCACTGGATGCTTTCTTTCGAAAAAGCAAGCCGCTTTTTTGAAATTTCTCCGTGCAGTCTAGACGCTCTCTTTCGAAAGAGGCTCTTTCGAAAGATGCTTTCGAAAGAACCTCTTTCAAAAGAAGCCTGCAGTCTAGACATAGCCCTAGTGTGCCACTAAACTGACTAAAGGGGGGGGGTTAACCAGTTCCTGACGGTCTTTGATAGACTCCAGGTGTCCCCGAATCAAACCTAACTGTTTCAATGACAAACTGAGGACAAGCAAACAGAGGGAATTTGCCTGGGAACCATCCTAGGGAAACTACAGTGAGTCACAACCCAGCCCCCCCAATGCAGCACTCTAATTGTCAGCCAATGGGAGTAAATATCTGAGTGTCTCTCGGCTGTGACCATTTGTTGGACTGGAGCTAGTTGCAGGAACTGTTTTGACCATATGTCATTTGTTTGTTTGATTGATTATTTGAAAAGTGTAACTGCTTGACCATGTATTTGTTTGAAAAGTGTGAACTGGGGGTGCTTTGTTCCAGGTGGGCCTTGAGTTTTGGATTGGAGGGAAGGCTTCGAGCCAGACCAACTACTTCAAGCATGCAGCCTTATGAAAAAGGAGCCAGTTGCAAACTGAGGAAGTTTGCCTGGGAACCATGGGAGAGGAGGTATGGGGTGTCTTGTGAGCTGGTCAAATGTCTATGTGTTGTAACCATTTGTTTGACTGGAACTAACTGCAGGGAATGTTTCAAAAGTTTTTGCTTGTTTCAAAAGTGTTACTTTGACTGTTTGTATGTGTGTTTGAAAAGTGTGGATTGGGAGTGCTTTGTTCCAGGTGAGTGGTTAATCAGAGGGAAGGCCTTGAGCTGAGCTAACTGTTTTGAGCCAGTTGCAAACTGAGTGAGCAGCAAACTGAAGGCAGGCAAACAGGAAGTTTGCCTGGGAGTTTACCTGGGGGGAGTTCCCATAGTGTTTTTGTGCCTTTCAGGGTTCTGTGAGCAGTAAACACAACATCTGAAGAGGTTTCTAGAAGGAAAACTATATAGATCAGCTGTTGTAACCTGTGCCATATTTGTCTTTCTCTCAGGAGACAGAAGCAATTTCATCTGTACAAAGTGCAAGCTGGAAGAGAAGGTTAAAGAACTAGAGGCCCAAGTAGCTACCCTGCATTGCATCAGAGAGAATGAAGACTTTCTGGATAGAAGTCAGTGTTTGGTACTGCAGGCACTGCATGCTGAAAAATGAGAGTGCAGTGCAGAGCAGGGAGGAAGAGTGGCAGCCTGTGACCTCTAGATTAGAAGAAGAAAGAGGTTAGAAACTGTTTTCAGGCTCTCTGCACAAGTACTACAGCAGAGCATGGTTTGGAAGAGCTATATGAGGAAAGGGATCAGAAGGAGGCCCCATTGACCAGAAGGCATGGGATGCACTGTGGTAGCGGTGGGGTTCCACAACCACCACTCCACAGAGGAGGGGATGGGTGGTGGTGATCGGGGACTTCCTGCTAAGGGTGACAGAGACATCCATCTGCCATCCAGACTGGGAAACTGAAGAAGAGAGCTACTTGCCTGGAGCTAGAAGTCAGCATGCGACGGAATGCCTACCAACACAGATCAAGACATGGGACTGTTATCCCTTCCTTCTTCTCCAAGTGGGCACCAATGATACTGCCAAGAATGACTGTTTGACCACTGTTTGTCTGTTTGAAAAGTGTGAATTGGGAGTGCTTTGTTCTAGATGAATCTCCAGGGGTTGATTGGATTGGAGGTAAGACTTTGAGCCAGGACACCTACTTCAAGCCAGCAGTCTAATAAAAAAAGCAGCCAGAGGGAAGTGCAAGATGAAAAGCAAACAGATGGAGTTTGCCTGGGAGTTCACCTCAGGGGAGCCCCACAGAGGTTTTTTTGTTTTCTTTTTTTTTGGGGGGGGGGGGGGAGTTGTTGTTTTTTCTCTCTCTTCTCCCCTTGAAGCTTCAGGGTGCAATACATTTCTGAGGAGTCTCTCAGAAGGAAAACAGTATGGATAGTGTGCCCCCATTACCAGAGAACCCAAGCTCCTCACAATATGTCATGTATTTGTCCACAAAGTGCTCCTGTCAGGTAGTTATTATCCCATTTGCAGAGGGGTATCTGAGGCACAGTGATGATAAATGACTTGCCCAAGGGTCACCCAGGAAGTCTGTAGTAGAGACTTGAACCAAGTCCTAAATTAGTATCCTAATCTCCAGACCATCCTGCTTCTTTGCATCCACAATTGATCCTCAATATTGTTCCAATTCCCTGGGAAACTAGAACTTGAGGATGGAGGGGAAGTATCAGTAAAGTGACATTCACTCCTGTGCAGGCATCCAGGTCCAGACTACGTAAGTCCCACTTAAGAACTGGGAGCTCTGGGCATAGACCTTGTGCTGGCATTTCTGAACTGGGGATATTTCACCCTAACCCCTTAAAAGGTACTTTTCTATTCTTATCCTATTGGATATTTCTAATGTTAGAAACAAAAGTGACCAAGAAAAAACAAGGGCCACACTCTTCTCTTGGCTATGCCAGTGACGTCAGCAGGATTGTGTGTGGGAAGGGAACCAAAAAGAGAACTTCACCCCCAAAACTCACTTGGGCAAACAAGGAAATCATCTTGCCAAGGCAGTGTCGTCGTGCCTGTTCTGCTGTTTTCTGCTTGGCCACCCAGCACTGCAGCACCTTTTTCCGGTAAGCGTCCACCCTCTCCACGTATGTGTACAAGTTCCGGACCTCAGCACCATCATTGACAGCTCTGGCGGATTCCAATCGGGACATTAAGGTTTGTCTTGGAATAAGAAGAAAAATAATTACATTGTGAGAAATGTTTCCTCTCCACAATGGAAGAGAAAGAAACCAGACAACCTATTTATATAACATGGTGTTAGTTCTATTAGCAAGGGAGTGGAGAAGGAAATGCAAACTGAGGGGTGCTTTGAGTTTAGGGTTTAGTCACACATCCAGCCATTTCAGCTTTTCTAGGGTCCTATCATCTTAATTTCTAGGGGTACGTCTATACTACAGTGGAAGAGCGAAGCTGCTGCTGTCGATCTTTCAGGGTTCGAATTAATGGTCTAGTTAAGACAGGCAATTTGAAGTGAGAGGAGCACTCCAGTCGATGCCAGTAACCCTGCTTTCATGAGGAGTAAGGGAAGTCAAAGGAAGAGTGTTTTCCTTCAACTTCCTGCAGTGTAGACAGTGCTAAAACCCTAGTTACGCTACTTCAACTTCAGCTATGCAGTTAACATAGCTGAAGTTGCTGTAGTGTAGACATACCCTAGGTGTTGCAGTACTTTGTGTGGGTCTCTTTTAATTAGAGATGGTCCCAGACTACCTGGCATCCAACACTTTTGTCCTTTATGTTAATCATTGTCCTTTTCCCCTAAATTTACAGTGGGTTCAGGGTGGGATAAATGGACCTGGATTTAACCCGTCTGTAATTTTGAGACCAAGTTTTTCTCTCAGCTCACTACAATAGATCTCAGCCCTTGTATTATGGAGCATAGAAACCCCATTGATATCACTAGGTGATGAGACCATGTGGAATTTCCTTTGTGCTTCTTCAAGCCTTTATCTTTCCACCTTCCAAAAATAAAGAGAGAGGGTTGATAAGCTGATCTGACCAATTTAGGAACAAATCCAAAGAGGCACCAAGCACCCAGCATTTCCATAGAAGTAAAGGAAATGATCTGCCCATTGCTGAGCTAAAGCCCAATCCTGAGAGATGCTGAGCTCATTTTGCACTTTTGTTCTGAGACCAGTGAGAATTCAGCAGAAGCAGACTTTAATGGATGATATGCATGCCCATCACCACTGATTCACTGAACCTCATCCTGGTTCCCTGGGGAACAGCCAAAGCCGCTCTCCTTTGTAGAATACCACGGGGCAAGGATATTTCAGAGTGGGTCAGTATTTTAGGTACATCTGCACTGCAGGGTTTTTATCCCGGAAAAGCTCTGCTGCGTCCAAGGAACATTTGCTCTTCTGCGTTTGCTCTTCTTCTTCTGCGTTTACTCTTCTGTTTTTGTCGTTTTTTTTGCGGAAGAGCAAATGCACTTTTTTGGGGATAAGAGCTCCACCAAAAGAGCAGGCTTTTCCACCATTTGGCTCCATCTAGATGGGGCCAAATGGTGGAAAAGCCTCTTCCGGAAAAGTGGTAGGAAAAAGCTACGCAAATTGCAGAGCACAATTTGGCTACGTCTACACTGGCCCCTTTTCCGGAAGGGGCATGTTAATTTCAGCTATCGTAATAGGGAAATCCGCGGGGGATTTAAATATCCCCCGCAGCATTTAAATAAAAATGTCCGCCGCTTTTTTCCGGCTTTTAGAAAAGCCGGAAAAGAGCGTCTACACTGGCCCCGATCCTCCGGAAAAAGCGCCCTTTTCCGGAGGATCTTATTCCTAGTAGCTGAATAAGATCCTCCGGAAAAGGGCACTTTTTCCGGAGGATCGGGGCCAGTGTAGACGCTCTTTTCCGGCTTTTCTAAAAGCCGGAAAAAAGCGGCGGACATTTTTATTTAAATGCCGTGGGGGATATTTAAATCCCCCGCGGATTTCCCTATTACGATAGCTGAAATTAACATGCCCCTTCCGGAAAAGGGGCCAGTGTAGATGTAGCCTTTGTGTATTTTTTTCCGAAAAAAATCCTACAGTGTAGACCTAGCCTTTGTGTGTGTGGAATTCTAGGAAAGGGAGGGGCACGAATCGGCACCTCACTTATTCTAAAGGACCTCAGTATTTGTGCCATTGGCTTCTCTAGGAATTTGCCTGTGTAAAAGGCCTGCTTCCATTTAACTCAATGTTCAGGCCCACACTGGCTTTGATAGCAGCAGGTTTAGGCCCTTAGCAAGAATTTGGCCCCATGTGCATACCATTAGTCTGCATATATTGGTACCTGACATGCTGGAGGTGGCAGAAGGAGATGTATTTGTGGAAGAGGAGAGCCAGCCTCTCAACATCCGTGTGCAGGGTCTCAGTGATAAACGACTTTGCCTGCATGTGCAGGAGTGGGGGTAGTCTACACTTTCGGGTCGCCTGGCCCAGCAGCACCAGGTTCTCCCTCTGTGCCTCCACATCCACCCAGTACCGCTTCTCTGACATGCTGCTCTTCTCTTTGGTCTTCTGAGCCACGGTGGTTTCCTCAGTGAACTGAGCTTGAGAGTGCAGGGATATTTTGCTCTGTGTGGGAACCATCTGCTGGGCAGAAGGCTGGAAACGGCCGTACAGTAGGACCTCTTCCTTGGCAGTCTCTCTCCTTGGCCTTAATGGGATCTGTTTTGTCAAGTGTTCGGGGGCCCCAGGCTCTCTGCTCTTGGGAACGGATTTAGACCTTGGGATCAGGTATTGCTCCTGCTCCTCCTGCATCTGCTTTTGCTGTAGCTCTTGCTCTTGCAACTGCTGCAACTGCTCCTGCCAAAGCCGCTCCTGCTCCTGCCACTGCCTCAGCTGAAGGTCATGTTCTTCCTGCTCCTGCTGCCACAGCTGCCGCTGCTCCTCATACTCCTGCCTCTGCTGCTGCCAGGCTATTGCTTGCTTGCGCTGCTTCACTTCTTGCTGCAGCCACTTCTTCAGTTGAAGGTCATGCTCCTCCTGCTCCTGCTGCCACAGCTCCTCGTGCTCCTCCACCTGCTGCTGCCAGTGTCTCGCCTGCTCCATATGCTCCTGCTCCTCTTGGTGCCACAGTTTCAGCTGCTCCTCGTGCTGCTCTTCCTGTTGCTGCTGCCACAGCCTCTGTTGCTCCTCATGCTCCTCCTCCTGCTGCCGCCACAGTTTCAGTTGCTCCTCATGTTGCTCCCGCTGTTGCTGTTGCTCTGCCTCCTGCTGCTGCCACAGCCTCTGCCGCTCCTCCTGCTGCTGCTGCCACAGCCTCTGCTGCTCCTCATGCTCGTCCTGCTGCTGCTGCCACAGCCTCTGCTGCTCCTCATGCTCCTCCTGCTGCTGCCGCCACAGCCTCTGCTGCTCCTCATGCTTTTCCTGCTGCTGCTTCTCTTCCTGACATTGCTGACGTAGCCTCTGCTGCTCGTCCTCCAGCTGCTGCTGCCTTAGCCTCTGCTCCTCAGCTTGTTCCTCCAGCTGCTTCTTCCACTGCTTTTGCTTCTCTTCCTGCCCTTCCTTCAGTGGCTCCTGCGCCTCCCACTGATGGTCCTCCTGATGCAGCTGCTCCACCTTCCCCTTTATTTCTGGCTGCTGCTGCTGAGGCTGTGGTGACTGCCATTGCATCTGATATTCCTGCGTCTCCTTCTGCCACTGCTCCTGCTGCTTTTGATTAGGAAATGGAAATTGCATGGCGATATTGGGTTCCTTCCATAGTGCTACAGGGAGTCCCCATTGTGAGATCACAGGAATTTTGGACTCCAAAAAGGAACCGTTGGGGCCACTCAACTGGATAGAAGGAATAGGGACCTCTTTCCCTGGAAGGAAGATCCCAGGAAGACCCTCCGAGGATGGCTTTGCCTCCTCATCATGCTCTTCAGGTAGCACCAAGCTCCTTGGAAGCTTCTGTTCCTCTAAGATGCTGAAATATTTCATCTCCATTTTTGAGAAGCATTCTTCCAGTTTCCTCTCCAACACCATGTAGAGCCTTTGGGCTTCTGGGTCCTTGGGCAGCATCCGCTCTGCTTGTGTCTGTGCAGGAGGGGGACAGCTCAATAGCTTCTCTATCTTTTGTTCCAGATAAGCCAGGACAGCTGAATTAAACCCATACAGGGGAGTGGATGGATCCAGCTTGCTTCCACTGATAGGGCTTTTAGGGATTTCTGTATGTGTCTCCTCAGTGTGCAGGCTTTCTTTCTTCTGCTTTCCTTTCCTAGAGACCCCTTGGCTTGGGGGCTCTGTTGGGGATGAGAGCCTTTCGGTTTCTTTGTCAGCCTGGAGTCCACATTCATCAGGCAGGATCCCCTGGCACTCACCAGTGACATCTTCACCAATTTCCTGAATTTTACCCAGGAGGTTCACATCCCTTTTGCCAGCAGCTGCTGCCTGCTCATTGTCCAGAGGATGCCCATGCGGTTCTCCACTCAGGTCTCCAGAAGTCTCTTGTTTTTCCACTGTGGCGACTGAATCCCATTCAACCACAGTGTCTTGAGAACTCTCTGCCAGGGCTTTCTGTCTGTCACTGGTGTCTTTACCTCTCTCTGCTGAGACTTTCATTGGTGGCTTTTTATCAAGAAGTTTTGCATTCTGTGTGTTACTGGTATCTTCTGTTCTCTCTACCAATGGTTTCTGAGGCTGCTTTTTATCTGCTACCCTTTTCCCACTGGGGGATTTACCAGGGTCTACATGGGATTTCCAAGACAGCTTTTCAGCTGACAGCTTCCCATCCTTTTTCCTACTCAAATCTTTATCACATTCTTCTTGAGATTTCCTTTCAGAAGAAGCCTTGGCCCCAAGTTTTATGTCGCCTAAAGATTGTTCCATCTTTAGAGTTGCTTTTTCCTTCAACTTGTGCAGTTCTTTTTGCATTACCTCATTTGCTGCAAGAAGCATCTTGTATTTGTGTTCAATGCTTTGGACGTGATCCTCCAGAGATGCCTTTGTCTCATTAAGCATCTGTACTTCCTTTTGAAGGTTCACATACTGAGTTTCTTGCTTCCTGGACTCCTGGAGTGCTAAGTTATCATACTTTGCTTGCAGGCCATGGCATTGTTTATTTAGCAGGCTGAAGGCTTTGGTGAGATTGACCACCATTGTCACTATATATTTAACGGCAACAGCTTCAGCTTTGTTGAACAAGGTGCACGCTACAAATTCCTGTAACATGGTAAGGAGCTCAGAAGTCCTGGCGAAAGTTTCAGATTCATCTTCTAGCATCTGTTCAGGGCTTAAGGGCTGGGCTTCCTGAGGTTTCTGGACAACTTTCTCCCGCCATGCTCTCCACATGCCGGTTTTGAGAATAACTGGGAAAGCAAGATACACAAACGTGAAAGAATTAGGGTCTATAATGAAAGGATCAATGGTTTTGTGGTTAAGGCTCTGGGCTAGAACTTCACTTTCGGCTTCAATTGAAGTTCTGGCTTCAATTTATGGCTCCGTCACAAACTCTCTGTGCAACATTAGGCTAGATCATATGGGGATTTTTGATGGGGAGGCCACTCCAAGATTTTGGAAAGTAGTTGTGGGCTGCACTCTTCCATGATATTAAGGGAGGAGATGTGAGGTTTGGAATGGAGGTTGGGTGCAGAAGGGAGCTTGGGGTAAGGGACTGGGGTGCAGGAGGTAGATGGGAGTCTGGGAGGGAGTTGGGATGAAGCCCTAGGGCTTGTGACCTAGGGCAGGGGACTGGAGTGCAGGGGTTTGGGATGTGACCTAGAGTAGGAGGGGATAGAGATCTGGAGTAGGAGACTGAGGTGCCAGATCTGGGAGGGGATATTGGTGTAAGAGGGGGATGGAGGGTTTGGGTATCTTGAGTGTGGGGATAGAGATTTGGGGCAGGAAAGGGATGGGGTGACAGAAGCAGGCTATGGCCAAGAGACTTACTTGTCAGGTGCCAAACTAGCTTGCCTGCACAGCTTAAAATGTTTCCCAGCCAACCAGCCTATGTGCTTCATGAATAATTGAACCCAGGAGAGGGAGCGTGATTCTTTTTAGCTGCCTGTTATTCTAATAAGCAGCTCCCATTGGTTGCTTTCTGCCAGAAACCGGCCAATGGGAATGTGCTGGGGGCAGGGCGGCTCCTAAAACTTCCCCCCTTCCCTCCAGTTTTAAAACTTAAACGGAGCCCTGCAGCCGCATTTCTGCACGGGACTGCGGGACAAGCTGGGCAGCCTGCCTGGGGCTCCCCACTGCCTCCGGGGGCCAGATCCGGTGGCTTGGTGGGCCGAATCTGGCCCATGGGCCATATTTTGCCCAGGCCTGGGCTAGATTCTTCACCACTCAGTCCCCCGTATTTAAAATAGGGATAATAATCGTTTCTGTATCTAGCTTGTCTATTTAGTTTTTCCCTGACTGGGAAAACATTTTGGGTGCTTTCAATAAAGATGTATGGTCAGCTAGAAAGCAGATTGAAATACCTCATGCTTTTGAAATTTTGGCTCCATATGCACCAGATCTTTGATTCTCCAAATTAATCAGAAATATGAATTTCCCTCTTCTTTTCTCATTCCAAGACATTTGAAAAACTTACTTGATTTACTTCTCTTTTTCCTTTTTTTTACCACAAGAGGTGTGCAGAGATCAATCAGCTTCATGATACAACCTTCTGTGTAATCAAGGGAAGTCAGCAGCTTGGTCTCCATATCACGGACCCACTGAGCAGTGGAGATGTTTCCTACTTGTTCTTTGCCTTCTGACAACATTTCATCTGGAAAAGAGCCAAAGCAAAAAGGGCAATGAAGCTCATGTTAATTATCTTCCAACGGAAAATCAAGCCCTACTTGTTAAATGACATGGAAGACCTCACCTTGTTGCCTAACAATTTATATATGACAGGTCTACAATCAGGGGTGGCCACACAATGGTCTCCAAGCTGCACAAGGAAGTAACATATCACACAAACACAAGAAAATACATAGGGAGGTAGAGACAGCCATGTACAGGGCTGTTGCTAGGCCTACACAAAATACATGGCTGCATAGGGCACCTGAAAATTTAGGGCACCAAATTTTCAGATGCCCCTATGTAGCTGAGTGTACTTGTGTCATGGCTCCTTCCCCACTCTGGCACGATGAATGCAGAAGTGGGGGCCCGCAAAAGTACCACAAAACCTTATTTTTCCAGGCTTTGATATCAAACTTCCCCCCAAAATCTTAAAAACCTAGATTTTGAGGATAAAATCCAATGCCACCACCCAAGTAATGATAAGAACACAAGGTGAGAGATCACTTAGGAAATCTCACCTCTAAAGTACAAACCAGGACACAAAAATTAACCAGTACCAGGTTAAGAAAAAGAAAAGAGAAAGAACTTTTATTATCACCACAATATTCTTGTTGCAATCATAACAACTAGATGGCAGAGTCACAAAGTAATATGCTCATGGGGAATTCCACCATGGGCCCAAACTTAGTTGCAAAGGAGAGAAAACCCCATTTTAAATGCACAGACATCAGATCCCATTTCCCAAACCATAAAACAATAAAACGTAATGGATTTATCTAAGCTTTACCCCACTTACAGAAGAATGAAGAGTTTATTCTTGGAGGAAGACATTCTGTCTGATTCCCTCAGTAGCTGGAGAGAAACTTGCCCAGGTCAAAGGAGAGGGAAAAACCAAAAATTCCTTTGTCCCAGTTTGAAATTCTTACCTACATTCCTATTGGCCAACTCCACCTGGGTCAGGTATAGTTAACCCCTTAGTCCCCAGGCTGCTGGCCACCTCTCATGGTCGTGACAACTTGTATGCCCAGAGTACAGTCCTGTCACCACTGCAGCCTGGCTCCTCCCTGGCCTCTCCCCTGACTGCTCTCTCCCGCCCACAGCAATAGAGTTTGTCCCTGCCCGCCCCCATCCAAGTGTTCCTCTGGGCCAGCATCTAGCTGGACTGGGTGCTCAAAGGAGCTGGCGTCAGCCTCTGCAGCTCCACTCCATCCCCAGGGAAGCCCCCAACCCAGTAAAAACTGCATGGGCAGCAGGAGGGGAGGAAGAGAGAAGCCCCAGAAAGAAGCTGCTCATGGGAGGGGGGAAGGGAGGAAGACCCAGCCCCTTGACAGAAGCTGTGCAGGGGATGAAGCCCCAGACCCCCCACCATAGTTCTCTCTAAGGGAAACAAGAATTTGAGTCCCACCCATCTCCTCAGCAGGGCTGCCCAGTAGCTGCTCCGGGGCGGAGTCTTGTGGCAGGCAGCTGCCCCACCTCAGGGGCCGGGGCCAGAGCCGCTGTGTGGTGGGTGGCGACAGCTTCGGTGGCTGGGGTCAGAGCTAAAGCCGCCATGTGGCAGGCAGCCGTAGCAGTTCCAGCAGCCAGGGCGAGAGCTGCTGTGTAGCAGGTGGCAGCAGCAGTTCTGGCAGCCGGGGTTTGGGCAACATAGTGGGCAGCCACGAGGCGGGCAGCTGCCCTGTCGCAGGGTGCTATAGCCAGGGCGTGAGAGGGAACTGGGCATAGGTGTTGCTGGGCAAAGGGGGTGGAGGGTACTGGTCAGGGGACACGGTGGCTGGATATGCTGGAATCGCAGGGGGTGATTGTAAGGGGTTGGGGACACATCTGGTAAAGGGTGCTCAGGATGAGGATGCAGAGCTTGGAGAGCCCATGGATGCTGGAACGGTGGGAGCAAGGCTGGGTAGGAGTGGGATTGGGTATCAAGGCGGGTGGTTTTCAGGCTGGGTGGGTGCAGGGTCATGCACCTTCTTAATTAGCCCATGTTTTAGTATTTGTTCTTACAAAACTATGTATACATTTTAATATGTATACACTGGTGGATTTACTGGTGGGTGCCACCGTGGTACATATCCGAGCAAGAGCACATGATGTCAATATACCAAACTCCCTACCATGACAGATGGAAAATCTTAGAGGGAACACTGCCCCCTACCCAAGCAGAAGCCGCAGGGGGGCAGGGGCTAGCCTCTGCCTTAGTTGCATAGAGCCCCACAGAGGAAGGACAGCCCTGGCCATGCTGTAGGGTGGGCAGAATCATACAGCATTCAGTTAGGACCTCTGAGAGGGCTAAGGAGGCGGGTAAGAGAATGTCTCCCATTGGTAGTGAGAAGGAGGTGGGAATCATGTTTGGGAACAGAGAATGTGATACGTAGTAAAAACTATTATAACTCATCTTTGGTCCCTCAGGCTATGTCTACACTGCAGAGTTTTTGTGCAAAAAAGGCTGTGTATGCACAAAAACTCGCGGAGAGTTCACACCTCAAATGCATTTTTGCACAAGAAAATTTACAGTGAATTAACAGAACAGAAGGGTTTTTGCGGTATAGGTACTCCTCTTTCTGAGAGAAATAACTCGTTTTTGCGCAAGAGCTCTTATGCAAAAAGGTGTGTGTGGACAGAAAACGGGGTTTTTTTGCGCAAAAACAGCCTATCGAAAGAAGCACAGATGCCCTGGTGGCCATTCTGTTTATGGCAGCAGAGCTTTCTTGCACGAGAGTGACCATGCAGTCTGGATGCTCTCTTGTGCAAAAGTGCATTGCTTTTCTGATGTGCTTTTGCAGTGTGGACATGCTCTTGTGCAAGAAGTTTTTGCAGAAGATCTCTTCCACAAAAAGCTTCTTGCACAAGAAGCCTGCAGTCTAGATGTAGCCTCAGTGGAGAATCATGAAGGCAAGCCACCTGATTCCTAATATTCTAAAAGTAAAATTCAAGATGATCATATAAACCATCTCCAACAGCTGCAGGGTTTGAGCAGAAATGAATGTGACAACTTGGGCCCAGACAATAAGCCAACTAAATGCCTACTATGTCATTGTACTATAAAAATATATCCAGTAAGGTTTTGATAAAACTTGCAATGTTCTGAACTTGGTCATTATGAGATATAAATACAGAGCCTGATTATGAATGTACGTATGCATATACACAGAAAACTGAAAATTGTAACTGCAACATTAGCATCACCTCATAATAAGGCGATGAAGCAATCAATCAGGAATAGTCCAGCTCCCAAGCCAGATGCTTATATTATATCAGCTTCAAGTACCCATCCATTGTCCAGCCTTGGAAAGGACAACGATAGATTATTCAAGTTAATGGAAAGACATAGATACAACTGGGAATGTTCCCTATCTGAATAACCAGAAGTCATCACAGTCTGAGAAGGAAAAAAAAAAGAGTAAACATCTTTTTTTAAAGGGGTCTTGAAGTAGAAGTTTTATTCCAGAAACTGAGGGACCTAGTGGGAAGCGATCTGGAAACACTGGGTCGGCATCTAGACTGGCAAGTTTTTCCGCAAAAGCAGAAAAACTTACCAGCTGTCTACAATGGCCGCTTAAATTTGTGCAAGAACACTGACGACCTAATGTAAGATTGTCAGTATTCTTGCGCAAATACTATGCTGCTCCCGCTTGGGAAAAAGTCCTCTTGCGCAAATGCTTTTGCGCAAGAAGGCCAGTGTAGACAGCTAAAAACTGTTTGGTGCAAAAGAGCCCAGATGGCGAAAATGGTGATCGGGACTTTCTTGAGCAAAACCGCGTCTAGATTGGCACGGATGCTTTTCCACAAAAGTGCTTTTGCGCAAAAGCGTCTGTGCCAATCTAGACCAGTGGTCCCCAATGCGGTGCCCGTGGGCGCCATGGCGCCCGCCGGGGCATTTGTGTGCGCCTGCCGACAACCTGGGCCGGCCCCGCCCCAGGCGCACGGCGCACTGGAGGCGCCGGCCCCAGGGGTGCGACACGCACCGGTGCCTGGTGCGTGGCGCTCGGGCGGCCCCAGCCTCAGGGCACATGCGGGCGCACGGCGCCGGTGCTGGCCCCAGGCGCGCGGCTCGGGCGGCAGTGCTGGCCCCGGGCCCACGGCACAAGGCGCTCGGGCGGCCCCAACCCCGGGGCACATGCCGGTGCCGGGTGCAAGCCATCCCCGCCCCTGGCGTGCCCCAGGACATGCGGCCCCGCCCCCGGCGCATGAGTGGCCCCACCCTCAGGGCACCCGGCGCGTGAGTAGCCCCGCCCCCAGACGCCCGGGAGCCTCTAAAGGTTGGGGACCACTGATCTAGACACTCTTTTCCGCAAATGCTTTTAGCGGAAAAACTTTTGCGTTAAAAGCATTTGCGGAAAATCATGCCAGTCTAGACGTAGCCTGGGTCTCCCACACAATTCAGAGATATGCTGGCAAACTGCTTAAAGGCAATAGGCTTCTTCTATTAGGAAAAGGATTTGAACTATGATAGAAGACCTCTGAAATTGTGTCTTTATGTTTGTTTATTGTGTAACGTGTATGTGTTTGCTCTCCCTACTATTTCATCTTTGAATCTGCATTTTCTATTAAATAAACAATTGGTTTGTTTTATCCGAGCAGTTCTTGGGTGTGCAAACAGTGAGGAGTGTGCGTGGCAAAGTGAGCCGATAACTGGGAGGCTGGTTTTATGCCCATGGGGATCCTGAACCAGAGGGGAAAAATCAGACTGTGCGTGGAAAGGATAGATTTGGGGAGACATGGGGCCAGAAGAACTGTTAGTGTCAGCTGCCTGGAAGGCAGAGACCAGTGGATGCTAGAGTGAGACCTTGTGTTTGTGGGCAAGCTAGTAGTATCTGCGATTTGAACCATATCAGCACAATATTAAAGCACCCCTAGGTTATAACAGAAGGTGATGACTGAACACCTTACCAGCCTGAGTGATCACCCAGACATCACACTGGGCTCAAACAATGAAGTTGGAATCAAGCTCAAAACTTCCCCAAAGCTCAGAGGCTTTGGGATCCAGGTTTCTGACTGACTTGGAGAACATGGTTCCAGACAGCCCTATGATGGCTCTCAAGCTGCCTGTAGTCTGGAACAGCCCAGCAGACATCTTTCTCCGTTAACTTACCCCATTCTTTCAATGACTCCAGAACAAACTTTAAATCCTTTCCTTGAGTTGTGCTGGCTTTGAGCAAGATGGCTACTTTGTCCAGTAGAAGTGCTCTCCGTTTTCTCTCAGCCCAAGTGTTGGAGAGGAGGAATTGTTCTTCTATCTCTGGGTCCCTCCCTTCATTCTCTTTGAAGTGGTTACATGCCCGGTTCACATTGTTCAGAATTACAAACAGTTGCTTAGAAACCTCCTAAAGAGACAGAATGGGGCCTTAACGATTCTGTTTCTTGAACACACTGCATGTAAGGAGCTCAAGCTCAGGTATGTAAATTCACTGGCCTGGGACTCAGGAGATCTAGGTTTCATTCTGCCACAGACTCCTTGTGTGACCTAGATAATTCCTTTCTCCCACTCTCCCACTGTAAACAATTTGAAGCAGGAGCTGCCTCTCATGTGCTGCCTAGAACAGGGAGGGTCTGCTCCCAGTTAGGAAATCTGGGTGCTACAGAGAATAGCAAGAGAATAACAAGAGAGAATAACAACAGAGAATAACAAGAGAAGACGAGGTAGGATAGAACCCAGCTATGGTGGGTCTGCGCCCTGCAAATGGGAGTGCTTACTACCTCTCAGGATCATGTCCCTTTATTTCTAAACTAGAGGATTTACCTGGCATTGCTTGGGTCCTTGTGGGGGTTCAGGGCAAGCAGTAGGGGATGCAGAAGTCAGAGAAGGGGGTTGGTATTTGTGGAGGACTCAAGGCAGGAGGTAGGGTGTGAAGGATTCAGGGAAGGGGTTGGGAGGTATGGGGGTGCAGGAACCAGGGCAAGAGTTTGGGCTCAGGTTGGGAGTGGCTGGTGGCTGCTCCCTAGGGCCAGCCTGGGGCAGTAGGGACTTCTCCCTTGGGTCAGCCAAGGCAGCAGAGGCCGTGCTGCCTGGCTGGTGGCTGCTCTGCAGCTCTCTGGAGCTGCTGGGGGTATACATGTGTGCTACCCTCCTGTGGTCATTCTGGAGTATAACTGTCCCTACTATCACAGCCCTCCCTTTTCATTTGATGAGAAACAATCACATTCCACACACATCTCATTGTCCTGGCACAGCCAAACCCTGACCTTGCTTTAAGTAGTGATAAAAGGAAACCGCATAGCTAATTTGGTAGTCCTACCTCTTACTGTTTAGGATGAGTTCTTGAAAAAACAGACTCACAGACAGACAGAGAGAAGCAGAAACTCTCTCAAATATAAAATAGATTGCAAATATCAGGGAGCAAATACTCTGATCATCAAACTGCTGATAAAATCAACTAGCAGTGCACATGAGTTGTCCACTAAAAATGGAAAGCAACTCAAGACACCTAATGGGAATATTTAGTGGGGCATAAAATCTGAGACCTCTCAACTATTTCTTGTGCCTCTCCTACAAAGGGCTAGTCTCTTTTGCATCCTACTCACAGGAGCCATACGGCAGCCCCCAAAATCAGATGTTTTGCATCAGCATGTACCTTCCTGGCTCTGTCCAGCTGGGCAGCATCAATTTTGTCCAGTATGGTCTTCACTGAGGGGTAGATTTCAGCGAGAGGGCTAATAGTGAGTTCCAATTTAGAGGCTGAAGCTTTAGGCCCAGGTTCTGAATCTGTTTCAGATTCATGTGTACTTCCTGAAGAGGATGAAGACGATGATTCCTGAACTACCATGTTTAGGACCTGGCAGTTTTTCTAAAAACTTCTAAAAGCTGCAATTCCAAGCTGAATCAGTTTGCTTGTTCTAGAGGTAGTTGGAAGTCCAGTTTATCTAGCTGTTATCTCAACAGCAGAAGTGTACAAATGTCACTAACAGACGAAAATATTCCGTTTGTCTGGGTGATGTCACAATAACCCTTCCTCTGATTCTATCCTGATATCATCAGGCACAGTGAAAGGAATACACATCGACAGACACCGATGGAACAGGATTTACAGTAAAACTCCAATAGTCCGGCATCCAATAGTCCGGCACTCCTGATAGTCCGGCATCAAAATGGCAAGAGCCTAATGAGAGAGCTTCAGCAAAAAATGAGTCACAAGGTAACAGCGGCAGTAGCTGAACTGAGCAAAAAGGGTAAAAAAGGCCTACAAAAACTAAAACATTACAGTATACTGTATACAGTATGTACAATAAAAAGGGTTAAATACACTTTATATACATTATATAATGTATACAGTATATATATATATATAACCAGCCTATAGTACCTCCTGATAGTCTGGCATATCTGATAATCCGGCACCACCTAGGTCCCATAGGTTCCGGATTATTGGAAGTCTACAGTATTAGCTAAATAACCCTTGTGCAGATTTCAACAGAAGTGCTCAACAAGAAGGTTCTAGAAGAGCTATAGGCCAGGCAGTCAGTACAGCTTTCTGTGGACGTTGACAATGCTGGCTGTACCACAAAAGTCCAGAGTTGCAATTGTCCATAATCTTTCTATCATTTATGTATTGCAAACAAATAGTCCTCAGCAAGACATATGTGAGTATTTGCGGGGACAAAACTCTAGTGGAGCCAGGCATTTAAAAATAGAATTGCTTGAAGGTATTCCTGGAGAGGAGCTACATGGATTTCCTAACATAACTGGTTCTCAAGCACTGTAATTCTATTCATGAAAAAGGTTTTAATGAATTCACTTCCCCTCCCTACCCCCAATTTCCTACCATTTGGCTATAAAAGACTTCAGTCTGCAGACCACAAGGAAAGGTGATCACAGGTGGCCTCCACATGGACCATACTATTGTTATCAGAGTCATATTGTGGAAGGAAATAATTTTTCTGGGATCCTTCTTGTACTCTTCAGAGATTTTTCTATATTTAGCACAGGGATAGGGAGACTCACCCAGAGGCCGGATGCTCACTGCTCCCCCCAGCACTGGGGAGCCTGCCGCACTGCGGGGCTGGAGCACACAAAATCTACTAACCTGGGGCCCCTAGGCTCCAGTGTACTGGTCACTTGCATGCAGCCCCTGACTGATTTTTCTGTGGGTTAGTGGCCCCCTTCATAAAAAAGTTTCCCCGCTCCTGATTTAGCAGAACTCACTGTCCTGCCAAGCTGGCAAATTGAAATGTTGTACGCAGTGTTATTGTAACTGTGATGGTCTCAGAATGCTAGAGAGCGAGGATGGGTGATAATAATGAGGAGTCCTGTAGCACTTAAAGACTAACAATTTGGGCATAAGCTTTTGTGGGTAAAAAATACTTTGTCAGATTCATGGATTGTAAATCATAGAGGTAAGGATAAATATTTTCTTGCCCAGCCCTCCGGTTAACCTATTACATCCCTAGTTAAATCTGCAAATGAATTGCAGGTTTGCGTTGCTCTTTCTCAGTGATCTTCCTGAAAACACCAACCATGGATGGAGAAGCTCTTTACACCAATATTCCACACAAGGGTGTCAAGCTGTCAGGAACAGTATCCCTGATGATGCCATGGCACACCTGGTGGCTCAGCATAGTGACTTTGTCTTTACCCACAAACTTTTCAGATTTGGGGACAATTTACACCTCCAAGTCAGCAGCACTGGTATGGGTACAAGCGTGGTTCCACAGTATGACAACATTTTATGGGTGAGCTATAACGATTCCTCAGCTCTTGTCCCCTAGTACCTCTCCTCTACTTGTGATACATTGATGACATCTTCATAAGGACCTTCAGGAAAGAGGCACTTGAAGAATTCCTCTGGGATATCAACTATTTCCATTACACCATCAACTTCAGACTAGACCAGCTGACACAAAAGATACATTTCCGAAACACTACAGTTCAAATAAATGATGGTCACATAAGCACCATCCTATACTGGAAACCTACTGACTGCTATTCCTACCTACATGCCTCTAACATCACACAATCCGTTGTTGTTCCAATCCTTCAGCCAAAGACAAACACCT
This sequence comes from Pelodiscus sinensis, assembly GCF_052426305.1. Classification (NCBI taxonomy): domain Eukaryota; kingdom Metazoa; phylum Chordata; order Testudines; family Trionychidae; genus Pelodiscus; species Pelodiscus sinensis. The sequence continues at coordinate 10,298,205 of NC_143082.1, forward strand.
ATAAGATCTTTCTCAAGCATTCTTAAAACTAAAATATAACATGGCTAACCCCTCTGAGACATGAAGAGTGATGTAATATTTTACTGGACCAACTTCTCTTGATGACAGAATGTGCCTACGTAGAGCTTTTCAGACTTGAAGAAGAGCTCTGTGTAACCTTGAAAGTTTGTCTCTCTTGGTAACAGAAGACGGCCCAGTAAGATATTTTCTCATTCACCCTGTCCCTCTAAATCGAAATGTTGGAATTTGTTCCTTCTCCCCTGACCCACTTTCCAGACTCCACACAGTGAATTAATCCATTTATCACTCCAAAGTTTCAGCTGTTTTTATTCTTGATCTTATCCTACAGGTACAAGGAATTAAAACTCTCTCCCACCCAGCAATTTTTGTATATTAAAAGTTTTTCACAGATTTTTATTTACATCTTGCTCCTCCCCCCTTGTTTTTCTTTCCCTAGCTTTCTCTTTTCTTTTACTCTTTTTTTGCTTCCTTTATAGTTTGCCATGAAAAAAGGGAGGAAAAAGTGAGAGAAAATTACAAAAAGAAAAATGATAAATCAAAACCAAATTAAATGTTTTATCTTCAAGTTTTTTAAAAGGAAAAAATTAAAATTGTTAAAGAAAATGTCAGGTTTTGAAAAAAGGCTATTTTTTGGAAAAAATAGATTAGAAAATTTCAACCAGTACAACTTATGCTAATGGTCACCCCAAACTCCCAGATACCACACCTCCACATCACAAAAAAAGAGGCAAATTAATAAACACTACCCTAAATTTTGGAATATTTACCCCAAAAAGGGCGAAATGCCAGAGTCTTCACAAAGTTCACTGTGGATTTCACAGTTTAGTACTGATTTTATATGGAAGGCACTCAGATACTAAGATATGTGGCAGTATAAAATTATCCCAAAATAGTCAGGAGAGATAACTGAGTGTTTGTGTGTGTGCATGCACAAGCATGTGTGTATGAGTGTTTGTTTTTGTGAATTATTTCTATTATCAGAGATCCTCATGGTGGTAGGTGATTCTGTACAAGCATACACGTAGGCATAGTCTGAATTCTATATATACAGGGAGGAGGCAGCCAATGACGCTGCATGTGGGTGGGGAGGGGAGACAAATTGTGTGCCTGACCAAGGCATGGAGTTGGGAGCAGAATACCCCCCTTTACCCTAAGTCCATGAACTTAAACAAAGCAGGTCCCTCCCTGCCCCAATGAACTTAGTCTGAGTGAGTCTATTTCTTTCAAAATTGGAGATTCATGTTGGTCTTTTTCACAGGTTACCAGTTATAATGGCTAGATTAATTTTGTTGTCCTGAAGGTGGGGATCAGTTCTTCTGTCGCTGACAAAAGAAGTGACAAAATGCCTGTCGGGGCCTCCATGTTTCAGCATCTAGACGGTGACGTCTGAGCCCGACAGGACACAGCTTCGTTACCATCTCATTGCTTTGGGTGAGGCTCACCAGGACTGGGATGCTGTCACCAGCATGGCAATATCTGGCATTCTTTTTGAAGCCTCCCGTCCGGTGGCCCGGACAGTACTGTGACTCTCAGCCCTTGTCTGAGGGCTGCGCAGAAAAGCAGGCCAGCATGAACCAGAAGAGCCAGGCGGGTACTGCTTTTCAAGCAGTCTCATGATTTTGAGGGCTGGATTCATGGCGTGGAAGGCTTGAGCTTGGGGACACTGAAATATGCTTGCCAGGCCCCACGGGCCAGCATGCTCTGGGGCCACCATGGCATCCCAGTGGGGCGCGAGGCCTCCCTGGGCCCTCTGGTTGCTCTGCACAGCCTTGACATTAGGTCACCCTCTTTGGGTGCTGCGTCATCTAGGCACATGCTGAGGTGGCGCAATGGCCCCCTCAGTGACACGCTGAATGGTACATTCCGCCGTACACCTCCGCCCTCCCCTCGCACTGCACCAAGAATGGCACGTTCCCAACAAACAAACAAGGAAAGAACCATTCCAACTAATTCCCCCGCAGAGCATGGTACATCCCCTCTGACACTTCATCCCATGCCACACAGAACAGTTGGTGTAAGCTCCCCCTCCCCGCCCGCCCGCAATAGTACGTTCCCAACAGCCCCCGCTAGTTTCTCGTAACGGCCTTCTATCACCCCGGTAGCACTTCTCGGCGGTGCTCTGACCCGGAAGAGGTGGGGGAACTGGAAGGGGCGGGGGCCCGGGCCCTGGCTGGCGGCAGCAGCCGGAGGCGGAGCCCGAGTGTCCTTATCGCTGGCGCTGCCGGAGTCTACCTAGGAGCGGGGAACTGTCCGAGTCGCGATCCCAGGCCTGCTGGCCTCGGGGCGAGGCGGGGGGAGGAGGATGCTGCTGTTCGTGGAGGTGAGGGGGGGGGGAGAAGTGGCGGGAGGCGGCGGGGCCGGCCGGCCGGCCGCGTTGCGGGGCCATGTGACTTTCCAGGCCGCACACGCTGCTGCCGCGGCTGAGCCGGGCCCGCGGGGGAGGGGCCGGGCCTGACACAGCAAATGCGGCCTAGGGGGAGTGGGCTGTGGAGTCACCTCGGGGAGGGGGCGGGGCGGCGGGAATCGCCATGGGGGCCTGAGGAGGCCGCGTGGGGCTGACAGGAGCGAGTGGCCTGGAAGAGGCTGAGGTGAGGGGGCGGTTTGAGAGGAAAGGGGAGCGGTGCGGGGGAGGGCGCGGCTGGTGGGGCGGAGGATTAAGGAAACTTCTCCTCTCTCCTCAGGGCAGCGGGGTCCCCGGAAGGTTCTGTCAGTGGCGGGGCCCTCGGTGCCCTCCCAGAGGGAGGGAAAGCGGGAGGGGGGAGGGGAAGTCTTGAAAGGCACCGCATTGACCTTTTGTAAAAGTTGCTCTGGTGGCTGCATGGGACATGGCGCCGCGCGTGTGAAGGTTACACGGTGGAGGGTGGGCGACGGGGGAACCTTTGGGAACTTTTTGAAATTTTAAAACCTCGTAGACTTTTTCTTCTTGCTCGCCCTTCCCACCCACCCCGCTTTTTTTAAGCATAGGCTGCCATGGCATGAGTGCTATATAATCAGCTGATCCTTTGCTTTCTCTGCCTGGCTAATGCTTTGAGTAGATTCCAGAGCGTATTGTTCTTTGCATTGTATAAACGTCAAAGTAGCAAAGCTGCAACTTAGCAACTTGGCATTGGCCAACTGTGCCCATAAATAGCGTGTTTCAATGAGGAAGACTTGCATTTTATGTGTTCCAGCTCAGCTGTGGTGAATCAAACTTAGCAGGATCTTTTAATTTTTATATTTTGCTATAATTTTCTATTACGTTTATTTTAAGCACTTATTTTGATTAAATGTTTTGTCCTTTAATATATGCAAAACATTTTGAAGACTAAGGGAATTGTGGAAGTGTCTCTGTAAAGTAACATATGGAAAACTTTTTGTTTAAACCCTCTACCAGAGGAAAAAGTCACTCTATAGTGAAGAAGAGGTCTAAACTATTAACTATTGGTAAAATTAGAATTGGTACTCTTGGTCTTGAGCTTTGTAATTTTTCTGAAGATTACATAAATTCAGCAATTTAGTAACTTGAAGCTAAGAAACTGGTTGCTTCCTTGTTTCAATAGACTTCCTGGTCTTCCATAAGTCATCTTCTGATGTTAATAAACTGAATTGAAAAAAATTGAAGTACTGCATTTTTGGTAAACTTAAAGACTACCTAATTTTATCCACTGAACCAAATACATAGAGGTTTATAGTGTTTTTCTATCCTGAACCAAAGTACATTAGACATATTAAGGAACACTTCTTTTGAATCAGAAAACTTTATAGTTATGCTTTGTATTATTTTTATTGTGGTTTGTAGCCTTGATCAACAAGGTAAACTGCATCTTTATTGCACCAGCAAATGAATTATTTGCACATTTTTAGGTAGAGTGTTTCTTTGCCCTTGGCCAAAGCATTTCAAGGGGAGAAGTCCTTTGATTCCATATTTGGATATGGTATCCTGTTAGATCCATATTATCTCTTATCTAACTATTAGCGAAAAAACAATGTGATTTACACAAGCACTTTCTGCATCACTTTTTAGAGATACTTAATTCCATTGTTTAGATTTCCTAGTCTAGTGCTCTCTGTCAGTGATGTATATTTGTCCTATAGTAAATTAAGTCAAATCAGCTTTGAACATTTAAACAATCAGTTTGTAAGCACTGAAGATAAGATCATCTTAGATAAGAAAAAAATCGTGTCAAAGCAATATAAAATCCTTCTTCCACAGGGTAGCCGGCCTTGTGGATGGGGAAACCAGTAGATGTGGTATATCTTGACTTCAGTAAGGCTTTTGTCACTGGAGATTGTATCAATCTCATAAACAAGCTAGAGAAATATAGCCATATTAACCTACTATCTTTTGGGTGTGGAATTGATCCACTACTCAGTGCTGATAAGGTTGATGAGTGTACTTCTGAACACCATATTTCAGAAAAGATGTTGATACATTAGAAAGTCCCAGAGGATAGCAACAAAAATGGGTATAATTATTGAAAACGTGTCGGGGGGGAAATATGGGTTTGTCAGGGGGGAAAGAAAATGGAGAGGGGAATATAATAGTATTGAATTATATAGAAGGTTGTTGTTACAAAGAGAAGAGTGCTAAACTGCTTTTGATCACTGAGGACAGAACAAGAAGCAATGGGCTTAAATTGTGGGAAGGGAAATTTCTTACAGACTTTTGGAAAAGCTTCCTAACTAAGGATAGGCTCTAGGACAAATGGAGGTTTGAAAGCAGATTAAACACTTTTCAGGGCTGATCTAATAATATTTAGCCCTGACTCAATGCAGGGGACTGGACTAGATGATCTGTCAAGGTCCCTTCCAGTCCTATAGGTCTGTGGTTTCTATGTTCATGTTAATTATAGAACTGAACATAGATCAGTTATTTCTAACCTAGTGAGGTTAGTTAACCGGTCATGAGGTAAATAGGATGAAGTTTAATAAGGACAAATGCAAAGTACTCCACTTAGGAAGGAACAATCCATTTCTTTCTGACAGAATGGGAAGTGACTGTCTAGGAAGAAGTCCCGCAGAAAGTGATCTAGGGCTCCTAGTGGACCACAAACTAAATATGAGTCAAAAGTGTGACACTGTTGCAAAAAAACAAACGCGATTCTGGGATTCATTAACAGGAGCGTTGTGAGCAAGACTTGAGAAGTCATTCTTCCTCTCTACTCTGCGCTGGTTAGGCCTCAACTGGAATATTGTGTCCAGTTCTTGGTGGAAATGTGGTGCCCAGGTGTGGGGAAATTGGAGAGGGTCAACAAAAATGATTAAAAGTCTAGAAAACATGAGTTATAAGGCAAGGCTGAAGGAATTGGGCTTGTTTAGTTTAGAAAAGAGAAGACTGAGAGGGGACATGATAGCGGTTTTCAGGTGTTTAAAAGAGTGTCACAGGGAGGAGGGGGAAACATTGTTCTTCTTGGCCTCTGAGGATAGGACAAGAAGCAATGGGCTTAAACTGCAGCAAGGGAGGTTGAAGTTGGACATGAGGTTAAACTTCCTAACTGTCAGGGTGGTTAAACATTGGAATAAATTGGCTAGGGAGGGTGTGGAATCTCTATCACTGGAGATATTCAAGAGCAGGTTGAATAGACCTCTATCAGGGATGATATAGACTGTGCTTGGCCCTGCCATGAGGGCAGGGGACTGGACTTAGTGATCTCTGCTTGATTCATAGTCTATTATTCATAGAATCATATAGTAGTTTTTAAAAATATTTTCTGAGAAATTAAACTTGAATTGTGGTTAAGAATGCTTAAAAGAAAGGGACCAGGGAACTCCATCACAATAACTTCCTTGAAGAAAGCTGTGTAAGTTTTGGAATGAATATTGTGTGAATCAATTGAAGGGAAAAATCTTATCACACAGCCATAGTGGTTTGATTTACTTTTTTTAAAATGTTTTATACCACTGTTTTACACTTAATTGAACACACACCATCCATACAAAACAAGGTTGTATTGGGGATCCGCATACTTGTTGGAAGGTTAACTGAAAACTGTAAACTGTTAATTGTTAAAACATAACTGAAATTCAACTCATGCAAACAGTGCTATCTGGGAATAGGAGTGCGTATATACTTTAAAAAATGCTACTTTGTATGTCATATGTAACTTGAAAAACTATTGGTGCTAAATATTTCTTTTCCTACCTGGTATAGGATTAGATTTGTTGATAGAATGATCTATGGTCATGTAATCATATGTCTGTGCAGATGTATCTTCCATGACTCTGTTACGGAGCCTATGTTAATGTGGGTCATACCGTTCACATTAAATAAACAATGTTAGTACATTGGAAGAATGCTTTGATTTCTCACCATATTTCAGAACTGAGATTTGATATTTCTAATCTGAATTGCAGCAGCCTTGCTTCAGAAGTATATAGATTTCAATGAACAATTGAGAAGGTTACTCTTTTACTGGGAAATGGTAGAAGTGTGGGTTTTCTTTTTTTTTTTAAAAAAAAAGCTATTTAAACTGTTGGGGGTACGTAACCCTTTGGCGTCATGTTGACCCATATCAGTACCCTGATGCATGGGTCTTCTCGCTGTGAAGGTGAAAGCTTGGCCCTGCCTGGATGCTCCGTGGTGTTCTTTTCAAGTTCTCTCTCCTAGTTGCTGCTTCAATAGTGTTGGATAGCTGTAGAGCCGGAGTGGGCAAGGTATGGCCTTGGGCTGGCTCCGACCTACCAAGTCTTTTGATTTGGCCCTGCTGTTCCCTTCCCCAAACCAATTGAGACTTGGGGGACAGGGAATGTGCAAAGTCCTGTGCAGTTTAAAGTAGCTAGTGGCTCCCTCCCTTTGCTAGGGGTACACAATACCTAAAGGGAACTGCCCTTTCCCACCCAAGGCCATGCTTCTTCCACTTGAGGCGTTGCCCCTTCCAGCGTGGAACCACCTGCAAAAATTCTTGCCTACCCCTTATTATAGATCCATGGCACATGAAGGGGAATATGCCTGTGTAGCACCATTTAGTGTGTAAGGCTTCCTCCTTCCATTCTTGTGGCAAGAAGACAAGTCATACAGAGTAATATGAAGGTTGTGACAAGCAGTTAAAGCCCAAGAGACTTTAAACGTTTGTAGTGGATGAGTTCTTGGCACCATTGTGAATAGTGAAACGTGCAGACACTGGGAGCTGCAGCTCCCGCCTCCTACGTTGAGCTCCCCATGACTCCCAAATTCACTGTAAGGCTGGGAGTTGACGACGACTCTCTAGGCTTGGATAGGCAACTCTTGTGAATAGTTAATACCTATAGCTCTGCTTATTGGCCTAAAAACTGCAGCATCCACAGTGTGCATATTCTGCATGACCCTCTCCTAAAACACCTTGTCATAAAGTTAATTTTAATAAAATTGGAAGTGAATAAAAATGGAATTGGATTATCTAGCACCTCTTAGGGCTGGGGTAGGCAATTTTTAAAGGGGGGGCAAGTTCACCAAATTTGAAGTTGCCTTGGGCTGCCCCAGAAAGGGTGGGGTGGGGTGGGGTGAGGACACTTTAATAGTCACATGTTCACACACTCCCATATCCCAGGCCAATCAGGATCTATGAAATCTTTGCCATGCAGCAACAAGGGAGAGCCGCCAGTTGTTCAGAACAGTTTGCAGGTTGGGAGGAGACTTTGCGTGCTCCCCCTTCCTCCAGGCCAGTCAGGGCCTAGGGTTCTGGGAGTGCAGGGAGTCTCTTGCCCCCTGTCTCTGCCTTCCACAGGACGACAAGAGTGACCTGCTAGCTGTTAAAACAGCAGGTGGCTAGCACTGTGGACCCCTGGCGGGGAGGGGGGGAGAGGGGAGAGGTTGTGGAGACTTTGCATGCTCCTCTGTCCCCAGGTCTTGATTGGCCTGGAGGTGGGGGAGCAGCAGGGCAGCTGCAAGCCTGATCATCCCGCTTAGTGGGACAGATCTGGCCCATGGAGGCTCTCTTGCCCCTGTCTTAGACCTCTTGCCCCTCTTTCCTATCTTAGGGTATCTCTTAAGTGTTTTGCAAAGTAACAAATGAGCCCACTTCTGGCAGGGGGTAATCATCTTGACTAATGGAGAAGTTATTGTGTTGAATCAAATCAGCTTTCAACTTATTTTGAGTTATTTGGGATATTCACTGTACTTGCTTATAACTAATTCCTGATTAGTTGACAGCAAGATGTCAGGTAACGCTGAGCAAGAAGGAGCTCTGATTGGGAATATCAAATGTAGTTTCTCTGCTTTAGTTTATTTCCAAACTTTGAAGATATGTATACTAGATGAACTCATAAAAAGGCAATACTTCTCTCCCCTTCCCCACACCCTCCTCAATGAATGTTTCACATCATTCTACTGAGGTGACCTGAGTTTACTCCTGGGTCTGCCATAGATTTCTCATGTGACCTTTGTGAAGTCATTTTGTTTTTCTGTGCCTCAGTTTTAACGGTTGTAAAATGATTTGACATTCTCAGATGAGGGCTTAATATACAAGTATGAAAATACTTGCTTCTACAGAGGAGCCCCAGCCTTTTGGTCCCACTCTGTTGCCAAGGGGAACACTGATGTCAGATTCAGAATTATGACATCACTGCGGGATGAAGTAGGGTAAGCAAGTATGTTAAAATAGTTTTTGAAGATATTTAGTAGGAAAAAAATCCTTAAGCATATAAGAAAATTATCAGAGGATTTAAGTAAAACTAATTTGGCTTTCATAATTAAGTCCATGTTTAGAGCATTTATTGACAATACAGAAAATACAGTGCTTACATTCCAGGAAGCGACATCTGTCAATTCTAATCTGTGGGAGTCTCTTCACTAGAATTTGTCTTGATTCTGAAAAGGACCACAGACTGAAACAAATATTGAGTGCTCATATTTAGATTTTTGTGAGACTAACTTACGGAATAGTTGTGCAGATAAGGTTTTTATATCAATCTGAAATGCTAACTGAATATGTTGGTATCTAATCCCTCTCCCTAAATCTCTTGCATCCAAAGCTGAACAAGACTACCTTGTGGAGAGTTAGAGTAGGTAAAATTGGATGCAAAGCATCCTCATGTTGTGAGATGTCCCCTATAACTGACCCTGGCTATATGCAAGGAGTTCCAGTACTGATATTTCAGTCTACAGAAAAGACAGATGTCATAGCTAACGTTCACTATCAACAACATTTCTCCAGGTTAGAGGGAATTCTTGGAATGATGTACTATTCTTGAAATGATATGCTAGCATGCTATCTGGAGCATGCCTGCAGGGAGTTCTGTCCCTAAATAGCTTCCTGGTAGATCTCATGTTGTGTTGAATAGAGCTTTCAAGCTGGCTAGCTTTGTCATTTGGTAAATATTAGTTTTACTGATCATTGTTGTTCTACTGTAGCTGTTTTGTGAAAGTACTTTGAGTGGACCGAACAAACAATTCATATGGTAATGGGGCCAGTTGTATTTGAAAACAACTACTCCTTGATCAAGCTCATTTGAATAAGCAAGAGGCCATACTGGAAACTGGCTGTGCTGAAAAGATATTTGATGGGGTGGAATGAGATTTCTCTGAAGCCAGACTGTAGAATGTAAGTAACTTTATAGATTAGGATCTTGATTGTGATCCTTCAAAGTTTAAAAAGTCTTGAGTGAGTTTAATAGACATAGGATTGGGTCATCTAGTATGAGACAGTTGTCTTTTGGTTGTGGGCAGATCTATTTGCAAGTCTCATTTATTAGTACAGCCTCTCCTAAAAGTGGAACATGGACAACAGAATTAGGAAATGCGGTATAGAAGGCAAGATCTGATTCCTTCATCATTTTCATACTTACCTTTTTCTTACAGTCCTTTCAGTACTTGAAATGGGCATTCAGGTAGAGTTTCAGATTAAAGAGTTATAAGTCTGCTGCTTTGTTCATTCACAGTATTACCACTGGAAGTTTTGTACCATGACAATGAAATGAATGAGGTCCCCATAGCCAGACCTTCTTTTGGGAAAATAGGGACATAATCTTTCAGAGAATATGGTCCTGGGATAAGATTACCTGCCTGAGGAAAGTGTCAGTGGGATTAATTTTGTCATAAATGAGGATTATAGAATAATCCCAGGCATGTCCATTATTCTGACAAATACTTGCCATTTCTGAAATGACTAGAGAGCATGTAACATGTTGGATCAAAATATCACTGATCCAAATCAACATAGCTGGGATATTAGGCATTTGCAGTCTTGACATTATGGAGGTTGGCATATCCATGTGCCTGGAGCAGAGTGGGTACACTGAAAACAAACTAGTTTCAATGTGTGATACAAGAAGCCCATCTAACTATATGGAGGGGAAATCATTTCTCATGCTGGCAGTTGGGTCTATTTATTATCTGGTGCCTGGATGCTACAGTAAGTATGTAATGAAATAGAAATGTTCCTTATGATTTGCAAGCTTCTAAAAGCCTTTCTTGGAAATGAGGCTCCACTATTTGGCATGTTGACTGTAGAAGCTTCATCCTCTTGATGATCAGCAGCATTCATATGTCTGGTTATTGAAAGATGCGGGTGTGTGTGTGTGTGTGTGTGTGTGTGTGTGTCTGTGGCAAAACACCTGTCACATAAATAAACATTATGCCTTTTCCACCCAGGGGTTTGCCGAGAGATCAGATAAGCAAACTGAGCAATTTCGCAACTTGTAACATTCATAAGTCCTGACTCTAAGCTCCTGCAGTTGACAGCATACTGTTTTGCTCACTTTTCCTGTGATGTTCTCAAGAATCTTACCTCCTATAGAGGGAACAGTTCAGCTCAAATGTGTGAGGAAGAAAAAGCACAGTAGTGCACCCATGTTAACCATGTCACTGCTGCCTGTTCTCATTGCTCTCCACACACCTCTACCCCCCCCCCCATTCTTCTGCCTACTGTTCAAAGGGGAAAACTTGACTAACTCTAACGAAAATTGATACTGTTCTAAATTCTCCTAACCTTGAAGTGTCCTGTTTGCTAGGATCAGCTATAGGAACCACGCTCTCCCCCTTGACGATAAACCTGTTGAAAAAATTACTTGTTTCTTAGGCGTTGTCACATTGCTAGGACACCGTTACATGTGGTTTAATTCCATAAGCTTATATGTTGAAAAAAAGATTTGGAGCTTGATAGAACCATGACACAGATCAATAGAATTATTCCTTCAGGGAACTATACAGTTTCCTTATGCTTGTTTCCTTAACTCCAGAGACTTTAGAAGGTTAAACTTTGATACCAAACGTCCTTGTTTTCTGGATTGCGGTTCTTTAGGGAAAATTTATGGCGGGACAAGCAGTGCTCTCTTCCACTGTCATTCTATTGTTGTCTTAATTCCTGCCAATCTTTAGTAAGTGTGCTTTGAAGGTTCACTTGGATTTATTTATTTTTTCAAGAAAACTTTCAATTAGGCAGTGTGAGATTTAAGCTCTTCCATTTCTGACAGCTGGAGGAAATTTGGGGTGTATGGGTGGGTGAAAAGGTAATAATTTGGCACAGGGAATACCACTGAAACTTTTAGGAACCATTTCAGGATTTTAGGCAATATGCATATTTTCACTTAAGCCACCTTCTCAGTCAGTCTACCAGAATTGAGGGACACACTTTATTTTTAATATAATATCTTTCAGGCACTGTGGATTGGCTTTATTCACTCTCGGATATGGTGTCTCTGTATTACTATTGCTTTCTGTCTTCCTAATTTCCTGTCCCCCGAAGTTACCCTGTGGCCCTTAATTCTGGATTGGGGGAACAGTTGATACAGGAAACTTTTCCTTAAACACTTGTTTCCTAATCACTGAACTGGAATATCTCCTTTGGGTGATTGAGCAGTTTATCTCTTGAGATGCCCAGCACCTTGGTGGTTGTAATTGTGGGTGTGTTTTTTGTTTTTTTGTTTTTTCTTCATAGTATCAACTTAAGCTCATTAGAGTTTGAACAGAAAAGTTTTTCAGGTGCCAAAATAAATTTCTCCCTTTGTTTCCTACCCTGAGTTGGGGAGAGCTGTTCTGAGTAAGGTACAGAATGCTTGCAGAAAACAACTTCAATCAGAAACTAGTGATAAAGAATTCTTGGGTAGCTAACAGGTGTTTTGTCAGGGCTGAGTTTTGTGGTTGAGCACTTGTCTAATTCCACACATCCTTACAGGGTCCTTATCTCCAGTGCAATGTAGTGGGCTGCCTTCCTATCCCCTTCAAAGAAGGGGTTGGAATAGGAAGATTTCCCCTCTTTTGTTAAGGGGTAAAGGATTATGGATGTCATACTTTCTGTGTGAAGTCGTGACATGGGTGTCTAATTCATCTGATTTCTTGCTCTGCTTGCCCTAAAAAACCCAAAATCAGGTCAATGCCATGGCCATAAAATGGAGGTACAAGGGGACATCGCACCTCGTATGGAATGTGAAACAATATGCTTTCAACTATCAAAGTTATTTAATTTTCCTGTTCTACCTTTGGCTTGAGTATCTAATCTCTTTTGGAAGATAAAGTTCTGTATTTCATCTCTTTGGTCATTTAGACACTAAGATGAAAAATTGTCTTAAAAAAAAGCATTACACTAAGATGTAATAACTTGTCTAATTTCTAATATTTTTGGATTTTTTCAAATTTACTTTTGTCTCTTCAGCAGGTAACATCAAAAGGTACTGGCTTAAATCCAAATGCAAAAGTGTGGCAAGAAGATCCCCAGGGAAGCACTGAAGCTGCACCAGTGACCAATGGCACAGAGCACTTGTGGCAAGAAACAGCTGCTGTACCAGGAACTCGTAGTGAGGGTAAGATGACTAAATCCCTTACAAAGTTTGAAAAGTGTGTGTGTATTGTATAATCTATATGCAGCAGTAGAAAGCAAACAGTGTTCTTGTCCTTGAACGAACAGCTCTAGAGGCTAAAGTAAGCCAATGTGGCAAGTTTTCAGAAGCAGTTTAGTGCTTCTTGACTGCATCAGTAAGAAAGGTCTGATCTGAAGGCATTTAGTCTGACTGAGTTGGTACCTGAAGTTGTATTGAAGAATAAGCAGGATATGGAAAAAAAATCCAATAAGGGGGTCAGTGTTATTACCAGCGTCCCCTCTAAATTTTCCATTCAAGTGCCAAATGAATTTTGTTAAGGCACCAAAATTCATGTGCACCAACAGTAGAAAATGTTGCCAGCTGTGAGCCTTCTGCTTATCACATGGATGGCATTTAAATCTCTCCTGGGTGGCTACCCCTAGTGCTCAGCTTTTGGGCAACGCTGGTTATGATCCCCCTATAACACTTAAGAGGCCCAATGATGACAAAATATCTTGCTACGAGGAAACAAGCTGCTAGAGTGTAGAAATGGATTCTATACTCTTATCTCCGCCTTTTTTCCTTCTTTATTCCTTTTTCCTGTCTCTCTTTCTCTGTTGCTTTCTTTCACCATTGCTGCACGTTAGCATGCACTTGGCCCCTGTGAACAGAGAGATTGAGATCTGAGGGCTACATGCTTTCCAGGTAGATGGAGCTATTTCACAGTTACACTCATACTGGAATGCGTGCTCAGGGCAATTGCCTTTTAATTGCATGCTTTAAGCTTAGACTGTACTTGTGTACTAATTTAGTTAAATCTAGTTGTCCTTCTAGGAATATCAGAAGTCCTCTGTCTCAGACCTGCTGCCATGACCAACTGCAGCGTGAGGGCTAGGCAGGATGTGGCCCAGGGGCTGGATCCTGCTCTTAGACTGCATTTGTCTGCTTTCTATTTATATCCTCCTGCCTATGCCACTGAATTTCCAGGTAGTGGCTTAGGCAGCAAGATCCTAATTAAATAACTTATGGTGGTGATGTTACCTTGACAGGGGCCAGAGCCAAAAGCCATTTAAATAGCTGCAGCAAACCCGGGCAGCTACCAGGAAATGTGGTAGTGGTTGGGCTGGGAGAGGAGTCCTTTGTTGTGTTTTTAATTGAAAGCCTCTGGCCCCTGACAGCTTTGCGGGCAGGCTAGTCCCCAGGCCCTGCTTCATCAGCCCCAAGGCACACCCCCTCTGGGTGGTCGTGAGGGTGTGGAGCTGGTCTGTGACCACATAGCAAAATTAATCAAGTGCCCCCTCCACGAAAATTATTTCCCATCCCTAGTCTAGCCCCTCATTCTGGGGCAAGCCACGTGATTTTTAAAGACCACTCCTCAGTGTGGCTTGGTGCGGTTCAAAGGGAAAAGAGGAGGACCCATGCCTGCCCACTGCTCTGGGTTCCTCTGGTGGCAGCCTTGTCCTGCCCTCCTCCTTCCCCTGCTCCCCCCCTTACTGTTTCCTGGGCCACTTCCCATGTGAGCCCTGCACTTACCTGGCCCTTGTTTCAAGTCATGCAGCCTGGTAGGTGTCAGACTGGAGACTTACTCTCTCTAGCTCCCCTGAGCTTGCCCAGTACTGTTTTCTCTAGAGCGCTTCTCTGGGAGCCTGTCCTGTGCTTTCCGTGGTTAAGACCAAACTGCCCAGCTCCTTATAACCAGGGCTACCCCAGCAAGCTGTCCTCTGATTGGATTCTTACAAGCCTCTCCCTGATTGTCCAGGGCTCTGTGCAGGCTCCCTATAGCCAGAGTGGGGTAACTGCTTCGCTACACTCTACCAACGGGTTGCTCTTCCAGCATGGGGCCTTTACTGAGCAAAAAATTCCATTTATGGGAGTCAGTTATTTTTCCTTGATAAATAGCACTGTAGTCTCAAGTGCTGCTACTGCATGTAAGTCGGTTTTGATTTAATCCTATAAATCCAAAACCAGCTCTTCAGCACTGAGAAACAAATAACCATGGTTTACATCATACTTTCTCTGACACTACTCCAGCAGTAACTGTAAATGCAACCATCTTATCTTTTAAACAGCTTGGAAAAATGTTCTGTTCTTATGATATAAATATAGGTTGTGTGTATTTACAAACATGTGCATCTTAAATTATACTGGCCTAGTTAAAGCTGTGCAACCCCTGTAGTGCAGCAGTGGTTATAATGATGTAAGTACATTTCAGATGGTGTAACTTGACTTGCATTAGAAGTTGTAATGGTATAGTTGTATTTTTTTTAAATAAAAACCTTGAACCAATATAGTTATGTTAATTAAACAAAACTAACAGTAGACTAGGTTTATGATGGGGAATAAGATGGAAAAGCTCTAAGGACACAATGCTCATGTTTAGCATTTAAAGCAGCGGTTACTAACCTTTTCCAGATGGGGACCCGTTTTGACAAGTCAGGAGACTTGGTGACGGAAGGCAATTCAAAAACGGGGGGGAGGAAAGGGGGCAGAGCTACCTGGGGAGACACTTGGTGACCCTTTTGAAACGTAATGGCGACCCATAGGTTGGGAAGCCCTGATTTAAAAGAGAATAGGAAGGTTATGAATGAGTGTTGATATCGGCTGATGTGTGTCAGTCCCTTGTGTGGATGCCAAACCTCAAAGACATCTGCCATCTGTGAGAGCAGGTGGGACAATCCCTGGGAAGGAGGGAGTAAGCTTTGCTGTCATTACATTAGCAACTTCATGTTTTGGTCTGGCATCATGCAGTCTCTGGAATAAACATGTCTCCTTGGTCTAAAATTGTCCATTTGCTGTCAGTTACTTGTAGTTTTCAGTCTGTTGAATGTAGCTGATGAAGTCCTGTAGAGGATGGATGGCCAAAGGTCTCAAACCAATACTTCCAGGTAAGAAGGTGAGATCGCTTCTGCAGAAGAAGGCACATAGTAATGGAACATGAAGCAGTAAAGGAAAGCTCCCCCAATCTTGCTTTGACAGATTACTGGAGACCAAAATATACTTCAGGTATATGCTCAGGGCTCTGTGCTTCTGTTGTCTCTGGAATTGTTCCTGGCAGAGCAATTCCAACATTCTCCAGCTGGCTCTAGCACGGGAGTCTTTCTGGTGCAAAGATTGTCCAAGAAGATAGTGTAGGGTGGATTAACTCTGCATTTGGTTTCATACTATGAATAGGGGAAGAGAAGATGTATTTCAGTCCTTGTAATACTACATGCTCTCACCCGCAGAGCAACCTAAAGCAGGGATATGTGTGGATCCATCCACTTCACCATAGGAAAAAATCCTAGCTCCAAAACAGCCAAAGCTCAGGTGGACATTGGGGAGAAAGTAAAAACATGTGGGGTTTTACCAAACTGGGAAATTGTGCAGGGAATTTCGTAAATAAGAAAAGGCTTGAGAGATTAATTGTAGCAATGTTAAATAAATCAGCTAAGAGTTTTAAAAGTATGTATATTCCCACAACATGTGCATTCATTCTTTAGCTCATTGCAAAAGCCATGTCTGCTTTAATGTTATTAAGTATAATGAAAAGGCTTATTATATCCACATGTTCAGTATGACAGAAACACTAGTGTATTTTTATTTTCCACTGGAAGCAATGTGTAGTTGACTACATTAATTTACACCAATCTTAGGCAAATATTCAACCTTGGGATTATTGTTGCCAAGTAACTCGGATTTGCTGTTCTGTAGTACTGGTGTGTTCTAGGTAGCTGAAGAAATTAAGAAGTAGATGGTGGTTATCTTGCTACCTCAGGATGAAAGCATTAGATTAAGTTCCTTGTGAGATGTTCAGCACTTCCAGCTCCCACAGGCAGAATTCACTCAAATCTAAGTCTATGGCAGAATTGGCCATTTAACTTGAAGTTGAACTTGCAAGATAAAAAGCTCACAGAAGTCAGTGGACTTTGCATTGAGTCACTAAGCTAAAAAGCTTGTCTCACTCACAGGTAGAAGTTCATCCAATAAATGATACTCCTTTAGTCAACTTTTTTCTTTTAGTTATTGGTGTTTTCATGCTTATCTTTTTGAATAGCTAAAATATTTCATACTCTTATATACTGCTTAAAAAAGCTAAAGTGTAAAGCTAAAGCATATTTCTCCTAGGGATGTTAAATTTAGATTAATCAACTAATTACACAGTCAGTGCAAATTCCATCAGCTATTTGATTAGTCCAGGGCTATTCAACCTTGGAAGCCCCAAGGGCCACAATGATACTCTCAGCACATGCTGAGGGCTGCAACTTAAGTGTGGTTGCATATACATGCAAATATATATGCAAATAGGTTCTTTCACACAGTGCCCCTGGCACCTCCTTCCTGGGGGGCTAGAAACGCTGACACCCTGTACCTGTCCATTCCTGCCAGTCCATCCGCTTGCAACTTTCAATGCTTACTCCGCCTGGGAGATGGCTTGCCATTGTGGAGCATGTTCCCAGTGGACGCCATGTTCAAAGGATATCACCCGCAGGTTGCTTATCGAGCCCTATGTAAAACCAAGCCTCACCGCGGGCCGCAAACAAGTGGGCTGGGCTGCATGTTGAGTAGCCCTGGATTAGTTAAGGGCACCTTCGCCTTAGAAATGTAGCCAGAGCCCCATGGGCTCTTGAACATTTCAAAAGTAGAAGCGCTGTGGAGAGCTGGGGGTGAGTGGGGGACTCAAGCAGTACATTTCTTGTACATTTCAAAAGCAGGGAGCACAGGGCCAGTGTGGGACTGCTTGAGTTCCCCTCTTGCCCTGTGCTCCCTGTGTTGCTTCTGCTTTTGAAAAGTACAGGAGTGGGGAGAGAAGCAACTAGTTGAGTCCTTAGTTGACTAGCACATGCTTATCGGATAGTCGACTAGTCGCTTAGATTTCTAATTGCTCCAGATGTGCCTTTTTACTTGCCTCATGCAGTTTCTTCTGTACTTAAGTACATTTTTGCCATTAATGTCCTTTACTGCGAACATGCTTTTGAATAGGTTAAGGAAAGAGTTAAAGTAGAAATGACCTATTTGATTAGAGTGAAACCTTCTGCAAGTAAACTCTTCGGTTCTCTTCGCTGTCCCCCTCCCACTCCCCCGCCCATTGTACCCCAACCACGTTTCAGATATTTAAGTAAAACACCACTCCATTCTGTCCCAAATAGTTTGTGGAATAGATTAATAAATTATCTAATACCTGCATTCTTCTAGTTTGTTTTATAATCCTGCTAAGTTGAAAGTCCTGGGTACTTTTATATAAAACAGATCATATAATAATTTAGCTGTCTCTGTGGCATAAGTGCTGTATGTTTAGGGAGTCAACTTGATGGTTATTGAAAGAAAAAAAACTGTTCCAGATGTTACAAAAGTTTTGGGTTTCCTGCCATGGTTTGACCTGTCCTCCCTTCCCCCCGTTATGAGAGTACAGACAAGGGAAACCAAGAAACTGTCTATATATGTATAAAGAAACTTAAAAACCAGAAGTCTTCTAGTTATAATATATGGTGTTGGTTGTAACAATGTCAGGTAATATATTTTTCAGACGAAAAATAAACGTGTGTTCTCTTTCCAGGTAATGTAGAGATTGGGGAGGATAGCTGTAAGCAGTATGAAGTGATGTATTCTCCAACATGTGATGCTTTAAGAAATGGCACTGGTGTGGAGGAAGCAGCTGCTAATGGAATGGCCCTGGCAACTGAGGATCTTGAGTACCAAATTTATGATATTTCTGGTGAGTAAGCTATAGTAGCATCTTACATTCCGTGTTGTCCTCAACTCATGTAGTCTTCCGGGATGTCTCATTGTTAATATTCATACACCCAAAATGTGATCTGTCTGTCTTTTCTACACTTATTAAAGTTCAAAGCTTAATACAATTGCTTTTGCTGTAAAAGCAAAAATGTTCTCTTGTCTTCACTAGTTATCACTTGTAGCGAGGCTCTGAATAAAGCAGAAGATTGCTTCTCTGTAGAGCTTATAAATGGAATAATTAACATTAACAGCCCTGCGATAAGAACTTAATTTAGAAGAGAAACATGGTTATGTGAGAGGATGAATAGAGCTTCTCAAGTGCTCAACATGTCTCCTACCGGCCCTGTAGCTTTAGAAAATTACTTAAGTTTAGCCAATAGCATTGCAAAAGACTTTTTGCTAGGCAGTACTATTGAAAGGAAGAAGTGTGGTATAGTTGGGACAGAGCCCTTTGCAGTGAGAATTCAGGATGGAGCTGCAGGGCGGGAAGAAGGGAAGCATCAGGTATCTGAGGATCCAGAAGACAATGTTCAATAACTCATCCAATAGCAGTGTTAAGGAACTTTTCTGTGAAGAGTGTTTATTTAAATAAACTTAGCCTTTGCAAAACACAGGACTTGGAGAAAACTTCTCTCTAGAATCGAACCTCATTGTACAGGATAAGAATATTCTATGCACTCCTTGACCCAAATGAATAGGGTATGTCAAAGATCTTGCTTCCTTTGTTGACAGTACTCTCGTAAGACAACTTCTCATGTGACAATGTTTTTGTGTGCACAAACATTTTTCCTGCTATCATCTAGTCAAAAGGAATTGGTTTTTGTGGTGAATGGAGTATAGTGTGTGTGTGTGTGTGTATACACACTAATTTGTGCACCTTTTTGGTGTATGGTAAGATTATAGTCCAAGGAAGCACTTCTGTTGGGAAGCACAAATAAACATGGCTTTACGTGTTTGTTTGGATTTACATTATTGATGCTGGCAGGAATGCTCGCAGCTCTGAGAAAAATGTTAATTACCTGCTGCAATGTATCGGGTGAGCTCATGTTTGGCTATTAAAGGGGGAGGCTTTTCTAATTTTGGTGACATCTGGACTATATTCTGAATCATAGAATCCTAGTGCTGGAAGAGACTTCAGGAGGTCATCGAGTCCAGCCCCCTACCCAAAGCAGGACCCAATCCCAGCTAAATCAACCCAGCCAGGGCTTTGTCAGGCCGAGACTTAAAAATCTCTAGGGACGGAGATTCCAGCATTTCCCTGGGTCACCCATTCCAGTGCTTCACCACCCTCCTAGTGAAATAGTTTTTCCTAATATCCAACCCAGACCTCATTGTAACGCGAAACCATTGCTCCTTGTTCTGCCACCCCTCACTACTGAGAAGAGCCTATCTCCATCCTCATTGGAACCTCCCTTCAAGAAGTTGAAGGCTGCTACCAAATCCCCCCTCACTCTTCTGCAGACTAAATAAGTCCAAATCCCTCAACTTCTCATAGATCACATGCTCCAGCCCCCTAATGATGTTGGTCGCCCTCCACTGGACCCCCTCCAATGCATCCACATCCTTTCTGTAGAGGGGGCCCAGAACTGGACGCAGTACTCCAGATGTGGCCTCACCTGTGCCAAATAAAGGGGAATAATCACTTCTCTAGATCCGCTGGCAATGCTCCTCCATATGCCATTAGCCTTCTTGGCTATAAGGGCACACTGTTTACTCATATCTAGCTTTTCATCCACTGTAATCCCCAGGTTCTTTTCTTTGGAAGTGCTACTTAGCCAGTCAATCCTCAGCCTGTAACAGTGCTTGGGATTCTTCTGTCCCAAGTGCAGGACTCTTCACTTGTCCTTGTTGAACCTCATCAGATTTCTTTTGGCCCAATCTTCTAATTTATCTAGGTTGCTGTGGACCCTATCCCTGCCCTCCAACCTATCTACCTCTTCCCCCTAGCTTAGTGCCCTCTTCTTCAAGATTGAATGAATCTAGTGTTCTGGTCACCAAAACAGCAAAGTTAATGTACGCCTCCCCAGTAACCTGCTGTGGGAAGGCTTGTGTGTTATGGTGTTTGTTAAATGCAACAGGCTCTGATGAGGGGAGAGAGTCTGCTAAAAATATATATAAATAGCCCCACTTTCACCCTGCATTTTCACTAATTGAGTTAAGATTATCAATTGCTCTTATGATGGGGGAGGGGGGGGAAGGTCTTTGTGTAAAACATATTTGGATTTTTCTAGTGAAATCCAGCATGTTCATGTCCCCCTCGTGCTGAAACAACAATGTGTAGAGATTTGTCTGATCCATGTCTTGAAGCCTTTTAACATTTGAGCTACAATCATAGAAATTCAATTGTATATGCACAATTGTTTGAGCAATTAATATATTTTTATGTGCAGGCAGTATTCCTTAACACACAGGATTTAACTAGGGTTCAGTTGTTTATATCACAGTGGTAACTTATATTTATGTACCTTTGTGCACGAAGCTCTAAAAATGTGGTCCTCGGTTTTCAAGTCCTTTTTTGAACATTGGTCTTCAGAGTATTTTAAAATTAAAAGTTGTCCTCTCTTGAAGGCTTCTCTTGTCAGTGGAAGGGGGTCCAGATGGGCAAAAAGACACTGTCAAATTGGTCAAAACAATAAAACAGTTGGAGAGTTGTATTTCTCAGACTTCCATTATTTTCATGTTGTACTGGAGGATATTGATTTTTCTTGCTTTTTGCACAATTAAAATTCACATTTAAATTATGTTCTTGGTTACACATGCTTGGGATCTAGTGGGGAATAATTGAATGCTTCTTTCAGGTGAAAGCAGCTCTGACGTATCTACAGAAGACCTGAAAGAATGTTTGAAGAAACAACTTGAATTCTGCTTCTCACGGTATCATATGAAGAATTAATTCAGCATCTATTATGAATGCTTTGTGAAAGTTGCAACTAAATGACCCCATGTTTTGGTTACATATGTCCTATGCTCTGGGTCTTTCTCCCTTGTGAAAGGGGATTTTAGGCCAGAATATCAGAGGTCAAATACGGATTTCACTTGCTGCTGCGGTAGTTGGCAGTGCCTAAGTAATGTATTTAGCTCCATGGAAAGTGGCATTTTGTTGAGATTTCAGGGCAGCCTCCTTGGGTCAGTTGGATGTGGGGTATGAGTATATATCTGCAGGAGAAGTTTTAGTATGAAAGATGCAGGTACTGCCTTGAAGCCATAGGTTAAAGTTTCAGGTCTTGATTTCCTACTGTTCTTGGCTAACTCAAAGACCAAGATAAATCAAGTGAAACGCTTCTGTGGAGCTGGAAGCTAGGGAAGAATACTATTCTCTCTCTAAAGATGGTTATGGAATTAATGGCTTGGTGGGAGGGTGGTGGTTTCCTTCTTTTAGGATTTAGTCCTTTGAGTAACTGAGGGTCTAAGTGCAAGTGGGTACAACTTTCTGGTCAGCTCCACTAATCAACGTGGTTATGCCGAGTTGGATTCTGGCCCACAGTCTGAAGGAAAAGCAGACTTGGGAAGAAGAGTTTGCATTCTGTGGAAGGCATGTTAACAGAAAACACTGATAGGAATGTACTCAGCTTACAAAGCATGTATAGCCTTCCATGTTCACACAATGTCTACAAGCATTGGTTGTATTGGTCATTTGTAGTGCCTAAAATGAGGTACTTCAGTTCTGCTGCAGTTTGTCTTTTCTCCCTCATTTTGGGAAAGAAGCCAGAAGTGTTGGAGCTGAACCAATTCAGTTGGGCCTGCTAACTCCATATGAACATGCACACTTGCTGCAGCTCCTTTGTGGAAACTACCCAACCACTACTACTTCCAACAGTGTTGGAAGCTAAGGGAGAGGTTGGAGAACAAACACAGTGGCCCAGAAAGACCTGTAAGGGGTGCTATGTGGATGTGCCACAGTAATTCTGTTGGTATTGAATGGGACCTCTGAAACACTGCAAGGGCAAAGAAGCTCTGTAGCCATCTCCTATAGAGCCTCAATCTGCAATGCTATCTTTTTCAGTAAAGATTATTTTTCTGTATTTTGCAAGTTGAGGGGGTAAAGGCAACTTAATAGCATACTGGTAAGTAGCTCCATGTTGTACAGGCAGGATGATATAACAGCAGTTTAGCCTTAGACACTGTTCAACTGCCCTATCACTTTATTTTCATTGCCTTGATTGAGTTTCGTTTGTATTTATTCTCAAGTGTGAAAACTGGTGGAAGCATGTGCAGGTTGATTAGAATGGCAGTTACTTTGTTTTTTGAATCTTAAACGTCTAGTTGTTCTATCACTAAGCTTTTTTTCCCTAAAACTAAGACTTTGCCTAAAACGTGTATTTTTTTTCACTTCTAGTGAGAATCTATCTAAGGATCTTTACTTGATGTCTCAAATGGACAGTGATCAGTTTGTTCCAATATGGACAATTGCCAACATAGAAGGAATTAAGAAGCTGACCACCAATATTGACCTTATTCTTGAAGTATTGAGATGTACGTCACTTGTTATTTAAAACTTTCTTTTAGCTTGGTAGAAGAAATGTTCGCTAAAAGCTCTTATACAAGGAGCTCTGTTTTAAAGAAACGCAGTTGTATTATTGTTTGTGTGGGACTAATCTCAGGCCTATAGCTACTGATTTCATTTGTGGAAAAATTGGGTTGCAATTGATTCTTTTTGAAGGAAACCTAGCTATCCAAAGCAAATCCATATAAGAGTAGTTAGCTCGGTCTCCTATATTTTGTATTAAGTGAACTTCCTCAATTTTGTCTTAAGATACGGCTCTCAGGAGGACTGAGTTTTGTTAACTAAAAGCAAAAACGTTACTCCCAGAACAGCAAGTCTGCCTTCCCCACCTGCTCAGGTGTGAAGACATGCCTATATTTAAGATTTCTCTCACACACAATGTAAACATCTGACTCTTATTGGCCAAAGAAAGAAATGGTATAAAATCCTCTGGAATTCTTTCCTTAAGATTTAAATGGGAAATTCAAGAAGATCAACTCCTGATGCATGTTTGATGCCAACCTCCCACAACTCACAATTAATCTGGGAAGCAAGGAAGTGCTTAGTGTCTTTGAATATTAGAAGTATATGTATATGACCTTTAGTGCATGTGTTTAAAAAAAATTCATGACTCCAGATAATTGAAGAACTCATCACTCAGTTACACAAATAATGTATCTACCCAGGTGCAAGGATAATTAAAAAAAAAAAAAAAAGCTGCATTACTTTTTTTTTCTAGTCACAGTTCATTGTTTTAAGATATAGCTAATTTTGTATGACTTCTGCTGTCAGTATTGAGCATACATCCTGGTATGCCTGTATGTAGTCCAGTACATACTTTTTTCTGCCAGTAGGCCTGTTTACTGTATGAGAAGTAAAAATTTGTTCTTATTGCTGTTAGTTTCTGAACTACATAATATGAGTGGAGACAAGCACCTAGGATAAAAATAAAAGTGCAGTGGCTGTTGGGGAGAAAATACTATTCTTGGTAAAAGCTTAAACTCTTAATTACCAAATACGGTTACAATTTTTTTTCAGAAACCCTTGTGCCTCACCTTTTAAGATTGAGCTCTGTCACAATTGGTTTTGTCTGTAATCTCTACAGGTAACTAAACAAATGTCAGGATCTCTGACAGTCTGTGTAGACAATAAAACAGTCATGTCTCTTCTCACATTCAAAGCTCATTTCAGAGGCAGCTCCATGGGAGCTGATATGCATGGGGAGTTGGCTTGAAAGCCAGCTTCTCGTCTGTACTGGCTCTTGCCTGCCCCTACCCCTCACTGCTTCCTCTCTCTTAGAGGCAGCAGTGCGGGGATTGGGGTAGGAGAGCAGATGGCAGACAGCTCCATAGGATCTGGTGCTTGTGGGAAGCTGGCTTAAAAACTGGTTCCTCATGGGCACCGGCTCCTGCCAACCCTCCTCCCCCCCCCACTCCCCTTGATACAGAGGCAGCAAGGGGGCAGAAGTGTGTGTAGTTTACAGGACTAACCAATAAGCCAAGGGTTATTGGTTAATCGTATAGTTGAGTACACATTGACAGCTATAGTGTGTGGAGTGACTAGTGAAAAATTAAATACTAACTGAAGGAGATCCTTAATGTCTACAATATATCCAAACACACATCTGTTTGAATCTTGCTGCTGTCAGTTGTGTGCATATTGCAGAGAGTTACGCTAATATCCAATTTTATCTTAATTTTAGCTTCCCCTATGGTACAAGTAGATGAGAGAGGGGAGAAAGTAAGACCAAACCATAAACGATGCATTATTATTCTTCGTGAGATCCCTGAAACAACGCCTATAGAGGTAAAAAAAAAAAATCCCATCCTTTGCAGTAAGTATATTGGGACTTGAAAATGTGGCTTTCAAGCTGCAACAGAAAGAGTGATGTGCTTTTTTAAAAAGCTGATGGGCAACTTAAGTTGTGGATAAGATTTAATTCAACTGAGTGGTCTTCTGTAAAACAACTTACAGTTTTTTCTTTCTTGAAGTGATGGGAAACCAAAGGCCATATCTCATTCCATTGATATCAACATAATGAAAAAGGATGACAACACAGTAAAATGCTCTTTGTTCTATAAAACGTTTTATCTTCCACTGAAGACTGTGGAGCCACCTAGGCTTTCTGGAAGGGCGGTTGAATGGGTTTCCTTTTGGATACAAAACTGAAGTCAGTTGAGGGGATAACACAGATTTCAGGCAAAAATTTTCACAGCAAGCACTTTGCATTAAGTCTGAGGGTTATTTTGGCAGATAAAAACATTAATACAAATTTTCCTATTCATTGTGACCCAGTTTGAGTCAAGCTCATGATGATAGAGCATAATAAAATGCCTGTTGATATTTGGCTGACAGAGCTGTTAGTTATTTTTTTTAAAAAGATTTTAGAGCTGTGTAATACGAGACATTTATATAGTGGCACTTAAGATTTTTTGCCTTGTAAATTTCTGAAGTCTGTTGCTCCTCTTAAAAGCTGAAACCCATTTTGACGCCAGCAACTTCTTGCGTAACTGTTGCTCTTGTTGAAGTTAAGAATCTTGCTTCAGAAGGACCTCTGTCAAGGTTAAGAATCTTGCTTCAGAAGGACCTCTGTCAAGGTAACTTGGCTAACTTGAAACCAAGGTGGTTGAGGTAATCTCTTATTTGATCAACTACTGTTGGTGAGAGAGGAGCCACACAAAGCTCATCTTCAGCTCAGGGATAAGTACTCGGAGCATCACAGCTAAATGCAAGATTGAAAAGATGATTTAGTATAAATAGTTAACACACATTCTAAGGGACTATTCAAGGTAAGCTTAGTGAACAAGGAAAATTGCATGCAGTTTGAAGGCAGTAACTCCTAATGCTTCCTTGGTAGCTTAATGCTGGAATCTTTGTTTATCCCATTGTTCCCTCACCAAAAATGCCCACTTTTTGAGAGGTGAAGGAATGTCTTTTTAATCTGAGTAGCTTATGAGTGCAAGACTCATGTCATTCGCTTAAAGAACAGCACAGTGTCATCCGTACCCATATACAGCTGTGGAGGGAACCTGAAAATTTAGGGCATGACTAGGTCCTAGTGTCCTCCCACCCACCTCTTCCTATCCCTTTTCTGTGGCTCTGCTTCCTTCAGAGAGGATCTACTTGAAGTGGGAAAACCCTGTTCTTGTAGCAGAACATAGAACCTGTGAAAGCCATTCACGTGGTAATGAAGCCATTTAACAGGCATTTGCCAACCCCAGGTATATACTGTCAGTTTCTGAATTTAGTATGTTAATCAACAGGACCTTAGTTTTAAAGTTTGCTTTAGAATACTGTTAGTGTATTGCTTAACATTATAAACTCTCTCAACAAATCATTCCCCAGGCTGCTGTTGGGTATAGGGGCACCAGTATAATAGTACTATGTAAGGCCCCATAAATCCTAAAGACTTTCCTGAGCACAGATGTGTTTGTCCACTCAGTAGAAATCTCAAGTAGTTAAACTTTCTCAAGTGATTTTTGGGCATCTCATTTTCATTCGTTTCTTGACAAATGTACTTATATGCATGTCATCTATTGAAGAAAGCTAAATTTTGTTATGCAGCACCTAAAACTGCTGTGCTCTGCCATGTAAGACCTGCTTGCTTCCAGTTGTCTTCCTACCCAGGCTGGCAAGCCTACAGTGCGTTCAGTCCCTGGGAGGGGTGGTATCTCTTACAAGGATGCTTTCTGCTAAAGAATAGTAATAGAGATGTAGCCGTGTTAGTCTAGTCTAGCTGAAACAAAAAACAGGACTATGTAGACTAACAAGATGGTTTATTAGGGGGTGAGCTTCCCACAAAAGCTCATCACCTAATAAACCATCTTGTTAGTCTTTAAAGTGCTACATAGTCCTGTATTTTTGTTTCTGCTAAAGAAGCACAGTTCAGAATTGTGTGAGTGAGGATCTCAGGGTTTGGAAATGAAAATGTTGTTTGGGAGAATATGAATTAGCGCACACACCCACATTCTCCTGTTAAATCTGGAGGAATATATCCACATATTAAAGTTTGAAATGTCTCATTACTAGACTGGTACAGGTCTAGCTGAACAACATAAGTGGTGTGCCCTTGCTTGGAGATTGGACGTATTCGTGGCTACAAGATGAGCTTTCTATATGCAGAAGAGTCATAGAAGGAAAACCTTCCCCGATGGGGAGAGGGTGTTAAATCTTAGAGTTGATTTGCAATGATAGGGCTGGGTCCCCATAACTAACAGGTTTCCTCTTTCTTCAGGAGGTGAAGGCACTGTTTAAAAGTGAAAACTGTCCCAGAGTAATAAGCTGTGAGTTTGCTCACAATAACAACTGGTACATTACATTCCAGTCAGATACTGATGCACAACAGGTAAGACTCCATTTAATTTGAAGCTAATCTCTTTCCTTTAATTGGACTTGATTTGTTACTGAGAGCTGCACACATAGTGCCTGGTAAAATGTGTGTCACGAGGGAGACATAACTGACTTGATTGATGTATGCAGCACCTATTGCCTGGAGAGCTAAAAGTTTATTTACAAAGTTGAATTCATTTTAACTGATAGAGAAATCCATGTGCTTAGTGATGACTGTTGTTGTTGGACTGCATTTCTACGGTTTGCCTCTTCCCATGTTTGCTGCTTCTGTTTGGTCTTTCTTGCTACCCTTGACAACAAAATAATGGCATTTGGTTAATGGAAATCTTGGATACTGGATGTAGAGCTCTATATTTGAAATGCTGGCTTCGTTTAAACTAGGGATGTAAGTGACTGGTCGACTACCCGATAAGCATATGCTTATTCGGTAGTGCAGTAGTGAGTTGACTGGCTGACTGGTCAGAGGGGCAACAAGGAGGGGAGCAGGAGCCAGTGCTGGTGGTGGGGAGCCAGTTCAAAATCCGGTTCGCCCATCACAGTCTTGATGGGGGACAGGGGTACTAGAGGTGCAGAGGGAAACGGCACAAGTGGGGACTGAAGCAGTCTCCCCCCCCTCCCCCCATGCTGGTCCAACTGCTGTGCCTCTCCCTTTGGGATGTAGCAACTCCTGCTCCATATTCAAAGGGAGGCAGAACCCAAGGTGAGTGGGAACTGCTTGAGTACCCGCTCCGCCTCTGCCTTTGAAGTGTATGTAGTAAGAGCCATGGGCAGGTCTTACTACATTTAAGAGGCAGAGGTGCAGTCGGGATGGCGAATGTTCTGTTCCACCCCTTATTGACTGATCGAGTAGTTGATGGCAATTCTATTGTCTGCTCGATTAATTGATTAATCAAAAATTAACATCCCTAGTTCAAACTAGAGCTGGCTAAAAGGGGGAAACAATGTACAGTAAACTTCTGATAATCAGGCACCTTTAGGACCCAGGGGGTGCTGGATTATCCGATATGCCGGACTATCGGAAGGGGGCAGTTGTGGGGGATGCCACCCCAGACCCTTCATAGCCCCCCCCCCCCTTCCGATAGTCGGGCTCTGCCCCAGGCGTCCCCGATTCAGCCGCTGCTGGTCAGTTTGAGCAGCGGCTGAATTGGGATGCCTGCGGCAGAGCAGCTGGGGTGCTGCTGGGTTGGTCCGGTAGCACCACCCCTCGTTGCTGCGAGACCAAGCTGGCAGCACCCCAGCTGCTCTTAGGGACGCCTGGGACAGAGCAGCTGGGGTGCTGCCGGGTCGGTCCCGCAGCGCCGAGGTGTGGTGCTATGGGACCTACCCGAGCTGCTCTGTCCTGGTGTCCCCAATTCAGCTGCTTGTTAGTTTCAGCAGTGGCTGAATCGGGGAAGCCGGGTGCAGAGCAGCTCCAATGGTCCGGCTGACCAAGCACTTCCGGGTTCCCGATGGTGCCGGACCATCAGGAGTGCCGGAGCATTGAATGCCGGACCAATGGAGTTTTACTGTACATGGAACTGCATTAATTCCTGTAGTTTTAAAAATTGTACTGTTGGAACAAATGTCTAGAACTAGGAATGTTAGGCGATTTAAAAGATGGCTCACCACACAAACTGGCTTCTGCCTGCCCCCCTTGCCTTGCTGCCTCTGTTACAGTGGAGAGAGGGTAGAGAGCAGCTTCCCAGGAGTCAGTACGTGCTGGGAGCCAGCTTTTAAGCATGTACCAGGAGTCTGCATGTAACCATGAAGGTTAATCAATGATTGTGTACACAATTACACTTTCACATACCTAGATCCAGCTGGGTCTTTTATAGAAGGCTTAAGAGCAATAGATTCATCAATTTTTTTTTTCGTTTAGAACATCTCCTCTAGTGTACATCCTGCTACAGTCCTAACAACTAAGCCTTGTGGTTTTGTGTTACTGCATAAGAATCTGGAAGCCAAACTTTATAGAAATTGACTGGACAAGAAAATGAAACTGGATTTTTTTTTTATTTTTTTTTAATTGAGCAAGCCAAGAAGTGGGCATCTTAAATAATAATTTCAAACAAGGCAGATGAAGTATCCCTGTAAATAACTTGATGGGCACTGTTTTTTGTGTTTTTCCCTGCCGTAGGGAACAATAGGTGTCTTGCAGTGAAGATAGTCTGACTTGGTACAAAATCTCTCTCTGGTGTGGTTTCTCAATGTCAAATGCAAATACTGACATGCAGTTGCAGGGGCACATTCAAGGCATGCACTTTCTCTTGCTGTTTTAAACTGCTGGCAATGTAACCCTTGCAACAGAGAGGAAATAATTCCTCTTTGATAGAAACATGATATAGTCATTTCTTTGTTAGGATTTAAGAAAGATGGAGGAAAGCAGGATGGCATATGTACTAACACAGTGTTTCTCAACCTTTTTTATAAAGTAACCCCTTTTAAAAAATGAAACAAAAAACAGGACTATGCAGCACTTTAAAGACTAACAAGATGGTTTATTAGGTGATGAGCTTTCGTGGGCCAGACCCACTTCCTCAGATCAAATAGTGGAAGAAAATAGTCACAACCATATATACCAAAGGATACAATTTAAAAAAATGAGCACACATGAAAAGGACAAATCAAATTTCAGAACAGAAGTGGTATATGGCGGGGGGGAGGTAAATGTCTGTGAGCTAATGATATTAGAGGTGATAATTGGGGAAGCTATCTTTGTAATGGGTAAGATAATTAGAGTCTTTATTCAAACTTAAGTGTAAAGTGTCAAATTTTAACATGAACAAAAGTTCAGAGGATTCTCTTTCAAGTGTATTCTTAAAAGGCCTTTGAAGCAGGATGCAGGTAATCACGTTGAGACAATGTCCTTTCTGGTTGAAATGGCAAGAGACTGTTTTTCTTTGTGATCCTGTCTGATTTGTACTGTGGTGTCCAGGAAATGGTGTCAGCAATGGAAAATTAGACACCACTCTCTACAGAAAACCCACTGACTCATACAGTTACCTACACGCTTCCAGCTCCCATCCAGAACACACCATACGATCCATCATCTATAGCCAAGCCCTTCGATACAACCGCATCTGCTCTAATCCCACTGACAGAGACCAGAAACTTCAGGATCTCTACCAAGCATTTATAAATGTCAACTACCCACCCGGAGAAATGAAATAAAGCAAATTTGAAAGAGCCAGATGAATACCTAGAAACCATCTACTTCAAGACGGACCCAGGAAAACCAACAATAACACCACTTGTCATCACCTACAGCTCCCAACTTAAACCTGTCCAACACATTATCAATAAACTACAGCCTATACTGGAACAGGATACTAGACTCCAAGAGGCTCTGGGAGACAGATCCATAGTCTCCTATAGACAACCACCTAACCTCAAGATGATTCTTACCAACAACCACAGGACATACCACACTAATACCAACCCTGGTACCTTCTCTTGCCAGCTTTGTCCACATATTCACTCTGCTGATAACATTATTGGACCTAACCAAGTGAGTTATAAGATGAAGAGCACATATTCCTGCACACCCAGAAATATAATGTATGCCATCATGTGCCGAAAGTGTCCGTCTGCTATGTACATTGGACAAACGTCTCAGACGCTTCGCCAAAGGATCAGTGCTCTCAAAACAGATATTAGACAGGATCCCAAAGAAAAAACAGTTTCTTGCCATTTCAACCAGAAAGGACATAGTCTCAACGACTTGATTACTGCATCCTGCTTCAAAGGCCTTTTAAGAATACACTTGAAAGAGATTCCTCTGAACTGTCATTCATGCTAAAATTTGACATTTTACACTTAAGTTTGAATAAAGACTCTAATTATCTTACCCATTACAAAGATAGCTTCCCTAATTATCACCTCTAATATCATTGGCTCACACATTTACCTCCTTCCCCCATCCCTCTTTTGTTCTGAAATTTGATTTGTCCTTTTCATGTGTTCATTTTTTTTTTTTAATTGTATCCTTTGGTATATATGGTTGTAACAATTTTCTTCCACTATTTGATCTGAGGAAGTGGGTCTGGCCCACGAAAGCGCATCACCTAATAAACCATCTTGTTAGTCTTTAAAATGCTACATAGTCCTGTTTTTTGTTTCAGCTACACCAGACTAACACGGCTACATTTCTATCACTTTTAAAAAAATGCATGGTACCCCCCACGACAGTTTTGACACACACAATTTTTTCTACCATTGCAACACATTTGTTTAAACAAGTTAACCGTAGCCGGGCAGGCGCTGACATTTTTGGGTGTAAAAGATACAAAAATAATAAAACATCGTAAAACTTACAACAAATTCAGTTTTCTCCAAATTTCAGTTGTTGACATTACCCCCTGTACTTCCCTTAAGTACCCCTAAGGGTACTTGTACCACTGTTTCAGAAACTTTGTACTAACATATATTGCAGCTTGGACTGCATGAAGTATTGCAAACTGTTGATGGTCTAAAATAACGATGGCTTTTCCTTTTGATAAAATTATCAAACTTATCATGATATAAGGTAATTTGAATGCAGACCTAGCTATGAAGATTAGTCAGTTTCTAAAGACTGCCTTTGAAGTTCTATCAAAGTGTAGGGGGATGTGTAGTTCTATCAAAGTGATCTTTTAAATTAAATGTGCTTTTTATGTACACAGGCATTTAAATACTTAAGGGAAGAAGTAAAAACCTTTCAGGGCAAGCCAATAATGGTAAGACTCTTTGTTAAATGTGAGTATGGGGAGGTTTTAAAATCGTGTGTGTCTTTCTTTAGCCAGCACAGTAAACTTATTAAATATGTGTTTTATGTTGCAAAACCTCTTCTCTACAGGACACGAGCTTGAGCCAATGTGAGAGTGGTGTGTGTTTGTGCATGAAAAGTTACTGTCTAGCATCTGGTGGTGATTTCCAAGTGCAGTTTCCAATGGAGATGCAGTGCATATATAATATAGTATTTTCAGCTTCCAAATTGGCAATCTTGTTAGTAAAACTCAGCAGAGGGATTAAAGATTTTAAATCTATTAATTTTGTATTGCTTGCTCCTTTAGAATGAGATTTAGACAACATGGCTGTGCAGGGTGAGTGAAGCTTGTCCTATTTGCTGCTGCTTGTACAGTAGCTATCATGTGAAGACTTGAGTTATGTAGTTGTCAGTCTGGAGTCTTTCACAGCACTGAATTTGCTTAATTTCTGAGTTACACTCAGATTATAGGGCAGTTATTTCCACAGAATGTAGCGCAAAGCTCAATGCCTTGAGTGATCCATTGACTTAAGACACCCGCCCTTCATTTTACTACACTATGTTGCAGTGTTGGTTATCCATTTTTACAGTATCTTGTCTCAAAAGGTTTATGCTCATAGTCAGCAGTTAACCTAGTTTTTCCTTATTCTTATTTCTATTATCTAGATAAGAAAAAAAACCCTCTTGTTGTTCCTTGTTCTCTCCTTCAGTGTGGCACACATAACTTGGTTTGGTCTCTTGTAGGCGAGGATAAAAGCCATCAACACATTTTTTGCTAAAAATGGTTACCGGGTCGTGGATTCCAGTGTGTATACTCAGCCAGTTCAAACACAAGCACAGTTTGCCTCACCACTGTTTATGCAGCCTGTATATAGTCCTCAGCAGTACTCTATTTACAGTATTGTGCCTCAGACTTGGTCTCCAAACCCTGCACCTTACTTTGAAACACCACTGGTAAGTAATTGGTGCCATGTTTCATATGATGGGAGGGGTCTTGTTATCGAGATGGATGGGAGTACATTGGGAATAGTGTCCCAAAAATATACTCTTAAAGCTTAGGTAACAAATTGGCCTGTGCTGACCTTTTGCTATCTTGCATTAGACGTGTGTGGTCATCTCTTCCATGTAGTGTTGGTTATTCTCCCTTGGCTTCATTTGGCAACGGTCCTGACCCAATAAGATATGCCCCTAACAGGCACCCTATCCTACTCCGGCTTCAGTTAAATCTCGGCAGCCTCCATTGTAAACTGAGTTTTATCCCAGGGAAAACGGGGGACGTGGGGAATAATTTTCTTGGTGCTCCCTGGACAGAAAAATCATGAAATTGTTGTGGCTTTATAGGCTATGGACCTAGGATAATTGTTTTTGATGGAGTATAATATAACAGTTGTAATAAGTGGAATGTGATGGCACAGGGTTGAGGTGTAAAACATTCTGGATAAAGCAGCAAGTTAAGTTAATGTCAGTAGTGCAAAAAAGGGTCAAACGACTGTAAACAGGTTTTTCTTTTTATCTTGACAGTTTTAATATACTTGTCTCTGCATTGCAGGCTCCCTTTCCTAATGGTGGATTCGTGAATGGCTTTAATTCACCAGGATCGTATAAGACAAATGCTGCTTCCATGAGCATAGGTCGTCCATTCCATAGAAACCGGTAAGAAAAAAATCAGGAAGCTGTCTATGCTTTTAGAAATTGCAGTTTCCATGGTGTCGTCAAGGAAAGCTTATTACCATCACCATTATGTCATGTAGTTGATCTAAATCACTCTTCTCTTTGTTTGCAAAATCTAAGTGGGATTCTTTTTATAAATTGAACATAAAATCCCTGCCAGCGTTCCATGAGGCCATACAGTAACAATAAGGACTCATTTGAAAGCGTCAAAGGTGTTCACATTGAGGCACATGTTTAAGGCTGAAACAAAGATAGCATCCTCTTAGAAGCACCGGTTTCTAACTCATGGTTGCCGTTATTTCCTAATCAGAAACTCTCACAAGACACTCAGCTTCTGTAGTGAGACTAACATCATATGTAAAGCCACTTATCTTATAGGACTTTAGAGATTCAAGCTCTTATTAGATAAAATTGCTGGATGCTCAATTTATTACACTGATTCATTTACGCGTCAGTCTCTTGATAGAATTTTAGAAAGTGAGCTCAAACACTTCTATTTGCAGAGGAGGAAAAGCCTTGTGTGTCATTGGAGCAGTGCGCTATGATTACAAAAGACTATAGTACTCTCGCCTTGTGTGGGTGGAAACTTTTATTTGCAGGCTTCCCTACTGAGTGCAGCAAGCAGACTGATTACCACAGTAATCGCTTTTATGTTTGAGGCTTCACTTGACAACTGCTTGTGCTGTAAACATTTGGTAATGAAGCTAAAGTTCATGGTCATAAATTGACGTGCTCAGCAGAGGATGGACTTTGAAATTGGGCCTTCAAAAAGAGTGAAGTGTTTATTGCTGCATTTGGAACAAACAAGGCAGCTTAATTTATAAAGAAAATTGTTTCTAATGGGGGAGATCCTGCCCCCAGTTGTTCCTGCACAACTGCCATTGAGCAATTTTAAAGTAGTACCTGTTAGTTACAAAAACTTAAATGAGACTCTTTATAGGACTCCTTGTGTTTGTTGACCTAGTCTTTGACAGTTGTTTAGCCCAGCTGGTGTGTACAATAAGGGCAAAAAGCTTCTAGGTGGGCAGTATACCCACTTCCTAATTTACCTGATGAAAATTATCAACATCATTTTTACCATTCAATCTGTGCTCTTACCAGCAGTCTTGACTCAGCCTCCAGTGTAGGCTAGCAGTCAAAGCAACCCTTTCATGTCCTCTTGGGGCAAGACTCCCCGTGATTTTTTGCAGTGAAGATTTATGTATATTTGGCATCAGTACTGTACAATCACATGGAATCATGCAAGTGTGGAACAGGAGTGGACCACAAGAGTCCATCTAATTTAGTCCCTTGAACTCAGTGCAGCACTGCATAATAGCTAAACCACTCCGACATATGTAAGTCTCTTCTGTCCTTAAAAACTTCCAATGAGGGAGATTCCATGTCCTCCCTAGTCTGTCTGTTCCAGTGCTTAGCTACCCTGAAAGTTCAGAAGTTTTCCTGATGTCCAGCCTACACCTCCTGGAAGGGAGGGAGGGACAGCTCAGTGGTTTGAGCATTGGCCTGCTAAACCCAGGGTTGTGAGTTCAGTCGTTGAGGGTGCCATTTAGGGATCTGGGGCAAATCTGTCAGGCATGGTACTTGGTCCTGCTATGAGGACAGGTGACTGGACTCCATGACCTCTCAAGGTCCCTTCCAGTTCCATGAGATAGGTATATCTCCACATATTATAAATTTTATATTATTATTTAAGCACATGGCTTCTTGTCCTGTCCTGTGAGGATAATGAGAAATTTTCCAGCCTCCTCCTTGTAGAAAACTTATGTCCGCTCCCTGAGTCTTTTTTCTCCAGACTAAACAAACTCAGTTTTTTTCAATCTTTCTTCAAAATGTTTTCTCTGACTTAGCAGCTATAAAAGTTAGTTATGTAGCTGTTGAAGAGGAGAGGGATATCTAAAAAAGGCAAGTGGTCTCCTCTTTCCATATAGTTGAAAGACACATCTTCTTATGTAGAACTTCTCATTTTAATCTTCAGAGGTTCCTCAACTTCACCATGGAGCCCCATCTTATAGCTCTTTAGACAGAGCTCTGTCCTGAAGCCCAGCAGAGCATAGTGTAAACTATTCCTCTTATGAAATGAGATGACTTACTGAGTCCAAGGTTGTCCAGAAACGGTACCCAATAATGTTATGGCTTTAGTTAAGAGCTCCATATCTACTGGTGGCAAGAAGCTAACATATGCTTATTCCTAGGTAGCTCCTGCATTATTGTAGGAATTCTATTGTATGGTGCAGTCTCTAGAAGAGAATCTCCTGCCAGAGCAGTGAGAGTTTTAAAGGGTTATGACTTTTAAATGAGTCTCTACTGTAAAATGCCTTTTCAGTAGAGGGAATATAATTTTTGAGCTCCTACCTTTTTTTCCAGGTAGAAGAAAGTTGGAAGTACTTTGATTACATGGTTCATTGGAACCATGTGAAACTTGGTTCCAAACACATGTTTTGTCTAGGATGCGCTGTAGCCTTCACATCATCATGTTAGCTTAATATGAAGCTTTCCTTATGCCATAGCAACTTTAAAGCCTGTTTCTAGGATTTCAATATATTAAAGGAGGATAGCACGAGCCTCTGAGAAACATCCCATCTGCTGGAGTGCTAGCAAGAGAAGTGAGATGCATGCTTAGAGGGTCGGCCCAATGATGATCAAGTATCGCGCTCAGAGAGAACAGGTCTGACATTCAAAAGTCTGGGCATCTGTTACATCACAATCTCCTTGCTCACTTTTCTACTGCTTCCTTCATTTTCTTTCACTTACCTTCTTGCCCTTTTCTCCTTTACTTTTCGTTATTCTGCCCAGACTAAGATTGTGTGGCCTTCTCAATGACCAGTGAGATTATGAGATCTGAGGGCTGAATGACACATCTAGAGTTCCTTTACCTGGAATGGATTCCAAGCTGGTAAACTTACATTACTTAACTCAAATCTGCTTTTCATGACCATTCCTGATCCTAAATCTTATGAGGTGCTCTAGTAAGCTCCCTGCCAATGCACTTATTTCATGTCATCTGGCTACTAGTCTAATTGAAAATGTCTCAAGTAGCAGGGATTCTTCCATTTCCCTTGACTGTTCCTTACTGGGGGAAAAAAACCAGCAAGCAAATGGTCTGGTAGCACTTTATAGACTAACAAAACATGTAGACGGTATTATGAGCTGTCGTGGGCACAGCCCACTTCTTCAGATGACAGTAGTTATCTGGGGATGGACAGTTACTGGGTGTGGAAAGGGTGCTCTGTATATTTGTTTAAATCTGATGGGTTCAAAGAGTTCCTTAAAGTCTCAGCCATCTTTGGTAATTTGGTATATTTTTTAAGTTTGTGTTGCTTTATATGCTTCATCAGCATGGATCCGTAAAATCTGCTGGAATATAGATTACAGGAGAATTCTTTTATTATAATATGGGGTTCCAATCTGGAAAGGGCTAAGATCCACTGATGCATTAGATGTAAGGTTCCCCCCCCCATCTATATTTAACACCACTTAATACAATGTTTTTCTGTTTTGGCAGTAAACAGCTTTCACTTTCTAGGCCGCTTTGTGAATTCTTACAATGTGGCAGTGTTTGGGTTGCAGGGGAATCTTTACGTTTGAAGGTAATGGAATGTAATATTTACACAGGAGCACATATTAGATGATCACAGTGGTTCCTTTCTGGATTTAAATTTATCATTCTGACAAACCAATGTTGAATTATTGAGTTATGAACTTTTCTTTTTATATTTTTGAAATTTTTTTAACAAAAATAAAATCCTTGAGCCTAAATGGATGGTCACTTGAAATCTTATTTTGTTGGTGGAGAAAAGCCACATATTGGGTGGCTGAAGATTATTTAATAAATTGTGTTGGAGGTAAAAAATACTATGCCAGCTCTGTTCCATATCCCTGCTCTTACCCCTACAGTTTCAGGAAACTTTTTTTCCAGAGAGGTGGTTACATGCTGCTTCCTCTTCATAGCTTTTTGTCCTGTAAACTGAGCTTAATTTATCTCCATGTAGGTAATCCCTAGTTTAATATTAAATATTGACTGTTTTGTCTTTAAGGTATGCAAACCAACATTTGTGTAACTTCATTTGGCCTAGTTTGTTGCAATATGGCCACGTGTGCAGCAGTGAAAGGTTCATACTCTGACAAACTCCTAGATTGTTGTCATGGACTGACTTAATCCGCTTCCTTGTGTTGCAGATATTAGGACTGTAAAATGGCATTGGCAAGATAAGATGGGCTTCAGAATAATCAGAAAAATGTGTTTCTCAGCACATCAGCTGCCGTGATTTAAAATGTAGGATGGATGACTGTCCTGGAATACTTCCTGCATTATAGAACCAAAGAGGCACCTTTTTGCACATTAGATCAAACAGTCTATGTAGGAAGTACCCAGAGAAAACAGTGGCCAAATGGTCATTTGTCATTTAAAATGGCATTGGCAATTGTAGTATAGTGTACACGGAAGAATGAGATTATTAATCTGTCTTTCACTTCTGGTTCCATGCTCTACTTTCACAGTTGTGAATTGGATGCTCTTGTATTATCTTGAAATGCTTCATTTGGAATCTGCTGCTTGTATTTTGCAGAGGATAATATGCACAGCTATCATTAGGTAGCCACTGAAGTAACAAATTGGTTACACTTGAATGTGGTGGAATTAGGGCGTCTGTTTTATTCTTGCCCTTGCATAGGCAATTCTCCTTTTCTGTACTTCTTGTTGCTTGAGACCTGTGGTCACCGTTGATTGTGGGGGTATGACCAGTCCATCGCGAGGCATTCCACCTCCCCACCCCACCTACAAGAAGGAGCCCATGCTGATGCTACCTCCTGTGAAAATGGAGGTAGCGCCAGCTTCCTGCGGAGAGGGGGGAAGTCGCACAGCTGCGAACCAGGTTCGGTGTCTGAGGAAGTGCATGGGCTGCTCTTCCCTCTTCCCGTAAAAGCCAGTGTGCTTCCTCGAATGCTGGGTCTGTTGCACTGCTGGGGACTGCCTTCCCTGTGCTTCCTGCTTTCCTGCAGGGAGGGAGGAGTAGGAGTCCCAGGACTGTGCACCAGGACTGTGCACCAGCTCCAACTTCTCAGGAAGCACGCTGGCTGTTGTGGGGAGTGGAGGTGTCTCAGGGCCACATTAGTGAGGCTTAGGGGTTTTTGGAGGGGTTGTTTGTTTGCATCTCACTTGTGTGGCCCCACTGACTTTTCTGTGGGTCAGTGACCCCTGACTCAAAACAGGTTCCCTGTCCCTCTCATAGATAGACAATGCTGAAACATTTTGTGTTTGACACATTTTATTTAAAAATGAAGCCTGGTGGCCAAGCCCCATCTGGCTGCAGCATCATAACACTCTTGCATGCGCGTGCGCACAGATCCCAAACCTGAGCCTATCATGCACAAGAACCCACTGCCCTGAGCCTCTCATCCCCAAACTCGTGCCCTCCGACATCCCCAGTCTTCTGCCACAATACTCCTGCACCATCTACACACTGCAAATCTGTGTCCTAAGCCCATCCTACTCCCAACCTCCCTGCCCTGTACCCCTTACATACCCCAACCCAAACTCCTGCACCTCACATCCACAAGCCTGTGGCTCAGCACCCCAACACTCTCCAGCCTGGAGCCCCCTTCCTGATCCAGCATCCCCTTCTCCACTTCCTCCTGCACCCAAATTCCCTCTCAGAGCTTGCACCTCTCACCTCTTCCCACACTCTCATTCCCACCTTAGAGTCCGCACCTCATGTCTCAGCCCAGTGAGAGTGAGTAAGGGCTAGGGACAGAAACTGATGGAGAGGAGGGGAACAGAGGGTGGGGCCTCATGGAAGGGGTGGGATCTTGGGGATGGGGTAAATCTTGGCTCACCCTTATATTTTAAAAAGTGATCTTGGGTGTAAAGAGGCTGGAGACCACTGCTCTTGACTAGTCACAGTCCATCTCCCTCCATTTCACTTGTATGTTAGTGATAGTGTGTTAACTGCCTAACTCTTGATCTTTTCCAGAGCTTTCTATTGTCTGTCACCTTGTTTTACTGTCAGGTAGGGACTTCTGGAAGACCACTCAGGATTACTGAGAAGAGGTGGTTTGAGGATGCCTAGTTATATGGTTTGGGAGCTGAACAAAGGAGCGTTTTGTCCTTGGACCTTCAAGTTAGGCAAGGGTGCATGGTCCCTCGTGGAATGTTTTTAATAATGGAGGTGGAACATTTATTTATGGTGTTTTTTAATTACTTCATGCCATATTATCCAATGGGCTCTAGCTTGTGTGGGAGTGAACTCTGCTTATTGATCCTTATGTTGTGGTAATGCCAACCTCTTATTGTATCTCATACAGTGTGAAGCCTAATTTCCGATCATCAGGTAGTTCGGAACACTGTTCAGAGGGCGCAGCTGTGGTTGGTACAGTGTCGATGGGGGATGGACCACTGAACAGAAGTAACTTGAGGAATTTTGGTATAGAACGACATACCAGTACTCTTACAGGACAGCAGGAACAAGTCTGTTCTCCAAAGGATTACCCCACCTCACAGATGGAACAGAATGGAGACTACAACAGTGGCAGGGGCAGGTAATGGATTGCATCAATGAAATTCTTTCTTCACAATGAAAGAATTGTGTGGTGTGAGAAATGCTGTACCATGGTGTTGGGGAAACAATTGTGAAGCCCGCTCCAGTTGAATTTTTATAAAGCAATATAACTTCAGGTTTTGAACACAACTGTTCAGTTACCTGTGGAATGGTCTAGAGAGGAATTGACATTCAATTGAACAAGCAAATTGAGCCTAATGCATTTTGAACTTTCTAAAGTGAGGTTAAAAACATTTGGACTTAGCATTCATTTTTTTACAAACTCTAAAGATAGAAAATTCATACAATTAGTAGTATTTAGAGATGTCCTTGTAGAAGCAAGAGGAAGACAAAAGGACAGGGTAGGCCCGTTAATCAATGAGGAGGGGAAAAATAATAACACAATGTGAAAATGGCAGAGGTTCTTATTGACTTTTTCAGCTTTCACCAAGATTGTTAGTGGTTGGACATGAAACATAGTGAATGCCAGTGAAAATATGGTAGGTTCAGAAGCTACAATAGGGAAAGATCAAGTTAAATCCTTATCCTTATCTAGTTTAGATGTCTTCTAGCTACTAGGGGAGGGGTGTGCTGACCCACAGAAAAAATCAGTGTGGGGCTGCACAAAAGTGAGGAGCAAAACAAAGCATCTCGCTGAGAACACCTCTGTCACTGGGGCCCCTGACTGAGAACCAGAAAAGCATTTCTCCACATTCTCCTCGTGAACCAGAGCGTGGTTGATCCTGGGCTAATAGATTTTGTGGGCCTCCCTAGGCTCTAGTGTGGGGCCAAAAATGAGGGCTTTGGGGTGTGGGAAGGGGGCTGCTGTTTAGTAGGCTTGGGGTTGGGTGGGTGGGTGTGCAGGAGCCAAACGGAGATGTGCAGTCTGGGTTGGAGGGGGTGCAGGTGTGGGCTGGTGATTGGAGGTGGGCGGGTCTGGGAGGGTGGTAGCATGTAGGAGTGGGCTAGGGATGGGAGGTTGTGGTCAGAATGGGGGTGGAGGAGTCGGGGTGGGGATGCAGGATCTGGACAATGTTGGGGAAGCCCCGAGCCTTGGGGACCAGATCCAGGCAAGCCAGGGGTTGGCTGTGGTCCCTGGGCCATAGGTTCCCCACCCATGCACTAGTGTTTGATTTAACTGCATTCTAGACTAATCAAGGAGTTGACTGAAGAGATACCTGAGTCATTAGCCATCATTTTTTTAAATGTCTGGATGATGGGGGAGATTCCAGAAGTCCTGGGAAAAGGCAAATATAGTGCCCATTTATAAAAAAGGAAATCAGGATAACCCAGGGAATTACAGACCAGTCCTCTTAACTTCTGTACCTGGAAAGATAATGGAGCAAATTTAATGAATCCATTTGCAAGCCTCTAAAGATAATATAAGTATCAGTATGGATGTGTAAAGAACATGTCAGAACATCCTGGTAACTTTCTTTGACAGGGTAACAAGCCTTGTGGAAAAGAGGGAAGCTGTAGATGTGGTATATCTAGCCTTACGTATGGGTTTTGATAATCTTCCTCATTAATAAACTAAGGAACTAGAACCTACATGGAGCTCCTAGAAGATGGGTACATAAATGGTTGGATAACCACTCTCTAGGAACAGTTATCAATGATTCAGTCATGCTGCAGTGACATGAGTGGGGTCCCGGTGGGGTCAGTTATGGGTCCAGTTCTATTCAGTAATTTAGATATTGTCCGAGTACACTTTTTATAAAGTTTGTGGATGATACTAAGCTGGGAGGGGTTGCAAGTGTTTTGGAGGAACAGTCAGTTGCACATGTGGAAAATGACTGCCTAGGAAGGAGTACAGGCAGCCCCCGGGTTACATGGATCCGACTTACTTCGGATCCGTACTTACAAACGGGGTGAGGCAACCCCACACTAGCTGCTTCCCCCCAGCAGACCAGGGAGACGCCAAGCTAGCGCCCCCTCACCTCCCCCCAGCAGACTAGGGAGACGCGGAGCGGCTTTTCTCAGCAGACACCTCAGCTTGAGAATAAAGGACTGAGGGAAGTGAGGTGTGGGAGAATAAAACTGAGCTCTGGAGAAATGTTTGGCTAGAGTTTCCCCTACAATATGTACCATTTCCGACTTACATACAAATTCAACTTAAGAACAAACCTACAGTCCCTATCTTGTACGTAACGCAGGGACTGCCTGTACTCCAGAAAGGGATCTGGGGGTCATGGTGGACCACAAAGTAAACGAGTCAACAGTGTGATGCTGTTGCAAAAAAAAAAAAAAAAGCCAACACCACTCTGGGATGCATTAGTAGGAGTGTTGGAAGCAAGGCATGAAGTAATTCTGCTCTACTCCATGGTGATTAGGCTTCAGTTACAGTATTTTGTTGAGTTCCTGGTGCTGCATTTCAAGAAAGATGTGGAGCAGGTCCAGAGAAAAATGATTAAAGGTGTAGAGAACATGAGCTATGAGGGAAGACTAGAAGAATTGGGTTTGTTTAGTTACTAAAAGAAAAGACTAAGAGGGGAGATGATAGCAGTTTTCTAGTACCTAAAAGGGTATTACAAGTAGGAGAGAGAAAAATTGTTCCCCATAACCTTTGAAGATAGGAAAAGAAGCAATGGACTTGAATTTCATCAGGCAGTTTGGGTTGGACATGAGGAAAAACTTCCTAACTCTCAGGTTGGTTAAGAACTAGAGATGTAAAAATGCCTTTAACAATGTAACTGCTATTTTTTAAGCCATTACATGCCCTGTGGGCTCTGCAGCATAAAGCTTAAATAAGCTTCCTCCTCAGGCACACCGCTGGCAAGGGCTGCTGCTGCTGGCCCTGCTCCGGAGGAGGCAGCATTGCTGCAGGCTCTGTAGAGTGCTCCTGGAGAATCTGCCTGGGCCCACCACAGATAGGAGCCCTGTGGGGCTGGAGCAGTCGCCTGCTTGTGGTGAGCTACTCCAGCCCCTGCTGATTAACCAGAACTAGTAAGCCGCAACCATTAGAAGCTTACCAGTTAACCTTTTACATCCCTATTAAAAAGTGGAATAAATTACCTTGGGAGGTTGTGGAATCTCCCTCACTGGAGATATTTAAGAGTGGATTAGACAAACATCTGTCAGGAGTGATCTGGATGGTGTTTGACCCTGCCATGAGGTTTCTTCCAGTCCTATAATTGTAAGTTAAAACTTTTTTATTAAAGAAAAACATGTTTCTGTAGAAACTCTGTTCTATATCACACTTAGAATTCTGGGCCTTGTCTAAACTGCCAAGTTTTGTTAATAGCCCAAAGCTGACACACACAATGTCCAAAGAGTGTTTATGCTTGCTCACTCAGACAGTTTATCTCCACATTGGGGGCACCATCATTGAAAGGGTGAAGCTCTATGAATATTTATGCCACAATGCAGTGTTGTGGAAAAGTGGAGCTGATAATTGTGCATCTTTGGATTCTCTTGGTCCTCCCACAGTCTCCTCAGCTGCTGGGAACAGCATCTTGAGTAGCTTGTAAGCTCTCTGTGCTAAAGAATGCTAAAGCAGTACAGCAGTCCACTCCTTCTAAACAGCTTGCTGACGAAGATGACATCGGTTTAGTTTGCAAAACAAGTTAATGCACTGGGAAACCATGTAAGGTCCCTAAGAATGGAGAACAGGAGTTTTTTGGGTCTGATCAATAGGCACTATTATAACTTTTTTTTAAAACTTTTGCATCAACTATAGGAGGAAGAATAGTTACTTAGGAATCCCCT
The DNA here is from genome assembly GCF_052426305.1 of Pelodiscus sinensis. Lineage (NCBI taxonomy): Eukaryota > Metazoa > Chordata > Testudines > Trionychidae > Pelodiscus > Pelodiscus sinensis. The sequence goes on from NC_143082.1 coordinate 10,342,096, forward strand.
TTCAGGTACATGCTTCCCCATTATGGGAGATACAATTAGGAGCTAGGTTAATATGCTTGCTGAGGATTCTCCCCCCCCCCCCCCCCCCGCCCCCCCCCTTTTTTTGTCTTCAAAGGAGGAATGTTTTCCGAGGTCGGAGAAGACGAGAAGATGACCGTCTTTCAGTAAGTTCCATTTTCATTATTGGGGGGGGGGGGCCAGCGAAGGGGATAGAGATGCTGCTGCTTTGAAGTACCCGTTTCTCCTCCCCCCTGGGGGAGGGGGAGAAAGCAACTAGTCGACTAGTCTTTCACATCCCTATTTGATGGCTCCATCCTTCTGTGTGGTGTGGGGTTTTTGGTTTGTTAGTTACAAGGACAAGTTGCCCTGCATACATATCCCAGTTTTCTCTCAAAGTGGTTTCAGGTTTTCATTTGAATCAAACTATTTGTTTGGAAGTCTCGCGAGCCTTATTCTTCCAAAGATAGAGACTACGGGTATGTCTACGTTTGCACCCTACTTCGAACTAGGGATGCAAATGTAGGCATTCGAAATAGTCAATGAAGCGGGGATTTAAATATCCCGTGCTTCATTAGCATGATTTCGCCAGCGCGTTTCGAAACAGCTGTTGATGGGAGTAACGCGCTTCATTGCCTATTTCAAATGCCTACATTTGCATCTCTAGTTCGAACTAGGGTGCAAGTGTAGACATACCCTACATCTCTTAGGCTATGTCTAGACTATGTCTATCTCTTAGGCTGTGCCTCGTGAAATGAGGTTTACCGGAGCGGTTGACAAAGGCTTCCCTTGTCGACCGCGCCGCGCTGTGCTGTGCTGGATCAGCTGATTGTCGGCACAGCGTGGCAGCCATTTTTAGTTTAATGAAGCGGGGATTATTTAAATCCCTGCTTATTCGCCACAGTCAAAGAAACTATTTTACATGGCTTCATCAACGGAGCCATGTAGCCTAGACATAGCCCTAGAAGTTCATGACACATCAGTTTTTCACTTGAACAGATCCTAAAGAGCATAGATTTCCTCTACATTTTCCCTGAGCAAATGAGAGGGAAAACTGTTTGCTTTGAGAGGATTTCTTCTTGGTTTTGTTTTCGTGTGAGTCTGCCAGGGCCAAACTGAGCCATTCTGGTGCCCCGGGCAGACAGGTTAATTGTGCCCTGGGTTGGGGGAGGGTGCATGCATGGCCCCGCCCCCTCCTGGCGCATGGGGAGAGCGCGTAGAGCTGGTGGCGGCAGGACACTTGTGCCCGGCACGGCCCATCCTGGCTACCACCGCTGGCGCACAGCTCGAGGCCACCCGAGGCGAGCCGAGCTTGGTCGCGCAGGGCTCTGCGGCTGTGGGAGGGAGGGCGCTGCTGGCCAGCACTGCGGGGGTTAACGCAGCTCCCACCCCAGGTGGCCACTGGGAGCTGTTGTAGTCCGGGAGTCGGGTGCTGCGCGCCCCTTACAGCTGCCATCAGGCGCCCCCCCATAGGTTGGCACCCTGGGCATCTGCCCAGCTAGCCCATGCCTTAATCTGGCCCTGATGTCGGCTGAATTCCCTAACCTGGCACTTCGAGTGTAGGTGATGGGGGGCCGGCTAGCAAAACAAAAAGTCAGATCCTGTCTCTGCAGTTCCTAGAGATAGAAAAGTTTTCCCTTCAGTTTCCCATGAAATCCATTGGCTCTGCCACCACCAAGTGTACTAATACTTTTTCCAGGAAAGAAATCTCTTGGAATCTCTTCCCTGAGGGCAAAACCCTCAACCTCCTTCCCCAGCAGTTGGAAAAACAAACATGAACAGCCTCCCTGAGAACAATGAACCTGAGCTTGCTTGCTCTCTGGTAACCCGTCTGCAGCCAGGCACATAAGCTTAAGGACATACAAGTTCAACAAGTGCCAGTTAACAGAACAAAAAAACCCCACTTTTTTAATTATTAAAACAAGACTGTTGTTGCAAGAATAGTAAATGGCTTGGTGTTAAAAAGTCATGAATTGAAACCAAATTCTTGGGATTACTTCTTGGATACGGGGGGGTGGGTGAAATAGCAATTAACCAGCTCAAACATAAGTTCCAAACCTTAAATAATGAAAACAATAAACCCTTATGGACTACCTAAACTTTTTCCTAATCTTACATTCTGATGAGTTGGTTTCTTCCCTCTGTACCTGGAGAAGATCCCCGTCTCTCTAACGAAGGAGACTGCTGCTCCTCAGTTTGAAATTCTTGCGCTTTGTTTCATTGGCTCAATATCCAAAGCCCCCTCCCTCAGATGCAGAATAGCTTAAGGTTAGTTTAACTTTTTCCTCACTCTCCAGGTAAGTTTAGGCTCTCCTTTGCAGCTCCTGTTTACAGCACGATCTACTACAAAATGCGAATGTTCTCTACATCAGAATTTCAGTGGTCTTCAGGGTCAGTGACATGTACACATCTGTTGCCTGGTCTTTGTTTTGGTTCAGTTGTTTACCAAACGTTGTACTCTTAGGCCTCCAGCAACAATTCTAAATTTGGAAGGGAAATAGCGCCATCCTTGTTTAGGTAGACTTATTACCCACCTCTATTGGGAGCTGCTTGTGAGTGACCTAGACTTGAATACACATTTGACAGAACTGGAAGATGGGGTGGGGGTAGGGAGGGTTTATACACTTAGTCTGTAACGGTTCTTGGAGATGTTACTCATGTCCTTTCCTCAATCTACCCTCCTTCCACTCTCCATCAGAATCACTTTGAATGCAAGCTTTCAGTGTGAAAGGATGGTGGTGGGAGGAGGATTAGGGCTCCACATTTCCTTTGTCTAGCAGAAGGAAGTAGGTGAAGGCATCATGTGCTCTCCCTGTAAGCAGAGCTATGGGAAAAGTTCACTTTGATGCAGTCACACAGACACCCGAAATGGAGCGGATATGTGCAACTTATCTTGAGGGACAAGAGTTGGAGGTGATACATAATCCTTTTTATGCTCTATATAGGCAGTTATTAAACACTTTACTTAAGTGAAACTGCAAAATGAGTATAGGGAGGCAAATTGAATTACTACAGTTTCATGTTTCCTGGCCAAATTCTAAGTCCTATTAAAATGATAGGGAATTTCCAGTGTTCTTTATATTGTGAAAAATGTCACTGCCTTGGCACTTATCAGGCATGTGCTGCATACTGATTGTGAGAAAGATGTATCCCTGAATCGTCAAGATGTCCTGATATATGGGGTGTGGTGTTCGATAGCCTTCCATTCAAGAGCTGTCCTGATGCTTCTTAGCTTGAAATGTTTCTAGGTAGAGCCTTGTGCAGATACAAATGTCTAGCCATGATTAGACATTAGAAACCACACATCTGCAGAGCTCTACTCAGTAGAGACACTACGGTCAACAGAGGGGAGCATTGTTCCATCACAACCAGGAGCTGGCATCTCACGTCAGCAGTGCACCTTTAGTACCCCCAGCTGCGGCATGTCCTATCTGAGGTTGTACAGTACCACGGCCAGAAGGAGCTGCCAGTACAGGATATTGGCTTCTGGGCGCGACAGGACGATGCTACATTCAGTTGATCACAGTGTCTCTTGGGAGTAGAGCCCATTAGGCATTTGTATTCATGCAGGCTTTGTTTATAGGCTCACGTTACAAGGTGACATTGTTACATAGTGTACGTTAACTGACTTTTCTCTTCTTCTAGCGACCTCAGTCTTCTGTAGAAACAAAGACTCAGACACCAAAGTTTGACTTACTAGCATCAAATTTCCCTCCCCTGCCTGGCAGTACAGCAAAAATACAAGAGGAGGCTGTGCTGGAAAACAGGATGTCCGACATCGTTAAAGGAACTGGCAAAGAGAAGGTACTTGCTTCTACTTCTGAAGTGCACATCGAGATGATTAATTTCACTCCTTGTCCACATGTCCTTAACGTTTTTCAGGCTTACTAGAAGTCTGTGCCCCCCTGCTCGTTACACTTGCCAACTCTCTTCTTGCCCCCCCCCCCCCCCTCCCCAGCTGCCAGGGAGGGCCAGGCTGAGGTATGTCAGCCCTGGCCTGCAGTCTCCGCCCCTGAGGGGGAGAGGTGAGTCCAGGCCAGTCTCAGTTCTTCCCCAGATGCAGGCAGGGTTGAGGGAGGGGGGCCGGGCCAAGGCCTCAGGCTCTCTCCCGCCAGCCGCTACAAGGGAGGGAGATAGGAGGCTGGTGAGATGCAGAGTGATGTGATGACGTTACTCTGGTCCCACAAGAAAATTTTTTGAGAGAGATCGATCTTAGGGTTAATTCCTACTGTACATGTATATTTAACTTTACATTTTTATTGTCTGGTGACCATTAAGTTTTATGGTGTCTAACACTAGTATTGGTATATTGACTGTGATCCTTCTGCAGTTTTAAAATTTTTCTTCTCTTCAGGAGTGCAAAGAGTTGGTGGTCAGTTGTCCTGCATCTGCTCAAGAAGAGCAGGCACACAGTCCTGTCCAGCAACCTCTCACAAGTGTGAGCTTACCAAGCAGGGCTGAGGTGTCTACACTAAGGTATGTAATTGGCTAGGCTAATTTGAGAAGTGTCTTTAGAAAGAAGCTGGTGTGTAGTGTGAAGGGAAGTCTTGGTTAGTTCTACTGTAACAGAGCATTATCTCCAGTTCCTCTCCATGCTGGATGCTTTTGATAGAGGCCTCTGTTCTTCTGAAAAGTTGTTGACTGTTCCAAACTTGGTGGAAACCTTGGGCGTCCTGCTCAGTTAAAACTTGAAGGTAGTGACTTGAAGGAAGAGAAAAAGGCATTCCTGAAACTGAAATACCTCTAAAACAGATTTTAATGTTGAACTATCTTGTTTAATCTGTTAGCACAACTCAGACAGATAAGAAGCCAGAAGCAGTCCCTGCTCAGAAGGATGTTATAAGCCACACTTCTCCACCTGTGTCTGTACGTCCCCTCAGTGCTGCAAAGCCACAGAGGACAAATACTACATCTGCTACCAGTGGAAATGCAGCACTTACTGTGACAGTACAGGTAAGGTCAGCTGCTTTGGGTAGGAACTCAGCACTATCTAGTAAACTTACTTCCACACACTGGAGGCTGGTGGCTAGAAAATCGGGTAACTTTACTCTCCACCCCTAAAACAGATCATGGTACTCCCCATTTGAAGTCTGTGGATGTGTGCTTCCCTTTCTGCTCTACCCTCAGACATGATCATAGTATTCCCCAGTCCAGGAGCAAACAGCTTCATGTAGATTCTGGTTTTTGAACTTCCACTAGGTACTCAAGAATAAGCAGTGCATGTTCTGACACTGTGTTCTTTTAAGTGTGCCTGGGGTATTCTTGAAGACCTTTCAGGTATAGGTTGTTTTCAGCAGAATGTGTAAACTTCTTCTTTCTCTACCCTTGGCACCCAAAGGAGCCGCGCAAGCTCAGTTATGCTGAAGTCTGCCAGAAACCCCCGAAGGAGCCCACTCCAGTTCCTGTTCAGCCACTTAGGGAGCTTCGTACCAATGTAGCTTCCCCTGCCAAAAATGAAGAAAACAATACTCCTGAAAAAGCTTCAGAGAGGGCTCATGAGAAGCTTGACGGCCGGGCGGCAAAGGATCTTTCTGGGTTCAGAGGCAATGGGCCTCCCAGGGGACCTGCTGGAAAAATCAGGGAACAGAGGCGCCAGTTTGGACGCAGATCTTCACCTCAGGGAGCACCTCGGCGTATCGGCAAGGAGCAGTATGTGCCACCCCGATCACCAAAGTAAAACTCATCAACTTTTTTTTCTATTTTAATTTGAGCTGTGGACTAAAGAGCAGCACAGGAGACAGACCATCAGGAGGAGGTATTCGGGGAACACGAATACCGAACTAGAGTATACGGTTTGAGTGTGGAGAAGGTGGGGAGGGTCCCAAAATTCATCTCTAAAAGTGATTTCACAAATGCTGGAGGATTTCAATCAATATAAATATATAGAGATTATAATTTTTGTATTTTTTTTAATTTTGCAGAGGGTTCCCTGCCTGAAATCAACTTTGAGGTTGTGAATTAGTGTTTTGACAAGATGAAAAAAATGTCATAACATGTCCCTCAGTGTATAAGGAAGAGGGCAAGAGAATATTATTTTTTTGGATTTAAAAAAAAAAAGCATTTCTGTAAAATTAGAAGTTACTTTTTTAAACCTATTTAATGTTTGGCTTATAGGGTGAGATGTATGCCATTAATGGCCTTGCATTGCAAAGCAGGTCCACAACTGAGATGCTTGGTCGGTGTGCTTGAATTGAGTGCGTGCAGCCATATACTGTTATGTCATGATTTAGTCAATGATGGTAAAAAAACCAAAACCTGAATGCACTACTGTATTAGAACTTTGTAATTCCAGATTGAAATGTAGTTTTTTGACATGACTAATATTTCATTCAGCAAGCTTTTTAAACTCTGATTTTACTAGAGATCTGTTTGCAGATCAGACCATGAGAACAGTAAGAATAGTTGATATCCTAGATGCAAGAAGGGGGAAGGGAGACATGTTTGGGATTTTTAATTTTCCCTTTACCTATCAATTGAGGGCAGCATTTTAATTTTTTTTATTGCTTAAATGTTGTTTTCTCTAACCCCTTTATTATAGACTTGTGTGCATTTATCTGGTGTTTTCCTGAGGCAGGCCCAGTTAATGGAAGACTGCACCCCGGTGGTGGTAGTGTCATAGGTGAAGGGCCTGAGCTTTCAGTTGCACTCAAGGAATTCTCCTTTGCAGGTGGGACTCTTGAGGGCAGGTTCAAAGCCCCAAATGGGTCTGAAATTGAGGCTTTTGATTTCCTGTGAGACATTCAGCAGTTGGGGGGGCATGGCCAAGTTTCCATATAGTGACTTAGATTGGTTCTCTGGATTAGTGTTAAGCACTATTATAGTATACGTATTAGGGAAACTCTACAGCAGATAGTAGCTCCTGACTTTTTAATTGCTTGGAACTAACAGTTTAAAGTGGAACAAAGGCCATGAGGTTTTAATTTTAATTTCAAAGAGCTTACTTTGACTAAATTCACAACACTATTGGGTAGTAGGCAGTTGAGTTTGAGCTAATTACCATAAATGACTAAAGGCAACAGGAAAAATTCAATGCATTAATTTGCCAAAATAAGCATGCCCACATTCAGAGTTCTGTATAAAGTGTTAAGAAAAGTAGCTCACAGCAGTAAGAATTGTACTTTTTTTTTTTCTTTTAGGGAATAGGAAGTGTACAAATTTAAAGCTGTAAGTTGTGAACACACTGGAAAATTCAGTTGATACATTCATTCTAATGGCATCACTAGCATATATTACTAAGATGTTTACGATATGTAAATGACAGTTAAAATTATGTTAACTGTGAAATCTTCACCTTTTGATTTCTTAGCCAGGTGAACCCTGGTGACTTCTTACTCCCATCAACTGCTTTGAGAACTCTTGTATCTATTTTTATAAATATATATATATATATATATAAAGCCAGAGTTGTCATTTCTCTAACTTATTATTCAGCTTGGCAGTTGCTTTTGATTTGATTCATGAGTCCTATATTAATGCAGTTAACTGTTGGTTTTGTGCATGTTGCGTACATTAAAACAATCATTACTCAGTTGTAAACTACCCGTACTAGGTTCAGGGGTTTAATTACCAAAATCATGGATCAAATCTATTATTTAAGAATGCTTACAAACCTGTCTCAGTTTACGTGGATAATGCTACATTTGATGGTAATGATACAAGGAAGTTTAAGTATTTAAACAGGTTAAGAGCTCTGTGAAATGCATCAAATATCAAAGAAGCTGCTTTCTATAAATAATTTTATAAATTTAATTACTGCACACAGTGGAAAAATAACATGTATTCTGTATAATAGTCACCAATATTAGGGTAATGTGCACTTTGATTGCAGAGTGAACGATGTGTTGGAATTCTAATAGCAGCCATGAGCTGGTTGCAATTAAGAGGAAGATCTCTTTGGTAAGAGACTTTTGCAAATGTACAATCTCTGGCGCCTAGCTTGGCTAAACTGGCATGTTAATTTTGACCTATGTGGGCATCTGCTTTTAAATTGGTGCATAGAGCTTGTTGAGCTGGAAGATAGAATTTGAGTATTTCTGACAGTTGTAAAATGTAGCTTTTTCCTTTTATTAGATGTATTAAAAAAAAACCTTACAGCTCAATCTTTTTACTTGTAAGGTGATTGGAAAAACTTGGTGTGAAAGGAATGTTTTATGTCTTAAATGTGCATTTTCCAGTAACAGATTATGGTCTTGTATAGTGTATGCAAATAAGTCTGTAAATTTGTTGGCTTTTTTCCCAAGCATATTCTAATTCTATCAGATTAGGGAGTTCACCATAAGTAAACTATTTGATACTGGTGTGCAAAGACTTAACATTAGGATTCCCTTCCTTCTGCCACTGCCATGCATACTGTTGTCTTTTTTAGGGGGTGTTTGGTGTTGGTGGGGAAATAAAGTAAATATAAAGGCTTTGAAAACTAGTTTTGTGTGCAAGGTCTCCTGCAGTACTCGTATTGCATGGCAAACACATAACATAGGCTAGCTGCTACTTCTCATTCTCCAGATATAGTCGCAAGCAAATTCTTGTTTCTTGCCCACCAAGTTTTCCTGTTTGACAGACTATTGGAAACAAGGACAAAAAGACCATTTGAGAGCCAGATTTTGCAGAGTTGCTTGTGAAACTCTATTGTCTTCAGCTGAAGTGCCTCATGACTGGCTCTTCTTCCACAAAGGTTCATTGAGCTACTGAAGATGATGGATTCTTAGTAACTCTTTCATTTTCACCACACAGGGCACAGGCATTCTTTTACCTACTGACTGTAGTTAAAGCGCACAAAAAATACAGCTCAATTTTTAGTTTCATGAATTGTCACATTTCCAAAATTAGTCTGTTTGATTAGCTACAAAGATGTATTGCTCAAATTAAACTTCCACTTGATTTGTGGAAAAGATTGGGCCTTTTGTGGGTGTGGGTGGTTAGGGCAGGGGAAGGAGAGACTGTGATTGTAAAATTGAAGTGCAAAAATTTAATTTTGAAAATTAAGTTGGTTTTATAACGTCATACATTCCTGCTGTTTTTTTTTTTGTTTTTTTGTTTTTTTTTTTTTAAATAACCAAGTTAGCTTGGCACAGTGTGGTGGTGCAATTTTAGCAGTAGGTAAAATAAAATAACCCATCCTATTAAGCAGAAGAGAACAAGGATGATATTGTGGCAGATCAATAGCAATTAATTGACTTAATTGATGCTTTACTGTAGTTAAATAGCTATGGCCTTGCTACTTTGTCAATATCCACTTATATCTTTAAAATGTCTTTTTTTTTTCTTTTAACTGTTATCCCAGGTGAACGTTCGCTTGGGTAAAATCTGTGTACAGACAATATTTTAAACTTGTAAAATGAACCATTGTATTACAAACAGGATGCAACAGAAATGCACTTCTGAGGAAAACTTGCTTCTGAGTTTATTTTGTAAATCCTTGATTGCAACAGATATGCAAATAGACATTTGGTTTCTGATTTTTGATATTTCCTTCTGAAATAATAATTTTGCCATTAATCTGAATGATTTATCATGCTTTTGTTGTGTATATATCGCATAGTCTGAGCTTCCTTTTTAGGATGGTACATGATTTTATTTGTGTGTGTGTGTGTTTTTTTTTTTTGTTTTTTTTTTTTAAAGTTGGCTCTTAAGTGACCCCGGCATAGACACTTCAAGACATCATATGAGTCTGTTTTTTACTATACTGTTGGGAGGACTTGAAAGGAGTTAAAGATTATTTCTGAAAAATCCATCTGCAAACTAACCTGTAACAACTTACAATTTTATATTTAAAAACTAGAGGTTTATTTTTATGGAACTTCAGTTATGGATACAATATCAAAAGATGCAACTTCACATGTAAACAGATTGTGCACCAACGGCTTTTGTTCTAATTTTTATAAAATACAAAATATTCAGGTAATCAGTTTAAGTGACTAATGGCATCTCACTCCTCCCAGACGATTTGACATTCCCTTGGCATTTACTATCTCTTTTCAAAGTGGTAGGACTTCAGTAAAAGTGATTTAAAAAAAAAAAAAAAAAAGCAACTTATCTGTCTGGCTTCAATATTCTGTCCATTGTCAAAACTGTCCAAAATTTCTGTAAAGTAGGTTCATGCTTTAAATGTTAAAATGATAATACATGTATTTGTATTTGTTTTTGACATTGCCAAGGTGCTATGGGAAATTGAATTAACAGTTAGAAAAATAAAGCTGATTTAAAGAAACAAGCCTGTTGTCTTTTGATTTCACAAGGAGATGCTGTTCTGATGTTAAATGGCTGCTAATACTACTTTTCATACATGCCTGCGAACATTGCATAATGTCTGCTATCCTTGCCATGTTGAGAGTGTTGTTTCATGTTACAGGTAAGAAGATGGATCTCTTTCTTAAGATGGAAAGATTGAAGAAAAATAGTACAGGGACAGTAGTTCAGATTTATTCTGGAAAGGAAAAAGTGAGGACTTGATTCCAGGGTGATGTGTCAACTGTGAATGGACCAGTTTTTCCTTTCCATATTTGAGAGCAGGAAGGCATTGATAGCAGGTAAAATAAAAGTATGAGTAAGCTACTGTCTCTGCATTTCTAGCACAAAACAGGTCACTGTACAAGCACTTGATAGGACTTCCTTCATTCTTCATCTAGAGCCTCTTTCAAAGAGGAACCCAAGATAGAAAATGTTTAACCTACTGGGAAGGCCTCTTGGGTGTGGGATGACTTTTGTTTTGTTCTTGACTACGACATGAGGGCAGTAGGGGATTCCACAGCTGTTAGCCCACAGCAGAAGCCTGTCTTGCTCCAAAGAGTGTCAAGGTGGATTCTGTCAACCTGCCTGTACACATGGTTAAGTGTACGTAAGCTATGTGCCATAACTGTATGACAAGATAAAAATGTGCCATTCGTAATTCTGTTTTAGCAATCTTAATGGCCTCACCTTTCGATGGTACTCAATCTGTAACTAGATTGCCCTGTTTATGTTGTACTGGGTATACAGGGCCATGGATGCAGTGGAAATTGACCCTAAGACCCTACAGAATGGAAATTTTAAGTAGAGTGAACTAGAAACAAGCTGTCTGTGATTAAAGCAGTGGTTTCCATATTGTAACAGTTTGTCACAACCATTTTTTTTTAATGTGAACCAATACAGTTTGACCTGCTGAACTAGTCTTACCATCTGTCCTCTGTGCTTGATAGGGAGGAGAGTGTGAGCATACTGCTGTCACAAGCCTTCGTTTCTTCCTTGAATCCATTCTCTTTTGATTGACCTGTGCAGGAGTATGCTGCTATTTAGTTGATAAATCTTCTGTCTGATTCTTATCAATCACAAGAGCCCTAAGCAGCACTGTTTTATAGCTACAGAGGCCCCAGTATTGATGCCATAGAAAGTGGTCGCAGACCAAGGGCTAGTGAATGGATACTCCGCTGTAGTTAGCATCATTGGACACTTTCTGTACTATCATAAGAACGGGCCATACTGAGTCAGACCAAAGGTCCATCTAGCCCACTATCCTGTCGTTAAGCCGTGGCCAATACCAGGTACTTCAGAGGGAATGAACAAAACAGGTCATCTTCAAGTGATCTAGCCACTGTTGCCCATTCCCAGATGGGCGCACAGAGGACACCATCCCTGTCCATCCTGCCTAATAGGTCCATCAATGGCTATCTTCCATTACTTTATGTAACTCTTTTGAACTTCGTTACAGTCTTGGCTATTGTCTGAATGGGCTGTGGGAACATATGAACACAACAGTGGGTCAGACCAGTGGTCCATGTAGCTCACCATTCCATCTTCTGTGGCCAGTGGCACATGATTTAAGGGTAGTGAACAGAGCAGGGCTATTCTGGGTGATTCCTTCCCTAAAACTCCAATTGCCAGAAGATGTGATTGAACAGAGAATGAATGTAAAACCATGTGTAACTTGGTTAATGGGTTAAATGTGAAGTTTAACTGGTTAACCAATTGGGGGGGGGGGGGGAGGCATTCCAGCCAACCTGCCTGGAGCAACTCCTGCCTCAGACAGGCTGGAGCATCCCTGCCTTCAGCTTTTCCCCCCCCACCTCCCATTTGTTGTGGACAGGGGCTGCTCCAGATGTCCTGAGTCCAATAGTTTGCACATGTTCACATAAGAATAGCCATACTGGGTCAGACAAACCATCCATCTAACTCAGTATCCTGTTGTCTGACTGGTCAATACCTGGTGCCAGAGAGGGCATGAACAGAATTGGAGGTAATAAAGTGATCTATCACATAGCCCCTTCCGCTTGCTAGAAGCTGGGGACAGTGACACTTCAATGCATGGTTTTGCATCCCTGCCCATCCTGGCTAATAGCCACAGATGGACTTAGCTTCAGTTAACTTATCTGGTTCTTTTTCTGAGCCCTGTTACTATTGACCTTCATGACATCCTGAGGCAAAGGGTTTGAAAGGTTTGACTGTGCATTGTGTAAAGACATACTTCCTTCTGTTTTCTTTTAAACTTGCTTCCTATTAATGTCATTTGACCCTTTAGTTCTGGTGTTATGAGGTGTAAATAAGGAAGAGTTACTTCCTCTACCCTAGTTATGATTTTTGAGATCTCTATCATACCAGCTCTTTCCTAAGCTGAAAAGTCCCAGTCTTACTAATCTCATATGGAAGCTCCATCCTCCTAGCATTTTTGTTGCTCTGACCTCAATCTATTCTAATTCCAATATTTCCACATCAATATGTTGGAATACCAGGGATTGAATACTGCATGTGGGTCCGGTCGTCCATTTTTAGGCGAGATGACTAGATAGGTATGTGTCACAAGACTAGTACGCACAGCACCCTCTGAGGTGGGGCATGGAACCTATCAATGTGCTCCACCTCGTGAATGGTACCAACCCCAGGTATCCCCATGCTGGAGTCTGACATAGCAGCCAAAGTCAGTAGTTAGTCCCAGTTCACCAGGCAATAGGGCCCACTGGCCTGAGTCAATAAAAGGGTGTCATGAGGAGGGAGAAAACTTGTTCATCTTGACCTCTGGGGATAGAACAAGAAGCAATGGGCTAAAACTGCAGCAAGGGAGGGTTAGGTTGGACATTAGGAAAAAGTTCCTAACTGTCAGGGTGGTCAAACACTGGAATAAATTGCCCAGGGAGGTTGTGGAATCTCCATCTGTAGAGATATTTAAGTGTAGGTTAGATAAATGTCTCAGGGATGGACAGTATTTGGTCTTGCCATGAGGGCAGGGGACTGGACTCTATGACCTCTCGAGGTCCCTTCCAGTCCTAGTATTCTATGAATAACAAGCCCATATGTGCAGGACAATAAGGCCCAGCAGCCAGTCGATAACCCCACATTCACGGGGCAATCAGGCCTGGAGGCCCAAAGTCAGTAGTTCCAGAGGTAACATTCTCTGTGTGTACAAGGAGAGTGGGGTAGGGAGACCCGGGCCCTGGCTCTCCACTGGTTCCCAGCCCAAGGCCCTATCAGTGGTTGGTGTCCCCCCCCCTTCAGGTCAGTGGGGAATCTGCCCGCAACACACTAAGCTCTTGAGACTCCAGCTCCCCACCCTGGATTACTTTCTACCTGATTCACAACTGTCCGTGTCTCCTCCACTTGCGTCGGCCAGGCTGGGCGCTTCCCTGGCTAGTCTCTGACAGCTGGCCTACACGGCAAGGTCTGTCTGCTGCATCTTTTCCTCCTCCCAAGCTCTGGCAGCAGCTCTTTTCTCTGTGGTAGTCAGTCCTGACTGAGCTGCTCCACTGGCTTTTATACTGGTTCTCCAGTTGGAGCATGCCTAATAGGGCTGTGGGGAAGGGGTGCTCTCAGACTGGCAGTTCTGCTTAACCCTTACTGACCCAGTGAGGAATTGGTACACCCTGTCACAACATGCAGTATTCAGTATGTTGGCATACCAGGATGTCTATATTTGTCTTGTCTATTCCTTAATGATTCCCAACATTGTTAGCTTTCCACACTGATGCTGCATATTGAGTGGATGTTTTCAGAGAACTATTCATGATGATTACTCCAAGCTCTCTTTAACGGCAACCACTAATTTATTATTTTTTTCAATGTGCATTAATTTGTATTTCTCAATGCTGAATTAGAACTGCCATTTTGTTACCCAGTAACTCCATTTTATTAAATCCTCTAACTCTTCAGTCTGCTTTGGACTTAACTATTGAGTAGTTTTGTATCTTCAGATTTTGCCACTTGAAAAAAGTACTTTTTCCCAGGTAACATATTAATATATCGAAGTACTGGTCCCAGTACAGTCATGGGGGCCATGACAATTTGTTTACTTCTGTCCTGAAAACTCTTTCCTACCCGTCATACCCTTTTAACTACCTATTGATCTATGAGAGGACCATCCCTTTTAGGCCATGACAGATCATTTTGCTTAAGAGCCTTTGGTGATGGACTTTGTAAAAGCTTTCTGAACATCTACACACGCTATTTCTACTTGATCCACATTGTTCATGCTTGTTGAAGAATTCTAGTAGGTGAGCGAGGCATGATTTCCCTTTTCAAAAACTGACTCCCTTCCCCCAACAAATCATGTTCATTTGTGTCTCATTAATTCTGTTCTTGATTATTATAATTCTGTTCTTTATTTCCTAACTACAAATATAAACCTACTGAGCTGTAATTGCTGGGATTACTGCTGGAGTTTATTTAAAAAAAAAAAAAGTGTCATATTCTGTGCTCTGGTTATTCAGTACATATGTAAGCTATCAATTAGTTCAACTTACTACAGCTAGTTCTAAAGGAACTCACATGTGAAATTGTACAATTCTGAATACTCTGGCCCTGATTCAGCTGGAGTATTGTGTCCATTTCTGAGTGTAATTTCAGAAATGATGTAGACAAATGGGAGAAAGCACAGAGAAGAGAATGAACAATGAATTAGGAATTAAAGCTTGTGAGAAGATGGAGGAAAAATTGTCAGGGTAAGAGAGGAGTGAGTTGGACCTACGTTCTTGAAAGTTTTACAGCAAGGGAGAAAAATTGTTAACTTTGGAGGATAAGACAAGAAGTAGTGGTTACAGCAAAGGAGGTTTAAGGTTAGACTTTAGGGGAAAGTTTCCTCGTGGGCTGGATAAGCACTGGTATGAATTGACTGAGAAGGTTGTGGAACCTCCAGCACTTAGAGAGTAAGAGCAGGTTCGACAAACATGAAGGCTACGTCTAGACTGGCATGATTTTCCGCAAATGCTTTTAACGGAAGAGCGTCTAGACTGGCACAGATGCTTTTCTGCAAAAGCACTTTTTGCGGAAAAGTGTCTGTGCCAATCTAGACTCAGTTTTGCGCAAGAAAGCCCCAATCGCCATTTTAGCGATCGGGGCTTTTTTTGCACAAAACAATACTGCGTTGTCTACACTGCCCCTCTTGAGCAAAAGCATTTGCACAAGAGGTCTTTTGCCCCAATGGGAGCAGCATAGCATTTCCGCAAGAACACTGACAATCTTACATGAGATCGTCAGTGTTCTTGCGAAAATTCAAGCGGCCAGTGTAGACAGCTGGCAAGTTTTTCCGCAAAAGCAGCTGAATGGTCTAGAGCGGACTTGATCTTGCCTTGAGTCAAAGAGACTGGATGAAATGACCTCTCCAAATCATGTCACTCCATATTTGCTATTTTAAAATATACTCTAATACTAATTTCAATCTGGTGCAGTTTCTTCAATTTGTCCTCAGAAACAAATGGCTGTACGTAAATCCTTTGCATGAAAAATTCTCATGCCACAGGTGTGTAGAACAAATTTTGTGGTAATGCTCCTTTGAATCTGGCTCGCATTATCTGGGCCTCTGTTTACTGTTACGGAATAACTGTTGTTCTCTAATAACATGGTCTGTTCCTACACTCTAAGGAGTTATTTCAACATATTGTCGGGCAGGAAGTTCTTTCTCTGACTCTTGTAATCCTTATTTTAAAAGGAATCAGGGATTGTGAAGAGTGCTTTTTTTTTTTGTTTCAGGCTTCCTGTGGTGTGAACAGTGATGAATTTGAGTTACCAAGGTGCCATGCCCTGGTAAAGGTGACCGTTCAAGATGTAAGGGGTGGTTAAGGTTGGTGTCTTTATCAGAGTGTTGCATAAATTGCAAGGTTTTGTCCCCTTGGAGGCTAGTCTGATTTACCCCAAGAAGAGAGTCACACTTTCAGGCTGGGTCCAACTCAAGTTTATTGGTTGCAACCACGGTACGGCTAAGGAACTCAATGTTCAAATCAGAGCCGACCCCCAACATCTCATAGGCAGGGGTTTTTATAGGGTTCACATCTTTCCTGGTTTAGGTGCCTTAACATGATAGGTTACTTCATCTTCGACATTTAGCATTCCTATAGGTCAGATTAATTTTCCAAATGAGGTTAAATACAGTGCCTACTTGCTGAACAATGGGCAAGCCATACTTCCCTTTTTCCTTTCCTGCTTGAGCCGGTCACAAGTTTAAAGGATGTGGAATCTATCCATATCTCTACTTAACAGAAGACTGGTTTCACCTCCCCTCGTCTCCTTATTATAAGTTATTACCTGTGACAGGCCTTGACCTTTGTCATGTCTTACTCCTATACAAATAGCAAATATATCTAAGCATTAGCAATGTATGTATATTGTACGTGCCCCTCATAGGGGAATCAATGGCTCCGGGGGATTTGACTTCCCTTTTACACATCAAGAGGGAGGGTGCAATTGCTGTAGTAAAGAACGAGAGCTTGGTTGCAGATTTTGTATGATTTTTAACAACCCTCCCTTACATCTTTAGTTGTCTAGTGCTGGCCCTAGCTTGCTTTCTCTCTTCTTCCCCCTATTCTCCCATCCTCCCCCTCTTTTTAGTAAGTGAAGAGTGTCTGGGCTTTTTCATCAGGGCTGAGGCCAGGCTCCTGTATGTTACTGAGCTGCACCCTAGTGCGGACTGAACCTTCGCAACTGCACCATTAGCCTGAGGTATGCCTGTAGTTCCCACAGCCCCTAATTGCCCCCTGCCTCACCACCTCCCTCTGGGCGCTAAAGGCTGGTGCAATGAGTCCAATTGCCTAGGGCGGTGCTAGTGAGGCAGGTGCTGTTGCTGTGGGTGCGGGGGCGCTGCGGGTGGAGGTGGCAGCACCCGCCTTGTACCGCAGGCTGCCAAAAGGGCCTGAAACGGGACCTCGGGGAAGGAGCGCACTTCCAAGGGGGCGGCGCAGGTCCCGGTCTTGCCAGCAGGGCGGGGCGCGGTCCCAGGTATGGCCGGCAGGGGGCACGCGGCTCAGTTCAGTGAGGGAGGGGGAGGGAGGAGTCGGGCGCGCGCGCGGCGCAGTTCTCGACCGGGCCGGCAGGGCGCGCAAGGCTCAGTTTGCTGTCAAGGGGAGGGGGGGAGGAGTCGTGCGCGCGCGGCGCAGTTCTCGATCGGGTCGGCGGCGCGCGCGGTCGGAGCCGGCCCCTCCCCCTCATGTGACCGCGGCGCTGGGGCTCAGCATGGCGGAGGCGGCGGCCGCTCCTGCTGCGCCCGGGATCCGGAACCCCCAGCGCTGAGCCGGGCCCGCGCGGGCTCCCCGCTCCCCGACATGGCCGAGCCGGCAGGCGGCGGCGCCTGCTCCCTGCCCCGGGAGATCCGCGAGCAGCTGGCCGAGCTGGAGCTGGAGCTCTCCGAAGGTGTGGGGCGCTGTGGGGCCGGGTGGGGCGGGGCAGGCCTGAGGGGGCGGCAGGGGTGGGGCTGAGGGGGGAGATGTGGGGCTGGGAGCTTTCTCCGGCTCTTGCTTAGGCTGGGCAGGCTCCCCGGAGTTCCCCGCTTACTTCAGTTTCCTCATCCGTTTTCTCCTCGCGGAGGGGACGAGGGTTTGCTCGCTGCTTGCCATGGTCTCCCTGGCTGCGGGGCGCCCCAGCTGCCCGGACAGTGGATGGAGGGGTTGGGGGAGCCCCCTCCATATGGCTACTGATTGTGGGAGGTTGGCTGGGGCAAATCCCCTTCACATGCTAAGATCTGCTTGGGTCTGTTTCCGTGGGATGGGGTTGGCAGACGCTTCCTAATTGCCCTTCTCACAGACTGCCTCGGGGTTAGTTGGGCCTGTCTCTTGTGTTGTGGGATGTCTTCATGTGTGTCTTTTTCTGGTGTTGGGAGGCACTCCTCTTGGTAAGCTCAAGTTGTGTTTAATAGGGGGAATCCCACTAGTATTCCTGCCCCTCCTGCGTCTTTTTACATTCCCTTTCCTCCTTTCTCTCCCCTCCTCTTTAATGGGGAGACTCAGTTCTCCAGTTTCTCTCAGGCACGCAGCTAACCTGTGTGTTGTGGCCAGTTTTTACAGCATCCCCATCTTTGAGATGCAGTCCCTTAAGTGCTTATCACTTGGTCTGTGCTTAATGTTTAGCGCTCTGCTTATTTTTTTGCAAAGGTCTGAGAGGGAGCTGTGGGGTAGGTAGCTTGCAAGATTATTTCTTCTTCCCAAAGCCCTGGAGAACAAACTTTAGAGAATAATCATATGCAAACCTCCAAGGATGCATATGTGGAATAGCCTGATGGGTCTTAGCTATAATTGATTATTGTTTATCGTTTGGGAGAGAATTCTCAGGTGTTCTTACAGATGTTTTCTTCTTTGTTTGCTGCCCTCATGAATTTTAAAAGCCTCTTTAAGGATTTTCAGGGGAGAGGAGACTGGAGAAAATCAATGGCAGTTGCGGGGGGAGGGGAGAAGCTTTGGCTAACAATGGAAAAAATACAGCATAATGTTCTTTGCACGTGATCTAAGCAAGTTGTTTCATGCAACCATAATCAGTTCACACAAAGTTCCTGTTTATATTGAAAACAAACGCTTAATTTATGCTTGAGACATGAATGTGACATTTCCTCTTCTTTTTAAATGTACACATGGTGATTTCTGCACCCTTGTTGCCATTAGTGTGGCTGTGTTGAAAATTTCTTCTTATAGAGCTGTACATGAGTATTTCTGTCAGGGAAAAGACATGTATTGGAATCTGGGGTGGGTAGATGAACATTGTGAAGGAAATGGTTATATTTTACAAATTGTAAAATGCTCCTGATCCAATGAAAGTTGTTGGGTTCAATTCAGAGGAATTGCTAGGTAACGCTTTTTTGGCTGGCAGGAGGTCTTCCTGGAGATAGACATAATGGATCCTTCTAGCTTTAAAATCTATGAAACATCAAATTACAGACATGTTTGTCCTTTTTGTTTTACTACAAGAACAATCAGCGAACGAGGAGGAATTGTTTGCAAGGTAGATAGGACCTTTGGGATTTTTTAATCAAGGTGCTAAGCACCCTAAATTCACACAGGCTTGGTTGACGGTTGTCACTTAGCATCTTCCAGGATGAAAAGAATCCTGTAGCAGCATGAAGACAGCACTTTTCAATAGAAACCATTTGTTAGGATAGGAGCATTTCAATGCTGGTTTTTCTTTTGCCAAATACTGTTCAGAAATACTTGAAACAATTTAACTAGAGCAGTAATCCTCAATGGTGTTAACCTTTATGGACTGTTTGACAGTGTGAAGTACTGGGGAATTGTCCTTTTTATGCCCTTGGATATATCTTGTAGAAGAACTCTTAATTGCAGAATTTACTGGAACATTTGGCTGCTGGGAAAGCATTTGTATTTTGTAGTATTTGCAACTTTTTTTCTCATGACGTTAAAAAAAGGTTAACCCTTAGCATAGTTTGATACATACTATCGTGCTCTTGGAAAATCTTGTGCGGTTACTGTACAGTCTGATCTTGAGGCTTTTTAAAGTGCAACTCAAAGCAGCACAAAGCCATTTCAGTAACTCCCTATTTAAATACCATATTACTGTGTAAAGATGCTTGAATTTTTGCATACTTCGTTATGGTTTTGCATACTTTGAATATTGATGTCATTTTGCAGAATGTTTTGCTTGCTGCTTACATCTTTGCAGCTTGCATTTAACTCATATTTTGCTCAAATCTTCCAGAGCTCAGAATGGGACTCCTGTCTAAATCATGTACCCAAAGAAAATTGTGTATAAAGACATTGTCAGACGTTGTCTTGCTTCTGTTACAGTAGGCCAGGGGTAGTCAACCCTCGCCTCTCAAGCTGCATGCGGCTCTTTGCTTATAGAAATGTGGGTCTTATTAGGGTTACCATACGTCCATTTTTTCCTGGATATGTCCTCGTTTTCCCATGTTAAATTGCCGTCCGCCAGATTTTTTTAAACACAAAAAATGTCCGGGATTTGGGGAGAGGGCAGCGCACCTGCCTTCAAAGGAATGTTTGTCTGTCTTTTGGAGCTACATGCCTGGACAGTTCATAGCTGCTTTGTGCATGCACCCCCGCGCCTGGTGGAAAAAGTGGGTGGCTGCAATGGCTGCTCTGGTGAGACCCAGGGTATTGTTAAAAGAATTTGGGGCTGTCTGGGTCTTGGGGAGGGGAAGGGCATTGGGTTAGAGCAGGGGAGGATGGGGGTGCCTTAGGGCTATAGATATATAAACATAAATGCAATAGGCTTTAATTTAATATAATATGCCATCTCCTGAGTAACTTCCCCTTCCCCCACCCCCCAAATTGGGGAACTGCCATGTTTGATATTGTGGTGTTTGCTCTGTGAGTTTGTTTTCCCCTTTCCCCACCCTATGTAGGTCCTGTCTATTCAGGTTATCATCCGGTTGGGGCAGGGACTATTTACTATTGTTTTTTTTCCCAGGCCTAGCCCAGTGGGATCCCATTTTTGCCCCTTAGGCTTTGCTATTATTCTTATTAATAATAATGTTTTAACACTACATTTTAAGGAAGGAATTTTCAAAGATGCTTAAAGAAGTTAGGTGCTCTGTCATTATACACCAGTGCATGGGTGTTAAGAAGGTTTGGTTTAATCACCACCTTTTTAACAGACTTTAAGGCCCCGATCCTGCAAGCTGCATCTCTCTCTGAAGCCATCACTGCAGTCTGCCTGCCAAAACAGTGTCAGTGATTGGGGCCTAAAGCTTTTTGAAAGTGTTCTTTAACTGATTTCTTGTTTCTCCGACGATTGGGACTTGACTTATACCCTTTTTACTTGCTCTGCACTTATGCAGGTGCTCAGCATTTCTTTAAAATAAGTCCCTCCGCTGAGTTAAGATTAGAAACTTCAACATGAGCTTCTCTGTGTAACTTTGATCAGTGTAATCCTGAGTCTTTGTGGAATGAACTGCATTGCATGTGAGAGTTGTATTAAAAAGTCAGTATTAATAAATTTTATGGGGAACCAGTGTGTGATTGTGTAAACAAAAGGGATCCATTCCCTCTTTCTCTTTGCATCTGCTTTTATCTCTGTGCTTCGTTGTGAAGCGGTTGTTTACCTTTTGGGTGTTTCTACTGGCAATTCTGAATAGGGCACCACAACAGCTTACTTCTCCCCATTTCTGAAAGGGAAGAGGAGCAGAACCTTTGGAGAGAGGGCATATGGACATTAGGGATGTGAACGACTAATGCTTCAACACACTAATGGACTAGTTGCTACCCCCCCCTCCCCCCGCTTGCTGCCTCTATCAGAAAGAGGCAGCAAGGGAGGGGGTGAAGTGGAGGGGACGCTTCAAAGCGGCAGCAACCATGTGGAGCCTGGCTTCAGATAGTGGGCTCCACGTGGCGCTGCCGTTTACAAGCGCTGCATGCAGCATGGGGCCAGCTGGGGAATCCCCTGCTCACCCCAAGATCCATGCAGCACTGCCATTTTGAAATGTGGTGGGGAGCATGGGTCCAGCGGGGGACTGCTTGAGTCCCTGCTGGCCCCATGCTCCCTGCAGCGCTTTCGCCTTTGAAGTGTAGCAACAGCCCTGGGGCTGTTGCTACATTTCAGAGGCACCCTTACCAAATTTCATTGACTATTTGATGAGCCAAATAATTAAATTTAACATCCCTAATGAACATCAAGTGATGCATGGGGGATGTGCAGCATTGTTTATTTCCTGTTATAATGTGTCATGGAGAGGTGAGACACAACATTGTGCTGTTGTCACTAGGTTCCTTAAGGTCCTCATAGCCTTGTTTTTTACAGTGTTATGTCTCCATTATTCTACATGATATGTGATATTTATAATTCTGCCAAAGAAAATGCAATATTAAATCTAATCTGGCACCATGCGTGGAAGAGATGCTACATCAGCATGTGGGCTGCAAAATGGAACAGAAGAATTACCTTAAATACATATAGAAAATAGAAATTGTGAGGCTTCCTTAAGGAACGGTATGTGTGGCCAAAGCCATAGGATTAATTATATCTCTGCTTTGCATATCATTCTTGACCATACTCTGTGGTCAAAATGGAAATGCCAGAAGTCTCATCCCTCAAAGCACTTAAAACTTCTGGGCCAAGTATTAGAGGATATTTCAGAAAACAGTGCTGTAGTTGCCCTATGCCTTGTGGCATAATTACCTTCAAATGTCTTATCAAAGTTTCTCTTCTGCTTGGGGCAGTGTGAACTGCTGGTAGATCTCTTGTTGCTGTGACTGTTACTAGAAAAACTCCTTGTAAATAGCAGGAACAACTTCTTTTGCCTTTTTTTATTTTGTTACCCTTCCATTGTATATCTCCTCTGTTTTATTCCAGTGACAGATCTAATTCTGTCTCAGATTGTAAATTCTTTGGAGAGGGATGTGTCATGTATCCACTAGGGATGTTAAATTTAGATGAATTAACTAATTGAATAGTCGATGGGATCTACTATTCGATTAGTCTATGAGGGTGCCTCTGCCTTTGAATTGTAGCAAGAACCCAATAGGGCTCTTGCTACAGTTCAAAAGCAGAAACCCCACAGGGAGTGTGGGTCCAGCAAGGGACTGCCCCGTTGGCCCGTTGATCCCTGCGGTGCCTCAGCCTTTGAAATATACAAGAACCCAATTGGGGCTCTTATGCATTTCAAAAGCAGAATTGCAGGAGAAGTGGCACAAGCAGAGCCGCTTTCAGTCCCCGCTCACTCTGTTTCCACTGTGCCTCTACCTCCCCTGCCCTCTGTGGAGATGGTGCTCAGGAGAACTGGCTTTTAAGCCAGCTCCCCCCCATCACCCACTCCCCCCACTTACTTCCTCCCTCTGATAGAGGCTCCAAGGGGGGGGAGCACTAGTCGCATAATTAGTTGACTAGTCTCTTAAATCCCTATTATCCACTGAGCACTGGGTACTTGTATCATCTTCTTCCTTCTCCTACATCTCTTTTCTGGTATTTCTCTCCATCTCTTATGCCAGGTTTATACTCCAGACCTGTATCTGTATACCTACATTGCTTGGTGTGAAAAATCCACCCCCTCGAGTGCTGTAGTTATACTGACCCCTCCCCATGAGTAGACAGTATTGTACTGATGGGAGAAGCTCTCTGGTCGGCATAGGAGTGTCTTCACTGCAGTGCCGCAGCTGCACTGCTGTATGTGAAGATGAAGACAGCCCTCAGTAGCACCCATATTATGCATCACTAATGATGGGATGTGTTACTTTGAATTTGGATCAACTGCTCTTTAATGAAATAATATCATTAAATATAATGTTTAAAAAGGAGTACTCAGTTTTACACCTTTGCCAGCTGAGCTACTGGATCTGGAATGTGTTTTTTGGGGCCACTCTGGATGCTTGCCCTTTAAAATTAGTGATGTGAAAGGTGCTGGGAATAGCCCCCGTCATGGTGGACCTGGTGCATCACAAGCAGGGGCAATTCTTGTTGGGCTGGACCAGCCCGCTCAACTGGGGGACATTCCAGCCTGTCTGCAGTGAGGTAGGGGACAGACCACTTCAGCTCAGCTGGGTTGAAGTGCCCCCCCATAATTGGTTAACTGGTGAAATGTAATGTTTAACTGGTCAACCAATTAAACAGGATTTTACATCTCTACTTAGAAAGTTCTCCTGGATTTCTGTGGAAAGTGCTCCCAGTTCATTGTTAGAAGTTCTGTGGAAAGTGCTCCCAGTTCTGTGGAAAGTGCTCCCAGTGTTGTTAGAAGTGTTTTTCTTTGGTACTAGATTAGAATGTGTTCGGTAGAAGAGTACAATCCAGAAAGGGGTCTGTTTATCTTCTGGTTTCCACCATAGCATTTGTTCCTCTAGCTCAGAAGGTTAATAAAAGTGGACAGCTCTATATCCAGTTAAGGTTAAGATCTAGTAGCTGAAAATAGTTGCTTTCTTAGACAATTTGTATTAACCAATATACAATCAATATATCAGGTATTTGAATCTTCCCAATTGACAAATCAACACTCTGAGGTTTGCGAGGTTTTAGTTCAAAAAGCAGGCCCAGAGCTGTAAGAATTATGGATAAATCGGAAACCCTGATGTTGATGGTTGCAACACACACTAAGGAAAAAAGATTATGAATTTGAAATAGTTTTATTAGCACAATCAGTAAACACACAAAGTAGTGCAATATTAGCTTCATGTCCAGTGTCATGCCATACACATTCTCCCTCCAGCTTCTGTGGAGACTTAATAGTAGAGGCAAATGGTGTTTCATGAGAGAGTCCTGTCGTGTTCCTGGCATGACAAATGGCCAAAGTCTCAATGGACTCAGATGAAGTTAGGCTTGGTATAGTATCCAACGACATCCATGAATATTCAAAAGAATATTTGGCCTCCTTTGCCCGTAATTAACTTCCTTACCCTAATACTATTGGTAGAGATGCAGCTGTATTAGTCTGGTCTAATTATGTCTTTTGTTTCAGCTAATACTATTGGGTTTTTCTTATTTTACAGACTAGTATATTAATAATCTCAAATCTATCAGCGTACATGTCAATTACTATAACAGTTTTGTGGTTGTCTGGTGATATTCCTATCATAAAATACCCCTACCTGGGTTACCTGTCAGCATTTTATGCTAGATATCAGGAGAACTATGTATTTATATCGTATGCCATCTTGTGACTTAAGGTGTGTTGGTCTTTCTTATGCTAAGAGTTATAGGCTTAATTTCCTATACTAACTGCTTAAGCTATCATCATACAGGCCTCTGGGCTTTGCATTTATATCTTACTATGTCTTAATATTATGCATAAAAGCTGACTTTAAATCTGTAATTAATCCATATACTACATGTGTGTGGAATGAGTTGACACAAGTCCTGACAGAGGGGAGCCCATGTTAGAAAGTCTCTCACACCTTAGGCCCCCCCATATCCATGCTCCTATCTGCAGTGATCCAGCCATACAGGAGGGGAGAGCCTGTCATGGTACAGTAGAACCTCAGAATTATGAACACCTCAGAACTGGAGATTGTTCCTAGCTCTGAAATGTTTGTTACTTTGAAAAAAGTTACGTTCTTTTGAAATTAACAACAGAACATTGAGTTAATACAGCTTTGAAACTTTACTATGAAGAATACTGCTTTAACCATCTTAATTTAAATGAAGTAAGCACAGAAAGTTTCCTTACATTGTTAAACCTTTCTGTTCAACATCCTCTTTGTTTAATAGTTTGCATTTAATACAGTACTGGACTCTGTGTGTAGGGGTATTTTTTTTTTTTTGGTCTCTGCTGTTGCCTGATGGCATACTTTTGGTTCCAAATGAGGTGTGTGCGGTTCACTGGTCAGTTTATAACTCTGGTGTTCCTGACTCTGAAGTTCCATAGTCTGTTCAGGAGCAGATATGATTTAAGAGGAAGAAGAATATGGTGGGTTAATTCCATTTTTAGCAAAAAATGTTAGTGTTCTAACTAGGGATGTAAATGTGTAACTGGTTACCTGATAAGCATCACTGTTACCGGTAACTGGTTAACCAGCGCCCTGTAGCAGCCTTCCACCGATGGGCCGCCATGGGCCCACCATGCCATGGGCCAAGATGTGAGCCTACAGCCCTGTGACTTGGGGGCTGCTCCAGTGGACCCTGCTTAACCTATTAGTGGTTAACCTAATGTTTAACCGGCTAATTGATTAAATGGGATTTTACATCCCTAGTTCTAGCATTCTCACATTGAGGCTGGGGTGTTCTTTCTAGGTGAAATTGTCTCCTACTGCTTCTCATCTCAACTGTGTCATCCCAACAAGATATGAAGAGGCTTGGGCAGGGCAGAGGACACATTTTCAGATGATCAGTGAGATGGAACTACCGGAAAGCAGCTTCTTCCATCTTGAGCTCCAGTAGAGTAGAGTCAGATCAAGAGGAATAATGTCAGTGCTAGTTGATGAGTCTAATTATCATGCATGTCAAGTGGATTCATGTTACATAATACAAGCTGCAAGGCCGTTGCACTGTTCGGTACTGTGGTTATAACATAGGTGAGGCTGAACTGTTGAACACCGCCCTGTACAACGTGATACAACTTGTAGTGTTTAAGTGCAAGCCCAGAGTTCTCCTGCTTGCATATCTGATATTAGATGCTTCAGTATATGGCCTGAATAGTCAGTGAAGTTGTACACTTGCTGTGAGTGCTTAGCACCATTGAAAATCTTATTTAGGTGCCCAGCTTTGCAAATGATTTGCAGTGATTTGTTCTGGGTGAGCATGCCAAGTCACAACTGTACTAGCTACAATTTTGTTGTAATACAGTTGCTTTTAACCAGGCTTACCTAACTAGTGTAGACAAGACAACACAAGTCCAGACTGCACACCAGCTCCCGTAGGCCTTGCCACAGTTTTCAAGTTTCCCAATGGTGGGAATGCTGGTGTAAACATATGACAGCTATCTCTGCTCTGTATAGGGGGAGGATGATTCAGTGTCTAATAGGGATGTCAGTGGTTAACTGGTGGTCTGGCTGTTCTGGAGCAGTCCCTTCCCCATGTGCGTGGATGGTGCCCCAGCCAGGCCAGCCCCACAGGTGTGCTTCAGCCCAGGTGGAGCAGCCGCCACCTATCGCAAGCCAGCCTGGCCAGAGCAGCCCCCTCCGTGCCCCGTTTAAGTGGTTAACCAGTTAAACATAACATTTAACCAGTTTACTGATTAAACGGGATTTTACATCCCTAGCGTCTAATATGCCAATGACTGCTCTAGATTAGCATTCCCACTGTGTAAAGTTCTAAGGAAAATGGTAGTGTCAAGACAGACTTTGCAGTGCGAGGCATGGCATACAGGAATTTGAAAACAGGATTTGAACAGCCAGAAATCCTTTTCATCTTGGTTGCTGGCAGAACCTTGTTACCAGTAATGGTATTTAAGTGTGAGTGTAGCCATCACAAGCTGATAGCTGGTGCCACAAAACTGACCAGGTTTAAAGAACAGTAATTGGAGTCACTGTGGACTTTACTGAATGGTTGTGTTACAGCTGAGGCTATGTCTAGACTGGCATGATTTTCCGGAAATGCTTTTAACGGAAAAGTTTTCCGTTAAAAGCATTTTCGGAAAAGCACATCTAGATTTGCGGAAAAGCATCCTGCCAAAGCACTTTTTGCGGAAAAGCGTCTGTGGCCAATCTAGATGCGCTTTTCCACAAAAAAGCCCCGATTGCCATTTTCACGATCGGGGCGTTTTTGCGGAAAACAAATCTCTGCTGTCTACACTGGCCCTTTTGCACAAAAGTTTTTCGGAAAAAGACTTTTGCCCGAACGGGAGCAGCATAGTATTTCCGCAAAAGCACTGACGATCTTATATGAGATCGTCAGTGCTTTTGCGGAAATTCAAGCGGCCAGTGTAGACAGCTGGCAAGTTTTTCTGGAAAAGCGGCTGCTTTTTCGGAAAAAGTGGCCAGTCTAGACACAGCCCTAGGCTTAAAGCCTTGTGTTTGCAGTCATGAACAGATCAGTACATAGCTCCTATGTCATACTCCAGTTCTCTCCCCATGTCCCTTAGATTTAGAGCCATCCACTGCAAACTGAAATATATGTAAAGCACCTTTCAGTGAAGTGGGTGGTTTTGGAGATACTCGTTCCAGAGGCTCTCTTTAGCCGCCTCTTCTGACCTGTTTTACCAAGCCGGTATTACCATATGCCCTTCCATATGGCTAGACAGAAAAGGGGATGTTGACAGGAGTAGGAAGGTTCTCTGTTGTGTGAGGCTGCCAGATCATAAGTAAAAGCTCACTCAGGAAGTTGGTGTGGTCATCAGCGGGTGAGGGAATTCTGGGTTATGGCTTTGGTGTGCTCATAGGAGTGTAGGCGTTAAGGAAAGGGCTGATGACTTGGTCTCCGAAGGGCTTTCACAATTTAGTTTGCTTTGTACAGCGCACATCAATGGGAAATGGTCGCCTTTGCCCTGGAGAGCTTGAAGATGAGATGAACATATGGAAGAGACAAGCAAGGGGGCTATGTGTCTGTAGCGTGGAAAGAAGAGCTCATGCGTAATACTATGTGTAGTTGTAAGCCACTTGGTCTCATTTATTCTTTGAATTTCTGGCATCTTTAACCGCCTTTCTACTCTGCCCCTCCCCAAAGCCACAGTCTGACCTGTGCCTCAGCATTATATGAGTTGAACTTTTTCCTAAAGGATTAAATGGTCAGGTCCAGTAATGATAAATAAGAGCCTTATTTGCCAATTGTGGGTGGACATTGTTTTCTATCATCTCTGCTGTTTCTAGCTAGTAAATGGATGTCTCTGTAGTGGTCTAGGAAGGAATGGGGGTGAGATTGTGGGGGGGGATCTGTATCTCCTTAGGAACAGGCAGGAATTTCCCTGTCAAGAGATTCAGTGCGTGTCACATTAATCCAGTGGTTTCCAGCCCTTTTACACCCAAGATCACTTTTTAAATGTCAGGACAAGCCAGGCTCTGCCCCTTCCTTGAGGCCTTGCCCACTCTATTCCCCCTCTCCATCACCTGTTCCCACCCGTTACTCACTTTTACTGGGTTGAGACAGGAACGAGGAATTTGGGTGTGGGAAAGGGTGAGAGGTGCAAGCTCTGAGAGGGAATTTGGGTGCAGGGGGTGTGGAGAAGGGGATACTGGCTTGGGGTGGGGGGTCCAGGCTGGAGAATGTTGGGGTGAAGTGGGGTATTGGGGTGCTGAACAAGTCTTAGGCCATGGAGAAAGCCCCTGAATGCTTGTGAGAAGCAGGGCTTTGCATTCCCCCCCCTTAGCACAGGGGTTGGCAACCTTTTCAAACCAAAGAGCCAAACTTAATCAAAATTTAGAACAAGCAGTTAACCAAGAGCCCGTCTGTTGATTGACATGATGATTAATAATAGCATAAATGGGACTTCTGCTGCTGCATCTTTTTGCACATTTCTTTGAAGTTTACATCATAACTGGTCAAATCCAGCTTCATGCACACATTCAGGCTGTCTTCTGTCAATTTTGTGGCAGGGGCTGGGGGTTTGGGGATATGGGAGTGTGGGGAGCTCAGAGCAGGGGCTTCAGGTATATAATGGGCTCAGTTCAGAGTTGTTGTGTGGGAGTGCAGGAGTGTTATGATGTTGCAGCCACATGGGGGCTGAGCCCCAATTGTGGGCTTGTTGGCCAGGCTTCATTTTTAAGTAAAGTGTTATGCCCAACACAAAAGGTTTCAACATTGTCTTTATTTATGGCAGCAGTGGGGAATCTCTTTTGGGTCAGGGGTCACTGACCCACAAAAAAGTCAGTCAAGGACCACACAAGTGAATCATAAACAGAGAAGCAAAAAAAACAAAAACCAAAAACTATTATCTCTGAAACCCGTCAACCCTCACCGATGTAGCCCCAGCTGAGACCCCTTACTCCCTTGGCACTCCAGCCCCATGGCGGGGAGAGTAAGGGCAGGGAGGACTGAGGTTCTAGGCCTCAGGCCAGATGAACTCTTTTGGGCTTCCAGAATTAGTGCATTTCGTGTCCCCGTCCCCCCCAAGCTCTGGGGTTGGGCAAAAAATGAGGGGGGAGAGCAATCTGGGGTTAAGTATCTGGCCAGGAGGGAGGGGACAGGAGCACGGTGCTGGTGGGTGTCTGGGCAGAAGCATGGTGTTGGTAAGTGTCTGGGCAGGAGTGAGGGCTTAGAAACAGGATGCTAGTGGGTGTCTGGCCAGGGGAGAGGAGGCAGGTGCAGGTGGGTGTTTAGCCAGGGGGAAGGGGCTGGAACAGCTCGGCGGGTACTGGGGGGGTCTCCAGTATCTCTCAGGCAGGATCAGTAGGCAGCGCTGGAAGAAGCACAAGTGCTGGACCTTCAAGAAATGTAGCCACTACTTGTATCCAAGGTCTGCCATGATCTTAGTTCCCATCCCCCTCATACTGCACGCTCAAGTATCACCACCACAGAGGCGCAGCCAGATGCATGCTTTGCAGTGATCACCAGGCAGGGGAAGGCTGTGCAGCTCCCATGTCCTGCCTCCCAGAGCATGCGGGAAAGTAGGGAGGATAAGAAAATGTGTGTGCTGCTGTAGGAGTGGAGGAGCAGCACATGCATGTGCTTCCCAACAAACTGGATTTGGCACGGAGCCTCAGGGCTCTTCCCACCCCTCTTGCAGGAAGCCGGCATTAGCTCCAGTTTTGTCAGGGGTGGGAGGCTGTAGTGCGTGTGGGCTCCTCATTCTGAGTGGGGGGGCTGAGCTCAAGCAGTGATCCGTATTTGGCTCCTAAGTGAGCAATATATCGCTTGTGAGCCAGAGACTGCCAGATGCTTTGTTAAAGCGTCATCTGCTAGTGCGAAACAAAGGGGGAGGGGGAAAATGTGGGACTGCAATGGAGATCCACAGCCAGCATCTCTGCAATTGACCAGTTGCTTGTGAGCGGCTGGTTAGTCTGGTCTCAAACTTGCACTGAGCTGAGTGCTGCAGGGTCATTGTGTTTTTTTGGTGCTATTGAAGGAGTTACGGTTTGTGTTTGTTTTTCTAGTTAAACATACATTTTGCTGTCTGGTCTATAACTTCCAGCGTGGGTGTTTCTGTGAATGACTTCATGCACCTTTGTTTATTCCTCTTAGGGAGGGCTGTGCTGCGTGGAGGAATCAAGAATTTTATGCTAAAGATTTTAGAGAGCCAGAAATAACATGTGGTGCTCCAGGTCTGAATTGACAAATGTCAGGATAGTGGTGGTGATAGCTAGGGATCAGTTCTGCAGGGTGAGTTGTAGATGTATTGGCAGAACTGTGTGAGGAAACATTATTATTGTAATTGATGGGATAATCATTATTTCCATCACAATTCACTGCAAAATCTTGATTTTTCTTTTCATCTACTTAGCAATTTTAATCCCTAGGTCTGAAAGGTGGGTAAGAATTAATAACCGCCTTTTATAGCTGGAGAAACTGAGGCATAGAAATTAAGTGAATTAGACAGTCACCCAGGGAGACGCTGACAGGGCTTGCAGTAACTGATCTGAATATTCTGTGCCCTAGCTATGGGGCCACACAGCTTTTGTAATACATGTATGTAGTAACTGTGACTATGCAAATAGGACTTGCGTTAGACAGAACTGGTTCAGTGGTGATTTTGATTACCTGGCTTCTTTAATTTATCTGCAAGACTGACAACTGTTAACAAGTCTTCTGAGAAATCAAAAATCTGCATGCAGCTTTGACATGTTCATCCTGTCTGTAGCCTACAAGGGACAGTTGTGAAGCAGTGCTTTGAAATGCATAAACATCCTGTTTGAGGATGTCAGAGTGTCTAATGCAAAGCCAGAGAGCAATATTCTCGCCTTAGTTGCTTTAAAGAGGATTCTGTTGAGAGCCTTCAGTTCTGATTATACTTTATTCTCTTAGGCCTTATGGCCTGGGAAACAGAAACACTGACATGGTTACGCATGGATTTTAGCCATGTCTGTGGCTTGGTTGGAAAGAAGAAGTAGAGCTTAGAAATTATGCAGCAGAGAAGCAAAGAAACAAATATTCTCCATCACCAGTGAATCAAACAGAAGGCCCAAAAGATCCCCTGAAAGTTAGACCATGCAGATTAGTAGAGCAATGCAAACCATTAAGGGAGTTGAGTTTGATTTAAAAGTAAAGATTGTAATTGAAATAAATACATGTAGCTTTGCCAGACTGCAGTTGTGGGGGAGGTATTACTACCAGTAAATGACTACAGGTTGTAAACACCAAAGAGGGAAAGGGGGATCCAAACTATGGTGACTGAGAGTGGTAGGAGAAAGTAAAGAATGCATCAGCTCTTTCAGATACTCAGATATACTAAAATAGGGGAGGGGAGACTATTACTTGAAATCTTTGCTTGAAAGATTGTATGTAGCCCTCAAGATTGAGGCGAGATCCTGTACAAGCTGAGAGAGCAGGCTTGGGGGATTTAATAGGTCCCTTCTCCTTCTATGAACTTTGCACATTAATGTCTTCTGGCATGGAAGAGGAGCTTGTCAGTAACCAAGGTTTTTTTCAGCCTCCCAGAAAAACATTCTGTACTACATCCTGGTCCCTACCTGAACATAAGCTTGCTTAATACCCTTGTCTAAATGCTTCACACTTGCAGTACCTTTTGTCTGATCACCTCTTAGTGCTCTGCAAACAACTTTTGTAAGGCCCTGTCTTATGTGTGTGGGGATATGAGTCACAAGAGAGATGGATGACACGAGTTTCCAAAGGTTTGGCAGTGAGTCAGTAGCAGAGGTAATTAAGGAAATCAGGAGTCCTGTTGCCCAGTCCCTGAAGACTAAATAATCCCAAGCAGTGACTTCATTACTAAATGGCACAAATTCAGTTTCTCCTTTTTGGTTTAACTTTTCTTCATGGTGAAAATTGATTCTATGACCTTAAACTGTGAATCCTGTGCCAAAATGACAGCCCTGAGGAGTGAATCTTTCCATCTCCCACTCTCTGAACACAGTTACAGCAGTGGAACCATCACATAGTCATCAGAAGATAACATCTCAGGCTGGAAGTGGAAGGTATTATATCTCATGAGCATAGGAACGTCTGGTTGTCTTCTCTATCCAGCACAGGGGTGGCCAACCCATTCTGGGCAAAGAGCCAAGATAGCAGTAGATTTAGCGTGAAGTGCTGGGGCAAAAAAAAAAAAAAAAAAGACTGCCCCTTTAAAAGAAGCTCCCAGTCATGTTTGGTTGAGCAAAAAAAAAAAAAAGCTCTAAAAAAGGGGCTCTGCCCCTTTAAGAAATCGCATTTAAATGCATTTTGGGGCTTTTTGGGCACAGTAGGCTCCTGCCGCCATCTTTATTTCTGCAGCTTTCATGGATGCGCCAGAGGGCGGGAGATAGGGTACAGGATGGATAGGGTGCAAGGTCTGGGTGGAAGGTAGGGTGGAGAAGCAGGCTTGTGAGTAAGGTGTCTGGCCAGGGGGCAAGAGGAAAGGAGGATGCAGGAGAGGCCTGGAAGTAGGGTGTCTGGCCAGGAGGGAGGGTGTGGGGTCTTGGCAAGGAGTGGTGAATAGGCTGGGTGGGATCTGGGCATGAGGGGGGGGGCAGTTGCTCCCAGGCACATGTCCCAGGCATGGCCTCCTGCTGCTCCCATTGACTGAATTCCTGCCAATGGAGCAGCAAGCAAAGCCTCCAGGCAGCATGTCCATGCACTGCTGTTCCCCCAGCCGAGAGAATGGGAGGAAAAGCGGCAGTGTGTGCAGCCGCTTCTGGCTCTGCTTCTCCCTGCATGCTGGATTCAGTGGAGAGGCTTGGAGCTTTCTCTTCGCCACTTCCCAGAGGGAAGCCAGCGCTGGTGCTCCAACTTTGCAGCGTGGCCACAAGGCTGGAGTGCCAGCACGGGCTCCCCACTATTGGGAGAGGAGAGTAAGTGGGGGGGAACTGAGCTTTAGCTGCCAACCACCTGGAAGGCAGCTGCAGACCAGACCACAGTTTGTGAACCACTGTCTTAGTTCTATACCTAGGGGTTTTTTAGATTTGATAAAGAGAGAAATTTCTGTGATTTCAAGTGATTGCTCATGTCCAT
Organism: Pelodiscus sinensis; assembly: GCF_052426305.1. Taxonomy (NCBI): domain Eukaryota; kingdom Metazoa; phylum Chordata; order Testudines; family Trionychidae; genus Pelodiscus; species Pelodiscus sinensis. Next base: position 10,375,678 of record NC_143082.1, read on the forward strand.
TCCACATTAAATGTGTGTGCTCGCAACATGCGCTGGTGCAGTATATCTAGGAAAGTGGCTCTAGTGATCCCTGGAGTGGTGCCTCTATGGCACAGTATAAGGGGTGCCATGTGCACCCCCACCCTAAGTTCCTTCTTGCTGCCAGTGACAGTGTGTCATGTTACTGGATTTTAAGGGGAGCAGCCAGATCACTGCTGCACCCATGAGGTACGTGTTTGCCCCAAAGTCTGTACAAAGGGGGCCATGTGAGGTGTCAAATGAAAGCTTATGTTCTACTGATTCCATGTATGCTACTCATCATGTACTTGTGTGATATCTGTATGTGGAGTTATGAATATGGACCCTGTGCTTATACTGGGAATATTCTCTGCCTGAGAGAGAGCAATGGGCTCTGGACGACCTGTTGTAAAGAGCAATTGTTCACTCAGTGACTATGCTAATTAGCAGGGCACCAAGGACAATTGCTCTCAAGGTGCCCAATACACACGTGAGGAATGTGTCTGGAACCTGCAAACCAGTCAGTATCTAATGGCTGCTGACATGAGACACAGGGATAGGTCACTTGGCCATGTGCCCTGCTCCAGCTTGAAAGGTACCAGGGATGGATATAAAGTGCCATGAGGCAGATTCCATCTTGTCTTCAATTCTGCTCCTCATCCCAGATGCAGCCTTGTGAGGGACAGAGAGCTGGGAAGAATCATGGACCTATCCTGACATAGGATGTACACCGGAGATTTTTCAGTTAACAGTTTATAACATCTCTGCGTAGAGCCTGCATCAAGAACTTGATGATTGGTGCATGTAATGTATTTTCTTAAACAGCCTTACTCTCCACCTTTTCTTTCTTTAATAAACTTTTAGTTTTTAGATTCTAAAGTATTGGCACAGCGTGATCTTGTGGGTAAGACCCAAAGTGCAAGTTGACTGGGAACTGTGGTTGGTCTTTTGGGACTGGGAGAATCCGTTCGGGGTAGGTGAGATTGGGTTCTGTAACCCCTCACCTGTGTATAAGGCCCAGGGCTGATTGTGGCACAGGGAGAGCTGGGGTGTCAGAGGGGTTTTGCTTGTGAGGCTTCCTGCTGGCTGGATTGGCAGCTGAAGCACTTGGTGTGACTGGTTTGTGGCCTATTTGGGAAAGGTCTCTAGTTATGGGCTGTAAGGAGCTCTGATTTTGAGCAGTTCGCCCTGAGCAGACACCCTCAGCGGTGCCCAGACTCGGCCCAGTCCATCACACAGTGAAACCGGAATGCTATGCTTCAGCCCAACTCAGCTATTGCTTCTTCTCTAACAAAGGCCTTTTTCTTTGTTGGCCTCGATCTTCAGTGCCATTGTTTTGGTGCAGCGTGCCCCTCTGGAACATTCCTCCAGCTGGCAGCATTGACCCTTGCCGGCTTCAGCTAAGAAGGTGAAGACTTGGAAAAGGGAAAGGAAAGGAGAAGCAGGGAGGGGAGTCGACCTGTGACGGGAGGTTTGTCACCTACAATTGGAAGTTGGGCCCCAGCTCTAGTGGAGTGGCCCAGCCTGGAGTGCACCAGAGAGCAATGATGCCCTCCAACACCTGAAGGAGCCATTGACCCTAGAAGCCCTGTGGATAGTACAGGATATTCTGGTTATGCCAGTACCAATGGCACTAACATCTACAGCTGAGACTTTCAGAGCTTCTCCCCAATGACAGTGTTCCCTGCCTAGGGGTCAGCCTGCTAGCGGTCCACTGCATAAAGCCTCCAAGCTTCAGACTCAGAGCAGCTGGCATCAGGGACACTCCTTCGATCCCCTGACTAGGGGCACCACAGGCAAGATCCAAGGTGACATTGACCAGTACAGTGGTGCAGACCTGCTGATGTACATGCTTTTTGGCAAGGGCATCGAGATGAGCTATCAGTATCTCCGAGACCTTGGCACCGTTCCTTTCCAGAGAATGACATTGGTGATTGTCCTCTCGTTAATACTGCTTTCTCTCACTGTCTCGACTTTCATCAGAGCGTAGGTCTTGCTCAAGCTCTCAATCCTGCTCAGGGTCCCAGCCCTGAGTGAATAATGTGAGGTATAGATTGAGTTCTCATTGCCGATTGTCCTTTCCCCAGTCAGCTTTGGGGTCCTGTGACAGTGGCTCCTTATATTTAGAGAGATCCTCATGGGCCTGCAGTACTCAGGGCTCTGCGGAAGGAAATCATCCTTGTCACCGACCAGTGCACACATGACTTTGGAAGCTGGCATGGAATGTGAGCCTCTATGGCCAGGCCAGGCACAGATTCCCATGGTGCCACTCCAACCTTCAGCGCCGCACCTTCTGGCATGGCCTCAAGTACAGTGGCTGGTGTCCTGGTACCCATAGAACCCTTGAGGGTTCACCCAATTGTCCCATGCTGTCTGGTTGGTTTCCAGTGTGTCCGAAAGCCCTTCAGCTGAGACGTTCCACTCCTCCTAAGCATGGGGAAGCTGCAGGGGAAGGGATACGCTGCTCTCAAGAGCTCCTAATAGGTTGACCAGCACTGCAGGAACAGAGAATGCAGCTGTCATGGCTCCTTCCCCACTCTGGCACAATAAATGTGGAAGTTGGGGCCTGCAAAAGTACCCCAAAACCTTATCTTTCCAGGCTTTGGTTAAAAAAAAAAAAAAAAAAAAAACTCTCCCCCCCCCCCCCCAAAAATCTTAATAACCTGGATTTTGAGGATAAAAGCTCTGCTGCCACCACCCAAGTAATGATAAGAAAATCGGGGGAGAGATCACTTGGGAAATCTCACCCCTAAAGTACAAACCAGGACACACACATTAACCAATACCAGGTTAATAAAAAGAAAAGAGAAAGAACTTTGTTTATCACCATAATTTTCCTGTTGCAAGCACAATGACTAGATGGAAAAGTAACAAAGTAATATACTCATGGAGGGGAAACCCACCATGGGCCAGGAGCCTAGTTATAAAGGAGACCAAAACCCATTTTTAAATACAGACATCAGATCCCATTTCCCAAACTATAAAACAATAAAACCTAATGGATTTATCTAAACTTTAACTCACTTACAGATATTGAGTTCTTTTCTTTACTGTCCCCCTCAGTAGCTGGAGAGAAACTGCCCCAGAGTCAAAGGAGAGAACTCAACATTTCCGTTGTCCCAGTTTGAAATTCCTACCGATATTCCTATTGGCCAACTCTACCTGGCTTAGGTATAGTAAACCCCTTAGTCCCCAGGATGCTGGCTAACCCTCATGATCATGACATGAGCCCATGACATTGTCTTCATAAGAATGGCCATACTGGGTCAGACCAAAAGGTCCTTCTAGCCCAGTATCCTATCTGCCAACAGATGCCCAGGACGGAGGGAACATAACAGGTAATCCTCATGTGATCCCTCCCCTGTCACTCACCTTCAGAGAAAAAGAGGCTAGAAATACCATTCCTATCCATCCTGGCTAATAACCATTGATGGACCTAACCTCCATGAATTTATCTGGCTCTTTTTTTGAATCCTGTTAATAAAGTTCTAGCCTTCACTGCATCCTCTAGCATGGAGTTTCACAGGTTGACTGTGCACTGAGTGAAGAAAAACTTCCTTTTGTTTCTTTTAAATCTGTTGCCTATTAATTTCATTTGGTGACCCCTAGTTCTTTTATTGTGGGAATAAGTAAATAACTGTTCCTTATTCACTTTTTCCACACCACTCATAATTTTATAGACCTCTATCATATTCCCCCTTAGTCTCCTCTTTTGTAAGCTGAAAAGTCCAAGTCTTTTTAATCTCTCTTCATATGGGACCCGTTCCAAACCCCTAACCATTTTAGTTGCCCTTTTCTGAACCTTTTCCAATGCCAATATATCTCTTTTTGAGATGAGGTGATATACACAGTATTCAAGATGTGGGAGTACCATGGTTTTATATAGAGGCAATAAGATATTTTCTGTCTTATTCTCGATCACTTTTTTAATGACTTCATCGTCCACCAATGAGGCCATCACAAGTTCCCCTTATCCAGTGCTGCAGTAATATATAGAGGTGACCAAGAGGGTGGCCTCTCACCTGAGACTGCAGGTGGAGGAGCTGGCTGATGCCCTCTTTTATGTGTTCATTGCCTCTGCAGTACCCCCATGTGGCTCTGTCTTTACATGAAAGAGTTCTAAAAGAATGTATCAAACCCTTCCATAGGTCGATGCAGCTCTTGGTTACTCCGGCTGATAGTATGAAAGGCCTGCTGGTCTTCACACAGTGGCTTTCCAACTGGATCTGCTCATGTCTTCAGACCTGCTATGAGCTGGCAAAGGTCCCTCTGCCACAGATTGTCCGAGCCCACTGAATCAGGGCTCCGGCTCCTTCAGCGGTCTTCCTGGTGCATGTGCCAATCCAGGACATCTATAAAGCCAAAATGTGGTGCTTTATTCACGTTTACTCCATCACCCAACAGTTTAGAAGTGATGCTGGGTCTGGTAGAGCAGTGCTGGGGTCAGCATGGCTGTGAACATCTACACGCTTCCATGGGTACTGCTTGGAGTCACCTAATGTGGAATGGACATGAGCAATCACTCGAAGAAAAGACAGTTACCGGTTCTGTAACTGGTGTTTTTTGAGGTGTGTTGCTAGTGTCCCTCCTTCCCCACTGTCAGCGTTTCCTGCAAGAAGGAGCTAAGAGTGGGAGGAGCACAGGCACCCCTTATACTGTGTTGTCAGAACCATTCTTCTATGGGTAATGCTGCAGAGGGAAATTTCCAGCACTGGTGCACGCACACTGAACTTCAAATTGATATGATCAACACATCTTGAAGAACACCAGTTGCCAATTATATGTTTGTCTTTTTGTTCAGGCTTCAGCTCCAAGCAATTGCTCTGATGGGGAGAGGGAGGTTTTGGGGAGACTCCTCTTCCCTGGTGTGTTAATTGCTAAACCCTTCCATTTTAGAAGCTCCATATGACATGAGTCACAATTCTGCTTTGCTCGAGTCAATTTCTCTCTTGGGAGGGACGTCTGGTAGCATGATTCCTAGTTTGTCTTCCTGAAACTTAGTGCCGCGAGCTTGAGGATGCTCAGGCTGCATAGGTATGCTTGGCAGACTTCCTTACTTGAGTCACCTCTGTGTTTAAAGCCTGCTACAGTGATGTTGCCCTAGATAACGGGTTTCAGTGTCTGGGTTTCAAGGATTCATCATTTTGCTCTTTTAAAATCTATCCTGCTGAAAACAGGAAAGAGTTTGTGGCAGTATGCGAGCCCTGCTAGCACCATGCCATGCTGCAGCACCCAACTCTGCATTCCCTTCTGCCATGGCAGATGCCAGAACACCACCTTGGGCCCCCGTGACTACAAGCATAGCTGTAGGCAGCTCCTAAGTCCCTTCCCGGGGATAAAGGAAGTGGGTCCCATCCTGGACTGGTGTGGAGATCCTGGATTTCATTGAGATCTGGAGATACAGGGCTAACATCCAGGACCTCTGCACCAGGCTCAGGAATGCCAAGATCTACAGCCAGATGGCCAACAGCCTGGGTCAGAGGGGACACATGCGCTCCCAGGAGCAGGTGCTCATGAAAGTCAAAAAGCTCGGGCAGGCATATACTAATGCCAGGCTCAGGCAGGCATATACTAATGCCAGGGAGTGCAGCTCCCACTCAGTGGCAGCACCCCAGACTTGCCCCTACTTTGACCAGTTCCACTGCATCCTGGATCGGGGTGGAATCAGTGCCTCCTCTTCCCAGTTGTGGATTCTGGGTGGGAGATGCCTCCTGGAGGGCAGGCCAGCCAGGAGCTCAGCCAGTTCGTGGAGTCAGTACCACCCTCTTAGGATGCCGCCCATGAATCGGATGAAGCCGAGGAAGACCAACAGGTGAGTTCCATTACTTTCTCAAGACACACACGGGGCGTAAGGGGGGTGGCGGTGCATCAGACAATGAGGGGCTGCATGCTCCTCGTTCGGCCTTCTCAGCCTGGGGATTGTGCAGCAGCCTGTGCATATGGAGTGTCAGTCCAGAGCAGACAGCCCCAACAAAGATTCCTTAGAGGACCCTTGTGCTCCTGCTCACAGGGCTTCTGGCGAGGCTTGCTTTACTCCTGACTTCATGGTGGGACACCCTCATACTACAAGCTATGTGGAAATTCTGAAGCCACTGCTGGTCGTCCTGCCACTGCTGGTCGTCCCACCACTGCATGATGCTTCAGTCCCACCAGTTGCAACTAGTGTCCAGATGCCAGAAGCTGTGGAGATGCGCAGTGTGCAGGGAAGGTGGGTGGGAGGGGCTGTGGAGAGAGGGTAGGAGGTGTCCTGCAAGGAGCTGCAAGTCCAGATTCTTCAGTGCCACAAGAACAGCATGCAAAAACTGCACCCTAGATGTATTATCATGAAGTCCAGGAGCTGGAGACTGCTGTCCAGCTGTCCATGGCAGAAGTGCTGTGGTATCTGCAAGGGCAACCAGAGCTGACAGTGAAAAGGCTTTGCTGTCCTTCAAGGGGTAGACAAAGGAGAGGAGCCTGAGTCATGACTCTACAGGGGAGTCCTTTTAAGCATTAGCCTCAGGAAGAACCTACTGTCCTGATGCCTTGCCTGAAGTACTTCTGGGTGCTTTAACTGCGATTGAGGCTCCAATCAGTGTAGATATCTTATTTCAAACTAAGCAATTTTGAAGTTTTTATTCTGAAATAACACTGGTATGTAGACATACCCATAGTGTTTCTAACTTGCATGCAATCTCTCTCTTTCGCTCTGTGTGTGTGTGTGTGTGTGTGTGTGTGTGTGTAAATATGTTTATATATAAATAAATACATTTCCTGTGGGATGACAGAGTGATGTTATCACGTCACTCTGCATCTGCAGGTGCCAAGTCCCAGTCTGGCCCTCGCCAGGGCCCACTGGGACTGCTGGGCTGCGGTGGCCATAGCCCAGCTTTCACCCCCTCACCCCAGCAGCCAGGGAGAGGGTTGTAGCTGCCTTGGCCTGCCCCTCCCTGGTGGACGGGGGGCCCCCAGAGAAAGGGGGGTTGGTGAGAGGACGCATCCCCCTAGTGAAATAAAAAAGTTAAGAGGTTTTTTCTTGGCTCTTTGCTTCCTATCTGATTAGTTTATGCCCTGAGTCTTGCCATTTGCATAGATTATCATGTTTTTTCAGAGTGACAAAAGTTCCAGAAGTCACAGTGAAAAGCCTCAGAGTGTGGGGGAAAAAAAGCTGAAGTTAACCAAGTTTCCTGTTTGGCTTGTGTCAAACTGTAGTGATTTCATATATACTGTCTTAACATGATTTTCTTTCAACTGCATTCTCTAAAATTACCAGTGGATCGGCATTTGGCTGCCAAATGCGCAAGCACAAATCTAAAAGTCCATTTTAAATTTGACTTTAATGTTTAGTAACAAAGCCACCTACATCAAATTAATATTCATAATCATTAGTGAACCTATTATGATAGAAATGTATTACTATCTTTTCTTCTGGATAATGGATATTCACAATGTGAGCCAAAATATTTTTGCATGTTAATTAGTCCAGACAGGAAATAATTTCTAGTTTTTATATGTATTGTTAAATGTACTGTGTTGACTGTAGAGATAAGATCTGTCATAACAGGTCCACTAAGAAAGGGTTAGTATGAGAACTAGATGCATCTGGGAATTGGAAATAGGCATTATCCCTGGCTGCCACTTTGAACTGGGGTAAGGTTGGCAGTTTTTTACACTCAGGATTGGTCTTCACTGGAAAGTTACAAATTGAGTGCTTGTATCCTGAGGCCTATCTGTACACAGAAGCTGTTGGACTAATTGTCTGAATTGGGTCAGTTAAAACAGGTCATAATTAGGGCTGACTGGAAATCCCAAATTGTTAGTAAGGTGCATGGAATTTGAGAGGAGACATCAATCTAGGATAATGTGTTTCATTATAGTTGTAGAATTAGAACAGAAAAAATCTCCATACTATATGCACTGTGAGAATTACAGCTAAGGGATTCTCTGCAGACAGCAGCATTCCATCTGCTACTTGTTGCTTTTTTAAAATATAGTGGCAAAAACATCAGTAGTGGTTTAAACTCCGTGTCTATAGCCCTTGCTCTGGATAAACATCTGCAACGCCTAAGAAACTAAATCTGTCTTGCCTCAGTCTTGAGAACGTCCTCTTGGATTAAAAAAGGCCTTTTAGTTCATCCGTATAATGCTTTTCCAAACTTAAAAGATCTGGGTTTTTGGGTTGTTGCTTTAGGTCCCTGCTAGGGATGTGACTGGCTAACCCATAGGCACTGAAGGGCAGGGGACTGTTCCAGCCCTGGGAAGCCCACCACATGCAGGGGGCTACTCCAGCTAGCCAGAGCAGCCCTTGTCTGTGGCAGGGCTGCTCCAGTGCAGCCATATTGGAGCAGCTGACCCCTTGCTCCCTTTAATTGGTTAACTGGTTCAACATAATGTTTAACTGGTTAACCAGTTGAACCAGGTTTTACATCCATAGTCTCAACTATCTGTCTGCATCCTGTAGCATTGTTTATACCAGGCAACATCAGGAGAATACATTTGACTCGTTCTTATTTTTGCAATGTTCTTTTTTACCTTGAACTGTCTGTTTAAAACACAAAACAAAACTGCTCATTGTTCAGTGCTGGCACAAGTCAAGGGGATTTTTGACTTGCTGGACGTTTTTCTATTTTTTTTCTGCTAATTCAGGCTCAGATGCACTGGCATCAGGATTAGCAAATATTTGACTTTATTTTGAACGTTTGTGGGGATGGGTGGGAGAGTTGGACTAAAACCCAGCCTTGCATTGTGGAAACAAAGCTTATGAGTTACTGTGTCAGTGATCAGTGTGGTATCTTTCAGAAGAATTCTCCAGCAGTCAAGCAACCTGCTTTCCCCAGTCTGTGTCCTGAGGGAAGAAAAACAACTGAAAGAGTTATATCCCTGTCTGATAAAACTAGGCCCTCTGTAATCTCACTTATCAGAACAGCGGGATGGCTAGCTGCCTTGAAAAACATATGTTTTAATGCAGGAATAATGCATTCTATTTAGGATGGCCATAGCTGTGGGGGTTGGGTGACTTAGTAGGTAAGTGCATCTCTTGGCTAGGGGTCCAAAGTGCAGTGGTGGGACATGGTTTGTTTCCCAATCTCTGTTCCTAATGAGGATGCTCAGCTTTCTGCCCTAGCTGGGGATGTGAATGGTTAACAGGTGGGGGGCTGAAGCATCTCCCCGGCCACCATGGGCAGAGTGTGCACCAGACCTGCAGGAGCAGCCACTGTTGGTGGTGGGGGAGCTACTCTAGCCTGCTCACCTTTAATCAGTTAACTGGTTAAACATTACGTTAACTAACTAAACAGGATTTTACATTCATAGCCTTAACAGTTTTCAGAAGCTTTGATCTGTCCTGCTATTGGAAAGAAACTCGGAGAGCAAAGGGAAGATTTGTCACCCAAGTTCCCAAATTGTGTAACTTTGCAATGTGAACAGTTGTGTTAATTACTGCAAGGATGTGCTGTGACTGAATGTGTATAGAGATGAATTGTGTTAGTGTGAATAGGAAAGGAGGCAACCCTGGAATAAGTTCTCTCTTAAGATGGGGTGCATACAATGGAAACACCTGAGAAGTGATGAGTTTAGAGCAGAGATTCTCAGACGATGGTCCATGGCTAGTTCCCTCTAAGGAGCGCACCTGGGCAGCTGTACCTGAGATCATGAAGGGCTGCCCACATAGATAGTGGTTCGTAGGTGTGGCTTCACTAATTAGGTGCCTGTACCCTCACATATAAGTTGAGGTGGTAACCTTGGGCAGGGGGAATAAGGGATTGGTGGGGAGCAGTGGGCTGAAAAAAGGGGGCAAAGAGGATTTGGGACTTGCATGTCTGTGGCCACCGGAGAAAGAGGCCACTTGCCCCAGCTCCAGGGTTGTAGCTGCCAGGGAGAGATGGCTGTCCTTCCCAGCCTCAGCTCTGTGACTTATGTGGTAAGGGATAGACCACTACTGATATTAAAGTGAGTTATGTGCTTCAAGTTGTAGAACAAAAAAGTATTAACAATTAAGGTTTTTTTTATATAGCCAGTCCCTGAGTTGTGAACAGTCGACTTATCACCGTTCGCAGTTATGACCAAAGCTGTCGTAAATGGCGGACCCCGAGTTAAAACGCAATCTGCGCTTACGAACAGCGCGGTTGCATGTAACTCAATGGGGTCCGACTTACGAATGAACTGAGTTACGACCAATTGCTTGGTCCGTAACCGGTTCGTAAGTTGCAGAGAGGCTATATAGCACTTGTATTCAAAGCACTTTACAGTAGTTTGCTAACAGTACATACAATATTTTGAAAGATCATTAAGTGGTCTGCTGAGACCCTCAACAATTTTCAAGTAGTCCAGGATTTAGAGCATGCACCCAGGTTAAATTGTGGCATAGCATGCTGCTGGCGTTAAAGACTCTGGGCTCCGGGGATGTGGTCTGGTGGATAAAGCACTGTTTTGGGAGTTAGCAAATTTGGATCTAGTTCCTGGCTGTGCTACTGATGTCAGTGGGTGGAACCATAGGCAAATTACTCCTTTTTTGATACTTCAGTTTTGTCATCTGTAAAAGGGGGATAATGATGCATACCCTGCTTTGAGGCCTTGTGATGAAGAGTACAAACTCCACCTGAGATTTGAAGCAGTGTACGTTAGGTAAAACTTGCTATTGGGGTTGTTAATCACTGGACTAAATTGCCTAGGGAGGTTGTGGAGTCTCCAGCTTTGGAGATATTTAACATTGGGTTAGACAGACACCTGTCAGGAATGGTCTAAATCAAGGGTGGGCAAAATCAGAGCCAGACCAGATCTGGCCCACCAAACATTTATCTTCAGCCCACTCAGCTGATTGGCAGAGTTTGCATACTTCAACTAGCAGCCAGTATTGAGCTGCCCCTTCCTCCGCTTTGCTTTGTCCTGCAGCCGAGCTGCTCCCAAGATATTCCTTCTAGCTGTTGAGAGTGTACGGGAGAGGGCCCCCTGCCCCTGTATCACATCTGCAGAGTAGGGATCAGGGAGAGACACAGCAGAGTGGTTTCAACCTGAAGCATGGATGGTAAGTGGTTCAGAGGAGTCCCTGTCTTAAGAAGCAGTGCATTGTTTCTGAGATTTCTGTTTCTAAGATTTCAGTTCTCCTGTACGTGTGTGTACATACATACACACACACACACACACACACACACACACTCTCTCTCTCTCTCTCTCTCTCTCTCTCTCTCTCTCTCTCTCTCTCTCTCGCGCACACTTCACACACTTCCCCATATACCCCATTTGCAGAGCAGGAGAGGATGGAGACAACAAAGCAAGAAAGCTTTTCTGGTCTTAAAAAAGACAGCGCTTAGCTTCTCTCGGAAACTTACCCAGCGCCAGCCAGCACACACACACAGTCACTATCACACCCTGTCTGTGCCTCACTCTGTACCTTTCACGCACACACACCTCCTGCCCCCCACACTCATGCAATCTCTGTGCCACACATACTCAATCTGCCTTACAATCTCTCTCTCCCCCCTCCCCACCCCTTTTTTTCAGATCATTTATGAATAAGTTGAATAGGATTGGTCCTAGGACTGACCCTTGGGGAATACCACTAGTTACCCCTCTCCATTCTGAAAATTTACCATTTATTGCTACCCTTTGTTTCCTGTCTTTTAACCAGGTCTCAGTCCATGAAAGGATCTTCCTTCTTATCCCATGAGAACTTAATTTCGTAAGAGTCTTTAGTGAGGGACCTTGTCAAAGGCTTTCTGGAAATCTAAGTACACTATATCTACTGGATCCCCTTTTTCCATATGTTTGTTGACCCCTTCAAAGAACTCTAATAGTTTAGTAAGACATGATTTCCCTTTACAAAAACCATGTTGACTTTTGCCCAACAAATTATGTTCTTCTATGTGTCTGACAATTTTATTCTTTACTATTATTTCAACTAATGTACTAATTGCCCGGTACTGATGTTAGACTTACTGGTCTGTAATTGCCGGGATCGCCTCTAGAGTCCTTTTTAAATATTAGTTATCTTCCAGTCATTAGGTACAGAAGCTGATTTAAAGGATAGGTTACAAACCATAGTTAATAGTTCCGCGATTTCACATTTGAGTTCTTTCAGAACTCTTGGGTGAATGCCATCTGGTCCCTGTGACTTGAGTGCAAGAGGCTGGATGGTTGACCTCCCAAGGTCTCTTCCAGTCCTATGATGCTATGATAAAATGGGGGTACAGACTAACTCTAGGAAAGGTTCCAGAGGCCCTGTTAATGCAGCTAGCTCTTCACTTCCCAGAGTGCCAAATTAACTACACTTTGAAATAGTTTCCTAATCAGGGGCCATTTGGGTAAGTAACAGTTTTTTTTTTTAATAAACGGACTTTAACTTGCCCACTGAGAACAGAAGAAAATGCATCTGGGCCAATAGGGACATCCTACTAAGATTGTCTTCTTTGCCCAGTCATGTCCTTATTAGCACACTTAACTGTAATTCTCACTAGAAGCTTTGTATTCATTTCTCACTACTCTGGAAATCGGAAGCACTTTGATAAACTATCCCGACCAGCCAATCAAAATCTTAGGGGCATTGGGCGAGGAGGGGATGGCATGACAATTCTGCCTACATCTGAGGAAAGTTGCACAGAACAATTGTAGTAGTCACTTATGCTGTCTGACCGGAAAATAAAACCTGTGATTAGCACAGTCTTGTGTTGAATAGCAATACTGAAATTCCTGTTTGCAGTGTGCTCTGTCACTGTTGGGAGAAAAGCATGTCAGAGCTAAGGGTTGGGAAATCTTGATGTCTTCCCGCACATCTTTATATGACATGCAATGGTGAGCAGAGCTGGATGGATAGAATGAAACAGAAGGTTGTTACTCCAGGGGGAGTGAAAAACAGATATCTAAGTGAAATCATAAATTGGGATCTCCCATTTACTCCATATATTTACAATAGGGCCCTTATTTTCTGAATGGACTGGGGCTTGATGAGTTCATAAAATTGGACATCTCAAAATCAGAGTAAGTAGGTTGTGTACGTTGCAGTATGGTGCACTGCTTCACTTCACTTTCTTCTTACCTTTCAAACCGCTGCAGGGTGATTTCCAATTCAGTGAAGGCCTTGGGCCATGGCTTCACTAAAAAGAAGATTGATGCTGCAGCAGTTGAGCTTCCAGAATTAGACTCAGCGAGTCTAGTTAAGAATTGCTAAATTGAACTCAGAGGGCTCCCCCACTGGTGGCCAGTACTCCTGCTTCTGCAGTGAGTAAGGGAAGCTGCCACTTGCCCTCTCCTGTCAGGGGGAGCAGCAGTTTACTCCAGTTTACATCCCCAGTTTACTTCTTCACCCTCCCTTGGTCTTGCCCCCTCCTGGCCAGACACCCTACTTCCCATCCATTCCTTGCATCCTCACCCCTTCCTGCATTCTACCTCCCACCCAGATCTTGCACCCCATCTTTATTCTACTCAGTGGCAGCCCTGTTCTGCACACTTAACCCCTTGTATTTGGCCCCAGAGCCTAGGGAGGCCCACAAAATCCTCTAATCCTGGCACCCCAGAAGAGTAAATCTGTCCTGAGCCCTTGAACCTCAGTCCTCTCCACTCCTCTCCCCAGCATGGGGCTGGAGCATCAGGGGAGTGATGTGTTTCAGTGAGTGGTCACATGAGTGAGGGTCGGGGTTTTTTAGAGGGGTGGTGTTTTTTTATTTTTTTGTACTTCTCACTTGTGTGGTCCCAACTGATATATATATATATTTTTGTGGGTCAGTGGCTCCCAAACCCAAAAAGGGGAACCACTCCTACCATAAATAAAGACAACGTTGAAACCTTTTGTGTGGGGTTATGGCTTGTGGGGGTCGAGGCAACTTACTTGCTTTCTTATGGCTCCCAGCACCGTAGCTCAGTCACCGCATACTGCTGCTTTTTAAAATCTAGCAATTTGTTTTGTATTAATTGCTTGAGTGGACTATGATTAATTAAGAACCCTAATTTTTATGCCATTAAAAAGTTGATCACTTACCCTCACTTGCAGTGCAGGCTGTGTTCACTTTTGGTCACCCTACCTCCAAAAAGATGTAGCAGACAGAGAGATTTGCAAGCCAGGCAGTGAAAATTTAGAGACTACGGTTGCCAAGTGTCCAGTTTTGAACCGGACAGTCCGATAGTTCAGCTCTCTGTCTGGGAGACAGATTGCGAAAATACCGGACATATAAATGTCCAGTATTTTCTAATTACGTTTTTCGTGCACAAAATGAGAGGGGGGAGTAAGAATATTTTATTGGACCAACTTTTGTCAGTGAAAGGACTTCTGAGCCACACACCTCTTCTGAAGGTCGAGGCAGATGTATGTATTACCTCATGCACCTTGTCTATAATATATGACTGACACAGCTGCAACTACACAGCATACATACAGGAAATGGTTAGTTTTTGATCAAGGTGAATGAAGACAAAGCAAGTGAGTCACTTGCAAATGATCCTATTGCTAGCTGGCTGCAGCCACACCTAGAAACCTTGAACTAAACAGAGGATCAGTGTTTGTTTGCATTTGATACACTTGGCTTGTTAAATCCTGTGTACGTTTGCAGTATATCCTAATGTTGTGTGGTTCCTTTGCAAAGTAAGCTTTCAATCGAACTACTGTTAAACATTTCAACAGACTTGTGATTGTCATGTTTGACCAGAGAGAGGTCAGTGGTAAACCATGAACAAGAGGTAGCTTGCTGGTACTAATACAAAACCTTAGAGTTAATGCTGTTTTAAAGTGCTTATAATGGGATAGTGTGGGAAATGGACCACAGGAGAAACATAATATGAGGGTTGGTATCAAAAGATCTTTCTCTTGTTAGGTCTCTGTGAATTTGTGTGAGGTTGTAGTGTGTGATTTGTATGAGTAATTTGACAAAATAAGAAGGTACAGCTAATGAGTTCTAGTTCTGTGCTCTCATTTAAAGTCCAATTTGAAACTTCATGATTCCTGCCAGATATGCTGAGTGGCTCCTATTAAAAAGGGTGCTAAGGCCCTGTCTAGTCACCTGGGATGTTACTCTGTCCTTGTTCAAGGTCCCCGTTTCCTTGTGCCCCTCTATACTGCTGTGCGGTATGATTTTGTTCGGTCTGCTGCACTCTGTGCTTTGTTCATGGAGTGTAAAGTGTGCTCTTCTATGAAGGAGTGAGTACTAGAGATTTCTCTTGTATGCACATTTACCTGCAGTAATTCTTGTGCAATGTAATCCTGCTCAGTCTGTTGATACCATAGTCAAATAATGATGGTGCTGATAGCTCATGAAAATAGAGCTGTGGGCAGCCTGGACCGAGAAGGGAACTACTTGTATTACACCAGGCCCGAGCTGTCAATTATAAATAAAGGTTGGTGTTCTGGCAGATCTTTTGGAGCTTATTTTTGCCAGCTCCCTCTGGTCTATGTTGAGCTTGTAGTAACATCAGCACTTTTTTCACATCTTAAAAATGAACACAACAAAAAAATCAAAGGAGGTGCCCAGATAATTGGTTTGCTTTCAGGGTCTTCTTTCAGGTGGACTTCTGTTGTGGAGGACATATGACTCCAGAACCTGGTGCAGTGACACACTCTCTTCTACCAGGAACAACAGTTTATTTCTGTACTCCAGCCTGTTAGGGGAAGCGTTATGGAAGGTTTTATGCTGAAAGATAGACTTTTGTATGAGAGAGATTGACAAACTGTACAGTTCTCGTGTACAGATTCCTCTACTGATGGAGTAAGAGCTAAATAGTAGAGAGATAAAAGGAGAGAGTTGGGAGACTTGTACTGGGGAGGGAACATGTAGCCTTAGAACAGGCTGGATGAATGTTCCAGGGATGGAAGAATGGAAAGAGGTAATAAAGCAGAGGAGGGATTGTCTCTGAGCTAAAACACAAGTGTCACAAGGACAGGGTTCCTGGTTCTGCCACTGATTTGCAGAATGCAGCCTTGGGCAAGTAATTTTCCATGTCACTCAGCTTCTCCATTCTGTAAAAGGCGGCTAATGTTGACAGGCATGTTTGAATTTGTAAAGTGCTTTGGAATGCTTGCTTGCAAGCACTATATAAAGAAGACCAAAGTACTATGAGGATAGAATGGGGAGGGAAAGCTAGGAGGCATTTTTTTCTGAAAAGGAGAAAAAAAAGTCTCCCTGGACTAGACCTTATCATCAGTGCAGCAACCTGCCCATCCAAGCTGCTGTACCAGGAGTTGGGGCCTGAATGACTATCTTATGTATCTTCAGCACTGTTCTTCCTGAATTGCACACGGAATTGCTTAAGCCATTTCCAGTCAGCTGACAGCCTTGTTGAGCCCCTGGACAAGGCGGGGGTAGGGGGAGAGGGCAGAGCAGACTCTGTGCCCCAGATTATTTTGAATCACAAGATGTTGGGTCTGTTGCCCCCTTCCTTTCTCCACTCTCCCTCAGTTGGCCTAGCCACCTTTGAGTAAAATGTGACCCCTGTTGTCTGAGTAAGTCCCCAAGAGATCAAGCCTCATACGAATGAATTGGTAGCGTTTGAACCGGTGGCATAGGAGATTCCAAGTTTAAGGTGGGTCTCTGTTCTCTCAGTATGTCTCGCCCAAAGCAGTCCTAGATAGCATTGCTCCTTTTGACTCACTAAGCTTGAATATACTTGTTGAGTGCTAAATACTTCTGAAGAAGCAGGAATGAAAGGGGCTCTTGGTATGTTGAATCATGAGTGAGAGAGGCTGTGTTAGATTCCCTGTGGATACAATTCTCCACCACAATGCAGGATGCAGATTCACAATAGTTTTACTTTATCTGTGCATGGATAAATCTGTGAAAAGAAAAACAGCAGGGCTGCTGGCTAGTTGTGCAAAGTCTTAAAGGAAACCTGTGCCCTTGTAGGTACTAGCGCAGCCCCAGGGGCTTTCCTGGTTCCATATGTAGAGAAGACAAAGCCAGTCACACAGAAATTATTGCACACTTTTGCATGTCAGTCTAGATTAAATCTGCAGGCCTTGTTTTCTGTGCATGTGTTTGAATGGTCAGATCTTTGGCTCAGTTTTCAGTATCTTCATGTTCCAGGGCTGTTAGTTGTGCATTTTCTCCTGTACTCAACTGTAAGAAGTAAAAAATAAAAGCACTGATAAGAAAAATTCTTCTGTAAGAAGTAGGGTTGCCAGGTGTCTGGTATTCACCCGGACAGTCTGGTATTTTTGCCTCCTGTCTGGTAAAAAAAAAAAAAAAAAAAAAATCAGAGAATACCGGACACCTGATATGTCCGGTATTCTCTGAATTTTTCCCTGGCCAGGAGGCAAAAATGCCGGGCACCTGGCAACCCTACAAACACTCAGTGCCTGGCCTCTCCCCGGCCCCCAAGACCCCCAGCCCTCCTGACCCCAGCGCCCATGCTTATCCGGTTCCCCAAGGCTGCCAGCACAAAATGTCTGCTGGCCAAAAGACCTAGGGGAAGCAATGCTTCCCCTGGGTCTTAGTGCTCAATCGCTCCCCTGTTCCTATCCTCCTTGCACTCACTCTTAAAGGGAACATGCTGTTCTAATGCTGTTTTAATTTTTTTTGGCTTTTAATAAGTCCTTGGAGTCCCTTTTCTTTTCTCTTTCTCCCCCCCCCCCCCCCCCCCGAACAACTTTGGTCTCCTTCAGTTTTTCCCCCTTCAAGAGAATTTTTTCCCCGTGTTTTTTTTTGTTTTGGCCTCGGGGGGAGGGGGGCTGGGCGGGCGGGGCGGTTGATATTTTTGTTTCAACCATCTGGCAACCCTAGTAAGAAGGTGCATAAAACCACTGTGTCTTGACTGAACTCTGGATTAGTGTTTCCCAGTCCCCTGCTTAAACCTCTTCCTTATTGTGGTTACATACATCTGTCATGTTTATATACACAGAAACCATCAGTTGAAACAGGACCCCAAATTAAGGTACTTTACAAACTTTGGAAAATCTAAGACTAATGAAAATGTTTTGATGGCTTTCTTAATTGCAATGGAAAATGGTTTCAAAAGAAATATTTCTGTACAGTATCTGAACTCAGCATGGTAGCATTAAGAATCTGAAAATGAAAATGAAATGGCTTCTTCGAGTGATTGCTCATGTCCATTCCCTCTAGGTGTGCGTGTGCTGCGTGCATGCATCGTTGGAACCTTTTCCCTTAGCATTACCTGTTGGGCTAGCTTCGGAGCCCCTTGGAGTGGCGCTGGTATATCAGCAAATATATACCTCTATTGGCCCTCCACCCCATCAGTTCCTTCTTACCACTTGCAATGGTCGTTGGAATGTGCCTTTGCTCTTGCTCTGCTCTTACCAGTTCTTGTTTTAGTAGTTTAGTTAAGTTCTCAAAATATTTTCCTCCCAGTTTATCCCAAGCCCCATGCTTTGGGTAAGGAGCAGGCGTTCCACTAGATCTTAGGAGAGCTTTAGCCTTTTATTTGGAAAGAACAAAACCATTCCATAAATCCCCATAACTCTTTGTAGCAATTCCAGAGATGCTGCAGGGGCAGCCAGTCTCTGCACAGAGGATCTCTTCATGGATCGTGTCCTGTATCAAGGAGTGTTATGGGCTGGCTGGGGTGCCAGCTCCTCCCATCACAGCCCACTCCCCCAGGGCTCAGGCCTCCTCTACAGCATTTGTGGCCCAGATCCCGATTCTGGACATCTGTACGGCTGCCATATGGTCTTCTGGCCATACTTACAATAATCGTTATGCACTGAGCCATCAGGTGAGGGAGGGCCCCTGCAGCCCTGGGGAGGGCTGTCCTCCGATCAGTTGAAGGTTACAAATCTGACCCTGTTACCTGCAGAAATTTCTCTATCCCTTCCACATTGTAGAGACACACACCCTTACCCAATTCCTAGGGCTCAGGGTGCATCTTACTGTGGGTTGGCAGGATCTTTAGTCACTGAAAGAGCCTTACACAGTAATATCTTTATCCTCTATTTATTGACAGTTCCCAGACAAGCAGAATATACATGCTAAGCACAGTGTTACGCTCACCAATCCTGGTACAGGCAGACTTTCCCTGTTCGCCAGGCAATGTCAGTCTCTCTGGTCTTAGGCTATGTCTCGGAGGTGAGTTCTTCTTCCAGGTCTTACCCCTTTTTCTTTGTGTTCCTGGTCTTCCAACCTTTTGCTTCTTTCCTTCTGCTTCTGTTAATTCCGATCTGCTTCTGTTAATTCCGACCTAGCAAAATCAATTCTACAACAGACAGAAACAGTTACAAGCCAGACAGAGATCATACAGACAAACAATAGAAAAGTAAGGATACTTAACCACAGAGCGCAGTTTCCACAACATTCTCTATTGATAAGCAGTTTCTTGCTAGACAGAATGGTGTTACTTACATTTTCTTTACCCATCTTGAGATGTGTTGCTTTATCTGGTGATAGTGGGAGAGCTATCAGGACAAAATCCTTCTCACAGCTCAGAGTGACATTTTAATACAATACAATACAATATAGATGCAACTCTAGACCTTACAGCTAATGGCTGCTGCTCTTCAGTCTGGCTGCAGAAGGTGGCTTTGGCTGCCAATATGGCTTCAGGCTTTCCATCATGGTTGCACAAAATCCATATTGTTACAACCCTGCCTCCTTAGGTTTCTGCTTTGGAGTCACCTACATGGAATAGACATGAGCAATCACTCAAAGAAAATGGTTATTTACCTTTGTAACTGTTGTTATTCAAGATGTTGCTCATGTCCATTCCAAATCCTGCCTGCCTTCCCTTCTTTGGAGTAGTCCGGTAAGAAGGAACTGAGGGGGTGGAGGGCCAGCAGAGGGGTCTGTCAGCCTGTCTCAATCAGTGGCCACTCCAGGGGGCTCCCCTGTTGGCCCAACGGGTACTGCTAAGGGAAAAACTTCTGATGACATGTGCACGTCAGCTGAGCACCTACATGGAATGGACATGAGCAACACATCTTGAAGAACAACAATTACACAGGTAAGTAATGTTTTTTTCACTGACTTATTGTCCAGGTTCAGTAGTATATAGCACAAAAATAGCTATATTGTGTCAGATCTAAGGTTCATCTTGCCCCGTATCTTGTGTTCTGACAGTAGCCAATGCCAGATACCCCAGAGGAAATGAGCAGAACAGGCTATCATCAAGTGATCCATTCCCCTGTCGCCCATTCCCAGCTTCTGGCAAACAAGCTAGGGACACCATCTCTGCCCATTCTGGCTTAATAGCCTTTGTTGGACCTGTCCTCCATGAACATATCTTGTTTTTTTTAACCCTGTTGCATTCTTGGCCTTTACAAAATCCTCTGACAAGAGTTCTACAAGTTGACTCTGTGTGAAGAAATGCTTCCTTTTGTTGTTTTTTAACGTGTTGCGTATAAAATTAATTTGATTATCCTCTAGTTTTTATATTATATGAGAGTGTAAATAACACTTTATTTTCTTTTATCCACATCAGTCATGATTTTATAGACTTCTATCATAGATAGATAGATCTATCATAGATAGATGTCTCTTTTCCAAAGCTGAAAAGTATCAATCTTATTAATCTCGCCTCATTCAGAAACTGTTCAATACCCCTCATCGTTTTTGTTGCCCTTTTATGAACACTTTCCATTTCTGATATTTATTTTTTGATGTGGGGTAACAAATCTGCATGCCATATTTAAGATTTAGCCTATCATGGATTTCTATAGAGGAAATATGATATTTTCTGTCCTGTCTTATCCCTTTTCTGTTAGCTTTTTTGATTGCTGCTGCACATCGAGTATATCTTCTCAGAGAGCTGTTCGGTCTTTTTTTCTGAGTAGTAACAGCTAATTTAGACCCCGTCATTTTATATTTATAGTTTGGATTGTTTTCCAGTGTGCATTATTTTGCATTAACAAAATTGGATTTCATCTGCTATTTTGTTGCTCAGTCACCAGTTTTGTAATTTCCCTTCATAGCTCTTTGCAGTCTGCCTTGGCCTTAACTAGTTTTGTATCATTTGCAAATTTTGCCAGCTCACTGTTTACCCCTTTTTCCAAATTATTTGTTAACGTGTTAACTAGAACTGGTCCCAGAACAGGCCCTTGGAGGACACTATTATTGATCTCTCTCCATTCTAAATGGACAATTTACTATTCATACTATGGTAGTACCTAGCTGTGAATCAGGGCTACATTGTGTAAGGTACAGTACAGGGCTGGATGATAAAGAGTGATTCTTGGAATAACTAGCCAATTAGCCCGTCATAAGATGGGATTTTCAGATCTCTCCTCCATGTCGGTCTTCTCTCCTGAGCCTCTGGTGTGTGTGTCTCCTCCTCCTCCTCCTGCCTCCCATCCCCTCAGCTCTCCTCTGCCTCCTGCCTCTCTCTTTCTCTTCCCCTCCCCCTCCTGCCTCTCACTCGGGGGACCACGGACTCCAAACAGCTGTTTGGGCTCCGTACTCCCCATGCTGCATGGAGACTGTGGAGCCCAAATGGTCGCTTGCTCCCACTTGGTGGCCCAGCTGAGCAGCACAGAAGTCAGCCGAGCGCCACGATGGGAGGTGAAGGGGGGCGGGGCGGTGATGTTCACAGCCAGGGGGCGGGGCCTGGAGCCACTGTCACGCCGCACATCACCTCCCTGCCCCTCTTCGCTTCCTGCTGCGGTGCTCGGCTGACTTCTGCGCCGCTCAACCGGGCCACTGTGGGGGAGCAAGCGGCCGTTTGGGCTCCCCTGTGGCGGCCCAGTCGAGTGGCGCAGAAGTCAGCTGAGCACCACAGCGGGAGGCGAAGGGGGCAGGGCAGTGACGTACATGGCCAGGCCCCGCCCCCTGACCATGTATGTCACCGCCCCGCCCTCCTTCCCCTTCTGCTGTGTCGCTCTGCTGACTTCTGCGCCTCTCAGCTGGGCCGCCGCGTGGGAGCATGCAGCGCAAGCGGCTGTTGGGCCCCGCACTCCCCATGCAGCACTGTCCACCCAGAGGGAACAGCCACCATTTCAGGCAACAGTGCCGCCCAGAGGGAACAGCCAGTAGTTCAGTGGTACAGACTCTCAGACATTGGGCTACTATATATATGATTAGGAACCTGTTAAGAGGCTTGTCCAATCTGAAAGCAGCATAAACTCATGCCCATTCTCTGCTTTCTGCTTCTCCAGGATTTTAGCTAAACTGCAGGCTTTTAATTTGGATTTGTGTTCTCTAATTTATCTGTCTTGGCAGAGTGTCTCATCTTTAATGCTGTCAACACTGCCTTAAATCCCCCTAAAAATTGTCTAGCACTGCCTCCAGTGTTTCAAACTACTATAAAAAGACCATTTAAAAAATCTATAGTTTGAAAGCAAGCCCTGTAGTTCCTTTTCTTTTTTCTTTTCTTTTCTTTTCTTTTCTTTTCTTTTCTTTTCTTTTCTTTTCTTTTCTTTTCTTTTCTTTTCTTTTCTTTTTTCTTTTTTCTTTTTTCTTTTTTCTTTTTTCTTTTTTCTTTCTTTTCTTTTTTCTTTCTTTCTTTTTTTTTTTTTTTAATGAAGGAGATCTAAGCATTTCCCTATAAGGACTTGTTACACTGATACACTGTTTTATAAACATAAGAACATAAGAAATGGCTGTACTGAGTCAGACCAAAGGTCCATCTAGCCCAGTGGCCTGTCTGCTGACAGTGGCCAGCACCAGGTATTAAAACATTATAATTGTCTCTTGAATGGCTAGTTTCCAGCAATTATGGCTTACTAAGTATAGCAGTGGATGGCTAATACAGTACATCTTTATTTTCTGTCATATCTATTTTGCCATGAAGAAATACCTTGGAATTAAACAAAGCAAGAGGATGGTTAAGTTTTAAGCTGAACTCTGAAAAGGTACTTGAGTGAGTCACGGAGAGGCAGAGATACAGGATATGCGTAAGGAGAATAAGGCTCTGTAGCTAAGGCCGTCATCTCCAATGTTTTAAGCACAAGATAACTTTTTGAATATGACAGTCCATGATCTACCTAAAACCCAAATCCCTTGCCCCGCATACTGCCCCACCACTTCTTTGAGGTCCTGCCCTGCTCACTCTGTGGAGATGGGCTACAGGGGCAGAGGAAGGGAGACATCCTGACCTCAGCCCCCCCATTTCTGTCTCCCTGACCCTGAACAGCAAGCAGGAGGCTCTCAGGGGAGTAGCTCCAAGGCATAGGGCAGGAGCTGCATTGCAGTGTGGGGAGGAGCAGTTGATGTGCGGGAACTTGATAGCCTCCCAGCCAAACCAGTCAGGATCAGCTATCAGAGGCTACAGAATCTACCAGTAGATCCCAAGCTACTGGTTGTTGGTTACTGGATGAAGGAGAGGAATCCATTGCTAAAACAATCAAGGAACAGGAAGGAGAGAGGGAGCAGTGAAACAGAATGGAGCAGCTCAGTGGAGACTGTATATTCCAACAAGGACATTTTTCAACTAAATCCTCCAAGCAAAGCAAGTAAAGTTATTTTTGGACAGGGGTGATAGAGAGGGATGGACAACCATATTTTGTACATCAAGGCTCCAGAGGAGGCAGCAGACTTGAAATAGTCAGATAAAAGGAGATGAAGACTTGGAACAAGTTTTTGGTAGACATTGAAATGAGTTAGTGGTGCTGTTGGACAAGAACATCAGTCTAGTTGCTGCGGTGGGAAGGATAATCTCCATACCTCCTGTTTCTCCCAGGCGCGTTTTTCTAGAACTTTGTGTGCCTTCATTTTTGCTTAATGGATACTCTGCCTTCAGCAAAGGCAACAAACAGATACATCTGTTAAACACAGCAGAATTGAGACCTTGTTCATCAAGTGACTTGATGACTGAACAGGCTCATGTCAGGAATGATTTATCTTGAGTGTTAATAACGTTAAACACAGTGAAACTATTTGTGTACAGCAGTTTCTTTGTCTTTACTTATCTACTGTGTTTTCTGATTGAGGGTATAAATATTTTCCCACACAGCTTTTGGTTCAGTAAGTACCTTTAGTGTGACATCTTTTATTGCATGATAAGATAATGGATTCATTAATTAGTGCAAAATTTCTGTGGTAATCTTATCATAGTACCTGAGACTAAAGCTTTGTTAATTACAACTAATTCAGGAAGTCAAATTCTGTCATTTTGGCTTGGTCTATACTGGGGAGTTTAGGTTGAACTTAAGTGCATTAGGTCGAATTTCTAAACAGTGAGTCCACACCACCAAGCCCGTTCTGTCAACTTTAAGGGTTGTTAAAGTTAATTTCATTACTCCAGCTTTTCACGAGGAGTAATGCTAAATTCTACCTTGCATGGTTAACTTCACGGTAGTGCAAATGCAGCACTTGTGAAACTTGAAGTTCTTGTCCTATGGGAGGTGTCCCACAGTACCCTGCGGTCAATGCTCTGGCCAGGACTTTCAACTCTGCTGCTCTCCAGGTGAAGAGAAAAAGCCCTGGGAAAATCTGAATTTCATTTCCTGTGTGGCGACCAGACCTCAGAGCAGGCAGCACACCTGAACAGCACACTTGACCATGATTTCTCTGGGTCGCAGATGAGCACCAGCGTGGAGTGTATAGGAGATGGTGGATCTCACTGCTGTGTGGGGAGTAGGGATGTGAAGGTTTAACTGGTTAACTGGTAAGCCTCACTCCTAATGGGTGAGCATTACTGGTTAAGGTTAACTGGTAGGGGCTGGAGCAGCTCCCCGCATGCTGTGGGCAGGGGGCTGCTTCATCCCCATGGGGAGCCCATTGTAGACAGGGCCTACTCCAGCTGGCAGCCCCTGCCTGCAATAAGTTGTGGGCACGTGTTCTAGCTGAGCTGAAGCGTCTTCCCCACTCTACTGGCATGGTCCCTCCTTTTAATTGGTTAACCAGTTAAACAATATGTTTAATCAGTCAATTAATGGGATTTTACATCCCTAGCGGGAAGAGGAATCTGTTCTTGGGTAACTACGAACCAGCAAAAGGAAAGCAGATATCTATGCTAAGAAAGGGCATGGTGGAGAAAGGTACGCCAGGGATGCCCAGCAGTACTGTGGGAAAGTAAAGGAGCTGAGGCAATCGTACCAGAAGACAAAGGAGACAAACAGATGGTCTGGATCTTCGCCACAAACATACTGCTTCTAGGAGCAGCAGCTTGCAATCCTAGGCATAGACCTGACCAGTTTCCAAAAGCCAGTCCATGGACTCCTTGTAGGTTTGCCAGGTGTCCGGTTTTGAATCGGATAGTCCAGTATTTGAGCTTTCTGTTCGGGAAAACAGATGGAGAAAATATAAATTATTTTCTAAATAAGATGTAATGTCGATTGTGATGAATGTCAAGTGTGTCCGGTATTTTTGTTTAAACCATCTGGCAACCCTAACTCCTCAGGCAAGACACTCCTTAGGCAGCAGCATGGAGGGCAGTGCAGATGAGGAAGAGGAGGAGAATGAGATTGGTCATCAGGCGAGTGGAGCATGTGATCTCACTGACAGTCAGGACCTTTTAATAACCTTGGAGATAATCCCCTTCTCCCAGGATGTCTTGCAGCCGGGCAGTGATCCCAGGGAGAGCACTTCTGGTGAATTCACGTTTTTTGGCATGCTACAGGTGTGGTACGGCAATTGGGTGTGATGTGTAGAGGACACTCCGCTGACACTGCCAGGGCTCCCCAGAACAGCTTGTTACAGAGTGGGAATTCTCCCTGTACATCTCCATAAAGCTCTCATGGAGGAACACTTCAATCTATCTCACAAGGTTTCTGCGGGGGGCTGCCTTATTCCTTCCTCCACCATAGGACACCTTTCCATACCAAGCCAGCAGTAAGTGGTGTGGCGTCATTGCCGCACAAAGCATTGCAGCATAAGGTCAGGATTCTGGCCACATTGTCAGCATCTGTTCCCTATCACTCTGATTCGGAGCTGTCTCACACAACAGCCTGTATGAAGCAGGGAATGCTATTAGCAGGTGCCTTCTGTAGTAAATTTCCATTTTGTCATTCCCAGTGAAGCATGGGTTGAGGCCTTGCCCTGCCCTGCTGCCATGCCCAGACTGCCTCTTCTGCAGCCTGAGCCCCGGCCTGTCCTTTACCACGTAAGTGAAGAATGTGGAGACCTAAGAGTTGAGTTGGAAATGAGAGGAGCATGGGCTATAAGAGCAGAGAAAAAGCAGGGACAAGGCAGAACTGGGAGGCAAAATCAATCAATATCATAGATACCTATATAAAAATGCAAGGAATATAGGTAATCAGGAAGAACTTGAAGTGCTAATAAATAAATACAGCTGTGACTTAGTTGATATCACAGAGACTTGGTGGGATAACACACATGATTGGAATATTGGTATAGAAGGGTACAGCTTACTCAGGAAGGATAGGTAGGGAAAACAGGGAGGTGTTGCCTTATATATTAAAAATATATACACTTAGACTGAGGTTGGGATGGACATAGGAGACAGATGTGTTGAGAGTCTCTGGGTTAGAACATAAGAATGGCCATACTGGGTCAGACCAAAGGTCCATCCAACCCAGTACCCTGTCTGCCAAGAGTGGAATCGAACAGGTAATGATCAAGCGATTTCTCTCCTGCCATCCATCTCCACCCTTTAACAAACAGAGGCTAGGGACACCATTCCTTACCCATACTGGCTAATAGGTTAAAAGGGGTAAAAAACAAGGGTGATGTCATCCTAGGGGTCTACTACAGACCACCTATCCAGGTAGAAGAGGTGGATGTGGCTTTTTTTAAACAACTAACAAAATCATCCAAACCACAGAATTTGGTGGACTTCAACTATCCAGACACATGTTGGGAAACGATCACAGCAGGGTTCAGATTATACAATAAGTTCTCAGACTGCATTGGAGGCAATTTTTTCATCTCAGAAGGTTGAGAGAGCTAGTTGGGGGAAGCTGTTCTAGATTTGATTTTAACAAATAGAAAGATACTGGTTGAAAATTTGAAAGAGAAAGGCAGCTTGGGTGAAAGTGATCATGAAATCACAGAGTTCATGATTTAAAACAATGATAGAAGAGAGAACAGCAAAATATGAGACTGTGGATTTCAGGAAGGCAGATATTAGTAAACTCAGAGTTGGTAGGTAAGGTCCCATGGGAAGCAAGACTAAGAGGGAAAACAACCAAAGAGAGTTAGCAGTTCTTGATAGGGACATTATTAAGGGCCCAAAAGCGAACTATACCTCTGCGTAGGACAGACAGAAAGTATGGCAAAAGACCACCTGGCTTAGCCTGGAGATCTTGCATGATCTAAAAATCAAAAATAAAAAAAGTCCTATAAAAAGTGGAAACTAGGACAAATTACAAAGGATGAATATAAGCAAACAATACAGGTATGCGGGGCAAGATTAGAAAGGCAAAGGCACAAAACGAGCTCAAACTATCTAGAGACATAAAGGGTAACAAGAAGACATTCTATAAATATATTAGAAGCAAGAGGAAGACCCAAGACAAGGTAGGCCCATTGCTTAGTAAAGAGGGAGAAACAATAACAGGAAACTTGGAAATGACAGAGGTGCTTAATGACTTCTTTGTTTTGGTCTTCACCAAGAAACCTGATGAAGGAATGCCTGAAATAGTGAATGCTAGTAGAAATGGGGTAGATTTAGAAGATAAAATAAAGAACAAGTTAAAAATTACTTACAAAAGTTAGATGTCTGCAAGTCACCAAGGCCTGATGAAATGCATCCCAGAATACTCAAAGGAGCTGATAGAGAAGCTATCTGAGCCTTTAGCTATCATCCTTGAAAAATCATGGAAGAGAGGAGGGATTCCAGAAGACTGGAAAGAGCAAATATAGCGCCCATCTGTAAAAAGGGAAATAACAACCTGGGAAACTACAGACCAGTCAGTTTAACTTCTGTACCGGGAAAGCTAATGGAGCAAGGTAATTAAGGAATTCATCTGCAAACATCTGGAAGAAAATAAGATGATAGGTAACATCCAGCATGGATTTGAAAAAAAAAAAAATCATGTCAAACCAATCTGATAGCTTTCTTTGATAGGATAACAAGCCTTGTGAATAAGGGAGAAGTGGTGGATGTTGTATACCTAGACTTTAGTAAGGCATTTGATATGCTCTTGCTTGACCTTATAAATAAACTAAGCCAATACAACATAGATGGAGTTACTACAAAGTGAGTGAATAACTGGGTGATAACCATTCTGAGAGAGTAGTTATTAATGGTTGACAGTCATGCTGGGGTTCCACAGTGGTTTATTTTGTGACTGGTTCTGTTCAATATCTTCAACGATTTAGATATTGGCATAGAGAGTATACTTATTAAGTTTGTAGATGATACAAAGCTGGGAGGGGTTGCAACTGCTTTGGAGGATAAGGTCATAATTCAAAATGATCTGGAAAAACTGGAGAAATGGTCTCAGGTAAATAAGATGAAGTTTAATAAGGACAAATGCAAAGTACTCCACTTAGGAGGGAACAGTCAGGTTCACTCATATAGAATGAGAAGTAACTGGCTAGGAAGGAGTACTGCAGAAAGTGATTTAAGGGTCATAGTGGACCACAAACTACATATGAGCCAACTGTGTGATGCTGTTGCAAAAAAAGCAAACATGATTCTGGGATGCATTAACTGGAGTGTTGTGAACAAGACATGAGAAGTCGTCGTCCTGTTCTACGCTGCGCTGATTAGGCCTCAATTGGAGTATTGTGTCCAGTTCTGGGCACCACATTTCAAGAAAAATGTGGCGGAATTGGAGAAGGTCCAGATAAGAGCCACAAGAATGATTAAAGACCTAGAGAACATGAGCTATGAGGGAGGACTCAAAGAACTGGGCTTGTTTAGTTTGGAAAGGAGAACAAGAGGGGACAAGTATCTAAAAGGTTGTAACAAGGAAGAAGGAAAAAATTGTTCTCTTTGGTCTCTGAGGATAGGAGAAGAAGCAATGGGCTTAAACTGCAGCAAGGGAGGTTTAGGTTGGACATTAGGAAAAGCTTCCTACCTCTCAGGGTGGTTAAACAGTGGAATAAATTGCCTTGGGAGCTTGTGGACTGTCCTTCTCTGGAGATATTTAAGAGCAGGTTAGATAGACATCTGTCAGGGATGGTCGAGATGGTGCTTTGTCCTGCCATGAGAGCAGGGGACTGGTCTCGATGACCTGTAGAGGTCCCTTCCTGTTCTAGTGTTCTAGGATTCTGTGTTTCTATATCTGCCACTAAGGTGAGTCCAGCTACTCCCGTAACAATTGCATGGTGTACCAGTTTAATGGTTGCGTAAAAGCATAACTGGGCCCTTTTTACATAACATCACAATTTTCTCCAGACACACCTTCCTTTTATGCTAACAGGTTAGGTTTTACTCTCTATAGTATATCTCCTCTAAAGTCTCGCCCTTCACTTTGCATGACAGTGGGAACATGCTGCACGCTCCTGGCCCCGTCAGCTGTTCAACTGGTACAAAGCCACAGGCAAAAACAGACTAGGGATGACCTGTTGAGGGAACAAATGCAGATGGACCACTTGGATAGGGAGTCTTTATGTAAGTAAAGGAATACACTGCTGTTGGAGATGCGAGTGGTACATGCGGACAGCTATATGCACAGGCACTCCCTCCATCCCTTGCAGAACAACTTTCCCTCCTGAGAGAGTTCAATAGCCTCTTCTCCCAGGGGCCCTAGAACACTGTGGAGGAGTCAAGGGAAGTCTCAAACTCAATCCGCAGGGATGAGCAGCAAAGCGAAAGGCTGTCCTTTTCACACTTGTGATCAGCTCCCACCATGAACTCCTTTTCTGAACAACAGTCTCTTTTTTGTTTGTAATGAATGAAAGGGGGGCTTACAGGTATGTACACGGAATGCAAGGACACCTTGTTAAGAGCAAGGTGAATGATTCTCGAATCTGGCCATTCATAAAACTTTAAAAGCCTGTCTGATTGGCAGTGTCCCTCACAGTGCTCTCTTTATTGCTTTGGTGTCAGGTGTCAGTAGGCTGTGAATTTTCCCTTTGGAAAGGGAAACCAAGGGTGAGGAACCTTTTTTGGGTTGGGAGCTGCTGACCCACAGAAAAATCAGTCAGGAGCCTCTCACAAGTGAGAAGCAAAAAACCCCAAACAAGTCCTCGCTGATGCGGCTGCCAACTGAGAAACAGAAAGACCCTGAACATTGTGCTCGCATACCAGAGCCTAGGGGGACCTAGTCTAGTAGATTTTCTGTTTTCCTGCCCCACGGTGTGTGTAGGAGAAGGGGGGGGGGGGTAGAGGGAGAAGGGTGTAGGAGCGCCAGCACAGGCTCCCCATTGCTGGGGGAAGCCCTGAGCCTCAGGGGCTGGATCCAGGTAAGCTGGGGGCTACATCTGGTCCCCGGGCCTTAGGTTCCCCACCTCTGTTTTAAATGCTCAAAAGCACATTGAACCACCATTCTGCACTTGTTCATCCTGTAGTTGAACTGCTCCTTACTGTGGTTCAGGCTGTCCATGTCTGGCTTCATGAGTCACAGGAGCAAGGGGTAGGCTGGGTCACCAAGGGTCACTATTGGCATTTCAGTATCTCCAATGGTAACTTTTCAGTCTGTGGGAGAGGGGTGGGAATCCTAGCTTGCAGCTTTCTGAAGAGATAGGAGTTCCTGAAGATGTGCGCATCATGAACCTTTCCCAACCATCCCATGTTGATGTTGGTGAAATGGCTCTTGTGATCCACCAGAACCATTGAGTACCACCCCTTGCAGTTTATGCTCTCCTTGGCAAGGTGGTCAGGTGCCAAGTTAGGGATGTGTGTTCCATTTATTGCCCCACAACATTAAGAGAATCCCATCACAGCAAAGACATCCACTATGTCTTCCACATTTCTCAACATCACTACTCTCCTTAGCAGAAAGGTACTGATTGCCTTGGCCTAGCAAACTTCCATTGGGTAAGTGCCACTTGCTTCTCCACGTTCGGAGTGGGTCTCATTCTGGTATTCTTGCACTTCAGGTAGTGGGAAAACAATTGGCAAATTTCCATTAGAGTGGCATTATCCATACAGAAGTTCTGCGGTCACTGCTGATTGTCCCATATGTGCATCACAGTGTTATCCCATCAGTCTGCTTATCTGAGGGCATCAGAATTGGTGTTCCACTGTGTCCAGAGGATTGAATACTGGCAGCATTTGCCAGTCCCTCAACTCAAGTACTTCGCAGAACAGTATGTTCATGGCCTCCCGAGAGTCTTCCTCGTTCTAGCAGACTCTGGATATACTCCAGCATAAGGCTCACCATGGTTAATATGACTGCCATAATGCTTTAATGTTCAATAGGATCCACAATGAGTTCCATGCTTATCTTGCTATGGCATCTGCACAGATAATCGGGGGAAAAATGAGTATGAAAATATGGTCATTGCTTTCAAGCAGAGAGGGAGGGAGGAGATGAGATGAATGCATTACGGGATGTGGACAATGTACCCAGAACCACCTGCTGGACGGTTTTGGGCCCAGTATGCACTGCGAGTATAACCCAGAATGCAAAGGTGCAAAGGAACTCTGGGGTAGCTACCCACAATACCTCACTCTCAAAGTCAACATTAGTCGGCCTACTCGGGATGTCCTACTGCATCTAATTCTTGTGCACAGTGGGGACATGAATCTTTAACTTTACAAAATTGGGTGCAAAAAAAATTGACCTTAATAAATGCAATGTTCTCTGTGTAGACAAAGCCTCTGTTTCTGGACAGTTTTGACATAGGTTGGGATTCAGTTTATGGCAGACCTCAAGAATGATAGGAAGGCCCTTGACTCCTTCATCAATTTACATTTTTATGCTCCTGTGTTTTAATTAACTGTGCATAAATAAGGCTTTGTTTTTTTTAAACTGTTAATTAATGGATTTACTACGACAAATGTGTAGTTCTCCCCATATGCTCCCTGTTTTACATGGCTAACTTTAAAACAACTCTCCTGCTAATTCAAGTAATAAAAACTGGAGTCCATCATGATTGTTACCCATATTTCCTGTTGGTGATTAACTTTATAATGATTAGACGGTTGTGAGATGGGAAATTGATAAGAAATCACACAGTAACTCAACCACCCATCCCTTAATTTCTTTGTATAAGGAAGTGCAAGTGTGAGTTTTATACCTGGTAAGGTCTGTAGTTGCTGACATTATCGGCTACTTAAAAGGTTTCTTTGGGAGTTTTCAGTTATCTTAAATTGACAAGTCACTCCAGGTGGTGGTTTACCTCTGTGCTAGCCAGCCAGTCTTATAGGTGTAACTTTGGGATTCTCCTGGAAGCAGATAAAATGGCAATTTAAACAAAAAAAGTAGCAATAGTGTTAGCAATGCAATTTCAAAAACAGAATTTCCATGACGGAAGCATAAAGGCAAGATCAGTCAAAGCACAAGTAGACTGCTCTCTCTCTCAATGTGTTTTACCTGTCCTCCTATTGATTTGAAGAAAATTATTCCCATGGCTATGTTAGGGAAGAGAGTAGAATGTTTCCTGGTTTTGTCTGCAAAAAAGCCCCAGTACACTTGTAAGCAGAGTGATAAATTCCCTTAAATACAAGAATTTTACAGATAGAAGGTTGAATTTATTAAGGTCAATTTTTTTTTTGGTGCACCCAATTTTGTATAGTCAAAAATGCATGTTCCCACTGTGGCTATGTGAACATAATGTCTCTTCAACGTGGCCGTCTTTGCTCTCCATCTTGGAATACCCGCATCTCCTGAAAAATCCAGTCCTGGCCTTTTCTTCTGTCAGGGTTCATCTTGCTGCCACCTCAGCTTTCCATCTCTCAGTTGTTTGACACACATCAGATATTCAAAATAACACACAGAAGCCTGTTAGGGAACATTTAAATTTGCTAGGGCACTCATTAATGGCTCTAAAAGTGACTATACCCTTACAAAGCAATTTCAAAAACCAGCAAAAGTTGCTTTCATATGCAAATGTAACACATTTAATCAAGGTTTGAACAATGACTTGAACTGGATGGGCCGTTATATTCAACATCGCCAACAGCCCTTGTTCCTTGCCAGCCCTGGTCGCTGCAAAAAGATGCTGCTCTGGCAGCAGCCCCTATTTGTGGAGAGCTGGCGCTGTCTGCAGACAGAGGCTGCTGCATGCATCACGAACCAGCACTGAGCAAGCCCGGCTCAGTCTCAGCTTATGACAGGAGCTACCCCCGCTGTGCTTCTGCAGTTTAAATGTAGTAGGAGCCATGCTGCTTGCCCGCCTGCCCACCTGGCTCTCACTACATTTAAACTGCAGAGCTGCGGTGGGGAGTAACTCCTGGAGGAATCCGCTCTTATTGGCTAATCATGTAGTTGATAGAATTTCTATCGACTACATGATTAGCAATTTACTCACTTCCTAACATCTCTAATTTGTACCTCTGGACTCCTTGCTCCATTCCTCTGAAGTGGTTTGTACCCACAAAAGCTCATGTAACCATCTACAGTTTTTGTTAGTCTCTAAGGTGCTGCAGGACTATTCTTATCCAGGACGCCTGTAGAGCCACAACATGGTCTTCGGTCCACACATTAATGGCACATTACGCCATTGTTCAGTAAGCCAGGGATGATATTGGGTTCAGTAGAGCTGTGCTACAAGCAACACATCATACCCAACTCATTTGATACTGCTTGGGCATCACCTAACATGGCATGGACAAGAGCAAGCACTCGAAGAGGAAAAGACAGTTACATTTTCCATAGCTGGTGCTCTTCGAGATAGGTTGCTCATATCCATTCCATGACCTACCCTCCTTCCCCACTGTCGGAGTTTCTGACAAGAAGGAACTGGATGTAAGAAGAGCCACTGGCACCTCTTATACACTACCATACAGGGGGCACCAGAGCCAGTCCCCTATGAATGGGTGTCTGGTTGGCGAGTCTTGCCCGCATGCTTAGGGTTCAGCTGATCGCCGTATTTGGGATCAGGAAGGTATTTTCCTCCAGGGTAGATTGGCAGAGACCCTGGAGGTTTTTCGCCTTCCTCTGTAGCATGGGGCACTGGTCACTTGTGGGAGGATTCTCTGCATCTTGGGGGTCTTTAAAACATCATTTGAGGACTTCAATATCTGAGATATAGGTGAGAGGATTATTCTAGCGGTGGGTGGGTGAGATTCTGTGGCCTGCACTGTGCAGGGGGTCAGACTAGATGATCATAATGGTCCCTTCTGACCTTAAAGTCTATGAGTCTATGAATACTGCTATGGGAAAAACTTCTGGCACTGGTTTGTGTGGCAAGCACACATACTTAACAAGGAATAGCAATACATCTTGAAAAACACCAGTTAGGGAAAAGGTAACTGTCTTTTTAGTAATGGGCAACATCTGATGCTTCAAAGAAAAGTGACCCACCACCTGGTTCCCAGCTTTTCAGTTCTGAAAATTAAAGCGTTTTAACAGGACCAGATCCTGAAGGAAGAAGTAAGAGGAATTTAAATGTGTGTCTGCAGCTGTTTTGCTATGTAAATTGCTTTAGAGCTGTTAATCGTTTTTTCAAATAAAACAGACACTGTCCCCAATAAAGTCATTAAGCTGACTTTTTAAAAGTTTGTAGTGTCCTATTTTAAAGTGCATTCAGAACAGTGCTATATTGCAGATATTCTCTTTCTGCTAATTAATACGCTGTCACAGATTTAACAAACTAATCTCTGTTCCTGAATGGGAGGAACTTTTTTGTACTCTTCTTTGTATGTGCTTTGTATGTGTTTTTTTGTCTATTGCCAAATTGCTGACTGTGTATTCTCAAATAATCCTAACTGTAACATCCCCAAACTGCTTCTCCTCCATCAGTAAGTACACTGAATTCTCAAGAGAATTGTCAATTTAAATCCTCTAGAGACAGTGTTACTACTTAATATTGCAGACTGCAGGAGGAAATGCCAATATACCCAAAGTAACAGTTGTGTTCCTTGTATTTCCTGTTTTAACAAATTCTACAACACACTTGTTTAAGTCTATATGATTAGGTTCAGGGACCATTGGGGTTTGCAGGGAAAGGGTAATTGGTCCAGTTCATCACAGTTGTGTGACATTGGTGACCTACTGATGGCAAAAGGGGAGAAAATTAATCCCCCAGTGTCCCATTAACTGTGGAAGGCACAGGGATATCTAGACTAGACAACCACTTATTCTGTGTATGGGGAGGTCACTTCTATTTCAGGGCAGGCAAAGTAGGAACTAATTTGTAGCAAGAGTTTTCGTTGGACTATTTTATTAAAGTATTTAAAAATTTGTAGATATTTGCTGCTTTTTGCATCAAATGCAGAATCTTCGTGTGAAGGAATCACAGGGTATTTCTTCTGTGGTTGTTAGCATAGCCTATGTGAAGCTCTGGAATATGTATGTAGCACCTTGTCAGTGGGCAGATACAGATTGTGACCTTGTTCCATTTTTACTTTTTTTGTAGCTTAATGAAGGCTGAGTAGTTTCCTGTAGCAGTAATGTTCCTCGTCTAATGAAGAAACAGCACATATTCTACATGTCTAGGTCATTCTTGGCACAACAACTGTGTAATGAAATTCAATTATTCTCTGCTCCTCCTACTTCCTCTTGTGTCAGGGACGATCTAGACCAGGACTACTCAACATGTGGCCCATGGGCCCCATCGCAGCCTGTTGGTTTGCGGCCCATAGTGCGGTTTGGATTTACGTGGGGCTCAACACGTGGCCCGCGGATGGGAGCCAAAACAAAAAAGTAGTCAATATAATGGCCTTCTGTTGATATGCGTTTTAGTAGTTAAATTCCTGGACTTTCATTGCTCATTAAAAGTGTTGTCATATGGGCGGAAATTGGGTTAATATTGTATTGTATTAATATCAGCAGACTTAAATTAGGTCTGCCTTAATCTTTGTATTCATGCCCATCAGTGTGAAAGAAGCTATTTGTGTAAACTTGCATATATATGCAACCACACTTAAGTTGTGGCCCTCGACATGTGCTGTTAGTATCATTGTGGCCCTCGGGGGCTTCCAAAGTTGAGTAGCCCTGATCTAGACAGTGCATGGTCCTGCCATGAGGGCAGGGGACCAGACTTAATGCCCTCTCAAAGTCCCTTCTAGTTCTAGTGTTCTATGATTCTATGCAGAAAATGTGCTGACTAGCATGTGCTTTCACTTTTGCATTTAAATGTGCCTCTGAGTTAGTCCATAGTGTACATATGGTATTTTGTAAGGCTGTGTATTGATCCTTACACAGAAATTTGGGGCTTTTTGACTTGAAAAAGATTTAATCTGGGATTAGCTATTACAAAATGTCAGGGTGGACAAGGTCAGACAGTTAACTGGTTTATCTTTTGGCTTTGAGTAAAGTCTTGGTACTACTGTCTGCAGCTTAGTAACAGTTGTGGTCAATTTTACATGCTTTAATTGTACTGAAATCTTTGATTTTTTTAGATGAAATAATACAGCATACAACATGGAAGGTTAGTGGGTATAGAAAAGTAGACCCCTTTAGGGGGAAAAAAAATCAGTCATTGACTCAAAATGGCATGAAGTAGAAACTCCCCTCCCCAGTCTCAACATGGAAGAACTATCAACTTGTCAGTTGCACTAGCAGTGATTGAGTATGATTGATTATGACTGAGCTCAAGTGTAGACACCATTTATCAGATGTCACTTGACAGTAGGGATGTTAAAATGCATTTGTGAAAATGTGTAACGGCTGATAGTTTCAGCCGTTACGTGTTTACACGGGGGAGGCAGGAACTGGCTCCCTGTGAGCACTAGCTCCCATTTTCTCTCCCCCTCTCTTCTCCCTCCCCTCCCTACTGCTATCTCTGTATCAGAGGCAGCAGCGCGGGGGGGATAGGGAGGGGGAGAGTCAGCTTTGCAGGGATCAGGAAGCTCCCCGCGCGTACTAGCTCCTGCCTCCCCTCTCCCTTCATACTGCTGCCTCTATCATTGCAAGGTGGGCTGGTGGCTCTACAGAATACGGCATGCGTGGGGAGCTGACTATCCCTCCCCCTCCCCCTTCCCACACTGCTACCTCTGATATGGGGCAGCATTGGGCAGGGCTGGAGGGCTTTATGTAACCAAGAGCGTTAATCAGTGAGCCCAGGCTCATCGGTTAATTGTGTATTCACATATACGTTGATATCCCTACTTTACAGGCACTTTCCCTGTGTGGGTCTTGGGTTGGTGGGCAGAATGAATGAGACAGGGTTTTAAATTTGCTTTTTTATTATCAACTTTAATTGCGTCTGTCCCTTGAGCACTAAAAACTCTTGTTTCCAATGAGTCTAAATACGGTAGGGAAGCAGTATGGATAAAAAGGGAGGGGGGAAGGCAAATCCATAAAGTAAACTGGCTTTTTTCAATTTGTGTCCACCATTAGTGATTTGCAGAAGGAGCAAAGGTACACTGAGTCTTGCATTAAGTAACTGTAGTAACAAGAGTAATGAACATACTTGAGGAGAACCCTTTTAAAATGGCTTTTCTGTGCATTTATTGTGATTCCTATCCCAGACAGCTGGATTCTTAGAAAATGTATCCTTCAGTTCAGTGGCTGTGTGCTAGGTCTACAACTCACAGCTAAATTAGAGCACTGTGTAACTTTTATATTGTTTCCTGATGTAATTTCTCTTTCCCATTATCTTGACCTTTAAAGGCCTTCACAAAACAGGGCTCCTGCCTCATCCTGACATGCAGCATTTATACAAAATGCTTCTGAAATTTTGAGACATTGATGCTTCTCCAGTGTGCCAAAAGAACCCCCAAACAGAACTCCTGCCTCTCATGGTCGTCTTGTAAAGATCATTGTAGCTGACAGTATAATGATATTTTTAAGAGTTTGTTACATGCCAATAAGGTTTCTTTAGCAGTGAAATTCCTCAAGAAGCAGTGGTTGCGGATATAAACATAACTGAAAGCTTAATACTGTCTGCCCTGAGCATTGTGGCTGAAATCTGCTGTTTGTTCATGCTTTCTGCTCTCATTCTATTATGTGATGCATTGGGGCATGCTAGGTCACTTTTTCTCCTGCTTTTTTAAATATAAACCAAACTTATACTTTGTAGTGACCAAAAGTATGTGGAGTATTTTGCATATCAAATAGGAAGGCATGATCCATGTCCTGAAGAGATTGCAAGAAATAAGGTACCAGTCCTATGCAGCAAGGACTCTATAACCACCACACATCCCATTGACTTCAATGCAGTTTTGTGTTGATGCAGAGAACTGCACTAGTGGATCTTCCTGCAAGACTGGGGGCAAATTGTGGATTGATTTGGTCACCACACCAATCCACTGATCTCACATGTAGTTATCCATCAGGCATGCACTTGTCTTAGTGGTTACGTTTAAAAAATAACTGTTTTGGTCTAACAAGCTCTGAGGCAGAAGTGATAGGTAGATGTGTGCTTGTCCTTCCTGAGCTGTAGGGATCAGTGTTTGTAGGTTTAGGTGGATGAGACAATGAGGTGGCCATGTTGGTTGTATTTGTATCAGTAGGCTGATATGAAGGTTGTAGCAAATAGGAGTGGGATGCTTTGAATACTGTATAGTTATTGAGTTTGCAAGGAATCATCCTACTGCTTAAAAAGGGGGGCTAGGAGTCAAAACTCCTAGGGCAAGTCTAGATTGTTTTTTTTCTAAAGCAGATATGCAAATTTGGTGCTAATTTGCATATCTTCTGATGGCTTTTTTGAAAGTGAAAGTAGTCTGGACGTGGATTTTTGGGGAGGAAAAAACCCTTTTTCGAACCCCCCCCCCCCCGGTTTTCCTAAAAAAAGATTTACGCTGTTTTTCGAAAAAGGGTTTTTTTCTGAAAACCCCCTCACGTCCAGACTACTTTCACTTTCGAAAAACGAGTTTTTGAAAGCCATTGGAAGATATGCAAATTAGCACCAAATTTGCATAGCTCCTTTTGGGAAAAAAAACAACAACCCCGTAGTCTAGACGTACCCTAGATAGTATCCCCAACTCTGGTAGGACTTTCCAAAGAGCATGCTGAGTGTGTCTACACTGTGATAAGGCCTGTGGTGTGGGACAGCTGACTCTAGCTGTGGGACTGTACAACTGAAGTGTAGATATTTGGGCGTGCACTAGAAACCAGGTTCCAAGACCTTGTGGAGCGCTGATCCCTCTGGTGTTGGCTATAAGCTTTGTGGACTGATGTAGTAGATGCGTTTGTACAGTGCATGGTGCATTATGGTCCTGGTTCATGACAGGGCCCAATGACCTGCCACAGTACAAATATTAAACTAATCCCTCTGTTTATAGAGGGAGAACTTAAACTCCTCCTAGACACATTATACTGAAGAATTTTAGATATTGGTCTTCTACTAGTTCAGAAGTGGTAGGACCACTTAGGACAGTAGTGCATGTAGAAATGTACTTAGTCCTCCATCCCCTCTCACACATACACCCCACCACCATGCCCCTGAAATTTCTGGGGCATGGTGCCAAACTTCTGCTTTTCGTTCTCTTGCAGTAACTTCATCTCCTGCCATGATGCCTTAATTTCACAATCTTAATATTGCATAATGTGATCATACTTGTTGCACTTGCCTCTCCACTTTGGAAGACTTAGTTTTAATCTCCTGCAGTTAGCTTTGATTATAACGCCTTAATTATTTTATGGAAAGAACAGTTGCCATTCCCTTTTTTTATTAGCTAGCAAGGACTGGTGCCTCAAACACTGAAGCACTGGTTCTCAGAAGGGATGTAAATAACTTTTTTACTAGGTAACCTGTTAAACACTAAAATGTTAAGTATCAGAGAGGTAGCCATGTTAGTCTGAATCTGCAAAAGCGGTGAGGAATCCTATGGCACCTTATAGACTAATCAAAGTGTTGGAGCATAAGCTTTCCTGGGCAAAGACCCACTTCGTCAGATGCATCTGACGAAGTGGGTCTTTGCCCAGGAAAGCTTATGCTCCAACACTTCGGTTAGTCTGTAAGGTGCCACAGGACTCCTCGCCGCTTTAATAAAATGTTAATAATTTAACTGGTCAACTATGGAGGGCTGGTGGGCCCTAGTGTTAGGGGGTCCTGCCAGCCAGGTAGCCATGGGTGAGGGGGAAGAGGCTGTCACGGCCTGCAGTGGGTGGGAGCTGCTTTGGGTCTGTGGGGGGCTGCTCCAGGCCTGCCATGGGCAGACAGGGCTGTTCCCGCTGGCCCGGCATTCTGGTTTACCAGTTACCAGGCAAGCATGCCAGTAAGGCTAATGCTTACCGAGTAACATCCCTTGTTTTTACATCCCTTGTTCTCAGTTATCCTCCCTTATTAGCTGTCTCTGTGTGTGAAGTGGGAGGCAGGTGAGCAGTCCCCAGGAATAGATGGGCTGATTTTGAGCTCCTCTGCCTCACCCTGCATTCCCGGTACTTTTCCCAAGATACCTAAGGCACATGCACTGTCAGCTGAATGCAGTGTGTGCAAAATGAAGCTTTTTTGCCCAAAATGAAGCTTTTTTCACCAGTGTTTCTACTAATTCAGTTCCACCATCAGTAGCTACAGTGGGGGAACTAATGTAGACCACTGCTCAGATGATTGCCAGTGTTTTAAATCCTACACGAACTATATTCAGAGCAGGTTGTTGCCTGTTGATGCAAGAGCTCCCACCAGTGGAGCTGAAGCAGCAGCAGCAGCAGCAGTGATGGGGAATTTGGGACAACAAAGGCTTAAGACAGGGATGGACAATAATTTTGACTGGGGGCCACTTCAGAAATTTTTCAATTGGCCCTGGGCAGGGCAAGGACACTTCTGTGCTTCTCTGCCCACGGTCCCTGATTGGCCGGGGGGCAGGAGTAGTGCAAAGTCTTTCATTCCATGCCCTCCGGAACACAGAATAGTGATAGAAATGTAGCCGTGTTAGTCTGGTGTAGCTGAAGCAAAATACAGGACTATGTAGCACTTTAAAGACTAACAAGATGGTTTATTAGATGATGAGCTTTCGTGGGCCAGACCCACTTCCTCATCTGATCTGAGGAAGTGGGTCTGGCCCACGAAAGCTCATCATCTAATAAACCATCTTGTTAGTCTTTAAAGTGCTACATAGTCCTGTATTTTGCTCCGGAACACAGTGCTTAGAGTTAGCTGCCAGGGTTGACTCTAAGCCCTGCATGGAGGAGCAGCAGGACCGCTGCAGGCTAGATGAACCCTTTGCCTACCCCTGGCATAAGAGCTGTCTACGCAGGAAGAATGTGGAGTAAGTTAAGGTGTGATTTTCAAGTGAGCTAACTATTCTGTACTAGGTTCGTCAGTGGACACATTTACTGCATGATGCAAGTGCCTTTGTGTGCTTTAGCTTAATATATTTCAAAACATACTACTTTATCAGGGTCAGTAAAAAATCAATGATTTAAAAAAAATGAATGCCTTTTATTTAAATTGGATTTTTAATTTTTAAGAATCAAAATACTACATTTCTTTTTAAAAAATAAGTTGCAATTAAATCTCATCTCAAATGTGCCACACCTTTAATCTTATAAAATGAATTAATGGCTCTAGTCTGTCCAGCCTATCAGCTCTTGCTTCTTGGAAGTTCTGGGCTTTCAATTTCTGTTTCTCAGCAGACTCAAGTAACATGTGCAAAGAAAGATAGGCTGGCTAGATTTGTTTTTGTTCTGTGCTTATGTGGTGGTGGACCTGGGCCTATCATAGCAGAGGAGTTAGTTAAGACATTAACTTAAAGAAAGACAATATATAGGAAAGGATAACAGCAGAATAGAAAAGAACAATGAAGTACAGGTTGCACCTCCCAAAACCAAAATTCTCTAGTCCAGCAACATTGGATGTTCCTGGGTCAGAGAACCCCAGTAGTCTAGTGGCAGGATGGCACTCCAGGAGAGGCTGGGCTGAAGCAGTGGGATGGGGAAGGGATTGGGGCTGGCGGCAGCCTGCTGCAGTGTGGCTGGAACCAGCAGCAGCCCCCAGTAACCCCTAACAGTCCGCGGCACTGGGGCCGGGTGGGGGCAGCCCCTGGCAGCACAGGATCAGGCCGTTGGGGGCTGTGGCAGGGAACTTTCTCTAGTCCAGCAAATTTCCTGGTTCAGGACTGGTAAGCCCCAAAGGTACCAGATAAGAGATGTCCTACCTGTAGACAAGAAAATTGGAAGATATTGTTCAGCACGCACACGACTTCCCCACACTTTAGCCACAAAGAAACCCTGACACAACAACAACAAACCAATCCTGACATGGCTTCTGGGATGCTGTCTGGGAATACTTTGAAGATATTTTTGTTCTCTGGACAAAAATGGAAAATGTGACAAGTGTAAGCAGTGCAAGAAGAAAATTCAGGGCCAAGTTGCAAGAATGAAACATCATAAGGAAAACTGAGTATTGGGAGAAAATTATCTAGGTATGCCTGAAGAACAATGTGGATCAACTAGTTAGTAACTTAAATAATTCACTTCGCAGTGCATAATTCTTCAAGATTCTCTCTATGCCTGTTACTATGAGTGATTTAAGTACATTTTCAAGCGGTCTACTATATTGGATGTTGCTAGGAATTTTTTTTTTAGCTTAGCTAATCCTTATTGCTTAATTAGTTAACTCGGTTTAGAAACTATTACTCGAGTATACAGTGCAGAGAAATTTAGAGTTGTCCGTTTCAACTGAGTCATTTTCGTATTTTATATTCCATAATACGCAGCCCTTATATTGGAACATCACAGCCACAGACCATAATGGTGATGCCATATGTCTGTTCCCTATTCTACTGAAGCATAACACCGCTTTTGCCATTCTTTACTTGTTTTCTCAACAAACAGAAGTGCCAGTGAGTTCAATGGGGCTCACTCCAAAATTAAGCGCACTCAAAGTGCAGTCAGTCGTTGTTTTTTTAGTAATTTGGAATTCAATCTGCATCCTTGCTGAGAAAAAATGTAAACAATTAACTAAATAATATAGTGAGAAGAACAACTATTCAGAATCATTTCTGAATTTTGTTTCAGGATCCCATTTAAGCGGAAGAGATTTAGGGTCTATCTACAACAATTTCAGAATCATCCATTGGTATTTTTACCAGCAGTGCTGCACCTAAATAGATTTCAGACAAAGTATTATTAGCAAGCAAAAGATTTCAGTCATCCAGTAAAACCACCACCATGGATGGGTTTGCAGTAAGGAACAAGAACCATAGATGACAGGATTTCTTGGTTCATTTATGTCACTAATTCGCCTTTTTGCATTGTTAGTGATAAACACTTCATTGACATGGCTGAGTCCTTATACTCTGTCTGGCAGAGCTGACAAATGAACTGTTTCTAAATACACTGTATGAGAGAACTTGAAGAGCATGCAAGAAATACGGAGGGGAAATTAGCTAGTTGAAGCCTTGATGGTTGGAGCAACGTATACAATGATCCAGTAATATGTTCCAGTGTAACAGAAGGTGGGATTGCATATCTTTCAAAAACAATAGATCCATCAGGTAATGCCCACACAACAGAAAATTTAAAAGAAGTGACATTGAAAGCTGTAATAATGTGAACAAAAATTTAACTGTCACATGCACAGTTTTGTCATAGAGAAAATGCAAATATATCAAAGATGAGAAGATTCTTAGAAGGAGAAATAGGAGTATGCTCCTTAATGGCTGCAGTGCGCTTTTAATGCATCTTTTAGCCAAAGACTTAAGTGTGTCTTCTCTAAGGGGTAAAACAGTGTTGTAGAACATAATACTTCTGTAACAACCACTTTGCTTCAGCTTCCCTGAAGAGATCAGAAGGATCCAAACTAATTCTCTCTTGAAAGGTTTGATGGAGTTCTATGGTTGGTTGATTTGAACAATTAATTAAGAAAATTGGCCTATTCTCATAAAACTTCGTGAAGAAAATTGTGATTAAATAGATGGAAATATCTCATCCACAGAATTTAACATTGGATTAAAGAGGGATGTAGAGGGATACGCTCAGTATACTGAAACCTGTTGTTCATAGCCTTAAGCAAACTTGAGAGAAATTGCTGCTGCATTGCTGATGCTCTCAAAATTTCGAAGGCATTTCCAGAGACATTGATAAAAGAAATATCTCACTAGAAAGTTAAACTGCAGGCAGCAAAGAAGCAAATGGATAGAACACTCACTCTACCTCATTTTCTTCTGAATATTCTTAACCCCAGGTATAAAGGTAGATGTCTAACTTCTGAAAATGTAGATGGTTTTGTTAGTCTTTAGGGTGCTACTAGACTATTTTTCCTGTTACAGACTAATTCTGTTACCCCTCTAAAGCTTCTGAAAATGATACTGCTGCCATGAACATGGGCATCTCAAAATCACTCCTCAGTTATGCCAGTCATAGTATATTTCAGGGCCTGAGCAAAACTGCCCGAAGTCACTCCCCTGAATTGGTGGAAATCATTAGCCAGGCACCTTGAAACTAACTTTTCACAGCAATAGGTTCCTCTCTACAGGCACAGAGAGAATTTCCATTCTTTGGTTTTATTCACTTTTAAAGCTAAGAAATTGACTAGGAGTTTAAAAAGCAGGAAAATTCATATTTCTATTTCACTCTATGAATGAAAATGATAGTGATGAAGATGAGAGCTAATTGTAGAAATTTTAAAGACAACATATATTTAGCGTTCTGAGGACTTGTCTGTTAGAGTTAATAAAATTTGAAAATAAAAAAGGTTATGGATGCAGCCATCAGAAGGCAATTCAGGAGACTGCTGCAATAGCAAATGTGAAACATTTATGTAACATTTAATATTTAGTTTAATGAAATATAAATGCTTGTGTTTGTATGATGTAATTCTTAACATTTCCAATGTTCTGCTGCTACATCCGCAGCTTGACATGGAAATGAGTATTATGTACTGTTTCCTAAATTAATAAAAATCAAATTATGTAAAAAATTACACAGAATAGACCTTCTTAAGATGTAAATGCTGTACTGAGTTATAAAGTAGAATGTTTTAGTGATCAGATTTGCACCATTCTTTAAGAAAAATGTGAAGTTTTATCAGTTGAAAACTTAAATTTTTCTTGGCGATTTAAATCAATCCACTCTTGTTTAAACTATGTGGAGAGCATTTTTAATGTTCCGTAAGAGGGTCCATATGGG
Organism: Pelodiscus sinensis; assembly: GCF_052426305.1. NCBI lineage: Eukaryota > Metazoa > Chordata > Testudines > Trionychidae > Pelodiscus > Pelodiscus sinensis. The sequence goes on from NC_143082.1 coordinate 10,420,424, forward strand.
GAGTTCATGTGAAATAGCTATTGCATTTTCACTTAATTCTCTAACTTACCTCACACTGACGTGTGTAGACAAGACCTTAGATTGGAAGTTAGCAGAGGAACGAAGGTCTCAGGATCATTTGTTAATAATTTTTGGTGTTTCATTGTGATGTGCTACCAGTTTAATTTGTTTTCAGTCATTCTTGCTCTTTATAATTCTCATTTCTGTTGAAATAAATGAGATCCTAGTGATGTATTTCCTAACTTTCTCCATTATTCTGTCTGTCTCTGATACAGACTCCCAAGGGTTTCTCTTTTACACTTTAGCATCACTTGTATAGTTTGTTTCAATAGTATGGATTGAATACTTCCTTCTCCCTTTAACTGGTTAATTATTTTTTTAAAATTTCTGAAATTTGAATTGCACATTTAATTTGTTCTCTTAGGCTTTGAAATATTCTCAGTTTTCTGTCCACCAATCATCCTTTTTGAAATAGTGATAGAAATGTAGCCGTATTAGTCTGGTCTAGCTGAAACAAAAAACAGGACTAACAAGATGGTTTATTAGGTGATGAGCTTTCGTGAGCCAGACCCACTTCCTCAGATCAAATTGTGGAAGAAAATTGTCTCAACTATATATACCAAAGGATACAATTTAAAAAAATGAACACATATGAAAAGGACAAATCAAATTTCAGAACAGAAGAGGGATGGGGGGCGTGAGGTAAATGTCTGTGAGCTAATGATATTAGAGGTGATTATTGGGGAAGCTATCTTTGTAATGGTTAAGATAATTAAAGTCTTTGTTCAAACTTAGGCATAAAGTGTCGAATTTAAGCATGAATGACAATTCAGAGGATTCTCTTTCAAGTGTAATCTTAAAAGGTCCTGTAAACAGTTTCTTGCCATTTCAACCAGAAAGGACATTGTCTCAACTACTTCATTATGACTTGATTACTTGCATCCTGCTTCAAAGACCTTTTAAGACCACACATGAAAGAGAATCCTCTGAGCTGTCATTCATGCTTAAATTCGACACCTTACGCCTAAGTTTGAACAAAGACTTTAATTATCTTAACCATTACAAAGATAAGCTTCCCCAATTATCACCCAATATCATTAGCTCACAGACATTTACCTCACTCCCCCCCATCCCTCTTCTGTTCTGAAATTTGAGTTGTCCTTCTCATTCATATGCGTTCATTTTTTAAAATTGTATCCTTTGGTATATATGGTTGAGACAATTTTCTTCCACAATTTGATCTGAGGAAGTGGGTCTGGCCCACGAAAGCTCATGACCTAATAAACTATTTTGTTAGTCTTTAAAGTGCTACACAGTCCTGGTTTTTTTGTTTTGTTTTGTTTTTGTTTTTTTTAAATAGGTCATTCTTGTTTAAAACCATCTTATGAAGATTTCCTTGGGTATCTTCTTCTTGTAGTTTCTAGGAATGTAAAATCATGTTTAATCAATTAACCATCTAAACATTAGGTTAACCCTAATGTTTAACCGACTGAGTGGGATCCTGGGCAAGGGACCACTCCTGCCTGGCTGGAGCAGCCCGCAGGCTGTGAGGTTCCCACCTCCTACTCCCGCCGGCCAGGGCTTCCATCTCATCTCCCAGCCCTGCTAACTGGAGCTCCTGGTGGGGCAGCTGCTCCTGAGCACCAGTTAACTGTTACCCAGTAAGCATCTCCCGGTGGGGGGGGGGGGGGATCCCTATGAGATAAGTAGTTAACTGATTACCCATTTACTTCCCTGGTAGTTTCCTATGTTTGTACTGCTCACCTGCATGAGACTATGTGCTCTGCAGGGCAGAGACTTGCTTGGTGACTGAAAAGCACCATATTAAGGTACAGTGTTCCATAAACTTATTCACTTTTATTTTTTACCAATATCCTCATTTTGTTACATCTGTAATGATTCTGTAATTTATCATTGCTGATTGATCTGTTTTCACTGTGGGTCAATCAGTGAAACTTTCCAGCTTCATCCATCACTACAGGTCACCATTATGGTGGCCTATCCCTTCCCTCACTTAATAGTTAGCAGTGGGATTTTCATGGCTTTCACTGCTTGCCATCAGTCTGATACAATCTGACTCTGAAATAAGGGCATCCCCTAAAACAGGAGAGGGGAACCTTTTTTGGGTCGGGGGGGGGGGGGCGTTGGCCCACAGAAAAATCAGTTGAGGGCCACACAAAAATGAGAAGCCAAAAGAAAACCCTTACTGACGTGGCCCTTGGCTGAGGAGGAGAAAGTTACTTCCCATATTCCCCTTACACACCAGAGCCTAAGGGGGGCTAGCCTAGTAGAGGTTAAGTGCTCCAGCTCCACGGTGGGGCAGCAGGGAGCCTGGAGCAGCAGTGCCGGCCCTCCTATACTTGGGGGGTGGACTCTGAGCTCGGGGGCCAGATCCAGGCAAGCTAGGGGCTGCACCCAGTCCTCAGGCCTTAGGTTCCCCAGCCCTGCCCTAAGTTTACTGGCATCTGCTTCCTCCAATTTGAATTCCATCATGGTAACATGAAAAGCAGTACTGTTTAATTATAAAGATATAACAGATGTGGTGACATAATGGTGAGTTGTCCAGCTCTTCCTGATAGTTTACAGCCTATTCTGTTATGTCACTAGTTCTCACTGCTCCTTTCTGAGCATGGTAGAGAGATCGGGGAGTTTGAACAAATGCCTGGGAAAACTCATTTCTTAGAGTGGTCCAGAATCTAGTTGTACACCCTGACTTTTAATATTGTCAGAGTGCACTTGTTTGTTCTTTCTTCTTTTCTGTAAATATTCTAAGACTAAGGTGAGTATCTCCTTTCCTTTTTCAATAGCTCACCTGAAGATTGTTCCAATGCCCCTTCAGCCAGTCCTATTGTCTTTCTATGCTATGAGGAGCACAACTTTTATAAGAATAGTGTAATTGTTCAATGCATTTCACAATTTAAAGGGAGGCAAAGTTAGAAGAGAGAGCCTACCTGAAGGGGATAGGCACTTCAGTTTCCCCTCATCCTAGAGCTCTTAGCCTTTGTGGACTAGAACAGTTGAATTTTGTTCCCTAACTGACTTTTCTCCCCTTCTCCTTTGTGAGGGAATTAAATTTTATTTCACTGGCTTGCCAAAGACTTGAATTAGGAAGACAGTCGTGTACAGATCACAAAAAGATAAGGCTCCCATAATGGTAGCGTTTTATCCAGTGTCATGCGGGGTGGAGCAGTGGTTACAGAATTTTAAAAAAAAATTTTTTTGTCAAAATGTTGAATCTATCACCAAGTGACTTCATGTTGTAAGGGTTTTCATAACAAAAGACAGGACTATGCAGCACTTTAAAGACTAACAAGATGGTTTATTAGGTGATGAGCTTTCGTGGGCCAGACCCACTTCCTCAGATCAAATTGTGGAAGAAAATTGGCATGACCATATATACCAAAGGGATAGAATCAAAAAAAGTGAACACACATAAACTAGACAAATCAGATTTTAGAACAGAGGGGGGGATGAGGTTAATGTCTGAGATACTGATATTAGAGGTGATAATTGGGGAAGCTATCTTTGTAATGGGTAAGATAATTATCATCTTTAAAGTCCATTTGTAAAGTGTCAAATTTAAGCATGATTGACAGTTCAGAGGCTTCTCTATGAAGTCTTGTGTTAAAGTCTCTTTGAAGCAGGATGCAGGTAGTCAGGTCATTGAGACAATGCCCAGTCTGGTTGAAATGGCAAGAATGTGAAACAGCTTCTCTTGTTTGTACTTGGCCTCCAAACAAATTAAGATGAGAAACTAGAAAATGTAAAGCTGTGAAAAAGCAAACTTTCTATACATTTATGGGGGAGGAGCATTTATTTACCTAGGTTTTGATTTGTGCACCTTTCAAATATGAATTGAGCTAAGGAAGATATGAAACTTATGCCTATGCATACAGAGACCTAGGTGGTGATTGGGAGTGGGGGGCAAAGAGAAGGATAAGGATTTTCAGTGTGTGAATGAGCTCTAATATAATGAACAGATAGGCTTTTCATAGGTGCCAAAGAGAGCCACAGTTACTGGTAAGTTTTGACAGTTGACCACTATCCGTCTTAAACCTCAAACTGGAAGAATAGATACTCTCTTTGCAAGTGTTGCTGGGAGCTGAACATAATGTCTTACTCTTCATATATTTGACTCAAGGAAACAATCCTCTGATTAATGAGATTTGTTTAGTCACTTGAAATAAGAGTGAGGCTGCTGCAGAGTTCATGGACGGGGAAAAGCAGAGATCTGGAAGATTGTGCCTTTCCTAGAATGACCAGAAAGTGGCTGTTTCTATGTCCTCTTGGTTTGTTTTGTTTAGCTGCCAGGAGACTGCTGCGGAGGAAATCCCCAACTTCCCCAAGGGTAAAGAACAATTCTGGACATTTGTGAAAGTATTCTTTGGCTTCCAGACTCAGAATAAGTGGGAAGATCAGGGAACATGAGATTTGTTTGGACTACATGCTGGCATTCCTTAAAAAAAAAAAAAAAAAAAAAAAAGCTAAATTAATTGGGGTTTTCAGAAGCTAGTCATTGATCCTTCTTCCTCTCTCCTTGCCAGGTCACTGGTGGCATTTGGTAAGAATTTGAGAGTTGATTTTCAGTGCCACAGATATAATATGGGATTTGGTTAGCTGTAATTTTCAGGATAATATAATCATGCTATGAAGATTATATTGTTCAGTATTAAAGTGCCCTAAAATAAGATTTTTCATGTACTGTAGAATGACTAGCCCGATCCCAAATGGTTTGCTTTTAAGATCTATGAATGCTGAGGAGTTAAAATGCAACTTTTTTGCTATCTTGTGTTGCCAGTTTGTTCTCTGGCCCCTCTCTGTGACTCTGCTTTGATGTCATTGGCTGAACAATCTGGATGGAAGTCTAATTACTTTGTTCCTTCTGTTAATTGGGAGGCAGGTGGGCAGAGGCAGGTGGTGCTGCAACTTTGTAGTTTGCCAAATTTATTCCTAAGACTTGTTTTGTCTTTGATGACCTTGTTTTTTTGGTATCACTGCATTTGTCGTGTAACATTCCTGTGTTTGCCTCAATTGGATCATTCTTGGCTGAGTCAGCAGTGGTTTAACACCTTTTTACCCTCTGCAAATATTGTAATAAACTCAAGATATGTTACAGCACCTCATCTGAGGGTACTGCCATTCAGACCTATGAGAGAAGGTGGAATTTCTGAGCTTCTAAACAGCATGTTTCTACATCTGGCTGGTACTTTGCAATGAGAGAAGTCTCAGTTGTACAGTGTTTCTGGTCAGCTTTCTTTTATTGGGGAGTAAGTTTTATGTAAGTTCTGTCCTCTACCATTCCATCCCCTTGCTGAAGGGAGTTAAATACTCAAGTTCCTCCCGGAGGGTGTTGAACAGTTGGATAGATGTTGTGACTGCCTTGGTCAGATTTCCTTTACAGAAGGGAAACAGAAGTCACAGGCCGCATAAAGTTATAGCCATTTAGAGTGCTGATAGTATGGGAGGAAGCCTTATTGCTGTTGATAAGAGGCTTTCCACTCTCCACCCTAAAACATCAAGACACATAGAGGGACTCCCTGCCCCTACTTACATAGTTACTTGTGATCCCTGGTCCAGTGAAGAGCAGAGAATGACTTCACATTTAGATTTGCCTGTCTTCTCAGAAGAGCAACCCTCTAGAACAGTGTTTCCCAATTTTATTTGGCGGAGGAACCCTTTTCAGCTTTTCAGAATCTCAAGGAACCCCTAGGTTTGTCAAGCAAAAAAAAGGGGGGGGGGGGCAGGAGGAGAAAGGGACCCACCAATTCATGAAAATCACATTCCTTCCCCAAGTCCCCCCCCCCACCTCCCTTCCGTGAGGCCTCATCCGCTCTGTTCCCCAGCTCTCCATCACTTGTTATCCCCAGCCCTTATACCTGTCTCAATCTAGTGAGAGTGAGGTGTGGGGTGGCAATGAGGGATTTGGGTGTGGGAAGGGGTGAGAAGTACAAGCTCTGGGAGGGAATTTGGATGCAGGAGAAGGGGCTGTTGGCTCAGGGAGGGGGCTCCAGGCTCAGGAGTGTTGGGTGCAGGTGGAAGGTTGGGATGCTGAGCAAGCCAGGGCTCGTGGATGTGAGGGTGCAAGAGTTTGGGCTGGATATGTGAGGGACTCAGGGCAAGGAGGCTGTGAGTATGATGGGCTCAGGACACAGATTTGTGATGTGTGGATGGTGCAGGAGTGTTGTGGCAGAAGACTGAGGATGTGAGATGCAGAAGTTTGGGGATGTAAGAGGCTCAGGACAGGGGGTTCCAGTGTATGATAGGCTCAGATTTGGGGTCAGGTGGTGCAGGAGTGTTATGATGATGCAGTGAAATGGGGGTTTGGTCCCAATTGGGGGCTTGTTGGCCTGGCTTCATTTTTAAAATAAAATATTGTCAAACTCAAAAGGTTTTAGCGTTGTCTTTATTTATGAGCGGAGTGAGGAACCTGTTTTGAGTCAAAGGTCACTGACCCACAGAAAAGTCAGTTGGGGCCACACAAGTGAGATGCAAAAAAACAAAAAAAAAACTCCTCCAAAAACGCCCAAGCCTCACTAATGTGGTCTGAAATGTGCTGGTGGGGGTAGGGGACAGAGTGCTAGTGGGGGCTGGGGAGAGGGTGCTGCTGGGTGGAAGGATGCTGGCTCAGGTAGCAGGGTGCTGTGGTCATGGACATGGTCCTGCTGGGCACTAGGGTGACTGGCAGGGTGCTGGGACAAGGAACAGGGTGCTGCTGGGTGCTAGAGTGGATGGCAGAGTGCTGGGGCCAGGAGCAGGGTGGTGCTGAGTCCTGGAGTGTGAGGCAAGGTGCTGGGGTCAGAGCGGTGTTAGGTGCTAGGGTGGATGGCAGGGCTGCAAAGGAGCGGGATAGCGATGGGGTGCAGGATCTGGGAAGGAGGTGGGGGGCAGAAGGGATCAAGGTCTGGGTGGTAGGTAGGGTGCAGAAGCAGGCTGGATGTAGGGTGTCTGGCCAGGGGGAGGGAGCAGGAGCAGATTGGGGGTAGGGTGCAAGGAGGGCACTTGGGTAGGAGTTGGACCTCCCTGATCTGGCACCCTCTGGATCTGACTGGTCCCAGATGAGGAGTTTTTGGACAAGGGGAAGTCATTTCAGGGCTCCTGGTTCTCCCCCCCCTTCCCCCACACCCTCCTCTGCTGTCCTGACTCCTGTTCTTCTCACTGTCCTCAGCCCTCCTGCAACCTGCCCCCCCTCCACCAGCCCTTCTCTCCTCCTTGTGCCCACTCCTCCAGTAGCCCCACTCCGATCATGTGAGCTACCCCTCCTCATCCCCTCTAACACCTCCCTCTACAAACCTGCCCCGTGTCTCTCCTCTGGTGGTGGTCCCTCCACTGCAGGTGTCTGCCCTTCTGCTTCACCCCCAGAATCCCTTGGACCTGCACCTTCTCTTACCCCTGCATCCTGCCTCCCCCTTCCCTCACTTGCCCTGTCCTTTTTGCCCCCTTTTTCCCTGATGCCCACCCCTCACCACCCTCTGCCCCCATTCCCCTCATGCCCCTGTGCCCTCTCACATGACTTGCTCCATCCCGACCTTCCTCATGTCCACCCCTTCTTTCAAGCCTTTTCCCAGCACCTCCCCCTCCTCCCTCTAGCCCCAATACCCTTACCCTGTCCCCCTCCCTCCTGCCTTTTTCCTCATTGTCTGCACTTGGTCCCCTGCCATTTGTCTCTCCTCCACCGCTGTCCCTTTGGTGCCTTCTCCTTCCCCTCCGCCTCCGCACAAGCACCTTCCACTCCCAGCCCTTCCCCTTCCCCTTTGCACAAGCCTCTTCCCTCCCTCTTCCTCTCCCGTACCTTCTGCCTTCCAGTTTGTGGGGCCGGAGTCTGTGCTCTGTCCCCGGACTCCGAACCCGCAACTCAGCCATGCGGCGCAACACAGCACCCAGAAGGTTTAAAATCCCGGGCCATGACGTTACGTCACGTCCGGGCGTCTCCCCACCCACTGGTTTGAGCACGCTGTGCAGGGCAGCAGCAGCTAGCAAGGGGGAGCTCAGAGAAGGTTGCGCACGGCAGGGACGGGACGGGGACGGTGGAGAGACGCTCTGGGGCCGGGACCCGCTCCAGCTCCAAATATTGCTGGAGCATGGGCACCACGAGCCCACACAACTCGCTGCCTATGCCTCTGCTGGCTCTCTCTCTCTTTTTCAGAGGGGGAGGGGGCGGGGGAGTGCCAGCTCCTTGCAGAACCCCTAGTTCTGCTCCGGTTGGGAAACACTGCTTTAGAACACTGCTCTATAAAGGGTTGTGCATAGCTGGGTAGTCCCAGAAGCTGTCATAGCCCTTTTCCCCTAAAATACTGGAGATGGGGTACTGGGAAACATAATTAATAAAGTACCCCTCAGATTCTCAGAAACAGCAGCTGCCTACTCCTAAGCACAAAACTATTAATAGCCCACAGCTTCTAATGGATAGCAGGTTTAAAACTAATAAAAGAAAGTTCTTCACACAGCGTGTAGTCAACCTGTGGAACTCCTTGCCAGAGGAGGCTGTGAAGGGTAGGACCATAATAGAGTTTAAAGAGACGCTAGATAATTTCATGGAGGTTAGGTCCATAAAAGGCTATTAGCCAGGGGATAAAATGGTGTCCTTGGCCTCTGTTTGTCAGAGGCTGGAGAGGGATGGCAGGAGACGAATTGCTTGATCATTGTCTTCGGCCCACCCTCTCTGGGGCACCTGGTGCTGGCCACTGTCGGTAGACAGGATACTGGGCTAGATGGACCTTTGGTCTGACCCAGTACGGCCGTTCTTACGTTCTTCAATTCCAGAGTCTGCCAATCTTTGATAGAATTCACACCTTGACTTGTGAACCTCACATTAAGAGTTTGTCTTTCTGCTCCCACTCCTTGGGTGGCTGAGATTCTTGTTCCATGGGCACCATCCTCACTTATGGCTCATGTACCAGTGTTTTAGTCTTTTCACAAGAGCTAGGTATTAATATTATTTTTGGAAGTTTCTTTCCAGGTCTAATAAGTGAGGTGAAGAGAGCACTGAAACAGAATAGTCAACTGTTTTACCTCTCTTCTCCTGGCAAGGGCTAATTCTTCGTATTACTCATAAATTTCTCTTCGACCCTCTCCAGGCTTTCCAACGATCTCAGCAGCTAACTCCTCTACTGCAGCCATTTTGCTGATAGTTAAGAAATATTCCTACCTTTGCTTTCTGAGTATCAAGAATCAAATGTATAGCAAGGATTTTTAAAATTGCCACCTCTTTCATACTTGCTGGGTTAGCTGCAATGGGCTTAAAAACCACAAGAGTGACACAGTTTGGAATGCTGGCACAGAGGTAGATTGAAGCAGGTCCCATTGTGCCCTTTTCTCTGTGAAGACTGCTCTAAATCAATGAAATCTATTGGCAGTTTTGCAAACTTGCCTGATGTTGGAGCTTCAGAGCACAGGCTGCTAAACAAAGAACAGCCTTAGCATCTGGTTTTTGTTGGAAACATTAAAACATACTTCAGAGAGCTTTATTAATAATGCAAACTCTAAACCCTGAAAGAGTGACAGAAGTCTCTCAAAAGATGACATCCATAGTCACTCCTTTAACTCTCCTTATAGGCTGATTTCTTTGGCAGTAGTACAGACCTTGTATCTGGGGTGAAATGTCTGCTGAACTGTAGAACAAGAAGAATTCAAGAATTTCATTAGGCTTCCTTTTGAGTCAATTAAGAGACGAAAAAGTAAAATGAGGGGAGAAATAGCCTTGTCTATAATAGAGGTTGGTTTACGTACTATGACAGGAGAACGTCTCTCGTCAGCGTAGAGTTTACTGTGAAGTGATACAGCTGGCTGCTGTAACATATCCAGTGTAGATGAGCCCTTTTTCTTTTAATTTGGGATGGCTTTTCTCCCCTGCAACCTCTTGAAGAAGAAATACTTGCGGTACTCGAGGCATAAATGTTTTTGATTTATCAGCAAGCCTTCTGTCTGCAAGCTGTTGTCAGATAATTGAGATGCTTATAACTTTTCTTTTAAGCATTTTCATCTATCTGACTAGAACCTTACTCATTGAGTGAGGTTTCTTGGAATTGAAAACCTTGCTCATTTGTTGTGCTGTAAATTCCTCCATTGGGTGAGTCATTAAATCAAGGTTTCACATCACAATTTGATCTGAGGAAGTGGGTCTGGCCCACGAAAGCTCATCATCTCATAAACCATCTTGTTAGTCTTTAAAGTGCTACATTGTCCTGCATTTTGCATCACAATAGAGTGATATCCTTGTGTTTCTGATATCACTGGGCATAGGAATCCTGTAGCACCCTGACAGGGCTGGCTTTACCATGAGGTGAACTGAGGTGGTCACCTCAGGTGCCAGTCGGGGCTCGAGGGGGGCGCTACTAGGCCCCAGAGTGTAGAAAATTGTCTGCTGCTGGTGCAGCGAGGAGGCATGCGGGCGTCATTTGAGCTCCCTGCCTCAGGTGCCAAAATGTTGTGGGCCGGCCCTGCACCCTAATGACTAATAAATTTATTAGGGCATGAACTTTTGTGGACTGCAGCTTTGTGCATCTGATAAAGTGAGCTGCAGACCATGAAAGCTCGTGCCTTAATAAATTCGTTAGTTTTTAAGGTGCCACCAGATTCCTTGTTGTTTTGGCTTAAACAGACCAACAATACACTCTCTGAAACTTATCAGAAATACAGGATTTCTGCGAAGTGGGGTGTTGGGTTTTTTGTTTTAGCATACTGGTATCTCTGAAACTTTGCAGGCAATCCCCATGTAGCTGAATTCCCTTGCATGCTCCCTGTTCCACACACTCCTTTTTCTGAAGCTTCAGGGGGTAGCTGAGTTAGTCTGTTACAGAAAAAACAACAAATGGCCTGGTAGCACTTTATACACTAACGAAACATGTAGCTGGTATCATGAGCTTTCGTGGGCACAGCCCACTTCTTCAGATGACCGGAGTTATTGCAGATGACTCCGGTCATCTGAGAAGTGGGCTGTGCTCACGAAAGCTCGTGATACCATCTACATGTTTCGTTAGTGTATAAAGTGCTACCAGACCATTTGTTTTTTCCTTTTTCTGAGATGGTTTATTTAAATACTTGAAACAAATGTCAAAATTATTTTCGTGATTGTTGGGTTATTAAAGTTTAACCTGTCCATATGTTCTATGTGTGTGTTTTTTTCCAGTGTTGCTAAGAAATGCTTCCCTTTAAACACTTCATCTTGTTCTAATTTTATGGTCCCATTGTAGTATTTATCTAGCTTTAGTTATTTCTTGGCAGTCTTGTATCCCATTTTGTTTCATATGAAGGTGAAAGCAATGAATAACTCAGCATGTTCACAGAGGAAGAATAGTCTTGTAGGTAAGACTATTGGGACATAACAAGGTCTGGGTTCAATTCCTGATATTGCCCTTGAGTCCCAGCATGCTCTGTGCTTTAATTCACAGCCATACAGGAAAATACTACTTTCCTTTCTGTTATCTGTTTTGACTGTAAAGTCTTCAGGACAAGGACTGTCTTCCTTTGCATATAGTTCCCTGATCTTTGTTCAGCTTGTAGGTACTAACCTAATAGAAATTGAATAATAATGCCTCAGGAATAAATCAAGGTAGAAGCTTGTATGTTTCAAAGGAGGAACACAAAGAAAAATGGAACGATTCCAAAGTAGATCTGTGGATCTGTGAGGAAACTAACTGGGATTGGAAAAAAAAGAACCTAAAATGTACATATGAACTCCAGTCAGTACTGGTTTTTGGCTAAGAAAGGGGTCTTGGGGGAAGGCAAAGCCTAATCATTTTTTAAAAAGAGATCACAGGATTGCTTTTTGTTCCACATAGATTAAATTGTAGGGAAAGTTTAATTGGCTGTGCATTAATCTGGATAACTTGCCTGTGGGATCTCTTAAGGAAACTGATTGCTGAGAACATGGAAACTCCCCTTCTCCTGCAGCGTGATGTTTGCAAAATGATATAGAGCTGTTTAGAACAGGCATGCTCTTATGGATAAGAATGTTACTGTCATAGTGGTGCCAGCTCACAGGAACTCCCTCACTTTCACTAGGAATCCCCATTTCCTGTAAGAAATTTGCTGTGAGCTGAAATTTGGCCTCAGTTTGAGCCTTTTTAGTGTTAATCTCTTTTGGTGATTTTTAAAGTAGTACAAAGAAACCCAAGCATCCTGACTTATTCCATTAGTGCACTGCAGGAAAAAAAACCCTAGAAATTCAGAATTTGCAAAATTTATATAAATGATGAGGCAAATGCTATTTTGAGATAATAAAACCCAAGTTGTTAATATAAATATTGGTTGCTATACAAACATAGGAACTTGCATACAGACAACAATTTATGGAATAAAAGACAGATGGGGAATTCAGTAAGATAATAGAAAGTTCTTATATAGTGCTTTTCATACATAGCTTTTGAGGAGCACAGAGGTGAAGTCACTTGACCAGTACACATTAGGCTTTTAGCAGAGCCCAAAATTTTCCACTAGGTCACATTATCTAGTGTGAAACAGGGGCATATCTTTCATCTTTAGGTGGGAGGGGAAAACAGTGAAATGACCAAAAAATATTTTATTGCGATAAAATGAGCATCCAGTGTTATGTAGGTCACTATATAGATGTTACATAAGAACCGTCATACTGAGTCAGACCAAAGGTCCATATAGCCCAGTATCCTGTCTGCCGACAATGGCCAGTACCAGGCTCCCAGAGGGAGCGATCACAACAGGTAATCCTCACATGATCCCTCCCCTGTCACCCACCTCCAGAGAAACAGAGGCTAGGGATACCATTCCTACCCATCCTGGCTAATAGCCATTGATGGACCTAAGCTCCATGAATCTATCTAGCTCTTTTTTTTAATTCTGTTAAAGTTCTAGCCTTCACTGCATCCTCTGTCAAGGAGTTCCACAGGTTGACTGTGCTCCGAGTGAAAAAAAACTTCCCTTTGTTTGTTTTAAACCGGTTGCCTATTAATTTAATTTGGTGACCCCTAGTTCTTACATTGTGGGAATAAGTGAATAACTTTTCCTTCTTTTCTTTTTACATACCAGTCATGATTTTTTAGACCTCTATCATATCCCCCTTAGTCTCCTCTTTTGTAAGCTGAAAAGTCAAAATCTTTTTAATCTCTCTTCATATGGGACCCGTTCCAAACCCCTAATCATTTTTGTTGCCCTTTTCCAAACCTTTTCCAATGCCAATATATCTTTTTTGAGATGAGGCGACCACATCTGTGCACAATATTCAAGGTGTGGGAGTACCATGTTTTTATATAGAGGCTATAAGATATTTTCTGTTTTATTCTCTATCCCTTTTTTAATGACTCCTAACGTTCTGTTTGCTTTTTTTGACTGCCACTGCACACTGAGTGGATTTTTTCAGAGAACTATCCACAATGACTCCCAAGATCTTTCTCTTGAGTAGTTGTAGCCAAATTAGTTCCCATCATCATATATACAGTTGGGATTATTTTTTCCAATGTGCATTACTTTACATTTATCTACATTAAATTTCATTTGCCATTTGGTTGCCCAATCACTTAGTTTGGTGAGATCTTTTTGAAGCTCTTCACAGTCTGCTTTGGTCCTAATTATCTTGAGCAGCTAGGTATCATCTGCAAATTTTGCCACCTCGTTTATCCTTTCTCTAGATCACTTATAAATAAGTTGAAAAGGATGGGTCCCAGGACAGGCACTTGGGGGATCTCACTAGTTACTTCTCTCCACTCGGAAAACTTGCCATTTATTCCTATCCTTTGTTTCCTGTCTTTTAATCAGTTATCAATCCACAAAAGGACCTTCCCTCTTATCCCATAACAACTTACTTTACTTAAGAGCCTTTGGTGAGGGACCTTGTCAAAGACTTTCTGGAAATCTTAAGTATATTATATCCACTGGATCCCCCTTGTCTACATGTTTGTTTGACCCCCCCCTTCAAAGAACTCTAGCAGATTAATAAGGCATGATTTTCCTTTACAGAAACCATATTGACTTTCCCACATAGTGTAAGAAACTATTTTGCGCCTGTAAACACACAAACATGCACATTATATTATATGTATTGCATGCTTAGTGGTACCTTTTTAAGAAACTGTCTTGGGAGACAGTGACTTTTATTAAAAGGAGTGTTCGTTTAATAGGATTGTTCCCCTCATTTCAATATGGTGAGCCAGGGATTTATACAATTAGGTGGAGGAGAGAGAGAGTTGCCTATGCTTTCTGAAATGTGGGGATTAGGCTAGTTAGTCACATTTTGGAGCACACTAATCTAAGTTAACCAAGACTCAATAAATGAAAGTTGCATAACATGCATGCAGAGTGTCTGTATTTCCTTCATATTGGGAAGTCCGTTTCCTTCATCTCCAGCAGTTACCAGAAAATGAATAAAATTACAGTGTAAGTGCACTGAATTCCTCTAACAGTTTATACAGGTACCTTCAGTAATCCAGAAATCCAATATGTTAGCTTGTCTTGATAACTTTTAGTAGAGTTGTTAAAACTGAAACAAAGGATGTTCACATGCTTTAAACTGGAAATAATTAAATTTTAAATCTAATCATCCCTGGCTCTATCATCCCTGCCTCACTCCCAGGCACTGAAATAAATAAATTCTGCGGTAAGTTTAGAACCTTTTCATTAATTAATTTGTCAAATAGGTGACACAGCACATATGGTTCATAAGATTATTACCCATAATACCTAGGCATAATGGGGTCGATTAAAGATAGAATGGCAGCTGAGACTCTGAAATGCTTTTGTGGGATTAAGATGGAATCTCTTATTCTTTAGCATAGTTTTTAACACTAAATTCATTGAAATATAACTAAATACTATTTAAAGCAGTGTAAATCTACTCAGGTAAAGTATACCCTATGGCCTTAATTATGACCCAGATTGACCCAGTCAAGTACAACAGTTTGTAAAGCGCAGAATGTTTAGTAGATTAAATATTGTGGGATAATCTTGAAATGACTAATTTTAAAATGGAACCTGTGATTTAGAAGCATTTAAATTTGTTTATTATGAATCTCTAATGTTTTTCCATCTATGGATTTCTGTTAAGTTTGTTTGCTATGCAGTGCTGTAGATGCAGACTTTTGTAAGTCTGTGCTGAAGGTGAATGGCTGTGGCTTTTCTGAATTAAAATAGTTTAGTCATAATCTTCTTATGCTTTTAATACTGATAACACAGTCAATATAATGCTAATACTTAATGAACAGGCCTTTGTAAGAGTGCTACTGCAAACTTTGAAATTCAGGAGAGCTTTCCCATGGAATTGAATGAAAACAAGATGATGCTTTTTAAAATAAAACTGTAAAGCAAAACAGATTTGTTTCTGCACTTGACTATTAGTTCAGGACATATTGAGAGACTCATTTTAAAAGAATGAAATATCAGGCTCTTTTTACTGGATGACTCTCATCATAGTTGGCTCTGATGGTGATCAGCTCAAACCCGCATCTCTCCCAGATGACAGGTTTTAAGGTTGCATCAAAAGTGGGCCTTCAGCAGTTAAGGAATGATGTAAATGTGTTTCTAACAATGTCTAGCTGCTGTAGACCAGAACATGTGTTAAAGCACTGTCTGATGTGGTTGTGAGACTCTTGTGGTCCTACTCATGGGGTCTAGCCACACGGTGTAAGAAACTAAGTTTTAAATGTGGTTTGTGAGTTGGATTAAAAGCTTATTGTTTTTATGGAAATTAATTCTTTCCCTGAGTGCGAATTGCAGCTTGGGTTTGAGCTTGGAGCTGTGATGTTGGCGTTTAATGAAATTAATCAGTAAGAAAAAGGAAGTAAAGACCTGTGTGGTTTTTTTAATGTTAAATAAATTTTTTTTGTTTTTTTAATTTTAACAAAAAAAATTAACACACGAGAGGACAATGAGGCGGTCATTCTGAATCATAAAGGAATGCTAATGGTCACAAGCACAAGTCTTATAATTTGCAGTTTACCAACTGGGGATGATACCTAGCCCTGGGAGCCTTTTCTAAGCTATAGAAAAGGTATGGTGCTTTAGAGTCTGGTATCCAACATGTTATAACAAACATGTAAAAATCTAATGCAGACAGGGTAGTTTTAATACATGCTAAGCTGATTGAATTGCAGTCTAGGCTTCCCCCTTTAGGCTTTAACACAGCTACTTTAGCATGTGTTAGACAGCATTCCTTCTTTGCATCCAGGTTCTCATGTATTAGCTAAACATGATATGTATATCCTAGACTAGACAAGGTTTAGAATAGGGGGGAGCAAAATACAGTCCGTGGGCCACATCTGGCTGTTCTAACATTTCTGTCTGGCCTGCCATGACACCAACAGGGGTTTGTCAACCTGTGGCTCTGGAGCTGCAAGTGACTCTTTGGTTGATCCTTGTGATCTCTGGGTCACTAAAAATCCAGTGGTGAAGCAGGGCTCAAGCAGCTGCTGCTGGCACATCTTTGCATGCTCCCGGTGTGTGTGTATGGGGGTGGTTCCACATGCTGCCTAGCCCCAGCTCCATCCTCTTACAGGCAGGAAAATGGCCAATGGGAGCTGCAGAGGCAGTGCTTGCAGATGCAGACAGCACATAGAGATCTCTGACCCCCTTCCCTGCTCCTTGGGGCACATGGAGATGTGCCAGCAGCAGCTGGTCGCTTTCAGGAGTGACATGGAGCCACAGCATGTAGGCAGCCTGCCTGAGTTCTGCTGCACTGCTAGCTAGGAGCTACCTGTTAAGTAAGTGCCCTCTTGCCAGAGCCTGCACCTTGCATCCCCTCCTGCATGCAAACTTCCTCCCAGAGTCCACTCCCCTCACCTTCACACTGTGCAACAGCCCAGAGCTCCCTCTCGCACCTCCTCTTTTAATATAGCAGAAATGTGTGGCCTGCAATGACTTGACTTAAAATTAATGCATAGGCTCCCTTGCAAAAATTATTGCCCACCCCAGCCTAGAACTGTTGGTTTCCTGCTTGGTATGTGTTTGTGGGTCAGTGCTGCCATTTGATTCAGGATCTGTTTCCTACCAAGGACAAGAAACTCAGGATCAAATTGCAGCAAAACCAGACTCTATTTTGTATAGCCACTTTTGAAACAGTCTGTGTCCCCAATGTCTTTTGAGCTAAATGACATCATTTCAGGAGTGGTGGTAGAACCTCACAGGGCAAGATAGGAGTGAGAAAAGGGTAGGTGTAAGCAAACAGAAATACAGTATGTCAAGATAACAGAAACAATGGATACCCTTGAGATATTGGTGCAATGTAGTTAATAGCTTGAGTGATTCCTTTCTTTTTTTGTTGTAAGCCAGTTTATGATATTTACTGTTAGAAGAGAGCAGTTTTTATCCCCATGGCCTGATAGATCCCTCAGACTACAGTAGCAAAGCATTTACAGGAGCCGACTTCATGGGATTCTGTAAATAAGCACTTAGTGTGGACATTTCTAAAATCCGACAAGCCCATTGGAAGGTTGAATATATTACTGGACACATTGTAGTGTTTGGAGTCTTTGTCTGAGGGACCTTCTACGTGACCATTTTCTGTAATTTCGCCATTGTAGTGATTATGGTATTGTTAGACAGTAAACGATTCAGTGTTCTGATTTCAAGGGGGAGGGGCAATGAGGGTGTTGAAAGAAACATTGTCTGAGCATACCAGGATTAGCTGGTGTTACCACCTTGCACTGTTTTAGGACTGCTGCTTAAAATGGATCATCTACTCCAGTGGTCTCCAACCTTTTTAACCATAAGATCACTTTTTCAATTTAAGTGCAATGTAAGATCTACCTCAAACCCAAATACCTTGGCTCTGCTTCCTTTCTGCCCCTTCTCTGAGGCCCTGTTCTTGCTCCACCCCTTCTCTGAGGCCACACCCTGTTCACTCCAGCTCCTTTCCTCCCCCAACCTCCATCACTTTCACCAGCCTGGGGTTGGAGTTTGGGGTGCAGTCTCTAGTCTTGGGCCAAAGGGTTCAGAGTGTGGGTAGGGCTCTGGGCTTAGCTCCGGGCAAGAGATTGGGGTCCAGGAGGGGGTTCAGGGTGCAAGTTCTAGGGAGCAGGGGAACTCACATATGAGGCAGGAGGTTGTGTGCAGGAGGGAGGTTCAGGGATGGGACAGAGATTCAGGATGCAGGCTCTGGCTGGGCACTGTTGAACTGGAATGGCTTCTGGGTGGTGGAGCAGTGGAGTTAAGGCAGGTTTACTCCTGTCCTGGCCCTGCACTACTCCTGAAAGCATCTGGCATGAACAGCAATGGCTCCATGATACCATGTGCTGCCCCGCATCTACAGGCACTGAGACCACAGCTTTTGTTGGCCACTGTTCTCTGTTACTGATCAATGGGAGCTGCAGGAGTAGTGTCTGCAGGCAAGGACAGCATGTGGGAGAACCCCTGCTCTGCCTTTCTCAGGGGCTGCAGGGACATGTCAGTCTCATCCAGGAGTAGCAATTACCATAGGGATAATGACTCCAGCCACGACAGGTTATGCATTTTAGAACTCACTCCTCAAAGAATTAAATTTAAGCATAAGACAAATGAAAATGAAGAAATGTACAGGGCAGTCAAAACTCCAAAACAACCCACTTTACAAGCAGTAAAAGGAGTAACAACAGCAACCCACATACATGCTGGGTTGGGAGATGAGAGTGAAGGGCAGTGTCTGTTTGTGAGAATGACAGAGAGAAACACATTGTGAGAGAGTGACAGAGGTTTGCATTGCCAAGCTCCCTCCATTCCCTTTTCTCTGTGTGGAGACAGGGTACAGAAGGGAAGGGGGGGGCACTTTGACATCAGCATCGCTCCTCTTCTCCCTCCCACACCTTGCACAGCAAATAGGAGGCTCCTGGAGGGCAGCTCCAAATTTAAGGGGACTATTAGCCCCTTACTAAAACTCAGCGGGGTTTTTTGCTTGGCTAGCTCCCAGTATCAAAAGGGGAAGGGTCCATGAGACTGACAATCCCCAGGGACAGTGGGAAGAGGCCAACACTCCAGGTCAGCCTGATTGACAGGTAGGACAGGTCAATGAGGAAATTAGGAGGCCAGGTTCCCTTGTCCTCTGTGTGAGCTGGGATGTTCTGGGCCCCTCTCTGAGAGAGAAGGGGACAGAGCCAGTCTCACACAACCCAAGGAATGCAAGCTGTGATGAGAGGCAGACTTGCAGTGACCAGAGAGCAAAAGAGGTGAGAGGAGCAATGCAAAGAGCTGTAAGCTGGCAAAGCAACATGGTCTGCAGCTGGGTGTGGTGAGCAGCTGGGACCAGCAAAAGGGAAGAGAAGAGGCTCTGGGCTGGGAGACACCACCAGACAAGAGGCCTTGCAGGCTAGACTTGGAGAGGGATTGAAACTCCATCTGGGAGAAGGGTCCTGACACCTACAGCCTGAACTCATGTGGTCACTGCCAGAGCAAGTGTGTCCAATCTGCAGCTGCCGCCCCCCCCCCCCCCTCGCTCCCCAGCAGCACAGCCAGGGCCTGAGAGAGAGCCCTGGGACTTATGAGGAACAGATTGTGGACTGTCCTTACACTCCTCGGACTGCTGTTTGTGATGTCCCTGTGGCACAAAGCGGGGCTATGTGTTCTCTCTTAACCTTGCTCATTTTTTCCTTATTGTTTTCTTTTTAATCAGTTGCTGTTTAATAAATTGTATTCGCTTTGAACTTTATGTAGTAATCAGTCGGCCAGGAAAGTATTCAGGGTGAAGAGAGCACCCTGGAGTGGGGACACCCTAGCCCCTGCCCTAAGTGACTACCAGGTCGGGGATTCAGCCCCAGAAAATCTGGGCCCAGCCTTGTTGGGATTTCGAGGATTCTGCTACTCAAGAGAGTGGAAGAGGAGCCCTCAGGGTCAGGGAGGCCATTGGGTAAAGGAAGTGATAGTGGGGACTCAGATCCTTTCGCTGGTGCACTTCACCGGGGTAGTGTAGAAGCCAGGAAAGTTCCCCACAATAGCAGGGCCATCGCTTACACAAGCTTCCTGGCCAAACCAGTCAGACTCCCCTGTATGAGGCTCCAAGATCTACCAGTAGATTGGGATCTACCACTGATCTACTCCCATTGCTAAAAGGTGCCTTGAGTCACAAAGTGGTGTTAGGAAGTTGCAGGCTCTTCTGTTTGTAGGATTTTAATGTTGGTGTAACATTCAGACTAATCACTTGTGACTCATTGGGCCAATCTCCATTTTAGTGTAAGTCCATTCAATTAAATTATGGTCCACAGAGTTATGTGCACGCTCTCACATCAGTGCTGAGTTTGGCTTATCGATTTATCACAATCCTTCCCTGCTGTTCCCTAAATTGAGCAGAGGGATTTGTATAATGAATACTATTTTTCCTTGAAGGAACAGAAAAAAAATCATATCAAAGGGAACTTTAAAAGCTGTTCTGGTTTTTAAAAAAATCCTTTAAAATCTATTTATAAATAAAAAGTGAAACATCTATGTCAGCTACTGCGTAATTAAGTGTATTCTAGCAAACAAATAAGGCTTAATGTTAAACCAATTATTTTATAAATATTAAGTTTTTCACTTTTCAGTTAATTTCAATTAGTCTTTATTGGCATGACAAACTATTCAAGAGCTGCCAAGTGTAAGAAAAAATACATAACCCTCCTGGATGTCTGGCAAAAGTGCATATCATTGATACCAATATAATCTTGATGAAAATATTTATGATTGTGTTGTTTTCTATATGATACATGTCAATCCCCTCGCACCTAATTAAAATGCCCACTGTTCCAAAATTATAATATGCATAATTTGTATTCCAGCAGTAACTTAAATTTATGTAATCCCCTATCGTGCCAAATGTTGTATTGTACTGTCAGCATCAGTGAGGTCAACAGACAGTGCTAGCATGTCTTTTGCTGCAGTCAGCATAGCATTTATTTTTATGGGTCTCACCATAATGATGGTGGTTTTTAAACATAAAGAATTGGATTTTTAAAAGCCCAACTTTTAACAACCTCAGAATGCAGAAGCCTTTTTCATTACATTTTAACTCCAATATTGGTCTAAATTACTTATTTCCTTTTAATTTATTACCATTTTATAATTAAGGATTTTCAGCTCTAGAACCATAAACCCTTGAATAAATTGGAACATTCCTTATATGTTTACAGATAGTTTATTTTTTTTCCTTCCGGAAGCGAAGCCTTTCTGAATTCAGATTCTTAGCTTGTGTTAATGATACTGTATTAATCTTGGTGGATAAAAATCTTACTAAGGAGTCATCTTACTAAGGGTTGTTTAAATTTATGCCTGCCTTTGAGGAACAATTTAACAGATTTATCACCTCTTGGGGGACCAGCAAGGAGCACAGAGCAGTTTATTCTCATTTTGATTAAGCTAAAAACAACTGTTACATATACAGACTGTGCTCACCCAGGTAATTCCATAATGAGGCAATGCTTATGAGTGAGTTTTTGCAAGATTAGTTTTCTCCTCAAAATTAGAGATGTTAACTTTTTAAAAAATAGCATCTATCTAGATAGAGACCACTTGCAAGTCTTCTGGCATCAGCAGAGCCCCAGGTGGTGAAATGACCTTTTTTTTAGGCAGGTAAAGGAACAACTTAGCATTTGTTCATTTAGGACTTCCTGGCTAGCTGTTGGGGTGGAAGAACATAGTTCAACGTCCATATCTAACTATTTTGTATAGTGTCACTTTTACAATTCTTAAGATGAAATGCTTTGAAAAGTATCAGTTAAAACAAGGAAGTTGATGGGAGGGGGGAGAAGCTAAATAGGTGCATATGCAAAGGGGGAGCAATGGTATCGAGATTTGGAATGATAGGACGTTAATAAGAGAGGGGAAATAAATATGTATGTTAAGAAGCAGGTGTGACGGCGCGTTGGGGGTTCCCCGTCTCCTGCACCCCGAAATGGCACAAACAGACTGCACCAGCCAGTGGAATTGAGGGTGGTTTATTGCTCCTCCAGCACAGCGCAGCACAGATGTAATCTGGTTACAGGAACTGGGGGCTAAGAGGTCTCAATGCCCCCCTTGAGATAGGGGAGTCCCAGCCCCCTCCCCAGCTCCTTCTTCTCTGCCTTCCAGCCAGCAACTAACTAACCCTCTTCCAGCCCTGCCCCCCAGTCAGGGCAGCATTCCACCTTCCTTTGTTTCTCTCCATGGGGGGTGTCTGGCCACTGGTTCAACAAGTTTGGCATTACCTTGGCCTAGTGAGGTTTTCCCAGACAGCAGGGGTCACCACAGCCCAGCAAGTACCCCCACTACGTCACAGCAGGTAAATGACTAATTGTGTACTGGATACAATTTGTATCGAGTACACAATTTGTCGATAAAGGGTCTCGCTGTAGCTCTGAAGTTTAAATGTAGTAGGAGCCGGGTGCGCAGGCAGGCACGATCTGGGTGGCTCTTACTACATTTAAAAGGCAGAGCTGCGGTGATGTAGGTCTGGGACCCGGCACAAGCTGGAACTCAGCAGTCCCAGCTCACGCGGGATCCCTGACCGCTACATCTCTGCCTTCCCTGCTCCACAGAGGCAGCCTGGGGTGGGAGGTGAGAACGAGTAGTTGACTTGACTATCCGATAAGTTTAGGCTTATCCGATAAGTTTGGATAGTTGACTACTCGACTATTCTTTTACATCCCTAGAACTGAAGAAAAGAGCTGTACAGGAGAAGACTGTTTCCGCAGCACTGGTAACATAGTGCAGAAGGGAAAAAAGGTGCCAAGAGACCCAATTCTGTGGGACTAGCTGGAAGAAGCCTGCAAAACAACTGTAAAAACAAGGAGACCAATTTTGTCTTAGCTGCTGAAATTTTGGGGGTTTCTGAGGAGCTAAGCTGAGGGGAAGATTCAGTTCAGTGTTTTTGTATATGTAAAGAGTCCGGCAGAATTTTGCACATGGATGGAATGTAGAGAGCCCAGGGATTTGATAGCCATGGCACAAGGGATTGACCACAGTTCATGGTAATCAGGGGGTGGAGTTGGGAGGGCACTTTTCACTCATAGTCTAGTGTGTTTCTTATAGAGCTTGGATCCATAACTCATTGAAGTGAATAGGAGTCTTTCTAGAGACCTCGGTGTGCTTTGGAGCAGGCCAACAGAGAGGAGGAGAAATGGTGAGATGGATGAGGAAGGAATATTGTGTATGTGAATCCAGGGGTTGAGTGATTCTGGGGGCTATGATTAGTGGCAAAAGAAATACTTATTGTAACTGATTTGTTATGGATGGCTTTGCTTTCTCCTGAGAAGTATGGAAGCACTTTTCCCATCAAAGATTGCATGTCCCTTAGCATATGGAGGAAGCAAGGCTCTGGCTGACATGGAATATAATTAAATATAGAACACAAATAAATGGTAAGAATTGTAGCTGGGAGGAAGGCCAAACATGCCTCAGCATTAAGGTTTAACTGGTTTCCTAGGGATGAATGAGCATTTTTAAAGCTAAATTGTTTGGACTTACTGTTGCAGATACTTCCTCTTGTATCTACTGACTTGTTCTTGTGCAGATGGGATAAGGGGTGGGATTATTGAGGGTCTATAGATCATGTGAAAGAACTCTATGCTGTAAAAGGTACAAAGCTTTGCAATGATCATCAGCTGCCTTTGCATAAATCACTATCTTTCTGTGATGGAAAAGAACAGTTCTTGAGATTGCAATCTTATTGTCTTGCTCTCTTCCTGTTGCTGTAATTTATGACAAATTCTGTGAGGAAATCCTTATTTATGTTCAGATCCAACAGTTTCCATTTCCTGCAGATCAGCAGAATGGGCAGGAGGGAAAAGAAACACTTCTGTATTTTATTATTGTCTTCAGCTTTCAAGTAGATTCAGATCCCATTTGAATGCTGTAGAACTGAAGACCAGTTATTTCAGACCATTTTAGGTAAATTGCTCCCATGTGATTTTTTTCAAAGGGATTCTCTCACCCTGAGAACATCAGTGCAGACATAGTTCTTGTATGGTGTACAGTAATTAAATTATACTTCTCTATCCAGCCTTATATTGCTTCTAGGAGCAGCTCTTTATTGGATTTACAGAATTTTTTTGGGTGGGAAGGAAATGCTTGCGGGCCTGTCACTCCTGATACAGTACCATGATATTGAATCCTACCCTATTCTAGAAGACACTTAAGACTGATCTTGATCACCTGTGGTTCTGCACTTTTATTTAAGACATTAGCTCTGGTGTTGTGTCCAGATTCCTGTTTGGCTTAATGACATTCTGCCTCCCAATATTCTCCCTGTAGCTTCAGTTGCATGAAGAATTGTTCTCCACTGCCTGTCCTAAACTGTTGCATAACTTTGCTGTATGTTGTTAAACAGCTGCTGCATGTGTGTATAGCTGAAGTGATTTCTGAAATATCCATTGTGGATATTTAGTGCCAGTCACCATAGAATCTTGTTGGTGAAACCATGTGGTTTGAGTGCTGTGGGATGAACAGCATAATAGAACTTTAATATCAGTCCACTGCTTTTTCTTTCTTTTCACTTGCAAGTTTTTTAATTGTTTATGCATTTCTCAGATTCGTTAAGGCTCATCCATATTTCAAATCTACAAATTCTGATGTGATTGTATTTGTTTTAATGATATTTATGATGTGATCAGGAACATAGTGTGGGGTGTTTTTGTTTTTGTTTTTGTTTTTTTGGCCAAATGTGGCTCCCATTGTCTTTTTTTTTCTATTTTAAGGCAGTGAACCAATGAACTAATTGCTGTAGCTCAGGCATGTCAAACTGGCGTTTGAAGGGCCACATGTGGCCTGATAGAAATTTTTTGTGGCCCGCCAGTACATTTTTATAAAGGAATCAAATGCGGCCCATTGGCAGCTTGGAACATGTGGCTGAGTGCAGATCCCAGCCGGCTGACCACTCTGTGCCGCAGCGACTGCTCGTGGCTGGTCGGGCTGCCCTGTGCTGGGTGCCCAGCATACACTCTCAGCTGGCCGCTGTGCTCACGCCACCCCATCGCGCCTGAGGAAGAAATGTGTGGCGGTGGCAACGTCGACTCCAGGACCCAGATATTTGGGGGGGGGGGCACTCTGAGAGTGCTTGGCTGTGGGGAAAGGGGGAGGCATTGTGTTGGCGGGGCTGGCTCTGGGGGAGGGGTTAGGTTGGTGGGCAGCTGGGAGTACCTGGCTCTGGGGGAGGGAGAGGCATTTGGTTGTGGAGGAGGGGGCTGGCTCTCTGGGAGCGGAGCGGGATTGGGTTAGAATGGAGGTATGGGAGTGCCTGGCTCTGGGGGAGCGGAGGGGGTTATTTTGTTGTTTATTTAATTATTCCCAAATAAAATCACAAAAGATTTATTTAGATATATTTTATATCAGTAAATATGTCAATTTTTTGCAATTGCACAAATATTATGTTTATGCAAAATGCAGGACAATGTAGCACTTTAAAGACTAACAAGATGGTTTATTAGATGATGAGCTTTCGTGGGCCAGACCCACTTCCTCAGATCAAACCTGATCTGATGTTTATGCAAAATCTCAAACTTACAAAGTATCTGAAATTTTCACAAAAGCATGTTCTATTCAATTAACCACGGTCTATACTTGTTTTTATTTTAACAAAACAAGTTGTGTCATATACTAAATGTAAAAGTACCTTAAATTTATATTTACATTAAAAATTATTTTATATGAGCAAATAATAATTTTACACATCAAATTATAGTATTATATTAAAACAAGACCTGAAAAAATATTATAAAAATACCTAAAACATAACCTATAATAATAAATACTTACGACTTCCTGATAAAGTACATTAACTTGTAGAGCCACCAAAGAAATCAGTTTTCTGGTTTTTGTGGACCCCCCCAGGCTCTGGGGTTGAGACAAAACTGAGGAGTTCAATGTGTGGGACATGACTTCCAGCGAGAGGGATGGGGGTATAGGATCTGGGCAGAAGGTGGGGTGCAGGAAGGGATGAGGTTATAAGGCCTGGGCAGGAGGTGGGGTGCAGGAGCTGGCTGGGAATAGAGTGTCTGGCCAAGGGGTGCAGGAAATGATTGGGGGTACAGTGTCTAACCGGGGGGGAAGGGTGTAGGAGTGGGCTTGGAGGTGCAGGGTCTCAATGATGCAAGGGATGTGTGAGGGGGGTGCATGGGAGAGTGCAGGGTCTGGGTATGAGAGGTCAGGGGACAGTTACTTGCTTTCATGATTTATGCCAGTCCCAGGCACCTGCTGCTCCCATTGGCTGGAATCTGGCCAATGGGAGCAGTGGGGAAATCCTCCAGGCAGTATGCCTGCCTGCTCCTGTTCCCCAGCAGGGGAAGGGGGAGCACTTCTTTCCCACAAGCTGGATCATGCAGCGAGACCGGGGGCTTTCTCCCCCCCCCCCCACCCCAACCTTACCCCAACAGGAAGCCAGCTCTGGCTGTCAAACAGTGCAAAGAGGAGAGGGCAAGGCTGGAGCTCCAGCATGGGCTGCCCGCTGCAGAGGATTGGGAGCTGAGCACGAGCTGCAGACCACTAGTGGTCCATGACCGCAATTTGAGAGCCACTGCTCCAAGAAGGCACAGGACTGATTATTGTGTTTCAGTGATGATGGTGAGATTTCCACGGACTTGCTGTTAGTGAGAATGAGAGTTAATCTAAGCTGCTTTTCCTTCCCAGATTGCAACAAGAAATGTGATCATTACAAATGGCCAAGCCTCAAAATCAGGAGTGATGGTATCAAGACATGTGCTGGCAGCTCTGTGCTTCTCCCTCTCCATAGTAATTCCTGCAATCTGCAGTGGTGTTTAATTACATGCAGTGTAAAACCACTAACACAAAAGGTGCCCATTAGATCTGAAAGCGAAAAACACTCTATTGCCAAGTACAAGCAAAAGGAAATGGGTTAGATTTGCAGGGAAAAGATCTCTGCCCCTCTCTGTGTAGGAGGGACTTCTAATTAAAATAGGAATAATAGCCTCTTCAGTCTCCTTTCTCGCCATCAGATTCTATACTGCAGTCCCACAGTCATACATATAGGCTGGCTTCTAAAAATGTGTAGATAAGAATCTCTGGACATCTTCAGTTGTTCCTTTGTGAAAGTGGATGTTCACAAAGTGCTATGCCAGTGCTTTGAAGAGACCAGAATCCAGAAGCTCCATTTAAGAACATTCATTTGCCTCTGGGTTTTTGAAGGAGTTGTTTTGTTATACTAACACACCTTATTGCAATCACACTAATACATTTGTACTTTAGTTGGCATTTCAGTTTGAACATTTTAATTTTCTGTTTGATTTGATTGGATTCGTTGAGGCCTGGCTCAAATACTGTAAAAGAGAGAAGCTGGGGTAAAATATAAGTTGTCTGTGTATCAGGCAGTGTAAAGCATTGTGTTTAACACTGAGGCTTGAGTCCAGGTGTGTGTGTGTATGTGTGTTTAAAACACCTGGTATTGAGATTAGCGGTGTAAAATCAGTTAACCATTATCAACTAAGCAGGATCCCAGGCAGAAGGATGGCTCCAGCCTGGCTGGAAGCAGCCTCTGTCTGTGATGCCAGAGCTGGTTGCAGGCAGAGGCTGCTCTGGCAGCAGCCCCTGTCCACTGGTGGACCCCCAGCTCCCCGCTGGGACACTCTGAGGACAGGTACTGTTGGACCCAGCATGAGCCAGGAATGAGCAAGCCCGGCTTGGTCCAGGCTTGAGCCAGCCAGGACCTACCCTCGCTGCACCCATGGAATTTAAATGTAGTAAGAGCCTGCACGTCCGTCTGTTACTTGATTTAAACTGCTGAGCCGCAGCGGGGGTAGTTCCTGAACCTGGTGCTAGCCAGGACTGAGCAACCCCTTGCTTATTGACTAATCGTGACTGCAAAGGTGCATGTGCTATCCTTGTCCTGCTGATAGTGTCTGATGAGCTACGATTTTGCAACAGCAAAGCACTGAAAGAGAAAATGCTGGAAGTGTTGAGTGTTTTCTTGATGTGATATAATATTGGCCTTTGTTCTGACTCAACTCCACAGTACCAAAATATTCTGTTTTTCTCCCTGCTGTGTGTTTGATCATTTCCCAACCTTTTGGCTCATGAGAGATGAGGTTACAAGTGTGCACCAAGCTACACAGAGGCTTGAAATGTTTGAGGGCTTTTTTGTTTTAATCTCTTCAAGGTTTCAGTCTCTTTTCTACAGTTCAGATGTAATGTGAGAAATGTAAGTAAAAGATAGCAGCCAGATGGTACTTCTCTTGGGTCAGACAGATTAGTATATTTAGAAAAAGGTTTCTTATTTCTTTGGTCTCTGTTTGATGCCTTCCCTTTGTGGACCCTCAAGCACTTGCGCATTACAGCATTTTGAGAAGTAAATAGTGGCATTATACCCATTAAATGGATAGGCAAATAGAGACCCTGTGCCTATGTGATGTGCATTTGGTATCAGTATGTCACTAGACAGAATTCATTGTCTTAGTGTTAGTATAAAAGGCCAGGCCCGAAGTACTGAGCTATTGTAATTCACAGTAAGCACTTGCTGGACAATACAGTTCGCTCTGGTGGGTCAGCCCATCCTTGCTGGGCAGTTCAGTCACCTTGGATGGGTCTCTGTAAATCGACTTTAATATCCAGGTGAAACATTTCCTTCTGGGATGGGCTTATCAAAGTCCCTCATCAGCTTTCTTTACATGCCTCTCTTTCTACGATTGGTTTATTATGACTAAGCTCTGCACTGGATATTGCCTTTCCCCGTTTCCCTTAAGCAGAGGAGAATTGTTCCCTTCTTCAGTTGGTGTATGGTTGGCTTAAGTTTGTCTTGGGTCTTGTCTTGTGGTGCCGAGCTAGTTGGCTTTCATTTTAGGTTTTTACAGCGTTGATATCCTGCTATGACAGTGCTCATTCAAATCACCATATATTAAGCTACTTCTACACTGCAAGGCAATTTTTGCGCAAAAACCTGTGGACCGTCCACACCTCAAATGCGCTTTTGTGCAAATAAATCAGCAGTAAAATGGCAGAACAGATGGCTTTTGCTAGTGTAGGTAAGCCACCTTCTACGAGGCATAACTCTCTTTTGTGCTACAGCTATTGCGCAAAAAGGCAAGTGTGGATGCTCCAGGGCCTCTGATGGCCATTCACAGAATGGCCATCATAGAATCATAGAATCATAGGACTGGAAGGGACCTCGAGAGGTCATCGAGTCCAGCCCCCTGCCCTCAAGGCAGGATCAAGCTCCGTCTACACCATCCCTGACAGATGTCTATCTAACCTGTTCTTAAATATCTCCAGAGAGGGAGATTCCACCACCTCCCTTGGCAATTTATTCCAATATTTGACCACCCTGACAGTTAGGAATTTTTTCCTAATGTCCAATCTAAACCTCCCCTGCTGCACTTTAAGCCCATTACTCCTTGTCCTGTCCTCAGAAACCAAGAGGAACAAATTTTCTCCTTCCTCCTTGTGACACCCTTTTAGATATTTGAAAGCCGCTATCATGTCCCCCCTTAATCTTCTTTTACAATCAGAGCTTTCTTGTGCAAGAGCGTCCATTCAATGTGGACGCTTTCTTGTGCAAAAGCACATGGCTTTTGCGATGCGCTTTGAGGTGTGGATGTGCTCTTGCACAAGAAGTTTTTGCGCAAAAACTCTTGCACAAAAGGCTTCTTGTGCAAGAAGCCTGCAGTGTAGACATAGCCTTATACAGTTGCTTCCAAGGGAAGAAGTGAAAGACTGTTGTTAAGCAGAATTAAAATTAAACCTGAGACCCGTAGAAAAATGCACAGTAGGGAACACTGGCTAAGGGTCTCGATGTAGCAGGGACATAACTCATAAGACTCCAATATCTTGACAAATACTCGGTTCTTATAAGTGATTTTGCTGCCCGTACAGTGACACTTCACAAAGTCCATTGTTGCATGAGAAGGCCATGCAGCAAAAATCCTCTTGCAACCCAGCACATCAAGGACAAGCTAACATTACTTCCCTGTTTGATTTTAGGAGACATCACACAGAAGGGGTATGAGAAGAAAAGGGCAAAGCTGCTGGCTCCATACATCCCACAGACACATGGTAAGTACTGTATCTTGGTCCAGAATAAGACTATTGATTTACTGCTTCAGCCTTGTCATTCAAGGGGGTCTCATAAAGTGGAGATGGGGGGTGAGCGCTTGGATCACTCTATTTGTCAGTTTCAAATTGCCCTTACTTCAGTGTAGTTGGGTTTAGCTGTTTCACAATTCCATTGTTGGGTGCTAGATGGTGACAGTAGTCATGGAATGTACATTAGAGCCTTTCCCCTCTATGTTGCTGGTTCATATCTAGGTCAGGAGATCCTCACAGTTTCATGAGTCTCAGAGCATTTAAAAGCTAAGTTTTAACTGTGATCTCATTTAAAAACAAAACACCAGCATAGGCAGCTCTTATTTCCTTATCAGCTGAGAAGTCAAGGGCTTGAACCAGCCACAAAGTCCAAACTCTCCTCTGAACTTTCATGTATCCCTCTGGGGCAACATGAGGGAAGCTTGCAGTGGTGATGATTGTGCCGTATGTATTCTGCAGATGTATACTGCACTTCTGTCTCCATTGCTTCAAAACAAACCTTTTAAGTAGCATAAGCTTCACAGCAAATTAACTTTTCTGGTACCTTCTGGATTTTCCCACTGTTTGCACCGGGGGGTTGTTTGAATTCTTGCATAAGAGAGCTAGAGCTGCCAAGGAGGGGAGATGAAATGGTCCAGGCTAATTTTGAGAGCAAAATAACCTACTGTGGAAATGTGGGAATGGCATCTTATCTACCTCAGAAACAGAGGGTAGATAAGCTGGCTTGCTTGGAGTTTGCCTCTTAGGGGAAACTGATCTTCAGAGCTCAAGACTATGCTAGTGAGTTATGAAATGTTAGATTCTTTTTTAAACATACAGGGCCAAATTCAACATATTTACCTCAAGGTGTAATTGGGCTATTACACCCACGTGAAATACCAATATAATCTAAGAAGCTTTATAATGGACCTAGATTATGCCTGTGTAGATGGGATCAGAGCCGTAATTAGCACATGAATATCTGTGCACCCCGCATCTGTGAACTGGTTGAGAGTGCCATAAAATCTCTCATCCATATGCTCTTGCTGCTTTGCCAGACGAAGCTGTGGGTTTCCAGCTTAATCTGCTTTTATCATCTGAGATGGCTATGTTCAAGTCAATCAAAACAATATATGGAGAAAAAAAGAAAATTTCCAAATGCAGAAGCTTTCACAAGGCCTTTGTCAAAAGGCAGACTATGAAGAACTATATAAAAATGGTTTAATGGCTAAGGTGAACTTGCCTTTTCATACGTCTGCCCCTATAAATACACTATGAAGCCATTCCTCATGTTTTCTGTAGAGACCTTAGCATCTTCATAATTGGCCTTATTACCTTATTTACCAGATTTGCTGAATTCACTTGTCATTTTGTTTACATTAATTTTCTTATATTCAAAGATCCTTAGCAGTGGGGCTGACTATGAATGTAGGATAATTAAGGATGGATAATTGTAAATGCCTCTCTCGGGCAAGGCCCAAAGCATCTCCAATAATTAGTGACAGGATACTAGCACAAAAATAATTGTGCAGTTGATACATTGGGAATAGTCTTTATCTACTAAAAAAAAAATCAAATAACGTTTCTGGGTTTTTGCAGTTGATCAGTATTGAATTGGTATGACAGGCAGGGAGTGCTACGACTTAACTGTTAGTATAATTGGGTGTTACTGGACTAATGCCAAAAAGGGTAGGGGTAAAGGAGTGTGATTGAATGTCAGCTTGTCAGCACTGCTTTGAGCAGATTGTGAATGTGCATGTTTATTTTTTTCTTTTGAAATGGCATTGACTCTTCATTTCAGGTGATATTCACCTGGAGCCTAAAACAAAAAAATTCTGTCATGGTCGCATGTATCCTTTTTTTCCCCCCCATAGAATCTGTTCACTGGGTTAGATTTCTCACCATTTCTTTGTTCACACTATAATAGCTTAAATATGTTCTCATCTGATGCTCTGCTCCCCTGCATTAGTCACTAGAGTGACTTATTGCTGTGGTAAATATTTTAAATACAAAAGCTGTGGAAAGGGACACAGTGTGTAGTTACCAACCTAATATATTGACACAAGCAATATGAGCAGAAATCCTGCTTTGGGCCAACGTTTTGAATCTGTCAAGCAACTGCAGGGTGTTTGACTACACAGCTGTTTGATAACATTTTCTCTTGGGTTTGATTAAGTGATAATCAACTCTTATCTTTATTATATTAATGAAGCAACATCGAGTGGCATGCTTGGGCTTAATCTGTATAAGCAGACATCTGTCGAGCAGGTCTCGTAAGCTCTGACTCACGTCATGTTTTGGTGAACTCTTTGGCTCTGAGGAAGTTGGGGGTTGTGGGCTCCCTTTACTCCTGCAAGCCACTTCTCTTCACAGATTTGCTCTTGGTTGGGAGTTGAGTGTGTGGCAACCAGGACAATAGCAGTAATTCTGTATAGGGATGTCAACATGTAATCAACTGCACAATTATCTGTTAAGCCTGGGCTTATTGGTTAATCTTGTTGCCTACATGCATCCTGCCCCCTCCGCCCCTTTCTACCTCTGATACGAGGCAGCAAGGGGAGCAGGCAGGGGCTGGGCACGCGGGGGGAGGAGGGGGGGGCGGAGAATAGGCTTAAAAGCCAATTCCCCAAAGCACTTGCTCTGTCATGCTGCTGCCCCCTCCCCCCCGTGCTGCCGCCTTGCGCAGGGGGCAGGGGAGCTGCCACAATGCAGCCTCTGTCCACAGAGGGTCTGAGCTCCCCTTGGACGGAGGCTGCTCCGGCATCCCACTGAGCAGCCTTTGTCTGTAATGAGCCTGAGCCCACTGCAGGCAGAACCTGGTCCATGGCAGTAGTCCCTGTCTGTGAGGGGTCCGAGCTCCCTGTGATTAGGGGCTGCTGCAGTGGACTAACTTCTCTCCCCCCAACAGTGCCTGCTGCCACCCTACACTGCTGCCTCTGATTTAGAGGCAGCAGCGTGGGGTGTTAGGAGGCTCCCAGAGAGCGGGGCTGGGAGCACGCTGGCTGCTGGCCCCGCCCCTGGGGCAATCAAATAGTCATGTAACCGCTAAGACTTCATGTGGTTACACGACTATTCAATTACATGATATCTAGTATCCCATATTCTGTAGGCAGCACTGTATGCACTACAGTAGTACTTTACTCCTTGTGCCAGTCACTATGTGCATGTTTATTTTGGAAAATGTTTAATTAGGGGAAAAAAATGTCTGGTGAGACGGTGCATGTTCCTGCTGCACTAATTGACATGCTTCTCGAGGCAGGGGAGCGAGCCAGAGCATTGGGAGAAAGTAGGGCCAGATAGCATGTCACTAATTAAGGTGGAATTCACTATTGCCATAGTGACAGTCTTGTGGCTCTTTATGGGACTTACTCGAGCAGACTCTACCCTGGCAAATGTCCCATTGACTCTAGAGGGAGTCACACATGCATAAGCAATGCAGGATAAATCTCTTAGTTTAAAAGAGTCTGATGTTTTTCCCCTCTCCTGACATGAAGAGAAGTGATTTTTCTTCTGTGGAAGAAAATCCCTCAGCACTTAATTAGTGCATTATGTTCTTAAAGCACTTCCCAAATGTTAACTAGTGCTTAGGCATATCACTCTGTACGATGATATTCCCATTTCACAGATGTGGGGAGAACTGAAGCACAGAGGGATAAAATGATGTGCTGCAGCAAGTAATTGGCAAAGTCATGGCCAGAATTTGGGAGGCCCTTTTTCCTATCTTTATGTGTAGTCCACTGTGTAACACTGCCTGTTTGAATTGGGACAGCATTAGTCCTTTTAGAAACTCTCTCTCTTTTGCATCTACTTTTGCAAAAATTAACGTACTTGAGCAGTCATCCTGGACTTA
This sequence comes from Pelodiscus sinensis, assembly GCF_052426305.1. Classification (NCBI taxonomy): domain Eukaryota; kingdom Metazoa; phylum Chordata; order Testudines; family Trionychidae; genus Pelodiscus; species Pelodiscus sinensis. Next base: position 10,454,151 of record NC_143082.1, read on the forward strand.
TTTGCTGAGAGCTGATGGGTAGGCTATGCAGAATCTTACATAGACTATGAAATAGTCATATAACTGCTAAGATTTCATGTGGTTACACAACTATTCAGTTACACGATACCTAGCATCCCATATTCTGTAGGCAGCACTGTATGCACTAAAGTGGCATCTTGTATCAGTCACTGTGTGCATGTTTATTTTGGAAAATGTTTAATTAAGGGGAAAAATGTCTGGTGAGACTGTGCATGGCTCATACATAGTTAAGGGCTTGTCCACTGGGGCTATTTGGGAAAGTCAAAAAGGGTCAATTAGAAGAATGATGTCACCTTTAATAGGATTGTCCTTAGCTTTCCTGTGTGTGCATGTGTAGGCATGGCCTCAAGTGCTACTTGTGAACATTCAGATGAATGGGCCAAAATAAAGGGAAGAGGGACATCCTGAATTCATATTTATAGCAGTCTGTGACTTGGAAAGGATCAGCTAGCCTGAGCCACAAAAAGCCCTGTGAAATGAAAAGGGGTCTATCTGCTTTATGGGTATATTAGGGCTGACACTTTGACCTCCCATTGCTGTGGCAGAGCTCAGCTGTTGGCAGTCACTGAATGCTCTTTTGGAACATTTTAAAAGTGCACAGCAGCTATGACAAACGTGCATCAGAGGGTTGACTGTATCTTTGAGTTCTTCCATCTGTAGAGACAAATATCCATCAGAAAGGCTCCAAGCCAGTGAGTGAGCCACTTGTTCAGCTCAATTCAGCCTTCCCCTTCATAGGATCTTGCCATTTGTTTGGATTGCCTGTGTCTCATTGGCGTTCACCACCTCCTACTAGCTGTCAGTGTGCAATCTTGCAAGACGGATAAGAGACCGTTCAGATAAGAGACTTTGAAAATTATCATAGAGAACACGAAAATAAGGATGTTAAAAAGCGGGTAGTTCACTAATTGTGTATTACTCCTGCTCTGGGTTCTGCAGTTTAAATGTAGTAGGAGCCAGGTGTGCAGACAGCCTGGCTCCTACTACATTTAAACTGTGGATCTGCAGTGGGGGTAGTGCCTAGAGCTGGCGCAAGCCAGGACTCAGCAGTCCTGGCTCTCATTGGTTCCTGTCCCTTCCCCCACACACACACTTTGCTGCCTCTGATACAGAGGCAGCGGGGTGTGGTTGCAAGTGAGTAGGTGAGTAGTCACTCGACTACCTGATTAAGCCTAGGCTTATCGGGTAGTCAACTGCTTCAGTAGTCTCTTACATCCCTACAGGAAAGCATGTGTTCTCTTGAGGATAGAATGAGCATAGCTGAATTGGGTTGGCATGGTAATAAGAAACTGGATTCTAGTGGGGTGTGCCCTGACATTCGTTATTCTGGATGGTGTCAAGTGAGATTGTTGTGTCCCCTCCATATCTGACAATGAAAGTGTTGTGATAGTATAGTAATCTCCCAGGAGAAGAGGACTTTCTGAAAGACAGGACATCTGGAAGCCTCTGGGCCCATATGATGACTCAGTGCTATTGGATTTATTTCTATTAGTGTTTGATGTGGATTTCTGAATACACAATCTAAGCAAGGCAAATCCATTACATGGCTTAATGGGGCTTTCCCCTCTTGTATTGTTCCTGTCGGTTGCAGTATTCTGCAGAGCTTTTTAATAAACATGCTTATGCTAGGCACTGGGAGACCTGTAGACACAAATAGCACCTCAAGCATCTCTTGTTTGATTTTTATTGTGGACTAGGATATATTTCCCTCCTTGCTTAACTTAATGAACTGCTGTCCTCCTCAGATCGCTGCAAACCTGGCAGAGTATAGCTCTTTGGCTCAGGGAGTGCAAATTCTGGAAAGCCTTGTTGCCAAAATTAGCAGCTCTTGCAACCAGACACACTGTTGGCTGAATGTGTTTTCTCAGTATTTGAGAGAGTGCATTAAATAAGTAATCAGTTCCTAAGGATAGGAGAAAATAATCCTCTCCTTATATATAAAGGAAATTATATTTACCAAGACCTGTCAAAACCTTTGTCTGCATTGGGTAGAGTTCTCACTCCCCTTTCCCCATTAATAAGAAGCTACTCTATGGGGGATTGTCACGTAGACTATTATTTTAACATGCATTAAAGGTTTGCAAATCTTTAACTGGAAGTGTCTTTGAGGAACAAGGACCCTTACAAACAAAACAGATGTCTGAATCTATCAGAACTTTTGCCAACTTCATGTTTCAAAATGATTGTTATTCCTCCATTGCTGTTTATTCCAGTGTTTCTCAAACAGGGGTACGAGTACCCATAAGGGTACTCGAGAGAAGTCTGGGGGGGGGGGGTGTCCACACAACTGAAATGTGGAGAAAACTGAATTTTTGTTTTAAGTTTGTGTGTTATTTTTGTACTTTTTGCACCCAAAAATTTCATCTCCCGCCCACCTTACGATTAATTTATTTAAACAAATGTGTTGCAGTAGTAGAAAAAAAATGGTGTCTAAAAACTGTAGGTACTGGGGGGTACTTACAATTTTTTTAAAGGGGTACTTTATTAAAAAAGGTTGAGAAACACCGATTTATCCTTTGTTCTGGATGATTCTCCATCCCCTTGCAGCATGTTCATTCCTATAGGATTCTGACTTGATCCCAGATATCTGCAACATTTCTGAGAGACCAACAAAGTGTACATAGTTTTGCATGCAGTTAGAATTACTGCAATTGGCTTGTAGTCTGAAAGTTAGTGAAGGACTCCTAAATGTTCCTTATGAAAATTGTGGGAAGATTGCATATGCAGGAGTAACGATTAATGAACATAGATCCTGTTATTTTATGGCAGTAGGTTATAGCTTTAGAATTTAATAATTAAGGAATCTATTTGTAAACATGTAGAAGATAATAAGGTGATAAGTAACAGTCAGCATTGATATGTAAAGAACAAATCATGTCAAACCAACCTAATAGCTTTCTTTGGCAGAGTAACAAACCTTGTGGATAAGGGGAAAATAGTAGATGTGATCTATCTAGACTTTAGTAAGACTTTTGATAGTCTCGCATAATTTCTCATTAATAAAAGGAAATACAACCTAGATGGAGCTACAATAAGATGGGTGCATAAGTGGTTATTGATGGTTCACAGCCATGCTGCAACGACATAACAAGTGGGGTCCTGCAAGGGTCAGTTCTGGGTCCAGTTCTGTTCAATATGTTAATCAGAGATTTAGGTAATGGCATGGAGAGTACAATTGCAAGGTTTGTGGATGTTACCAAACTGGAAGGAGTTGCAAGTGCCTTGGAGGATAGGATTATAAGTCAAAAGGACTTAGATGAACTTAAGACAGGAACAATTACTTTCACACATGCAAAATGGGAAATAACTGTCTAGGAAGGAGTATTGCAGAAAGAAATCTGGGAGTTTTTGTGGATCATAAGTGGTAGATATGAGGTATTCCTGTACACATTTGTCATCAAAAGTTTGACAGATTGTAAAAATAAACATGAGTCTAACAACAACTTATTTGGATCAAACAAGAAAACAGGAGCTAAAATCAGCAGAACTCCAGTTGCATTCATTTAGTATGATTATCATCCTTTAGCACCTAGTGCGTGAATCTTCATGAAATATTTGACTATGGGGAGGTTCCCCATCTGGCGAGAGGGAAAGGGAAGTTGTGATGTTAGTGGTGGAGAGTTAGGTGAACTGGGTATGTGGAGAGTTAGGTGAAGGGTTAGTGTTTGAACTATGGCAAGGAGAGAAATTAAAAAGATGGTAATGAGTGGGATAAGAACTAAATCTGTGATGGAAGTAGTCTGGTGGCTCTGAAGGGGGTCCTACATATTGGGTGGTATGCTGTGCAGCTTGTTCTGAGCATTATGCTGCATATAAGATAGGGATGTGAAGAACTAGTCGACTAGTTGCTTCCTGCCCCCTACCTGCCTTTATCAGAAAGAGGCAGTGGGAGGGTGGAGGGAGAGAGGGTGTTTCAAAGCGGCAGCACTGCTTAAAGCCTGGGGCCAGAACCTGGGCTCCATGCAGCGCTGCCACTTTGAAATACCCCAAGGAGCCCAATGCCAGGCTCCCTGCAGTGTTTCAAAGTGGCAGCACTGCATGGAGCCTGGGGTCAGTGGGGAAGTCCCCAGCTGATCCTGGGCTCCACGCAGCGCTTTTGCTTTTGAAGTGGGCTGTTGCTACAATTCAAAGGCGGAGGTGCTCTATGGACTAATTGAACATTTGATGAAATATGCATCGACTATTCAGTTAGTCAGTTACCCAATCCTTAACATACTTAGTATAAGAAAAAGTAATCTAAATGTGATTGAGCGTGTTCAGATTTCACATGCATTAGTAAACAAAGAGGTGGTTAACACTAGGAATATGAAAGTGTAATTGTGTTCACAGTTGACCAATGAGCCTGGACTCATCAGATAATATGCCTTGTTACATGCAGTGTCCCCCCTCCACCACTTCCCATTGCTGCCTCTGTATCAGCAGCACTGGCTGTTGGGGGGGAGGAGGGGGAGGCAGTTAGTAGCAGGTGCTCATGGGGAGCCGTCCCCCTCCCACCGCCGAAGTACTGCCTCTACCAGTGGCAGCAGTGTGAGGGGGGAGGGCAGTTGGGAGCCAGTGTTTACAATCTGGCTCTCCATGTGTGCTTTCCCACCCCCTTCCACTGTGCTGCCGCCTCTGATACAGGCAGCAGCATGAGCAGTGAAGGACGGGAACTGGTGCTCACAAGGAACCACCTCTCCTCTACGTGTAATGGGGATGTGAAGGACTAGTCGACTGTCCAATAAGAAAATACTTACCGGACAGTCGACAGGATAGTCGACTAGTTGCTTCCCCGCCCCCCTTGCTGCCTTCGTCAGATAGAGGCAGTGGGGGGGGGGAGGGAGAGAGAAGAGGAGGTACTTCAAAGTGGCAACACTGCTTGGAGCCTGGGGCCGACCCCGGGCTCCCCATGGCACTGCTGCTTTGAAAAGGCATGTGAAGCCTGGGGCAAGCTGGAGTATCACCAGGCTGTACACGGCGTTTCAAAGCGGCAGCACTGCACAGAGCCCAGGATCAGCTGGCGAATCGGTGCAGCACTGCCACTTTGAAACACCGTGGGGAGCCTGGCATCAGGCTCCTCACGGCACTTCAGAACGGCAGTGCCACACGGAGCATGGGGTCAGTGGGGCAGTCTCCAGCTGACGCCAGGCTCCACACCATGCTTATGCCTTTGAAGTATAGCGACACCCCTAGGGCTATTGCTACGCTACAAAGTTGGAGGCACCCTATCGACTAATTTCGATGCAAAAAGCATCGACTATTCAGTTAGTCAGTTACCCGATCCTTAACGTGTAACCACTGACATTTTAACGTGTAACCAGTGACATTTTCAGCAGTTACACGTTTACCTTAACTGGGGATGTTAAAATGTGTTATTAATACCTAAGGAGATATCAGCCATCCAACCCATTTGCTCTCTTGCACTTCTGCAGTGTGTGTAGCTGTGCCTTGACCAGGGGAGGTGACAGCCAGGCTAGGCCCTGGGTAAGGTGTGTATGGGGGGATGGGACACAGCTCCACAGTTCCAGAAGGGGCAGGGCCTCAAGTGGAAGGGGTAGGGCCAGGGCAGCTAGCCTTCAGTACTGCTCAGAGTGCGCCACGTCCCTCCCAAACCCTTAGAGTGGCCTGGAGTGTGCTGGTGGCAATTTAAATAGCCAACTGGGCCCTGGAACAGTTGCTGTCTTTGTTTCTTCCTCCTTTCCCTCACCCCCCCCCCCCCCAGCAGTGGGCCTGGACCTGACACTCTCCAATAGTTGCTTTGTGCCTAATCGTTCTCATTGTGTGTCCTCCTTCCCCCCATACAGTTTTCCCAGTTTGTGTGGGTCAGTGTTGCAATACTGGCAGCCATGGGACGACTTATTTTTTTAAGGGTAATGTGACTGTTTAATCTACAGAAATTGGCAATGGGTAAGAGGTGAACCTGTTGTTAGCTGATTCTGTATATTGACTCCGTTTCAAGTGGTTAGTGTCCTAATTGTCTTAACCATTATAAGACCAACCCAAATCATAATTCCATGCATGTGTATTTTCATTCAGTAATCTTCTGTTACTCTTCACCCTAACATTTACCTTGGTCGTAGACTATTTGTTTATATTCTCGCTTTACTAAGTATTCCCCAATCCTACCCCAAGTAACATCACATCAGTGTGTGTTATAGGCTCACTTCTGTTCGTGGTTTGTTTTGGTTGTTGTTTTTCTTTAATTATACAAGATTCTGCTTTCCCCCTCTACCTGCCTGAAGTGACTGTCACTTACTTCCTTTGTGAGTCCACAGACCCTTGCCTCTCTCTTGTGTGTCATATGCCAACAATCAATGAGCAAGCCTGAGCTATAGCTTTTTTTTTTATTAATCTTTCCCTTCATATCTGCCACCATTGGATTATTCTCAGTGGGAGCTTCTGTGGTAGCCCAGTAACCAATTATTTAGCCACTGCTTTGTCTAACCATGTACATTAGCAGGGCTCGCCGAACTGCGGCGAGCCCTGTTCGCCAGCTGCGCTGCTTGGCGATCTGTGCATGCGCAGATCGCCAGAACCCGGCTCTTCTGGGTTACAATCTACTTGCCACGGGTGAGTCGATTGTATAATTTGTTGAGCCCTGTACATTAGAGACACATGCACCAGGTTCACAAGATCTGACTTGTGGCTGCCATGAACAGGGAATTATTTGCTCCCCAGTTAAGTTGGAGTGAATGTCACAATTGTGAAGGAAAGCCAGAATTCTAATCCAGGACATGTTTAGTTTTAGTTTTTTACCCATGCATAGCATCAGAATCTCACCTAGCTGTAGATCAGGTGTCTTTCCCTATTAGGTCAAATTTTGTATTTGTGCATAATTTGAGACCATTGTGACTAATGGCTCTTTCAGAAAGGCCAACATTTTATGTCCAATAAGTTCTTAGTCTCTCAAGGAATGAAAGGGAAGGAGCAACATGTCTGCTGCTAGAAGAGGACTCTCCCACCTCTTTCCCCCCCCCCCTGGAACTAGTATCCAGACTGGCCTACAGGCATTTGCATTTATACTGTTTTTATAGGTTTATAGCTGGACAACACTGCATCATTTTAAAGAATGGCTAGTGAAACATTACCACTTTTGTTCAATTCCTTACATAGACTAGCAGGCTAACCTGCTTTTCTCCTCTATAGTTTGTTCTTTGTCAAATGAATCCTAGCCTCTCTGGCTTTATTGCTAATGTAAATATTCAACTTGACTATTGTGGCATTGTTATTGATCACATACTAATCTTTTCTTGGATCTTTTAGATAAAATCACTTTAAAAAGTGCCCCTTCTCCCTTACTAAGAGGGAAGGAGTGGGGGAGCAGCATATTCAGCTTGAATCAAATGACAATTAAAACATCAAGTGCATCCTGTAAAATCCATATAAAATACAACCATCATGGTGCCTGTGTATAGCCAGATCCTGTCAGCATAAACTGCAGCTTATAGCAGGATTATTCTGAAGGGAATGCTAAATAAAGTCATCTAACATCTGCCAAGCTTAGCTCACTTCTGCTGCTTTGTCAGAAAGCTTTGTAACTGTATAGGATGTACTGTAAATGTGTGTGTTCCCAGATCTCTGAACCTGCTTATGCTTTATATTAACTTGTATTCATACACATTATTATATAACAACATTTAAACAAAGAGCTAGATGTTGATGTTTCATGTCACTTAAGGTTACATTTAATCCCTATGTAAATGAACTGTCATGGCTATACTGTGATGTCCCAGGGAATAAACAGAAAGCTTTTGCATCTTAGAAGCAAGAAATTAAAAGTATAATTAAAAAAGAATAGTGCTTAAATGTGCTGCTGACATCTAGTGGTTACTTACCTAAATACATTGTCAAATGAACTGGAAGTTTTAAGTTGCTTTGTTGTTAAAGTTGTCTCTTCATTGGCTCTAAATAAAATCTGCCTGTTCACGAAAAAGACACACATGGGTGAATCCTAAGCTCAGATGGTGAGCTTGGCACTGAAGAATGTCTCTTCCTGAGGTACCCACAATTTAAGAACCTGAACCTTTATTTATAAACGTCGGCATCACAGATCATTCCATTGCTACAGACTCCCAGTGGAGCTTCCCCTGGGTATAAGAATTGACCACATGGACCTAATTTCCGCACTGAGCTGAAATAGTGACGTACGTGGAAGCCCAGTATTGCACAGGTGTATATGCTGCTTTGGCACTAATAAGCAGGGCTTGACAAATACACATGCCCGCTCGCCCATGGCGAGTAGATTTTACCAGCTGGTGAATGCAGGGGCAGTCTGGCCTGGTGGGAAGCCCTCACTATGGGAGGCGCGGCCCCATCCAATCTGCCGGCCGGCGGAGGAGCAGAGCGCTGCTGGGAAGGGGGAAGCGCAGTGATTCTTGCCACTGGGCTGCCTGGGTGCAGCTCTGGCATGAGGAGGCGGGGTGGGATGCCAGGACGCTGGCGTAATGTGGCCCTGCTGATTTTAAAGAGCCGTGGCAGCTCAGCTCTGGCCCCGTGTCCCTGGGAGATGGCCCGCCGGCTCCAGCCCCAGCCCCTCTTTGTCTCTGCGCCGCCTGTTCCCCACGCTGCCCCTGCACCCTGGACCCCCTGCTCTCCCTCTTTCTTGCGACCTTTTGGCTCTGCGCCGCCCTTGTGCCCTGCACCCTGCTCCCCCTGATCCCTGCCCCCCCAGCTCTGTGCTGCCCATGCTCTGCCCTGCCCCTAGACCCCGATCCCTCTGCCCTTCCTGTTCCCCGCGTCCTATTCCCCGTTCCTCCACCGCACCCTGGTCCCCCCGATCCCTGCATCCCTCTGGCTCTGCGCCTCCCGTTCCCCGTGCCCCGACTGTTCCCTGCACCCCTCTGGCTCTGTGCTGTCCCTGCACCGTGTTCCCCTTGTGGGTCGGGAGTGAAGGGTGCTTGTCCATAGGGAGGGGCTGGACAGGGCAGGGAAAAGGCTGCTGTGACCCAGCAGCGAGTGAAAGGGGGAGTTCACTTGAAGCGCCTTTGCCTTTATGGAAAAAAACAAATGAAAACTCTACGGAAACAAACAAACCAAAAAACCCATTGCAAAATGCAAACGTGTAAAAGACAACAAAAAGGGGGAGGGGGCGGCCAAAAATGTTTTGCTTGGGGCAGCAAAAAACCTAGAGCTGGCCCTGGGGGAGGGGGAGGGGAAGGGCCTGGGCTGGGCTGGGCTGGGGGGAAGGGGAGGGGAGGGGAAAAATATGGGGAAGGGGCTTGTGCTGAGGGGAGGGAAGGGGAGGAGGTCAGGAGGAGAAGAAGAAGAAAGGGGAAGGCATCAAGGGACAGGGGTGCAGGAGAGACAAATGCCAGGGGGCCAGGTGCAGACAATGAGGAAAAGAGCAGGAGGGGAGGGGTCAGTGGGAGGGGGGACAGGGTGATGCTGGAAGAGGAGAGGGTAAGGGCACTGGGGGCTAAAGGGGGGAGGGGGAGGTGCTGGGAGAAGGCTTGAAAGAAGGGGTGGGCATGAGGAAGGCGGGAATGGAGCAAGGCATCTGTGAGGGCACAGGGGCATGAGGGGAATGGGGGCAGAGGGTGGTGAGGGGGTGGGTATCAGGGAAAAAGAGGGAAGGGGCAGTAGAGGAAGGGGGAGGTACCAGGACGGTGCCGGTGCCAAGGGGTTCTGGGGGTGAAGCAGAAGGGCAGACACCTGCAGAGGGACCGACCAGCACCAGAGGAGAGAGGCAGGGCAGGTGTGTAGAGGGAGGTTTTAGAAGAGGGGATGAGGGAGGGGTAGCTCACATGATCAGAGTGGGGCTACTGGAGGAGTGAGCACAGGGGGGAGAGAAGGGCTGGTGGAGGGGGGCAGGTCTTAGGAAGGCTGAGGGCAGTGATAAGGGCAGGAGTCAGGACAGCAGAGGAGGGTGAGGGGTTTGGGGGCAGCAGGCACCAGGGCAGCTGATGGAGTAAGGGGAGGAGACATGGCAGCAGAGAGAAAAGGCAGAAGTTTATAAGATATTTATTAATAACTTATTAGTAATTACTGTTCTTATTCTTATTAGGAATTTATGCCATTAAAAAAACACTTTTTGTGGGGGAGGGTGGCGAGTCCCTTTTTTGTCTGGCGAGTAGGGTTTTCCATAATTTGTCGACCCCTGCTAATAAGGTTTACAACATAATCTAATGACTTGTTCTAGTTGATTAAATTTTCTACAGTAATTATTCTCCCTCTGACATTCCAGGTTTTTCAAATTTTCAGTATTTAAAGTTTTTTAAAATTTGTAACTTTGTGTGCAGTTGGTACATCGTGAAAGATACCGAAGAAACAGTGCAGAAGGGTTTAAAAATCCTCCAAAGTGATTCACTGTAGGCAGCAATAATGCAAGTTTCCTCACCAGTGAATCTGCATCTTGAGATGGAGGGTCCACTTCCAGGCCCAGCCAAACAGTGTGCGGGGCCTAAGGCAGTGTGGCTGAGCTGGTGGGCGGGCCGGGAGCAGGGCAGTGTGAAGCCCTGAGTGAGCAGCCGGGTGGGCAGGGCTGGGAGCTGGGCAGCACAGGGCCCTGAATGCGCAAGGCCCAAGGCATCAACTTTGCTCGCCTTGCAGAAGCACTGGGCCTGTCCATTTCTAGGGCCACGAGGCATGAGTTCAAACATGATAGTACCTTTAATAAAACAGGCTGTATAGGGCCAATTATTATTAGCTAGAAGTGTCTGGTGTGTAACAACTGGGAATTAGTTAAACCATTAGACTCATTATACACAAGCCATTGAAAATGCATCAGATGGTAAAAAGTTTTGAAAACTACCAGGCTGGGTTGGGGGCGTAACAGACCCTGATGTCACTGTCCCTGTAAAGTATTATTCCATTTATTTTCAAAATGGTGAAATTGTGTACGTGCTGATATCAGGACAAACAATCCATTGTTGCAGCTGTTTTCTTACTTTCACTTGTTTTGAATTTCAAATAATCTAAATGTTTTAAATCGAATATCTCCAAGCAGTTTACAAACACAAATGTTAATTAAGCCTTATAGTCCCCCTTTTTTTTAAATTGGTAGAATTGAAGCATGTTAAGTACAGAAATTGCATAAATGCAGATTTAAATCCAGCTGTCTTGGCTCTCAGTCCCTGTACTTCACCATAAAAGCTATATGTCCTCCCTTCCTGGTCTGCTTCTTGTTTGTAGATGCTCTTAGCTTCTGCACCCAGCGAATGGTTAAGCAAAAATTGCCCCTTGTCCCATGGAGAGACATCCAGGGGGAGGGAGAGAAGGAAGGCAGCTCTGCGGAAGCCAGTTCACTTAAAAGCCAGCTCCCCACAAGCACCGGCTCCCATCTGCTTCCTCCCTCCTACTCTGCGCCTCTGTATCTTTAACCAAGAAGGGTAACTGATGAGTCTAGGTTCATCAGTTAACCATTAAAACGTGTACACTGCCACATCCCTATTAGTAACAAAAATTAAAGTTCTGGGTAAGCAACTCCAAAATTTTTGCTGCTCCTTAGCTTTGATACTTCACAAAACTTTCACATTCAAATTCTGCAGACACTGACTGAATTACCATGTTACAAATAAATGTTATCTTTTGGGATTTCCAGCTAATTTTGGAATCCTGTTGTTTACCTACTAAAGTAGTTTGATCTATTCTAGTAAATCCTTTTCGGTTCATGCAACGTTGATCTGATACCCTCTGTGACTATTAATTAGTAGCTAAAGCGTCAGAAGAAAACTGTAATTACAGCACTGCATTCATGGCCCGTTCAGTCTCGAGTAATTATGTTGGCACATTCATGAACAATATATACTTAACATGCAAATTATATGCTCTGATTGTAGTTCTGGGCAAGAGGGGTCAAATAAGGAACTGCTATTGAAATGTGCTGTGTCTTGTGCTTGCCTATGATTCTTTACTGTCCCTATAGTACATGTGGGAGACTCGAGGGCGGGGGGGAGGGCACAGAGGTGATGTGCATTGCCTGTGATCTCAGTGGGTCAATAGCAGGACAAGGACTAGAACCCAGGTTTCCTGATTCCCTGGGTGAAATCCTAGTCTCATTCACAGGGCTCGACAAATCCGTTTATCTACTCGCCTGTGGCGAGTAGATTTCAGCCGGTCACCCCGTTCACCGGCAGTGCGCGCATGCGCAGTGCAAGTCTGGCGCATGCGTGGTGCGGGGCTGGCAAGTGGATTTCGCTGTGGTTTGTCGAGCTCTGCTCTTTCATATGAGTGTCAAAACTCCGATTGACTTCATTGGGACCAGAATTTCTCCCCATTTCATGCTGTAAACCTGAAGTTGGAGGCGTTTTCCCTACCAGTACTGGTTAACCAGTTAAATGGGATTTTACATTCCCAGGTGCTACTGCTCCCAGCCACGGTTGGCACATCCCTGGGGTGGGGGCAAGGCAGGTGGCTCCATGTGCTGACCCTGCCTGCAGGCATTGTACTTGCAGTTCCCATTGTCCATGGTTCCCAGCCAATGGGAGCTAGAGGGGGCACCTGCAAGCAGGGTAGTTAGCTTCCCTGATTGCCAAGTAGTGACACTCCAGTATGGTGTGAGGAGGGAGCTGAGGCTCAGGGTTTCCGGCCTGTGGCGCAAACTTAAAACGGACTAAATTAAATTAAGCAGGGGACCGCATCCAGCCTGTGGGCCAGAGGTTTCCCATCCCTGCTGTAAACACTGAACTGTGTTTTCAAGTCCTTCATGTTAACTCAAACAGTTTTGCCCTTTTAAAGTTCTACAAGACAAGTGTCTTTGTGAAAGAATCGATTTCCTTCCTGTTTACTATATGTGACCTATCAATAAAAATAGCTTAGTTCGATTGCTTGTTCTGCACTCAGACTGCATTCAGATATATTAAAATAGTTTTCTTTTTTTTCTAAAGGAAGGGAGCAGTTCTGCATTTAAAGCTCATTTGTGACACATTTGCTTGCAGTGGAAAGGTTTTTTTCTTGTAAAATTGCAGGGTTTATGTTGGAGAAGTTCATGAATTATAGATAACATGCTGTAATTAGGACTTTTATTTTAGCAAGTTTCTTCACTAATAATTGAAACTATTTTCTTTAAATGCTGTGCATTATGATGATAAAGTGGTTGCAATAGATCAGACTTGCCTTGTCTATAATTCTCTTCCAAAATTCATTCTTTAAGATATCTGTTGTGTTGGATAATTGTGATGGTGGGGTTTTCCTCCTAAAAAGCAGGCTTAAATCTTGAGATATTTAACAAGTACAATGATATAATACTGCTGGAACACACTAAATGGCTTTGGTACAGATCACACTATACTAATGAAAGGCATGGTCTATACTAGAGGTTTGCACCAATAACTAAGTTCCAGTTTAGACAAGACCTTAAATATGCTTACTGAACAGCTTAGCGGGCAACTTTTAATTTCAGCAGCACACTCTGTTAAACCTGTTTATTTCCTGGCTAATTTATCAGACAATAGTGGATTTTTAATGTTGCCCACAAGCAGGTTGCTTTGTTGTTAAGTTTTTTAGTTCCTGAGAGAATTGTGGAATTATTTTCCAGGGATTGATCCAGCATTGCAAAAGGAAGGCAGAAATCAGACATCTGCTCCAGCAGCAACTTCAGCACCATCTTCATCCAAGTATCATAGAGGTCGTTCAGGAGGAGCCAGAGATGAACGCTATCGTTCTGGTAAGGATATGAAAATCACTCAGGAGAATACAGGTCATGTGATCTGAATGATTCAACCAGTCTAATTGCTGAAAGTCCTGTCTTGTTTGCAGTGTGCCTAGAAACCATGGGTGCTTAGGGACCTATGGTTCCTAATGAAAACCAAGGAACAAAGGCTGCTCATCAGAGAGGGTAAATTAAAAAATAATATAAAAAAAAGCTTAAAAATGAGTGGTCCTATAGCACCTTAGAGACTAACAAGTACAAATAGTACCATGAGCTTTCATGGGTACAACCACTTCTTCAGATGACAAATATGGAGCAAGAGGCATAGAGGGAGGATAAATGACTCACTAGCTCCTGGGTTGAGTTTAGCTTGTAGTGGAAGAGAACTGCACTTGACGCTAATTCATTTCAGCGAGCGACAAGAGGCAAGTAGGCACACTATAGAAAGATGAAGGGTATATCCACACTAAACAGTTTTTAAGACATGGCTCCTGCTAAAGTCAGGCAATATAAACACTGCTTGTCTACGCTTTCGGGGAGAAAAAACTACCTCCCCCGTAACAAGGTCTTTTTGCTTTATTCTGCCAACAAAGCATTGTTCACATTAGTACTTGCCTCCCCAGAGCTTTTGTCATGGGGGGTCGGATTTAAGCATCTGTGAACTACAAAAGCTATCATTCAATTGCCAGTGAAGACAAAGCCAAAATTAATTGACATGTCCAGCACCTTCTCTGATGGGAGTTCTCTCCAGCTAGGTATTCTGATGAAAGGGGTTGTGCCCACAAAAACTCATGATATCATCTATATTTTTTGTTAGTCTCTAAGGTGCTGCATGACCATTTGTTTAAGTTCTCCAGATAGAGGAGCTCCAGCTTTCTAGCAGGTTCACTTATGAATCGCCAATGATTGAAGTTTAGTTTATCTGTAGTAAGGAGTGGCCCAGGAATGAGTCCCCTTAACCTTAGGATGTGTCTCTATGGCAATTAGATGCCAGTAGTTGGCCAGCACATGTGGATTTGGCTCAGTGGCTGTTTAATTACAGGATAGCTGTTCAGAGTTGGGCTTCAGCCTAAACACTGGGACGATCCCATCTCTCAGGACCACAGAGCCTGGCTCCACCCCAAACCCATACCTTAAACAGTCCTGTGAGGTAGCATCATAGAATACTAGGACTGGAAGGGACCTCGAGATGTCATCGAATCCAGTCCCCTGCCCTCATGGCAGAACCCAGTACTGTCTACTCTAGACCATCCCATATACACATTTATCTAACCTGCTCTTAAATATCTGAGCTGGCAAAGGTCAGCCATGGTATTTTAATTTCAGTGTAGACTTATACATAGAGCTCCTCATACACAGGGATATCTGAGCGGTTGGAGTTACTGAAGGAATATTGGGATGAATTTAGCTGTAGCCTCCTACTAAACCAAGGACAAAATCTGTGTTTAGCAGTGCTGGGCAACCAAAGCCCTGTTCACATCAGTGACGTTTAGTTACCTGCTGTGCTCCGCACACAAGCAGCATTTCACAGTCCTGAAATCAGAGACTGACAGGTACATCAGACCTGGAGGCTAAGAACTTATCTCCTCTCTGTTCAGATTTTCTGAGTAGAGAGGTAAGCAACTAGTTGAGTCACTTCTCGACTATTCGCTCCCCCCCACTCCTGCTGTCTCTATCTCGGAGGGGAAAGGGGGAGCAGGAGGCGGTGCTGGGGGGAACACGCTCAAAAGCCAGTTCCCCCCACCACCCAGCACAATCTGCATGAGGGGGGCAGGAGAGGCAGAGGTGCAATGGGGGACTTGGTGCAAGCTGGGACTACTCAGTCCTGGCTTGCCACCTCCCCGGGAGCTAACCCCCTTATCCACTAGTTGACTACTCACTTTGCTTATTTACCTCTACTTACGATCCCTAGTTCTGAGCACTTGCAAGGAGCTAGAAAAGCCTATCACTCCTATCCTGCAGATTTTCTCTGGGAGTGGGGTCTGTATAAAATCAGGTGTCCACTTTGCCCCCCCAGAAGAGATGCACCTGGGTCGATGGAACAATGCTTTGGTAGACCTCCATGTGGGGGAGGGGAAGTGGAGTTTCTCCAGCAAGAGAGAAACTTGCTACAGGGTTACAACAACATAGCTGTAGTTCTATGGCTATGGCTCTGTGGTACAGACCACGTAGACACGGCGTAAATCACCTTATCTATATGAAAACAGCAATATTTACCTCATAGGAGGATTGTGAAACTTTAATTCACTTTTGTGTGAAAAGTCCTATAAAAAAGAAAGTTTAACAGCAGCAGTATTTCTGTGCGGCATTGTGCCGTGATTTATTTAGGTTTCTTAAGAGCTGGTGCCAACAGCTAATTCCACTGATTCAGTTTACTGTCTCTCTCTTTCCCCCCCCCCCCCTTTACTGCTGGCTTTCCTCCTGCATGGTACAGTTCTGATTACCAATCCCGTGATGTATGCCAAGAGAGCTGGCACTGGAGTCCCAAGGTCACTTTGGAACCACTCATGTCTCTAAGGTTCCAAAATTCTTTTCCCTGATACTTTTCTGAAATTATTTCCATAAAAATGCCCCAATAAGGGCGAAGAATCTCAGACCTCCATCAGAAAATAGGTGAAAACAGTATATCTCTGCCTTTAGTTCTATATTGAGATCGGTGGAAAAACATTTGACTTAATTTTAAAAAAGTAAGTGTAACTCTGGCATATTCTTCTGGCGATGTGTCTCCAATTTCTTTTATTTTCGTCTGAAGGAAACAAATTCTAAAAGATTTTATTTCTATTATGCTGAGGTAAAATACTTAATTCCTAAACTTATAAGTCATGTTTAGTTCATGACGACAGGGCATACACTGTTCTCTTGAACTCATAGGCAAGTTCTCTGGCCCTGCCATTGAATGACTACGGTGATTCTTCTGAAGTTCTGTGTTAAAACTATGGGCAGGCTGCTACTGGATGTGCAAAGCTAGGCAGGCTTGTGAAGTTAAAGGATCCATTGTATTCTGACGTTTAAAATGAAATGATTCAGTTTTGTTTCCAGCTGCTTTTGGTAGGATTTTTCTAACACAGCTTAGTGGAAAATATTAAACTACAGCAGATTTATTTTTTAAAAGGCAGATCTTTTAAAATACTTCAAAGCTGATTAATTCTATGGCTCATTGGCACCTTTTCATTTTTATTTTTTATTAAGTTAAAGTATTGCCAACCCATTTGGTAACCCACTGAGCTAGGTTCCGAGTGGAAATGCAAGGGGAAAAGACAGCCCCTGCACCAAAGCTTGTAGACAGAAAGACAAGATGCAGCAATTGGGTAAGGCAGATAAGCAAATTGGCTCCAAAATAGTTGCTAGAGAGACAAAGCTGTTTAAGGGTTAGCGCAGAGTACTTGGAACCAAAGTTCCTGGTTCTCCCACCTGTTTGCTCTGGATTGGCAAACTACTTAACAACAGTGTTTTATTTTCTTCATCAATAAAATTGAAATGTTATGGGTGGTGTGGCACAGCTGAATTCATTGTTTCCGAAGGTGCTGTGAAGCCGTAACTACAAGGTGCTAGGGCATGCCAGCATGGTGGCTATAATATACATGAACAACTTCTATTTAAACCACATGGAATATAATTCTTCCTAATGTGTTTTTACTTTTGCAAAACTAAGCATGGTAATTTCTGTTTTGCAGATATCCACACAGAGGCAGTTCAAGCAGCACTGGCAAAGCATAAAGAACAGAAAATGGCCTTGCCCATGCCAACTAAAAGACGGTCCACATTTGTACAGTCACCAGCTGATGCCTGCACTCCCCCAGGTTAGAAACACTCCTGTGAGTTGTAGTTCAGAATGGGCTAGATAAACCAAAGAGTTTCTAAGTCAGGAGACTGAAGTTGTGCAAAGATTGTTAAATACCCTGTGGCACTTTTATCTGGTATGTAATTTCTTGTCACATCTAAATTGCTGGTGATATGCCTGTTCAGGGAATGTGTGCTAAGTAACTCTCCCTTGTAAAGCAGATTACCTCAGCTGTGCTTTGTAATAGGTGAGAATAATTCATCCTCTGAGGCCTTTTAAAGGGCCAGTTATGAATGCTTTCACCTTCTTGGACTGAGAATTTCTCTTATGCTTCCTGATCCCTACTTCAGTCTCTTGAAGTTAAAACAACATTGTGGTTTTCTCTCTTTGTAAGATTAACACACAGCATTCAAAAGCAGCTTTCAGTTTTCCAAAGCTTAATAACTTAAAATGATGCACCTTTCTGAGGTTTGAAATCAGACTTTCTGTGATCCCATAATACTCAGCACCTCATCAGCCCTGCCTACTCTCAGAAAGTGGCTATCCTCAGTCTCAGCAATAAAATTCTCAGGAGGTAGGTGTGTTAGTCTATAACTTTAAAAACAAGTAGTCCTGTAGCACCTTAGAGACACTATGTATAATAGAGTCTCTCTAATGAGCTTTTGTGGGTTAAACCCATTTCCTCAGATGAGCAGAGACTCATCTCATCTGAGGAAGTGGGTTTTGCTCACGAAAGCTCATGATACTATATATATATTTTTTTTTACTAGTCTCTCAGCAATAAAGCTACTCACATAATTTGTTTCAGGTCCTGGTAGGGTTTCATCAGCTATTAATGAAGAAAACTTTTCCTGTGTTTCCAAGCAGCTTTGTGCATAAGGTTATAGGTTGTAAATGCAATTGCACAGCTGCAGACCATTTGTGCTGATGGCAACAATATCATAAACTGTGGGTGCTATGGTTTCACACATTGCTATGTAATCTCTGCTCATTCTGATTTTTATTTTTACATCAGGGCAATAAACTTATTCATATTTTTAAAAGGCTCTGACACTGCAATTCATGTCCTCATGTAGGAATTATCCCAAGTAGTATTAGCTAGGCCCTAGCAGCTGAGAGCAGTTAATGAACCTTACTTTGTTCTTATATTTTTGGACAAATGCACAAATTGTATTCTGTGTGGCAGGGGAATTAAAAGTGTTTAGCTGGGTCAGGAGCTCCTAAGCTCTTTGTCAGTGTATGGAACCTAATTTGAGTTACTACCATCTTCTGTCTCTTCATGGCCTGAAACTATTCACTAATGTCAGTCATGAGGTTATTACCTCAGTTTCCTCTTCGTAGTGGTGTTTTGTGCATTACTCACTCATGTCGCTCAGTGCACTGACAAAAAGAGAAGTATGCACAACAAGGAATTAAATTCCAGTGGGCTTTCCCCTCTCCATTTAGACATGGGTGTGTGCAGTGAGTTCTGTACCACACTCCCATGCCATGTATGGACAAAAGGAGAGGAGTGACCTGGGAAAAGGGAGTGATACCTCCTTTAAATCATCACGCCCCATCTCTCTCACAGCTGGTTTGGTGGCAGGGCTAGATACTCAATGGCAGGGAATCTTTATTTAGGGCCAGAAATCAGGAGCTGACTCAAGTTTTGATGGTAGCTGGGTGTGAAGCAGAGGGGAATATGTCACTGCAGTCAGTGACCTGCACTGACTGAATTGCTCTGAGATTGAGCTCTTCTGAAAGACACCAAGTTGCAGGCTAAGGGGGAGAATGAAAGGAAGGAGAAAGTCAAAGGAGTTCAATGTGCCCCCGCCCATTCCTTTTTGGGAGAGGAAGGAATAGAAGAAATGGTGTGCTTACTCAAACGGACAGATCATGGATAAATTATATGAAATTAGTGGGAACTCAGTTCAATTCCTGATAGGCAGGTATCCATGTTGTCAAAAGCTACCACTGCTATCTCTGACGGGCTGCCTGTAGTCACAGCAGAGTAGGGTTTAGACACAGGTGTCATCAGCTTGTGGGTGAAGCTTATTCAACTGTTAGCTATGCTGAACCTATGGTATGACTAGTTGGAAGAAGTCTGCAGGGCTCCATCAGGGTTCTTCAGCTGCAGGTTATTAGATTTCAGGCTTCTCTGCTAGGTCAGATTAGGGATGTTAGGAAGTGAGTAATTAGCTAATCGTGTGGTCAATAGAATTTCTATTGACTACACAATTAGTTGATAAAGAGGGAAGCTTCAGTCTCAATTCGTGCCATGTCTGGGAGTTACCCCCTAATGCCGCTCTGCAGTTTAAATGTAGTAAGACCTGGGCAGAGAGGTGGCCTGGCTTCTACTGCATTTAAATTGCAGGACCACAGCGGGGGTAGGTCCCAGACTTGGTGTGAACTGGACTTGCTCAGTCCTGGCTCGCACTGGGTCCAGCATCTCCTGTCCATGGGGGTAGATAGAGGCAACAGCTGGGAGGGAGAGCTTTTAAGCTGGCTCCCCCTAGCACCAACTCCTGCTTCTCCTGTCCCCTTGTTGCCTCTGATACAGAGGCAGCAAACGGGGGGAGAGTGGGGGGGAGTGAATGCGAGTGGTTGACTTGACTACTCCCTTACATCCGTAGTTCAGATGCTTATGTGAGAGTTCCTCCTCCCAAAAAGCAGATGGAGATCATGTGGTCTTATACTGTGAGTTTAAGGATTTAGCAACCTAAAAAATTAGGTGACTGTATCTGTAATAGACACTAGGCCCATGGTATCCAGCCAGTTCTGAAGCAGTAGCTACTATAGTGGTTCTGCGCATGTGCAGATTGCCCGAACCCGGCTCTTCCGGGTTGCAATCCGGATTGTATTATTTGTCGAGCCCTGGTTATCGCTATAGAGAAAAAGGCACGTGTGGCTAGTGGCTGGCGTGCTGGATAACACAGAAGTGGACCAATGACATTATTTAGCAAGCCACCAACTTTAATGATAACCATTCCGTCGACTAAGACCTCTAAAATAACTGCAGAAGTGAACACGAGGACCATACTGACATACACAGGATGAAAGGTAGTCTGAGCTGATGTAGGTGGGGGAGATTTTGCCTTGTAGCTTTTTGTGTCTTGTCTCAGCAGTGACCGTGACTTTTAACAAGACATTTTCCATATGGTATCCATGAATCTCCATACTCGGGGTGTCCCTAAGCTGGGAACACCCGTGCTATGGGCTCTGGCAGCTGGAGGAGGAAGTAGTTCTGCACATTGCCTCTCCTTCTCTCCCCAATCTGGAGGAGGGCCAGTGCAGTGATGTGCTTTTGTGAGGCTTTTTTCCACTGTTCCCGCAGCAGCAGAGGCAGTGCTTGGGAGCACAGAGCCATGTGTGCCTGCAGGAGTGGGGCACCCTACCCTCATCCCCCTCACACCCAGACCCTACAATGCCCTCCTTGGCAAGGCAAATTCTTTAATCCGGCATACCCTGTTTCCCAGGATCCCCGGATTAAAGAGGGTCAAGTGTACAACGGAAATTAATCTATTCTGTAGAAAACCACCAGATTTGAAGTGTTCACCATTAAGAGTTTTAATATGGAGGCTGATCAACCAAACATGTTCTTTTAATTTTACACAAATTACTAAACTGTCACAGAATTCATGGCATTCAGCACCTAACCACCTGCCTGGAGTTTTTCAAGAAAGTATCTCCCGCAGCCCTTTTTTTGTACACTATGATTTTGAGTTTAGTTGTTTTCTTTTTAGCAGAACAGGCTTTGTTGTCTTGTAAAAGATGCATATAACGATAACTTTGCGAACACCTCAAATTGTTTAAGCCTAATTTTCATATCATTTGTGACTTTTGCATGGTGAAAACAAACAGGAATTGTTTTGTGATTGCAATAATTCTGTTAAAAACAAAGTTGGTGTTTAAGTGCTGGCCGGAAGAAATCTGTTGAATCTTGTCCCTGGAAAATGTGTATTGGATGTCAGCACAAATGTCAAATACCAAATCCAGGAATAATGATGCGAAACATTCTGGGCTTTAAATGGTTGCTGCTTTATTTTCACATTCGTAGGTTGCTTCTATGCGTCCTAGATAGTGGATTGCCTGCAGTCAAATCAACTTAACATGAAACTACTATTAACACTTGTGCATGTTGGGGTTTTGCACTGCTCATGTATACATGAGATTGCAGCTGCTCTTGTGTGAATGGACCATCAGCTTTTCGCTCTAAATTGGGCCCTGACACATGCTGCCATGCACATCACTGATAAATGGGTTACAGCATGTTTATAGCTCCTTCACATTGCACTGTCAGGACACATACCCATGTTTACATACACATGGCATATTTAGAACAGTCTTTCTATTGTAGGAAAAACATTTCTGGAGCTGGTGAAGCAACAAATCACTTCCTTCACTGTAAATATATCCTAGTGTGTATCATAAGTATTCTGTGGTATATTAACTTTGAATTGCATTTGGTTCATTTGAAATACATACTTAGCAGTGTCTAATAGTACAAAGGGATACACTGACTGCTCTCCTAAGAACTAATTTTAACTAATTAAAAACTATTTTTATGGCAAATTGAGTAATTGAATTGAAACAGTATACCTAATTGCATAATTGATCCAATGAAGAAAACTAATTAAACAAATTGGCTAGAAACCCAGTGATCAAAAACCAGTTTTCCTGCCTTTCTCAAATCAAGTTATTTTAATTTTATACAAATGTATATTAAGTTAAAACAAAATTAAAATGGTTTAATGGAATCTCTTTACAGCTGCAAGGGAGACCTGTTCAATGTAGAGCCTTGAGCTTTGTGGTTTTTTTTTTTTTGACAAACTTGTTTCTTCAACAGGTCCAAAGGTTTCACTGTTTAATGAGTTATGTTTTAGGTTTATTACACTGAATGTGTTATCTCTGACAGGTGAACTTCCAATTGTGGTGCTTCCTGTGGATAGCGAGATGCACCTGCCGTATGGCAGGACCTAGACTAGCTGCTCTTTTGGCTCGCTTTAGTTATACGTTTTCTGTTATGCTGTTTTATTAGATTGAATTTTAACCTTGAAACAATGTGTTCTTTTGTCAGATATCTATTCAGTGTGACACTGTTACTGTTGGCACTTGTGCCAGTGCTCACTCCATCCATCCAGAAGTGAACCATGCAATGAAAGAGCCTTTCCTTTAATATCAATGAGCTTTGGAACAAGGTCTCATGTACATATCATATATTTAGCCCCATAATGATATTTTTTTAACTTCTTGTCTCTGTTCTTTGCCTCTTTGAATTTGAACTTGCCTTCCTAATTTTGTGATGTTCTTTAAATTGGCAGGATGTAAAACAACCCAACAGCTGTCGCACACTCTAAGACATAGGCGCATAGGTGGTAACCACCCCTCAGTGTTGCCAATGAGCAAATGAACTCATGGTCTTGTGGATAAGTACATTAAAGGCCACAATAATGCAGTAATCCTCCATCTCTTTAAGGCCGCAGAGGTGGACTGGTTCATCACTTGTGGTCTTGACATTGCATCTGGATTGGGAGGGCAGAAGGATCTTTTTGACTGAAGGACTCCATCTGTGGAATCCGGTTCCTTCCCCTCCTCATCTTTGTGGATTTCACAACAGTTCTTTCTGTTAGACACACTCAAATTTTGGCTATTTTTGTCTTCTCTATTGTTAAGTAATTCCTGTTGTTCCCCCATCCGACTGGTTGATTGGCTGCTCCCTTTATCTGCATGGCCTCCCTGCTTTATTTTAACTTTTGTACAAGACGCTGGGCCCAATGTGAGTCCTGGGTGCTGCATGAATGTACTAGAACTTGCTATTGATTTGCAGAATTTGCCTCTAACTGCAAGCCCTTTCTCTAGTTGGGTGCTGTATTTTTGCCTTGGCAACTAAGTGGGCTATGATTAGTCTGACTCGTGACTTGAGAGACCATTAAGGAACAGGACTGTAGACCAGTCACTTTCAGAAGACTATAATATTTAAATCCAAAGTCTAAAGTATATTTATATGTAATGCCCTGCACATTTACAGCACTAAATAAATTGAAATCTCTTATGATCGCTCTATTCTTAATTCATGGAACATGATAGAGGAAATAGTGTCTCCTTGCATATGCAACATGCAGGTCCCCGTCATATGATACTTTTTCTATGTACTGTTCAGGTACATAGAGGTACATACACAGGCAACTGCAAAGAGAAAGCTCTGCATACATGAATAGCTTCATTTGCGGGGGGATCATAAAGGTGCTGTAGTCTTCGTGTATCCCCGAAAAAGAGTCCCTGCATTATAGCCATTTGTCCATGTTTGTCCCTTCCAGAGGCTTGGCTATGACACAGGCTGATCTGATACTGAGTTTTCCATATCAGAATGACTGCTGCTGAGTAATACAGCAGCAGGCTTAATAGAGTTTGAATGGGTCGGTTAAGGGGGGCAAGGAAATGCACTAATGGGTCTATTGAAGGCAGGTCTAACTGTTAGATGATCTTTAAATTTTTCTTTACAGGTGTAAATGGGTTCAAACTGGCGAAGTTTGCTTCTTTATCAGATTTTATTTCCCTTTTGGTCTATGTAACCTTGTTAACTCCTAGACTCTAAAGAGCACCCTCCATGTTAGGAATGTGACGCCTTTGTCAATAGTAGGTCAGTAGCCCAGAAGCATGCTAAGTGCAATGTGCTTTCCCAAGAGGCTCGATTCTCTGTTTTGATTCCACACAGACACGTCTTCTGCATCCGAGGATGAGGGGTCGCTAAGGCGCCAGGCTGCTCTTTCTGCTGCACTGCATCAGAGCTTACAGAATGCTGAGTCCTGGATCAACCGGTCTATTCAGGGGTCATCCACATCTTCATCAGCATCTTCTACACTATCCCATGGAGAAGGCAAAGGGACCAGTGGGACACTAGCTGATGTATTTGCCAATACTCGAATAGGTAGGAGCTGGGTACTAACAGCACAACTAAAACTGCTGCAAATTTAGATCCTGTTTTCAGAAAGTTAGAATCTCCCATTGTCTAAGGAAAATTTGAAGTAGACATTGTTCTGTCTCCATGGAACCCACTGGGCTTCAGTAGACTCACCACCACTGAGCGTGGCCTCAGAGTTTGGAAAACTGCAGTTGGTTAGAGGGAAATATGAGCCTTCTGGTTTATGTCCCAGGCATGTGCTTACAATGTTGACATGCTTAGTTGCTGAGCTTTCTTTCTGCACATTGATGGCTAATTCTTGCAACTACCTGAAGCTGCTATTTGCATAAGCACTGTTGCCAATGTAGGAGGTGACTCTGGCCTTTATGTGCTGTAGCATGTCATAGTTGTATTTTTTTTTTAAACCAGTTGGAGGGGAGAATCCTTTGCTTTCAAAATTCTACTTGCACTATATATTCTAATAATCTCGTCTTACTATTTATTGTTTAAAAACAAACATATACAGCTATTCGTGAGGGAATTGCAATAGCACAAATTAAAGCTCTAACACAGATTTTAAACCTTGATTATTTTCCAACCTAGCTGTCCATGTTGCAGTGAAGGAGTGAGAGGAAATTACAGTTCTGGATACCCCGGGCTCAATTTTTTGGTGCTCCAAGGTGCTCCCTGCTGCTAATATTGCTGTATGAAATTTCAGGGTTTGTTTTGCTCCATTGCTCATCTTTCTTTTTTATACGCTCTTAAGGTTATTACTGCATCCCAGGGAGATAGCTGTATTTTCGTGCTTTGGCTTAATTGCTTTGGAGCAAGCAATTCATAGAAGAGTTTGTGATTTTTTTTCCAGCTTGACTTTATTCTGTTTCTTTGACATTTATATTGCTGATGTCTTTGTTTCTCTTTACTGGGATACAAGTGGTTTTCTGAAATGGAAAAGCTGGGAGATTGCAAATAAAATGTAGCCAGTATAATTAATGCTTTATGGGAGCACTTGAAAAATTGTGGAATGGAAAAAGAATTTCAGTTGTGTAATTGAGTCTCTGCTGCTGAATTTCGGTTGCTAGTTGTTCAGCACCAATGTAGTTACTGTCACATTATTACCTAATTTTCATAACACTTGTTTTCAAATGATGCCCAACAAAATCTTGTGTATGAGTTAGTTTCGAATAAATAAAAGCAATTTGTGTCAATTAATTTGCATTGGCAACATGAAATAGATAAGTTCATCAGATGTCAACATCTAAAATTGTATGCATCAGTACTTTTGCATAAACAATTTTATATGTGAGCTCTTTGGAGAGAGGACTCAAAAAAGTTCCTGCCAGGTTACTATTGCACAAGGTAGTACAGAACCAAGGTTCTTGTTCCAATTGAGCTTAGAAAAGCCACAGAGCAGATACATTCCCCACCAGCATAGCTCCCAAGATGCATAGGAATGATTCTTCTCTCTCCTGTAGGCCTCCTTCCTCGAATGTCATAAGATGCACAGGTGTGGAGCTCCTATCCTGCTTTCCTTAGGAAGTGGGTGACAGGTTTCCCTCCTCTGCATTCTTAATCTATAGGAAATTGGGGGTATCCTAGTGCCCCAGGTCTGTTGGTACTATAGAAAATATCATGCATCAGCTGCCTGGGACCTGCTCTGTGTGCCTGGTGTTATAGTAAGCTTCCTGCTTCTGTACAAATCCTGTGTAAGCCTGTGGGGCTTTTAATTTTTCTTTTAAGAAAAACAGTGTTATAATGCATGCTGTTTATTTCAGTTAGTAGCTAAACTACTTAATATAATTCTTTATGCAAAATGCATAACTTGCAGCATTACAATCAATGAAATGTGAAACTATAAGCATTAAAGACAGGAAATGACCAGTTAAGATTATTTTCATTAATATTCTAGTGCCCATTCAGGTCACATGTTTGCTTAGTAACCACAATGGTCTGTGAGGAAAAAGCATATTCCCGTCATCTTAAACTTCTGTTCATGCTTACATGTGAGTTACTTTATAGGCTAGTTGTTACTTGAATCTTGATATATCAGTACTAGAACATTTACCCTACCTTGCTTGGGTCCTTAATTCAGTTTTTGTTTTTTGGAAAATAAAATGAAAATGTTCATGTTTCATTTAAATTATTGCTCTGGAGTGGGGCTAAGAGGTTCACTATGCAGGCTACCCTGGAGAGAGAGGACTCCCCCAGCCCTCTGTTACCACAGCAGCTTGGGCCAGGTGAGAAGTGTCTCTCCATGGCCGCTGCATCAGGCACAGTTGGGGGAGGAGTACATGTCCGCTGGCTAGGGCAGGTCCAGGTTCATCTGCCTCCTGTGCTCCCCAGGCAGAGTGAGGAATGCAACAAATTGTGCACTTTCCCCTTGCTCCCTGACGAAGGCGAACCGCCAGCAATGTTCCTGTATGAATTGGAGTGGGGGGGGGGGGGAAGCCCTTCAACACCCCTCGGCCTTCCCTACAGGGCACATGCAGGTTGGGAGGCTCAGGGCTGGAGCAGTTCCAGATGGGAAGGGAGGGCACCCCAGCCAGCCCCTTTCACCTGCATGGTGATTATCTCTCTTTTGAATAGTTTTATGAGAAGCAGTTCAAAGCCATTCACATCCTATTTTCCTGACACAACCTTGCTTTAAGTTATGATAAGAGGACACTGTATACCGAATTTGGTGGTCCTCATTCTTACCGTTTAGGAGGAGCTCTTGAACAGACGGACAAACTCTCAAATATATTGTCATAAGTGTGAATTACAAAAGTAATGGAGTATTTATGAAAGTTATCTTAATGTGGTTATTTCTAGTGTGTTCAGTGCTTATATTCTTTTATAGTAATGCTCTAGTTACTTAAGTTACATTTCTTCAGTAATATTAAACCTGGTTTAGCAAGGCATTTTGTGTAGGATGGTAAATATGCTGCAGCCAACTTGTGTACTTTAACAACACACTGCAACACAAAGTGGCAGCTCAGGATAAAGTGAGAAGTACATATCCAATTAAACCTACAGAGAAGTCTTAGCTAGACAAAATGTATTTTCTTAAGTGGAGCAGAGCCAGATTTAGCACTACTGCTATTGCACAAAGGACCTTGGAGTTTTGAAGTGAATCTCTGTTTTACATTTCATCTGAAAGCCAAGACCTCCAGCAGCAAAATGCTCTCAAATTCCTCTCAGCACTGAAAAATGGAAGGCCAGCATCACTTCATAGGCCTAGACTTTTCTTGCAGGTCTGTTAACAACTGCTGTCCAGTTCCTCCTGCTTTGCTATTTAAACTGAAGTGCACCACATGATGACCGCATCATTTTTCTTTTCCAAACTCCTTCCGAGGGTTATGTTTATAACTAATGTTTTCCCTCTTGTTTAGTTTACAAAGCTGTAACTCAGGAGGAAGTCATGCATTGTGAAACATTATTACAGATCAGATTCTAGCCGGAGATAACACTGCAGCTTTCTGTTCTAGGAGTTTGACCACCAGAAGGCAAATTTTTATCTAAATACTTTTCTCCCCCTTTCTAAAGAGTTCTTAAGGTATAGTGGTTAGAGTAGTTATATAGGCTGGGCTCCGTCACTAAGTTGCTTTGTGACTTTGAGACAGTCGTTCTCTGTGTCTCTTTCATTGTTGAGGATTGATAATGCATGCCACCTTGGGGTGTTAAAATAATGTTTAGAAATTACCCTGAGATGCTTTCACAAAAGCCATGGTGGAAGGGACAAGCATTATTTTGTTACTGAGGGTGGTAGCTGAGTAGTAATTGACACTTTACTTAGCACTTGGCTAATGGAAGGTGCACGTTAAACTGAATATCAGTTTTCTTCCTTTTCAAGAAAATTTCTCCGTTCCCCCTGATGTCACTGCAACTACCTCCTCGTCCTCTTCCTCAGCACGCCCAGCAACTATTGATCTTCCTCCATCAGGAATCGTGAAAGGCATGCACAAGGGATCCAATCGATCTAGTCTCATGGACACTGCTGATGGTATGGAACTGTTCTGAATGCCTACAAATGACAGCATGGTGTGGGAGTAACTGAATGAGGCAGGGGTGTGTGTCAGTGATGTGCTTATATTTACTATAGGTTCCTAAACTGTTTCAGACTCTACAAATACACCCTGTTGAGTTTGCGTGGTTGCAGTGTCAGCCTCAGTATCCCCCCAGACTGTGGACACTCTGTGCTACCTACCCACTCGGAGGGGAGAGGGGGAACCTGGAGCTGAATAGACTAAAAATCACACCCCAAGGTCAATACACTTAGTCTCTGTTGGTCCTGGAAGTCCAGGACTTTTTGGACCAAGATTTTTTGTAAGTCGTTTGCTCAGTGT
Source organism: Pelodiscus sinensis (assembly GCF_052426305.1). Classification (NCBI taxonomy): domain Eukaryota; kingdom Metazoa; phylum Chordata; order Testudines; family Trionychidae; genus Pelodiscus; species Pelodiscus sinensis. Next base: position 10,482,725 of record NC_143082.1, read on the forward strand.
TCTTGAGAGCTTACCTTCAATATAGCTATTTTAGAGAACACTGGTTTCTTGGTGGGGTGAAGCAGATTTAATATTTCCCCTAAAGTCCTTGAAAGCCAATTATAATCTAATTTCAAGCGAGACTGAATGTTTCAGAGGATGGAAGCTTTATCATCCAGATTGCTGACTCGGTTCCTGCCCTGTGACTTACATTCAGTGCCATCAGATGACCTCTGAAGGGACTTTTCATATGGGAGGTTCCTCAATCTAGTTCCTGATGGACAAACAAATTAAAATAACAAACACTGACGGCAATCTGAGCAGTAGCCCAAAATTGTATGAGGTCTTTCCATTACTCTCTGATTGCTAGTGAGAGAGATGACATGCGGGGACATGTGAGGTGCTTGCACTGCTGATGTATTTACTCTTAGGGCAGAATAGTTTAGTCCCCAGATGGCTGACAGATAAATAACTTGGCATCTTCCAGTGCTAAATTTACTGGTAAATGTCAGGCAACAGGTACAGAGCTGAAGCTCACAGACTGTACACAGAGAAGGAAGGCAAGGTCTGGGTAAACTCCTTATGAGGAAAGAACAGATTTTTAAATGAGCACAAAAATCAGTCATGCTTAGGGAAACTGTTAATTTCTTTGGGTAGGATTTTCAAAGGAGCCTTTATCTCACTCTAGCATCTGACCTCATGTTGAAGGTGCAGCTGGTAAGGGTGGCTTTTGAAATGTTGTTGTATTGGAATCCATATAAACTAAGGAGAGACTAATGAAAAAACAGTTCTTAACTACATTTTGTGCTGTGGGTCTGATCATACTGATTGTAAACTGGTCTGTCTAAGGCAAAAGTGGTGCTGTTGCTTGTAGTTCTTAGAACGCCCTCTGCTGATCAAGTCGTACAGTAGTGCTGCTATTCATTTTGAAGATCTGCTAAATTCCTTGCCATGTTTCACATCACATATAATGTACCAAATACAGATGAAAACAAGACTTTAGAAAGGGAGGAGATAAGTCACTAGCAATTTTTGCCCTCTGGGTTAAAATAGAGCCAAACCCAGTAGTGCCAATCTTGAGTGTTAAGTTTGTGTCCATTGGCAAGGCAGGTAGGAACAGTAGGGGAAATAATTTCTTGTGAAGAGAGATATTAATGTTGCTAGAGATGATGAGCTTATTGATTTGCTGAATTCTCTCCCCCTTCCCTCCCCGGCCAGGTGTCCCTGTAAGTAGCAGAGTCTCCACAAAAATTCAACAGCTGCTTAACACCCTGAAGCGACCAAAAAGGCCACCCCTGAAGGAATTTTTTGTGGATGATTTTGAAGAAATCGTGGAAGGTAACAACCAGCAAGAAATGCTCTTATTGCTCATTTGAATGAGCACAAACACATGATGTGTTTTGTTATGCTGTTGTACAGAGTTGACTTAGAGACTGATTTCCACTAAAAGGTGATAAGAGCACCCTAGGATTGTCTGTGGCCAAATTCCATTTGTAGGAATGTAGTCATTATATTAATCCATTCCCAGTTGATGGATGAATGCTGTAACTTTCCACAGGGCTGTCAGTCCATTCCCTTTCACCTGTACTATATTAATGCAAACTGCATACACTTTTTTTTTTACAGAAAGTTAATGGATTTTGAAAGCCAAATTTCTAAAGTCACTGAACTCTAATAATTTCTCAGTGGAAAATGTGGGTATTTTTTAATTAGTAACTTCAAAGCAACTTGTGGCTTGTTGGTTCATTATAGTGGGATTACATTCTAGTTCATAGGTTTTTACCAGCCACGTTAATACAGTTCCTGGGTGTCTTCCAATTGTGCATTAAGCAGCATGACTAACATGTCACACGTGGTTTATTCTCTCTCTCATCTCCTCCCCTGGGGGAATGTTGTTTGTGCTGGACAATGTGTTGTTTTCAGTAGGGTTTTGTTTTTGGTTTATGGTTTATAAATGTACAGGCTGCCTTGTGTTGTCTGTGGAACAGCATTTTTTTTCAGTTCTCTTCCCTGCTTATGAGTATGTGAAATGGGATTAACTATGTGCATGGGGTAATTTCAGTCCCGCAGCCTGACCCCAACCAGCCCAAACCAGAAGGGCGCCAGATGACACCTGTGAAAGGAGAGCCACTGGGAGTTGTTTGTAATTGGCCTCCTGCCTTGGAAGCAGCACTGCAGCGCTGGGGAACCACGCAGGCCAAATGTCCCTGTCTCACTGCACTGGATGTTACAGGAAAACCGGTCTATACCCTGACGTATGGTGAGTGGTGTATTTTTGTTCCTGCATTGCTCTTAACATTCTAGGGTATGCTAATCATCTGGGCAGGCTGTGGATCCAGCCCATGGGCTGTTTTGCCCACCCTTGCTCTAGAACTGTGGTCACCAACCCATTAATTGGGAGGGCTCGACCAGTCGATCGCAAGGCATTCAGCAGGGCCGCCCCATTCCCTCCCCACTCCCAAGAAAAAGCATCCCCTAACGCTACCTCCAGTGACAATGGAGGTAGCTCTGGCTTCCTGCAGGTGGGAGGGGAGTCCCGCAGCTGAACGCTGCTTCCAGGGTTTCAGGAAGTGCGCAAGCTGCTCCCCCTCCCCCAGACACCCGGCATGGTACCTGAGAGGCCAGGTCTGTGGCATGCTGGGAACTTCCTTCCCTCTGCTGGCTTCCAGGGAATAAGGGGACTTCCAAAAGAAGGGGTTTTTCTGACATTTGGCCCAGTCTAGATGGTTAAACTGTGGTTATCTGACTGATCGTGTCATCGATACAATCTGTACATGATTAATTGATAAGGACCACTGTGCAGACCTGCAGCAGAGGCAGGTCCAGGAGCCAGCTCGAGCTTGGACTGAGCAGTCCTGGCTCGTGCTGGCTCTGAGAGCCACCCGTGATGCAGCTCTGCATTTTAAATGCAGTAAGAGTCATCAGGCTCTTACTACATTTTAAAATGCAGAGGTGCAGCGTCCTGGACCAATCCTTAAGACTGATCCAGGCAGTGGGGAGGGGTTAGCGGCTTTGGGGCTAACACCCCCCCCCCCAGTACTGGCTCCTGTTCTCTCCCTGCCACCCCTGCTGCTTCTCATAGAGGCACTGGGGGTGGAGGGGAGAAAAGCAAGTAGTGGATACTCCAGTGCACTACTCACTAATGTCCCTAATTATCACCTATGTAAAAAAACTCTGAGATTTGCAACTGATAATGCTACTTAGAAGTTGAGTACTGTTGTCCATGTGATTGGTTGATGTGGAGATGACAAGCTTCTTCTTTGTTTGTTTTAGGTAAATTATGGAGCAGAAGCCTTAAACTGGCCTATACGCTGCTTAATAAACTGGGGACGAAAAACGAACCTGTGTTAAAGCCTGGAGACAGGGTAATGAGCTTTGGAATGTTTGGCTCTTCTTGTGTAACAGGAAGAGGGCTTTTTTGCATTGCCATTTACCATGAACATTACAATCTTGTCCTTTTAGTAAAGATGAGTACATGACTCATTCTAGGGATCCAGTCTATTTTAAAGAAATGTTTACAGGCCACCTAGAAAGACCCCTGTTCGGCCTTCAAGAAGAGAACTCTTGGGCTGAGCTATTCAGAAGTCCCTGGAAGAGTTATGGGGGTGTATGTTCGTAATTCCCCTAAGTGCCTCTGAAAATATCCCTACATGATTGTCTGTCTTTAGTAGCAGTGCCTTGTCAGAGGTTTTACCATGCTGCTCTTGATATTAGTTAAAAGGGTCAATTCTGTCCTTCCTTTGTATGTATGTATAGAAAGATTAATGACAGCTGTATATGTATAGGAATGTAAACACACACACAGACTTGTATGGGAGTAGTCGATTGCCTGGTAAGTCTAGTCTTATTGGGTAGTTGAGTCAACTACTTAACTACTTGCTCTCCGTTCCATTCTCCCCCCCACTCCACACCCACGCACACACCCACCCACACACACACACACCCCACCCACCTAGCTATGTCAGTATCAGAGGCAGCGGGATAGGAGCTGGTGCTGTGGGGAGCCAGCTTAAAAGCTGGTTCCTGCCAGCACTGTCTCCGCTGTGCCACTTGCCTCCTGCGCTTCTGCCTCTATCAGGACCTGCTGCTGCAAAGCAAACCCTGTTCGTGGCCAGCCCTGGATGCTATGAACAGAGACTTCTCCAACAGCAGCCCTGGTCTGTGGGTGGTATGGACAGGGGCTGCTGGACCTGTCGTGAGCTGAGACTGAGCAAGCCCAGATCAGTCCCGGCTCATGCTAGATCAAGGAGCTACCCCCACAGTGACTCTGCAGTTGAAATGCAGTAGGAGCCGGGCACGCCAGGACTGAGAGAGCCTTCTGTTATTAACTAATTGTGTAGTTGGTAAAAATTGTAATGACTACACAATTAGTGGATTACCTGCCTCTTAACACTTACTGTTATGTTATAATCTGAACATACATGACTGCTCTTTAAAAATGCCTTGAAGACCATGAAGTTTATCTTTGTCTCATTTCTTCCTCTGAAACAGAGGAGTGTTGTGAGCAAGACAAGAGAAGTCATTCTTCCACTCCACAGTGTGCTGATTAGGCCCCAATTGGAGTATTGTGTCCAGTTCTGGGCACCACATTTCAGGGAAGATGTGGAGAATTTGGAGACGGTCCAAAGAAGAGCAACAAGAATGATTAAAGGTCTAGAGAACATGAGCTATGAGGGAAGACTGAAAGAATTGGGCTTGTCTAGTTTAGAAAAGAGAAGACTGAGAGGGAACATGATAGCGGTTTTCTAGTATCTAAAAGGGTGTCACAAGGAGGAGGGAAAAAATTGTTCTCCTTGGCCTCTGAGGATAGGACAAGAAGCAATGGGCTTAAATTGCAGCAAGGGAGGTTTAGGATGGACATTAGGAAAAACTTCCTAACTGTCAGGGTGGTTAAACACTGGAATAAATTGCCTAAGGAGGTTGTGGAATCCCCATCTCTGGAGATATTTAAGAGAAGATTAGACAGACACCTGTCAGAGATCGTCTAGACAGTTCTTGGTCCTGCTATGAGGGCAGGGGACAGAATTCGATGCCCTCTCAAGGTCCCTTCCAGTTCTAGTATTCTGTGATTCTATGAAACTAAAATGCCAAAATTCCTCATTGGATTCTGATTGGAGGGTTGATGGTCATGTCAGCATCATGCTAAACAGGATGTTTTTAGCAAGGCCAATGGAAAAGTTGGCTCCACTTAAAAAAGAACCTGTAAAGAGAAGTTGTTCTACTAGCCTACTCTGAAATATCACTGCAGCTCATTCCCATGGGATGATCACCCTAAAAAGAAAATTTCTCATGTGCAAGGATATAATGCAGTAGGAAGTAGGGATGTAAGGGTGTAGTTGACCACCCAATAATCCAGGAGTGGGCAATAATTTTTGATGGGGGGCCACTTGAGAAATTTTTTAAGTGGCCACTGACCATCCTGGAAGGGGCAGGGCCAGGACACTTCCTGCTTCCCGACCCACAGACCCTGATTGGTCTGTGGGTGGGGGAGCGCACAAAGTCTTTGCGACCTCCCCTTCCCCCCTCTCCTGCGAGAGAACTGTCAGCTGTTTTGAACAGCTGGTGATTCCCTCTAGGTACCTGTGCTCCTCGGGGTTGGAGGAGACTTCATGTGCTCCCCTCTGCTGCTCCCAAGTCAATCAGGGCCTGGGTAGGGGGAGCATGTGAAGTCTCTCACTCCCTGCCCCCACCCTGCAAGGGAGCACTGTGCTTAAAAGTCCACCGCCAGCTGAGCAGCAGTTGACTTTAAGTGTTGAGACCTCGCACAGCAGGAGGAGACTTTGTGCGGTCCCCCTAAGCCTTGATTGTTCTGGGGGCAGGTGGGAGTGTGCAAAGTCTCCTCCCTCCCGGACCCCATCCTGGAAGGAGCGTCCTCCCACCCTGCCAGGAGCGCACAGTACTTCTAAGTGCCATGTGTCGTACCTTGGTGTTCTCGTACCTCGGTACCTTCGGTGGTCTGGACTGTCAGTGTCAGCATCGTCTGGTCAGGGCTGTCCTGGCGCGCTCCTGACAGGACCTCTACTCCGTTGATAAACTTTCGGCTGCGAGCGTAACAATCGGTACTCCCTTTATCTAGAGTGTTAGACCCCGTGCACTTGGGTCAACACAAGAGATCTCTGAGAGGCCCCGGAAACGACAGATGCAGGCAAGGTTTGAAATCAATCGAGCAGGTTTATTGTCAAATGCGAAGCTCTACCAGTTGGTAACAGAGATCAGTACAATGTTACACCACTGGGCACTATGGCCTGCATTGACAAGGTACCAACACCAGGCAGGCCTATTGCCATATAACAAATATGAACAGCAGTTAGTTAAAGTTAATCTACTGTGCAGTCTGTAAGTTTAGGCAATGACACCTGCCGTTCAGGCGCCTAGTGCGCCCCCCCCAAGGTCGGCCGGAGAGCACCCTCTGCGGTGTCCTTTTATAGACAGGTACAAACAACTTACATAATTTCTTTACGTACCAGGTTACCACCCTCTGTTGCCTAGTTACCACCCCTCACCTTACGGAAGGGGGGCTTGCTTACTGTCCTTCATGCTGTCAGTTCCAACCCGGTCCTGAACCTAGGTTGGTATGTGCATTAGTTTTTAGGGAGTTTTTGTACCAAGACATTTCTTATTAAGATGTTCCATTACTCCCCTTTGGCTTACAGTCTGTACCCAGTGCTTCCCTGTGTCCTTCCATGCTCGACCTAACTTACACAATCGCACAGTTATCAATAGGGCCTCTTTCTTGGCTCCTGTTACTGAACCAAAGTCTTGCTCACTAGATTGCAGGCCTGTTGCTGTTTTCATGTTATAGGCCTCTATTTAGGCCTGCTGACTCCATGTTACTGACCTCAACTTACTACACCACGCACTCCTTGCAGGGCGGGAGTAGAATTCGTGCAGCTCCCCTAGCTCTGATTGATCTGGAATAAATTGGGGGTGGCAGGGCCTTCACAGGCCAGATCAACTCACTTGATGGGCCCGATCCAGCCCATGGAGGCCCTTTTGCCCACCCTTGAGATAAGCATATGCTTATCGGGTAGTAATGTCAACTACTCACTTTCCCCGCCTTCCTTGCTGCCTCTGTCAGAGGCAAGTGAGGGGAAAGCAGGAACCGGTGCTGGGGGGAGCCAGCTTAAAAGTTGGTTTCCCCACCCCACCCCACTGGGCAGGAGGGGACACGGAGGTGAAGCAGTCCCAGAGCCAGCACAAACCAGGACTGCTTAGTCCTGGCTTGCACCAGTGCCCCGGGAGCTAACCCCACTGCGGCTCTGCAATTTAAATGTAGTAGGAGCCAGGCTGCTGCGCGTCCGGCTCCTACATTTAAACTGCAGAGCTGCAGCAGGTGTAGCAAATGGCCCTCCCTCCCAATCGACTAGTCAAGTAGTCGATGGAAATTCCATTGACTACTTGATTAGCTGATTAATTGCAATTTAACAGGCCTAGTAAGAACAGGTAACAGGGAAAACTGTGAAATGAACATACTTCAAGAATAAAAATCATGGGTGGTTTTGTAGAAATAACTGTAAAGAAGTAAACTCTTTATGGAAAGAGTTTCTGCATTAAACAGGTTTCTACCATCTACGCATTTGCTCTAAACAGAATTTGATTTTCACAAATTTTTAATTGCTAACCATAATTTAGTATTTCATGTGTTAGGACAAAAGGGAGGTCAGTGGATTTTTTGGCAACATTTTTACTTTATGGGGTGTAAAAGGGAACAGCCATTGAGTTGACCTTCATTCTTTTCGTTGAATTAAACAGCTTTAATGCTGCTCCTAAGATGCTGTGGGACTATTGTTTTTTTTAAGTTACTTCTCTAACCAGATACTTCTGTGAATTGTAGGTGGCTCTTGTTTACCCCAACAATGACCCAGTCATGTTCATGGTGGCGTTTTATGGCTGTCTGCTAGCGGAAGTGATCCCAGTGCCTATAGAGGTACCTCTTACCAGAAAGGTAACGTTGACGCATCTTAGAGGAATGATAGGCTGATGTGGGATGAAAACCAAATCAGACCATCAGCCTCTGCTTTGATAGTGTTTCAATAGTGACCAATGTGGCTTTAGCAGTTCTTCTGTCCCAGCACAGTGTGCGGGAATCATAGGTACCTGACATTTCAGAATCTAAAACTGGAAAAAATTGGCTGCCTTGGAAGAATTTTGCTGAAGAGGTGGATTTCCTTAGACACTGTGGTGGACATGTGTCTGTAACAGAGTGAATGTTTCCATATGTGCTTGTTAATCTCCCTTCTGATAAGAATGTAGGAGCTTCATTTCCAACAGAGATGACCATTTGCAGCTCCCTTCTGACTTCAGTGTCAGTGATAAGTGCTCTGCTTCTCTGAAAAACAGAGCCTTATTGACAGTCGCCTCTTGCTGTATAATCTCTGCTCCCAGAAGGGCTTTTTCTGCTCTAATGTTGCCTAATTAATGCTATTCTAAAAGCTGTGAAACCATAGAATTTCATGAGAGGAAACTATGGTAACGTAATAATGGCAACTGTACAGCAAGAGTGGTGGTAATGAAACGGTTAATTAGTCTGGTAATACTGTTGGTTTCTAGAGCTTTGCTTTGCAGCCTCAACATGACAACTGCTGTGGCAATCAAAATATCAAATTAAAGCCTAATATTTGGCCAGTCAGGTCACTTGATCAGCTTCTCATTCCTGTGCTTTTCTCGTTGTGCAGTAGGGTTAATGGGTCGAGTGAAGGGGGACAGAGGACATTTAATATTTTCTTTACATAATCGCTTTTTGTTTGAGGAGGCAGTGCTTTTCTTAGTGAAAATAAACCAAGTGAGTTCAATGGCTGTACACTCGCGTGCAACCGAGCAAGCCTGTTTCACCATTGAAATCTCTACCTTTCACCTTTGGCCATTTATGGTTATGCTAGTGCAACATCATCAGGGTTTTTTTGGGGGGAGGAGGGGTTGTTTTATTGTTTTTCCTTTGAGAATCAGGAGCTGTTCCAGCAGTCTTCCCACTTGATCTCTGGATCTCAGAATTAAGTGAAGGGAACAGACTTCCTAGGCATCACTTTAAGTAATCGTCCATATTTTTGTAATAAGTTCTCATTTTTCTGCAGACTTTTGTTTGCTCACAGAAATAGGTCTGTGTCAGCTGCTCAGCCTGCCCTGGGGAACAAATTCTGTCGTCATGAGAGTCCACATTATATCCAGCTTGCCTTTGTGATGCATATACTGTTTTCTAGAGCATGTTAATATGTGACTGTATCCATATAATCACTGCGAGACTGTGGTTGTCATTTGAGTTTCAAACCATTGCCAGACACTCTTGGGATAAACGAGATGAAACAATGCATTTCCCAGTGTGGTCTGTAATGTTACCATCCAGTTACCAGAGTATTACCATGCCTTGAATTTTGGTAAGGGTTGGCTTCATACTCTCCTGTCCTCTGGAACTCACAGTAATTATTTTCTTTTTCTTCAGGATGCTGGTGGTCAGCAGATTGGCTTCCTTTTGGGGAGCTGTGGCATCGCTTTGGCTCTCACTACTGAGGTTTGTCTAAAGGGGCTGCCAAAAACCCAAAACGGGGAAATTGTGCAGTTTAAAGGTTAGTTCTGTCACACTTCTGTTTTGACCAGTTGGTCCCAGAGATGAACTCTAAAACAAGTTATTAGAAGTCAAAAGCCATGTGCTATTCCACTCTTCTATTGGTTGAATGAGCAAGGTTTGCAGTGGGGTCGTCACCTTGTCTGGGACTGTGCATTGCTTGCACCACTGAGGCACAAACTTGTGCTTGTCTTTGACACTGCTCATGCATTGCAAGGAAGATTAGGAGGAGACTACTTTGTAAACCAGCATTCTCCTAGAACAAGTTTAGCATAGTGATGTTAAATAGTAGTCAATTGAATGGTCCATTAACCTCATGAATTCTTATCGGTTACCTGACTATTCTATAGTCTCTAGGGGTGGGGCCAGCAGCCCCCTTCTTGGGGGTGCCAAGCGGGAGCTAGTCTGTGAAAGGACCCAATTTAAAAACCAGCAGCCACTGTTTGGAGGGTGGTTCTGAGTTCATGGACTGGGTGCAAGCTGGAACTTAGTCAAGCTGCCTGCTCATCAGGCTCCTAATATACTTTAAATGCAGAGCCACAGCAGGGGTAGGTGCTGGAGCTGGTGGGAGCCAGGACTAAGATGGGCTGCTGGCCAGCCTGCTAAAAAATTTACAGGAATCAGGTGGAATGTGTGTAGTCTATAGCATTAACCTATAAGCTTTTGCTTATTGGTTAATTGATTAATCGACTACACTCTTGCATCCCTAGTTCAGCAGAGTTTCAAGAGTTAAAAATCAAACCAGAGCTGTATTGAGAAACAATACTGGGTCAGTTCGCGAGTAGGGGAAGGAGCCCACCCCTCCATGCATGCCCCGTATGTACTGGTTCATAGCCGGAGGGATGAGTTGTCTAGCTAGTGATCCATCTTGGGTTGATTTGTATGTTTGTATTCATCTGATAATTCTACCTAAACCCAAGCGTAAGAGTTCCTCTTGTTAAGTGATATCAGATTATCAGCTCAAGTTACATGGCACGTCGTTTTCTAACAAGTGGTCCCTGTGGTTGTGTTGGAAGTAAACCCTGTCAAGTCCAAATCACCTTTGGTTGTAAAGCTGTTCATTTCTCTCAAATGCATTTGCATTTTGCTTATTTAACCTTACTGCTAGGAAAACAAGCCTTAAGTGAAGTGGGCAAATGATCACATGTATATTTCAAATGAATGTAGATTGTTTCAACAGAAAAACAGGTCTTAAGGCTGCCTTTGGTTTTTGCTCTAGGTTGGCCCAGACTCAAATGGGTTGTGACGGACTCAAAATATCTCTCCAAGTCACCGAAGGACTGGCAGCCCAACATCTCAGCTGCAGGAACTGAGCCGGCATATATTGAGGTGGGCAGTGAATGAAGTGTCAGACGTGAGCTTCTCTGGATTGAATTTAATGGATAGAATCCATCAAAGTGTTAGCACTTTTCATGAGCTGAGCCAACCTCATCAATTTCTTGCTGAAACAACACACTTTGGTCATGTATAACTTTCTGTGATGCTTGTTTTCAGTCATGGATTAGTTTGTGGCTTTGTTTGCTGCTCAAAATGTAGAGGAAGACTCAAAATGTGAAGCAGTTCAGATACCATGTGTGTGGTGACCAGCAAGTGGCTTAATCTGACAACGCTGTAGAGTTACTCGCATGAGGGTATCAACACATCTTAGCTAAGGCTTAATACTGGCAGGCTTGGTATAGTCCAGCCTTTAGCTTGTGGGGTCCCCGTGCTCACCTTTTAATTCAGTCCATTTAATTATTTTCAGTACTTGGTAACTCTCATATTTCTGCTTTTACATGGCAGCACTTTGGATTGGTCACTTCTCACAGCATGACTTGTCTTCCTCAGTGCATCCCAGCAATACTAACTGGGAACTACTGCACTCTAAATAAAATCAGTTTGGGTGACACCAGCCTTTCTCAGTTTGTCTCTATTTTGGGAAGGAGGGGGTCATGGGCTCAGAAGATGCATTAATATATTAAGCCTGAGCACCTTCAAACAGGTGTCTTCATTTTTTCTCTCTTTGGACTTGACCTGTACAATGCCTGCCTTTACTTCCCGTGGATACTTGTTCTCTCATCTAGTGAATCCTGCTGATGCAGCGACACAATGTTTCCTTTAAATGTGTCCCCATTCATTAAGGAGAAAACTTGTTCTGATTAATAAGGGCCTAACCGCATTGCAGGCTCCTTTATGTGCAGAGCCCAGAGTAACCCGTTCAATTATGTTTGGTGCTTTCCAGTACAAGACCAGTAAGGAAGGCAGCGTGATGGGGGTGACAGTGTCTCGGATTGCCATGCTCTCGCATTGTCAGGCTCTGTCTCAGGCTTGCAACTACTCTGAAGGTGAGTAGGGTCACCTGGGGGATATGTACACGGAGGGGTGAAAGCTCAGCTCACTGCAGGGTCATTGCTTAGACGTAGACAAAGGTCAACCCATTAGTAGTATCTCCACCTCAGCTCACATCCAGCCCGACAGCCTGTACAGAGAGGGACTAAAGATGGGTTCTGCGGTATGCATGGAGGCTTACAGATCTGTGTCTTGGTGAACTGGGGGGATGGAAGGGGCAGTGTTGCACATGTTTCAAACTTGAGGATCCTTTTTCAAAGAACATCCTGCCACCTTCTGCCTTTTGTGTGCTTCGAAGGAGCCCCTGCTGGATTGCTTCTGCTCACCTCCATACTGGCAGTGCATACACTGTGACCTCTCAGATAACCATGCCCCAAACCAGTTGGGCGTTACTGGTTAAACTCAGGGCAGAAATTACCAGTAATGATGCACAAAGTTCTCTCTGCAGGAAGCATTTTGCTCTACTCTGCTTACAAAAGTGGTCCTTTTCATATATTGAGTATCTCAGAGGTATTTAGTGAGCTGTCATGATTTCTGTTTGATATGCAGCTGTGTTGCCTTTGGAAAATCTCAGACGTGTAGCTGTGTTAATCTGTATCTGCAAACGCAATGAGAAATCCTATGGCATTTTAGAGACTAACAGATTTATTAGGGCATAAGCTTTTATAGGTAAAAAACTCACTTTATCAGATGAATTGGAGTGGCGTTTGGAGGCAGGAGTATATATAAGGAAGAAGTTGCTTATGTTAATGAAGTTACTCTTGAAAGCTTATACACTAATACATCTGTTAGTTACTAAGGTTGCACAGGATTCTTCGTTTTGTGCCTTTTGGGATCCATTCCATTCGTTTCCACTGCTGCTGATGGTCAGTCTTCCAAAGCATTTGAATGATGGCTCTGTAATCTTTCTCCACTCAACTCCTCATGTGTAAGGAGGCTAGGATGCTCCAATATTAGTGACTGGTGTGGTATAAAAGCCTAGATATGATAGATACTTTCTGAAATGTTCCTTCCCTTAAATTCATATTTTGTTTTAGGTAGATCTCTGTGTTTTTTCACACTTTTTATTGTGCTCTGTGTATACACCGCAGTATGCTTGCTTTGTATTATCCATAAAAAGGAGCTCTGAATCTATTTAATAATGCGTAAAAGGGCAAACATATTAGGCTACACACTCACTGTTTGCATAATGCCACCAGTACGTGCTGTTTGCATGATGTCCAAGTACTGTATGAAATTCTTAAGAAATAATTGGCACTTGGAGCTTGTCAAGGGAAAACAATGATCTTTAAATGTTTAAGATAATTCCAAGGTGAAAAAACAAGGATTGTGTCCTCAACTTCAACGTTCCAAGCATCTGCCTGAAAGGAGACACTTAGCCTGCTGGTTTGGGAGCTCTGCAGGGGCCGCTTGAAGGAGCTAACTTGACTTGGCAAGGAAAGGGGCAAATTCCAGTACTAGTAATTCAGTTGTATTACCCAGTTATCTGCCAGATTTCTTACTGACACGTTTCATTCTTTCAGGTGAAACCATAGTGAATGTTCTGGATTTCAAGAAGGATGCAGGTCTCTGGCATGCCATTTTAACGGTGAGCTAGTGCTTTAGGGAGAATGCTAGAAAGATGGTCAATCTGGGTATTTTATAGTCCTCCCTGATTATAATGTGAGGGTGTCTTTGAGGAAAAGAGTTGGGCCCCATCTATTCTCAGATCCAGCTTTACACACTCCCTTTGGAGTTGGTGCAGATCTGTTGGCAGGAGCAATAATTCTTTGAGTGCTTGTTCACATTGATTCCAGTTAGTAAAGTGCATGCTGGCTGCATAGACATCAGAAACTTTTTCCCAGGGAGCTCCCCTGGAGTGGTGCCATTATAATGCCCTACTTATGACCCTGCTAACCTGCCCACCCCCAAGTTCCTTCTTACTGTCTGTGGCAGTGTTGGGACACTGTTCGTTTGCTTTGGAAGTGCACCCTAGCTTAGCTTAGTCTTGTTCGTAGCTTGTTCTGTAGTTGTTAGTTGCTATTTTAGGTTATTACATTTTATTAGTGGGGGATGCTGGGTCCTCCCATGCCTGACAGTGACTCCCCCACAGCTCCTCTCTCCACTGCCTGGTAAGGATGTTAGGAGGTGGGTAACAGTTTGTATCAACTAACAGATTCGTCGATAAGGGAAGTCAGAAGGAGCTACCCCCCGCTGCGGCTCTGTAGTTTAAACGTAGTAGGAACCAGACATGCAGGCAGCCTGTAATCTGCTACATTTAAACTGCAGAGGTGCAGTGGGGGTAGGTCCCGGACTGGCATGAGCCGAGCCAGGACAGGACTAGGACCACTGCAGCTCTGCATTTTAAATGTAGTAAGAACCAGGCAGCGACTGGTGGTTCTGGACTGGTGCGAGCCAGGACTGAGCCAGGCTTGCTCAGACTCAGCTTGTGCCGGGTCCAGCAGCCCCTGTATGTGGCCAGCCCCAGCTGCCGTGAACAGAGGCTGATCCAGCAGCAGCCCGTTTGCAGTGGCTCAAGCTGGCCCTGGGCAGAGGTTGCTCTGGCAGCAGACTCTGTTCGCGGTGGCCGGGGCTGGCTGGGAACAGGGGCTGCCCCTGGCCATCCCAGGTCACCATGGACAGGGGCTGCTTTGCAGCAGCCTCCACTCCCTCCGCCTCACCCCTCACCCGTTGCTGCCTCAGATAAAGGAAGCAACAGTGGGGGGCAGGCAGGTGGCACTATGGAGACAGTGCTGGGGGGGAACAGCTTCTCCCCCTGCTGCCTCAGCACTGCAACAGGAAACCTTAGCCGCAGAACTGTTTCAACCTCCCCAGTACCCTAGAGGAGTGACAGAGGGTGTCCCCCCCGCCTCCTTAGAACAGTGACTCTAGTAGCCGACACAGTGTTGAGTCCAGCATCAGGCAGCTCCCCCACCCACCATCAATGCCCGAAACCTTTGATGCTGTCAGGGACTCAATCGAGCTTATGGAATCTCAGCTGTGGGCAGAGGCACTGAGGCGAGGCACGGGTGAGACATCTCGCTTCCCAAGGAAAGCCTGCAATGATGAGATGCCTTCCCTTTCCGGACTGGTACTGGACATCGTGCCAGTCTGACTTGCTGGAATCCCGGCACCACTCCCTGGCACTGGTAGCAATGAACGTGCACACAGCACCAGCACAGGAGGCCCATCCCTCCTTGGCTTGAAGTCAAGTGCCCTACCTGTTCATGGTGCTTCCCTGGGTTTCTCCGCAGCCCCCCGTATGTTCACAAAGTTGCTGCTTCAGGAAGTCATAAAAGGAGAGTGAATGTGGACCCCTTTTTCGACATTGGCTGCTGAGAGGCCACTCCAAGGAGCAAGCATACATTGCCAGAGCGGTCTTTGAGCTAAGAGCACTCATATCTGAGTCCCTTTATATAGTCTTCCACAAGGATAAAGTAACGCTTAAGCCTCACCCAACCTTCCTTCCCGAGGTGGTCCCTGAATTCCACCTGGGTCAGGACATTTTTCTCCCGGTTTTCTGTCCGAAGCTGCATACTAATGCAAGGCAGCAGCTGCTGCATGCACTGAACGTTTGCAGGCCGCTTGCCTTTTACATCGAGCATACAAAGCCCTTCAGGAAGTCATCCCAACTCTTTGTCTGTTGCAGACTGCATGAAGGGCCTCCCTGCTTCTTTCCAACATAGTTCCTCGTGGATTACGGACTGTATTTGTAAATGCCACAAGTTAGCTGGTTCCCCTGCACCCGCAATCACCACCCATTCCACATGAATCAGCATGAGCAAACACTTGAAGAAGAAGCAGCAGCAGCAGCCATTACTGCCCTCCTGGAACTGTTGTTCTTTAACATGTGTTCATGTCCATTCTAATACCCACCCTCCTTCCCCTCTGTTGGAGTAGCCAGAAAGAAGGAACCAAGGGGCGATCAGGTCAGCAGAGTCATATGTCGCATGTAATACTGGCACCACTCCAGGGGGTTCCCTGGCTAACACGATGGATGCGGTTATAGGAAAAAAGCTGATGTCCGTGCACAGGGTGTGCGAACACCTAATTGGAATGAACAGAAAGAACAGCAACTACAAGAGGGCAATAACTGTTTTTCTCTTATTTTCATCTTCCTGCAGTTAATATTTCAAAGCACCACTTGAATGAAGTACACGTTTAACCAGGCATTGGGAAGGGCAGAGGGGACTCCCATCTCTGATTTGTATTGGCTGTGTTTTGTTGGCCCTTTCCCACACATCTCACTCTGTTTTCCAGAATGTAATGAACAAGCTGCACACCCTCAGCGTGCCCTACTCCGTGATGAAAACCTGCCCACTCTCCTGGGTGCAGAGAGTTCATACCCACAAAGGTAACACTGGCGTTGCTTAGGTTCTAGCATGTTGCTTTCCAGATGAACAATTGTGGGGAACACAAACTGCACTTCTGTTTAAAGTGTAAGAGCCTGCCTGGTGGCTAGTCAGAAACAGACCAAATGGGCCAAAACCCTGGTTTCTTTTCTGAGTATGCATAGGGTAGGCCATAGAGAGCTGATGGGGAATTGACAAGCTTTTATGATGCTGGTAGGCGGGGCCACTAACCCCAGCCTCTGGCTGGAACACACACAGGGCCAGTCACTCAGCCTAGTGTGGAAGGCTATAGCAGCAGCTTTGACCTGGCAGTGTGGCTGCCCTACCTTCACCTTCCGTGGGAGAGGAGTGTTTCATCCTTGCAACCCATTTTACTTCGCTTTCCAATGGGCAAAAGGGTTTGGGGCCATGAGCTGAAGATACTTGTCTTAATGGGAACGTACTGAGTTAGGCCCCTGCAGCGTCAGTGAAAAAGTATTCAGGGAATGGTTTTATTTGTGCTAACTACGCTTGTTCCCTTTGTTTGCAGCAAAGGTGGCTTTAGTGAAGTGTCGAGATCTGCACTGGGCCATGATGGCTCATCGGGACCAAAGAGATATTAGCTTGAGTTCCTTACGGATGCTGATTGTAACTGATGGTGCTAATCCCTGTGAGTATTCCCTCACATGGCTGCCATGAGAGAGATCCCTCTGATCAGTCACTTCTGGGTACTGACCTCTGTCTGGAGTAAACTAAGGCAGCCGTCTAACCATCCAGAAAGGCAGGCCTTCGTGCTCCAAGCACAAGGGAACCTGAAATCCTTTACCACATCCACCCCAGAGTCCCTCGGTTGGTTCTAGGCTTGTGCTGTCAAATGACCTGACTTCAGAGGGCACTTCATGATGCCAAAATCCCTCAAAATCTTACCAGTTGGGTCTCAAATACACAAACAGGGAATGCACAGGGACTCCTTTTCCCTAAACAGTCAATGGCAGGAAGTAGCCATGAAGGGTGATTTGTATTAATTTGTTGGTGTCCCTTCAACAGAGAACTTGGCTGGGCAGTGGGGGCAGCTGGATGCTCTGGTATGTAATATGGGGAGTTCTGGCAGAAAAATTAGAAGGATAGTGGAGTGATTTGTCTAGCAGGCAAGAGAACTGCAATAGGCACGTGAGATGACAATGTAGGGGTGGGTTATGGAGTGGTTCTGAATTGCACACAGGGAGGAGGATTTTATAAATGGGGTTGAAACAAATGAGCACAGGTCTTCATCGCGTGCTGGTGATTATGGGGCTGAATGTCCAGATGGCGCTGGCTGGAGGGTGAGGTTTGAATACAATTAGGGCTCTTTTGGATTTGCACAGTGGTAGGAAGTGGAGTCAGTGGATGTGCGCTGTTATGTGCGAGATAGGAAAGATGTTACAGTCTTGTCATTATTCCCTGAGTTAAAAACTCTGGAACATACTGGGAGATTGTTTGGGCCTTAGCCAACAAAATATTACTTTGAAGTATCTTCTTGAGTTTTCTTGGATCTGAACTTCCAACGCTCCGGTCATCTGAAGAAGCGGGCTCTGCCCACGAAAACTCATGATATCATCTACATCTTTTGTTAGTCTTTAAGGTGCTACCAGACCATTTGTTGTTTTTTTAAGTTTATCCTAATAATATGATTCGTTATCTTGTTTAGTACATTATCTTTTGTACATTTCTTCCCAAAAACGTTTTTAGTATGTCCAGGATTACAGAAATACAGCACACCATTATCGTTAAATAACGAGGTACTGGAGTATTATTACTTTATAGGTGATTAAAGTATACTTTGGACGTTTTAGAAATTTTATTCCAATGACTTAGAACTCCAAGTCCCATTGACTTTCAATAACTCACTTAAGCTCCTTAGTGCCTAAATTACTTTTGAAAAATGTAAGCTTAGTTATAAATGAGACTGTAAGTCACAAGATCACAAAATAAAAATATGCTGCTTATTTCCATGTCATTTCTAAGTATAATTCTTTTTTTTTTCAGTTTCAGAAACTGTTTAAAATGTTCTCTTATCTTCCAGGGTCAGTTTCCTCATGCGATGCTTTCCTGAGTCTGTTTCAGAGCCATGGGCTTAAACCTGAGGCAATCTGTCCCTGTGCCACATCTCCAGAAGCAATGACTGTAGCAATACGGAGGTACTGATATATACTGCATCCTGCTAACCTATGTCTGTGTTTAAAGGGATGTGTTAAAATTATTTTCCAATAATTTCCTTTCCTACGTTGCAAATAATTCTTGACACTATTGAAACTGAGTTTCACTTGAACATTTTACTATTTGTTTACTCTTTGCATTTTCAGCTGAAAGCAAGAAATAGGGAATAGTTTGTTTCTGTTTTGTTGACAATTTTTAGTTTCACTTTTAGGAACTTGCAGCTGGAGAAATATTTGAGTTACAAAACAAAACTGTTCCGATGGAAATTAAAAAAAAGAACAAATAATCATGGAAATATTTTATTAATCTTCCTTTTATTTAACTCAGCCTAAATATTTGGACAGATAAGACTTGCCAGCGTTCCTTTAAATAATAGCAGTGTGTGTTTACAAATATTGTGAAATGTGCTGTATTTGGTAATCCCAGCTAATGTTGTTCATGTGCATCCAGTGGTCATTGGGCTTCCTATATGCTTGTGGTGATGCATGTCTAGTGCTTGATTGAATCAGGGCCTTGAAGAATTCTCTCCCAAGTTATGAGAGTTTGTTCTTAATTGTCAAACAGTTAGAAGTTGGTAGCAAAGCAGCACCTGGGAGAAGCAAGTGTTTATTTTCTCACTTTTGCCAGCAATAGCTGGCGTGGAGCAGTGCTTTTCCGAGAGAGCATCTCACATTGCTTTGGGGAAAGCAGTCATTCCCATACTCTGTTCCTGTCCATTGACCCTCCATGCAGTAAACAAAGCAATAGCTGGCCAGTCCAGGACCTGGCACCTCCAATAGATTACACCCATGACCAGATGGAGGAGCTGCTCCACAGGGTTTTGGCTGGCTTTCCCTATACTTGCATTGGCTCAGGACTAAGCTTTTCCAACTCACTGAACAGTGTAGCGCTCCCAGTTGGTGTTCCTTCCTCTCCCCCAAATGAATGCAGTTATAAAATGGGATTTTAGTAGCACAGACAAGCATCCTGATGTCACTGTGAGGATGTGTTCCCTGTTGAGATCTAAGGATGATGTGTTTACTGATGTTTTATCATATTGGTTTGCTTCCTTCAAAGGCCTGGTGTCCCAGGAGCACCCTTGCCCGGAAGAGCCATTCTGTCCATGAATGGGTTAAGTTACAGTGTCATTCGAGTGAACACTGAAGACAAAAACTCTGCTCTCACAGTACAGGATGTTGGCCATGTGATGCCAGGAGGTGAGAGTGCGGGGGGCCTGGTATTTCCATAAACACCCCTTGGCAGATGGCATGTACATAGCTGTTAGAGTAGGCAGTTGGGAGTGCAGCCTCTGGAATCTCAACCTTCACTTCTGTTACTTCTTCTTCAGCTGATGTGTGAGTTGCGGGGGCAGCTGCTTAGCTTTTCCTCACTTTATCTTACCTATCTGTGAAATGGACAGAATCCTTTACACCTTTGCAGGGGATTGAAGGGTCTAGAGTTTGTAAAGCATGTTAAGATCCTTATGGCAGGCCCTGTCTCACTGGAAGTCCTGATTTTCAGTAAGTTATTACTGAACCCACACAAATTCAGAAGCATATTCCTCTGTGTTACACTCTGTGGCAGTGTAAACTTTGCCACTGATCCACATGGCACCCAGGCTGATGGTGAAACCCTTAATTTAAGGAGGGAGTAGCCTGATGAAAGGCCCATGTATATTCAGCTTCAGGATTCACTACATTTACTCGCCATCACTTTCTAAAATGTTACTTGTTCCTCAAACTTAAATATATCAGACAATTTTTATGCTTAAGTTATGCAATGATGTGTGCTTTGCTCTAGGAATGATGTGCATTGTGAAACCTGATGGATCTCCTCAACTCTGTAAAACAGATGAGATTGGTGAAATCTGTGTTAGCTCCAGAACAGGAGGGATGATGTATTATGGACTGGCTGGGGTGACAAAGAACACGTTTGAGGTGTGTATCAGATGGTAGACTTTTACTTTCTCTTGTGTTGCTGACTTTTCATCTACTGCCGTGGTGTCCAGCCAGTTCTGAAGCAGTAGTGGCCACTATAGAGAACTAGTCATACTCAACTCGCCAAATAGCAACATTGTTCAAGCCAACTAGCCACATGTGGCTAGCATGTTGGACACCATGGATCTCCTGCCTTCTGTGTAGAATTGATCTTACTGCAGAGACACTTGATTTCTATAACAAGCAATAGGGTTAATATTTGGGCATTATGTTTGGGGGAAAGCTTTTCCGGGAAGGCTTGTTATAATTAGGAATTGCCTACACTCCTTTTTGCTAAGATTTTCCACCATGCAGTAATAATGACAGCAGCAAGAGTTTCTAATGCAGATAAATTTACTAGTTTCCTGCAAGAATGGGAGAATCAGACATCCAGTATTTGCTCTAATTCAGTTTATGCTGTCTTTTTGCCAGTAAGAGTCCTCATCTGCATGTTAAAGAGAAATCTGGGTGTTATTCAGGGTTCTGGTAGCATAGTGATATTCTGTCCAGTTAGGGATGTGAAAGTGTAAATATGT
This sequence comes from Pelodiscus sinensis, assembly GCF_052426305.1. Classification (NCBI taxonomy): domain Eukaryota; kingdom Metazoa; phylum Chordata; order Testudines; family Trionychidae; genus Pelodiscus; species Pelodiscus sinensis. The sequence continues at coordinate 10,503,588 of NC_143082.1, forward strand.
AAATGGTTAACCTATAAACCTGAGACTATTGGTTAAAGTTCACGGTTAAACACAGGGTCCTGCCCCGCTCCTGGTGATCCGGCTGCCCCCCCCCCCCCCCCACACTGTTGCCTCTGTATCAGAGGCAGCAGTAGGGGGTGGCAGCCAGTGCATGCTGGGAGCTGTCTTAAAAGCAGTCCCCAGGAGTGAGGTGGCAGGTGGGAGCCAGTGGGACACTGTGCTATAACTGGAGACTTTGCAGAGGAAAATCCAGTACAGATGTAAGCGAGTAGCCGGCTACTTGCTTTCTCTCTGCCCCCCTTGCTGCTTTTGTATAAGAAGCAGCAAAGAGGGAGAGGGGGGAGGGACAAGAGCTGGTGCTGGGGAGAGGTGGCTTAAAAGCCGGTTCCCCCCCCAGCACTGTCTCCATGGTGCTGCCTACCTCCTGCCCCCCATGCTGCTGTCTCTGTCAGAGGCAGGGGTTAGGGGAGGCTGCCATGAAGTAGTTATGTTCGAGAGTGTCTCAGTGGGGAGCTTCCCCTCACCACCCACAGACAGAAGCTGCTGCCACAAACTGGGGCTGCTGCTGAAGCAGCCTCTGCCCGCAGCCAGCCCAGGTGTTGTGAACAGGGGCTGCCCTGTTCCTGGTGACCAGGGCTAACCACAGACAGGGCTGCTGCAGCTCTACATTTAAAAATGCAAAGCTTCAGTGGTCCCGGCTCTTTCCTGGCTTGTGCCGATCCAGGACCTACCCCCTCTGCAGTTTAAATGTAGTAGGAGTCAGGCTGCCTGCGCGTCCGACTCCTACTACATTTAAATGCAGAGCCACAGTGGGGGTAACTCCTGGACCGGTGTAAGCTGGGACAGAGTGCCTTCCCTTATCGACTAATCATGTAGTCGATATAATTTGTATCAACTGCTCAATTAGTCAGTTACCTGACTCTTAACATCCTTAAAATCCAGTAGCTGTAGGGGATTGATTTATTTAATTTTGCATCTAGAGTAACTCTTGCTGCAGCACACTGATGTGGTGAGGTTAGGAGGGTGTGGGGGGGACGGGGTGACGGGGTGACGGGGCAGGGAATTTGTGTGTCCCAGTACAAGAGAATCAACTCTCTCAGTGGCCTGTCTTCTGTTCCAGGTTATCCCTGTCAACTCTTCTGGTTCTCCAGTGGGCGATGTGCCATTTGTCCGTTCAGGCTTGATGGGGTTTGTTGGACCTGTACGTCATGTAACTTCCATGCTTGGATTCATGGTTTTATCTTCATGTCACTATTAATGGTTTAAAATGCATAAAAGAAAAGCAGTTGGTGACCAGCGCATACTGTTAAGAACTGGTAACTTAAACTGTAAATGTTGGGGCAGGTGGATTGCTTTCCATAGTAGTAACTCTTGTTTTCCAAAACATTGCCCTCACACAGCCTCACTGTCGGAGTTGTGTGCCAAACCTCTGAGCTTTACTTAGCTGTAGCAGGCATAGTTCTTTCAAGTTTTTCACAATCCCATAGTTGCATCTGTGACAGACCCAGATGAGCTGGCTGCTGCGCACTGATGGAAGGGAGAAATGCTGGTGTTGGGGTGAATCTTTCTTTTCCCTGAGTAAAGGAAAGGCCAAAACCTAACTGCAGCATAATCAGACAGGCACCTAGGGTCAATTAGAGCTTGCTAGAAGTTATAGGCTGAGTAGACACCTGCAGCCAATTAAGGTTGGCTCTGTATCAGAAGCAGCAGCTGGGGGTTGCTGCCAATACCACTGGGAGCTATCTTGAAAGCAGTCTCCAGTCTCGCACTAGCTCCCCAGGAGTAAGGTGGCAGGAAGGCGGAAGTGCCTGTGTGAAGGAGCTGTGTGAGTGGAGCACTGGTAAGCAGGTACCGGGAGGGATTGTTTAGGGACGTGGCCCAGGGAAAAGCTGCCAGATTGAGAGTGGCAGTAACCCTGCCTGTTGCTGGTGCCATAGGGTCCCTGAGCTGGAATCCAGAGTAGTGGATGGGCTCAGGTTCCCCCAATCTCCCCAGGACATCTCAACTTCTGCCTGGAGAAGGGAGATCAGGACTCCAGAGGGGATTTTACCCAAACTTATGGCCTGTGATAAGTATGATTCAGCAGGCTGTGGTTCCTGCCTTGAATGAAGAGAAAGCGGCTGTGTGGAGGGCCACAGCGAGCCTCTGAGGCTAACACTATCCGGCAGTAGCGCAAGACCCATGGGGAATAGCTGGAGTTTTACCAGCTTCCTTATTCTTCTTTTGGCCCTGCCCACACTGTTAAAGAGGAAATTTCAAAATAAATTGTCCATGTTTGTGACATGATTGTCTGTTCATAAAAAACCTCTAAATTTTGAAGTATGTTGTCATCTTGCAAGGTAGAAATCCATCCATAGTTCTTTATAGGCTAAGACAGAAAATTTGAAGTAATTTTGTTTCCCAATTCTAGTGCAATGTGCTATAGTGTTTGGTTCAATAATTGATTTACACTTTTGCAGTTGTAGAATAATGTAGAAGTCTTTATCCAAATTCCCCCTCATAGAATCCAATCAGAAAAGAAAGTGCTGTGGGGTCTATTGATAACAAATGTGTTTGAACTAATGGTGCACAAAAGCAATCACTAAAGAAAGATGCGTGACCCAGCAAAGGCATCTAAGCATGTGTGTCCTTTACCTTTCAGGGGAGCTTGGTGTTTGTGGTTGGGAAAATGGATGGCTTGCTGACAGTTAGTGGGCGCAGACACAATGCTGATGACATCGTTGCAACCGGATTAGCAGTTGAATCAATAAAGACAGTCTACAGAGGAAGGTTAGTGGTAACGGAAACAGCTTCGTTTCTTTTCAGGCTTTGTCTGTGTCTCCTAATAATACATGACAGTGCGGTTATGTTGTGGGCTGCCTGTTGTTTTTTCTTGACTGGGCTACTTTTTGGCCTCAGTCATAGAAAATGTTTCCTTGACTGTTCAGTCTCCATAGTGGTGGCAACATAGGATCAGGCTGGGGTCTGACTAATCCAGTATCCTCTCTCCGACAATATTCATCACCAGCTACTTCAGAGGGAGATGCAAGAACCCTGCAGAGGGGAGTTCTGGGATCACGGTTGCTAGCGAATGTTTCTTCCTCAGCCCCAATAATTAGTGATTGGCTCTTGGTCTGCAACCAGCTGGTTTGGGTCTCCTTCCCAGAGAGCTTGGGTTTTATTTAAGATTTGTGGAGAGTTTTCAAATGGATCCCACATCCCTGCAAAGGCCTGTAGGAGTCAGGCTGCTAGGCCAGGTAGGTGTTTTGGAACAGTTTACCCTTTTCTATCCTGGCATACTTAGCATTTAGCTCGAAGGAGGAGCTCATGGCTGGAGCAGAAGGGTAGAATGACTGTGTGCATGTAGGAAGCTTGTCTGCAGAGTGGGAGTACGCATTTATCTGGCCGGCTGTCCTTTACCTTCCCAGGAAGCTGTGGTTTCAATTTGACTGTCACCTTTTCCCCCTTGCCCCTCAAGCTTTTGCAGTTGTTCCCTAGCTAGAACACAGTCAGTCTCTTTCCTTGGATCTCCAGGACTTGTGTTCCCAATCAGTCTGCATTCTCTTTCCCTCAGGATTGCTGTGTTTTCAGTCTCGGTGTTCTACGATGACAGGATCGTGGTGGTGGCAGAGCAGCGACCAGATGCTTCCGAAGAGGACAGTTTTCAGTGGATGAGTCGAGTGCTGCAGGTAAGGCTGCATATAGACTGCCGCTTTTTCTTGGAAAAAGGTACACAAATTGCACTGCATGATTTGCGTACCTTTTTCCAATTGTTTTTTCAGAAGAAGCTTTTCCAAAATTTGGCCCATCTACACTGGGCCAAATTTCAGAAAAACCTCTTTCAGAAGAGCCGTTCTTCCTCGTGGTATGAGGAAGACAGGACTTCCAAAAGAGCGCATCTGCTCTTCCGCAGAAAATGTTGGAAGAGCAGACGCGTTCCCTGGATGTGGAGGAGTTAGGCTATGTCTAGACTACGGAGTTTAAGAGTCCAGCTGCCTGGATGAGAGATTTGGGCTTCTGTGTGCACCCCCTCTTCAGTCAGCTTATGGATAATTCAGGTGACCCCAGTGTGCCTCAGATGGACACCACTTTGTGGCCATCATCATGATTCCTCTTAGCAGCAAGATGGCAGTGCGAAGGCAACAGAGGCACAAAATAATACAGCCCTTAATGAGATAGGTCAGGGTTACCCTTGTTACATAGGCAAGGCACAGAAAAGTGAAACTAACTGCACTCAGTGCCACAAAGCAAAACTTGGATTAGAAGTCAGGAGTCTTTGGCTCCTATCCCTGTAGATCAGGCTGGTGCTCTAAAAACAATTCTTTAAAGCTGCACTTGTTATTAGCTGAGAAGTAATTTCAGCAGTACAGTGCTAGAATCATTTGATACCTGAAAATAGGTAAAACAGTTGAGTCTTAAGAAAATGGTGGGTGCAGGATGAATGTCAAATCGTGGTTTTGGAGCTTGTGTGAGAGGAATTTTTGGAAACCTTGCAGGATGTTAGCTGTATTCGCTAATGGGAGAACATACACTAATCTGAGTAATATGTTAAAATGTGTGAATACTGGGGAGAGACAGAGGCTGGTGGTTCATTCCAGGACTGAAAAGACTGCAAGATAAAAAAAAAAAAAAACCTCACTAGACAGAGATGATTCACCACCTTTCCACAGATTGAGACTTGAATCATTCATGACCAAAAATGTATGCTGTGGGTGGGTGGGATGGATTGTAAAGGAGGGAACGCCAACAGGCTATTACTCATTTCCTAGCGTTCCACGGTGGCCATGTTTAGCATCTTGTGAGGATAATGTGCTCTTCCTGCCTTGTTGGTTTTGGTATCTGGGACCAATCAGCCCACCCAGATATTAGCCTGTTGCCTGCTCTGTTCTGCCACTGTCTCCATGGGCTATTTATATCACAGCTATGGGACTTACTCTCCAAGTAACGTGTTCAAGGCAGGTTGGTGAGGGCAGGCATTCAAAGCTCCAAAGAAGAGGGCTTCTTTCAAACACCCGTTTTAGAGGTACTTGGTATTTCAGGTAAGCGGGCTGCTCTGGACAGCTGTGCACTGACTTTGCCTTGCACTTGCTTATGGTCCATAAGAGAGTGATGTATTATGTTCTGATTTGTTTTTTTACAAACAAGATGTTATTTGTATGTATTGTGGTAGATCCTAGGATTCCTAGGCACGGCCCAGGGCCTGTTTGTACCAAGCACTGTACAAAGGGATGGTCACTGCAGCCAGTGAGCTTACAAGTGCAGGAAGAGCTCCTGGAATTTGTTAGGAAACCCAGTAACACTAGATTCTGCCCCAGTTGAGTGACCTCTTCTCTTCTATCTCCAGGCAATTGACAGTATTCACCAAGTTGGAGTGTATTGCCTTGCTCTAGTACCAGCCAACACTTTGCCAAAAACTCCTCTCGGAGGGATCCATATCTCTCAAACCAAACAGCACTTTCTGGAGGGCTCTCTGCACCCGTGTAACATCCTCATGTGCCCACACACGTGTGTGACCAACTTGCCAAAGCCCAGGCAGAAACAACCAGGTAACTCGGTGTTTCACTCCGGGAATGCTGGCAAGAGCTTGACTGCAACGGGTAGACTCTTAGCCTTTTTGGCTCAGGCCTGGAAAACTAGGCTGATGGCTTCACTTGTGATCTCCTTACTAAGAAGTGTTCAGGGTGCTGGGGATCACAGTGACACTCAGTCTGCCAGGCCTGCCATTGGTGCATCAGTTTGCCAGGGGCTCATTTCAAACATCAGTATAGGCAAGGCTCGCTGCCTGGAGGAGCAGGAGGTCTCTGAAGCAGAGACAGGTAGCCCAGCAAAAATCCCTCTGCAGTTCCAGGGTTCTCTTCAATCCGCCTTGTGGTGGCCATGCTTCAGGAGGAGCCTTGTGGGAAGCAGCCTTCAATTCTACTCACTAATTCTCATTCCATTTGAGTGCAAGTCTCCTGCTCTCCAACAGGCTAAGGCTAGAGTATCCCCTTCTCATGTCTTGGTTTATAGGCTATAATTTTCGGCTCTTGGTGCAGCACTGAGCCTGTCTTAAAGTCCCCTAAGGCAAGGCAGCCTGTGCCCTTTCATTCTAAGTCCAATTGTGAATCCCTACTAAAGACATTAGGATATTTCCAATTTCCGCATTCCTCCTCCATGATGAGATCCACGGGGAATACCTGGCGGGGGATGGGGGTGTAGTTTTATTAGCCATAATTCTCAGGTAGAAGAAACTGAGCCCATCTCATGGTGAGGTTACTTGCCCAAGATGGTGCATTGAGTAATTGGCAGAGCTGGGATCTCTGTCGTCCTCTCCCTGCTTGAACCAGTAGCCTGCGCTGCTGCCCTGCAGACTGTAAAATAAAGAGTGGCTTCTTTTCTGTGTATCTGTACATTCCCATTCTTTACCAAGTTTATATGGCTGCTCTTTGCTCACAGGTGTTGGGCCTGCCTCTGTGATGGTGGGGAACCTGGTTGCTGGGAAGCGCATTGCTCAAGCTGCTGGTAGGGACCTTGGACAAATAGAAGACAACGATTTGGTCAGAAAGGTAAATCCCTAAGGCCAGATACTTGTTGTGACTGGCTTGTGGGAAAGCGTTTAGCCCCCCAGTTGAATGCAACACCGAGTGGTGATGTGGAATTGCCATCTTTGGAGCACTTGTGTTGGCACTCACTACCAGTTCTCGTTGCAGCACCAGTTCCTGGCAGAGGTGTTACAGTGGAGAGCTCAAGCAACCCCTGAACACACGCTCTCCCTTCTGCTAAATGCCAAGGTACATGGTTTTATTTTTTTTTTGGGGGGGAGCTCAGGTTATCATGCGGTGCTGGCTGGCAGAGGCTGAGATCACCACTATGAATGGTGTCTTCCATTCAGTCTTGGGACCTCTACCACTGTAACTGGAGTTCACCGCAGTCTAGGGCTGTGGTGACTCTCAGGTGAGGGGGTGCATCTTGGTCATCAAGGATGAACATGTCACCATGACCACAGTAACTATGGAGGTGACGTGTGACATTGATGTGGAAAGTTTTCATTAACTTCAGAGCTTTGTCTCTTCATGTGTCATAAAAGTGTCACCATTAAATCATCAGAGTCAAGGTGCTGCTCTTTCTTCAGTTTAAAGAACTTCTTTCAAAGGATCATTCAGGAGCGAAGCCACATTCTTGGTGTCGTCTTCCTCGTCTTCTGCCCCTCCTCCAATATATACTACTGAAATGTCTCCCTAGGGGGTATTAGTCTGCTGCTCGACATCAGATTAGAAACTCTACATTGAGAAGGATGTTTCTGTGATCTAGATCAGGGTGGGCAAAAGGCCCTCCATGGGCCGGATCCAGCCCTCCAAGCAGGTTGATCTGGCCCATGGAAGCTCTGCCACTACCCCACCTCCAGGCCAATTACGGCCTGGTGGCAGGAGAAGTGTCTGAAGTTTCCTCTGCCCTGCCAGAAGCACGTAGCACTTTGAAGCGCTGCGTGCTCCTCACAGGGCGGGGGTAGGGCGGAGGAAACTTCGCATGCTCCTCCTGCACCCAGGCCAATCAGGGCTTAGGGGCAGGGGAGCATGTGAAGTCTCCTCTCTCTCTGCCAGGAGCATGCAGCACTTCAAAGTGCTACGTGCTCCTGGCAGGGCGGAGGAAGCTTCATGCACTTCCCCTGCCCCCAGGCCCTAATTGGCCTGGAGGTGGGGAAGCATGCTGAGCTTCTTCCTGCTCTGCCAGAGGCATGGGTGCTTAGTGGGGGGGCATGCAAAGAGGCTCCTCCCACCCCCTGAGCAATCATGGTCTGTGGGTGGGGAAGCCTGGAAGCATCCTGGTCCCGCCCCTTCTGGGGCCACTTCATAAATTTTTGAAGTGTCCCCAGCCAAAAATTATTGCCCACCCCGATATAGACAGTGGTTGGTCCTGCTGTAAAGGCAGGGGACTGGACTCCATGACCTCTCGAGGTCCCATCTAGTTCTAGTATTCTACGATTCTATAAACTTTCCTGGCTCATGCACCTTTACATAACTCCCATTCCGCATGCATACATACTATATGTGTCTGTGTGAGAGAGACCTACAAGGTGAAGTTCATGAAACTTTAATGTGCAGCCTAAGGCTTTGGATTTATTTAATGTTTAACTCTTCAGAACTAGAAGCCTTTTTCTCCTGAAGATGTTAAAAAAATACTGCTCATTCTTTAGCAATTACTGCACTGTGCTTTAAAGCAATCAGATTTTGCACCACCTTTGAATGTTCAGTTTGGGTATGTTTTGTCAGGGAGCAATATAGGTGCAGGAGAACCTATTGAATTGACTTCCCGATGGGTGATGTTTCCTAGGATACGGGTCAGTTCAATCCATTTTGGTGATATTAAACGGTGGATAAATGGCCCATTAGTCATCCACAGACTGTTCATGGTAGCTAATGAGTATGGATTGACGCTGGCTGTATAAACTTTCATCTGTGCTGCCCTTAATGCAGCTGCCTTGTGCCGTCCCAGCTCTCATTCAGTACATTTCTCTCTCCTTCAAGGGAACAACTGTGTGCACTGCCACATGCCTCCAGTTGCACAAGAGAGCAGAGAGAATTGCATCAGTTTTGTATGACAAGGGACATCTGAATGCAGGAGACAATGTGGTGTTGCTCTATCCTCCTGGTAAGGTCATATTGGTGCTGGCCAGAATCCCCACTGGGAAAATGCATAGCAACCTGTTACAAGTTTTGAAAGATTTACAGTTTAAAGTAAGACCGAAACAGTTGAGCACCATCTGCACAGTTGAGTGGCAATACCTGGAGTTGACCCTATAACCGATCTGGTTTACATACCAAGTAGTTATGTTCTAGGGTGCGTGAGAGGTTTCAGCATCAGGTTTGGTATCTCTGGACTGTATTGTATTCTGGAAAGACTGGCTCAGCTTGACTTCGTTCCAACAAATGCACGGTTTCAAATGAAATCTTAGAAACTCCAGATTTGTGCCCAAGAACATCAAAGATCCCATTGATACTCTGAATTTTATTTGAGACTACTGTTGTGGCCACATTGGATTGAATAGAGAAAAGGGGCTTCAGAGATCTGTCTGTGCTGAGTGGACTTAAGAGTATTGAGGCTTTGCTCCTGTGCTGCCTTTTGGTTGTGGTATAGAAATGTCTGATCTACTATGACACTGCTCCGAGGGTGGCTTGCTGTAGACTTATTGCTGCTACTACTTTTCTGTAACTGTGTAGGAAGTAGGTACTCTTTGGGACCTTGGTGGCAAATGCTCTTTGCATTAATGCTTATGCAGTGGTGATGTAACTGTCAGTCCCAGAACATTAGTGACAAAGCGGGTGCGGAGATGATTTGTATTGAACCAACTTCTGTTGGTGAAAGAGAGAAGCTTTTGTGCTTACACAGAACTGCTCTTGCACAATGGCCTGTAATTCACAGTTTCCTGTCATGTAGTCTGTGCGGGACAGATGCTTCTAATGAGGGAGAGCCCATTTTAGTATGATTGTGTGTTTGCTTCCCTTCGCACTGATAGGGAGTTCTGTTATATACTGACTCATGTATAGTTCTTTTTACTCTTTGTAGGTTCTTTTATACGCTGCCTGATTCCAGTTGTTCTTTCCTCGGCTGTTCTTAACTGGTCTTTCCATCTCTTCTGCTTTCCTGATTCTTTCCCTTCATCTTCTCTCCTCCCCTCTTCTTTGTCATGCTGCCATTAGTATTTGTGGATTCTTCTGGACCATGCTTTTCAAACTTTTTTTCTCATGATCCAGTGGAAGAAAATTGTTGATGCCCATGACCCAACAGAATTTGACTAGAGTGTGAGCTCTGCTGTGGAGCTGAGGATGAGAGCTTTGAAGTGTAGGGTGCGGATCTGGCTTTGGAAGGGTCAGGGCTGGGGCAGGAGGAGCTCATCTTGAGCAGCTCCCACTCGGTGCAGCCGGGATGCTAAGGCTGGCTTCCTGCCTGTCCTGGTTCCACAAACCAAGCTGCACCCCAGAAGCAGCCAGTAGCAGGTTCCCAGCCAGTGGGTGTGTGGAGCTAGTGCTCAGGACAGGGTCAGAGCCCAGAGCCCTGTGCTCTCTCCCCACCCCCACTGGGCGCAGCACAGTCTACAGTGCCAGGACAGGCAGTTAGCCAGCCTGAGCACCCCCTCTCCTCCCAGTCACCTGATTTCCCCTGCAGCAACGAGACCCAGTGCCTGACATTCTACAACCTTGTTCTGGGTCGTGACCTGTAGTTTGAAACCCACTGCTCTGGACTATAGTACTGCCGAGGGTGTAGGTGGAAATTCTCTGCCGTTGAGGGTCATAACTGTAATTCTTTGAGTCTGGATTATTATGAGTACAGCAGTGGTGCCCCAACTTTTCCACTTACCCTCCCCCCTTCCCAATTGCTGCACAGCCCAGGTTTCCTCAGCAGAAGAGCTTGGGTTGAAGGTGGAGTTGAGGATGGGGGAAGCACTGGGGCTAGAGGTGGAACTGGCCTGGGTGTAGAGTAGAGTTGGGCTGGAGGCAGAGGAGGGGTGGAGTGGGGCTGGATACCACTTGCTTTCAGCGCCCGTGGGGGCTGGTCTGGGTCCTGTGCCCCAGAATTCTTCCATGTCTCCCTGGAATGGGGTCAACTCACAAGGATGGCGCCTTCAGCAAGGTGACTTTGGGGAACTAGCTGGCTGTTCCAATGCGCCCCTTCCGCTGGTGTCTCCCCCCATGTTCTCCATCAGTACAGTATTGTCTTCAGCGCCCTGCCCTCCAGCAGTGCCCACTCCGGTCTTTGTCACCACCCCTTCTGGGGGTGGGGGGTTGTTCTTCTTCCACTACACTCTCCAGGGTCCTCCCTACTCCCTGGGACCCCCCATTCTTCTGCCAGGAAACATCTAGGTCCCTTGCACCCTCCAGGCCTCAGTGGCCCTCTGCCAGTCCCCCTCTTTAGCCCGTCTCTAGGCAGACTACAGTCCCTTCTGGCCACTCCTCCCTGGCAAAGGGTGCAGACCTGCTACTTCTGGCTACAGTCCCTTCTGGCCCAAGCCTCCCCAGCCTACCATGGCTCTTGCAGTCCCGCTCTCCATGGCTGCCTCTCGCAGCCCCTAGGGCCTCAGCTGGGCTTGCCTCTGACTCTACTCTAAGCCCCTTAAATGGCCAGTGCAGGGCAACACACTGTCACACTCCCCGAGAGGACATGCTCCACAATTTGGGACCACTGCACCAGAGGTTAGTGTCATAAGGGAATTAGTCAACACTTGTGCAACACCCTCTTGTGTCCTTGCAGGCATTGAACTAATTGCTGCATTCTATGGCTGTTTGTATGCTGGCTGCATTCCTGTGACTGTTCGACCCCCTCACACCCAGAACCTCACTGCGACTCTGCCCACTGTGCGAATGATCGTAGATGTAAGTAATGGGGACCTGTAACCTATAGGCCTGGTGTTTGGATCTGGAGAGTAGTAAGAATGAAATATCTTGTGCTCTCTTCCATGGCTGAATTATATTAGAACATCCTTGTGGCTCAGAATGAACTGTTTCTAGCTTTCTGGCTTTTTTTTTTTTAAATATAACAGTATAGCAGGGAGCTGCCTTTGGCTGTAATAGAGGTGACACAAGTTGCTGCAAAATATGTCGTTACAGGAATAGGCTAATTTCTATAACCCATGGGCTTGTAACCATCTAATAACTAATAAGAAGAAATACTTCCTCTTGTTTGCATGAAACCTGCTGCCTTTTAATTTAATTTGGTGATCCACTAGCTCTTGTGTTATGAAAAGGAATAAATAACACCTCCTTATTGCAACATGGTACCTTGAGGTGACTACTAGACAAGTGTCAGTCTACCAATTACCTACTAATTACAAAAACGAATAGTCTAGCAGCACCTTAAAGATTAACACAACATGTAGACTTAACATCCCCAGCCAGGCTCTCCAAAGATTTTGCCAAGCTGCGTTTTAGTCTGAATTTGGGGTCTTGGCTGAGCACATTGGTGTGTTTGGGAAGAGCAAAGGACATTGAGAGACCAGCTGGCCCAAAGGTGGGGGAAGGAAGTGCATTGCACAAGCATACCCCAAACCTCCACTCTAGCTAGGGGGTATGAAAGACCATGTGTGTTTCTCTTTCACTTTCTAGAAATCATTAGTTGGGGTTTTTTTTAGGTCAGCAAAGCTGCGTGCATTCTCACAACTCAGACTTTAATGAGACTACTGAAATCCAAAGAGGCAGCTGCTGCTGTGGATGTGAAAACTTGGCCAACTGTCATCGACACAGGTGAGAGCGTCTTTGTGCCAAGTATCTCAAAGATTTTCAAAGCCATGTGTAGGGATTCTGATAGTATCTGTATTGGCAACACCTGACTCTGTAAGAGATTCTATCTGACTGGCTGCTCTGGGGGCTGAAATGCTCAGAAAAAGCATCTGAGAGAGACACTGTGGTTCAGCAGCTCACAGCTTTGACACTTTCACCTGCAGTTTAAAAAAGGGGGAAAGGTGCAAGACCGTCAAGGGAGGATAGGTCCAGACTTTCTAGCTCCTTTCTGACAAAAAATATTGAATGTTCTTAAATTAATTTGAAAAAAGCATGAGACACACAAAGCTGGTTTTCCTTGTAATCTGAGCCATGGTTGATCCTGTAAACTTTAATTGTTCCTTGTGTAGAGCTGAGCCCCATGTAGAATTATAGCAGGATGATAAAATTTAAAGTTCAGTTGATGTTAGAAGCCTCAGGACATAGTTACACTGACTGGCCCCTATCTGGCAATTTCAGAAGAGACAAACACTGAATAACACGACAAGTGTAATATCTTGATAGCATTTATGTTTCCGATTCTGTGCCTCGTGACATCTATTGACTCTCCCCACACTTTACTCTTCCCATTGGTCTCAGAGCACCTTGCAGACCAAGTGAATAGAGTTCACACAGAGACTTAGTTTCTCTTTTCTCCCCATTTCGAAGAGCAGATAGATGTTTGGTTTTTTTTTAATTGGGTAATTTTTGACATGGAAAATGGTCTTTGCACTTCCTCCTGAAAGCAGAGAGACAGGTTGGTCTCCTGTGGAAGGTAATTCCACAGCCAACTATCAGGAAGCCTTGCACTTCCCTACGTGCATCTCATCCTACTATTTGAAAGTTTCAGCATCCTTGAGAATCCTAATTGAGAAACAACAGACTCATAAGACTTTGTTTCTTACCCACACAGATGACTTGCCCAGGAAGCGGCTACCTCAGATCTATAAACCACCCACACCAGAAATGTTGGCATATCTAGATTTTAGCGTGTCCACGACAGGCATGCTTACGGGAGTGAAGGTACTGTAGCATCTGCTGGAAGGAAAGTCTCATAAAGCCTTTTTTGGCTGAATCTTTAAATTGGCTCTTGAGATTTAATTAAGTTCATTTGTCCCAGTTAATAAACTTGGAGAGTTAAGCTGTGTATTAGCAGACACAAAGAATGCCATCTGACTCCAGGCTGGTAATACAGCTCTACATTGTGCTGCCATGCTGGAAAACTGGGGTCAGAAGCAACCTCAGGATTCCAGGTGCATAGGCAGATGGAAAATTGCATATTTAGGTGAACAGGGCATGATGATATTGCTCTGCCTTCTTGGCTAACAGTGAATTATTGGAACAGCATTAACTGAAAGCAGAGATGAACTCTGGCAGTTGGCAACAGAGGGTGTGCAAAAAAAGAGGCATAGAAGCTGAGTCCTTAGTCTCTGGGGTGGGTAGTGGTTGGGCTCCAGAGGCTGTGGGAGGTGTACAGTGAGAAACTGAAGGGGCTGCTTCTTTTGTAACATTCTTTAATGATCTAAAATAAACAGAGCTTTTTGTGGAAGATTCCATGTTCCCACAATGCTCACCATGTGCAATAAGGGTAGTTAATTTGTAGTGTAGCATTGTTAGCAAACCAAGCGCATACCTGGCTGACTCAGAGAAATCCTATTCCTGCATTCTTGGATTTAAACACTGCATCTCTTCCGCTCTGTCTTTTGATACAGATGTCCCACTCAGCCGTGAATGCTCTTTGCAGAGCGATAAAGCTCCAGTGTGAGCTCTACTCCTCTCGGCAAATTGCCATTTGTCTTGATCCTTACTGTGGACTTGGCTTCGTGCTCTGGTGCCTTTGCAGGTATGAGTTGGAATGAAAACCAAGGGTAAGATATTGATTGGTTTCAAAGCAGGAAATGGAGGGTTAGATTTTCAATTGGTATAAATTGACATCGCTACATTGTCTTCAGTGGAATGACTTCAGTTTATACTAGCTCAGGATCTGGCTCTGGATGCCCAATAACGTGACCCTTCTGGTTAAGATCTATCCAAGTATGACTCTTTCTTTCTTAAATATCAATCACTGTAGGAGATGATTAGCTCTAGAAAGTTTCTCTCCTCTTTCTTTGTTGGTTACATATAACGATGGAATGTATTTTGCTGAGCCTGCATTTCTCCTTCACATTGACAGTGGGAAGTAGGTGCATCATTTCTCAATTACTAGACATTTTCACTACTAATGCAAAATTGCTGGATGATCCAGATGGTGCTTGGTCCTGTCGTGAGAGCCTGTTCCTTCCAGTTCTAATATTCTGTGATTATAAAGGAGAGGGACCACAAATGTTGTCCTCAGATTATCCCAGACATGTAATTCCATTACCTACATTTGGTCCTATAATCAGTATGTATCAGTGGCCAAATAAACAAATAACTTAATACTATCCAGCTTCTACAGTAAAATCTTCCTCTTTAATCTTCCATGACAGCGTGTATTCTGGTCACCAGTCCATATTAATTCCTCCTATGGAGTTGGAATCCAATTTTTTCCTCTGGCTTTCCACTGTCAGTCAGTACAGAATAAGGGACACTTTCTGTTCCTATTCAGTCATGGAGTTGTGCACAAAGGGACTTGGAAATCAGGTTGAAGTGTTAAAGGTAAGAACCTTTGTCAGTATTTTACACTGATTTTAAAAGTTGACACCTAATCTTGTGCTAAAGCAAATGACTGTTAGAAAAAACTTTAGAAGGTGGAAACAGTAGCAGCAACATCATGCTGCACAAATAGCTATCTACCATCAGCCTGCTAGAGGGCTCTCGGCCAGCTGGAGGTGTAACGTGTCTGCTGGCCAACTGATTAAGCAGCAACACAACTCTCTGGAAGAGCGGGAGGAAAAAAATAAATACGCTAAACATTTATGGTTAACTCCAGGCTCATACACAGAGAGGGTGTGAATGCACTCCCACATGGTCCCCTGAGTTGTCCCAGCCTTCCTCCCCCACGCTCTGGCCAGCTGGAGGAAGGCTGGAGCAGTGCGTTGCCCCAGCCTGCCACCACTGTACTCTGGCTGGCTGGGGGAAGGCTAGGGCTGATTTGCCCCCTTCCCCAGGGGCAAGGCTAGGCTGCTGTGGCAAGAGCGGGGCAGCCACCAGCCCTGCCACAGTTCGGGCCAGGCTACCACAACTGCAACCCAGCTAGACAGGCTGATTCTGCCCCAGCCTTCCCAGGCGGCCAGGAAAGTGGGCTGCCAGTCTGCTTTGTGATCCATCAGTTAACCGCTTGCGATCGACTGGTCGACTGCGATCAATGTCTTGGGCACCCCAGATATAGGCTATAATTGGACCTTGCTGGGCATCCCACAGGGCTTTGGGCGATTAGCACTGCTTGGTGGCAGACCGTTGTTTTTCGTTGCAAAGATGGCTACCAGTTAGGACACGGATACAAAGCAACAGTAGATGCGTTAGCTTTCCCTCACTGACCATTTATTTTGAAATGGCTGTATACAGGCAATTTCACTGCAACTGGGCTGATTCCTTGTATTAATATTATTCTAGTTTAAATTAGTATTTATTTTTGAAATTGGTTTTTAGGCACAACTGGAATATAACTGGAAAATAAGGGACCATTTTAAATTTAAATGAGAATCATTTAAAAATAAAACCCCTTATAAAAAATGGTCCCTTGTATGCCAGTTGTGCTAGCTTTTATTCAAAACAGGTTTAAATATCGGTATGTGGAGGAAAGAACAGCAGGAAATATATATATATTTTTAAATTATATTAAAAAATTGCAGTCCACATTCACCAAAAAGCACCACCTCCACAGAAATTCCTGTGTACGGGCCTGTACTCCTTGCATCTGCTTTCCAAAAACTGGCTTTGCGCTCCATGTCAAAACTCAAGGCTCAGTCATTCACCACTTGACAGAACAAAATATTCTCAAGTTTTATGCTTTGCCTTATAGTCCCAATCACATAGGTTACCGTGCAGCTCTGTGAAGCTGGTAGTGCTGTCCATTTTTTAAAATGGGGGGCAGCAGTGGTTGTTTTCCAGTGATTAGAGCACGTAATCAAGAGGTCTGTGCCCAGCCCTGCTAAAGCCTCAGTGTAACCTTGACCAAGTCATTTGTGCCTCCATTTCCTCATCTGTAAATAGGGAGCGATAGTCTTGAGTTACCCAGCAGCAGTGTGCTGAGGTTCAAGGGAAGAGGTACTACAGAAATGCAGAGAGCTGCATTCCTTAGAGCTGGATAGGAATCAGAAGCATAAAATGCATGTATGCTTTTTGGGCTGCCTAATCAGAGTCACATTTGATGGCCTGCTAACTGGGACACAATAAGATATGTTTATTATGAAGGCAATAATGGGAGGCATTGGTTTTGGGTATGGAGTGGGAGGGCAAACTGGGTTTCTAATTCATTTGTCAGAGGCAGAGCCGCAATTGTTTGCATTTATCTGTATTTGCACCACATTTCAGGCAAGAGGAATTAATTTGTCCTGTGTCCGGACCTGCGTGGTGGTCGCAGAAGAACGGCCACGAATTTCTCTCACTCAGTCCTTCTCCAAGCTTTTCAAAGACATTGGCCTATCATCCCGTGCTGTGAGCACCACCTTTGGGTCAAGAGTCAACGTAGCTATCTGTTTACAGGTATTTAATGTGGAAGACCTTATGTTGTCAGTGGTACCACACTTCCAGATTTCATCAAGCTCTATATTGGCAAGCTCACCAATACCAACACATGCTATTAAATTGTTAACTTAGCTCAAACTCTCATCTGAGGAATACTCTGGAGCTTTGTGGAGAGCAGCAGGGCAGTTCCTCCTTGTTTCCAGCTGCCAGATTGCAGTAAAGAATCTAAAAACACCTGATACACTTCCAAAACATTGTATTTCCAAATAAGCGATTACTGGGATATTAGTCATGCATGGGAGGAGTAGTGCCATGGAACAATTTCTCTCAAGATTGTATCTATTCCAGCCTTTTTTTCCAGTTTCCCAGCTAAGGAAGTGACAGTTGGAGCACTGAGAACTCAAGAGATGTTACCATCTGGTAGCCTGTCTATGCTTGCACTCCCTCTGGTCCAGCTGCAGGGTGGGAAATGTGAAGATGAATTCTGCAGAAGTATGAGACATAAGGAAACTTGAGAGCGCCTGCGTTGGCCTGGGCCCAGATTAGCCTGTCTTTGTCAGTGCAGTGGTTTTAAGCACCAGTTTTGTCATTGTTTGGTCTTTTAAAAAGTGAGACTTGAAACAGTTAGATATTTGCTGGATTTTTTTAACAGTTACTAGAAAACAGAGTAAAGAGAAACAGACCCTAAAAGGAAAGATCATTGTGTGATGTTCTTTGAGCAGGAGACAGAGAGACTAGCTGGTGTGGCTGAGAAGAGAGGGCAAGTCTCCAGGTAGCCCTAATACACACACACCAGTTGTACTAATCAAGCAGCCCAGCTGGGACGATTCCCAGAGTGTCTCATGGGAATCAGTGTCCAAAAAGTCATGCTCTTTGCACATGAGGGAGGGAGGAGATGGTTGTTGCTTTGGGGTGGGGTTTTTACCCTATGTTACCATTGGCAATCATATAGTTACAAATAGAAAATATAAATATGTTCTTTAATGTTAACCTTTAGGGAACCTCTGGGCCTGACCCTACCATAGTGTATGTCGACCTGAAATCTTTAAGACATGACAGGTACAGTGTATTTACATTGCATTTTATTTATTTCTAGAAGACTTACCTGGCATTGCTTGGGTCTTCAACTCATTTTTTTGCTTTTGGAAAATAAAATGAAAATGTACATGCTTCATTTAAATCATTGCTCTTGGGGGGGGGGGGGGGGGGGGGAGTGATAAGAGGCACAGTATGCCGGCTGCCCAGAAGAGAGAGGACAGCCCCAGCTGTGTCTCATTGCAGCAGTCTGGGGCGAGGTGAGAAGCACCTCTCTATGGCTGCTGCAGCTCTGGCAGGCACAGCTAGGGTTGCCAGGTGTCCAGTATTGACCCAGACAGTCTGATATTTTTGCCCCCTGTCCAGTAAAAAATTCAGAAAATACCAGACACCTAAAATATCCAGTATTTTCTTACTTCTTTTCCTGGCCAGGAGGCAAAAATCCTGGGTTCTTACCAGGTTCCGCAGGGGAGCTATCCGGCCCGGAGCAGGGAGACAAGGTGGTGGATGGCTGCCAGCAGCCTGTTAGGGCCAAAATGCCTCAAAATCATTTCTTAAAGGGGCTATGCTGTTTTTATTTATTTATTTATTTAGCTTTACTCTCTGGGTTCTTTTTTTTCTTCTCAACTACACCCCTCCCCCCCCCCCCTTTTTTTCTTCAGCAAAAATTTTTCCCAGGTTTTTTTTTTTGGGAGGGAGGGTTCAGTATTTTTGGTTAAACCATCTGGCAACCCTAGGCACAGCTGGGGGAGGGGTGCATGTCCCCTAGCTAGGGCAGGTCCAGTGTCATTTTTCACCTGTGCTCACTTGCAGAGTGAGGAATGCAGCAACTACTGTCCTAATCCCCCAGGTCATTGTACCATATAACTGATCCTGCTTTCCATCCCAGAGCCCCTGCTTGCCCCATGGGCTCATTATATATCAAAGTACTATCTTTCTGTTTCGTGAGAAGTAATCCCATTCCACGCACATCCCATTTTCCTGGCACAACCAAACCTATAAGTTAGGATAAGCGGAAGCTATATACCGAATTTGGTGGTCCCAGCTCTTACCGTTTAGGAGGAGTTCTTGAACAAATGGTCTCTCGACAGACCCACAGACGGGAAATTTTTCTCAAATATGTAGTACGTTTATCTGGCATGTAACCTCATGAACAACACTGTATTGGCCAACAGATTTCTCTTTTCTAGATGGTAAATTAAGTTCTTGCTTTTCATAATTTTTTCCCTTCAGAGTGCGTTTGGTAGAGAGGGGAGCTCCACAGAGCCTTCTGCTTTCGGAATCTGGAAAGGTAATTTCACATTCACTTTCTAATAGCTTGGCACACACAGCGTGAGACTAGGTATCTGTGTGTTTGTCCTTCAGAAACATTTTATATGTGAATTTGTAGTTTTGGGAGGCATCTGCTCCCAGACACAGTATGGAATGGGAGAGATAATAATTGAATGAACTCCCTGGGGTAGTGACACTTGTTTAAATTAGTTTTTTTCCCCCCACTGTAATAGTAGGCTTTGCTATAACTTCAGTTAAAGTTTCCATGTTGTGATGCACTAAAACAATTTGGGGGTGAGGGCAGTGGGGCTGATTGTATTTTATAGGACTGTCCTTAGGTATACACAGCTATGTAGGGCACCACTGTGCCCCAACTCTAGTAATGCCCTATGCTGCATATACGGGTCCACTTCCCTGCCTTCTGCTCCGCCTCCTGGTCCCAGTGGTCCAATCCCCTGTGTCCCCATCCTCTGCTCTGTCTGTCTGCCCCAGCAGCCCCCAACGTCTGCCCTCTGCTCTGTTTCCCAGCCCTGGTGACCCCAATCCTCCAGCCCTCTGCTCTCTAACAATAGAAACAGTTTTTCCAAGTAGTCTGAGCAGACTTCGTTATGCAAACACTCAAAACATAGCTATTAATCCCTGGTGTCCTGAACTTACAGCCCCAGAATTCCTCACTTGCTTGGACCCTGAGAGTCAGCAATGCATTCCTGCTGTAACATTAGTCAGTACTGTGTAGATGTGTGCATACGGGTGTACATACATTCCACAAAAGGGGAAACCCATGCTCATAAAAATCAAGATGTGAATTAACTGTTTTTGTTTTGGACACTTAAAGGCAGAAGTCCATGAACTGATTTGCCCACTTTCCTTGTTGCGTCCTTTAGATTTTGCCTGGAGTCAAAGTGATTATAGTCAATCCTGAGACGAAAGGGCCTGTTGGAGATTCTCATCTTGGGGAGGTAGATGCTGGTTTAATTACTGTTTTGGGAATTTCTCTGCTTTTGTTTGCTGGCTGCACTATATTCTCTCCACTTGATTATTTTAAGGCTGCTAGTTGGCAGAGCTTGTTTATAAATATGGGTTAATGCTACCGGATATTTAGAAATCTGAGTACTATTGAGGTGCCTAGAGCTTTTGTGTGGGCATTGTGTAACAGTGTGTAACATCAAAAGTAAAGAAAGAGAAATCACTTTAGAAATGAAGGTTCACGCATTGCAAATATCATTGAGCTGTGGGGTATTGCACCTTTATTACCATAACCTGCAGTTGGAGTCTAAAGAAACCATCAAATTTGCAATTGAACTTGCAGGCTGTTCTGATTATTTGATTGTAGTTAAACCTTCCCTGATAGATACATAGAAATTGTTATACAAGCAATAAAAACCTGCAGTTTATCCAGCCACCTCTTGCTGTTATAGGGGAGGGCATTTGGAAAGTGCATTTTAAAACTCTGCAGGATGTGTTGGGGTGGCTTTTTGGGCACCCAAAGCTAAGGTGCCAAATAGTAACTGTGCCAGCTAAACCTTCAATAAAGAGAACTTCCTTTTACAATTTAGTTCCTACGGGATTTCTCTATGTACAATGCCTTTAATCCTTTTGCCTGAAGATGGCTCCATGTCCATGGTGTGTTTGTCTCAGAACCGTATTATCTCCTCTGTAGATTTGGGTGAATAGTCCCCACACAGCCAGTGGCTATTATACTATCTATGATAACGAATCCCTTCAAGCTGATCATTTCAACACTCGTCTGAGCTTTGGCGATCCTGCTCAGACACTGTGGGCTAGAACTGGATACCTTGGCTTTGTTCGCCGGACAGAGCTCACAGCTGCCAGTGGAGGTAAGATAAAAATGGTGCCTTTCTCCTTTTTAGCAGAGATGGAGAATTTTCCATGGTTTCTTCTGGTAGTGTGAATCTGCGCCAAGCCTCTCCTGCATGCTCACTAAAGCTGCTGCTATTAAGTAACTTCTTCTCTAACACCAGGTCTCCAAACATCCTCTAGGCTGGAACAACAGTATCCAAAGAAAACCCATGTCTCATTTTCCTAATGTGTTCTGTATCTGACTCTTCGCTGACCAGTAGGGATGAAATGAGTTCTTTTCAAGCTTCAGTTAATTGCACACCTTTTTAGCAAACAGGTGCCATTATAAAGAGTTATGAAGCCTACTGTCTCCCCTCTAGCCTCAGGAAAGGTATCCATCCAGCCTGGCCTTTAACATTGTCAATGATTTCTCATGATGTATTTCTTGAGTTTGTGTAGATGAATCATTCCCTGATACTGCGCTGTGGCATAGTACATGTAATTTCAAATATAAGTCTTGTCTGATTATGACAAGCAGTTCTTTCTGTCTCCATCTTTCCAGTCTGTTTTCTCCTTATAACTGTAGCTCTCTGGAGCATGATATGCTGGTGAGAAGGAAGAGAGCAAACTGACTTGGTATGCTAGCAGGGTTTGTTAGTATAACTCTATTGGTAATTCCCCTAGTAGACACACTGCTTGTGCCATCAAAAAGACTTTTTTAATAGTATAACTGCATCTACACTAGCACTTTTTGCTGGCATACAAATATTGTAAAGAATCACACCCCTAACCAACATTATTGCACTGACAAGTTTCTAGTTTAAACCTGTTATTTGTTAAGGATAGTGTAATTCTACCACTAGATTAGCCACTGGGAAATATACCAAGACCACAATTTGTAATGTTTTGCTTACAGCACTACTTAATCTTTTTTCATTTTTAAAATGCATTTTAAAATGCATGTGCAATTTTTCATTCCCGCAATCCCAGATCGCCATGATGCACTGTATGTCGTAGGAGCACTGGATGAAACTTTGGAGCTGAGAGGACTCCGTTATCATCCAATTGACATTGAGACTTCAGTATCTCGGACACACAGGAGCATTGCTGAATGGTAAACTAGGATGCTAGGGAATGCATGTATCCCCATTTACCTTTCAGTATGGAAGATGGTTGTACAGAATAGGAGAATCAAGTTGTAAAAACAAAAGGTTAGGAGTCAGATGGGCTCTGTTCTGAGATTTGCTGTGTAACCATAGGCAGGTCATATAACTATTTGGTACCTCCAGTTTTCCTTTCTGTATATTGAGAATAATTGAGTTGAGGCCTAATTTACTATTCTTCTGTTTACACTTGCAGAACTGAGAGCAAATTTAGCCCACGTCAGATTAAGGAGCATCCTGATCTGTTTGTTAATGAAATGTTGGAAATTGCTGTGGCCTTTAACAACAGTTTCCTCTGTTCTTTTGCTCCCACCCATTTATTTTAAGGACACCTGCATCCTCAGAGCGATGCCTTCAAATGGGAAGGGAATTCAGAACTCTGAAAGCTGATGCAATAACTTAATATGTCTGAAAGAAAACAGAATTGTACTGGAGCTTTATGCTATGTGAACAATAGAATAGGACTTGTGGAGAGGAAAATGGAAGCAGTTGTTCCCAAATGTGGAAAGGACTGTGGCTGGGAATCCTTTTCAGAGTCAGAAGTGTAACTTTTTAGTATGCAGTTCCTCTACCATTTTCCCTCTCATGCCCCTCCGCTTACTCCCGCCATTTCCGTACTAAGATACTGGGTGTGTAGTCTGCTTACAGATAAGTGTGAGGAGTTCAAACATATGCTACATCCTATGTTAATTGTACTAGCTCTGCTTTCCCCAGACTGGGTACCTACAAGAAAAGGTCTGGTATTTGTACTGTTTATTACCATATCATCTGGGGACCTGAACAAAAATATATATTTTTATTAAATTTCAGTGCTGTATTCACATGGACCAACTTGCTGGTGGTAGTTGTGGAGCTGTGCGGCTGTGAACAGGAAGCCCTGGATTTAGTCCCTCTAGTTACCAACGTGGTTCTGGAAGAACATTACCTAATTGTGGGAGTTGTGGTGGTGGTTGATCCAGGAGTTATTCCCATCAACTCCAGAGGAGAAAAACAACGGATGCATCTCCGTGACAGTTTCCTGGCTGATCAATTAGATCCCATCTACGTTGCATATAACATGTAATGGGATAGAGGGGATGATGTTAACAAACTTTGTAGGACCACTAAAATGACCAATGATAGCTATAGAAATGAAGCTTGGTGAAAAGTACTAATACTTGATGTAAAAAGATTATGGTTGCTACCGTATTCTCTTCATTTCATCCTGTGGGATTATGATCACAACTACTAAGGGTCAAATGGAAATATGGTAGACGACGGAAAATGTTTGTAACAGTTTACTGAACATTAGCTTTATAGACAATGCAAAGTTGACAAGTGTGAGAGTTATAAAATTCCTAAGGCCTTTACAGTAGTGTTACTTTTTGTACATATTTGTATTTTTATCTAATACTGTTTTATGATTCTATAAGGGGAGGGTTTATTTACTTAAGATAATAAACTATTAAGAAAAGAGTTACCAGAGTCCTGCAGTTCCACAGTATATAACTTACTTTGCAATTGTACTGTAGCTATTCATTTCATGGAATCTCACTGCTTATTTAAAATTGTGCCATGACCAAACTCAATAACCCCCTGAAAGTAAAAATTACTTATTCCTATAGATATTTCATTAATTTAAAATGGATTTTGCCTATATTTAAAAAAAAATAATAATATACATAATTCAGTTAGAAAATTGGCTTAAATAATGAAGACAGCTGAAGCAAGAGGACATGTAATTTTTGAAGTCCTTAATATAAATTACATTTGGTTAGGCAACTAATGTGAGAAATACAAATATTACACAAGTTTTCCTAATTAAATATGTATGTAGACTTTTATTACTAGCCAGAATGTCATAGTATGTAGAAGCCCCTGTTTTAAGGCAAATCTTTCTAAATGAGGCTGAAGTATTTAAGCTTTAAAAACAAAAAATAAAAATTTGATAGAAATTGCATTGCATCTCTAGGATGCTTACCTGAAATGTGTGACAGCCTCAGCTTCCCTTCATTATGGAGCTTTGTGATTATAAAACATAAAGCTAAGATTATGGCACAGATTGGCAAAACAATTATATTCATTGATAGGGTTGTGGCTTCATCCTTAAGTTATTCCACAATGTAACCACAGTTACTGCAACAAATGCTATGCGTACAAGGGCTTCATATAGAAACTACCTTGAATTTCTTGGAGGCATTCACCAGAAAATATTTGATAATTCTGGAAGAAAGTTGGCTGAAAGCAGTAATGTGACTTTAAAAAAAAAGAGGAACAAAATGGCAACTGAAAGCAAAGAGAATGTTGTTCTAATGCATGCATAGTGAAATATCTTCAAAAAAGTCGTTACAGCATCCTAAAATAGTTGGCCAGTTTGTGGCCTTTATAAATGCTGAAAAGCAGCAGCCTTAAAGTATGAAAGAAACACCAACCATTGGAAATTATTGTAGTTCTCTGGCACAGTGGGCTGAGGAAAAGACAAGGTTTGAGAATCAAGTCAAAATTACTTTTAGAAGCATTTCAGCATAGTTGGATTTCTTGTTTTTTCCCTTATGTGATTAAGAAAACAAAACTTTGGAAGCATATAAGATCTGATAGCAGAAATTGTAACTGCTCTTTTGGGCCAGTTGTGGTCTGTTATGTAAATAAATCCTTAAAATATTTTAATATGTATTATTTACCCCTGTAACAAGTATACAGTGTGTTTAGGTAATTTTTATAAAGGTTTATAATGTAAACTTGTATAAATCCAGATCTATAACAGCTATATTAAATGCTGCTCTGACAGACATCTGTAAACAAAGTTGTGGTTCTATACTTGAAACCCCCTCCTTATGGATGCTGTACAACAGTTCTTCATCGAGGGTTGGTGTTAAAATTCAGATACAAAGCTCAGAATATAGTCTCAAAATATTTAGGTTTAATTTGTCTGCCATAGAAGTTGAAGGGATATATCTGCATTGACTATGGCAGGTCTAACAGAGAGAATTCCTCTTACAAACAAGCAACTTTAAAAATGTATTTTCTAAAGAGCTGATGTTAAATTCCTAGATTTTGAAATCAGACACTCGTGGATATTTTAAAATAACAGTAATTCCACGCTTATGTTGCTAGGTGATTATAAAATGTACAAAGCCTCCATATGAAAGTGGTTTGAACATCTTCTGCAAGAAATGGACAAGTATGCAGCTGCTGCTTATACAAATTAAATGCCAGTGTAGCTCAGCTGGATAACTGCACATAAACTGTTCATGATCAGACCAGACCTCCTTAAGATCTCCCTTTTTTATTACGCACTTTCCTTGCATTGCAACGATAATTTGCAATGAAACTTCATTTTGTTCTCTTGACTTTTGAGAAGACCATTCTAAAAGGCTTTTTTCATATCTTATCCTGTTTTGACTATTTTAAATCCTTGTCCACTGAGGGAGAACCATAGCACAGCTCTAAAAACTTAATTGATTGGGCTTCTCCACTTATGTAATTTTTCATTAATAAAAATTCCCAGATGTGATACTAATTTAATCAGGAACGCTAATATGTGCAGTGCAGCTTGAGTTTCTAGTGTGGCCTTTTGGAATTTTCCATCTATAAGGCTGAAATTCTCTCTCACGCTGTGAAGAGCTCCGTGGTTTTGATTTCTTCTCCATACATCTTGGCTTAGATTTCTGGAAACTGGTTGTTTTTAAATGTCTAGTTTAGTGTGATTCTAATTACCTATATTCTAATCCATACATTTATGTGACAAGGGACTAATGGAGAGTATTCAGTATAATAGCAAGAAGCATGTGTTAGAGGAATGAGCATGGGTCTGGGGGAGGGAGGAGGGTTAGGAAGTCCTGGATTCTAACTGGTTTTGCTGCTGATTTGCTGTGTAACCTTGGCCAAGTCATTTCACTGCCTCAGTTTGGAAATCTATAGATGGGAATATAATCTAATCCTGACAATTTCCCTGTAAATAACTAGTTATACAGCACTAAGTATTATCACTGATGCTTCCTTGAGGTTGGGAGTATAGTCATGTTCCTCCAAACTGATTATCCACTCATTTGATTCATCTTGGGAGAGCCTTGAGAGATGTTAACTAATTCACCCCAAAATATTTTCTCTTTGTAACAGAAAAGAATCCCCTAAGTGAATGATTCCTGACATTTAGATTCAGGAACCTAGCTGGTCAGCAAAGGATTTTACATTAGCTAGTCCTATTCAGAGCTGCATTTGTCTGCCTCCCTCCAAAACCATGTATAGTACCCTTTGAATCCAGCAATGAGTCCAAAGGAGCAAACCTACTCGTATTCAGTTTTGCTCTTTTGCAGTTAATCTGGTTGCCGCAGCCAAATAAACATCCCATTAGTGTCCATGCCATGAATCTGAATTAAGAGCTGAGATGTACCTGAGAACTATTACACTTGAACCTAAAACATAAGTTCTTATACGATTCCTGTCCTCAAATAAAATTGTGCCATTTATCTCTTTTCAAAACTGCTAAATTACTGAAAACACCCATTAACATATACAGGACAAAAATATCAGTAAATTTGGAAAGAATATGAGACTATTTGGGGGTATTTACCTAAAAGTCTGTTTAACACTTGCACTGCACTTCTGATAACTGTGTAATTAAGTTTGGTCATACTAATTTTGTCCTGGAGATAAAGTTGTAAAAACAAGATTACATTTTTAGTCTAAATGCAATTTTTCTTTAACTGTTGTCAACATATTTACCATTGTCAAATTCAGACTACAACATTATGTAATTATGTATAAAGGTTTTTTATTTATTTGAAATTAGAGTAGATATACATTTTAAAATTTAACATCTGGCTGGACAGTGTTCCATTAACGCATTGACTGTGTTTCCTTTGTCTTGTGTTAATAAATATTGATGCCTGATTGCTTTCTTAGTTTATCTGCTGTCTCTCCTAGCCTTTCTTGAGGAAGTGAACATTGGTTGTTCATGTGAATTTGGGAGCATAAAAGCATTCTTTAAACGTATTAAGATGTTTTGATATGCAAAAACCTGCTCTAATTACTTGATGCTAACAACCTGAATCTATGAGCTCTCTCAACTTCCATCAAACATTGAACATTGATTTGTTGATATAATATTCAAAATAGACTCTCAACTTTTGTTTAGAATGAGACTTATTAATTGGAATTTCTGATAAGTAGGTTATAAACAATTGCAATTGATTAATCTAAAAAAACTGTAGCTTATAAAATACTGAACATTGAGAAAAACATACGCTTTCCTGTGGAATTTTAAAAAGTTGCTCAGCATTACACTTCAGTGGTAGCAGAGATGCTCCAATGTTGAGTGCTTTTGAAAATATCACCCTCAAATATTTATCTTGCATAACTAAAGGTCCTGGTCCACAAAATGCTGAGCACCTGGCAAAATCCCTCTGAAACTGCTGAGAGTTGAGTGCACTCAACAAGTTACAGGATCCAGCCATAAGTGGTTTTACTACAGTTACTTTCTCATGATACATAGTTTCCATAACCATAATAAGTGAATTTTGAAGTGAATACACTTAAAAGTTCAAATCAGGGGTCACTTCCCTATCCAATCTGTGTTCAAGTTTACTATTGTGCTAATTTATTTATCTATAAAATATATACTAATGGAACACAATTTCACAGAAGTGAAAAGCTGCATTCTGATTGCTTTTGAACATGTTCAGTGCTTCTGCCAATTAGAAACCAGCCTATTTAAACAGTGAATACACAGGTGAATGGGTCCCATATGAGGAGAGGCTAAAGAGACTTTTCAGTTTAGAAAAGAGGAGACTGAGGGGGGATATGATAGAGGTCTATAAAATCATGAGTGGTGTGGAGAGGGCTGATAAAGAAAAGTTATTTATTAGTTCCCATAACAGAAGAACTAGAGGACACCAAATGAAATTAATGGGTAGCAGGTTTAAAACTAATAAAAGGAAGTTCTTCTTCACACAGCGTGTTGTCAACCTGTGGAACTCCTTGTCAGAGGAGGCGGTGAAGGCTAGGACTATAATAGAGTTTAAAGAGAAGCTGGATAAATTCATGGAGGTTAGGTCCATAAAAGGCTATTAGCCAGGGGATAAAATGGTGTCCTTGGCCTCTGTTTGTCAAAGGCTGGAGAGGGATGGCAGGAGACAAATCGCTTGATCACTGTCTTCGGTCAACCCTCTCTGGGGTACCTGGTGCTGGCCACTGTCGGTAGACAGGATACTGGGCTAGATGGACCTTTGGTCTGACCCAGTACGGCCGTTCTTATGTTCTTACAGTTTGATTTCAGTTTGTGAATAAATTTGTGCAAGTTAAGCCTTCCTGCAATTTTGTTTAAAAAGATACAATTTTGACTTTCAGTATAATTACAATTTTTAAGGTTACACAGCTTGGTTTGCTCATATTCTCATGATCCACAAAATATTCTGAATTTTAGAAAATGTGGACTTTTGAAATACAAATTCCTTTTTTAAGGCACATTAACTTTGTACTCTGGCATTAATATCAATTAAGCCCATTTAAAGGTTTGACTTAAACACTGTACTGTTCATTGTTATGGAAATTATTTGTATTGCATACAGTTTACATTGTTAGACATATTAAGAGGGTTTTTCCTTGACTTTGGACTTGGGATGTAATAGTCGAACCGATAAGCAAAAGTTTATAGGTTAATGCTGTAGACTACATGCATTTCCCTCCCTCCACCCTTGCCAGTAATTTTTTTAGCAGGCTGTCTAGCAGACCAGCTCAGTTCTTGCTCACATGGGGTCCAGAACCTACTCCTGCTGCAGCTCTGCATTTAAAGTGTATTAGGAGCCAGGCAGGCGGTCTGGCTTAATTCCGACTCATGCCAGGTCCAGGAGCTCAGACCCACCTTAGACAGGGGCTGCTGCCACCCTGTTCTGCTGTCTCTTTATCAGAGGCAGCAGCACTGACCAACAGGTCCACAAGGGGACCTGCTTTTTAAACTAGCTCTTCTTATAGTCCAGCTCCCATCTTGACACCCTGCACTGCCTCTGCCCCTGGAGACTATAAAATAGTCAATCGATAAGAATTCATGAGGTTACTCGACTATTCAGTTAACTGGTATTTAACATCTCTATCTTGGACTATACCCATTGTCTCCATTTATTATTTGTCAGGAAAGATTTTTATGCCATTTACCTCTTCTTTAAAACACTGTTAGATCCCTGGAAAAAAAAAAACCATTAACATACACAGGACAAAAATATCAGCAAAGTTGGAAAGAATATTAAGACTATTTGGGGGCATTTAATTTTAAAATGTAGGAGGGAAAAAATCAATATGGTCAATATTACCCTTAAACTTCGTAATTCCAGATAGGATTTGAGTTCTTTGGACACCTGCCATGGCAGAACAACAGTATCATTTCAGATTTGACACTTTTAAATAATTTCTGTTCTCAAAAACTAACATTGTGTTGAAGGAACTCTTACCTTCTTAAAGTATCTGTAGATGTAAATAAATACTTTGGTAAAGTGAGATTATAATTTTATTATACTACAGCTGTACTATGTGTATAAAATGACCGCTTGGGGTCCCTTCCAGTTCTAGTGTTCTATGAGTCTATGAAATGTGTGTAGATAGCCAAACAGGCTTTTCCAAAAACCCTACATAGCAGTCCTACCATGCTTTCCCTTTTTTATATTAACATATTCCCTTTCCAGAAAGCCTTTTTCACACAGCTTAGCCTGGTTATAAAATCAATTTAAGGTCTATTTTCTGTAATTTTCTCTTATTACTAGGGCACATATTTTTTTCAATCTTGATTGTCTGGGGCAACTGTGTAAATAGTAAAAGGATAACCTGACTAGAGTCCTGAATTATACAGCTATCAAGCATAACTGGTTGGTGCTTTGTTAGTTATGTTACCCTTTATTTTCTAATTCCTTTTACCATGCTTTTCAAGAAGTGGGGTTAGATTTCAGTTACCTATATTTATCGGGTGATTTTAGGACACTTTCAATTTTTGTTACAACAGTACTATCAAGATGTGCTTATATGTTGAAGTAATATAACAATATATTGTAACTTTAGTACTTATCTCTCCAACAAAACCTTATACAATACTGCTTGAGAACAGTTTTTGGGCAGCTATACACGATGGGATCAAGTTGATCTAAGCTATTGGAATTCTTAATAGAATAACTCAGATTGTTATATACTTGAATAATCTACTTGAATGATCTACTTATCATGGGGTCCACACTGCACTTGGTCAACAGAAGAAACTCCCCAATTGATTCCCCTTATTCATTTTGTTCTTGTGGAGTACCAAAGTCAATGGCAGTCGATTTAGTGGATTGTCACTAGACTAAGAAGCAGGTAACTGGCTAATTGTGTATACAATTAGTTAATAAGGGAAGTTGCTCAGTCATGGCTCACACTGGGTCTGTGACTGCTGAGGCTCTACATTTTAAATGTAGTAAGAGCCAGCTTGGCTGGGATTCCCCGTAAACAGGCTGCTGCCAGAGCAGCCTGTGTTGGTGGCCAGTCTGGACTGCTGCAGATGGGGCTGCTCTTGAAGATGCAGAGCAGCCTCTGAAGCAAGCCTGCTTCATGGCAGCCAACCTTGCCCCTCCACCTGGCACTGCTGCCTCGGGGGTGGAAGGGAGGGCGGGGAGGTGGCAGTATGGAGACAGTGCTGGGGCTCCCTGCAGCACTGGCTCCTGCTTTGGGCCCTCCTCCCCCACCCCCTGCTGCCTAGGCTTACCGGGTAATTGACTACTTGCTTACATCCCTACACTAGACCTATTAATTTGATCCCACCATGGTGGAAATGAGCCCTTTTTATGAACAGATGCTTGAGAATTTACAGTTGGGAGCCTTAGTTGCAAGAGAAATTAAAGAATTAACAAAGCATTTTTCTATTTGCAATGTTATACATGTTTTTCTTTTTAAAAAAAAATCCTCCAACTATTTGCTGCTTTATGAAAAAATGGTGTAAACCCTCCCAAGAATGTTCATTGGTTTTTGGGCTCTGTGTGACGGAGACTATCTACTGCCTGGAAAAGTCAGGCAGTGTTTTAGAATTGTATTAGTTTTGCAAATCAAAACTGAGGGATAACAAAAGCATAGAACTGCATATAAAATGTTATTTAGTGCTTTAACCTTACCATGGGAAACAAACATCCAGGGTTTGAAAAAGTGGCCGCTAATTAACTAATGTGCATTAGAGGTCACTGTTTAAAACTAATGGACAATAGTTTTCCTGTACAGGGTGAAACCTCCAGCCAATATTTTTTATTACACAAGCAATGGATTCTAATTTTTGATACAGGATAGCTTATCCAATACCAGAAGTGCCATCTTACCCAAGACCAGCACTATAATGATTACTCTGTAGCATTTATTGTCTTTTCTGTCTACTAAAACGAGCCTGCAATACGACAGTGCGCAGCAAAGCAAGCTACTGCTTCTAATATGAAATGTATATCAGAATGGTATTGGAGAAAGAGCTTGGCATTAACTGTCTTTTTCACAGCCTCTCCCACTAGCTAATTAACTGGAACAGGAGATATATCATTACTAGGTTAGTTTCAGAAATTTAGATTCTCAGTTGCAATGACATTTAGGGATGTAAGCGACTAGTAGTCTAGTCACTCAACTAGTCTCTTCCCCGCACCTCCTTGCTGCCTCTATCAGAGGCAGCAAGGGGTGGGTGGGGCAGGAATTGGTGCTGGGGGTTGTCAGCTTAAAAGCTGGTTCCCCGATCACCATCTCCTCAGGGGACTGGGGAGGCAGAGGCATAGCAGGGGGACTCAATACATTTAAAAAGCAGAGACGCAAGCCGGGACTGCTGATTCCCAGCCCGTACGCAATTCCCCCGGCTGCACCTCTGCTTTTTAAATGTAAAAGAGCCTAGCGGCTCTTAATACATTTAAAGAGCAGAGGTGCAGCATCTGGGACTGGGAGCTAAACCAGCTGTGGCTCTGCAGTTTCCCCCCTTATCGACTAATCGAGTAGCCAATGGAAATTCCATTGACTACTCGATTAGCTGATAAAATGCAATTTAACATCCTTATAAAATTATTAAATTTAAAGGCAATCCTCCAAACCACTTTGTGGATCTCATGATAGGATTATAGTATTCAAATAACCAAAATTTAGGTTTCTATTGCTTGTCTTTAAGTCACATCTGCAGCTAGAATTCAACCCCCTCACTAGCCATATGTAACAATGATGTGTTTTATAATTGCTTTAACATAAACTAGAAGTCTGAAATAAATACTTGTGGTCTTCCCTTTTAGACCAAACCTTTTACAAACAATTTTGTACGCACTGAGGCAAAAGGGAGTTTTTACAGTATTTTACGATAAAGGGTTAGTATAACGTCAAATTTAGTTTGGGAGGTAAAGAAATAGCTTCTGTAACTTAAACTAGTAATTACACTTTTTTCACTATTTGTAACGTAACAGCATAATTTTAGTGCAGAAGTGAAATTTAGTGTGAAATTTACTACTAGAAACTAACTGGAAAAAAATGGAATTCACTAGTCATAGTGTCTGAGCTGCAAACTAACAAGTACAATGTAAATTCCAAAGTTAACAAGAATGATACATTTAAAAAAATGTTTTCAAAATGTAATTTGATTTAATTTAATAACTTAATTATTTAAAATTTAATTGTTTAAAAATAAATTTTTTGAAAAAAGTGTGAAGGAACTGATTTTAAAAGTCAATTCTGGTTAAACTTTTAATATATAAAGATAATGTAAATATTAAAAACAAAACAGGAAGAATGCGAAAAGGTGACATGCCTTAAAGCTCAAGATCATGAGCTTTGTCATAGTTACCCTCTTGTCATTGGAATTCTGTTCATTTGTGTGTTGCTGGCAGCAGTGGAGGGTGCATGGCTTATGTACAAACTGCAAAGCATTAACATTCTATTCAACAGCCTTTGAGGGCCACCTCCAACATTCATTGAAATCAGTGGAAAGACTCCAGACTTAAATTATGTGTGGAGCAATTTTGACACTGCTTCCATTATAGTAAATAGTTAAAACTCTCTGTGATTGGGACCCTGAACATAGCGTAGCTGTGAAAGAATCACTGTGAACAGAAAGGGAATATTACTCATGTACTGTACTAACTATCATGTGCAACTTTTATTTTTTCTTTGCGATTATTTATGCAGACAAAAGGTAGCAAATCTGTATGTTTCGATACGAGAGTAAGAATGTCAGTAATGCTACATTTACATGTTTGATCTTTGAACTTAGTCTAAAGCCACCTTTACTATGCAATTTGTAAAGAGAAAATAGGCTAAAGAGAAACCCAGGTCTATTTTTAGTGGTTTAACGTCCTTTATTTTAAAGTGTATTGAAACAATAATAGTGTTAAAGTCTGTCTAACAAGAATTGCTTAAAATTGCACATCATTGTATTAGATCTACATGTGTACCATTTTAAAGGAAATATATTTTTCTGGAATTTGTTTTACTGTATTTAAATTCTGATGAACCAGGTGTTAACCACCAGTAAATTAAGTATAATTCTGTGGCAGAATTTGATGTGTTGCTTTATTCATGTTTGATTGATACATCTGATTTTTTTCATATTTCAGTTGCAAAATAAAATTAAATGCTTTTATTTCTGTTGAGTGATTATTTGAATATGAAAGAGAGATCAAGCTGTACAGGAGGTCTCTGGCAAAGTCAATTTTAATTATTTGGGGCTGCTTTTAAATTATTTAATGTTGGATGTCTTTCTTTCTTTCTGCAACCTGTCAAACGAGTTGCATAGGCTTTTTGGTGCTCTTGTGCAATCTGTTTGAATTGACTACAGTGCATTAGTTGGCCTTTCTGTAAACCTAGAACCAACAAACAATATTGCAACTTTAGGCCAGCCAAGGCATCAGGTTTAGGGAAGGGGCCAATTTTGAGAAACATCAGAAAGTGTTGTTACTGCTACCATCTTATAAGCAACATGTTAATAACACAATCACCATTGCACTGGCTTTCCACTTTTTCTTATCGATATACTTATTACATTCTCCCAAATTAACATTAGTCATGCTTGTGATATCACAAGACGACACGGCTACTTGTTACCATGTTTGTGATATTCAAAACTGTTACTATGTCATCCAGTGATTCTCAATCGGGGTACTTCTACCCTAGGGGTTTCTCAGAAGTCTTCCACGAGGCGTATCAGCTCATCTAGATATTCACCTAGTTTTACAACATGCTACATAAAAAAACACAAGGGATATACAAACTAAAATTTTATGAACAATTATTTGTTAATAATGTTCTGTATATCATGCACTATGCATTATGAAATGTAAGTACAATATTTATATTTCAATTGTATGATATACAGAAAAGCAAATTTTCAGCAATAGTGTGCTGTGACACTTGAATTCTTATGTCTAATTTTATGAGTTTTTAAGTGACGTAAAGAGGGGGGACAAAAGACAAATCAGACTCAAGGATAGAGTAGTCTGAAAATATTGAGAGCCACTGTTTTAATCTTTACAAGAGATAGGTTTTTTTTTTTTAAAAAAAGTATTAAATGTA
The DNA here is from genome assembly GCF_052426305.1 of Pelodiscus sinensis. Classification (NCBI taxonomy): domain Eukaryota; kingdom Metazoa; phylum Chordata; order Testudines; family Trionychidae; genus Pelodiscus; species Pelodiscus sinensis. The sequence continues at coordinate 10,538,182 of NC_143082.1, forward strand.
TATTTAAAAAGCTGTAATAGACGTATGTTGTAATTACAGTAGACTTCCGATAATCCGGAACCTATGGGACCTAGGTGGTGCCGGATTATCAAATATGCCGGACTAGCAGGAGGTACTATAAAGTGGTTTTTTATATATATATATACACACACACACACACACACACACACACACACACACACACACACACATTATGTACTGTATATAAAGTGTTCTTAACCCTTTTTATTGTACATACTGTATATAGTATACTGTAATATTTTAGTTTTTTAAGCCTTTTTTTACCCTTTTTACTCAGTTCTGCTGCTGCTGCTGCTGCTGCTACCTTGTGACTCATTTTTTTGCTGAAGCTCACTCTCTGGGCTCTTGCCATTTTGATGCCGGACTATCAGGAGTGCCAGACTATTGGATGCCGGACTATTGGAGTTTTACTGTAATTAGTTTTCACTAGGACAGACCTAAAAATCAGACAAGAACAAAAGGGTTGCCAGATGGTTCCAACAAAAATACTGGACACATTTGAGATTGTCACAATCTACATTACCTCTTATTTAGAGATTCCTGGACATTTATATTTTCTCATTTATAGTTTTTCCATTTTTCTTGAACTACTAGACTGTCCGGTTTAAAGCACCCCTAAACAAAAGCTGGGGTAGGTACAAGTCTCTTGTCACCAAAATGCTGTGACATTTTGCAAGAAAACATTCGTCAACTGTAAACCCAGGTGTATAGATGAAAACTGTTTTGCCCACCGCTGCAATTGAATCTTTGGGGTAGAAAGCTGCCGCTGTGTGAGCGCGCACAGCAACGCTACCCAATTTAGTAGGAAGGGGCGAAGGTATTTCTCTCCTCAGGGTGGTTTTTCGTTCGCATTTAGTTCCTCGGGCAGGTGCTCGCTCTAGGCTGATATCCCTGGGCAGAGGGATGCGGCGCTGCCCTCTCCCCCCGTCCCACGTGTCCGCGGGCTGCAGCCAGCGCCCGGGCGTGGCTGGGACAGGCCGATCCTCTGCCTTCGTCGCTCTGGGCGGAAATACTCCGCGGTTGACTAATGTCAACGTCACTCGGATCGCCGCTCTAGGCTGGGAACTCTATAGTCGGACTCTCTAGCCAGGCCTCCCGGAGGACTCTATGGTTGCAGCCCGCCCACCCCGAGCGTCCCGGCAGGGCCTGCTGTGTTTACGATGCCGGCGGCGCCGGTTTCCTGAGACAGCGGCAGCGGGCAAGAGTAGCGGCGCGGCGGCTCTTCCCTCTGGGCTCTCGCGGGGCGAGGAGGGCGGCGCGGCCGTTGGGCCTCTGAGGTAAAAGCGGACGCGAGCGCGAGCGACTCCATCGGGGCGCGAGCGGGAAGGGCGGGCGGGCGCGACCGACTGATGGGGGGGGGGAGACGCGGGCGCTGAGGGAGCGCGAGGCGGGGGATGGGGGAGGGGAGCGAGCGGATCGCTCAGGTCCCCACTCCTGGGGGCGTGGGCCAGGCAGCTGCTGTGCGCCCTCCCCCCTCGCGCGCTGGGCTCGTCGTTACTCAGCCCCCGCCCCCTCTCCCCTCGCTCGCCTCACCCGTGGCCCAGCGCGGAGCCTACAAGCCTCCCTCCCCGCTTACCCGAGCGGCGCCTGCGCTGCCTGCGGCTCCTACCTCCCGCCCCCATGTCACCGCCAGGGCAGCGGGACGTGCCTTGCCCGCCCCAGCATCCTGGCAGGCCTGCCCCGCGGCACGCAGCTGTGGCGCCGGACACAGACAGTGTCTCTCCGCTCGCGCCGTGTCTCTTCAGACGTGTCCCCTCGCGCCGCCGCCTCCGAACCGCATATAACGTACACACCGCGCGTGTCCCCTCGCGCCGCCGCCGCCTCCTAACGGCATATAACGTACACACCGCGCGTGTTCCCTCGCGCCGCCGCCTCCTAACGGCATATAACGTACACACCGCGCGTGTTCCCTCGCGCCGCCACTTTCGAACCTCATATATCGTACACACCGCGCGTGTCCCCTCGCATCGCCACTTCCGAACCGCATATATCGTACACACTGCGCGTGTCCCCTCGCATCGCCACTTCCGAACCGCATATATCGTACACACCGCGCGTGTCCCCTTGCGTCACCGCCTCCGAACCGCATATAATGTACACACCGCGCATACCCTCGCACCGCCTCCTAACCGCATATAACGTACACACCGTGCGTGTCCCCTTCTTCTGCCTCCTCCTAACCGCATATAACGTACACACCACGCGTGTCCCCTTGCGCCGCCGCCTCTTAAGAGCATATAACGTACACACCGTGCGTGTCTCCTTGCGCCACCGCCTCCTAACTGCATATAATGTACACACTGCGCGTGTCCCCTTGCGCCGCCACCTCCTAACCGCATATAATGTACACGCCACATGTGTCCCCTTGCGCCGCCACCTCCTAACTGCATATAATGTACACGTCGCGCGTGTCCCCTTGCGCCGCCATCTCCTAACTGCATATAATGTACACGCTGCCCGTGTCCCCTTGCGCCACCGCCTCCTAACTACATATAATGTACACACCGCGCGTGTCTCCTTGCGCTGCTGCGTCCTAACCGCATATAATATACACGCCATGCGTGTCCCGTTGCACTGCCACATCCTAACATACCATACCACGCATGTCCCCTCATGTCCCCCACATACATACCACGCATGTCCCCTCGTGCCACTGCATCCTAACTGCACACATTTATATTTTATCATTTATATTTTTTCAATTTGTTTCTTGAACTACTGAGCTACTGGATTGTCCGGTTCAAAACCGGACATCTAGCCACTCTAAACAAAAGCTGTGGTAGATACTACTGTAGTCTCTTCTGCCACCAAAATGCTGTGACATTTTGCAAGAAAACATTTGTCAACTGTAAATACAGGTGTATAGATGAAAGAACTGTTTTGCCCACCACTGAAAGTGAATCTTTGTGGTAGAAAGCTGCAGCTGTTTGAGAGTGCACAGCAATGCTACACACAGCATGTGTCCCAACTGCACACAACGTACTGCGTGTCCCATCACACCGCCGTGTCCTGCCCTACACATAGACTCATAGACTTTAAGGTCAGAAGGGACCATTATGATCATCTAGTCTGACCCCCTGCACAGCGCAGGCCACAGAATCTCGCCCACCCCTCTTAGAATAATCCTCTCACCTATGTCTCAGATATTGAAGCCTTCAAATACTTTGAAGGCCCCAACATGCAGAGAGTCCTTCAGCTGTGATCTGTGCCCAGTGCTACAGAGGAAGGCGAAAAACCTCCAGGGCCTCTGCCAATCTACCCTGGAGGAAAATTCCTTCCTGACCGCAAATATGGCGATCAGCTAAACCCTGAGCATGTGGGTAAGACTCACCAGCCAGACACCCAGAAAGTTCCCTATAATGAATGGTCAATTAGTTACCAAGATCATGTTATTTCATCCAACCATCCCCTTATCACAGAATCATAGAACTGGAAGAGACCTCAGAAGGTCGTCAAGTCCAGCCCTCCGCTCTAGGCAGGACCAATCCCATCTAAATCAACCGGGCCAGGGTTTTGTCAAGCCGAGACTTAAACACCTCTAGGGATGGAGACTCCACTACTTCCCTAGGTAACCCATTCCAATGCTTCACTACCCTCCTAGTAAAATAGTTTTTCCTAATATCCAATCTGGACCTCTCCCACCACAACTTGAGACCATTGCTCCTTGTTCTGCCATCTGTCACTACTGAGAACAGCCTCTCTCCATCCTCTTTGGAACCTCCCTTCAGGAAGTTGAAGGCTGCTATCAAGTCCCCCCTTACTCTTCGCTTCTGCAGACTAAACAGACCCAAGTCCCTCAGCCTCTCCTCGTAGGTCATATGCTCCAGACCCCTAATCATTTTGGTTGCCCTCCGCTGGACCCTCTCCAATGCGTCCGCATCCTTTTTGTAGTGGGGGGCCCAGAACTGGACACAGTACTCCAGATGTGGCCTCACCAAAGCCGAATAAAGGGGAATAATGACATCTCTGGATCTGCTGGCAATGCTCCTCTTAATGCATCCTAATATGCCATTAGCCTTCTTGGCTACAAGGGCACACTGTTGACTCATATCTAGCTTCTCATCCACTGTAACCCCCAGGGCCTTTTCTGCAGAACTACTACTTAACTGGTTGGTCCCCAGCCTGTAACTATGCTTGGGATTCTTCCGTCCCAAGTGCAGGACTCTACACTTGTCTTTGTTGAATCTCATGAGATTTCTAGTGGCCCAATCCTCCAATTTGTCTAAGTCACTCTGGACCCTATCTCTGCCCTTAAGCGTATCTACCTCTCCCCCTAGCTTAGTGTCATCTGCAAACTTGCTGAGGGTGCAATCTATCCCCTCATCCAGGTCATTAATAAAGATATTGAACAAAACTGGTCCTAGAACCGAACCTTGGGGTACTCCACTAGAAACCGACCGCCATCCTGACATCGAGCCATTGATCACTACCCGCTGGGCCCGGCCTTCTAGCCATCTTTCTATCCATCTTACCGTCCATTTATCCAATCCGCATTCCCTTAACTTGCTGGCAAGAATATTGTGGGAGACCGTATCAAAAGCCTTGCTAAAGTCAAGGTATATAACATCCACTGACTTTCCCATGTCCACTGAGCCAGTTACCTCATCATAGAAGCTAATCAGATTAGTCAAGCACGACTTGCCCTTTGTGAATCCATGCTGACTATTCCTGATCACTTTCCTCTCATTCAAGTGTCTCAAAATGGATTCCTTTAGGATCCCTTCCATGATTTTTCCAGGAACCGAGGTAAGACTGACCGGCCTATAGTTCCCTGGATCGTCCTTCTTCCCTTTTTTGAAGATGGGCACTCCATTTGCCTTTTTCCAATCATCCGGGATTTCGCCCGATCTCCACGACTTTTCAAAGATAATGGCCAAAGGCTCCTCAATGACATTTGCCAACTCCTTCAGTACCCTTGGGTGCATTAAGTCTGGACCCATGGATTTGTGTACGTTTAGTTTTTCTAAATATTTCCTAACCTGTTCTTTACCCACCAAGGGCTGTCCATCTTCTTCCTATCTTGCGTCGCTTAGCACAGAAGTCCAGGAGCCGACCTTGTCCGTGAATACAGAGGCAAAGAAAGCATTGAGTACTTCAGCTTTCCCCACATCCTCTGTCACTAGGTTACCTCCTTCATCCATTAGGGACTGCACACCCTCTCTGATCACCTTCTTCTTGTTGACATGCCTGTAGAAACCTTTCTTGTTATCCTTTACATCCTTAGCTAGTCGCAACTCCATTTGCGCTTTCGCCTTCCTGATAACCCCCCGGCATTCTCGAACTATACATTTAAACTCCTCCCTAGTCATTTGTCCAAGTTTCCACTTTCTGTAAGCTTCCTTTTTGTGCTTAAGTACACCAAGGATTTCCCCTGTAAGCCAATCCGGTCTCCTACCAGGTTTGCCTCTCTTGCTACGCGTCGGGATGGTTTCTTTCTGTGCCTTCAATAAGGCTTCTTTAAAATACTGCCAGCTGTCCTGGACTCCTTTCCCCTTCATGTTAACATCCCAGGGGATTCTTTCCATCAGATCTCTGAGGGAGTCAAAATCTGCTTTTTTGAAGTCCAAGGTGTGTATTTTACTACTCTCTTTCCTTCCTTTGGTCAGGATCCTGAAATCTACCATCGCGCCCACCGCGCCCACCGCGTCCTGCCCTGCACATAACATACAGCGCATGTCCCCTCATGCTGCCAGTCCAAACCACACATAACGTACACACCGCATGTGTCCCCTCGCGCCGCCATGTCCTGATTGCACATAACGTACACACACAGTGTTTCCCGTTGTGCCGCCACACCCTAACCACACATAATGTACACACACAGTACGTGTTCCCTCCCACTGCCGCGTCCTAAGTGCACATAACGTACACACACTGCACGTCCCCTCCCACTGATGCATCTGAACTGCACATAACGTACACGCACAGCATATCTCGTCGTGCCACCGCGTTCTAAACACACATAAGGTACAGTGTGTGTCCCCTTGCACCGCCACGTCCTGTCCTGCACATAATACACATACAGCACGTGTCCCCTTGTGTCGCCGCATCTTGCCCTGCACATAATGTACACATAGCATGTGTCCTGTTGCATCGCCTTGCACAAAATGTACACACACAATGTGTGTCCCCTCGTGCCCACCGCGTCCTGCCCTGCACATAATGTGCACATAACGTACACACACAGCGCATGTCCCCTCACGTGTTTCCCCTTGCACCTCTGCTTCCTGCTCTGTATATAACATACACACAGCATATGAACACTCATGCCTGCCACTGAGGGGGAAATCTCGCTCCCCTGGGGTACAGAGCCCCCAGAAGGGTCCGAGGCCGGAGGTCAAATCAATGAGGCAGGAGAGAAACCTAGAAGGGAAAACTTTATGATGCATGCATGCAGGCTGTCACTTCCAAGAGTGAAAGCAGCAGCAATGAGAGACAGATTCAGGTATCCTATATACAGAATGCTTAGACAGTTCAGTTGTTGATTGTTCTTCTTTAACATATCAAAGTCTCAGCAGAAGTACTCTGAGACTTCTGTTCACCCCAGGAGTGCTAGAAGTAAGTTTTTACAGTACACAAAGCCACATGAGAACTTGAGTGGAGGAGTCTACAAGGCAAACTGAGGCAAAGATAAGGGTTTACATGACAAATTGTGACAGACTAGGAGTATCCATGAACTTGAGATAGGAGGCATTGTAAGGGTCTTGATTAGAGTTAATTTGATTTCTCTCTGTTACAGGGAGAGAGGGCTGGAAAACTTTTTAACCCTTACAGCAGTTTTCTTTTAGAGAGTTTTGATTTCTTGCACAGTCCCCCCTTTAGACACAATTGGAGTTATTGGATTTTCCCCACACCACATCCCGCCCTGCACATAACGTACAGACAACTGTGTGTTCCCTTCTGCTGCCGTGTCTTGCCCTGCACATAATGTGTGCCCCCTTCGTACCTGCAGTGTGCTCCCCTGCACATTATGTACATAGATCGTGTGTCTCCACACACAGTTTCTCCTCGTGGCCACTGTGTGCTGCCCTGCGCATAACATACGCACACATTGCCCATCCTGCACCCTGAGTCCTCTAATGCTGTGTCACCTTACAGTGTGTCCTCTGTGCTACCCTGCATTACCTATAACAAACACACATCACTTGTCACATGCTGAGTCTCTTTTGTGCCTACCGTGTGCTGCCCTGCATTACCTATAATGTACACATTTATTGCCCATTCCACAGTGTCCTCTCATGTTGGCATTGTGCTGCCCTGCATTGCCTATAATGTACATACACATTGCCTGTCTTGCACCCTGAATCCACTCACACCAGCCTTGTGATGCTCTGCACTTCCTATAATATACATCCTGCGCAGTGTCCCCTCACACCAGCTTTGTGATGCTCTGCATTGTCTATAATGTACACATATTACCCACTCCGCACCTTGTCTCTCCCATCAGGTCTGCTTCACAGGGCCTCACCTCACTTCCCACGCAGCCATCTCACCTGTACTCTATGTCCTCTCACCTGTACTCACACAGCGTGTAGTCAACCTGTGGAACTCCTTGCCAGAGGAGGCTGTGAAGGCTAGGACTATAATAGAGTTTAAAGAGACGCTAGATAATTTCATGGAGGTTAGGTCCATAAAAGGCTATTAGCCAGGGGATAAAATGGTGTCCTTGGCCTCTGTCTGTCAGAGGCTGGAGAGGGATGGCAGGAGACAAATCGCTTGATCATTGTCTTCGGTCCACCCTCTCTGGGGCACCTGGTGCTGGCCACTGTCGGTAGACAGGATACTGGGCTAGATGGACCTTTGGTCTGACCCACTACGGCCGTTCTTATGTTCTTATGTCCCTACGCATGATGTCCACTTCAACTAGCTTTGTGATGTTCTGCATTACCTAGAACAGTGGCATTACCTAAAACCAGCAACCCATTGGAGTGTAATGTGTATCTCACAAGACATTTTGTTTATTGTTGCCCGTGTGCAGGTTTGCCAGATTCAGTTGTTTTTTGTCCATGTAAGTTTTCTTCTACTGGTATTGCTAAAGTGATAGGCATGCTTATTGCACATCACATTGACTGTGAGAATTGTGCGCTCCCTCATACATACAAACAATGTGCTGCTTCAGTTCAATAAGCACACCATGCAAATTCTAGACACAAAGGCATGTAAGCATAGTTAGGTTGCCCATCACTGGCCTATAACATGAATATTTACTCACCTCATACTCTGTCTCCTCTTGCTGTATCCCCTTGCATCACCTTTGTGATGTCCTGCATTGTCCATAATATACTTGTGTTGTCCCATGTCATTCATGTCCTGTATCCACTTGCTTCACCTTTATAAGCGCTGGGTCACCATATGTGCTGTTCATATCTCACCATACCCTGTATCCCATTCTGGTATCCTGCATTACCCATCACAGCATATACCCACACCAAACATACCTCACAGGTTCCCACATAATCAGCAGGGCAAGCTTACACAGCCTCTTTATTCAAAATACTTCTCACACACGACTTGTGGGGTCTTCATGTTACCCCAGTGCAGACTCTCATTGGACAGAACACATGTCCATGTTCCTCCTTGCACTGGCCAAGAGTGATTCCATATTAATCCTTCTCAGCGCAGGCCCATGCTGGGCCCATCTCATATAGGACCCGTATCTCTCCATGATGTCTTTGGTCATCAGACAGATCTGATGTACACTCCTTAATTTCACTGATGCACTTCCTATGTGTTACTTCAGGATGATAGCCAGAGGTTGGCACGTCTGACACATTTCCTCTGTCTTAATCATGTCAACCCACTTTACCATACAATGCAGGCCAGCACTGGGCCTTTTAGAGAGAATAACCTTTAGATGAGGACACTGGGATTTCAGAAAGTAATAATTATATATTCTTTACATGGAAGATTATAGCAGGGAGAATTGAAGTCTTTATCTTTAGAGATCAGTTACATTCAGAGCATTAGCAAGAATTTGTCAAGTAGTTTCAGAGGGGTAGTCGAGTTAGTTAGTCTTTAACTGGAAAAACTTAAAAAACAACGAATAGTCTAGCAGCACCTTAAAGACTAACAAAACACGTAGATGGTATCATGAGCTTTTGTGGGCAGTATTTATTTTTCAATAACATTTCTCTGTATGTTAACACCAGGTTGGGGGGAGGGCACTTTTTCAATGAGAGTCCTTTAAGCTCAGTGTGACACAACCTGTTTTTTGAAGATAAACCTTAGCAAATGTAGGTCTACAAATGACCTATAAGGGAAATTAAGTAACAAGAAGGTTTAAAATCCTCATACAGTTCTTCTTGGGACGACCTACACATCTCTAGAAGAATGGTCTGTGTCTAGAGCAGTATTTCTTGTTTCTCTAAACCAGAATTCCTTTTGCTTTCAGGCATGTTGTGGAGTCTTAAAAATAAGGAAAATTTATCCTTTGTGAATTATGCAATTTACTTCTTGCCCCAAATGTGACAATATCTTGATTATGGCCTTTGTTCTTTTACTCTTCCCTTGAAGATGCTGGTCTCAGTGCGGGTATGTCTACACTACCATCCTAATTCGAACTACCGTTACACCTTGAATTAGAAAGCCTAATTCGAACTACCTACTCCATGCCGCGTGTAGCCGCGGGCTCAGAGTCCGAACTACCAGGGATTTAAAAATGGCGGCGCCCGGCAAGATGCAAATGAAGCCTGGGATATTTAAATCCCGGGCTTCATTTGCAACTTCGATTGACTACATTAACCACCCTAGTTCGAACTAGGGTGGTAGTGTAGACATACCTTGAGTGTTTCTCAGAGATTCTGGTTGTCTTTTTTGTTTTTCTGTGTTCCATATGTCTGTTTCATCCATCTGTTATCACTCATTCTCTGCTTAGGGCAGAAACTATATCTGTTGTGTGTTTGTACAGCAAGTAGCACAATATGTCCCTGAACCATATGTGATATCCCTACACGCTACTGTCCTTACAAATAAATAATAATTCATAAAAGACTCATTTCTTATTTCCTGGCTTGCATTTGCAAGGACATCCTGTCATATTGCATCTATCTTTTACTGATTTCCAGGAAATTGTAGATCAGTCTTCTTTTGGGTTACCTGTCACTGTCGGACGCTTGTTTTCTAGAAGCATCTAATATGAAAAAATGCTCATAAGAGTTTGATTAGCTGTGTTTGCTTATGAAAAAGTTTTGTCTAACAAACTTACGGCTTGGTCTTCAAGAAGCTGTTTCTCTAAAATTTTCTTTACATATATCTTCAATTTAATTTTGTAAAAGTTAAAGCTTATTTTTGGTAGTTCATATACTTGATTTCCTTGAATTTTGTTCATTTAAAGTGACTTTGCATGTGTCTTTACAATTAAAAAAATAGAAGAGCAAAACTAATATTTTTTCTTGTTCTTAAACACTTATAAAAATAATTGTTCGTGCCTCTTCTTTAAAATTTACCTTTTCAGTTTCCTTAATTATTGGCATTACATTAGTGGTTTAAAGCCTGCTTTGACATTTGTTACAGGCACTTTGTAAACGTGGTAGGGGACAGTTCGTGCCCCAAAGAAGTTATAGTCTAAAAAGGCAGTACTGACAAGAGGTGGAAGAAAGGAAGTGGTTTATCCCCATTCAACAGGCGGGGGTGGGGGAGTTGCAGCAGGCAAAGTAACTTGCCCAAGGTCACACAGAAAATCTGCGACATAGGGTACATTAAATCCAGATCTCCTGCGTTCCAGTTCTGCACCTTAATCACAAGACCATCCTTACTTTTGTTTAAATAAAAGAACTCAATTAATTTAAAATATGTTTCAATATGTAAATGCATATATACAAATATATATATTAACTTTAGAAAACACATGGAATTTCATGGGCATATTTTTATCTTTTGATTTGTGGCGTTAAGGTATGAGAAAATATTTGGAAATCATCTATTCATCTACCTCAGTTGTCATCTAGGTGCAGTACAAAGGCCTTTTTGATATTGCGGAAATATTTATTAACATTTTCATGCTATGTTCCTAACTTGACCCCCTCAATTACTTTACTAAAAAGATTAAACTTTTTGGATACATTGACCTGATGACACAGCTCTTGTTTTGTCAGATTTGTTGCCGCTTACCCACAGACTATGAGGTTGTAAAAGTTATGATCCAGGATCACTCAATTAAATTATGTGGCCAGTATTATACAGGAGATCAGACAAGGATCATAAAAGTCCCTTTTTACCTTACAAACTACTAATCTGTTCTCCCGGTCAATGTCTTTTGTGTAGTTGATACTTTTAAAATACTAGGAAAGAAGTTTCTCTGCCTTTGACATGTTCTGACTTGTTGAGGGATTACTAAGCACTTTCTTAACAACAGTAAATAGTTTACTTCATATTATATATTTCCAGGAATTAGTAACAAGTAGGTGTCTATGGTTCCTGCTGTTATTATGTTAGCATAATTAGATATTTATTGCATCTCCATTGGTCCAGTGGACTTTGCTTTCAAGTAGAATAAAATGTTTTTGGAGTAACAGTTGAGTTGTCAAGTTTTGGAAGAGATTCTTTTGAGTGTTTATTTTCTTGCTGGCTTCTGACAGTGCCTGTTAAGGACTCAGTTATTCAATGAGTTAAGCACTAATGAGCTGTTGAACAATCTTAGCTTCCTTCTTTCAGGTCTAAGCTATGAGAGTTTTCTTACCGCAGAAAGGTTGATTCTTGTGTAGGAGATACACCCACAGTACAACAAAAAGACTTGTATTGATGTCATACTAAATTGCTGTCTCTATGAATGCAAATTTGATGTCAGTAGAATCCATCTGATTAATTACAGTTAATTGGCATATAAAACGTCTTTTCAATGCTGCAGGACCATTCACTGTTTTTTAAGACTTTTCACCACAAGTAACTTTTCTACTTTTCTGTCAGAGATGATACCTTGTCTGTGAATTATTAGCAAGATAAACATTGGGGAAAATAGCAACTGTATATGCAGAGTATTTTTCTTAACTGTACACATTCAATAACATGTATTTTTAACATTAATGAATAGCCTACCTTTTAAAATTTGAAACTAGGGATCATTTTTCTGTAAGGGCCATATTCTAGTTTATTTTTTAACGTGTGCGCTAATCTCCTTAGCACAACTCAATGTTCATAGGCTATTTCAGGTTTTGCTGAATGGTAAATTCAAACTTAGGAATCTAGTTAGTTGAATGGAGTGATGATTAGTGATCGTCGGGCTCAGGATAATAAATTAAATCTCCCTTTGGTCAGCTGTAAAGCACCGTCTATTCTGAAAATGAAATAGTATTTGAGAGCAGAATATATTTTTTAAGTGATATGGCTGGTCTTTGTGAAAAGTGTCGAACAATTAGAAATCAGTTTAAAAGATTGGCCCATGAAAGCAAATCTGTTCTACACAATGCTTAAGTTGCTGAGTCATTACATTTAGACTGTAAAAGTCTTTCAGGATGGTATGTGTAATTTTTCATTTTTCATTAAAACATTCCCACCTACAATGGTGGGAAATAATTATTGTGGAGTATTTGAAGACCAGTGTCCGTCTTCTGGCTAATGAGGACTCTGTTGTGACTCTGAACTGCTTATTTTCAGCTCTCGCTGTGTCTCATCTCAAAAGTACATAGTTTGGCTTCAGCTAAACATACTTTTTGTTATTTCAAGTGGTCATGGCATTGCTATTAAAAATTGAAGTACTTAATATTTTCCATATTCAGTACACCGATCTCTCTTCAGGTGAGAAATTGTGTCATCAGAAACCATTAATTTGAACTTCTTCTCACCTCTGACAGTGTCTTCCTAAAAGTGTTAGAGAGAGAAATCACTATGTACAAAATATTAGCATGCCTCTCATAGACACACTACGTACTCTTCCAGATAAGTTGATGACTTTTATAAGACAGAAGCTTGTAAAATTTCTTGCAGACATAATTGTGCAATGCTGCACAGTGCATACTTCCTTACTTTATTCATGGGATGACATAAGTATTTCACATCTGTTTATTTACTTAGTGCATTTGAGAGTGACTTTCTGTTTAATCAGTTTCATTATTTAATAAGTCAGTTCTTCAAGTGATTGCTCGTCCATTCAACATAGATGGGTATCCTTGCCACATGCACCAGTGCCAGAAGATTTTTCCTTTAGTGATACCCATAGGGGAGCCTCCCCAGGCGCTCCTTGGAGTGGCATTTATATGCCACACTATGTAGGGTGCTTCCAATCCCCTCCACCCTCAGTTTTCTTTTTGCCGCCAATGAAGGTGCTTGGAATCTACAGAGTTAGCTGTTGCACATTTCCCTAGTTCTGTGGTGTCCAATCAGTTCTGAAGCAGTAGCCATTATAGAGGCTACTGTAGCAGTAGCCACACTCAACCAGCCAGTTAGCCACATGTGGCTAGTGGGTTGGACACCACGGCCTAATTGAATTTTGTTTTCCCTATAAATAGTTTCTATTGTTAGTCTGTGTTCTATTCTAAGTAGTTAGTTAATGTAGGTTCTGTAATGACTTGGCCTCAAGATGACCCTTTCCCCTGGCTTCAAGTCCTGTCACAGTAGTAACTGACTTAGGCCAATAGTAATAGAGATGTAGCTGTGTTAGTCTGGTCTAGCTGAAACAAAAGACAGGACTATGCATCACTTTAAAGACTAACAGGATGGTTTATTAGGTGATGAGCTTTTGTGGGCTAGACCCACTTCCTCAGATCAGATTGTGAAAGAAAATTGGCATGACCATATATACCAAAGGGATACAATAAAAAAAAAGTGAACTCACATAAAAAGGACAAATCAAATTTAAACCCGACCATCACATTATCAATAAACTACAACCTATACTGGAACAGGATACTACACTCTGAGAGGCTCTGGGAGACAGACCCATAGTCTCCTATAGACAACCACCTAATCTCTGCATGATTCTTACCAACAACTACAGGACATACCAAACTAATACCAACCCTGGAACTTTCCCTTGCATCAAACCCCGTTGCCAGCTTTGTCCACATATTTACTTTGCTGACACCATCATTGGACCTAACCAATTCAGTTATAAGATCAAGAACACATATTCCTGCTCATCCAGATATATAATTTATGCCATCATGTGCTGACAGTACATTGGACTATCTGCTATGTACATTGGACAGACGTCTCAGACACTTCGCCAAAGAATCAATGCACACCAAACAGATATCAGACAGTTCCACAAAGAAAAAACAGCTTCTTGCCATTTCAACCAGAAAGGGCATTGTCTCAACGACTTGATTACCTGCATCCTGCTTCAAAGACATTTTAACACAAGACTTCAAAGAGAAACCTCTGAACTGTCATTCATGTTTAAATTTGTCACTTTATGACTAGGCCTCAACAAAGATGCTAATTATCTTACCCATTACAAAGATAGCTTCCCCAATTATCACCTCTAATATCAATATCATTAGCTCACATACATTAACCTCCCACCTCATCCCCCCTCTGTTCTGAAATTTGATTTGTCCTTTTTATATTAGTTCACTTTTTTTGATTATATCCCTTTGGTATATATGGTCATGCCAATTTTCTTCCACAATTTGATCTGAGGAAGTGGATCTAGCTCATCGCCTAATAAACCATCTTGTTAGTCTTTAAAGTGCTGCATAATCCTGTCTTTTGTTTGACCTATGCCAGTGAGTGATCCCCACTATGATTGTTTGTAGTACTTAGAAGAGGCTCATAGAAGTGATAAATGCCACATTTGCAGGTCCTTCAAACCTCTTTAAGGCTTTCCTACCTAGTGGAATCCACTTTAGCTCCCATGCATGACTAGAGAGGAGTATAAATATATTGCTGGAGAATGCATGGAAGTAATCAGGAAGGCTAAAGGACAATTGGAATTGCAGCTAGCAACTTATGTTAAGGGTAACAAGAAAGGTTTCTACAGGCATGTTAGCAATAAGAGGGTGATCCGAGAGGATGTGGGGCCCTTACTAGATGAGAGAGGTAATCTAGTGGAAAAAGCTGAAGTGCTCAATGCATGTTTTGCTTCTGTCTTCACAGATAAGGTCAGCTCCCAGATAAGGATGTGAGGATATGTCTACACTAGCCCCCTAGTTAGAACTAGGGAAACTAATGTAGGCATTTGAAGTTGCAAATGAAGCCTGGGATTTAAATATCCTGGGCTTTATTTGCATCTTCCCATCTGGTCGCCATTTTAAAATCCCCCTAGTCCAAACTAACTGCCCGCGGCTAAATGCGGCAGTCAAAGGTTAACTCGAACTAAGTCCTTAGTTTGAGTTAACTGTTATACCTCATCAGCACTGTTGTACCTCGGTGTCTTCGTACTTTGGTACCTTCGGTGGTCTGGACTGTCAGTGTCAGCATCGTCCGGTCAGGGTCGTCCTGGCGCACTCATGACAGGACCTCTACTCCGTCGGTGATGATAAACTTTTGGCTGCATGCGTAACAATCAGTACTTCTTTTATCTAGAGTGTTAGACCCCATGCACTTGGGTCAACACAAGAGATCTCTGAGAGGCCCCGGAAGCGACAGATGCAGGCAAGGTTTGAAATCAATCGAGCAGGTTTATTGTCAAATGCGAAGCTCTACCAGTTGGTAACAGAGATCAGTACAATGTTACACTACTGGGCACTATGGCCCGGGTTGACAAGGTACCAACACCGGGCAGGCCTATTGTCGTATAACAGATATTAACAGCAATTAGTCAAAGTTAAGCTACTGTGCATTCTGTAAGTTTAGGCAATGACACCTGCCGTTCAGGCGCCTAGTGCACACCCTCTCTCACCTTCCCTTCCCATCCCTCTTCAGGGACCCTTCTCACAAGACACTGTCTGCAGGAAGTTGAGTGATTGCTCAGACTGGGAGAGGTGGAGGAAGTTTCTTATTGCTACTTGGAACCAAGGATTTATTCCTGCTATTTTTTTTTTAAATCCCCAAAGCTAACAGGAGGCTCTGGCCCATTCCTGACCTGCATTGGCTAAACAGTTACATGGTAAGGCTCAAGTTCCATATGGTGTCCCTGGCTCCTAGCATTCCCTCGCTGGACCAGGAGATTAGTACGCTGCCCTCAATCTCAAGGTTGTTTACTTCCACATTGCCATTTTTAAGGGTTACAGATACTTCCTGTGGTTCGTGATGGGAGCAAACCACTACCAGTTTCCAGTCCTCCCTTTTGGCCTTGCGTTTTTACCAAATGTATGTTGGTGGTGGCTGCCAACTTCTGGCAACAAGGGGTGCAGATCTGTTCTTACCTGGATGATCGGCTCATCAAAGGCGACTCTGCTCCAAAGTCAGCATGCATGTCAATCTTCTGTTCTGCCTGTCTCACCACCTTGGCCTGTTGAAAAACACAGTAAAGTCACAGTTAGTGGTGATTCAGTGCATAGAGTGTATGTTTGGACACCCCTGGTATAGACCAATGGCAGCCACTGCTGAAGGGGATGCATTTGGAGCTAGGCATACTTGACCATGTAAATAAATGCTACCATAGGCTTAAGCAGGGGTGTCCAAACTTTTTTCAAAGAGGGCCACCGGTTTCATAACATGATCATATTTGAGATGTTTAGCACAGAGAACTTGTTGATGAATGATACAATGGAGTTTAATAGCTTTGCCTCCTTCTTCGATCACTTTGTTACAGATTAGGGTTGATAATCCACTTCGTTCACCAACCATGGCAGGTGCCCCATCAGTAATAATCCCAGTAACTTTGTTCCAAGGCAGTTTCATGTCATCTATGGTGGAACTAACAGAAACAAATAAATCTTTTCCTCTTGTTTGGTCCATAAGGCTCTGGAGGTCAAGTAGCTCTTCAGTCACATTCATTTCATCGTCCACCCCTCTCATAAAAATCAGCAACTGAGCTGTGTCAGATAGGTCCGTGCTTTCATCACAGGCTATTGAAAAGAAGTCAAAATCCACTCCTTTGGACGTCAACTGTCTCTTAATATCTGATGAAATCTCTTCAATTCTCCGTGCTACAGTGTTACGAGCCAGGCAAATATAGGCAAACTCTTGCTTCTTCTCGGGACAGATATTCTCAACCATTTTCATAACGCATTCTTTGATAAAGTCACCCTCAGCAAAAGATTTGCAATTTTTAGCAATTAACATTGCCACCTCATAGCTCGCCCTTGTGGCATTTTCATTTGACTCACGGGCTCTTGTGAAAAATCGCTGTTGTGACATTAAAACAGCTTCAAGTTGCTTCAACTTTTCACTGCGGTCACGCCCTGTTAGCTTGTCGTATGTGCTATGTGTCGACTGGTAGTGTCTCTTGACATTAAATTCCTTATAAACAGCCACAGTCTCTTGGCATATCAGACAAACACAGTGATTCTGTATTTCAGTGAAGAAATATTCCACTTTCCACCTGTCCTGGAAGCGGCGGCCCTCACTGTCAACTTTCCTTCTCTTATTTACAGTCACCATTTTTTAAATTGACCAGAAGGGGAAGGGATCATGTGAGCGCAGTGCCAGAGGTTTTGGTCTAAGTGTGTTCGTCCGAGCACTAATACACTGCCCAACAAGAATTCTCTTGCCTTTGTGGCTGTGTGTGGTGAAGAGTCTAAGGATGAGCTGGGGCGTGTTCGCAGCTCCACGTGCCCGAGCCCGCCAGGAAGCTGACAGTGCACAGCGCCAGTCACAGGTACTGAGACATTTCCCGATCTCTGCAGCTGTGGACTGGGAAAATGTCTCAGTACCTGTGATTAGCGCTGCGCGCTGTCAGCTTCCCGGTGAGTTCGAGTACGTGGAGCTGCAAACACGCCCAACCTCATCCTTAGTCCTGAGTGGCGCTCGGGGATTCGTTGGGGGCTGTGACGGGGAGGTCCGTCCCCACACTCTCAGCCCCAAGGCAGAGGGCCCGCGGGGTCAGAGGCGGGCGAAGAGCGCAGGGCACGCCGGCCTCACGGCGGCCCGAGGGCAGGGCGAACCTGCAGCCGAGCGGGGGAGCGGGGCTGCGGACGTGCCCTACAGGGCAGGCTCTAGGACCGCGGAGGCCACAGGCGGCGGCGGCATGGCCATAAGCGGCGCGCTGGGCGCGCCAGTTCAAAAGAGCGCCGGGGAGCCAGGAGAGGGGGAGGAATTGGGGGTGAGGGCGGACGGAGTTCTCCCTCTCCCCACAGGCAGCTCCAGGCGGGCAGAGGCCGGGGGACCCAACCCCGAACCGGGGAGCACGGCAGGCCGACCCCGAGGGCGGCGGAACCGGGACGGCGGAGCGGGCTCAGCGGGATGGAGTGAGGCCGGCCGGACTGGCCGGGAAGGGCCGAGCTCGGGTGAGGGCGTTCCGAGCCTGACGGCCGGGATACTCAGGCGGAGCGCAGGGGGCCCCCGAGACTAAAGGACCGGAGGAGGGAGCTACCCTCCCCCGGCGGACTTTACAGGACTGGGACTGGGGCGGGCAAGAGGCGAGAGATGAGCTGGGGGAGCACGTCTCACCACAGGGGCCATAAAAGAAAGATATTACCAAATTACCTGTGGGGCCGTATTAAACCGCAATTGGCCCACAGGCCGGACTTTGGACATACCTGGTCTATACCTTCTTAAGACACCCCCGGACAAGACTGTGATGGTCCCAGTCCTTGACTTTCTTACTTGGTGAATGGATCCTGAAAACATTCCGGAGGGAGTACTGTTCCAAGCCCCTCCCACTTCCTCGAATTGGTATCAGTTGCTTTGGACTAGGGCGCCTGTGTTAGTGATCTCTAGACCCAGGCTGTGTGGACTACACAGGCATGCCTCTACATTAATGTCAAGGAGCTACGGTAGTTTGCAGGACGTCTAGAGTCTTCCTCCCTCACCTGGCGGGAAGGGTGGTCCAAGTCTTCCTGGATAATATGGCCACGATATCGTAACGGCAATGGGGGCTGGTCTGGCACATGCTGTCAGGAGGCTGTTCCCCTCTGGGACTTCTGCATACAGCATGGTATTCACCTGGAGACCTGATACCTCTCAGGTATGGAAAGCCTCCTAGCCAATCAGCTGAGCAGGGAGTTCTCTCACCATGAGTGAGCTGCAAGTTGCTGCTGTGCTCTTCCAGAGGGAGGCAGTCTCCATGTGGACCTCTTTGCCACAGCACAAAACATAAAGTGTCACAGTTTCTGCTCCAGAATGGATGAGGGATCCCTGGGGAGTGCTTTTCAATCTGAGTCTATACTACAGTTTTATCTTCAAATTGAGTAAAGAAAGGGCACCTTAATGCACCTGCAGCTAAGTAAGAGGTGTTCTCCAGGATAGAGTATGTGTCTACTCTTTGGTCACAATACTTTCTCCTTCCCTGTGGTGTGGTTTAGGACCGGGCTTGTTAAACTAAAATAAAGGGCACCCTGTTCTATGCATTTCCACCCCGATCACACTCATCCCCGAGGTCCTTGGGAAAATTGAGCAAGACAGGACCAAGATCATTCCAGTCATGCAGCTTGGCCTTGCCAGTATCGGTATGCCACTCTCTTGAGCTTTGTAGTGTGCTCCCCATAGTCCATGCCACTCCACCTGGGCCTGCTTTCTTGAACAAAGCTGCCTTCTTCACCTAGACCTACCCTTGCTCCACCTCATGGCATGGCTGCTCTGTGACTGATGGTGGAGGAGCATTCCTGTTTGGATGCAGTTCAGAAGGTCCTGCTAGGAAGCTATAAGTCGTCAACCAGGCAGACTTAGTAGCCAAATGGACCTGGTTTTCAGTATGGGCTGAACAGTGAGGTAGAGAGGCTCCTGTCCAGACCATCATTGATTTTCTTCTCCATTAGAAGGAGGAAGGTTTGGTGCCATCATCTATCCAAGAGCACTTGGCAGCAGTCTTGGCTTTTCACCCAATGATACAAGGCCATTCCATGTTTTCATGATTCACAATGTGACGGTGAAATTTCTCAGAGGCATTGAATAGCTCTTCCCACATGTATGGCTCCCGCATTCCTCAGTGGGACCGTAATCTGGTTCTCTTCAGGATTACTGCGCCACCCTTCTGACTGATGGCTTGCCCCATGATTGGAGCCAGCACCAGGCTGCCACAGCCATGGCTGGACAGGGTCTGAATTCGGCCCTCACTGCAGGAACAAGGCTGAGTCTGGGTCACGGTGGCAGGAGTGGCGCCGCTGCCAGCCCTTCCTGCAGGAACCAGCCAGCCAGGGGTCAATTCCATGCTCCACCTCCCGGCAGGCATGGGGCTGGGTACCTTAGCCAAACGGGAGCTGGTGCCAGCCCATCCCAGTAGCCCAGCTGGGAGTGTGCAAGCCTGTCTTACAGTGCACCCCCAGATGGCCCCTTTAATTTGCCTGTCTGCCTCCTCCAGAGCAGAGCGCCCCAGCTGGCTCTTGCAAGAGTGCAGCCTGGTCTTACCAGGGCATACCCACTTACTTTCCACGTTGTGGGCCTTGCCTTTGGAGCCCTCATACATGGTCTTCTGTAAGACAAGATGCAGCTGTAACCCCACCCTGCTTTCCTACGTAAGGGTGTCTGTGCTTTTCATATGGGTTGGGATATTTTCCTCCCAAAGTCTCATGCAATTACTGATGAGAGCAGCTGCACACCCTGGATATTCACAGAGCTCTCGTGTTCTACATTAACAGAACAAAGCCATTCAGCAAATCAACCCAGTTCTTTGTTGCCTATGCTGAGCAGATGAAGGTGCTCTCAGTATCCACAGAACCGATCTCTAATTGGATAACCTCCTGCATTTGGACATGCCACCAGCTGGTGGGTGCTCAGCCATCCCAGCTTATCAGGGTTCATTTGACCAGAGCACAAGTCTCCTCGTTAGCCTTCCTCACTTTCTATCCTGGACAATTGTACGATTGCATCATGGTCTTTGGTGCACACCTTTGCCAATCACTATGCCTTGCTGCAACAAACTAGAGAGGATGCAACATTTGGAACAGCTGTGTGGCAGTCCGCATACCAGTGAACTCCCACCTATTTCCATACCTGGGGTTCTTCAAGATGTGTTCTTCATGTCCATTTAGCTGTCCAGCAAGAAGAAACTGGGAGTGGAGGGGGCTAAAGTGATGCATGCCATTCCTGGGGGCACCTGAGCCAGCTCCCCTACAGGTACTGCTAAGGGAAAATCCTCCAGCATTAGTTCATGTGGTGAGCACACACACCTACGTTGAATGAAATGAGCAGCACATCTCGAAGAACACCAGTTACGGAAACAGGTGACTGAAACAGGATCTTTTCTTTCTCAAGGGATTGCTCATGTCCATCAGGAGCAGTCTGAGGCCGGCTGCGGCAGCTGGCGCCCTAGGCAGAAGGCGCGATCTGCGCCCCTGCCTGCACAGCCATGATGTCATCATCGGGTGCCCAGGGCTGCGGCGCCCTAAGCAACTGCCTAGTTTGCCTAGGTCCACAGGCCACCCCTGATGTCCATTCAAACTAGGTGACTGCAAGCAGTATATTTGGAGATGGGAGTCTTTTTCTCCTGTTCCTACTGTGACTCTTTCATACAGCAACAGAGGACAGAAAAACATTTTTCAAAACAAGAAAAGGTGGTTGAAAACTATAGAATCTTCTGTGCGCATGGAGTTAGGTGTCATATCACAAACAACTTTTTAATTTTGTTTGCAGTTAACTAAATTTAAGTTAGACAGTGTCCTGTTTACCCGTGACATTTGTCATATCTTAGTTGGCAAAAATACAAAAAAAAATCTTTTGTAAGATTACAGTTGATTTCACCATCTGTACCTTGTTTTCTTTTGTGTATATTTTATGACTCTCATAAACAAACCTGCATTTTACATTTTTCAGTAATGCTATTCTTTACTGTTACAAGTTTAATGGTATTTAAATTATGTCAGTTACCCATTCTGTCTCATTTTCACTGTCTTTCCTTTTTTTCATGTAGTGCAAAGCAATAGCTGCTAAGAAAAGAAAATTCACTGGGATTAAAACCATACCTTTCCTCTGGTACCCTAGCACTTTTTTTTTTTTAAGCACAATCGTGTGAAATTGAGTAACATGTCAATCTGGCTCCTTTTCTGACTCTGACTGACTGCTTCTGGTGTTATGGGGAAAGTGCTACTGTGTAGGAGCATCAAAACCATGATGATCTTAGCCAATGCTCTAGCGTGCTGTTTTGGTAGGGGTTTAAAAAAGTAGAAATATCAGAAGCAATGTACAGCTTCACACTTCCATCACAATGTTCACACTTCCATCAGTCTGAAGTGAAACCTCTCATTTGTTGGTAAATTATCATAAGTTTAAAGAATCCTAATACCATATTTTGAAGGGTACAACTTCCAATCTCACTCAGTCACTAATCTTCCCAGTTTTCTCACTGTAAGACTACTAGGGGCTGCTCTCCCTGCTTGCTACACTTGCCAACCCCCCTCTTTCTGGGGGTAGGCAGCCCCGGCTCTTCCACCAGCCACCAGGGAGGGCCGGCCGAGGCGTGGAAGCCCTGGCCTGCCTCCTTGCCCCTCTCCCCCAGCTGTCAGTCTGAGGCTGGGCCAGCCCTGGCTCTCCTTCCCCCAGCTGTCAGGGGAAATTACACCACACCTCAAAAATTGAGGTTTACAGGTTCTTTTGAAGGAACTGAGTCTAGACTGCTTGCTCTTTCGAAAAAAAACAAACTCTTTTGAAAAAGTGATCGGAAGAAGATATGCAAAGTCCTGACGAATCTGCATATCTACTTTCAAAAGTAAAACATAGTCTAGATGTGCCCCAGCCCCAGCTCTACCCCTTTCTCTTCCCCCAGCCTTGGCAGCCCTGCTCCCTCTCCCCCGCCTCTGGCTGCTGGCAGGACCGATACCGCGCCAGCCCCAACTCTGCCTTCTCCCTCCCCTGGCCACACCATCCGTGGCTCTACCCCCTTATCACCGCTGGCCTCAGCAGCCTCGGCTCTCTCCCCTCAGCCTCCGGGGTGGGGGTGGGGCTGGAGGGGGTGGGCAAGGCTGAGACTGGGGTGCAGCAGGCCCAGCTCCCTCCTGGAGCACCAAGGATGGGGGAGGAGGGAGGCCACATGGCACCTGCCCCCCCCCCCCCCAAGCATTGGGGAGGGGAGAGGGAAGAAGAAGGCAGGCGGGACATAGAGTGATGTGATGATGTCACTCTGTGGTCCTGCAAGAATTTTTTTTTCTAGAGAGAAAGAGATATCTTGCAATTTGCTTGAGGAGGAGCCTTATTAATTTCAGGGTGACACCTCACAGGAGTAAGGATTGCAAGATCAGGCCTTGAGTCTTCATGTAAATTAGCTTCTTACCCTATGAGTCTACGTAAAGCTGCAAGAGCTGTGGTTGATCTCAGTAGGGAAAAATCAATGACTCACATTTCCACAGAGAGAAATGTAATTTCCAGTCTCATAGCAACTGTCCTTGCAAATGTTTCAAACCTTGTGTGACAAAATATTTAGCACTTACAGATCTTCTTTTAATATCTGAGTCCCGTCCACCCCCTCACCTTAAATGTGTCTGCATTTTACATTACTCTAACTCTGCTGATTTGTGGTTTTACATTTAAAAAGTCAGGTAAAAAGTTAAAATCTGAGAAAAGTAAATGTCTAGTAAATGTTTTATGGTAATTTTGGTTGGTATCTGGGATAAACTGGTTTTAGAATCTGATCTCTATTAATTACTGATCTAGAGATGCAAACAAGTTAATTATTTAGAGCACGGTCTTCTTTTAAGACTGATACACATGCTTACTGATGTAGAAATTTTATAGACAAATTTAACCCTTACTGACAATGGGTGCATCTGAATTGGTGCTGAAAATAGTTGAGCTCCTACACATCGACTTCAGTGGACCAAAGGTCGACAAGACAGGCTTAGTAGTGTGTACGCATTGTTTTGAAATTTGTCCTTATGTGTCTAAATTCAGTCTAAACTCCTAGTGTAGACCAAGCCCTAGATTTGACAGAGCTAACCCATTTCAGAATGTGCGTTTGAGGATTTAGTGGGCTACAGCACATCACTAAGAGACAGGACTGTGGTGGTGTATTCTTAGCTTTCCCAGTGATTTACTCTGAGGGCTTAGGTAAATTGCTAATGTGTTTGTGCTTCAATTCCCTTACTTCTAAAAAGGGGATAATAACATTTAACTATGTCAAAGGTGGATTTTGAGTCTTAATTAAAGAAAGTTTGTGTTCTGTGCTATCCTCTGATGAAAGATGGTGTAGACATGCAAAGAACTAATAGTAATTGTGCCTGGGATTTTCATATATGCATAAGTTGGGCACTTGAACCCATTGAAAGTTGATGGAAGTTGGGCACCTAACTTCCTTTGTAAAGCCCGGCATAAAATTTTGAAAGGCATTTTAATTGAATTCACTCCCTGCTTTTCTTGTAGTTGATTATGGAAGAGGTGCACAAGAGTACCAGTAACAGTTCAGCAACGCCACCACAAACAACGTCCATACAAAGTACAACACTACAGGCAGCTCATCTCTCTCACATTGCTCAACAGGTAAAATTTTTGAACTGGTTAAAAGAAATTTTTTTGTTCAAAGCATATTTTGCAGTTTTATAAAATATTCAGGGAGAATAAGAACCAGGAAATTGGGGAGGGGAGAGAAATGTAGTTTGTTTCTAATTGATCCTACAAAATTAATATCTTGACTTGGATTCCAAATAGCCACGTTTACATGATATTAGTACAGTGCAGAACATTGACTCATCATTCATGTAACAATTTAGATCCTGGCAAATGGAAGTAGCCAAGCACTTGCGGCTCTCTTTGACAGCAGTTATTGTGGGTGCTCTGCACTTCAGAAACTTTCTTTTAGCTATTTGCAATTGAGTAAATGCGTTTAAAATTTTACAAAATAAAACCTATGTAGGTTGGAGATTTTGCTAGGAAAAACTTCTAGTGAACTCTACTAAAAACACTTACTTAAAAAATACCGATGCTTTGGAACCATTTTTTGTTTTTGTTTTTGATAAAAAAAACATTTAATGAGGCAATCACATTTTCAAAGCTTGAAATTGAATCATTCAGGATGCAGCCACTTTAAAACTTTTGCATCTGCGAGATGAGCTGTCCTATAGAAAGTCTCACTGTCCTTCTGTCCCTTCTGAACTCTACAAAATAATTTGCCCTATGTAGAGAGTTCAAATTGTAATGCGAAATTTAGCTATAGTTTAGTCATAATTGCTTGAAGCCATAAATGGATAGTGAACATGAACAAACATCGTGTTGTTTGATACAATCTAATTCTACCAAAAATTCACAGTTTGATTTTTGATATCAAAGTAAGGATTTTTACTATGTAAGAACTGAGGCAAAGCACTTTTATGAATATTCTTGTATAGGTTTTAATGATTAATCTTTTCTAAAACAAATATCTTCTGTTGCATATTATGAAAAGTAGTGCAGAATTTAGGGGAGGACGCTGGTGATTTAACTTTTCACTTATACAGCTTTAGTAAATTTAAAAGCACAAAGGCTCATTTGAGTTCAGAGTCAGAAGTATAAACTTATCACAGTGTTAAAATTGTTGTATAAAGTGATCATCTCTCTATATATATTAAAATATTTTTCCTGGGGGATGGCAGAGTGATGTCATCACAGCACTCTGCATCCCATTTGCCTCCTCTTCCCCTCTCCCATCCTCCATGCAGCAGGAGGCAAAATCCCCCAACTTAAGCCAAACTTCGCTGCTTCCCCTCACCATTTGGAATTGCTATTTTAAATCAAGGCCCTACTCCCCTTCCTCCACTCCCACCCAACAGTGCTTTCAACACCAAGAAACATGGCGCAGTAGCCGGTAGACCCTACATCGCAGCCATGACAGCCCAGGGGTGCAGTGCTTGGGACAGCAGCCCCGGGACAGGCACTAGGAGCAGGGCTCCAAGGTTGGCTTATGTGCCAGCAGCAGTCTCTTGGGGGGCTCCCCCGCTGCTGGATCAGGGTGCTCAACCACCCAGAGACCAACTGTTCCCACGGAGACTCACCCCCAGTAGCTGCATTTACCGTGGCTACCAAAGCACTCCCAAACCACCCAGGGGAGCCACCAGACCGACCTGTTAGCTCCTTTCCTTCGGCTCCTGGGCAGACTCTCCACACAGGGCTGGGACAGTGAGCAGCACAGGAAGGACCGCACAGGGGAGAGGATGGAACAGTGGCCCCCCATGCTGCTGCTTTCCCCACCTCAGCAGGCTGCAGTGCCCCAGAGCACCGCATGCATGAGGCACTATCTGTGCCCCAGGTGGGGCGGACAGGCACTCCCGTGCGTCCCTTTTTCCCCCTCCCTCTCCAGATTGCACAGACAGCACAGAGCAGTTTCTCAAGCACAAGCCTGGCCCTACTAAACACTGCCCTAAAATGTGTGCTTGTTTTTCTCCTGTATGGTATATTTAAATTCTAACAAAAGAGTTCTGTATAGTTCAGCACACCACAAACTGAGCAGCACTATGTTTTCCTGGAATTTATCAGAGTGGTATAGCCATTGTCAGTGGCTATCAGTTTCTCTGACACCCTCCCTGTCCTGCATGTAGACATTGTTAATTTAATTTTCAAGTCTTCTGTCTCCTTCTCTCCCTCCTCTCCATGTTGCTGATATATCAGAGGCAGTGGAGGTGTGAGGTGCATATAACCATGCAGGTTAACCGATGAGCCCGTGCTTATAGGTTAACCGTGGACATGAGTGCATGTTAATGTCCCTAAATCCTACCAGATTTTCCACTACTCTCTCCAGAATTCATTACTTCTTCATGCTCATCAGTAAAATACTAGCCCAGGCCTTCAGTCTCATATCTTTATACAGCAACACTTTCTCTGACTTCTCACTTGTCAGCTGCAGTAATAATCTACTTTGCCCGACCATGCTCCGACCTTCTGGGAACCCCCTTTGCTGGCTCCCTTTTATCTTCTCCATCACATTCTATCTCCTGTTTGCTGTCCCATTTTATTTTTCTTCCATGATAGCCTTTGTGACTTCTGTGCATCCTACTTTGTGTTGAAAGACTCAAAAAAGTGTTTGGACAAACACAAACTTCCTTATCAGTAAGGCAGGGGAGGGCACACCAGCTGACCCCGCCATGTAACCTCTTCCCGTGCTGCTCCCTTGCTTCCTCATTCCAACATCCCTGGAGAGAGGAGGAGCTGTTGGCAACTCCCAGCCTCTGGGCCTCCATGGAGCTTCTTCCTCTGTGTACAGGGCTGGGGGGTGAAGGGCTGGCAGTTCTGCTGCTGTCCACATTGGAAGGGGCAGCAAGGAAAAGAGCAGAATGCTGTCAGCTTCTCTGGCTGCTGTAGCTCTCCCTTCTGCCCCCCACCCTCCCAGTGTCCCAGCTTTGTACACAGAGATGGGGCAGCTCAATGGAGGGGTTAGGGATGGCCAGCAGGGAGTTTTTCTGGTACACCAGAATGACTAAAAATAACTTGCTGGCACACTGTACCTGGCCCTACTGGCCCACTTGCACCACTGCTTCTAGCCATAGCCTTCCCCTCTTAGTAAGAAATATACTGTCCAAATGCACACACACATTCACCCATGCAGCTTCAGTATTTATTATTGTCTCTCTGATCCATTTTGACCCTCTGTTCAACTTTTGTCCCAGACAGCTTTTTTGATTTCATCTAATTTAAGGTCTGTTCTTGTGAAGTGCTGATTCTTCTCAACACCCCTGGATTTACATGGGAGTGGAGGAGGATACTTTCCTAGCATTTTATACGGTCTGTCGTTTGTTTGTCTAATTTAATGCACCAGTTACGATGGAATTAAAGCTTAAACAATAAGCTCTCCCAATGGAAGTCTTTGTTGTTATATGTAAAGTGCCATGCACGTATTCTGAGGCAATTTTTTAAAAAGTAATTCTCAATGTTATTGTAGAAAAGCCTGCTTTTCTACATCAGACTCATTTCAGTCTGAATTGAAGGTTGTGAGGCACAACATTTTTGTGCACATATTGCTAAAGCATTTGGCTTTCTCCCTAACCAAAGGCAATTCTGTGACTCGTTTAGACTTTTTCATATACAGCAGCATATCAGAAAAACACATTTAATTTGTTAAGACTATTTTATGTCACAGTTTAAAACAAGACTTCATTAATGCCTATTCCCCACTACTAGTCATCGACTTACCGCATTTTCTAACTACATGCTACAAAGCATACATCTAATTTTGTTAATTAATTTTATATTTCTTTTAGATGTCTCTAAGAGGCCCTACTCCGTTGACAGTTGTACAGCTTCCTGGAGAGCAAGTACAAGTGCAGGGAGTTATCCAGACAGCTCAGTCCTCCGTAATCCACTCACCTCAGGTGCAAACAGTGCAGGTAACTGCATAGTGTTGGGGTTTTTTTAACATATATGAGAGGACTTGTAAAATCTTATCTGATTGATCTGAACCTACCATAGTGCAGCCTTGCTAGCACCATTAGTAACATGTCTGTGAATTTTTCTAATATAAGGAGGACATCTAGGAAGCCAGTTTGTAAATCCAAGCCCTAAAATATTTGGTTTTAGGTACATTATTCTAATTTAGTCATTATTTATATCTTTTATGTTTTATATTGGTCATATGTGTCCTTAGAGCTAAGATTGCACATCCAAACCTTATTTAGGGGTTTTATAATTTATATATAAAATTTGATTGGAGCTGAAACTTTACATATAATAATATCTCTGTCCACAAGCTCCTTTTTATGTGTTTATTTTTGCAAAAATGTTGCATTTATCAGATACTCTGATGTGCTCCTTTAAAGCTTCTAATTGATTAACGAAAACAATGTATGAATCAGTTGCTTTTGATGTTTTGATCATTTGTGAATATGTAATTATATTGTTACATCATTAGCATATTAGATAGCCTGATATGTGGCTGAATGTGTAATTATATAATATGGCTATAATAAAAATAAAAATAGTGAAGTGGCAATATACAGGTATGGCACAGACTAGACCATCCAATTTACCAGGTTTATTTCGGACTCTTCACAAATTGCCATGAGATCTTTAAATTGTAGTATAGATGAACAGAAAGAATCTTTGGTTAATGTCTTATTTAGAGGAAAATACTGCAAATAGTTCATTATCCCATGTACTTTAACATACAAATTAGGAATTAACCAAAACAATCCAGGGGTTCAGATGTTCATCTAGTCAGCAGATCTGAGTGGTGGTCCTTATTTGTTGCACACCAGCAGTATATTCAGTGCTTTACTGAATATAGCATAAAACATAATTCTGCCCTAAGGGACATGGGTCTGCTGCTATCTCACTGATTTTGAACAAGTCAGTTCATTGATCTGTGACTCAATTTTACCATTTGCTTTTATTAACATAGTTAATAGATTTGATAGCAGCCTTCAACTTCCTGAAGGGAGGTTCCAAAGAGGATGGAGAAAGGCTGTTCACAGTAGTGATGGATGCAGTGGTCTCAAGTTACAGTGGGAGAGGTCTAGGTTGGACATTAGGAAAAACTGTCTCTCTAGGAGGGTGGGTTACCTAGGGAGGTGGTGGAATCTCCATCCCTAGAGATTTTTAAGTCTTGGCTTTACAAAGCCCTGACTGGGTTGATTTAGTTGGGATTGGTCCTGCCATGGGCAGGGGGCTGAACATGATGACTTCCTGAGGTCTCTTCCAGCTCTATGATTCTATGACTTTATGATTCTAAAACTACCCTATCCCGGGAGACTGTTTTGGTTACGACAATCTTACAGCCCACTGAGATGGAAGTCTGCTCATGTGGCCCACTCATTAAGCTAGGGTATGTCTAAACTACATGGCTCCGTCGACGGAGCCATGTAGATTTGTTTGTTCGGCAAAGGGAAATGAAGCCGCGATTATTTAAATCGTGGCTTCATTTCCCTTTGCCGATCAGCCTAATCTACATGGCTCCATCAATGGAGCCATGTCGTTTAGACACACCCCTAGATTGCCCATTGCTGACTTAGTGTAGAAAGCAGGGAGTGGGGAACCTCCAGGCCACACCACTTTCTGCAACTCCCATTGACCAGGAATGGCAAACTGTAGCCAGTGGGAGTTACAAGCTGCTGTGCTTATGAACGTTCAGGTAAACAAAGTGTCTGGCGGCTCACCAGCAGATTATCCTACTTCTTTTTGTGAACTTCATGGCCTTCTAGAGATAAAGGAAACATGAGCAACTTTCTCTAAATATTGATAGCAAACCCCTCTTTGATGACGACAGCTAATTGAAAAGAACTTTTCCCAGAGTTGTACACATTCCTGTTGACATTATGTTGCTGGTACAGAGATAAGTATAAATAAAAGAGCCTTGTTTGCTTGTGTTTATTTGAGATCATCAGAGAAAAAAATTGACATTTGCCAAATGGAGAAGGCAACAAATGAAATACAAAAAATTACAGCTAAAACCATCATATAAAACAAAAACTGTTAAAAAAATCCATTTGATTAGACTGTATTGCATTGTACCTGTTTCTTCTGTGATATGCTGATGCTTCTTTAAATGTGTTCATTGTATTCAGTTGACTCTAATTATAAATACAGTACTCTAAGCAATTGTCTCCGCACAATAAATAACTTTTTATTATTTGACGTTTCTTTTAAAATTGCCCTCCCTTCTTTTTCTTAGATGGTGTTCATTCTCCCACTGTCTCCTTAATCATGTTTCTTTAAGTGAGGGCAGGTCACCTTTTTCCTCTAGTGTTCTATTTCTAAAACTCACTAGCCAATATTGTAATATTCATGCTCTGGTTAGTAGCAATAACATGTAATCTTCCTCCAGCACTACTATATGTGAAAGAAAGCATAGAATCGAATGAAGTAAAAACGTTAAATGAACCAAACTGTACCATAGAATCTCTATGGATAGTAATTCCGTGCTCTAATAATTAGAATATAACAGTAGGGATATATTACTGACTGCTTGACCAGGATGGAGATAGTGACTCTGAAATGCTCTACAAGTTACATACTATAGAGATAAAAACCTCAATAATAATAAGTGATTTCAGCCTTCTTTCATAGGTCATGTTCGCTAGACCTTTAATCATTCTTGTTGCTCTTCTCTGAACCCTCTCCAATTTCTTCACATCTTTCTGGAAATGCGCTGCCCAGAACTGGACACAACACTCCAACTGAGGCCTAACCAGTGCAGAGTAGAGTGGAAGAATGACTTCTCGTGTCTTGCTCACAACACACCTGTTAATGCATCCCAGAATCATGTTTGCTTTTTTTGCAGCAGCATCACACTGCTGACTCATATTCAGCCACTATAACCCCTGGATCCCTTTCTGCTGTACTCCTTCCTAGACAGCTGCTTCCTATTCTGTATGTGTGAAACTGATTGTTCCTTCCTAAGTGGAGCACTTTACATTTGCCTTGTTAAACTTCATCCTGTTTACCTTAGACCATTTCTCCAATTTGTCCAGATCATTTTGAATTATAACCCTATCCACCAGAGCAGTCGCAACCCCTCCCAGCTTGGTATCATCTGGAAACTTAAGCGTACCTTCTATGCCAATATCTAAATCGTTGATGAAGATATTGAACAGAGCCGGTCCCAAAACAGACCCCTGCAGAACCCCACTTTTTATTCCTTTCCAGCAGGATTGTGAACCATTAATAACTACTCTCTGAGTACAGTTATCCAGCCAGTTATGCACCCACCTTATAGTAGCCCCATCTAAGTTGTATTTTCCTAGTTTATTGATAAGAATATCATGAGAGACTGTATCAAATGCCTTACTAAAGTCTAGGTAGACCACATCCACTGCTTCTCCCTTATTCACAGGACTCGTTATCGTATCAAAGAAAGCTATCAGATTGGTTTGACACGATTTGTTCTTTACAAATCCATGCTGGCTGTTCCCTATCACCTTGCCACCTTCCAAGTGTTTACAGATGATTTCCTTAATTACTTGCTCCATTATCTTTCCTGGCACAGAAGTTAAACTAACTGGCTTGTAGTTTCCCGAGTTGTTCTTATTTCCCTTTTTATAAATGGGCACTAGATTTGCCCTTTTCCAGTCTTCTGGAATTTTTTCTGTCTCCCATGATTTTCCAAAGATCATAGCTAGAGGCTCAGAGACCTCGTCTATCAGCTTCTTGAGTATTCTAGGATGCATTTAATCAGAAATCAACTTTTCTAGATGATTTTTAACTTGTTCTTTTTTATTTTATCTTCTAAACCTACCCCCTTCCAACTAGCATTCACTGTGTTAGGCATTCCTTCAGTCTTCTCAGTGAAGACCGAAACAAAGAAGTCATTAAGCATTTCTGCCATTTCTAAGTTTCCTGTTACTGTTTCTCCCTCCTCACTGACCAGTGAGCCAACCCTGTCCTTGGTCTTCCTTTTGCTTCTAATGTATTTATTAAAAGTCTTCTTGTTTCCCTTTATTCCCGTAGCTAGTTTGAGCTCATTTTGTGCCTTTGCCTTTCTAATCTTGCCCCAGCATTCCTGTGTTGTTTGCCTATATTCATCCTTTGTAATTTGTCCTACTTTCCATTTTTTATATGACTCCTTTTTTATTTTTAGATCATTCAAAATCTCGTGGTTAAGCCAAGGCGGTCTTTTGCCATATTTTCTATCTTTCCTACGCAGCAGAATAGCTTGCTTTTGGACCCTTAACAATGTCCCTTTGAAAAACTGCCAACTCTCCTCAGTTGTTTTCCCCCTCAGTCTTGATTCCCATGGGACCTTACCTATCAGCTCTCTGAGCTTACCAAAATCCACCTTTCTGAAATCCACTGTCTCTATTTTGTTGTTCTCCCTTCTACCCTTCCTTAGAATTGTGAATGCTATGATTTCATGATCACTTTCACCCACGCTGCCTTCCACTTTCAAATTCTCAACCAGTTCCTCCCTATTTGTTAGGATCAAATCTAGAACAGCTTCCCCCCGATAGCTTTTTCAACCTTCTGAAGTAAAAAGTTGTCTCCAATGCAGTGCAAGAACTTATTGGATAGTCTGTGCCCTGCTGTGTTATTTTCCCAACATATATCTGGATAGTTGAAGTCTCCCATCACCACCAAATCTTGGGCTTTGGATGATATTGTTAGTTGTTTAAAAAAAGCCTTATCCACTTCTTCCACCTGGGTAGGTGGCCCATAGTAGACTCCTAGCATGACATCACCCTTGTTTTTAACCCCCTTTAGCCTAACCCAGAGAATCTCAGCACTTCCGTCTCCTATGTCCAACTCCACCTCACTCCAAGCATGTTCATGTTTAATATATTAGGGTATGTCTACACTACCACCCTAGTTCGAACTAGGGTGGTTAATGTTGGCAACCAGAGTTGCAAATGAAGCCCAGGATTTGAATTTCCTGGGCTTCATTTGCATGTTGCCGGGCGCTACCATTTTTAAATGCCGGCTAGTTCGGACTCCGTGCCCGCGGCTACACGGCACGGACTAGGTAGTTCGGATTAGGCTTCCTATTCCGAACTACCTGTACACCTCGTTCCATGAGGAGTAACGGCCATTCTGATATCTCTTTGTTCAATAGACATCACAGAACTTTTTCATGAATAATGGAATGCCTGCTATTATTGATTCCAAAGAATTACTTGACAAATCAAGTTTCCTGACCTTGGTTAATTGTAAATGTCTGACCCTTTTTCTGCCTGTCTCTTGCACAGTCGTCAGTAGAGACAAAACCAAGCCACAACATCCAAGTGTTGATTTTGAACACCCTAGATTGTGGGGGAATTCAGATTAGGGAGTTTGCTTTAAGACCATCTTTAGTTTTTAAAGGTTTCTATTCAATAATTTCCTAGTTTGTGCTCCTTCACTGAGGCAGTCTCTGGGAATTGTTCACCTTTAGCAAGTATGTATGATATTACTTACATCTGGAATATACTATTTCTTTACATTTTTGGTAGTATTTTACATGTGTTTAGTTTCCATGTACTTGTGTCTTATATACATTTTAATTGAAAAAAATGTAATCTGTCTTGGGTATTTTTGTAGCATACAACACAGTGACATGAGATGTGCTTTTTAGGTATCTTCTTTGTCAGAGAGTGAGGATTCTCAGGATTCATCAGATAGCATAGGCTCTTCACAGAAGGCCCGAGGTATCTTAGCACGGCGCCCATCTTACCGGTGAGTACCTTTGTGACATTTCCCAGGGTACAATCTGGACTACCAAACAGCTGTGCCTTCTTAGCTCTCTAACCTGGGACACCTCTTTCACAACTTTGCTGAGTTTTGCTCACACGTAGTCTCCTGCATGTAACTTGTTCCCAGCTACACAGTTTGAGTACTACTAGCTAGCCATTCATAAATTATTTATCAGGAGGCACCCAAAGATCTCCAGTTCACAGCCTTACTCCTCAGAAATGTGTCTTGCCCTGCTTAACATTCTCCTGGACAGGGTAAGCTCTTAGTACATCTGTCATTCCAACATTGGATAATGATTATGCAGGAGTGCTGTTTTCCTAAGTAGACATTCAAACACACTGGTTTAGATTAAACAAGTTTATTAACTGGAGAAAGATGTTACGGGATTACAGGTGGTAACTCATAAAAGTCAGAACTGATTAGAAAAGAACTAAAAAGATTAACCTGCAAGCTAAACGAACTTAAAAGCAAGTGGTCTCTCTCACCATAAGCTACAATGATTCACAGGCTGTATTTCTTTTCAGCTAGGGACCTCTCTCCCAGTTCAGTGTTTTTCAGGTATTCATTGATGTTGTGAACAGAGAGATGGGAGGAAGAAAGAGGTGATGTGCAGGGCACTATCTCTTATTTTTAAACCCTTCCCATGTCATGAGAATTACCTCCAGTGTTCCCAGTAAGCTGAGTGCTTTGGTGGCCACCCAGAAGCGATTCAAATGCCACCTAACAGATTAGCAGAACACCCACAGCTAGCAGCATATATTTCTGCTGATGGTGCACATCCACACATGCCTCAGTGCACATAAGATTTATTTTGCACGTGGATGGAAAAAATTAGAGGGAACATTGATTACCTCCCTACTGGAGTTAGACAAATAGTCCTCTGCCTATGTGAGGTTTGAACCGTCTCTGAGCTGAAATGTAAATGTCTTCTTTATAACTTCTCCCCTGCTGGTAGGGCCCAGTTAAGCCATTAATGTCCCTTTTAGCACCAGGCTTCTATGCTAATGTGTCTTTGTTTCTGATAAATTGGTTTGTGTGTATTTCCTAGAACTACAACATATTTCAGTAACGATCATTTAGCAAATTTTGCAAATTTTACGTACAGTGATGTTACACGTTTCAACAGGATAATATTCTGTAGACTGAGTTTTCAAAAGTTGCCTCACAAGGCATTCTTTGTTCAGAATGTATCATAACCATATAAAAGTGAACATCAGTACATCACAACGTTATTCCACCTCCTGCACATCCCACCTCCTGGCTTGTCCCTGTGGGCCAACGGGGGCTTTCTCCCTCCAACCTCCCTTGGCCCAGGGGACAGGCGGTGGGGCTCTCTCCTTCCCCTCTCCCATAGCCCGGGATGGAGGTCATCGGGGGCTTTCTCCCTTCCTTCTCCCAAGGTGGGGAGAGCTTACGGGAGCTTTCTCCCTCCCTCTTGGTCCTTCCTGGGGTGGGGAAGGAAAATCAGTGCAGGCTGTCTCACAGGCACGGGGGCCACCACTTACACAGTCTGGTGGCAGGCAAGATAGCAAGCTCCAGCCCTGCTGGTCAGTCTCTTAGTGGTACGGCTGTCCCCAGTGTTCACTACAGTATAGTTCCCCCCTGCGCTCACTATCCCCAGTGGCCACTGTGAGTATCGCATCCCTCTGAACAGCCCCTCCCTTTTCATGTTATGGAAAACAGTCCCATTTCCAGCACTTCTGGTTTTCCTGGTACAACCAAACCCTGACCTTGCTTTAAGCTGCATAGCAAATTTGGCGGTCCTAGTGCTTACCATTTAGGAGGAGTTCTTAAACAAACCAGTTCACAGACGGACAGACAGATAGATGCACATTTCTAAAATGGATAGGTCTCTTTATACAGACATTATATCTGCTTTTGGTGATACACAAATTCCAGTTATCTGAATTCCAGTTATCTAAAAAGTCTAGTTGTCCAGTTCTACAAGGTAGCCCTATTTTTATTAATAGCACTTAGTTGTATCTGAGTGTTTGGTTATTTCCAAGGTTCTTATGTTCCCTACATCATCTGGCTGAATGGGAGTATTCTGTACTTTTCAAAGTGATAAGCCATGAAATAAATGTATAATGCATCTTAAAGCTTTGTAGTTTTAAAATGGATATTCTGAAAATTTACAAATTAAAGCTTCCAAAGTTATGCCAAAGAATGGTAGTTTTCCTACCCTACCCTAGTGCTTCTCATTTTTTAGTTTTCTACTCCCATTCTCTCTGCTGTTTTCTTCTTCTTAATTTAAATACCAAAATAAACTACTTTTATGTTAAACTGTTTTTTCAGTTCCACATACAAAAAATTCAGAGTGAAAAAAGAATGGTCAACAATTCTCACTCAAAGAATGCTTTATGGGAAAACACTAGTGCACACTGTTTAGATGGAAGTGATACGTAGCAGATAATTTTGAGATTGGAAGTCAAGAATTGTGCTTTCCTGTTGGACAACTGCTAACTCATTATGTGACTTTGGACAAGGTGTATAAACTCTCTGTGCCTCCATTTCTTCTTTTGTTAAACAGGATTCTTTTATTCTCATCTGATACTGTGAGCTATAAAGTGCACTAGGCATTTGAAGAGATGTACAAGAGTTAAGTATTTTTATTAATGAGTTTTGGGATCCTTGGATGAAATGCATTATGTAAGTGAAAAGTATAATTTTGTATCACAATGCAAAAAAAAAATCTTTACTAATTTTAAAAATCCTATAGTATCCTTGTTTCTACTTTATTCTAACAACAAAAATTGGCAAATTGTTTTAGATTAACGTTAGAGAGTGACGTAAATCCACAGTTATTGTAAGAATCAGAGCGTGAGGTTTTAAACTAGGAAAAACTGTAACAGGCAAGTTATAAACCCTGGAAAATGTTTATGGTGGAAACTCTGATGTGCCCATTACTGAAGTGATGCAGCTGTGCTGCTAGAACCAATACAGAAAATCTGACCTATGCATTTTTTCTCAAGACTGACTGGAAAGAAAAAAACCACTGGAACCTCTTTAAAACATCTCGGTGTGTGTTTCCAGCACACTGTTTTAATACAGGCATTTACAGTGATTTGTATGAAAACTATCAGTACAGAGAGCTTATTTTGCAAAAAAAAAAAAAGTATTTTAGAGGACAGTGATTGAAAAATCTTGAATTTGCACTTGCATATACAACTGATTTTAACATTGGTAGCTGCACCGAATCACTCTTTAACTGTAAGTAAAGTGGTTCAAACTTTTGAACAAGGAATAAGAAATAAGAAACTACGGAAATATGATTATCTAAAGTTTAGATCAAGGAATTCTCATATACAACTTTTATTTCAAACTTTACCTGCTTATTTACACTTCTGTATTACGAAAGCTTGATATTACAGGTTAAACCTCTCTAGTCCAACACCCTTGAGACCAGATCAATGCCAAACCAGAGAATTTGCCAGACCACAAGAGGTCAATATTGTCTAGCACAGCGGTTCTCAAACTTTTTGGGCTCCGGAGCCCTTTACATGCGTAAAAATTTATGCAGCGCCCCAGCGGTCCACTGATTGTATGTGTTGTACCTATCGATGTTTCCAGTTTGTGAACCTCGTGGAGCCCCGGAGATGTTTCGCGGAGGGGCTCCGCGGAGCACAGTTTGAGAAACACTGGTCTAGCAGCATTACCAACACTTCCACTGCTTATTGGGCTTTTAAGACATTTAGGGGTAAAATAGAGTTAAATAACCACACAGAACACTGAGAACCAGTACTGGTGGCTGTACGCAAATGTTATGGGACTGCTGGAAACTTGACAACACATTTTGATATTTATTTAAATACAGGTTGAACCTGTCTAGTTCAGCACATTCAGGATTTCATTGGTGCCACGCCAGAGAAGTTGCAGAACCACAGAAGTTAATATTGTAGCAAATGGGTCTCTGTTTCGCCGAGGTGAATAAATGGAGAAATGCCTGCAATGCTGCTTAATAATCATATATGACTATACCGATATACCCTAGATAAGCTTATGCCTAACCAAGGCTTACCAGTTCTCTTCATAAGAAGTGTTAATGTTGTGACACAGTTTTACTGTATTGGTACAAGGAAATAAGTAGATAAAGTATAAAAAAACATGCTTACACTTAGCAACATTACCAACACTTCCACTACTTGCTAGTCTCTTAGAAGACCTATTTAGGGGTAAATTTGAACTAAAAAACAGCATAGAACACTGAGAACCAGGACTGGCATCTCTAAACAAACTTTGCGGGACTTCAGGAAACTTGGCCCCTTAATAAGCGGACATCCAAACTAAAATCATGCAGGATCACGGATGTTGTGTTTGGTTAAATATAGTCATCAAAATGTCTAGAAATCTCTTAATTAAGGATATAATTTGTTTAAAGTTAAACAAGCAGAAAAGTAGCTATTAACCTTTGATGATTCAATCAGGAAGCAGAGATACGTACATGCTTTCTGATTGGCTCTTCCAGGGTAAACAATAATAGTTTTGGCGGAACACAGCTACAGCCAGTAAAGATGTACATATATGGGTAACACTTTACATTAAGGTTCCATTTATAAAGGGTTAACAAATGATTGATATTATAAGCTTGTTATAGACACGAGTGTTGTTGCTTATAACTGTCTAGAACACCTGTTGATCTGTCAGACTCTGTAGCAATCTATAACAATTGATTAGCCATTAAAAAATCTTATCTTATTAATCCTTTATAAAATATTTATAAATGGAACCTAATGTGATGTTTATAAATAGAATCTAATGAGACCCCTGTTTGTATATGCTGTCCAAATGATTAACATTCCTAAAAATGTTAGTCATATTTAACTCTGTGCAGGTCATGTTGTATACAAATATAAGCAAATTACTTCTGAGGAGGTACAGTATAAAATTACTGACTTGTCACATGCCTTTTTTTAACCAAGCACAAGCTATCATTTGTCTTTTGTATGTAGCAATATGGATAATGCTATTAAAAATTGTCAGCTATGTATATTAGCACCATGTCGGTTTCAGGTTGATTAGAATTATATTGGATTTAGATGCTCTATCTCTGTTACAGTTGTAGTTCGATTAATTTAAAAATTGTTGCTGGAGGAGAAATATTTGCCAGCAAAACTTACCTGCAATATTTTAAAAATTTGTACTCAAAGGAATACATTTTAGCCATCTTTTGCTTTCACAAGTCCTAATGAAGAAATTTTTTTTCCATAGAAAAATCTTGAAAGATCTTTCTTCTGAAGACACACGAGATAGAAAAGGAGATGATGAAAGTCCTGGCGTCTCTACTGTCACCTCTATGTCTGTTCCCACACCTATTTATCAGACCAGCACTGGACAGTACAGTATGTTCTATTAAATATACACCCAACCAGACATACATTTTGGGGAAAGTTTATATGGTATCTCCTATATCTGACATTAAGATGAGCTGAGGAAGGACTGGCAATACAAATTATAGTTAGTCCAATTATTATTATATATGCCCACGTTGAGATCAAGGCTCCACTGTGGTAGGTGTTGTACAGCCACAAAATAGAACCTTTCGAATACAACTTACTAAACTTTTTAGTAATTGTCATGATTGTTTACTTTAGTGCTTTTCTGATATAATCTGAAACTTGCCTCCCTTTCAATTTGGTTTTCCTCCATGGTGCTTAGGTGTTTTCCTTATGCCCCCATCCTTGCAAATGACACAGGTTTGGAAAGGACTCTTTTAATCTGTGCTCTTCTGACTGAGAACTCAAAGTGGGTTGCTGCTCCAGACACCCTTTACTTCTTGAAGGTATTCTTCTGTCATGATTTCCCAAAACAACAGACCAAGACTACAGTTGACCTAATTAAAATAAGATTAAGCATAGCAAAAGAAAATACAGTGAAAGCTTTGTCATCTGGCACTCTGCGGGAACTGTGGTTGCTGGTTAACTGAATGTGCCGGATAAAAAAGCAGCTCTTGCCAACCCCAGGAGCAGAGCTGGCAGCCCATCCAGCACTCTGTTATTTTCAAACTTTGTAAATTGGCTGGGGGCATTTCTGGTTAATAGAGTCCCAGATAACAAAGCTTTTATTGTAATATTTAAACAAAGAAACAATATACATAATAAAGCTCCCATGAAATTACAGAAAGATTAAGTAGGCTTACTATAGTGTTAGGGTATGGCTACACTAGCCACCCTAGTTCGAACTAGGGTTGCTAATGTAGTCATTCAAACTTGCAAATGAAGCCCGGGATTTAAATATCCCGGGCTTCATTTGCATGTTCCCGGGCACCGCCATTTTTAAATGCCCGGTAGCTCAAAATACCTGCCCGCGGCTACATGCCGCACAAGCTAGGTAGTTTGAATTAACACTCTTAATTGGAACTACCGTTACTCCACCGGTGTCAGATTGCATTCAGGGACATACTCTCCCCTCTCTGTATCCCAGGAGCTCCCCTTCTTGAAAGCCTTTGTCATTTTTACCCTGTGATTCCTTTAATCTCAAAGATGAACGTTTATAGTATCAGGATGGGAAGTTCCATCAGCATTTCAACAAAATATTATTTGATGAGCTGGGGGAAATAAATTAGTTCTCCATACAATGATTGTTGACCTCTCTTCCTGCTGTCCCCCTTCTAGTTCTGGAAGGACCCTCTAACTCAGGAGTTTTCAAATTCTGGGTCGTGGCTTCTAAGGACAAGCCACTAGCTGGCCACGAGACACTTTGTTTACCTGCACCTCCTCAGGTACAGGTGATTGCAGCTCCTGTTGGCTAATGGGAGCTGCAGAAAGCAGTGTCTCGGTCCGCACCACTTCCCACAGCTTCCATTGGCTGAGAACAATGATCCATGGCCAATGGGAGCTGCAGTCGCCCGTAACTGCGAAGGTGCAGGTAAACAAAGCATCTCACTGCCAGCCAGCAGCTTGCCCTTTACAAGTTGCAGTCCAGCGTTTGGAAACCCCTGCTCTAACTTACATGCTCTAAATCGAACATTTCAAAGGCCATGTTGATTTTGTCTGTCTTTTGGCCAGCCTAAGAAGTCAAAATGATTGAATCTGCTTTGCATGGTAACTCATCCTGGCTAGATATGTTGAGAAAAAGACACTTTCTCTTCCCATTAAAAATAACAGGAGTTGCTGCTGATGTGTTTTTGAAATGAAACACAGGCAAATATGAACTTTTTCTGTATTTATATTTAATCACAAAAAATGTCCACATATAGTTGCAACATATGTTTTTTACCACCAACCTCTCCCCTAACCACAGTGTCACTCAACTCTGATGTCACAATGTCACCATTTGATAGTGTCACAATCCAGTCAGTCAACAGTGATATGTTCCAGCAGTAACAGAGGTAGGGAGGAGTGAAGGCAGCACCATGTCTACCACATAGTGTATTTTTCATGGGTGCAAGCCACTCTTTGTAAATGTATAAATATATACGCAAATAAGCCTTAGCCTTTGGGCTTATAGTGCCAGTGCAGCTGATAGCTGGCATGGCTAGTTTACTCTGTGTGTCCTGTATTGCAGTGAAACCAGAAGTGTCAAATTTGTTTCAAAATTTAAGATGTGCCACAAGAGAGGTTTTATAAAACCTGAGGCTACTAGACATTTCTCTGACATTAACGGATGAAATATAAAGCCATTTTTAAACATTCCCTGTATGTTTGCAACCCAAACGCTGCAGCTTTGTATTTTTTCATAGGTGACCAGAAGCTGATGAGTCTCTTTTCAATCTTTAAGCTACGTGAAGTACAAACCAGCACAAACCCTAGAAAATAAATTAGGGTGGTCTGAATTTATTCAGTTTAATAGCCTACCCGATGTTAGTATCATATGTAAGGACATTGTGTAGTAAATACAAAGTTTTAACGCAGCAGTGGCTGTGACTGGCCCCATGATTATTAAGTCAGTCTTTGAAGGTGGAAGAAAACTGGCCTTCAGATCTTGGGACTAATTTTTAAAATACCAACTTAAGACAGGAGATTGCATGTTGGAAGTGGGTGTACTTAGTACAGGCTATCCCGTAACTCCAGAAGGAAAACATTCTCTGTATATCTACCTTATTTTTTCTTTCTTTTTCACTGAAGTTGCTATTGCCCCAAATGGAGCACTGCAGCTGGCCAGTTCAGGTACAGATGGTGTGCAGGGTCTGCAGACATTAACAATGACAAATGCTGGTGGCACCCAGCCTGGAACAACAATACTGCAGTATGCGCAGACATCTGATGGTCAACAGATACTTGTGCCCAGCAACCAGGTGGTAGTGCAGAGTGAGTATGCATTACAAAACCCTTTACAAATACTGTCTCCTCCCCCCCCCCCCCGAACCTGTAGCTTTCTAAGATTTTTTTTCTTTTTAATTTAACTTATTCTACTCTCTTAACAGCTGCATCAGGAGATATGCAGACATATCAGATCCGCACCACACCAACAACCACTTCCCTCCCACAGACTGTAGTGATGACATCTCCCGTCACCCTTACGTCTCAGACAACTAAGACAGATGATCCACAGCTGAAGCGAGAAATAAGGCTCATGAAGAACAGGTATGTAAGCTCCCATGTTCTGCTATATAACCAACTTCATAGTTGCAATCAGATTCTTAAACAGCATGCTAAAATATAACTTCAGATACCAAATACATTAAAGATACACAGTCACCTTTAAAATCACCATTCTGCCTGAAAATTACTTTTACCTGACATAGCTGAGTAACATTTAAGACTACTATACCATGAAGGAGACTTTTCACTTTATTTTGTATAATTAATAATGCAGTGTTGTTATAGCCCATGTCAGTTCCAGGATCTTAGAGAAATTAAATACTTACTGTAAATACGAGTTAGTTCCCAGACCTCAACAAGAGCTCTGTGGAGCTTGCAAGCTTGTCTCTCTCTCAGCAACAGAAGAGGGTCCAATAAAAGGCTCACCCATCTTGTCTCTCAGTTTTTCTTAGTTTCATGTTGACAGTATTCCTTGACATTTAGCGAAAACTAGAATTATGTATTCAATAGGGATGTTAGATAGTGTGTAATTGAAAAGTCATGTAACCATATGAAATTTTAGCGGTTACACAACTATTCAATAGTTCGGGAAGGTGGGGCTGACAGCCAGTGCACTCCTGGCCCCACTTCCTGGGAGCCCCGTCACCCTGCGCTGCTGCCTCTTAAAAACCACCTTCCCACACAGA
The DNA here is from genome assembly GCF_052426305.1 of Pelodiscus sinensis. Taxonomy (NCBI): domain Eukaryota; kingdom Metazoa; phylum Chordata; order Testudines; family Trionychidae; genus Pelodiscus; species Pelodiscus sinensis. The sequence continues at coordinate 10,581,335 of NC_143082.1, forward strand.
CCAGCTTCCACCTGCAACCTTGTGCTGCTGCCTCTGATACAGAGGCAGCAGCACGGGGTGCCAGTGGCCCATGTCCACAGTGGGTGCAAGCTTCCTAAGCAGAGAGCCTGCTCCACGATAGCAGCCCTTGTCTGAGGGGATCCGAGCTGGACAGAGGGCGGGTCTGCTGCATACAGAGACTGCTTTGTGGGACCCTTCCCTGTTCTCCCCCACCTGTGCTGCTGCCTCTTATAGAGGCAGCAGCGGAGTGGGGGAGGTGGCCCCAACAGAGCTGGTGTTATGGGGAACCAGCTCTGTAGGAGGCAGCAAAGAGGGTGGGCAGGCAGGCCTGCGGAGCCGGTACATATGGGGAGCCTGTTTGAAAGCTGGGTCCCCATCTGTATTATCCACTCCTGCCTACCCCCTCACACTCTGCACTGCTGCCTCTCAATCAGAGACACAGCAGCGTGGGGTTGGGAGGAGGTGGATAAGAATGGTTACTTACCTGTAACTGTTGTTCTTCGAGATGTGTTGCTCATGTCCATTCAAATCAGGCGCGTGCACCGCATCTTCCAGAGCATTTTCCCTAGCGGTACCCATAGTGCCAGCAGGGCGCCCCCTGGAGTGGCGCTGTTATGGCGGAGCATAGGTACCCCTGCCAGCGCTCCCCCTCCTCAGTTCCTTCTTGCCGGATGCTCCGATGAAGGGGAGGTGGGGGGGGGATTCGAATGGACATGAGCAACACATCTCGAAGAACAACAGTTACAGGTAAGTAACCGTTCTTTTCTTCTTCGAGTGGTTGCTAATGTCCATTCGAATCAGGTGACTTCCAAGCCAACCCCATTTACGGAGGAGGGGTCGGAGCACCAAGAAAGAGAAGTCCACGAAGGTTGAACAACCCAGAACATTTTTATTCCAGTAACATAACACAGAGAACTGTTGACTAAAGTGCAGTTTGGTACAGAGAAAAAATAAACATATTTACAACACAGAGCTGAGGACTGCAGAGCCCAACCCTACGTCCTCCCTGGCCTGCTATGTCAGTGCATAGTGCGCTGTAAAGATACGCAGTGACGACCACGTGGCTGCCCTGCAGATTTCCGTAATGGGAACCTGCGCCCCAAAAGCTACAAAGGACGCCTGCGCCCTGGTGGAATGTGCTGTAACCCGGGGCGGGACCTTCCCGTCCAGGACATAAGACTCCCTGATACACCCCACGACCCAATTGGACAACCTCTGGATCTAGATAGGGAGCCCTTTCATTCTGTCCGCGAAAGCCACGAACAGTTGCATGGACTTGCGAAAGAGTTTCGTTCTATCAACATAAAAGGCTAACGCCCGCTTAGCGTCTAGGGAGTGGAGTACTTGCTCCCTAGGAGAGGCATGGGGCTTTAGAAAGAAAACCAGGAGGTAAATTTCTTGGGACAGATGGAACAGTGACACCACCTTGGGGAGAAAGGCCGGGTGAGGGTGAAGACTCATGTTATTCTCTGAGAATACTAGGTAGGGTGGTTTACAGTTAGCGCCCTCAGCTCGGAGACTCTGCGAGCCAACATAATGGCTACAATGAATGCAACCTTCATAGAGAGGTGCTTCAAAGAGCACGTGGCCAGCGGCTCAAAGTGGGGGGGTGACACAAGTCTAGATAACACGAGGTTAAGGTCCCAAGTGGGGAGAGGGGGTCTAACCGAGGGGTATAACTTATCCAAACCCTTAAGGAACCTTTTGATGACAGGATCAGAGAGCCTTGCACATAAATGTCCGGAAGCTCAGGGGGGTCAGGAGATCCTGCAAGACCTTCCTGTCGAAGTTGTCCCGCCACTCCGTCCTGGTGCGCTTGGACAACACGGCAGCGTTTTTTTACCTCAACAGGCAACCTGTAATTTTTTAATAGCTGACTTTACAGTTTTAGGAATATAGACATAGCACCTCCTGCCTTGTCGGACACAGCAATCAAATCATGGTCTTAAAAAAGTGATTTTTATTAACAAAGCAAAGAAAATGTATTTGGTAAAACATTAGGTGGTGTTAGGTGTTACAGAACAACTGAAAAAAGAAAGATTAAAAACACAGAGAATGGCTTCCCTGTGAGTCAGATTAAAAGCTATAGTGTATGGGGGGAGGGGAGTCACATGGGCTCAGCACAGAGAAGTCCAACAAACCCAAAAATAAAGACAATAACCTGTGTCTGACTAAACATTCCCTGTTCTACTCACATATCTATTGTTTCAAGGTTTAGTCCTTTTCTAGGCATGGATGTCGCTGGATATTTCCAGCCTTGTTCCTGGCTCAATCCATTTCTTCCAGCTCCCCTCTGATCACACAAAGACTGCAGCAAGAAGATCACTGCTTCCTATTCAAAAACCCATACTCTGTTTTCATTGTCTCTCCTGACTTCCTGACAGCACTACCTTCTTCCCTAGCAACTCTGAAGACGCTTGAGGACCTACTGACCTTCTAGGCAATTTAGTTAATTGAATGATTGGGCTGTCCAGAAAAGTGTAGTACCCCTCCATGAAACCTCGGGAGGCCAATCACCTAACCCAACCAGCAGATAGATGGTAGATTGACGCTCAGAGTGAGTGTGCTGCTGGACCCATCTTTATACCCGTAGGGGCCTGTATCCTCTTTCTTATCTAAGATGCCAAATTGTGTTGGTCCGTCTTTGTGACACCAGTTCTTACAAGGGAGTTTCAACTTAATTTACACTTGCAAGAGAGATAACTAAATTAGGAGTACTGGACATTCTTTACTGGGCGGGAGATTCCTCCCCCCGTGGACGAGTGTGTGATCGTATCAATATGGGTTTCAGTCAAGGGCACTCCTCAGCAGCCTCTTGGTCAGCGATTAGCTCGATCACCCTCATATCTCTGCTTAACAGTTGTCCAGGGTCACTGTGTGCTAGCATATCCAGGCCTCCTGTCAAGGCTTCAAAGACTGTGCTGATTTTACTGCTCTGTGTGTGCCATGTATGCTCCAGGCAAGCAAGATGGATGTCACAGGTGGGGGTTCCTGTCTGGCTACAGTTATATAGATGGTGTCTCATTTTAAAATTCTTTATGCATATATATTGACTTTTTTTTCAATCGTCTTGCTCTAGAGTGAAACTTCTGTTGACATCTCCATGAATTACTTAGGGTAGTATATGTCATGTAATTCTTGAGAAACATGACACCCAGAACTTTCTGGAAACCAGTGATTTATTTTACCACGGCTTTGTTTCTCATGCTCAGAATGAAAAAGCCATGAACTTTAGAAAAACAAAGAGTTTAGGGGAGTTTGCTTTGTTTTGATTTTTTCTTTGATTAGTCAATACTTCATGTGTGTGGTAAACAGAAAAAATAATTTTCTGTAAATATTTTATTCATCCCAGGTGTGAAATGGTAGTTTCAGATGGAGCCAGTAGTCAAAGCAAAACGTGAGAGACTAAACACCTAATGATATACAGTAATTGACAAGTTCTGCCTTTTTATTTCAGGGAAGCTGCTCGAGAATGCCGTAGAAAGAAGAAAGAATATGTTAAATGTCTGGAAAATCGAGTTGCGGTGCTGGAAAATCAAAACAAAACTCTAATTGAAGAGCTAAAAACTTTGAAAGATCTTTACTGCCATAAAAATGTGTAAGAAAAGGAGACAACTTTTTGTGAACTGTTTAAATTTCTGTGGGGAATTTTTATAACGAATTTTTTTAAAAACTAAATGAAAGGTCAAAAATTGAACTTTTCTACTTAGATTTCACAATCTAAAGATTTTATTTGCAACATGTTAGTGACAAACTACAAAAAGTAAACAAGAAAACCTCAACAAAGCTCCTGCTGGCAGAACTGGAAACATCTTTAAAGTCAAGGTTACATCGGCAATAAAGGACATGCACATTTTATCAGACAAGTGATTTGAATTTCCGGAATTACAAATTATTTTGGTAATAGCAGTAATATTTGATTAGTTAAAATGTGGATGAGATGGAATCCTTGCCATTAGTTGAAAATTATTAGTAACATATATAACCAGTATAGGTTTTAATTTCTTTTTGTTTTATGATCCTTAGCTTTTCTTTTGGTTATTTGTATGTAAATATTTTTTATTTCAACCTGTAGAAGACAAAGAAAAGCTAATACTTTGCTAAAAGTATAAATTATGTTTACTTTTCTCATCTGGCAATCTGTTTAAAGGTGGGTTTTTTGTTTTGTTTTTGTTTTGTAAAATGTTTGCTGTGTTTATCAAAGTTGGAGAGGTTTTGCAGAAGGCAATGGGAAAATTACTTTTCAGGCTTAACACTGAAAAATGTCTAAGGCACATGAATAAGATGTTGACTTCTTGAGAGCATTCAACACATCCATTTACTTTAAAGCAACATTTTGGTAGAATGGGTACAGCTGAACAACAGTTGTCAGAGAATGCTTTTTAAATAGTTTTGTTCTTGGTCACTCGGTGTGATAAACTATAATTGAAAATAAATTGTGTGCTGATTATATATACAACTGAACATGCATTGCTTATTCTGTTTGAGATCATACTATGCTTAACTGAAAAGTTTACAGACCAAAAAAAAAAGGAACAGTAAATTAAAAAGTTAAAAATACATACCAAAGGGTTTAATAAGGTTCTAATATAGGGTTTATAAATTTTTTAAAAGTGCACCATCACCAGACTAATTTTGTAAGATAGGCAATATTTGGCATCTTTGTAAAAAATACTCTATTGAAAAGAGTTATATGGCTGGTATATTTTTGTAAGTAAACTATTACCTTTTCAAAATCTAAAATTGAGTTTATATGTGTATTTTAACAGTTTATACAGTTCCTTTTAGTAACAAATAGATATTTTGTTTATCAGATTAATGATTATATATTTTTATGGGTTAGCACAAAGTAAAATTAGATCCTCTTTGGAGCAGAAAATATTTGAATAACCTTTGTCTACTGTAAGCAACTGATCTTAAAAATAAATTATAAAGAATATTGTTAGGGAGAAAGAAACAGAGCAGGTTTTTCCATATTCAGTAAAAAATGCACATGTTTGAACATATTGCTAAAATACTATCAGGGATCCTAGTATGTATCATTTTGACTTGTTTTTTTCAAGTAAAAGTTAAAGAATGTTTGATATGATCAAGACTCGAGTATAAATAAAATATTGTGTAGACAATGTTTATTGCATGAACAATTAATATGCTGTTTTCTGTAGTTAGGATTGGATCCTGCTTCCATTATTTCAATGGGAATTGTGCCATGATCTATGTTACCATCAGTGATTTGTGCTAGCTCAGTCCTGAATTAAATTTTAAAATGTATTTGCTCTCCATGTATGTTGTTTATATAAGGTCTATCAACATTTATTTTATTAAATAGTCTACTACAGATACTGAGCTTCCTACCAAACATCAGACCCTGAATTCCACAATTGAGCTGGTTAGTGGGTTACATAAATATGTTATATTTTCAAAGTTTAATATAAGCATTTGACTATTATGGGACATTATTTGCAATATAGATGCTTTAAATAGAACTGAAATATAGATTAGAATTTCCACTCATGTCAAAAATCTTTATGAAATGTTTAGAATGCATTTGTTGCTCAGCACTAGAAGAGCTTCATGCTTGGTGCTCAATCCTGCTTGGTAAAAACAACAGCCTATGAGTTTTTAAGTGCTTCAAAACTTCCATTCGGGTCAGTGGGAGTTAAGGATAACAAGCACTTCAATAAGACTGAAGTCTTTGGTCAAACTCTGCCACTGAATATGTATGCATTACTCTTAATAACCACAAAGGGAGACAGACTTGGCAGAATCAGACCATCAGTATTGAAGCTTTAAGCAATGTCTTTCCTGTAAATGAAACTACCTTGAAAATCTTCAGTGTGGTATTTTGCTCCCAACTTTGTGCCATTGCTTTTCTTTTTTAATTTCTTCTTTTGTCATAAAGGATTTTTTTAAAAGGAAAGAACTGGCAGTTATCATTACGGTACAAAAAATGGTAGCTGATTCCTTTTCTGTTCTGCAGCTGAATGACATTTATTACTGCTAGAGAGAAAAACATCAATCAATTTTATCTTAGGTATCTTTATTGTGAAATTAAGGAGTAGTCATTTTGGTTTGTTCCTTCAGTGATTACTTTTCAAGAGAAAGTAATTTTGGAAAGGGATGTAACACTTAATATTGAGTTCGTTATCTCAAAACATAGCTACGTACTTCATATGAATTGTAAAGACTTGTTGAAACAAATAGGTGCTTGCAACCCTTAACCTCAGTAATAAAGACCCCAAAATACAGTTCTAATGTTTCTCATTTGTTGAATCACAATTTATTTAGTTAAAAGATTGCTGTTGAGTAACTTGGGTCCGAAATTTAATCAGTCAGAATCACAATGTAGAAAATTTCTTCTGTGGTCCAGCTTTTTTTTTTTTTTTTTTTTTTTTTTTTTTTTTTTTTCAACAAACCTCAACCCCACCAGCTAGAAAATACTATGTGCTCTGCTGTTAGTGATCCAGGAGAGGGAGCACAAGTTAACTTTAACAATCACTTTCTGTTGTAAATGCTCGACCTACTGTTTTTAAAAATCAATACCTACCAATATTTTAACTGAAAGAAATTGGAAAAAAGATATTACTATTGTTTTTTGTTTGCTTTTTGCATAATTCTTGTGACTGATTCTGCAATCTTGTGCAGTATCTTTGGGGACCACTATATTGAATTTATTAATGGTTTTGTCTCTCTGTGTCCTACTCCATGAGGGAGGGCTATCACAGCTCCTCTAGGGTACGTCTACACTGCATCCCTAGTTCCTACTAGGGATGCAAATGGAGACAATCGAAGTAGTTAATGAAGCGGGGATTTAAATATCCCACGCTCCATTAACATGATCTCGCCGGCGCGCTAGTTCGAATCACAGCTGATTCGAACCAGGAAATGCGCGCCGGGATGCGTTAGTTCGGACTAAAGCCCTTAGTCCGAACTAACGCGTCCCGGCGCGCACTTCCTGGTTTGAATCAGCTGTGATTCGAACTAGCGCGCCGGCGAGATCATGTTAATGGAGCGTGGGATATTTAAATCCCCGCTTCATTAACTACTTCGATTGTCTCCATTTGCATCCCTAGTTCGAACTAGGGATGCAGTGTAGACGTACCCCCTGGGACTTAAAAGCAGTGGAGGGTAATTACCCTGGAGTGTGTAAACAACTCTGGAGAACCATTGCCCCATGGTATTTGGATATATCTGTTAAAACTGAGTTTTCCAGAGAGATAAAGAAAGGACTTTTATATATAAAAAAAAAAAAACTTAGCTTGAATTGACTCAGGGTCTTCCCCTTGATTTAGCAAACAGGACCCTGTCTCAGGGTATGTCTACACTACAGAGGTTTTTTTTTGAAAAAATGCTTTTTTTCCTAAAAAAAACTTCAATTATGTCCACACTGTAATCACGTTCTTTCGAAAGAAAATTGAAAGAACAGAGGAGTTCCCCTAATAGGGGAATAGAGGTGAGTGACAATCTGGGAAGCAGTGATCATGAGATAGTAGATTTCAGGATCCTGACCAAAGGAAGAAAAGAGAATAGTAAAATACACACCTTGAACTTCAGAAAAGCAGATTTTGACTCCCTCAGAGACCTGAAGGGCAGAATCCCCTGGGATTCTAACATGAAGAGGAAAGGAGTCCAGGACAACTGGCAGTATTTTAAAGAAGCCTTATTGAAGGCACAGAAAGAAATCATCCTGATGTGTAGCAAGAGAGGCAAACATGGTAGGAGACTGGATTGGCTTACAGGGGAAATCCTTGGTGAACTTAAGCACAAAAAGGAAGCTTAAAAAATTGGAAACTTGAACAGATGACCAGGGAGGGGTTTAAATGCATAGCTCGAGAATGCTGGGGGGTTATCAGCAAGGCAAAAGCACAATTGGAATTACAACTGGCAAAGGACGTGAAGGATAACAAGAAAGGTTTCTACAGGCATGTTAACAAGAAGGTGATCAGAGAGGATGTGGGGCCCCTACTGGATGAAGGAGGTAACCTAGTGACATGATGTGGGGAGAGCTGAAGTACTCAATGCTTTCTTTGCCTCTATATTCATGGAGAAGGTCAGTTCCCGGACTAATGCACTACGTGACGCAAGATGGGATGAAGATGGACAGCCCTTGGTGGGTAAAGAACAGGTTAGGAACTATTTAGAAAAGCTAAATGTACACAAATCCATGGACTTAATGCATTCGAGGTTACTGAGGGAGTTGGCAAATGTCTTTGAGGAGCCTTTGGCCATTATCTTTGAAAAGTTGTGGAGCTTGGAAGAGATCTCGGATGACTGGAAAAAGGCAAATGTAGTGCCCATCTTCAAAAAAGAGAAGAAGGACGATCCAGGGAACTATAGGCTGGTCAGTCTTACCTCGGTTCCTGGAAAAATCATGGAAGGGACCCTTAAGGAATCCATTTTGAGGCACTTGGAAGAGAGGAAAGTGATTAGGAATAGTCAGCATGGATTCACAAAGGGCAAGTCGTGCCTGACCAATCTGATTAGCTTCTATGATGAGGTAACTGGCTCTGTGGACATGGGAAAGTCAGTGGATGTGATATACAGGCAATCCCCGGGTTACGTACAAGATAGGGACTGTAGGTATGTTCTTAAGTTGAATCTGTATGTAAGTCGGAACTGGCCTCCAGATTCAGCCGCTGCTGAAACGGATCAGTTTCAACAGCGGCTGAATCTGGAGGCCAGTTCTGACTTACATACAGATTCAACTTAAGAACCCCAGGCATCCCCAAGTCAGCTGCTGCAGAAACTGATCAGCGGCTGATTCCAGGAAGCCCGGGGCAGGGGCTTCCTGTAGTCAGCCACTGGTCAGTTTCAGCAGCTGCTGACTTGGGGACACCTGGGGCAGAGCAGCTGGGGTGCTGCTGGGTTAGTCCAGTGGCGCCCAGAGCGGCGCTACGGGACCAACCAGCAGCGCCCCAGCTGCTGTACCACAGGCGTCCGGAGCAAAGCCGCGGAGCACGGGGGCAGCGGGACAGCCCAGACGCGCCGTGGCTTTCCTGCTGCCCTCGGGCTCCGTGGCTTTGCTCTGCTTTGCTCCCGGCCCCTCTGGTCTACAGACCAGGGGGACGGGGAGCAAAGCGGCGGAACACGCGGGCAGCGGACAGCCCAGACGCGTCTGGGCTGTCTGCTGGCCGCCTGCTTCGCGGCTTTGCTCTGTTTTGCTCCCCGTCCCCCTGGTCTGCAGACCAGGGGGACGGGGAGCAGAGCAGAGCAAAGTGGCGGAACACACGGCCAGCAGACAGCCCAGACGCGTCTGGGCTGTCCGCTGCCCGCGTGTTCCGCCGCTTTGCTTCCTCTCCCTGGTCTGCTGGAGACCAGGGAGAGGGAGGGCTCCTTTCGTAACTGCGGATCCGACATAAGTCGGATCTGCATAACTCTGGGACTGCCTGTACCTTGACTTTAGCGAGGCTTTTGATACGGTCTCCCACAATATTCTTGCCAGCAAGTTAAGGGAATGTGGACTGGATAAATGGACAGTAAGATGGTCAGAAAGCTGGCTAGAAGGCTGGGCCTAGTGGGTAGTGATCAATGGCTCGATGTCAGGATGGCGGTCGGTGTCTAGCAGAGTGCCCCAAGGTTCAGTTCTAGGTCCAGTTTTGTTCAATATCTTTGTAAATGACCTGGATGAGGAGATGGATTGCATCCTCAGCAAGTTTGCAGATGATACTAAATTAGGGAGAGAGGTAGATACGCTTGAGAGCAGAGATAGGGTCCAGAGTGACTTAGACAAATTGGAGGACTGGGCCACAAGAAATCTGATGAGGTTCAACAAGGACAAGTGCAGAGTCCTGCACTTGGGACGGAAGAATCCCAAGCATTGTTACAGGCTGGGGACCAACCAGTTAAGTAGTAGTTCTGCAGAAAAGGACCTAGGGGTTACAGTGGATGAGAAGCTGGATATGAGTCAACAGTGTGCCCTTGTAGCCAAGAAGGCTAATGGCATATTAGGGTGCATTAGGAAGAGCATTGCCAGCAGATCCAGAGAAGTGATTATTCCTCTTTACTTGGCTCTGGTGAGGCCACATCTGAAGTATTGTGTCCAGTTCTGGGCCCCCCACTACAAAAAGGTTTTCCCTCAAACAAAACAAAATCTGTATCTATCTGGGTGGAAAATACATTTTATATTAAAGACAATGTTGAACATACATTTACATGACAATGTCTCTTTAAATCTAGAACAGAATAGAATAGACATTGTAATTTCCTTAAATCATAGATCATCTCTTTAACAAACAAGGGATCACTATGCTGTGCCAGCCAATTACTATAATGCACATTTTCTTAAGTGAGCCTTTATTTAATGAACAACATAACCTTTATAACAACATTCTATAAAACAGGCTGGTTTTCATCATGCTTGTAAAGTTCAAGCTCCACAAAATATACTAATGCAATTGTATAGTATCTTTCTCTATTATGCTTATGATTATTTCATAAAAATGCTTTATTATAGGCTGTGTACATAGGTGGGATGGCTAGATAAAAGAAAAAAACTATGCCTTTTACTAAACAAGTGGTATTCACACACATTCATTAAGGATACTTACTCAAAGAAACCATGAGTGCCACCTATTCATGCAGAGTTCAAGTGGCAATCTCAGAGAGGCCACCTGAAGTCTCTAGTACAACTAAATCATAGTGTGCTGTCCACCCCACAGTCAAGAGAATCAGAGACAGCGTAATGCTCAGGGTCCTGGTGGCTTTGCTAGCCAGCAAAAGATGAGAATTTATCCATCTTCTGTATCGAGACACGCGTACATAGATCCCAGGAAGTTTGGGTCGGCCACATCCAAATCCAAAACTGGTAATCCCTATTAGATAATATTTGCTGGTGTCTTGGTTATAGCAAGCTAACGGTCCACCGCTATCTCCCTAACAAGAACACAATTAACACACACACACACTGCATAGTTATTTCCAGTATTTTAAAATTTTAAGGCACCAACATTAGAATTAATATTATAATTATCTTTTACTAATGGTGAAAAGAAAACATTTATATCTATAATATATGGATGAATCACTATACATCTGCATCTGGTAACCTTAACCTGGCCCAACATACCTATAGTAGGTTTTTCATAGTCCCTGTTAAAAGACTTACCAAGCATTCTTCAAGTCCTTCAAGGCACTGGCTAGGGGTGTGGGAGGAGTGCACAAGTCAGGGCTGGAAGGTAAGGAGATGCTCAGGGCAGAGGTGGGGGTGCAGGAGTCAGGACAGGAGGTTGTGGTGGCTTAGGCCGGGAAGGAGGGGGGCAAATGCTCACCAACTTTGCGGGGACAGAGTGGGGGAACTCATGCAGGGGCTGGCTGGTGGCTGCTCCCCAAGGGTGACCTGGGATGGTGCCAGGGTAGGAGGGGCACTGCTGGCCAGTGGCTGCTCCCTGAGGCTAGGGTGCTTATCCCCTGTAGTCATTCAGGGGCATAACTGTTGCTGCCCTGAGGTCATTCGTGAATATAACTATCCCTGCTATCACATCCCTACCGTTCTGTCTGATGAAAAACAATTGCCTTCCACGCAAATCCCATTGTCCTAGCACAACCAAACCCTGACCTTGCTTTAAGTTATGAAAAGAGGAAGCTGCATACCAAATTTTGTTTCTTGAACAAACAAAAGCACAAAGTCTCTGATATAGTAGACTGGGGAAGTTCTCAAAAATGTATCTCCTCCACAAGTCTACGTTCTATCATTCAGGTTACCCTAAAACTACATACCTATAAATCACTAAGGGAGTGATTAACAGCTGTTATTCCAAAATAACAACAATTCCATTATTTTGAAATAATGGATGGCTTATTCTGACTTCTGTAAACCTCATTCTACCAAGAATAATGCCTAAAGTGCTACCAGACCATTTGTTGTTTTTTAAGTTTATTCCAAAATAACTAATAGGAGCTGTGTAGGTGCTCCACTTCTGCTATTATAAAATAACCCCTCACCAGAGCCATTCTAATTTATTCCTCTTGGGGCTCTAACTTGAGATAGCATGTCTACATTAGCGAAGCCTGCCTTAGATTAATTTTGAGTCTTCCCTGTAATATAGATGTGCTATTTCAAAATAAGCTATTTCAGAATAACTATTCCAGAATAGCTTATTCCAAAATAACTGTGCAGTGTAAACATAGCCTAACTGAATTTAAATTCTACTGTCTGAACTATGCACATATGCAAATATAAACAGTAATGGCTCATAATAGGCTTATCGTCTAGAACCCTGAAAATTTGCAGATATCCGCTTTATATCTGCGGATATTCACATTCACAGATGTGTATGCAGATATTCACAGCTTGTTTTTGTGGATAGAAATGTTGTATCTATGCGGGGCTCTATAGATAATTTCAGGGAGGATAGGTTTCATCAATGCTGATTGGTCAGGATAGGCAGGGATGCAAAACCATGCTCTGAAGTGTCTCTAGGGTCTTTTAGCCAGAATGGGTGACAGGGGATGGATCACTTGATAATAAGGAACCTGGTTGTTCCTGCAAGCTACATGGAAACTTTTCAAAGACACCATAATAGAGGCTCAGTTTAAATGTATACCCCAAATTAAAAAACATAGTAAGAGAACCAAAAAAGCGCCACTCAAGCATAACATCCTAGTAAAAGAAACAGTGAGAGATTAAAAAGGCATTGTTTTAAAAGTGGAAGATAAATCTTAGTGAGGAAAACAGAGAGGAGCATAAACTTTGGCAAAAGAAATGAAAATTGTAATAAGGGAGACAAAAAAATAATTTGAAGATCAATTAGCCAAAATCTCAAAAAGTTATAGCAATTGTTTTTAAAGAACATCAGAAGCAGAAAGCTCGCTAAACAACTATTGGGGCGAATGGACAATCAAGATGTTAACAGAGCACTCAAGAAATGTTAAAGTCATTGTGGAAAAACCAAATAAATTCTTTGCTTCAATCTTCATAGTTGAGGATATTAGGGAGATTCCCCAACCTGAGCCGTTCTTTTTACTACAAATCTGAGGACTGTCTCAGCTTGAGGTGTTTTTGGAGGTTTTGGAACAAATTGGTAAACTAAACAGTAACAAGTCGCTAGGACCAGATGGCATTCACCCAAGAGTTCTGAAAGAAATCAAATGTCAAATTGCAGAATTACTAACTATTGTGTGTAACCTATCCTTTAAATCAGCTTCTGTACCAAATGACTGGAGTTTAGCTAATGTAACACCAATTTATGAAAAGGGCTCTAGAGGTGATCCTGGCAATTACTGACCATTAAGTCTAACATCAGTACCAGGCAAATTGTTTGAAACCATAGTAAAGAACAAAATTGTCAGATATGTCGGTGAACATAATTTATTGAGGAAGAGTCAACATGATTTTTGTAAAGGGAATTCATGTCTTACTACTCTACTAGAGTTATTTGAGAGGGTCAACAAACATGGGAACGAGGGGGATCCAGGGGATGTAGTGTACTTAGATTTCCAAACAGCTTTTGACAAGATCCCTCACCAAAGGCTCTTAAGCAAAGTAAGCTGTCATGCAATAAGAAGTCTGCATTGATTGGTTAAAAGACAGGAAATGTGATAGGAATAAACGGTCAGTTTCCAGAATGGAGAGAGGCAACTAGGGGTGTCCCACAAGGGTCCGTACTGGGACCAGCCCTATTCAACATATTCATAAATGATCTGTAAAAAGGGGGGAAACAGTGAAGTGGCAAAATATGCATCTGATACAAAATTGCTCAAGATAATTCAGTCTAAAGCAGACTCTGAAGAGCTTCACAAGGATCTCACCAAACTACATAACTGGACACAAAATGGCAGATGAAATTCAATATTGATAAATGCAAAGTAATGCATATTGGAAAACATAATCCCATCGGTCCCTATTTCGAATAGATGTTATTCCTCATAAAATGAGATTTACAGAATCCAACATAAGATGACCATTATTTCGATATTATTAATAATGGCGAGATGGAGGAGTTCTTACTCTGACTCCTGTAATCCTCATTTTATGAGGAGCAAGGGAAGTTGAAGGAAGAGTGCTCTTCCTTCGACTTCCTCTGTGTAGACAGTACCAAAAGCCGAATTAAGCTATTTCAACTTCAGCTACACAATTGACATAGCTGAAGTTGCATATATTAATTCGACTTTTGCCCTGCGTGTGGGTCTTCATCCGCAGAAGATCACTGCTGCCAAGTTCAATATTCTGGAGTTTGATTTAGTGAGTCTATTTAAGACTCATTAAATCAAACTCAAAGAGTGCCCCCACCGGTGTCTGGTACTCCTACCCTTGCCAGGAGTAAGAGAAGCTGTCTGAAGTGTAAGCTCGGCTTAAGTAAGCTGATTACAGCTCCAGTTGTGGACTTTAGCTGAACTGCTAGGTCTAAGTATAGACCTGGCCTAAGACATATCAACTAAATGGGGGCCTATATATGCATAGGACCAGATTTTCAGAAGAGTTCCATACCTAGCAGCTCCCATTATTCTCAATTAGGACAGTGATGAAGATAGATGGAGTGAAGATTCTCCACAGATATCAATGGGAAATGCCAAGTTCTGGACACTTCTGAAAATCTTGCACTTTGCTCACCATGATGTGTAGGTATTTCTTGTCAGGCATACACTTACATTAAATGGACAGATTTAGTATAGATGTACACTACACATTTATATAATATACATATTATATAACATACGTAGAACATTTATATAATATACATATATAAGCAATTTGTATATAAATCTACTATATATTTGAGAGAGTTTGTGTGTGTGTCCGTCCGTCCGTCCATCCATCTGTGAGTCCATTTGTTCAAGAACTCTTCCTAAACAGTAAGAGCTAGGACAACCAAATTTGGTATGCTGCTTCCTCTTATTATAAATTACAACTAGATAAGGGTTTATTTGTGCCAGGAGAATGGGATGTGCCTAGAATGTAATTGTTTCTCATAAAACGGAAAGGGAAGGGTCTTGTAGGAGGCACAGTTATACTGCAGAATGACCATGGGGGGGCAGCAAGGAGCCAGAGATTGGAACCCAGACAGCTATAATCTCACTGGGGCAGCAGGGTTAGAGAAAGGGACAGCTATCTACTATATAGTTCAGAGAATGTGTGTGTCTGTCTGTATATCTGTCTGTCCCCCAGTTACAGGATATGAACCCTTCCCCCAGCTGTGCTCTCTGCAACTGCAGTGGCCATGGACAGGCACTTCACACCTGGCCCCAAACTGCTGTGGTGACAGAGGGCTGGGACAGTCCTCTCTCCCTAGGGCAGCCTATATATTAAAGTCTTCATCCCCAGACCCACCCCAAAACAATGATTTACATGAAGAAAAGGAAAACTTATTTGAGTTAAGGATCTGAGCAATGCCAGCTAAATCTTCTAGTATCCATGTAAATACAACCTATTGTATTTTATTGTAATCTTTTTGTCAAGTATTGCATAAATAATTTGTCTTGTTTTTGTTGTTCCTTCTTTCTGTTATCTTGGTATTTCCTTTTACTGTGTCACGCTGTTTTTAAATTCAGATTATTTTTCTCTAAAATCATCATTCTTTTCTCTTGTTTCTCCGATAATGTTTTCTCTACTGATTTGACCTTTGTTTTCAGTTTATTATTACTACTATATTAATGCTCAAATCCTGGCTCTACAAATTTCTATGATAGCAGGAAATAGAAAAGTAAAGTCTTACCTGACAACTATCGACACCTCCAGACTCAAAGCCAGCACAAAACATGTTGTTATTAACCATCCCTGCATACCATTCAAAACCATTACAAATATTAGAAGGAATAATGTCAACCTGAGCTTCCTGTAATATAGGTGAGCCTTGTCCTGTAATGGAACACAGAATATAACTAACATAACCATTTTGCTACTACAACTGTAGCACTTTGTGCACATATTTATTTTTTAGTTCACTGGGACTACTCGTGCTGAAGATTAAGAATGTGAGACAATTTGGCAAATCTATTTATATACTGTTTATGAATATAATTGGCTTTAAGATATTGATTTATTATTGAATGCTTCAGTGTACACTTTGCTGCCAGAGCTGTGCCATGTCTCTTGCATGGTATCTGAGGGTATGTTTACACTACAGGGTTATTTTGAAATATCTTATAAGTTATTTTGTAATAACACGACTACACACAAAATGCATTTCGAAATAGCGTTTTGCTATTTCGAAATAACGCATCCACACTGAGTGGACGCTGAATCGCATTTAAGGCCAGCCAGAACCAGGTCCAGCAGGGCATCAGGATAGGCCTGTGCTTAAAGGGACCACCCCTGGACAGCTGGTTCTCAGGTTTCCCTGCTTATTTGCCTATCTTGATGAGGGACAGCACAGCATTTTGTCTCTGTGTGCTCTGATTGCCCTCACTTGGGACACCACAGCACTCTGCAACATGGAAACAGAGCTGCCCCTGGGCACTGTGGTGCTTCTCGTGGACATGTTGCTGTGACCTGGCTGCACTTTCTGCAGGCTGCCATCCGGGAGGTCCAGCGGGGGGCTGTCAGTATCCAGAAGGCTCTGCAGGAGAGCTTCCACCATGAGGAGCACTAAGAGCTTCCCTGGTCTGCCCCACTTGGGAGGCTTGTGCCTCATTCCTCCTTACATCCTTCCACTTACCGCTCCCTAACCCCCCTTCCTGATGTAAAATAAAATACACGTATTTTCATGAACACAAACGCTCTTTATTTAACAAAACTGGGGTATGAAATGCTGATGAGACTGGGAAAAGGAGGCAGGAGAGGGGAGAAGAGAGGGTGGGAGAGGGGAGGAGGAAACCTGGGAGGAGGGAGCTGGAAGGGGGAAGCAAGGGGAAGAAGGGAGAGGGGAAGCTCAGGGCTCAGGGTTGGGAGTCTTGCCGGACCAACTTGATTTTCATGCGAACCTGCTCCTGGGTTTGCATGTGGCCTTTGGTGGCCAGGCTGGCAGCTATCCTGCCATAGATGGCCGCATTCCTCCATCTAGTGTGGAGATCATGGATGTTGGGGGCATCCCCCCAAAACCTGAATAAGGTCCATGATATCTACCCTGGACCAGGAAGGTACCTGCCTTCTCTGGGCCCTGGTAGGCTCCTGGGAGCTGGCAGAGTGCTCCCGAGGAGCGGTGGAGGGCTGGCTGCCAGTGGCTTGTTGGCTTATGTTTTGGGGCCACTAGATGAGGAGCAGTGACTGCTGGCTCTGGGCTGGCAGGCTTGGAGCTGGCACAGGCACTGTGCTTCAAGTTATTTCCTTCTTGTACATTGTGCTAAGCTGAGCCAATTTCTTTAAGAGGGTTCAGTTGCACAGAAAGCAACCTTTAAGGGCTCTAGGGAGTGGGGGGAGGGAGAGGAGTGTTCTTGGTTGAGGCTAGAGTGGCCACTAGGGCACCTTGGGAAGGCTGGCGGCCCCCTATTTCGAAATAAGTGTCTACACAGCACTTACTTCGAAATAGCTATTTTGCATTTGGTGTTATTCCTCGTGGAATGAGGTTTACCAAATTCTAAATAAGCGCTCCGCTATTTTGAATTAATTTTGAAATAGCAGTTTGGCTGTGTAGATGCTAGTAAAGTTATTTAGAAATAACAGCTGTTATTTTGAAATAACTTTGCTGTGTAGACATTCCCTGAGAGAGGAGAGGTTTGATTACAGAGATCTTATTACAGTAGCTGGGTTTGCCTGCAGCTCCCATTGAGGAATCCCAGCATTCTCCTCTAGCTTCCTGGGCTGGGGGAAGGGGAGCAGATTGCATGGGACAGGTGGTGGAAATAGGGGGCAAGTGGGTGCTGGCATCTGGGCAGTGAGGACAGAGGAGGGTTTGTTTGGGGTGTCTTAACTTGCTTCCATCTGGGCTGGAGGCAGCAAGAGTCAAACCCTGTCTGTTTCAACACAGCAGCCCTATTTGCACTGCAGACATAGGACTCCCTCCTGGGCTGGAGCAGGCTGTATGGGGTGGTGCCAAAATTTCAGAATGGTTAAAAGCTTTTAGATTGCTTTTGAATACTGCAACAAAAAGCCTATCTCATGACAGTTGCATGATTACATTTCAAACAAAGTTTACATAGGTGTTACTGGCTTACGGTAAGAAAGAAAAGGATTCTTTTAACAGAATTTTTTTTGGTGTTGTAGATATCTGCAAAGTCTGATCTTAATGATTGTTTTAAAAAATCCTATGTTACTAGTTAAGACATGGTAAATTGTTAAAACTGGAAGAACTTTACCATGGATTCTGTTTAATTTGTTTGACCTTTCAATTGGAGTTGGATTCCGGATATGTGCTCTGGGACTTCTACTCTTTGAGTGAGTCACACACACAAGTTCAAACCAGAACTTTTATCTGTTTTTACAGGTCTCAGTTTCACTGCATAGCATGGAGCCTAAACATTCCCCAGAGAAAGTGTATAAGACTGAGTGAAAGCCTTTTACCCTCCTTTCCAGTGTCAGTAAATATTGCATTCATATTTTCAAGGAGAACATGACTATTTCTAGTTGACTCATAGATTTGTTTAGCATCTAAAAGCTGTGCATTTTTTATGTTTTTATTTAATGGCCATGTCTTTGATTTATTTATATAGCTATTAGGGATGCAAATTGTTAGCCATTTAACTGGTAAGCCTTAACAAGTGAGGCA
Source organism: Pelodiscus sinensis (assembly GCF_052426305.1). NCBI lineage: Eukaryota > Metazoa > Chordata > Testudines > Trionychidae > Pelodiscus > Pelodiscus sinensis. The sequence continues at coordinate 10,599,913 of NC_143082.1, forward strand.
TACCAGTTATGGTTAACCATTGGGGGCTAGAGCAGCTTTCAACCTGCCGTGGACATGGGGCTGTACCGTCTGGACTAGAGCAGCCCTAGCCTGCGATGGAGGGGCCACTCCAGTCCAGCTGGGCTGGAACGGTCCCCCTATTCTGCTCCCTTTAATTGTTAATTGGTTAACCAATTGAAGGAGATTTTACATCCCTAATAGCTATTTGCATTATGCCCCATTTTGGTGTGTTTACTAGCTTGTTAGGACGATGTACTCCAACGGTAGTATTTTCTTTATTTGATTTCATATTTAATAAACATCTTAAGCATTGCTCCTTTTTAATTATGCCTTGTTTTAATATATTGTCTTCCATTCCTATGGACTGTTTAAAATATATATTTATACCCATGTTTTTTGTCTGTATTGGGACACACTGCACATCCACATACAACCTCAATAGTGGTGGTGTGGTGCACATAAGGAATTTCAACATTCCCAAAAGAAAATTCAGCCTGCTGAAGGACGGAAAATATTAAAGGGAATACTGGTGTCAGGATATTGTAAAGTCTCTTGCAGGTCCCCATTTTTTGCACTTAAAGTGCAGAGAGTGGGAAACAGTCTTGACAGGTGACCACCTTATTTTGAAATAAAGTCAAGAAGAGCATGAATGGCAGCAGTATCTAGGAAAGAAATGCCAAAGAGATGGTTTCAAAAAAGCTACCCTTTAAACTCAAAACAAAATTATTTAAATAATGCCATCACATCAAGTAAATTCACATTACTTGAAATTACCTATTCTTTTGTTTCACCAATTAATTAAAAAAAAGCATGCAAACATTTACCTTTCTCTGAAATACTTCCCCAACCACTTAGGAAGCACGTACTTTGGTTGTTGATGTTTAGATTAAAGTGAGTAGCGGGCAAGCAGATGGGCTGAATATAGTCATTGTATCTTACAGATTTATATAGCTTAAATAATGCAATATCATTTTCAAATGTCTCCATCTGGAATTGTGAATGGACAAAAATATCTCTAACTCTTCTCTTCACAGTATGTCTCTCAGGTCTGGACGTATCATGAAGGCCAATCATAACTCTCCAGTAGTATGGGTCTCTAAAAGAGAAACAAAATACAGGACTATGTAGCACTTTAAAGACTAACAAGATGGTTTATTAGGTGATGAGCTTTCATGGGCTAGACCCACTTACTCAGATCAAATAGTGGAAGAAAACTGTCACAACCATATATACCAAAGGATACAATTAAAAAAAATGAACACATATGAAAAGGACAAATCAAATTTCAGAACAGAACGGGGATGGGGGGGAAAGTAAATGTCTGTGAGCTAATGATATTAGAGGTGATAATTGGGGAAGCTATCTTTGTAATGGGTAAGATAATTAGATTCTTTATTCAGACCTAGGTGTAAAGTGCCGAATTTATGCATGAATAACAATTCAGAGGATTCCCTTTCAAGTGCAAAAGAGAAACAATTCATTTCTTATAACTATGATACAAGTAAAGAAATAAATTACTTGTTCCCATTCTTTAAAACTTGTTTTGTTGGAAGTTTATGCACATTTTACAACATTCTTTGAAAATCCCATATTAAATATCTTTGGGACAAGTTCATAATGAATATGTAGAGATAGCTGAACTAAATATACATTACTGCATATTTGGTTCCATTAGTACTATTTGGCAAGGCAAATCTACATCAATATTTTCAGATAATATTCAGATTTGGCTACCCAGTCATGACTTGGAGGTCAGAGTGAGTTCTTTAGCAGCAGAGATTTTTTTTAAAGGAATGTGGAATGTTTAGTGGAACGTGGAAGCATAGAATCTTGACAGTAAAAGAAACAATTATGAAAACAGGATCTGTAAAATAAGTATAGAGGTGAGATTCTAAGACGTGCTGCACAGGACTTGTGGCCAGGCAGAAGCAAAAGTGGCACTGGGCTTTGTACCCTCTAGATTCTGGGGTGCTCTGGGGCTGGAGAGGTACCTGCCCATTGTAACTTGAGAACTCTGGAGGCCTAAGGATGTATCAGTAGATTAATAAATCTCTTGAGGCATTTCGTACTCTAAAATAATATGAAAAATTAGCCTCTGAAAGTTGGTTTTCTAAATAAAGGTTTTACAACCTAGTAGACTAAAAGAGATGAGGAGTGTAGTTTAGAAAAACTGAAAAATCCACTGCAATGTTTGCTATCCAAATATTGCAACATTTTGCTAGTGCAGTACGAAGGTTACTGAACAGTACAGCTGACTGAGATAAAACATTCCTGGAAAAAAATTAATCTTTTAGTAAAAAACCTGAAAAAAACCTCAGTCCACTCTAAGCTTGCCCTCTACGTTGGGACCGTTGATGTGGAGCTCCCAGCCCTGGGGATGCAGAGACCTCCAATTATGATTACTTTGACTATAGACCCTTTAGTGGAGGGCTACCGATGGGCTTACGTTGCACAAAATGACTTAATACCAACACTAGGGAATATTGGGACACAGGAGTTTGGTGATTATTGCCCATTAATTGTTTTGCAATCTTAGATCTCAATCCATGTGAATCTGGCAAAACGCCCACTGATTTCCATAATATAGCATCTGGTCCTCCATTTTGTTCACTGATAATGCCAATAGCATTTAAAATTACAGGAGGCCCCCGCTTTACAACCCCCCCACACACTTACGACCTTTTCCGTAAGTGCAGAAGGGGCTGAAATCCCCCGACTTATGTCCTCGGCCCCTCATTTACGACGGCGCATGGTGCCTCTCATAAATGTGGGCTTGAGTTATGATGCCCCCGATCTGCGACGCTATCTCAATGATTGCATCGCAAGTCAGGGGCAGCCAGTATCCTGTGCCAGGTGATTCATATCTGGTCAATTATATCTTTCTCACACTTAAGCTAACAGAAGAGGATTTAGAACTGAATACGTACATTTGTCGTCTAACACAATGTGCTGCTGTCAGCACTGAATACTCATTAATTAAAGATCCACCGCACAGATGTTTAAATCCTACACCATTTTGGTAAACTTGGAGACTAACTTGCCACGGCCATGCTCCAAGCTGTGCATCATGTCCACCTACAATCCGAGGTCCTGATATCATATCCACCAGTACCCTTTCTCCACATGCTACAAACAAAATAAGTCAAACTGTTGAGATTGCAATATGAAGAGATTGTACATTTCTAGTATTTTCTGCAAGAGATTTACAAAAGGTTTATCAATGCTATTACAACTATCATTTGCATTTCCATTTAGAGCCCTGATTCAGCTAAGTGCTTGTCATCACTTCACATTGGCTCTATCTTTAAGTGCTTTGATTAATAGTGATCACTTAAGCAAGTGGTTGAATGTAACTATGTTGTCAAGTGCTCTGCTGAATCAAGGAACAGTTGCACAGAGGTATATATGTATTGTAGTGGTGTCTTATTGTGCTTATATAATGTGACTGTAATAATTAATTTAAAAGTATTAATAAAAATAGTGCAAAATCTTCTTTAAAGCTATGCAAAATTTTAAGTCTAATTAACTTGTAACATCCATTGCATTGATGCCCAAGGCCATCAAAGAACTTTTTTACAAAGAGTGTGTAGTATTATGTGAGGTGGGGTAAACAACATAACTCATCTGCATTTACAGAGCGGGTTGAGGGAGAGGGGTTTTGGGCAGCAGGGCCACTTACCTGGGTCAGTAGCATGCAAAAGAAAGAGTTACTCACCTTGTGCAGTAACGGTTGTTCTTCGAGATGTGTCCCCGTGGGTGCTCAACTCTGGGTGCTGGTGCGTCCTCGCGCCGGCGACCGGAGACTTTTCTAGCTGTTTCTGCCGCGGCGCGCAGGCGCCGTGGCGCCCTCTAGTGTTGTTCGAACTGAAGGGCGCGCGCGCGGCTCCTCCGTTCCTTCTCTACCCACCAGAGCATCAGGCTCCAAGCAGGGGAAGGAGGGAGGGTAGTGAAGCACCCACGGGGACACATCTCGAAGAACAACCGTTACTGCACAAGGTGAGTAACTCTTTCTTCTCCTTCGAGTGGTCCCCGTGGGTGCTCCACTCTGGGTGACTACACAGCAGTTGTCGGCTCGCGGAGGTGGGTTTGGAGCCGTGTGGTAGTAACTGTAGACAGCACTGCTTGTCCAACCGCCATAGAAGATGCTATCGAGGTGGAGAGAGCATAGTGTTGTGCAAAGGAATGGTCGGATGACCAGGTAGCGGCGTTGCAAATGTCTTGTAATGGCACATTATGGAGAAAAGCGGTCGTGGCAGCCACTGCTCTAGTGGAATGAGCTGTGATAAGTCCAGGTAAATCTTTGTTATATAAAGTATAAGAGGTCTTGATGCAGGATTCTTTGAGATGAGACTGCTTGTCCCTTAGATCTATCCGCATATGAGATGAAGAGTCTAGGCGAGGCCCGCCATGGTCTCGTATGATCTATGTAAAACGCCAAAGCTTGTCGGACGTCGAGAGTGTGCCACACGGCGTGGGTCGGTTCAGTGTGTGGTTTAGGAAAGAATGCAGGTAAGTGTATGGGTTCATTCACGTGGAAGGGAGAGAGTACTTTAGGTAGGAACTTAGGGTGGGGTCTAAGTACCACCCTGTCCTGTAAAAACACAGTATATGGGGGGTCAGCCATCAGAGCTGCAAGCTCACTCACCCTCCTATTGGAGGTGATGGCGACCAGGAAAGCCACCTTCATCGACAAATGAGAGAACGAGCAGGTTGCTATCGGCTCGAACGGGGGTTTTGTGAGGCTTTTGAGGACATGGTTCAGGTCCCAAATGGGGACTGGCGGACGAACCGGAGGAAAGGTGTTCTGCAGGCCTTTGAAGAAGCGCTTGGTTATTGGGTCAGCGAGGAAAGAAGAGCTTGGAGGGTGATAGTGGAAAGCTGCTATGGCCGCGGCATGGACCTTAATAGTACTAAGTGCTAGACCGGAATGTTTCAGAGAGTAAGTAGTCCAATAAGTCATGTATTGGAGCAAGGTGTGGTGGGTCTGCATGGGTCTGAGCATACCATTGGGAAAAACGCGTCCACTTGTAGCGGTAGGTCTTCCTAGTAGAGCGTCTGCGACTATTAATTAGTATGTGTCTTACTTGTTCTGAGCAGGCAGTTTCGGCATCATGGAGCCATGAAGGAGCCAAGCGTGGAGCTTCAGCCTGGTGATGTCCGGGTGAAGGGTTTGACCGTGATCTTGTGAGAGGAGGTCGCAGCGTGGAGGGAAGGGATACGGTTCTGCTATCATCATTTTGAGGAGGTAAGGATACCATGTTCGTCTGGGCCAAGCAGGTGCCACCAAAATCACGCGTGCCTGACTCAATCTGATCTTGTCCAGGACTCTGTGCAGGAGTGGGAGGGGGGGAAAGGCGTAGAGGAGGGAGGCATTCCATGCGATGGAAAGGGCGTCTCCGAGGGAATTCCTGCCCAGGGCTCCCCTGGAGCAGTAGAGGTGGCACTTGCGATTGTTCTTTGTGGCGAAAAGGTCCACTTCCGGTTGGCCTCAAAGACGGAAGATCGGTGTGAGGGCGTCTCTGTCGATCTCCCACTCGTGCTGGTCCATGAATGTGCGACTTAAGGTGTCTGCTGTGACATTGAGTATTCCGGGAAGGTATACTGCAGAGGGGGTGACCCCATGGGATAGGCACCAGGTCCAAAATTTGGTGGCTTCCGAGCATAGAGAAGGGGAGCGAGCGCCACCCTGATGGTTGATGTAATACATGCATGTGGTATTGTCCGTCATAATGGTGATGGTCTTGTGAGCTATGTGCTGAATGAAATGCTGGCATGCGTATCTGACTGCCCGTAGCTCGAGAATGTTGATGTGGAGTGCTTGCTCTACGAATGACCATTTGCCTTGGGCTGTGATGGTTCCCAGGTGAGCTCCCCATCCCATGAGTAATGCGTCTGTTATGAGTGTTAGAGTAGACGCTGGACGTTGAAAGGGGACACCGTGTAGCATGTTTCGAGGGGTTGTCCACCAGAGCATGGAATTGATAACGCAAGGTGGGATCGCAACATGCTTGCTCATTTGGTCTCTGAAGGGTTTGTATACCGTAGCGAGCCAGGACTGAAGGGGCCTCATGTGGAGTCTGGCGAGATTGACGACGTAAGTTGTAGAGGCCATGTGCCCTAGGATTTTGAGGCAATGGCGGATCGTGACAGTAGGTGCCGCCTGTGTTGCTCAGACAAGGTCGCATATCGTTGTGAACCTGTGATCGGGAAGAGTGGCCCTTGCTGTGATCGTATCGAGGAGGGTGCCTATGAATTCCAGTTTCTGTATGGGACGCAAAGTGGATTTTGCGTAATTTACGTGGAACCCGAGACTGAGTAGGAGGTCTACTGTGGTGTCTGTCATGGCCTTTGCTTCTTGGAAAGACACAGCTTTTATGAGGCAATCATCCAGGTATGGAAATATTATGATGCCTTGGCGTCGGAGAAAGGCCATTACGACTGATAGAGTCTTGGAGAATACCCTGGGAGCCGTAGAAAGGCCAAACGGGAGTACTCTGTATTGGTAATGCTGTGTACCCACTATAAATCGTAGACAGCGTCTGTGAGCAGGATGAATTGTAATATGGAAGTACGCGTCTTGAAGGTCGAGAGCCGAAAGCCAATCGTGTTGGTCAAGAGAGGGAATGATAGTTGAAAGGATAACCATCTTGAAACGGTGGTATGCAATGTATTTGTTGAGGCGCCTGAGATCTAAAATGGGACGCCAGCCTCCTGTCTTCTTCTGGGTTAGGAAGTACGTCGAGTAGAATCCCCGGCCGCGGAATTGTGTTGGTACGTGTTCTACTGCGCCCAGTTGAATGAGGCGTGAGACTTCCTGTAGGAGTGCGGTTTCGTGAGAGGGGTCCCTGAAAGAGGGTAGGGTAGGAGGTGGTTGGGCGGGGTAGAGGTAAAGGGGATGACGTAGCCAGACTGGACTAAATTCAAAACCCACTTGTCCGAGGTAATGAGGGACCATTGGTGGAAAAAAGCTCGGAGGGGGTAGTGAAATTGTAGGGTAGCTATCGGGAGGGTCGGCGGATTGGCCTCCTGGCTCTCGACCAGGCCTTCAAACCTGCTGCTTGCCAGCCGGGGGATGAGGTGTGGCATGTTGCTGTTGACGCTGAGGTCTACGGCGAAGTGGTCTTTGTTTACGGAAATCGTATTTGGGCTGTTGAAGGAATGGTTCCCTGGGTCGTTGGTAAGGCTGATATCTATTCCTTCTAAAAGGAGGAGTGTACATTCCTAGAGTTCTAAGGGTTGTACGGGAGTCCTTCATAGAATGTAGCACCTCATCGGTCTTGGATGCAAATAGATTGGTGCGATCAAAGGGTAAATCCTCGACCTTTTGTTGAAGGTCCCTAGGGACGCCAGAGGGTTGTAGCCATGACATTCGGCGTAGGACTATTGCGGAGGCTGTAATTCAAGCCGCAGTGTCTGCCACGTCCATGGCTGACTGTAAAGCTGTGCGTGAAATGGCCAGGCCCTCCTGCATAATGCTACGGAGGGTTGGGCGTTTATGCTCCGGGAGATGTTGAAGAAGGTCCTGGAGCTTCGCGTAATTGGCATTATTATAGTCTGCCAGCATAGCGGTATAATTGGCCACTCTAAGGAGTAGTGTGGAAGAAGAATAGACCTTTCGGCCCATAATGTCCACCTTTTTGTGATCCCTGTCTTGTGGGGTTGATCTTAAATTAGGCTGTTTACCCTTGTGTCGGACCGAATCTACTACCAGGGAGTTAGGGGGTGGATGGGTGAACAGAAAGTCCATATCCTTGGGAGCGATAAAATATTTGCAGTCTACTCTCTTGTTTGTTGGTGTAATGGACGCTGGCGTTTGCCAAATGTTGTTGGCTGGGTCCATAATAGCCTCATCCATCGGGATGGCGATTCTAGTAGCTGTTGGGGGTTGAAGTGAGCGGAGAAGTCGATATTGTTTGACCTGGACCTCCTGAAGATCTTTTTCTTGAGCTAGTGCTACTCATTTAAAGAGCTCTTGAAACTTTTTAATGTCATCTCCCGACGGTGGGGCATCAGTGGTGACCGCTTCGTCTGGGGAGGAAGAGGAGTTGTGCATAGGAGATCTGGTCTCGCCGTCAGAAAGTGAATCATGGCCATCCGAAGGAGCAGGAGAGTTTGGCTCTGTAGCTGATGTGGTAGCAGGGCGAGAGGCTGGAGGTGGCCTAGAGACTGTAGATGAGGGTCGGTGGTGAGATCTCTTTGGGTGTGGACTCCACGGTTGCCATTGTGTGGCGTATGGCGGTGGTGGATAGGGGTACTGGTGTGGATACCATTGGTGCGGAGGGGGAGGGTATGCGTACTGAACCGCAGGCATTTGCCAGGATGGAAGTCTTTGAGATGGGCTGGAATGTTGTGATGAGAATCTGCTTCTTGGTTCGGTTCCGATGCCACTAGCTGAAGAATGGTGTGATCTGGTAGAATGGATGGAGAAAGCCGGGGATGGCGGTGCCGACAAGGTGTGACTCCGCACCGGGGATCGGTACCGGCTTCGGCTTTGAGAGGGTGCCGAGCGGTGCGGTTTCGGTGGTGATGTCGGTGCCGACGTACCTCTCTGCACCGAGGTTTTACTGGATAGGCTTTCGGTGCGGGCTTTCTTTGGTGCAGGGCCCGGTGCCGTAAGGTGTTGTTTCGGTACCGAGCGCTCCATAGACGGTGCCGTCAGAGCCGATGACGGCTTAGGTGCCGAAGCGGCCGGTGCCGTTGCCTTTTGATTCGGCTCAGAATGAGCTCTCTTGTGCAGTGCCTGCGTCTTAGACCGCGGCGCACCGGAGGTTCCCGGCATGTCCACAGTGCTCACCGGCGATCCTGAGGACATAGCTGAGGCCGGAGGGAGAGCAGATTTTGATGTCGCGGAGGAAGAATGGGTAGGAGGCTGATCTTTCTCCATACCCTTAGCTTGCTGAGGCGAATCGTCTGAGGAGGGACGGAACGACTTCTCATATAAGAGAGTCGTGAGTCTGTTGGCTCTGTCACGTCGCGCTCTGGCTGTTAGCTTAGAGCAGTGCTGGCACTTCTGCGTCTGGTGTGCCTCCCCCAGACACTTAATGCACGCAGAGTGTCCGTCGGACGCCGGCATGGCGTCCCGACATGATTCGCAGCGCTTAAAGCCCGGCGAGCCGGGCATGAAGGGCTGGGGAACAAGCGGCGAACCGCAACCGGAGAAAAACTTTTTTTTTTTTTTTTTGTTTAACTGGTTAGGGGGGGTCTAAGAACTTGGATAATGAGGAAAGAGGGGGGTAAAAACGACAATTTTAACTGTTTTTCTCTGACAGATTTGGCAGAGAGAGAGCTCCGTCTGCTGCCGAGGACGGTAGAGAAGGAACTGAGGAGCCGCTCGCGCGCAGGCGCCCTTCAGTTCGAACAACACTAGAGGGCGCCACGGCGCCTGCGCGCCGCGGCAGAAACAGCTAGAAAAGTCTCCGGTCGCCGGCGCGAGGACGCACCAGCACCCAGAGTGGAGCACCCACGGGGACCACTCGAAGGAGAATGGCAAGTTCTGTCCCCAGCTGGCCACTCCCTTAGTGGTGTGGCTGCCTCCAGTGGCCACTCTGCAGTTTAGCTGTTCCCTGCACTCTACACCTTCAATGGTGATTATGAGTACAGGCAGTCCCTGGTTACGTACAAGATAGGGACTGTAGGTTTGTTCTTAAGTTGAATCTGTATGTAAGTCGGAACTGGCGTCAGCCGCTGCTGAAACTGATCAGTTTCAACCGCGGCTGAATCTGGATGCCAATTCTGACTTACATACGGATTCAACTTAAGAAACTCAGGCGTCCCCAAGTCAGCTGCTGCTGAAACTGATCAGCAGCTGATTACAGGAAGCCTGGAGCAGAGCAACTCTGCCTCGGGCTTCCTGTAGTCAGCCGCTGGTCAGTTTCAGCAGCGGCTGACTTGGGGACGCCTGGGGCAGAGCAGCTGGGGTGCTGCTGGGTTGCTCCAGTAGCGCGGCTCCTCGGCGCTACTGGAGCAACCCAGCAGCACCCCAGCTGCTCTGCCCCAGGCGTCCTGATTCAGCTGCTGCTGAAACTGACCAGCAGCGGCTTAATCAGGACGCCTGGGGCAGAGCAGCTGGGGTGCTGCCGGGTTGGTCCCGAGTGGCGCTGCAGGACCAACCCGCCAGCCCCCAGCTGCTCTACCCCAGGGGTAGGCAAGAAAAGCCTGGTCTGCTGGGGGGGGGGGCACTAGCTGCACCCCTCCCCCCCCAGCAGACCAGGTTGACGCGGAGCAAAGCCGCAGAGCACGCGGGCAGCGGGACAGTCCAGGCGCGCCACAGCTGTCCCACTGCTGGCGTGCTCCGAGGCTTTGCTCCCCATCTCCCTGGTCTGCTGGTCAGACCAGGGAGATGGGGAGCAAAGTCACGGAGCACGCCCACAGTGGGACAGCCCAAGCGCGCCTGGGCTGTCCCGCTGCGGGCGTGCTCCAAGGCTTTGCTCCCCGTCTCCCTGCAGACCAGGGAGACGGGGAGCAAAGCCGCGGAGCACGCCCGCAGCGGGACAGCCCAGGCGCGGGCTGTCCCGCTGCGGGCGTTCTCCGTGGCTTTGCTCCTGTCCCCCTGGTCTGCTGGGGGGTTCCAGCAAAGCCGCTGGACCTCCCCAGCAGACCAGGGACACCAGAGCAAAGCCGCCGCCTGGGCGGCTTTGCTCGTTTGCCCGGGAGCAAAGCCAGGTGGCGGCTTTGCTCTGGTGTCCCTGGTCTGCTGGGGGGGGGGGGGGTCCAGCGGCTTTGCTGGACCCCCCAGCAGACCAGGGGGACCGGGAGAAGCTTTCTCGCCCCGGAGGACATGGGTGGCGACCCGCCGCCCGTGAGCTCCGGGGCGAGAAAAGCCCTGTTCGTAAGTGCGGATCCGACATAAGTCGGATCCGCGTAAGTCGGGGACTGCCTGTATAGTGTCCTTCACTTAGCCCCTTCCCTTTCCAAGGAAAACAATCAAATCTAGGCACCTCGGCTACGTCTACACTGGCATCCCTTCTGGAAAAGGGATGCTAACGTAGCACGTTGGAATAGGCAAATCCACAGGGGATTTAAATATCCCCCGCGGCATTTGCATTAACATGGCTGCCACTTTTTTCCGGCTTGGGGAAAAGCTGGAGAAAAGCGCCAGTCTAGATGTTATTCTCCAGAAAATAAAGCCTTTTCCGGAGGATTTCTTATTCCTACTTTCAAGTAGGAATAAGAATAAGAAATCCTCCGGAAAAGGCTTTATTTTCCGGAGAATAACGTCTAGACTGGCGCTTTTCTCCGGCTTTTCCCCAAGCCAGAAAAAAGCGGCAGCCATGTTAATGCAAATGCCGCGGGGGTATTTAAATCCTCCGCAGATTTGCCTATTCCAAAGTCTACACTAGCATCCCTTTTCCGGAAAGGGGTGCCAATGTAGACACAGCCCTCGGCTACGTCTACACTGGCCCCTTTTCCGGAAGGGGCATGTAAATTTCAGCAGTCGTCGTAGGGAAATCCGCGGGGGATATTTAAAGTAGGAATAAGAGCCTCCGGAAAAGGGCACTTTTTCCGGAGGATCGGGGCCAGTCTAGACGCTCTTTTCCGGCTTTTTTAAAAGCCGGAAAAAAGCGGCGGACATTTTTATTTAAATGCCGCGGGGGATATTTAAATCCCCCGCGGATTTCCCTACGACGACTGCTGAAATTTACATGCCCCTTCCGGAAAAGGGGCCAGTGTAGACGTAGCCCTCCTGTTTTCCTGTTACAATCAAACCCTGACCTTGCTTTAAGTTATCTGTCCTAGATCTTACCGTCTAGGAGTTCTTGAACAAATGGATTTGCAGAAAGGGGCACAAATTTTTAAACTATATAGGGATTTTTGTGGCCTGTGCCCATAATATTTGAATACCTTAATGGATTTAGCACCACAACACTGATGAGATAGGGAATCAATATTATCCCCATTTTACAGCTAGTCTGTGTGTGTCAGCTCCCTAAAGTAACTTGCCTCGTATCGCAGAGGAAGCCTACAGCACAGCAGGGAACCTCTTAAATGGCCAGGAGTAGCATCCTCAGACTAGACCAGGGTTTCCAAAAGATTTTTGGCTGCAGAACCCCTATGGAGTCTTGAAAATATGGCGGAGCCCTTAAAATATTCAGATTTTTTTTTATTCAATAGGTACCCAAATACATAATGTTTTGGAATTCTATTTTTATTTCTTGCATATTTCTTATAAATGCCCCCCCGCCCCCCGACAGCTATCATAAAATTAGTAACAACATAACAGGATCATACAACTATTAATATTTTCTCGGGGGGAGGGGCCCTTAATCTCCATGCAGAGCCTCAGAACTCCATGGAGCACACTTTGGAAAACCCTGCACGAAACCATCCTTTTCCATGCAGATACCAAAAGTATGCACAGGTACTGGAACAAGGGATACAGTAGCATTCTCGGACTTGACCCAGTGTCACGTCAAATGGCTCAAAGCACCCTCCTGTACAAGTTGTTTCAGCACCACTGGAGGGAAGGGGCTTACCCGTACATTGGGATTCCCTTTGAGATCTTTTCCACTCAGGCTACGTCTACACTGGCACCCTTTTCCGGAAATGCTTAAAACGGAACAGTTTTCTGTTATAAGTATTTCCGGAAAAAGCGCATCTACATTGGCAGGATGCTTTTCCGGAAAAGCCCTTTTCCGGAAAAGCGTCCGTGCCAATGTAGACACGCTTTTCCGCAAAAAAGCCCCGATCGTCATTTTCGCGATCGGGGCTTTTTTGCAGAAAAGAAATCTGTGCTGTCTACACTGGCTCTTTTCCGGAACAGTTTTCCAGAAAAGGACTTTTGCCTGAACGGGAGCAGCATAGTTTTTCCAGAAAAGCACTGATGATTTTACAGTAGATCGTCAGTGCTTTTCTGGAAATTCAAGGGGCCAGTGTAGGCAGCTGGCAAGTTATTCCGGAAAAGCGGCTGATTTTCCGGAATAAGTGGCCAGTGTAGACACAGCCTCAGTGTATCCGGGATATTTTGTGCCCAGGAGAACACTTCATCCAGGTCTAGAGGATCCAACAGAGCTTGACTCTGGATTTCAGCACTCGGGTTACTTCATGTGGCGTGCAGCAGTGTCAGGCCGCTTCACCTTGCCCACGAGGCCTGCGAGCGGGCAGAGCTGGCCAGACCTGGGTGACACAGTGTGGTGCACCAGAGCCACCCCACTGGGTCTCGTGGGCTCCCGCCAGCCGCTCCAACGCGAGCTGGGGGCTGAGCTAGGGGCCACGTCAAGCATCACCATGGAGATGTCGCAGAGCCTCATGGGTCATGAAGTTCTTGGGGGCGCAAGCGCAGTCGTGTCACACCAGGAAGTAATGGGAACTGTAGTTCAGGTGGGCTACTTGCGCATGCGTAGTGTGGGTGCCGGGGCTACGCGGCGCCTGAGGCACGGCCCGCCCAAGCCGCTGGGGCGCTACCCGCCCTCCCGCAACTCCCAGCTGCGGGAACCTTACTGCTGGCGGAGCTCCACGGGGACAGGACCCCGCGGCCGCCGCCTGCTCGCTGCAGCAGTGCCCCCACCAGCACTACGGCATAAAGACTCGGCCTCATAGTCCGCGGGGCAAACAAAATGGCGGCTGGCTCTGGTCCCAACGGTTATTCCCTGGCCGCCTGCGCGAGGCTGAAGGCCACGTGACCAGGGAGCGGCGCAAGAGCCTGGTCACGTGCCTCTGCTAGAGCGGCCGTTTGGAGAAGTGGAAGTGGGGGTGGGGGCGGGGGCAAGGAGGGTCTGAGGCAGGAGTTCAGTTCTGGGTGTGTGGGGGGAGGGGACAGAGTGGGGCAAGTCGCGGGGAGGAGAGAGAGGAGCGGGAGAGAGGGGGACAATGGGGTCGGGCCTGGAGGACAACTTGAAGGAGGGAGCTGTTCTGAGAATGAGGGAAGAGAGCAGGGGAGAAGGGGGCATGGTTTGGTGGAAGGGGGAGCAGTGGTGACCAGGCTTGGGAAAGAGTGGGTCTGTGGGGGAAAAGGGGTGTAAGGAAATGGGTGGGTGTCTCGCTAGCAATTAGGTGTGACAGTTAATTGACTTATGTGGATTTGGGGGAGGAGAGGAAGGAGTAGGTGTAAAAAAACAAAACCCTGCTCTGTCTAAAAATTTCATGTTTTAATTTAATTTCTTGCCTCTATCATCTATTCCAGGTACTTCCCCTCGGTCCCCAAGGGACAATATGGTTCCATCACAGAATAACATTGTTACAGGACTGCAACTTTTCAAAACACCTGTGTTTTATTTGCAAAGATAATACCCGTTGCGGAGAGTCCCTCATGCCGCGTACATCGCATGAACTGAGCAGAGTAGCTACTGGAAGCAGAAAAAGAAAAAGTCTGAACAGAGATCAAGCTCATGAGACACTTGCTGCCTGAACCCAGCACCTTTTGTAGTGGTTTCAGTGATACTCTCTCATCCAAGTACTAAGCAAGGCTTCCTGTTTTGCCTATAACATCTGCTTCAGTCATAATACAAAGTGGCTGTGTCTACACTGGCGCAATCTTACACCAAAGCTGCCGCTCTTGTGCAAAAACTTGCTGCCTGTCTACACTGGCTGTGTGTTCTTGCGCAAGTAAACTGATGTTCTGCTGTATAAAATCAGGGCTTCTTGTGCAAGAACTATGATGCTCCCGCTCAGGAATAAGCCCTCTTGTGCAACTGTTCTTGCACAAAAGGTCAGTGTAGACAGGCAACATGAATTTCTTGCACAAGAAAGGCCTATGGTTAAAATGACCATCAGAGCTTTCTTGCGCAAGAGAGCGTCTACACTGGCATGGATGCTCTTGCGCAAAAGCACATGCCAGTGTAGACGCTCTCTTCTGGAAGAATTTTTGCAGAAGAACTCTTCCGCCAAAGAGTTCTTGCGCAAGAAGATGCCAGTGTAGACATAGCCAGTCAGTATTGCGCAGATAGGGTGAAATCTTGGCCCCATTGACGTCAGTGGAAATAAAACCCCATTGGCGTTGTTAGGGCCAGGATTTCACCTTTGGAAAAATTGTATCCTTTAGACCAGTGGTTCTCAAACTGGGGGCCGTGAATCACTAGTGAGTTGTGGTCGCCTTGCTGGTGGGCCGCAGCTCAAGCTCAGTCCTTTCTTTCCATCCCCCCACAGCGGGGAGCACCAGCGCCGGCTTCCTCCTGAGGAGAGAAGCCCAGAGCCTTCCAGCCAGATTCAGCTCATTGGGAAGAAGTAGAGTCACAAGCAGCTCTGTGTGCTGCTGCTCCCCCTTTCCCAGCTGGGGGAACAGCAGCACGTGGATATGCTACTTGAAGGCTTTCCCTACTGTTCCCATTGACTGGAATCTAGCCAGTGGGAGAAGTGGGAGGCCGAGCCTTGAACACAGTGCCTGGGGACAGAAGGGTGTGCAAAGGCAGATAAGTGCCCCCTTCCCCTTGTACCCAGACACTGCAACCCCACCTCTGCTGAGGCTCCATACTCCCAGCCTGCTCCTGCATCCTCCCCTCACTCAGACACTCTATCCCCATTCTATTCCTGCACCCACCTTTGCTTTTGCCACTTCCCCCCAGCCAGACACTCTACTCCCAGACTGCTCCTGCACCCTACTTCCCTCCCAGACTTGCACTCTCATCCCCCCTTGGACCCAAACTTCCACCCAGATTTTGTACTCCTATCTCTATATAACTCACTTGCAGCCCTGTCTCGTATACTGAACCCCTCTTTTTTGACCCCACCACAGAGCACAGTGGGGTCCACAAAATCAGAATCCCAGAAGAGTTCATCTGGCTTATGGGAAGCCCTGAAGCTCAGCCCTCCCTGTCCCTCCCCCACCCATGAGGCTGGAGTGCCAGGGGAGGGAGATGTTTCATTTGGAGGCAACATCAGTGAGATTTGGGGATTTTTGGAGAAGGTGGGTTGTTGTGTTTTTGTGGCTTTTTTTTTTTTTTTGCTTCTCATACGTGTGGTTCCTGACTGATATTTCTGATTTTAGCCTTTGACGCCAAAAAATTTCCCCACCCCTACCATAAATAAAGACAATATTGAAACCTTTTGTGTTGTACATAAATTAATATTTTATTTTGTTTAAAATGAAGTTTGGTAAACTAACATAAGAAAGTTAAAGCGCTTACGCTGTTTAATAATTTCGATTAGTATTTCCTTTCTTACTGGTTAAATTAAGCCATTCCCTTTAGAACCCCTCTGCTTTAGACATTAATTTTGTCAGTGTTGATTCACAATATTATTTCTGAATCATTTGATTGGTTGTGTAATGAGTAATGTAAAAATATCTTACAAAATGGTAGACACAGACTTAAAAAATTCCAACATGCTAGTGCTGTAGCAAAGTTATAGTTAAATTGATTAGACTACAGCCTCAGCAATATGAATGGCATGAGATAGCTTGATAATTTGTGAAAAGAGCGAGGAAGTGTTAATATTATAGAAAATTACATACTAGTCTAGCCAATAACTGTTTACAGTTGAATTGGGGTTATATATTATCTGGGTCAAGTACCTACCTTCCAACCTATGATGAGTAAAAGCAAACTACTAGTTCAAAGCCAAGGCAGGAGAGAGAGGAGCTGCGTTACCCAGATAGAAGGTGGAAATAAAGATGTGTCTTTATAGAAAGCAATTCCCACCAAACGCTTTATTTTCACTCTTGTCTCACAATTACTTTTTGGTGGTGAAAATAGACTAGTGATTGTCTGATAGGGATGTTAAATTGCAGTTAATCAGCTAATCAAGTAGCGCTCAGTCCAGCTCCAGGAGCTAACTGTGCTGTGGCTCTGCATTTTAAATGTAGCAAGAGACCAGCGGGCTTTCCTTGGCTGCAAATGGCAAACTGGAGCTGCAAGACCCTGTGGCTGCAGAGCCAGTAAATAAATGATCTGGAGCTGCCAGTTAGCAGGTTTCTCAGAGTGAATCCACAGACCACTTTGAGAAACACTGTCCTTTGTATTTAGACTTGCTTTCAGCAGGTTTGGATGAGACAAAACCTGATGAAAATGCTCGTGCCCTATCTATAACAATTATTGCTATAAATGGGGCAGTTCAATAGTGAGGTAGAACTGTCAAAAAAGGCTAATAGAGACAGCCTTTCTGAGATCATGTTTTCATCAATATCACTGTTGGTAAAACTAAGAAGAAAGGTTTTCCAGTTTTTGTGTGTGTGCGCCCAGCATGCTGGAAGGGACAGTTTTATAAAACGTGGCCTAGGCAGAATTCTGTGGTACTTCAACACAAACTGAAACTTAATGTCCCAGATTATAATAATTGACCTGCACACAACCTGTATGTAGAATGTTTATTTCTAAAGATGTGTAGATACTTGGATTGTTCCCCATTTTGCACTCCTATCTCTAACTCACTTGCAGCCTTGTCTTTCGAAAAAGCCAGGTATCTTTTGAAAAAGCCTCTTTCGAAAGAGGCTTGCAGTCTAGACGTAGCCTTAGAGACTAACAAAAATACATAGGATCATGAGCGTTTGTGGGTAAAACCCACTTCATCAGATGAGTTGGAGTGGAAATAACAATCTATAACAGCAAAAGTAGTACCTGTCAATTGTAGGACCCGTGTTAATGAAGCTAATTAAGTGGACTGCATGTGTCCCATTCATAGCTTTTGATATCCTACAATTGACAGGTACTACTTTTGCTGATTATCTATCTATCTATCTATCTATCTATCTATCTATCTATCTATCTATCTATCTATCTATCTATCTATCTATCTATCTATCTATCTATCTATCTATCTATCTATCTATCTATCTATCTATCTATCTTCAATTCTGTTATTTCTACTCCAGCTCATCTGATGAAGTGGGTTTTACCCACAAAAACTCATGATCCTGGATGTTTTTGTTAATCTCGAAGGTGCCACACAACTACTTCTTGTTTCTAAAGTTACAGACTAACATGGCTATCCCTTTGAGATTTTTTGCTATTTAAGAGTGGCCATTAATTATGTTCAGAAGCTTCAGGGTAGCTGAGTTAGTCTGTACAGGAAAAAAAAAAGGTCTGGTAGCACTTTATAGACTAACAAAACATGTAGATGTGAGTAAATTAATTAGATGATTTATACAAATATTAAGAAGTGCAAACATCACAGCACAAAATTATTTTATAGCATATCCAATTATATGAGACTGAACTGGAGTCCAGTATAATGGCATTTGTATGTGCCGTAACTTTATTTCTGAAAACTTGGCCTGTTCAAGGCTTTTCCAGGTCTCTCTTGTCAGGCAGCATCCAGCAAACACAAGTTTCCAAGTTGGATAATAGACTTCCTGCCAAAAATAGCACCAGCTTGAACAATCTGCAGCCACATGTTCTAAGAAATAGAAAGCTCCACCCTGTGGAAACAAAACAATTTAGAAATATTTTAGAAACAAGGGGACTGATAATGCAATTTGCATAACTTTTTTCTCTGCTCTTAAAACTCATTTTCTCTTCTTTTCTCCCTCAGGAATTTTATTCATTTAGAATTGAGGCTTCTCTGCAAAGTTATCATCAAAGTTATCCTTTTCCCCAATTGCTCTTTTAATCCTGTATATTTCAAAATGAACAGAAAATTACATATTTTTGCACAGGTGTTTAAAATCCATATCAATACTTTCTAAAAAGACAAAATATGTGTTTGTTTAAAATCTGATTTCTTTAGTTCTTTATCTTTGACAGTATTCAATACTTAGTGTTTTTGTTCGGAGTGAAACTACTAGGGCATGGTTTTCATAGTAGCCTGAGAGAGTGAGAGAGATGCTTAAATCCCATTAAAATGAATTGGGAATGTTAGGTCCCTTAAATCCCACCATTAAGGTTGAAATGCTAGCACAGGAATGGAGCAGTTGAGAATCAGAACCAGGGAGTTTTAACCAGGCTAGAATGCTTTTCAGAAAGTTGAGCAAATAAATACAAGGAATGGAATTAAAGGAATGCTTATTTCAATGGGATCAACCCTTCTTTTTGTATTTTAAGTGATTTGCCCAAGATGACATAGTGATTCGGCGCTATGCCATGTTCTGCCACTTAGCTCTCCTGACTAGCAGAACTGAGGTTGCCTGTCCATGGAATCATGCTGTCTAGAAATGCTCTATTTCACCTATAACATCCTAAAACCTTAAGCTTCACTGACTTACTATTTTATCCATATTTGGGGTAGACGGGAATAACTCATATTTTAATATCTCCTGTGTAAAACGTAAATACTTTGGGATGGGGGTAGTGTTAATTGATACAGGATTTTTCACTCTGCTGAATTGAGAACTTCCTTTACTTAAAAAAAAAAAAAGAGAGAGAAAGAGAGAGAGAGAAAAGGTCCTTTGCAGGGGAAAAAAATCTTCCTTAAATTGCATGTGTCCCAATGAGTGGGATTTAAATGCCCAATACACAGGTGGCTAGGAATAATGGGGCAAAATAACCAGTATGCGCCTACTACTTTGTACCTCTTTGGCATGCAAAGTGGGTATAAATCCAATTTAATTGGGCAAATAAACAAGGTTTGTGGCAGTTTTGCATTTCCAGAAGCAAAAAACTGAATATCATTGTTGAATCTAGTCCAATGGCTGTAAAATATATTATAATATAGGACATATCTTTTCTTAAATACTCACGGGCCTGAGTACTCTCAAAACTTCTTTCAAGACCCTCTCTATGCTTTGCACTGAGCACAGGACCAGGGTGCAAACCACTGCATCCATAGAACTGTCTGCCACTTGATTCAAGTCCTCCCCTGGAACCACCAGGAAGCGTTGAAATTGGAGGTGCTGGTTCTGGGACATGCTCTTGGAGAGACCATGCTGGAAGTTGAGGTTTGTGTCAGTGCAGGTGATTTTGCAGCCAAATGGGTAGAATTGGAAGTTGGCACCAGTGCCAGTCCCAATCTCCAACAAAGTCAGTTCCCCTGAAGGTCCTGCAAATTCCTGCAAGTTGGAGAACAGCTCTTGTTTGTGCCTTGATGCCTTCCGGTTGTAACTTGCAGTTAACTTCTCTATGAAAAAGGGAAAGAATATCTTCTTGCAGAATGGATCCCATATACCTAGGAATGATAGCAGGTATATGGGCAGAGCAAGCAGCTGCACGCAAACCCGGAGAAACAGAATCCCTGCCTTTGCCATTCTCACTTCTCAGTGGGCTCTGCCTTGAGAAGAGCTTTCTTATTTAGGCAGAATGCAGAGTGAGGCTATGAAGTGGCTCTGTTTGCTCTTGGGATTATTTTCTGCTCTTTGTACTGAGCTAGATGTCTCCAGTGGGCTTCTACAGCTAGCTTCAAAATCCAGTGCAAATGTCCTGGCTGAAATGTGAGGAAAAAGAGACCAGCCGCTTCCGTAAGAACAACTGCCACAGGCTGGAAGCTGCAGTATGGAACTTGATTGATGCAGCCACTGCGAATCCCTAAAAAGCTTAATGTTTAACCAGTTTCATGTTAAGTGTCACACCTCTCTTAAAGCAGCCCTGTCTAATTTTCAGTGTTATGCCAGAGACGTCCTGTCCATAGGAAGGCTTGGGGCAATCACCCCAGGCCCTCTGCTTTTGTGGGGGGAGGGACATGCAAGGCTCAGATTGCATCAGGGTCCTAGTGGGTATTGTGGGGCCAGCTGCAGGGATTGAGCCAACCTCTACACTCACTAGCTGGGGGAAGTGGAGTGAGCCAGCCCCGGTCTACTTCCCTTCCTCAGCTCCCACCCATGTCTTTCATGGGGAGGGAATTTTGGGGAAGGACTGCAGCTTGCTCCCCCACACTTATTGGCAGTGGGATGCAGCTGGGACCTAGTGAAGGGGAGTGGGCTGGGGCCAGGTTGCTCCACTTCCTGCCGTTGTCGCATGTGGGGGCAGACCCAATTCCTGCTGCTGGCACCAGGCCCTCTGCTAATGTCCCAGGCCATGTCACTCAGGGGATGAGGCTTGAGAGGTGGGAGACGTCAGCCCATTGTGCTCTCCCCAGCTCCCAGTTGCATGGCTCTGCTTCTTGCTAACGGGGTATGTCTACACTGCCACCCTAGTTCGAACTAGGGTGGCTAATGTAGGCATTCAAAGTTGCAAATGAAGCCCAGGATTTAAATATCCTGGGCTTCATTTGCATCTTGCCGGGCGCCACCATTTTAAAATCCCCCTTACTGTGGACTCCGTGACCGCGGCTACACGCGGCACAGAGTAGGTACTTCGAATTAGGATCTCTAATTCGAACTACCGTTACCCCTTGATACACTGCTAGGGCAGTCCTACTTCTTACTCCGAATCCCCTCCCCCAAGTGACACACCTGGGAGCCAAAGGAGCAGAGTGGCCTGGGCTTGGTTGCTCCACTTGCCACAGCTGGTGAGTAAGGGGGGAAGGTCCCACCAATCCCTTATTCTACATCACTGGGGGAGAGGCCTTGAGAGAAGGGGTGGAATGAGGGTGAAGAAAAGCCAGGAAGAGGTGGGGGAAGGGTTTGGGTTAAGGGGTGAAGTGGGGATATAATCCCAGGCCCTGCACACACCCCTCCAGGATCTAGTTCCATGTCCCAACTACTCTTGTTATTTTGCCACAGTGGAACAGCTTCACCAGGAGGGACGCCTACATCAGAATATGGTTAGACTGGCTCATTGGTTAAAGAACTTTCCAGAGCTGGGCAACCCTATTCAAGTCCCTTTTCCATTTTTGTCAGAGAGGAGACAATTAAACCAGGTGTCAAGTATCAGAGGGGTAGCCGTGTTAGTCTGAATCTGCAAAAGCGACGAGGAGTCCTGTGGCACCTTATAGACTAACTGAAGTGTAGGAGCATAAGCTTTCGTGGGCAAAGACCCACTTCGTCAGATGCATGCTCCTACACTTCAGTTAGTCTATAAGGTGCCACAGGACTCCTCGTCAATTAAACCAGGGTTTCCCATAGGGATGTGAACAAAGCATCACAAGAACGGGTGATGCTTGTTGGATAATGGTTAGCCATGGTTAACCGTTCTATCCAGCCCCTCCCACCCGTTCTGTCCCACTGCCAATTCCCAGCCTAAGAGCTGCAGCTCTGCATTCAAAGTATTTTAGGAGCTAGGCAGGCAGACAACCCGGCTTCTGCCAGATCCTGGGGGCTACTTCTGCTACAGCTCTGTAAAAAAGATATTTTAGAAACTGGTGGGTAGGCAGCCTGCCTTGGTTCTGGTTTGCGCCAGCTCCCAGGAGCTACCACCTACTGCCTGCT
Source organism: Pelodiscus sinensis (assembly GCF_052426305.1). Classification (NCBI taxonomy): domain Eukaryota; kingdom Metazoa; phylum Chordata; order Testudines; family Trionychidae; genus Pelodiscus; species Pelodiscus sinensis. The sequence continues at coordinate 10,622,018 of NC_143082.1, forward strand.
TGTCTGACAGGCAGCCTACCCGCCTGCTAGCTCCTAAAATGCAGGATGCTCTGCTCCTTTGAATGCAGAGCTGCAGCAGGGGTAGCCCCCGGGATCCAGCATGAGCTGGGGCTGAGCCAGGCTGCCTGCTTGCTGTCTCATAAAATACTTTGAATGCAGAGCCACAGTGTGGATAGCTTCCCAGACCCAGCATGAGTGGGGACTGAGCCAGGCTGTTGGCCAGCCCTCTACAAATTTACTGGTGGAGGGGAGAAGGGGAAATGCGTGTAGTTGAGCATTAATCCTGTGGTCACCAACCAGTTGATTATGATCAACTGGTCAATTGCGGGGTCACAGCCAGCTGATTGCGAGGTGATCTCAGTGCCCCCTTGCTTTCCGTATTCCCAATGAGGATCCTATGCTGGCACTACAACCTCCTGTGAAAGTGGAGCTAACTCCGGCTTCCTGCAGCATGGGGAGGAAGTCCTGCAACTGCACGCCAGTTCTGGTTTCTCAGGAAGCACACATGCCGCTCCTTGCCTCTCCACCACAGCGAGTGTGCTTCCTGAGAAGCTGGGTCTGGTGCACAGCTGTGGGACAAAATCCACTAACCCTGGAACCCCAGAAGAGTTAATCTGGCCTGAGGCCTTGAACCTCAGTCCTACCTACCCTCCCATCACCATGGGGATGGTGTGCCAGCAGAGTGAGGTGTGTCAGTTGGGGTTACATCTGTGAGGCTTGGGGGTTTTTGGAGGGGTTTTTTTGTATCTCACTGGTGTGATCCCCAACTGATTTTTCTGTGGGTCACTGGCTCCTGACCCAAAACAGGTTTCCCACCTCTTCCATAAAAAAAGACAATGCTCAAACATTTTGGACATAATATTTTATTTAAAAACAAAGCCTGGACAACAAGCCCCTAATTGGGTCCAAGTCCCCATCTGGCCACGGCATCATAATAGTCCTGCACCCCCACAAAGCCCCCAACCCTGAGCCTATCATACACTTGAACCCCCTGCCCTGAGCCCCTCACATCCCCAAACTCCTGCACCCCCACATCTCCAGTTATGCCACAACACTTCTGCTCCATCCACACACTGCAAATCTATGTCCTGAGCCCATCATACTCCCAACCCCTTTGTCCTGAGCCCCATCATACATCCCAATCCAAACTCCTGCATCCTCACATCCACAAACCTGCAGCTTGCTCAGCACCCCAATCCTTCCCCCCCCCCCCCCCCCGTGCCAATCTAGACGCTCTTTTCCGCAAATGCTTTTAATGGAAAACTTTTCCGTTAAAAGCATTTGCGGAAAATCATGCCAGTCTAGATGTAGCCCAGCAGACTATTCAAGAGTTCCTTTTTCTAATCAGAGGTCGTGTCAGGTGGGAAAAAATCTTCTTGCTGCAAATGAGGTCTTTAAGTCTCAGGAACAAAGGTGAACATATTAGCAGGGCACAAAACTGCTGTAGGAGCATAATTAGCAGCATTGCTGTATGCAAAGAGGAGAGTTGGGACCTGACCAAGCTAACAATGGTGTGGAAGAAATAGTCACATCAGTGGTTGGGGCGTTCTGTTACTCTTGCATTTCTTATAAGCTGCAGCCACAGAGCTATGCCAAAACATACTCACTCCACATTAGTGGACTCTAGCTTGAGACAAGTATTATGTTGATGTTCTAATGAAAATTTCTTGGCTGCATTTTCTTCAGGAGATGCTATCCCAACATCTTTAACTATAGAAGATATTGCTGCTGCCCCCAAAATCAAGCATGCCCTTTTCCTGCATAGAAATGGGTTTTAGTAGGTTGCATTTTTTTCAAAGCACTTTACTAACTAGCTCCTTTTTCCTTCAGTGCCCAGGAGGGATGTATATAGATGGAATATAATGATGGTACAGAGAGGTGAAGTGACTGGACTTGACCATTCATTATCAGTGGGAAATAGGTCAATGGAGGGATGATAGAGAACTTTCTGGGTGTCTGGCTGGTGAGTCTTGCCCACATGCTCAGGGTTTAGCTGATCGCCATATTTGGGGTCAGGAAGGAATTTTCCTCCAGGGTAGATTGGCAGAGGCCCTGGAGGTTTTTCGCCTTCCTCTGTAGCATGGGGCACAGATCACAGCTGGAGGATTCTCTGCATCTTGGGGTCTTCAAACTATTTGAAGGCTTCAATATGTAGCCCTTCTGCCGGGTAGGCCTGGCAGGAACCAGGGCTGGGTTCAATATCTTGGGGTCAATCTCACAAAGAACCGGCTCGAGCCCCCACCCAGTGATCTGGGAAATTCACGCACCCCTGGGCGCCTCTGAGAGGCAATGCTTCCCCACTCGCAAGCACTGAGTCTGAGTGTAGGAAAAGAACATTTAATGAAACAGAGGAAGAATTCATACAGCATTAGCTTGGGGAAAACACCACAAACAGAGTTCATAACCCAAACATGAGCCCCCACCCCGGCCAAGATTCGCCCGAAGTCCACCGACTCCCCACAAGTCTCTGTCCCCACAAGTCTCTGTGCCACCCAGAGTCCCAAGGTTCACCCGCAGGGTTTCACCTCCCAACCTGGGTAGAGATGGGGGTGGGGAGATAGATAGGGGGCACCTTATACAAAACTCCGCTATGCTTCACCAGCTGTCTCGTCCCACACCTCTGGACGCTCCGCTGGGCACCTGTCGCCGCTCCTCGCCTGCCGCCGCTCCATGCCACGCCGCTAATGGCCGCTCCTCGCCTGCCGCCGCTCCATGCCACGCCACTAATGGCCGCTCCTTGTCCACCGTCGCACCACACCACAGATGGCCGCTCTTCGCCTGCCACCGCGCCACGCCACGCCACGCCGCTAGTCGCCGCTCCTCGCCTGCTGCCACTCTACTGGCTGCAGTAGGTCTGGCTCTCAGCCAAACCAGTGATTTCAGCTCAGTGATTTCAACTCTCAGCCAAACCAGTGATTTCAGCTCTCAAATGAATCCAGCTTTCACTGGACTAGCAAACAAAAAGACTCCTCAGGGAGTCTGCTTTAGGTCTGTCCTTAAAACAAAGGGGGAAAGGTGCAGGCTGGGCCAGTCTTACAGCTCACACCTGGTAGGTGTGAAGCAGGCTGACTCAAGTCCTTTAACCCTTTCCCCCAGCTCTGTTCACTCAACTCTGGAAGGGGGGAGGCTTGTTCTTCCGAGACCTCTTACCATGATGGTGGTGTCTCTCCTGCAAGCACTGGTGGCACGTTTGACAGTTCCCACATTTAGGGGTAGCATGATTAGTGACCCCCACAACAGTCCCAAATTATATACAATTCTCCACATTCCATTCCAACACTGACCCTCCATCAGCCCTGGCTGAATGGGATTTACATAGCCACACCTTGGATTCTCTCCTGAGCAGTATTTACATGTCAACAGTTAACAGTTAATTACCTTGTAGAGCTAAACAACTGTAGTGGGCACACCCACCCCTCCTTTCAGCTGGCTGACAGCAAGCAGCAGTTCAGCCCCTGCTTACAAATATGTGAGATATAGGTGAGAGGATTATTCTAGCGGTGGGTGGGTGAGATTCTGTGGCCTGCACTGTGAAGGGGGTCAGACTAGATGATCATAATGGTCCCTTCTGACCTTTGAGTCTATGAGTCAATGAGTAACTGAGATTAGTGGGTGTGCTGCATATATGACCCTTCATCTTATTGGGCTACTAAATTGTTGTAACCAAGACAGTCTCCTGGGATAGGGTAGTTTTGCTAAGTGTGCTTGTGTACCAATAATTTGTGGGGTGTGCTGACTGAATCGTAGCACTTGGATTGGCTGAAGAAGGAGCACAAGGATCTTACAGTCAGTATTGTGTGCAATAAGCAAGCACCTTGCCTCACATGCCCTTGTTTTATATGCCTGTCACCTCAGTAATATTGGCAAGAAAAAAAATGTGTACTGAAACCAGTGGAACCTGGCAACCCTGCACCTAGACAATGGTACACAAAATATCTCAGAGCCACATATAGAACCTCAGTGGGCTGCAGGTGTCCACCGCTGGCTTAAGATCTTGCAGTGAATGAGTGCAGAGCCGAAAGAGTTCAGGAGTGCTGGCGTTTAGTATTTTCTGCTACTTGCTGTGTCATTCTGTCTCAACATTTTCCTCTTTAAAGTAATTCCTAAGCAGAAACCAATTTTAACATGTAAATACAGATATTGATTTAAAGAGCCAAGTATCAGAGGGGTAGCCGTGTTAGTCTGAATCTGCAAAAGCGACGAGGAGTCCTGTGGCACCTTATAGACTAACTGAAGATTTAAAGAGCATTTACATCAGTTTTCTTCAGTGTGAGCCAAAATCCACTATTTCTGTCATGTGCCAGTAGCCTGAATATTATATTTTGGAGCTCACAACTGTTTAAATACACACTCTGAACTACAACAACTTCCTGTTTATCTTCCTGTTGATCTAAGCCTTTTTTACATGTGGTTGTTTTTTTAGATGGTCTAATCATATGATCCAGGAGACACTTTAGACTGTTTGAAAATACCATGGATTTTGTTAACAAGGGTTCTTACAGGATCCTTCAGTATGAAGACTGCTACATAAGCAAAGTCTTTTCACTTCCATGAGAACATCCAATTATTAATGTGCAGGCTGCTAGAAGCCAACTTTTGATGTCTGGCAGATAGAAAATCAGATCATTGCCCTGATTTCACAACACTTTAGTTGTCACATCTCTTAAATACATGCAGGGAGGCCATGCTGTACATAGGGATCTCGCTGCATGTCCAGGGAATGGTGAACACTGTCAGAACTTTCCCTCTACCAGTGATACCACAGCATCCAGCCTGGGCAGTGAAATCTGGGAGAAATAATTTGCTGAAGAAAAACAGAATCACAGGGCTGGAAGAGACCTTAGAAGGCCATCAAGTCCAGCCCCATGCCCAAGGCAGGACCAATCCAAATTAAATCAACCCAGCCAGGACTTTGTCAAGCCAGGACTTAAACACCTCTAGGGATGGAGACTCCACTACTTCCCTAGATAACCCATTCCAGTGCTTCACCACCCTCCTAGTAAAATAGTTTTTCCTAATATCCAACCTGGACCTCTCCCACCGCAACTTGAGACCATTATTCCTTGTTCTGCCATCCATCACTACTGTGAATAGCCTTTCTCCAGCCTGTTTGGAACCTCCCTTCAGGAAGTTGAAGGCTGCTATCAAATCTCCCCTCACTCTTCGCTTCTGCAGACTAAATAGACCTAACTCCCTCAGCCTCTCCTCATAGGTCATATGCTCCAGCCCCATAATCATTTTGGTTGCCCTCCGCTGGACTCTCTCCAATGCGTCCACAACCTTTCTGTAACTGGGGGCCCAGATCTGGACACAATACTCCAGATGTGTGTCAGCCGACGGTCAGGGCAGTGTGTGTTTGTGTATGTTTCCGAGAAAACGTCTAACGTTCGTGTCTTTACTGCTAGGACCGGGGTCCCGTCGCAGAGGGTGGCCAGCAGGCCAACAGACGCCCCGTTATATAGGAAGAGCTTATTACACCTTAGATTTTAGCTGCTAGAACACAGGGGTTCCTTCGCAGAGGGCAGCCTAGGAAAGGCTGAAAAGGTGCCCCAACGGATCTTGTCACCTGGGAGTGACACAGATCCAAACGCCCAAGCTCTTCCTATGCCTGTCCCTTTATGACCGGCTGAAGTTCTTTTAAATTGTGCTTGGTTCTATTACAGCAACTGAAGGAGTCAGGTTAAAGCTTAAACAGTTACAGGTTTATTAAAAGACTTATAAAAGCATATGGTTACAATGGCTATTGCTCTCTTTCTTAACTGTTAACAAATACAGATTTTAAAAATGGTTACAAAGAAAATAAAGATAGAAAATAGAAATAATGGTACCAAGTGACAGCTTAATCTTTAAAGAGCTCTAAGTCTATGTGTACACTTAAGACAAAGGACCACATCCAGGTACAATTTTTACCCCTTTCTGTGCCTCTCGACTCCAGCGTGTCAGGCCAGGGCCGGTCTCTCAAATCCTAGGAAAGACGAATACGAGGTGGGCGTCCCCTCTGGAACCTTGGGAGATCAAACACCTAATCCGACCAGCAGATAGATGGTAGATTGACACTCAGAGAAAATGTGCTGCTGGACCCATCTATATACCTCTGGGGGCCCGTATCCTCTTTCTTATCTAAGATGCCGAATTGTACTGGTCCGTTTTGTGGCGCCAGTTCTTACAAGCAAGTTTCAAGTTAATTTACACTTGCAAGAGAGATAACTAAATTGTGAGTACTAGACATTTTTTTTTACTGGGCGAGAGATTCCTCCCCCCGCGGACGGCTGTGTGTTTGTATCAATATGGGTTAAGTCAAGGACACTCCTTGGCAGCCTCTTGGTCAGCAATTGGCATATCTCTGTTTACAGCCATTCACGGTCACACAGCCTGGGCCTTCTGCTCTGTGTGCCCTGTATGCTCCAGGCAAGCAAAAATGGATGTTACAGGGGGTTTCCTGTCTGGCTACAATGTGGCCTCACAAGAGCCGAGTAAAGAGGAATAATCACATCTCTGGATCAACTGGCAATGCTCCTCTTAATGCAACCGAGTATGCCAATAGCCTTCTTGGCTACAAGGGCACACTGTTGACTGATGTCCAGCTTCTCATCCACTGTAATCCCCAGGTCCTTTTCTACAGAACTGCTACTTAGCCAGTTGGTCTCCAGCCTGTAATAATGCCTGGGATTCTTCCTTCCCAAGTGCAGGGCTCTACACTTGTCCTTGTTGAACCTCATCAGATTTCTTGTGGCCCAACTTGTCTAAGTCACTCTGGACTCTCTCCCTTCCCTCCAGCATGTCTACCTCTCCCCACTAGCTTAGTGTCATTCGCAAACTTGCTGAGGGTGCAATCCATCCCCTCATCCAGGTCATTCATTAATAAAGATGTTGAACAAAACCAGTCCCAGAACCAAACGTTGGGGCACTCGGCTAGAAACCAGCCGCCATTCTGATATCAACCCACTGGGCCAGACCTTCCAGCCAGCTTTCTATCCATCTTAGCATCCATTTATCCAATCCACATTCCCTTAACTTGCTTGCAAGAACGTTGCAGGGGAGCTGTAGGTGCCAGAGAACCCAGGAAAAACTGATGTGGGAGCATATCTCCATACTCCAAGTCCTGCATGAGACGCTGGTCCAAAAGGTCCGGGAGGACACACAGTGGCAGAGAGAGACCTGGATGGAGTTGCTATAGCAGGGATGCAACATGTGCATGGCCATGCAGGCTCTCTTCACCCACCCGTAGCCAGCTCATGCTGCTGCTGCTGCTGCTCCTGCTCCTGCCCCAGTTCCTGGTCCTGCCCCTTCTTCCACACCAGCCCCTGCCCCTCCTCCCATGCCTGACCCTGCTCCGGCCCCTCCTCTTGCTTCTGCCCCAGCCTCCCTGCCTCTGCTATGGTCGCTGAAGTCCCCACACATGACACAGAGGAACCATCAGATCCAGGCATCACTCCCAGCCCCAGCCCTGAGCCTCTCCTCTCCCCTCCAAGGTTTTCATCCTCCCCTTCCTCCCTCCCCATTTCCAGGTTCTTTCCTTGGTCCTTCCACAGTTATTTCTACCCCAAATAAATAACCAGACACTTCATTTTTTAGATCATTGAATGTCTCCTGGTTAAGCCAAGGTGGTCTCTTGCCATACTTCCTCTCTTTCCTACCAAATTGCTCTTGTGCCCTTAATGTGTCTTTGAAAAACTGCTAACTGTCTTCAGTTGTTTATCCTTAGACTTGCTTCCCATGAGATCTTACTTACCAACTTCCTGAGTTTGCTAAAGTCTGCCTTCTTGAAACCCATTGTATTTAGTTTTCTGTTCTCCTTTCTACCCAGAGCAGGGCTTAGGGAAAATTGCACCCTGGGCAAACTTGTATTTTGGTGCTCTCCCATCACTCCTGGTCTCCAACCAGGGGTGCCATTTCAGATTTTGGTGCGGGGGTAGGAGAGGAGAGAATGAAAGCATGGATGGGGGCAAACTGAAGACTGAGGCTTCAGCAGTGTTACTGAGCATATTCAGTACAAGCCATGCACCAATGGGGAGGGGGGGAAACAACCCCATCTGCCCTCCTCCCCATTCATGCATTATCTCTATTCAGGGGCTACCAAGGTCCTGGAAAACTCTACTTTTTTATATGGGAATTAGATACAGGAGCACTGTTTTCTTCCCTCCTCTCCCCCCCCCCCCACCCAATCTTTTAAGTGAAGCACATCATGTTTTCATGATGATCTAATGATCCTCTGGAATGCCAGCCTTTTGTTATTCTTAGTCACCCTGATTTCCTCTTTTTATAACAAACTCCCTGCCCCAAAGGCAAAGCTGCAAGTAGCTCAAACTCTGTTGCATTTAAGAACAGCTTCTGGAGCCAGGTCGTGCAGCTTTAAGCAGATCTCAAGTATGAAATCCAGGGAGTTCAAACTACTGCCCCCCAGACATTCATAAATGGCATCCTTGCCTCCAGTGACTCCTTGGGCTTCTCTCACCCCATCATCTCTGAGTCCTTCTACCTTCCCCAGTGTTTAGTTTGTATTGAAAGAGATGCCAGAGCTCAGCTCTAGCACAAATTAACTTGCTGGGCAACTTGATACCAGTGTGGCCAGGCACTCAGCTCTGAAGGTAACGTCACTGCCAGCAGCAGTGCAGAAGTAAGGGTGGTATAGTATGTGGTGTATTGCCACCCTTCTGCACTGCTGCAGTGGCTTTGGGACCTCATGCATGGCATGTGGCTCAAGGTGGGCTTTGCACTATCACACAGGAGCTGCATCTTGCCACAACCCACCGCCCTCTGGCTACACCTGGCTTGGGAGAAGTGTCATTTCAGATTTGGGGGAGGACAACTTTTTACCATGAATCCAGCGGATACTTAGGGCCCTGAAAACTCTAGCTGGGTGAGGTAATAGCTTTCATTGGACCACACATGGCTGGTAAATGGGTTTAAAGAAGGTCACAGCAGATAGGCATATACACCAGTGTTCCCAGAGTGGCAGCACAGCTTCACAGGTGATTAATCAGCCCTGCCCCGTCAGAGGCTCAGGGCTCTGTGCATGGAGCTCACAGACTGGGCAGGGCTGATTAATCACCAGTGAAGCTGTGCTGCAGCCCAGATTAGAGGGAACACTGGACTCCACCCACTCTTGTTCAGATGGGGGCGAAGGGAGGCAGCTGATCTCAGTCACACTCAGTCTCCTGCACCCACCTGCCTGACTTTGGACCAAAGGAGTGAAGCTTACTGGTGCAGGTGCTGTTTGTTTCCTTCTCCTGCTCTGGCCCCAGGCTGCCTCCAGAAAACAGGAGAGAGCTCAGCAGGAGAGTCCTGACAGAAAACTGGGCAGGGGTAGGGTGTGTGTGAGTAATGTGACCCTACTGCATGCCCTCCAATGTGCCATCTCTCTTCAGGGAAAGGGATGGGATGGGAGCAGGTTACCATGCTGTTCACTGTGGAGAGATAAATGTGGGCTCCAGTCTTGCTGGCAGTGCCTGGGAAAATTGCAAGCCCTTTCCTGGACAAGTGGGATTCGTAACATAAGAACATAAGAATGGTCATACTGGGTCAGACCAAAGGTCCATCTAGCCCAGTATCCTGTCAGCTGACAGTGGCCAATACCAGATGCCCCAGAGGGAGGGATCCCTCCCCTATCTCCCACTTGCAGAGAAAGAGAGGCTAGGGACACCATTCCTACCCATCCTGGCTAATAGCCATTGATGGACCTAACCTCCATGAATCTAGCTAGCTCTTTTTTGAACCCTGTTAAAATTCTAGGGAGGAAGGGGAAGAGAAAGGAGGTAGACCTGGATCTGCTCTATGCTAACACACAACACGATAGCAGGGCTGCTCTAAGCCCTTACCCAGCTGGAACACAAAGAGACAAGCAGTGCGTGTGCGCGCGCATACACACACACACACATACACACACACACACACACACATACTTTCTCTCTCTCTCTCTCTAAATTCTCCCTCTTCTGCATCAACCTCAACCACTCATCCCTAGCCTCTTCTAGTACAGCCTATCACACCTACTTCCCACATGGTCTTCTGTCTCAGGAGTGTGGGAGCCTCCCCCAGGCCTCCGGACACCGACCCCTGCTGGTCCCACCAGAGGAGTTAGCTGATAGAGTGAATGCCTCAACGAGAGAGGGTAGTGTATCCCCTCCTTAAACCCAGCTTGCTGGCTGTAGATAAGGTCCTGTAGGACGAATCACATGTGCCCCCATCAGCACGTCACTCTGGGCTACAGCCCAAGTCAAGGATCAGCAGTGTTTCTACCATTCATTAGGATCATGAATTCTACCAGTTCATGATTGCTTTTATCTAAGCTGCCTTCCACTTTCAAATGCTCAACCAATTCCTCTCTATTTGTCAAAATCAATGGCCTGTTTTATCAGCATGCACATGTACAGAGAAGTCTACCTTAGCTTTGGATCTGGTAGAAAAGGTTTAGTGATTTTAGATCATAGGACTGCAAGACAGGACCCATTCGGCACTATTAAAAGAAGCAGATAAGGATCATATTTTAGCAATGAGAGAGGAAGAGTAGATTGTACTATCCTATGATCCTTATCTGCTTCTTTTAACTATCCAATTTTTAGGTGCTTATGGATTACCAGTTTTGCCTGTTTGGTTTTCCGTTTGATATTTACATACTCTCTGCTTCTTGTTTTCCACCTCTTTTTCCATTTTTTCCTTCCCCCTCTCCCTTATCCCCTATTTATTTTCGTTCTGGACATCCTAAAATCAAAATTTGGGTCATCTGAAGAAGTGGGCTGTGCCCACGAAAGTTCATGATACCATCTACATGTTTTGTTAGTCTATAAAGTGCTACCAGACTATATGTTGTTATATATATACAATATAATCAAATGGTTCCTGTCTATACTGTATTTATCTCTCTTTGAAGTGTATAGCAAATCATCTGAGAATGATGTCCATTATCTTATGCTTGTCAGTATAGCTAATTACCGGTGATCATAGAATTATAGAGCTGGAAGAGACCTCAGGAGGTCATCAAGTCCAGACTCCTGCCCAAGGCAGGACCAATCCCAACTAAATCAACCCAACAATGGCTTTGTCAAGTTGAGACTTAAAAACCACTAGGGATGGAGATACCACCACCTCCCTAGGTAACCCATTCCAGTACTTCACCACCCTCCTAGTGAAATAGTTTTTCCTAATATCCAACCTAGACCTCCCCCACTGTAACTTGAGACCATTGCTCCTTGTTCTGCCATCCGTCACTATTGTGAACAGCCTTTCTCCATCCTCTTTGGAACCTTCCTTCAGGAAGTTGAAGGCTGCTATCAAATCCCCCCTCACTCTTCTCTTCTGAAGACTAAACAAACCTAAATTCCTCAGCCTCTCCTCATTGGTCATGTGCTCCAGCCCCCTAATCATTTTGGTCACCTTTCACAGGACCCTCTCCAATGTGTCCACATCCTTTCTATAGTGGGGGCCCCAGAACTGGACACAATATTCCAGATGTGGCCTCACCAGAGCTGAATGAAGGGGAATAATCACTTCTCTAGATCTGCTGGCAATGCTCCTCCTAATGCAACCTAATATGCCATTAGCCTTCTTGGCTACAAGGGCACACTGTTCACTCATATCCAGCTTCTCATCCACTGTAATCCCCAGGTCCTTTTCTGTAGAACTGCTACTTAGCCAGTCGGTCCCTAGCCTGTAACAATGCTTGGAATTCTTCCATCCCAAGTGCAAGACTCTGCATTTGTCCTTGTTGAACCTCATCAGATTTCTTTTGGCCCAATCATCTAATCTGCCAAGGTCACTCTGGACCCTATCTCTGCCCTCCAGCGTATCTACCTCTCCCCCTAGCTTAGTGTCAGCTGCAAACTTGCTGAGGGTACAATCCATCCACTCATCCAGGTCATTAATAAAGATGTTGAACAAAACTGGTCCTAGAACCAATCCTTGAGGCTCTCCACTAGAAACCGACTGCCAACCTGACATAGAGTCATTGATCCCTACCTGTTGGGCCTGACAGACTAGCCAGTTTTCTATCCATCTTACAGTCCATTTATCCAATCCATACTTCCTTAACTTGCTGGCAAGAATATTGTGGGAGATCATATCAAAACTTTGCTAAAGTCCAGGTATATCATATCCATTGACTTTCTCATATCCACAGAGCCAATTACCTCATCATAGAAGCTAATCAGATTGTTCAGGCATGACTTGACTTGGGATTGATCTGGGGCTGGACTTGATGGCCTTCTAAGGTCTCTTCCAGCTCTATGATTCTATGATTCTATGACTTGTCCTTTGTAAATCTATGTTGACTATTCCTGATCACTTTCCCCTCTTTTAAGTGCTTCAAAATGGATTCCTTGATGATCCCCTGCATGATTTTTCCAGGGACTGAGGTAAGGCTAACTGGTCTGTAGCTCCCTGGATTGGCCTTCTTCCCTTTTTAAAAGATGGGCACTATATTTGCCTTTTTCCAGTCATCTCTCCCGATCTCCACGAGTTTTCAAAGATAATGGCCAACAGCATTTGCCAACACCCTCAGTACCCTTGGATGCATTAAATCTGGACCTATGGATTTGTGTATATTTAGCTTTTCTAAATAGTTCCTAACCTGTTCTTTCCTCACCAAGGGCTGTCCACCTCTTTCCAATATTGTGTTGCTGAGTGCATTAGTCTGGGAGCTGACCTTATCTATGAAGACAAAGGCAAAGAAAGCATTGAGTACTTCAGCTTTTCCCACATCATCTGTCACTAGGTTACCTCCCTCATCCAGTAAGGGCCCTGTGACCTCTCTGATCACCCTCTTATTGCTAACACGCCTGTAGAAAGCTTTCTTGTTACCCTTCACAATTCTTGCTAGCTGCAATTCCAATTGCGCTTTCGCCTTCCTGCTCTGGAGATAGGTCTGTTTGGAAGTCACCATGATTGCCTATTGTTTTACCCAAGACTGAATAGTCAATAGGCTACTGGAAAACTGTATAAAGACCCTTTTAGACCTGATTCTTTTTATCTCATCTCTGCTTAGATACTCAATGGGGAAAGCTTCAAGTCCCAAGATTGTGATCCTGGAATATCCTGGTACCCTTAAAATGGACACTGTAGACTGATTCTGTAGGAGCAATCTTTTAACTGATACTTTTCTAATAAATATTAGTTTAGTTAGCTATCGGCATGTTTTGGGAGGAAATATTTATTAATCAGAGGAGTAGTGTGTCCGACCCTATGGGATTGGTAGAACTTTCTTATGTGATTAATAAGATCTTTGGTAATCCTCATCACATTTGACTTGGGTGTCTGGATGGTGGCCTAATGATGGGTTGCTTTAAGGGAACTGTCTTGTTAGCTTCAGGGTAACCAGTAAGGTATCATAGAGGCTATTCTGTGTTCACCTGGTAAATCTAAATATTGGAATAGTCACCCATTCCTTATGGCCCCAGTTGAGCAACTTCTACTGGCTCACCTGGGCGCTGGTCACCTATGAATAATATTAATCTTGCCAACTTCTTAATGAGTACTATTTGAAGTTTGTAGGCTCAGTATTCGTAAAATGCGCTGAGATACTTGTTTGCAAGGCGCGTAGTATTGATATTGTCTTTTCCACTTGAAACTTTGATGCAAATGTGTTTAATTTGAAGAAATTTGTTAAAGTTTGATTGTATGATCTTGTTTCTGGGGAAAACCCCCCCAGGCTACGTCTACGCTGGCATGATCTTGCGCAAAACCTCTTTAGCGCAAGAGTGCTTGCATTGAAGTGGTTGTGCAAGAGAGCATCTACACTGGCATGTGCTTTTGCACAATAGCATCCATGCCAGTGTAGCTGAGACAAAATACAGGACTATGTAGCACTTTAAAGACTAACAAGATGGTTTATTAGATAATGGTTTATTAGTGTAGATGCTCTCTTGCGCAAGAAAGCTCTGATGGCCATTTTAACCATAGGGCTTTCTTGAGCAAGAAATTCATGTTGCCTGTCCACACTGGCCTCTTGCGCAAGAACAGTTGCGCAAAAGGGCTTATTCCTGAGCGGGAGCATCATAGTGCTTGCGCAAGAAGCCCTGATTTCATACAGTAGAATGTCAGTTTACTTGCGCAAGAACACGCGGCCAGTGTAGACAGGAAGCACGTTTTTGTGCAAGAGCGGCCGCTTTGGCGCAAGATCGCACCAGTGTAGACACAGCCCCACTCTATAGGCCCTAGTATTTACAAAAATGAATTACCTGCTAGTGGTAACAGAGCAGAAGACATATTCAAAATACAGAATTATATTTCAACTTTATTGAGAAGCCTATGTCTCTGTAGCAACAGCCTGGTTCTGTAGCAATTACAAAAGACAAATAAAACAAAAGAAATTGTATCAAAAGTACCTTCAGTGCAGTTGAGCGGATATGTCTGGTGCTTAGGTTTAACCTTCTATCATCTTTCAGTAAATATGAGCTCCCTGCCATTTAACGCCCCCCGGCTACTCTGTTGGCCTTTACTAGTGCTAATTTACCCTTCTATAATGGGAGCATTTTGTTGTGCAGATTGTTGTTTCAAATCTGATTTAAATTGACGAGCCTGAATTCTCAAAGGGGCTTTGGCATCGCAATCCTGAGCAACATGGGGCCCATGAAGCCCCAGAAACAAGACCGAGTTCCAAGCTTGACTTAGGTGCCAAGGCACTATATATGTCAGGGTGGGTAACCTCAGGCCCAGCAGCCAGATGTGGACCCTGGCTTGCCTGGATCTGCCCCTCCCCACAGCACTGGGGAGCCTGCACTGGTTCACCAGCCCCTCCTCCTCTGCCATGGGACTGGAGCACACAAAATCTACTAGGCTAGGCCCCCCCTTCGTCTCTGATGGGCGAGGGGAATGTGGGGAGTGTCTTTCTCCTTCTCAGCTGGGGGGACATGTCAGTGAGCTGGGGGGGCATGTCAGTGAGGCGGCCCCCAACTGATTTTTCTGAGAGTCAGTAAAATTCACCACCCCTACATGACAATCAGGGAATAATCAGTGCATAGAACGGGATCCACAGAAGCTAGCAGGATAGCCAGTGAGAAATGCTGATCAAAGCTCTCTAAAAACTGGATTGAGAGGCACCTGACTGGTATATGGACAAATCTGACACCAAAGTTAGGATATGCTATGGATGCTCAGTAAGTTTTTCGTGTTACCCTTATCAACCCATCAAGGCAATTTAGCTGTGCAACTAATTTCTAAATAAGTAGTGTTGACATATTACAAGGCTGCTTTCTAGAGATAAATGGGAATAGATAGGAACCATGGTGCTGAAGTGCCTGTTTTTCAGTGCATAGAGTTAGTTATTTCACAGCATATCCAATGATATGGGGACGAGTAGGGTTCCAGGACAGGGGAGCTTGTATGTGCCGCAACTTCAGTTCTGAGAACCCTGCTTTCTCCAACTCTTTCCAGGTCTCTCTGGTCAGGCAGCACCCGTCTCCCAAATATCTCCAGGTTGGGTTGTAGACCTGTTGCCAAAAGTAGCCCCAGCTGGAACGATCTGCAGCCACATGCTCCAAGAAATATAAAGCACCACCCTGGGGGAAAAAAAACAACCAAAATGCTTCAGAAAAGGCAAGGGCTTTTAAAGTCATCAACAAAATCTCCCCTTCCACTTTGGAGACACAACTCTTGGATCAAACTCCCCATATTTTGGCCATCTTTGGTTCAGGCTCTCTTCTAAGGGTGTGTCTATACTGCAGGACTTAATTTGAAATAAGCTATGCAAATTGAGCTATGTCAATTGCATATCTTATTTTGAAATAGGGAAACATCTACACAGCATTTATTGAAATAGAGCACTCTTACTCCTCATACAATGGAGTCAGAGTGAAAAGTCCTCCAGCTTGACAGTATTTTTGAAATAACTGCCTGCTGTCTAGATGTGGACAAAGTTATTTCGGAATAGCACTAGTTATTTCGAAATAGTGTTGCAGTGTAGATGTACCCTAACTATTATGTCTTCAGGAACTGCTACCCAATATCAATTATCCATGGAGGCGTTTCAGCATTCCACCATCTTTCCATTCTGTCTTATTTCACTCCTATAAGATTTAAAAATACTATTTGGGGAAGCTACATAATCACAGTAAGGTTTGAGTTCCAAGTGGAAGAGGAAGGATATGTTGATACACATCCCCGTATCATTGGATATTTTGTGACTGGGGGTCAGGACTCACGGATTCTGTTCCCAGCTCTGCCACTACTACCTTATGTTCCCTTGAGTAAATCATGTAACTACCTGTATTTCAGTTTTTCCATCTATGAAATGGGGAGGATCCGAACACTGAACATACCTACCAAGTGGTGATGGTTAATTCACTGATGTTTATATAGCACATTGAGGTAGGTGCCACTAGACAAGGTTCAGATGTTCACTTCACTAGTAGTTTTATGACATGCGCAGCTGATTCATTGAATCCACTGCTAGAGAGCAGATCTGGTGCAGCCTATTTCAGTAATTAAAAACACCGCATCAGTAGCAGAACTAGTGCTGAGAGCAAACGTATTCAGAACATTCAAGGCCATTTTTGGTGAGGCTGATGTAGGAGTTATGGATTCTAATTTGAACATTTCCCCCCTTTGTGGCAAAATTGCTGTATACGTTTTTTCCCCACCTTGTAGTTGAGCTCTAAAGAGAAAACAAAATGTTGTGGATTCACTGTGTGGACACTCACGAGTAGCTTTTTTTCAGTTGAGCCTGAGCCTGTTCCCAAGTGGTATAAGATAAGCCAGTGGTTTTTAAACTTTTAAAATTTGTGGACCCGAAAATATTTTGAATGGAGCTGTGAACCCTTTTAGAAATCTTAGACATAGTCTGTGGACCACAGGTAGAAAACCACTTGGTTAAGTAAAAAAAGGCACTCTTACACTAGAATAAGACTGCTTTACAGGTATGACTATCTGCTTAAGTGTCAGAGGGGTAGCTGTGTTAGTCTGCAGCTGCAAAAATGAGGAGTTCTGTGGTATCTTAGGCTGTGTCTAGACAGTAGAGCTATTTTGGGATACTGGAAGTATCCCGAAATAGCAATTCCATGTCTTTAAATGTTCCTGTTATTTCGAAATACCTTTTGAAATAATGGGGATGCTATTCCGGCATCCCTGTAACCCCCTCCAGCTTCACAGTATTTTGATACTATTTCAAAATAACTGCCTGTTGTGTAGACGTTATTTCAGAATAGCGCTAGCTATTTCGAAATAATGTTGCAGTGTAGGCATACTATTAGAGATTAATATATTTATTTTGTGGGTAAAACCCCCCTTTGTCAGCTGTATGGAATGGAAATTACAGAGGCAGGCATAAATATACTAGCATGTAAAAAGAAGGGAGTTACTATACCAAATGGAGGACCAGTGCTAAGGTGGTCAATTCAGTCAGGGTGAGTATGGCCCACTCCCAACAGTTGATGAGGAGCAGGAGTGGCCTGAGTCGGGCTGCGGCAGCTGGTGCCCCAGGTAGAACGCGTGATTGGCGCCCCTGCCTGCACGGCTGTCAATGGAGTAATGTCATCATCGGGCACCCTGTGACGTCATCATTGGGCGCCCCGTTGAAGGTGGTGCCCTAGGTGACAGCCAAGTCGGCCTATAGTCACGGGCTGCCCCTGATGAGGAGGTGTGAATCCCAAGAAAGGGAAAATTGTTTTTGTAGTGAGACAGCCATTCCCAGTCTCTATTCAGACCCAGATTAATAGTGTCAAGTTTACAAATTAATTGCAGCTCTGCAGTTTCTCTTTGAAGTATGTTTTTTATTTTTTTTTTAATTGAAGGATGGCCACTTTTAAATCTGTGACTGAGTGTCCAGAGATCCATCTCTTGGTATTCACTCCTCCTCATCGACTCTCCATTCATTACTCTACGCTCAACAGATGTGTCCATTCCAATGTTGCCATGATGTCCCCATTGCCTGCTTGAGAGTCCCTGAAATCACACACTCAGGATCTCTGTTTGAAATGAGGGTGTGCCTTCAGAATTCCTCTTGGGTGACAACGCTTTGCTGAACAGAGGTAGCGAGTACAGGAGTACTTGAAATTCTGGGCTATTGGATGCACAGTAAATATTACAGTAGGAACAGAAGGGCACCAGAACAGCTGTCCAATTTCTTTCTAACAAGTGGGTTTCATGTAACAAGGCTGCCAGCTGTTCTAGCTGTCACTATTGTACTCTCTGATAACAGAATTTAATTGCCAGAACTACAAAGGCAAGGGTCTATTTTCAATTTCCTTTCACCTTAATTAGGAAAAATAGCAAAGGCTCAGACAGGTAGAATTCCAGTCTTGGTTGCTATGTGGTCTGCTGAGTAAGAGTGAGATAGCTTTTATTTTAACGAGAAAGTTACTTGCACTTTCATTTCTATGTTTGAACAATGGCAATTTTCTAGCTATGTGTTTTGAGATTCATGGACTAGAAAGATGGCACATTTATACTTGATTCTTAAGCTGAATGAGGGATAGTGGGAGGGAAATAAAGGATAAGCTTTTCGGAAGGACCTAAATAACTTGGGTGTTTCAGTTTCTTAGTTGTTTAGGCACCTAAGACCCACTGACTCATAAGGATATTTAGGCTGTGAGGTGCCTTAGTCAGTTTTGGAAAAAGAAATTAGACTCTGATGCCACTTAGGTGCGTCTGAATATTTGACATGGAATCCATTAAGGGATATACTCGGGTAATTTGGGCATCAAATAATTTGAATGCATAACTTGTAGCATGTTTGGATGTGGATGTTTTAACTAAGCCGAACTAAACTTAAAAAGAATTTTAAGGGAACACCTGTTTGAATGTAAACACTTCCCACTAGTGCATGTAAACCAAAATTTGAATTGTCTGCCAGCAGGAGTGGAGTGGATGAGCCTGTTTGTATTATCTGCATTATTGTGATTTTTAAATTTGGTTTAATCATGGCTGAACACCTGGCAATCAGGTCTGTCTTCATTTTCTGCTCCTTATAGGAACAGGGAGAAAATGTTGTCTTGGCTTTTATTTGAATGTTAGCCACATAAAGTCAAGACATCCCAGTGATAGCTGTCTTATTATAAGTGTATGTAATAAACACTGAAATGGTGTGACACAGCAAAGGAATTAAAGGTAGCCTGCTTCTGTTTTCCTTTTACTTCTTTCTACTCAGAAAACTACTGGCCAATGTTCCTTGTAGGCTGTGCACTTGTTCAGCTGCTCAGAAGAGATTCAATTGCTGCCCAGCTGATGAGCAGACCATCCACAGCTGGGTTTGCTGTTTCTACAGATGGTGCACAGTCATATATGCTTCAGTGAGCATACAACAATTTATTCCGCACATGGGTGGGAAAAATTGAAGGGAACATTGCTGCTGGCTTCCCAACAAACACATACAAAAAATGCTTTAGGTGATGAAGAGTTGGATTGTGGCTAGACCATCATGTTGGAATTTTCAGTCTCTGCTCATAGGAGAACATGGGGACTTCTCCCTCACTGCGTCCCTGCAGTTCATGCATCCAGAGGGGGAGAGAAGGTGGGTAATGGTTTTATCCCTGCACACTAGGCCAGTCGGGGGAGAGAGGCATCTCTGGGGCAAGTGGCTCCAGACACGCTCTCATTTGGTCACTGTGCATGACACAGCTTGGCCCAAAACCAAATACTATCTCCCATAGTATGCATACTTACCAGCCTCAACACTCGCAGGACTTCTCTCAGGACCCGCTCAATGCTGTGCACCGAGCACAGCACCAAAGTGCAAACGACCACATCCATGGAGTCATCAGCTACTGGGCGTAGATCCTCAGCAGAGGCCACTATGGACCCTTCAAACTGGAGGTGGGGACTCTCGGCAATGCTCTTGAGGAGGAACTTCTCAAAGTTGGGGTTGGGGTCAGTGCATGTTACCCGGCATCTAGATGGGTAGAACTGGAAGTTGGCACCTGAGCCTGTGCCTATTTCCAGCAATCTGAGCTCCCCTGAACGTCCTGCAAACTCCATCAGGTTGCTGAACAGGTCCTGTTTCTGTTGAAAGAGCTTGCGATTGTAGGCAGTGGAGATTCTGGCCATAAAGTATGGGAAAATCTTCTTACAGAGGGGGTCCCATAAGCCCAGATACGAGAGCAGACATATAGGCAGGGTAAGAAGCTGGATGCATCCCTGGAGGAGAGGGATCAGCACCATCAGTGCAGAGAGGAGAATGCAAAAATCCTCAGTCTCAGCTGTAAACAGAACGTCAAGCCCAGTGCTGTGTCCCAGCTTTATTGAGTGTTTCCTAAACGGCGCTTTCTCTCCTGGCTAACTGGCTGAGGCTGAACTGGCTACGTCCGGCTTCTTCAGCTGGCTGCCTTCCTTATTCTGTCTTAAAGAGATAGAGCACTGTTTAGTCATAATTTTACAAGCACAACTGAAGTGAGACGCATAGGGGAGAGAAATCTATCAGTTTGCTAATGTAATATTGGGCTCAATCCTTCAAGGTCCTGGGTGCTGTGACCGGGTGAAGCAAAGCATTTAAGTATGTGATTAACTTTAAACACTGGAGAAGTATTATTGAAGCTAATGGTGCTACTTACAAGTTCAAAGCTAAGCACTCGATTAAGTGCTTTATTGGAGTGGACCAGAGCACACACCACCTTGCAGGACTTGTCCCATTGTCAGCAAGAAGCAGCAATTCCACACCTCAAGCACATTCTGGACCGGCCTGTATAGAGGGTGCTGTATTGTTGTAACACTGCCTGCATTGTGTCGGACACAGTGTGGCATAAGAACATAGTTCCACTTCCTCCACTTAGTGGGGAAGGAGAGTCCATGCAAAGTACTTCAAAAGGAAACACCAAAAATGGAGACTAACTAGCTTAATACTGCTGAAAAGGATTGGGGGGTTACAGTGGATCACAAATTGGATATGAGCCAAAAGTGTGATGCAGCTACAAAAAAAGGTAGCATGTTGGTGTGTATTCAACAAAGCGTCACATATAAGACACGGGTGGTAGTTGTCCTTCTCTACTTGATACAGGGGGCTGGATGTGGTCCCTTCCAGTCCACCATTTCATGATTCTAGACAGATCGCGTCTGTATAGGGGGTGGATTCAAAATATGTTTTTATATATGTGTTTTATATATAAATATATGTTTCATATATATAAAACCCTTGCAGAAATCTGGGGTGGTGAGAAGAATATCTGACCTCACATGTTCCCAATCCTCCCCCTATGCATTGCCTTTGATTCTATCAATATGCTAACCCTTCTAGCCCTAGGTTTATTCAATTTACAGAGGGAGGCACTGTTAGGTTAAATGACTGTTCCAAGGGCATATAGGCATTTTAGTATAGCCATCTTAGTCCCAGGATATTAGAGAGACAAAGTTTTATTGGACCAACATCAGTAGGTGAGAGAGACAGGTTTTAAAGCTACCTAGGGCTCTTCAGCTATAGAAAATGTACAGAAAGAGTGTCACAGGTAAATACAAGGTGGAATGGATTATTTAGCATAAGTCAATCAATCCATTAATACTTATGTCAAAGTACCATTCATGGTGAAGTGGCTTGCTAGCACTTCTCATGGGAGAGGTGCAACAGGCTGGCCGAGAAGCTTAAGTGGTTCTCACAGAATGTTATAATGATGCATAAATCCATGCTTTTTAGTATCTAGCAAAGATAGGAATTTAAGCTCTGTTGCAGCATGTCTAAAGCAAAATGCAGGACAATGTAGCACTTTAAAGACTAACAAGATGGTTTATTAGATGATGAGCTTTCGTGGGCCAGACCCACTTCCTCAGATCAAATCTGAGGAAGTGGGTCTGGCCCACGAAAGCTCATCATTTAATAAACCATCTTGTTAGTCTTTAAAGTGCTACATTGTCCTGCATTTTGCTTCAGCTACCCCAGACTAACATGGCTACATTTCTATCACTATTTTGCATGACTATGTTAATGATGACTCGTGATTATTAAATAACAGACTCAATTGGAATTATTGAAGCAAAGATGATCAAGGATTAGTACAATACAGAATAGACACATTACCATCATTTATTGTAAGAACTGGGTCTGTGTTGCTTCTTTGCTGTAACTGGATGGACAAAACAGTTTTCATTTCCCATCTGGGTTCCCACACCATTGTTATTACAGAGGATTTTGACAAAACACCAACCAATCAACCAACCAAACAACCAGCCAACCAAACAAACAAAAACCAACCCAAAATCGAACTCTATTTGCCAGAAGAAGTCTATGTTCTGAAATCATTTCTGTGCAATCTCAGTTAACCTAATGTATACTAATGATTCTATGATTCTATGATATGTGAAGTTATTATTATTTACAGCTGAAAGGACAACAAATTCTTAAGGATAACCCAGTGGAAAACAATGAGTAGTCCTGTAGCACCTTAAAGACTAACAAATATAAATATTTGTTATAGCGTCTAAGGCAGGGGTGGGCAAATTCTGGCCCACGGGCCGGATCCGATCTGCAGAGTTAGACCCTGGAGGCCTCCCCCCACCTCCATGTTTACCTGTGCCTCTGCAGGTATAGGAGGATCGCAGCTCTGAATTGCTGTTCACAGCCAATGCAAGTGGCAGGACGCACCACAGACCAGGATACTGCTCGCATTGGCATAGATTATTATATACAGTCTAACACAGAAAATTCCTGAATAGGATTACTTTTTGGACAAGGATCAGTGTTCTGGGCTCTAAAACTCAACATATTCTTAATATAGCAATTCTAAAGAATAGTTAATATATAAATGAATCATAAATACAAAGAAAAAGGAGTACGTGTTAATTTTTACTAACAGATAATAACAGCTCCCAACCATGTCTTTTGAGGGTGTTGTGCTGGTTTCCTTTGAGGATGGAGGCTTTGGGGTCAGATATAGAGTAATTGCTTTGTGAAAGTGTTAATCCACAAGTGATACTATGTGTGTTTATTTTTTTATTATTTTTCTGTGTGAGTTGATTTGACAATGACAGCACTTAGTATGTTTTTAGTAGGACTCAAGAATTACACCCAGGAGTTCAAAGTGCTATTAGAAATCTGTTGGATTACAATAATCTTGTCAAATAGCTCTGGATTATATAACTTGTCTAGCTATGAAACTTTTTGTAGCTTGACTATTTCCAGCAGTAAGTGACTATGGATAGGGGAACACTTTGTATCATCCTGTTGCTCCATTACACTTTCTCTTCCTGGTCCTATGTCTTTCTCTGTTCTTGTTATATGTAGTTAGGAATTTACGTGGCCCATAGGTTGGTCACTTCACCCATACAATTCAGCTGCTGGACTCCAAGGCTATGTCTAGACTGCAAGCCTCTTTCGAAAGAGGCTTTTTCGAAAGATACTTTCGAAAAAGCCTCTTTCAAAAAAGAGCGTCTAGACTGCAAAGCAGTACTTTCGAAAAAGCAAGCCGCTTTTTTGAAAGAGAGCACCCAGGCAGTCTGGATGCTCTCTTTCGAAAAAGCCCTGTTTGCATTCAAGAACGCCTTTTTTCGAAAGAGCACTTTCGAAAAAAGGAGTTCTTCCTCGTGAAATGAGGAGTACCGCCGTCGAAAGAAAAGCCACGTTCTTTCGATTTAATTTCGAAAGAACGCGGCTGTAGTCTAGACGCAGGTGAAGTTTTTTCGAAAAAAGGCTACTTTTTTTGAAAAAACCCTGCAGTCTAGACACAGCCCAAAAGTGCCTTTTACCTCATGGAGAGAAACTTCCTTTTCTTTTACTGTCAAGAGAGTTTTCTTTTTAATCCATTCCAGTGACATGAACAGCTTTCAGTATCTATGTAACATTCTCGCTAAATAATATATTGTAGTCTTCTTAGTTTTCATGGTCAAGTCTCTATGTGTTGCAGCATTTCTTCCTTGCCTACTTCTCCATTTCCACAGCCCTCCATATCAGTTTCATGACTAGTTTTTCTTGCCTTGCTGACACTAAATCATTCACAGTGGTGTCTGCCCTCTCCATTCTCCTGTATAATTTTATACGTCCATTCTCCCAATGGAGGAAAAAAAACCCAGATGTTCTGTTTGTGTCTCATATTCCCCAAAATCTCCCGGCCCTTTAGGGTTAGTGCAGGAGAGATGGTTGATAGTGTTTTGTTTATAAGCCGTCCCTTCACAAATCCTAATAGTGAGGAATTTCAAAATGATGGAAATGTGTTGACATTCTCCTATGAATGAGATTCCAAGCAGTCATGATCACCCTCTGTGATACCTATGGAATTAAACAAACTTGTCCTGTACAAACAAGACTTGAGGCTTGCATTGCTGGAGGGAACATTAGTATAAAAACTGAGGCAAATGTGCCCCCTAGTGGGAAATGGAGAAAACAACACACATAATAATTCAATGCTGATTATTTCCCCAACTTTATAAGCACATTTTGTGTATCTGTAGTGTTCACTATATGCCATATATCCAAGGGAACATAAGAAGGGCCATAATGGGTCTGACTAAAGGTCCATCTAGCCCAGTATCCTGTCTTCCAACAGTGTCCAATGCCAAAGGGAGTGAACAGAACTGGTTATTCATCAATGATCCCTCTCCTGTCACCCATTTCGAGCCTCTGACAAACAGAGTCTAGGGACACTGTTCCTACCCATCCTGGCTAATAAATTCATGTAGGATAGGTCCATCAATAATTATCTAGTTATTTTTTGAACCCTGTTACAGTCCTGGTCTTCACACATCCTCTGGCAAGGAGTTCCACAGGTTTTCCTTCCTAAACGGAGCACTTTACGTTTGTCTTTATTAAATTTCATCCTGTTTACCACTTGTTATACCTTTCCAGCAGGATTGTGAACCATTAATAACTATTCTCTGAGTACGGTTATCCAGCCAGTTATGCACCCACCTTATAGTAGCTCCATCTAAGTTGTATTTGCCTGGTATATTGATAAGAATATCATGAGAGACCGTATCAAACGCCTGACTAAAGTCTAGGTATATCACATCCACTGCTTCTCCCTTATCCACAAGATTCGTTATCGTATCAAAGAAAGCTATCAGGTTGGTTTGACATGATTTGTTCTTTACAAATCCATGCTGGCTGTTCCCTATCACCTTGCCACCTTCCAAGTGTTTACAGATGATTTCCTTAATTACTTGCTCCATTATCTTCCCTGGCACAGAAGTTAAACTAACTGGTATGTAGTTTCCCGGGTTGTTCTTACTTCCATTTTTACAAATGGGCACTATATTTGCCCTTTTCCAGTCTTCTGGAATCTCTCCTGTCTCCCGTGATTTTCCAAAGATGATAGCTAGAGGCTCAGAGACCTCCTCTATCAGCTCCTTGAGTATTCTAGGATGCATTTAATCAGAAATCAACTTTTCTAGATGATTTTTAACTTGTTCTTTTTTTATTTTATCTTCTAAACCTACCCCCTTCCCACTAGCATTCACTATGTTAGGCATTCCTTCAGACTTCTAGGTGAAGACCGAAACAAAGAAGTCATTAAGCATTTCTGCCATTTCCAAGTTTCCTGTTACTGTTTCTCCCCCCTCTCTGACCAGTGTGCCTACCCTGTCTTTGGTCTTCCTCTTGCTTCTAATGTATTTATAAAAAGTCTTCTTGTTTCCCTTTATTCCCGTAGCTAGTTTGAGCTCGTTTTGTGCCTTTGCCTTTCTAATCTTGCCCCTGAATTCCTGTGTTGTTTGCCTATATTCATTCTTTGTAATTTGTCCTACTTTCCATTTTTTATATGACTCCTTTTTTATTTTTAGATCATGCAAGATCTTGTGGTTAAGCCAAGGCGGTCTTTTGCCATATTTTCTATCTTTCCTATGCAGCGGAATAGCTTGCCTTTGGGCCCTTAACAATGTCCCTTTGAAAAACTGCCAACTCTCCTCAGTTGTTTTCCCCCTCAGTCTTGATTCCCATGGGACCTTACCTATCAGCTCTCTGAGCTTACCAAAATCCGCTTTCCCAAAATCCATTGTCTCTATTTTGTTGTTCTCCCTTCTACCCTTCCTTAGAATTGTGAACTCTATTATTTCATGATCACTTTCACCCAAGCTGCCTTCCAATTTCAAATTCTCAACCAGTTCCTCCCTATTTGTTAAGATCAAATCTAGAACAGCTTTCCCCCTTGTAGCTTTTTCAACCTTCTGAAATAAAAAGTTGTCTCCAGTGTCTTATTGGATAGTCTGTGCCCCGCTGTTTTATTTTTCCAACATATATCTGGATAGTTGAAGTCCCCCATCATCACCAAATCTTGGGCTTTGGATGATATTGTTAGTTGTTTAAAAAAAGCCTCATCCACTTCTTCCATCTGGGTAGGTGGCCTGTAGTAGACTCCTAGCATGACATCACACTTGTTTTTAATCCCTTTCAGCCTAACCCAGAGATTCTCAACACTTCTGTCTCCTATGTCCATCTTCATCTCACTCCAAGTGTGTTCCTTTTTAATATAAAAGGCAATGCCTCCTCCCTTTTTTCCCTGTCTATCCTTCCTGAGCAAGCTGTACCCTTCCATAAAAACATTCCAATCATGTGTATTATCCCACCAAGTTTCTGTGATGCCAACAATGTCATAATTGTATTTATTTATTAGCACTTCCAGTTCTTCCTGATTATTACCCATACTTCTCGCATTTGTATCTAGGCATCTAGGGGTATGTCTACACTACCCCCCTAGTTCGGGGTCCGACCTAGCCAGCATTTAAAAATGGCGCCGGCCGGCTTTATGCAAATGAAGCCCGGGAAATTCAAATCCCGGGCTTCATTTGCAACTCCGTATGACTACATTACCCCCCCCCCCCAGTTCGAACTAGGGGGGTAGTGTAGACATACCCTAAGATACTGATTTGACCTTGCCTCCCAGTTTTGCCCTGACCCTCCTTTCTCTCTGCCATTATAGCCATTTCCCTCCCATTTCTGACCCATCTCCCAGGTCTCCATGTTCTCCACTTACCCATGGGCTTTGCTCACTTGTCCCTGTCAAACCTAGTTTAAAGCCCTCCTCACTAAGTTAGCCAGTCTGTGTCCAAATAGGGTCTACCTCCTCCTCGAAAGGTGAATGCCATCTCTGCCCTTTCTGGAATAGCATCCCGTGGTCAAGGAAGCCAAAGCCCTCCTGGCGACACCATCCTCGCAGCCAGGCGACACCATCCTCCAGGATGCCCCTGTCTCTGCCTGGTCTCCTATCTTTGACAAGAAGGATCAAAGAGAATACCATCTGTGCTCCAAACTCCTTCACCCGTACTCCGAGAGCCTTGTAGTCACTCTTGATCCGCTCAGTGTCACACCTCGCAGTATTATTTGTGCTCACATGGATGAGTAGCATGGGGTAGTAGTCAGAGGGCCGGATAATCCTCGACAATGCCTCCATAACATCTCGGATACGGGCCAACGGCAGACAGCAAATGAGAGGAAATGTCAGGGCGACACATGGGCGCCTCCATCCCCCTCAGAAGATAGTCTTTGACCACCACTACTCTGTTTCCTATTTGCAGTGGTGGCAGTAGACCTCCCAGCCTTGGGGGTACAAGGCTTCTCCTCTGTTGTAGGGGGTGATTCCTTATCTCCTGTATAAAGAGGAGCATAATGGTTTCCTAGTACCAAAGCGGGAGGGTTAGGAGCAGAGGTGGAGTAGTGCCTGCTGCCAGAAGTAACCAGCTGCCAGTGTCCACTCTGAGCCGTCTCCTCCTCCACCAGTGGTGTGTCCTGTGTACTGGGACAGCTACCTCAGCTGTCTCCTCATGAACATGGTCCAGGAATTGCTCATGGATTCGGGTGCTCCTCAACCTAGCCACCTCCTCCTGTAGCTCTGCCACCTGCTGTCTGAGAGATTTCACCAGCAGGCACCTTTCGCATTGGATGATCTCCCCAGCCTGGATATCAGTAAGTGGGAATTGCAAGCCACAGTCCCTGCAAAACCACACCAGGATCTGGGTAGAAGCATACATGCTCAGGCGCTCTGTCTGGCTACAGGTGCAGGTGGAGGAGACAGAAGCAGTGCTGACCGTCATAGGCCTCCCTCTGTCAAACGCCCTCTTAAACGCTCCTGTCTGCAGCTCCAGTCCGCTTCGCTCCCCTGGTCGCTCTGCCTCTGGTCAGGCCTGCCCCCTCATGAGTCACACAGGGGAAGGCTGACCAGGTGCAATCAAGAGAGCAATCAAGGGAACAAAAGGCCAGGCACTTAGTCCCAACTGCCACAGCAGCTGAAACTGAAACTGCAGTCACCTGAAATCAGAATCAGAATTCAACAAACAAAATTCAAACAGTCGAGCAAACTCACTCACACCAAATGCGAGTACTCTCACTCTCACTAGGTAGCCTGTTCAGCGGCAGGATCTCTTGCAGTCCTTCTTAAACTCCCCTGTCTGCAGCTCCTGTCTGCTTCTATATGTGATAGAAAGGAAGAGCAACTCTCCCAATTTTATAGATGTGGAGCTATGGCACAGTCTGTGACTTAGCCAGGAATTGAACCCAAGATCTCCTGAGTCCCAGCCTAGTTCATTTACCATAAGGTCTTCCTTGTAGGAAGCTCACAAATCATTATGGATAGTGAGATTTTTAAAAAATCAAATAAAAACACTGTAAGTGGCTGAATGGTGCAACACTGAGAAGTCACGTGGGGTACATCTAGACTACAGGCTTTTGTCGACAGAGGCTTTGTCGACAAATACCGCTGACAAAGCTTCTGTCGACAAAGAGCATCTAGACTACATCCAGTTCTGTCGACAAAGCAAGCCGCTTTGTCGACATGACAGTGTAGACACAAAGGACAGTGTAGATGCAATAATGCCTTCTGTCGACAGAACTCTGTCGACAAAAGGAGTGATTCCTCGTAGAATGAGGTTTACCGCCATTGAGAAAACTGCCGAGTTCTGTCTACGTTATGTCGACAGAACTCGGTGGTAGTGTAGTTTTGTTGACAAAAGTCCACTTTTGTCGACAAAACCCTGTAGTCTAGACACACACCCTTGATGTTTATTGTTTAAAATATATTTACTTTTGCCAGTACTGATGTCCCTTTTTCTGTTCAGTTCCTGCAAATGTTAGCTTTGTTCATATGAATCTGAATGGACGTGGGCACTGGTTATTCCTGCTGTATTAGAGGCATATGGTATAAATGACACGTTTCTGCCTGCAGGGGATTATGAACTAATTTAGACTTAACTCTGCATCAGAGGACAAAAGGCGTGGGAAAAAGAAATGAGAGTTATAACAATGAGGTCAGAAGAGATGTTTATTAGGGATATTGTACATATTTGCTTGCACTGCCCAGCTGCGTGTTCCTTAAAGAGGTTATGCATTGTCAGCCAGTTATTATGCCAGATCAATAATTACAGCATTAGCTTTGTTCTGCTTCCAATGTGATTTTACTACAGCAGTTTTTCCTTACCTCTAGCCCATACAAGCCCTAGACTGATTTTATGTGCCTGCCCTCCGAGTTGGCAAGGGCATATGCAGTATTGGACTTTGTCAGGAATCATAGCTGAGCTGGACTGGAGAGTGAATTAATCAATCATGCTAGTGTTAGGTCACACAGGACTCAGTGTAGCAGATTTTTGAGGTACCTTAATTATGTTTCCTCAAAACATCTCTGATCAGGCCGCATCTAGCTCCCAATTATTTGCTCTCCAGATGATAGACTAATACCAGAAAGTGCCAAGAAAGAGTAAGGTACCACTCGTGGGAAGAATTGGATTTATACTGGACATTCTTGCTGAGGGCCGGATTAACGTTATGAGGGCCTAAGGCTAATGGAAGGGAAGGGCCTAAGTATGAATTACATATTGCAAAATAAATTATGAAGTCATCATATTTGCATGAAATTAACACATTTATTTTATTCAACCAACCAATTTTGTTTTCCTATCTTTAGCTGTTGCAAAGTCATGAATTATGTCATTGTAATTCGAAGACCTGACAATTTCATTCTCAGTGCACAAGAGGGACAATGCACTGAGGTGTTCTTGAGTCACGGTGGATTGGAGGACATTTTTGACCATTGTTAGAAGAGAGAAGGAACATCCTCTGCTACAGTTATTGATCATGAGTGACAAAAACAGCTGTAACACATTTTCAACATTTGGGAAATGTTCACACTTATTCAGTAATAACTTGGTACTTCCAAATAGATAAGCTTTTGTCATCTTTTCTCTCTATATCTGAGAGTGAAGTGAAACCAACAAATTTAAGACATTGTTTAGTAAAATCTATTGGGAGATCATCTGGGTACTTCTGACATGGATGCTGATAGCGTTGACTTTGCCTGCAGTGCAATTAATTCATTACAAATAGTCTTTGATAGATATGATGGATAGTCTTTTCCACGATTTGCATGCTCACTGATGTGCTGAGCTAAGAAATGGGTGATCCTCACAATTAGCTCTTGAACACCAAGGTAATTGCCATTGCGTTTCAATCCAACAGCCTCATCTGAGCCACAAAATGGCAGACCACGTTCGGCAAGAAAAACTACGGTTTTAACAATGTGTCTGAGCACGTTCTTCCAATAAGGATGAGCTACCAAAAACTGGTTTTCAGTTTGGGTATCAATTCTGCCACTAACTTTCTTTCAGGCACTGTAGCTGCTGACAGTGTATGGGTATGTCTACACTACAGCACTAGTTCGAACTAACTTAATTCGAATTAGTTAATTCAAACTAAGCTAATTCGAACTAGTGCATCTAGACCTAAAAAGTAGTTCGAATTAGCATTTTGCTAATTCGAACTAGCATGTCCACATTGAGTGGACCCTGAACCGAGGTTAAGGATGGCCGGAAGCAGTGCCGGCAGGGCATCAGATTAGGACTTAGAGCGTGGAGCTTCTGTCTCAGGCTAGCCGAGGACTGTGCTTAAAGGGACCCGACCCCCCACCCCGGACAGACAGTTCTCAGGGGTTCCCCGCTCACTTGTCTAACTCGATGAGAAACAGCAAAGCAGTCCTGGCTTGGAGTGCCCTGAATGCCCTCACTCGGCACATCACAGCACTCGGCCATCAGCCCGGCTGCACTTGCCGCAGGCTGCCATCCGGGGGGTGGTGTCAATCAGGGGGCTGCAGGAGAGCTTCCACCCCGAGGAGCCCACAGAGTCACCCCAGTCCTCCCCATCGGGGGCTCGTACCCCATTCCTCCCTCACCTCCTTCCACTTACTCCTCCCTAACCTCCCTTCCTGATGTACAAAATAAAGGACACGTGTGTTCAAAAATAGAAACTCTCTTTATTGAACAAAACTCAGGGAGATTGGGAAAAGGAGGTGGGAGAGGGGAGGGCAACTAAAATGATCAGGGGTTTGGAACAGGTCCCATATGAAGAGAGGCTAAAGAGACTGGGACTTCTCAGCTTAGAAAAGAGGAGACTGAGAGGGGATATGATAGAGGTCTATAAAAGCATGAGTAGTGTGGAGAGGATAAAGAAAAGTTCTTCATTAGTTCCCATAATAGAAGGACTAGAGGACACCAAATGAAATGAATGGGTAGCAGGCTTCAAACTAACAACAGAAAGTTCTTCACAAAGCAAATAGTCAACCTGTGGAACTCCTTGCTGCAGGAGGCTGTGAAGGCTAGAACTAAGGCTGTGTCCAGACTCAGGGGTTTTTTCGAAAAAAGTAGCCTTTTTTCGAAAAAAACTTCACCTGCGTCTAGACTGCAGCCACATTCTTTCGAAATTAAATTGAAAGAATGCGGCTTTTCTTTCGACAGTGGTAAACCTAATTCCACGAGGAAGAACGCCTTCTTTCGAAAGTGCTCTTTCGAAAGAAGGCGTTCTTGAAAGCAAACAGGCTTTTTAGAAAGAGAGCATCCAGACTCACTGGGTGCTTTCTTTCGAAAAAGCGGCTTGCTTTTTCGAAAGTTCCGCATGCAGTCTAGACGTGCTCTTTCCAAAGAGGCTCTTTTGAAAGTATCTTTCGAAAGAGCCTCTTTCGAAAGAGGCTTGCAGTCTAGACATAGCCCCAGGGTATGTCTACACTACCCTCCTAATTCGAACTAGGAGGGTAATGTAGGCATACCGCACTTGCAAATGAAGCCCGGGATTTTAATTTCCCGGGCTTCATTTGCATGAAGCCGGCCGGCGCCATTTTTAAATCCCGGCTAGTTCGAACCCTGTGCCGCACGGCCACATGCGGCACGGAGTAGCTAGTTCGGATTAAGCTTCCTAATCCGAACTAGCTGTACTCCTTGTGGAATGAGGAGTACAGCTAGTTCGGATTAGGAAGCCTAATCCGAACTAGCTACTCCGTGCCGCATGTAGCTGCGCGGCACGGGGTTCGAACTAGCCGGGATTTAAAAATGGCGGCGCCCGGTTTATGCAAATGAAGCCCGGGAAATTCAAATCCCGGGCTTCATTTGCAAGTGCAGTATGCCTACATTACCCCGCTAGTTCAAACTAGCGGGGTAGTGTAGACATACCCCCCGAGTTTAAAGAGAAGTTAGATAAATTCATGGAGGTTGGGTCCATGGAGTGGTATTAGCTAGGGGGTACAAATGGTGTCCCTGGCCTCTGTTTGTGGAAGGTACAAATGGCTTGGTCATTGTCTTCGGTCCATCCCCTCCAGGGTACCTAATGTTGGCCGCTGTCAGCAGACAGGCTACTGGGCTAGATGGACCTTTGGTCTGACCCAGTATGGCCATTCTTATGTTTTTATGTTCTAAGCTCAGGGCTCAGGGTCGGGGTCTCACTGGACCACCTTGATTTTCATGCAAACCTGCTCCTGGGTGGCCAGGCTGGCAGCTATCCTGTGCCTAGTGCGGAGGTCATGGACGTTGGAGGCTTCCCCCCAAACCTCAATGAGGTCCACGATGTCCACACTAGACCAGGCGGGCGCCTGCCTCTTGCGGCCCCGGGCAGGCTCCTGGGAGCCACCAGCCTGGTCCCGGGAAGAGGTGGAGGTCTGGGTGGCAGCGGGTGGCTGGCTCGTGCCGTGCCAGGTGCAGGGTCTGCTGGCTGGGTACTGGCAGGCTTGCAGCTGGCACAGGCACCGTAGCCAGACCGTGCCCCTTTAAGGGCTCCGGGGCCGGGAGGGGGGCAGACGAGTTTCCCTGGTGGTGCCCAGAGTGGCCACCAGGGCAAGCTGGGAAGGGCTAGCCTCCCACTAGTTCGAATTAAGTGGCTACACAGCCCTTAATTCGAACTACTTAATTCGAACTAGGCATTAGTCCTCATAGAATGAGGTTTACCTAGTTCAAATTAAGCGCTCCGCTAGTTCGAATTAAGTTCGAACTAGCGGTTTCTATGTGTAGCGCCTATTAAATTAATTCGAACTAACGGCTGTTAGTTTGAATTAACTTTGTAGTGTAGACATACTCTAAGTTCTTAAGGTGATCCTCCTCATTCCTTCCTGTGACCAGGATGTCATCAAGATTGCACTGGACTCCTGGCAAGCCACACAAGATCTGGTCTATAGCCCTCTGGAACAAAGCTGGGGCAGAAGTTATTCCCAAAGGTAAGCGACAGTAACGCTAAAGCCCTTTATGCGTCACAATAGTCAACAGTTCTTGGGACTTCTCATCAACGTGCATCTGTAAATATGCTTGACTCAGATCAATCTTGCTGAATTTTTGTCCCCCAGCCAGGCCTGCAAAGAGGTCATCAGTGCTGGGAAGGGGGTATTGCTCTGCATACAACACTGAGTTAATAGTGACCTTAAAATTCCCACAAATCCTAATAGAACCATCTTTCTTCAATATTGGAACTATTGGAGTTGCCCATGGACTATGGGTAGCTGGTATTGGGACTCCATTTTTGACTAGGCACTCCAGGTCTGCTTCAACTTTTGGCCTGATGGCATCTGGCACAGTTCTGGCCTTCAGATATTTTGGTTGGCTGCCAGGTTTAATGTTCAGTTTCACGGTGATTCCCCTCATACTTCCCAGATCCTCTCCAAAACCAGCAGCATGTTTCTTTAATACATCAGTCAGACCTGTTTCTTCTTTCGTCCTCCGGTGCACTTCTGCCCAGTTCAACGGGATAGCTACACCCCAGTACACAACAAATGACATGCCATGTAGCTGGCAGGGGCTACAGCTGGAGCACATGTGCCAGGAGGAGCACTGGACAGAGGCGTGGCACTAATAGTTCATGCCCCTGTAATGGTTGTGACTATTAAAGCCAGGTATGTGGTGAGATTGTTGGCGCCCACATGCACAAACCCTTCTCTGTCACACACGAAGTGTATGATTAGTGATTTTGAGAACCCGAAGCACCTACAGTCCTCACCCCCCGGCTTGTGATATATCCAGCACATTCCTCTTCTCCCTCAGGATTGGAAGACCAGGGCTGGTGCTTCCCAGCGGTCGTTGCATCCCCCTGCAGCGGGGCAGTTGCAATACCAAACCCCTGAGGGTCCTTGGCAATGGCATAGCAAGGACTGGAAAAGTAGGTGGGCTCAGATTTCAGGTGAGCAGGCAATGATGGGGGGCAGGGGAGTGAGATGCCTGTGGGGGGCAGGAAGGATCAGCTGTGCAGAAGGCATCCAGCGTCCTGGGGAGGGGACAGCAAGGTTCTGGTGCTCTGAGGAGAGGGGCACGAAGTAGGGGATATGGCAAGAGAGGGGAGAAGGAATGGGGGACCTGCCTCCCCCCAACTCCTCTTATTGCTCAACATGCCGCATCACTCTCCTGCTGACTCCACACACTGCTGCTCCAGTTTCCAGCTCCAGCGCTAGCCCTGCCCAGCTTTTCCCCATGACGCGTGAGGCCCACCCTCTGCAGGATTAGTGCTGGGGCCAGAGACACAGCGCTGGTAGCAGAGCAATGCGGCCAGGCTGACAGACCCCAGGCAGGATCAGGAGTCTCAGCTCCGGGCCTGATTTAGGTGGGCTTGGATGCAAAGTGAGTGTCAGGCCCACCACTCCTTGTCCTGGACATTGCTATCAATGTCCAACAGCAGAGAGGCGATTTGTTCAGCATTGGGGTTTGCTTGTTTAAATGCTGATTTTTGGAATTTTTAAAATTCTTGTTTTGGGAATTGTTACTGGGCAGTAGGTTGTGACCATTTTAATCAATATTTTGCTATCTTAATTTCCCCTTCTTTCAAAGCCCACAAGAATTTAAGCTAGGGAGAGATCCAAGCTTCTAAATGTCAAGCTTCCTCAACATCTGGGCATTTCCCATTCAGGATTTTGGTTTGGGTGATTGCATATTCGAAATGAGTATGAAGGTGTATACTTCTGCACTGAGGCATCTAAATTTCAGAGGCCAAATCTCCCCTTATGTTACAATAGAGCAGCCCTACAGAAGTTAGCAGTATAACATGATGGCAAATTTAGTTCTTGTGTCTGATCCCAGCAAGATAAATGAGCCCTCTTGTGTAATACTCTGTGTCCCAGTGGCTTGTCTGCTCAGCACCTAGATTTCCTAAAGTTGCAGCTAGAGGACAATGATTCAAAATCCTGAGGAGAGGACACTTCTGCAAGGTGTATATTTTTTAAAATAGCAATATTAAAAGGGTATATCAGGTTGTCATCTCAGCAGGTACTTTCCATAGACACAATCCTGTTGTTGAGAATTTATACAAGTCAAAAAATGTTATGGCTTAGGCTTACAACTCAGACAATGAGAGTAAGCAGTTCTTACTATTTCTCTTTAATAGAACTGGGTAACTGGTGTAAGCAGGGTCTGAATCAATGCATGTGGCTGGAATGGAAAAGAAATCCTGGATGTGGTTATGTTCACTCAATCTAGACAGCACCATATTTCAAAATAACGTGCTATTTCAAGCCATCCCTTAACCCTCATGCAACAAGGTTTACAGGTATGGTGAAATTACACACCCATAATTTCAAAAAATATTTTGATATAATGGGTACGTCTCTAAGATGCCGGGTAGCTATTTCAGGATACCTCGGTATCCCAAAATATTTCCGCTGTGTATTGGGGGCTGGACTAAAGAACTTTAAGCAAAAGACTCTGCCCTGCACACTCCAGGGATGGTACCTTGCTTCTGGGGTTTCTTTATTTATCTGTGTTTCCATAGGTTGATACTAGATTACTGTTATTAAACAGACTGTTTCTATCTCTGACTCAGTGCTTGTGAGAGGGGAAGAATTGTATCCAAAAGCACCCAGTTGGGGAGGCTGGAATGTTCAAGTTTACTGGGTGTAAGCTCAAGCCAGTTTGGTGACATTGTTGAGAGAACCTCCTTACATACTGAACCCAGCCCTTCTGGCTGCCAACTGCTACTGGCGGAAGGGTTACACTTGGGACAATTACTATTAGTCTCACTTTGTTTCATGTTCACTTATTTGATTGGGAAATACAATTCTCCACCCGGAGATATATAGTAATGACAGCTCCAGTACAAAACCCTGAAGTAGACTGTAATCTATATAGTCAACTTCGAGAGCTTGATTTCAGAAGTTCTCAGCCCCCAACCGCTGTCATTGGGGGACAGAGAGCAGCTTGAAAACACAATTGCTCTCAGTTGAGCTGTGAGGTGATTAACGCTTAGCTCCTAAAAACAATGAGGAGTCCTGTGGCACCTTAGAGTACATTTACACTGCAACACTATTTCGAAATAACTAGTGCTATTCCAACATAACTTAGTCCGCGTCCACACAGCAGGCAGT
Organism: Pelodiscus sinensis; assembly: GCF_052426305.1. Lineage (NCBI taxonomy): Eukaryota > Metazoa > Chordata > Testudines > Trionychidae > Pelodiscus > Pelodiscus sinensis. Next base: position 10,658,434 of record NC_143082.1, read on the forward strand.
TATTTCGAAATAGTGTCAAAATATTGTCAAGCTGAAGGACTTCTTACTTCGACTCCTGTAACCCTCATTGTATGAGGAATAAGGGAAGTTGGAGGAAGAGTGCCCTATTTCAAAATAAGTGCTGTGTAGACGCTCCCTATTTCAAAATAAGATACGTAATTGATGTAGCTCAATTTGCGTAGCTTATTTTGAGGTAAGCCCTGCAGTGTAGAGACTAACAAAAATATATATAGTATCATGAGCTTCCATGGGCAAAACCCAGTTCCTCAGAGGAGCTGAAAGCTTAGTCCCTAAAGCTATGTCTACACTACAATGATCTATCAGAAAACTTTTTCCGATATTTTTTTTGGAAAAGGCTTTTCTGAAATTTGGCCCATCTACACTGGGCCAAATTTCGGAGCAGCCTCCCCTTTTAGAAGAGCCCTTTTTCCTTATGGGAGGAGGAAGACAGGGCTTCAAAAGAGCACGTCTGCTCTTCTGCAAAAGCAAAAAAAAAAAAAAAAAAAAGCAGAAGAGCAGATGCATTCCCGGGATACCTCTGCCTAATTTTCCTAAAATTTTCTGCTGCTTTTCTGCAGAGCTTGAGAACATCTGGATGGCGGCTTTATTTCCTCACAAGTAATAAATAGTTCATTTCCAAGGGAACATTAGTCATCACATGAGTAAAAAGATTTGTCGTGATTTAGATAAAGTATCTTTTTTAGCTTGTGGGGAAAACATAATCCTCACAGACAGAGCACCAAGTGAAAACATTTCCTTGTTTCTCTTCCAAAACCCTTCCTGGCCTGAGCCTTTCTGTCACAACTCTCTCTGCTATCTGCACAGTGCAAATTTCAGTGACTGCCAGGCATTTGCCTCCTAGTGTACATTCTTTCTTGAAGGCACCACGAAGCACTGACATTAGAGATGCTAATTCACAGCAATGCTCCTGAGAGGAAGCCTCTCAAAAGTTGAGATCAAAGTGGGTGTGTGTGACACTGCAGAGGAGAACTGGAAGTTGGCACCAGCATCGTATCTGATATCCGCCATTACTGGGTCAAAGGAACGGCCTGTGAACTCCTTCTACGGGTTGAAGAGCTCTCTTTTTTGTCAGATGTTTCTTGTTCGATGATAGAGTGTACTTATACACAGAAAGCATCTTGAATAAGCTCCAGGGAGATGGACAGGTATTAACAAAGTCATCAGCCTGGAGCATAGGAATGCTTACCAGCAATAAGACTAGCTGGAGAACTCTCCTAGGGCCAAGACTGGTTTTGCTCACTACTATTATCCTCATATCCTTTTGTGTCGTATCAAGTTAGTTAAATTATGCAGAAAGTTAATAAACTTTGGCATAGAAATGCAAGGTGGTCTCTTTTATCCTAATACTGCCATCAGAATTCTGCCTCTCCATTGGCCCTTTGGTTATATACTCCAATGTAACCTGCTTTTCCTCCTTAACTGATTCCTGTCTTGCCTAAAGCTGCATGTGCCATTCTTAGAAGAGGCTATTTCCTATTGGAGAATTGAATGTTAAGGTTTCCTGATATTCTAGGAAAACTCAGCTCCTCAGTGAAAACTTAAGCTGGTGTAAGTCATCTACTTGAGTCAACTCCTCTTAAGTTAGCCTTGCTCAAATGCGAGTCGCCTCACTGTGAAATAACATTCAAGCAACAAAAAGTGGTTGTGTTAGCAGATGACAAGTTGTACCCTGTGCCCTCATTTGGCTAGCCAACTCACGGAACAATATCGTTACATTCAGGCTACATCTACACTACTACATCTACACTACATGCTTCTTGCACAAGAAGCCTTTTGTGCAAAAACTTCTTGTGCAAGAGCACGTCCACACCTCAAAGCACATCACCTATGCTTTTTCCCTGGAGCGTACACAATTGCCTTTTTGCACAAGAACTCTTGTGCAAAAGGGAGTTATGCCTCATAAAAGGAGGTTACCTATGGCGGAAAGAGGTCTCTGTTCTGCCATTTTACTCTTAATTTTCTTACACAAAAGCGCATTTGAGGTGTGGATGCTACCTTGCAGTGTAGTCGTAGTTGTAGTGTAGTCATAGCCTTGCATATAGATGGGATTCAGGTTATAAGCAGAGTTAACTTTGCGGTGGGAGGGAGGGAGCTCTTAACACCTTTCAGAAACAGGCTTAGACCTTGTATTATGTCTTCATGGCTAAAAAGAGATGAGGCTTTAGAGAGCAGTAGCCAACATATTTTCTACCTCACAATAAAATCCTAGGGGAGACAAGGCTCAGGTAATTTTTACCTTGATGTAACAAACCGATGTCATTCTAAATTGGGAGGTGTAGTGTAGACTTTGCCTCGCTCCATCATAGTGAAAAGTACCTGTGCTTTTCCTTCAGTAGGATTTAGCTAATGCCTATTAGCTGTCTTGCAGTTTTTAAAAAATGTTAGTGAAGATGTAGCCTCTATCATTGGATTCATGGCAGTAGCAGTTCAACCAGAGTTAGGCTCTCAGTGGTATTCATGATGCTCAGATACCATGGTAATAGGAGCACTGCAAATAAACGGAATGGAATGGTTGTAATAAGGAAATGTTCCTTTAACAGTGAATGAAGGAATTAAAGTTTATAAATGTTTGGATACAAACAAAGTTCCCAATACAAGATTATCTGTAGCATAGAAAGCAACCACAGAGTCATTTTGGCCTGCAAAACATGGTCTGCTTTTTTTAGGCATCACCCTTGATTGTGTGCAGCTGAGGAATGATTTTGAACTGTTTTGGGATGGACAGTCAATTTAGCTTAACATAATAAGCTGACTGTAGTCTCTCATCTTTGTACTGGCATTGAGGCTTGTTGTATCAGCATATTAAAAAAAATCCTCACGTCTGGTCAAAGCATTGTCCTTGTAGCTTTTTTTCAGCAAACAGTCCAGCATTTCCAGGCAAATAAGGAATATTAGTGGATTTCAGCATCTTCAGACTGTGACCCCATGTTTGCAAATCTCCCCGCCCACCACCACCACCACTCCTTCCAGTAAAGGGTGGGAGATTGCAACTCTCTGTTTCAGAACCTTTAGACCTTATTATTACTATTTGATGATCAAAGAGGACTGTGGGACATGGGAGCTGGGAATCCTGTGTTCTATTTCAGCTCTGTGACTTCCTCCCTATACAATTTTGAGTGAGTCAGTTTCCCAATCTGCCTCAATTTCTCCATCTGAGAACATGGAGATAATGATACTGACCTATCTCTGCAGAGCATTTTTAATATATTTTCTTCATGTGTCTGTCTTAAGTATTTTATTACCTATGGCATATTTGATTAGGTTTGGCAGGCTTCCTTTAAAAATGTTCTTGACCTTTGTTACAGAGTGCAGTGTAATCTCTAAATAGTTAAGTACTTCTAAAGCACTGTTATTTACCATCAGGTTGCTGAGCTGAGTAAATGGTTGTACTAGCTACACCATTGTGCCAGAGTTGAAAGACTTGCATATATCTTGGTATCCCTGTGGCTTTCATATTCAGGGAGAGAGCCCTCATTATCTGAAAGGCATGCGGTAAAATTGCTAATTTTAATATTTTCTGAAGATCATTTATAGTTCATTTTTCTTGAGGAAACTAGATTCTGGAATGTATAAAAGCTCCCTCAGGCTTTACTGAATTCACTTTCTTTAATCTATTATTTATGTGTATATACAGCCTATGTTCTCTTCCACTAACTTGCTTCTGTGCTTGTTTATTTTTTTCATGCTTTTATAACTAGCAGTGGCGGCTCTTGTTTGTGATTACACCTCCAGTGTCACTGGCAATCGATTTACAATGTGGCTGGGATTTAACAGCAAAATGATCAACAGAAGCCAAGTGTTTTAACAGAGAAAGAGGCACTAGCAAATACTTGGGTTTTATTTTTCCCTTGATACTTGCATATAACTCTCACAATAATCCTAATGGGAACATCAGACTTTCAGCAAGAGGAAAAACTCTGCCTCTTGATTAATAAGAAACTCAAAAAGGGAATGAGAGAAAATGCCCAGCAGCTGACATGGTTATAAATCCATCACAGTGATTTTCCTCCATGTGTTGAGGGATTTTTTGTGTGTTGTTTTTTATCATCATCCATGAAAGGTGCCAGGCTGATGTCACTGGAGACAGAGGTCTTCTCCCTACCCATGGAGCAAGAAAGGAAGGCAGGTCAGGAGGGTTGCAATAAGTTGTTATTATATTGAGGTAGTCCCTAGGCACTATATGAACACAACACAAAAAGATGTACTCTGCACTAAAGAGTTTTCAATCTAGCTATAAGCCAGGAGAAAAGTACAGACATGTGGGATGCAAAAGGAAAGAGATAGAACATTGGTCTGCATTGTAGACTCCAGCAAGCACACTAGCTGCCTAGCCTTTGTCAAGCTTTTGAAGGCATCATGACGAAGGAGAGTTTTAAGAAGTGATTTGTTTAGCTTAGTGCGTGTAAATGGGAAGCTTCTCTCAAGTGTGGGAGCTAGGGTAGGAGAAAGCATAAAGGTGATTCCTGAAAATGTTGCCTGTTGGGATCTGCAGATATCTAATCTGGCTTTCTTAGACAAAAGAAATGGGATGAGGTTTTCTTGTGGAACTGTGCTTAGCCTGGGCAGCTGATCTAATTCCACAAGAGCAGAGATGCTTCTGAAGATGTAGCGAGCCATAAAGGAATGAAGTTCAGTGTATTGAGTTCTTGCATAGCTGGGGCACCTGCCTATCTGTGTTAAGGAGGAGGGTTCTCCTTTCTATGCACCTGGTGGAGAAAGCATGCTGCCACTAGCTGTACTGCACCTCCGCTGCTGGGCCCAGCTGTCTTCTCCAGAACAGCTCCTCGAAAACTTCAATAAATCTTGCTGCCACCTGTCCCTTGTCCATGCTGAATTGGCAATTTTGGGAAGAACGTCTCATAAATCCACCTTTGCCATCTTAGATCTTATTGTGCTTTTCAAGATGTTCCCTTTTTAAAAACCATCTCCACTGTGCAAACACCCAACCCCCATACAAATTCTAGCTTTTTTTTTTCTAATACGGCCATAATTCGTCTGTCCTTTTATAATAGAGCAGGAAAAGTTGGTGTTGTATGGTTAGTATTGTAATGAATTAGGTAGTTAAGTGGGTAGAATCAGAGTTGCTCAACTATGAGTCATAGGCCCTATACTGATGTCAGGTAACTGTGATTTTTCATAAGCTTGAGTGGCAGGAATGTGTGATTTGGTAGCAAATGGATCCAAATTCTATCTTTACTCTCTGAATGAAGCTCTAAGTAATCATTGCACGTAACTCGTTTATATTACAGTGGATCTGAGAAACCTTGTCTAAGCTTAGGGCCCCATTGTGCTGCACTCTGCACAGGAACATAACCAGACTGTCCCAGCCATAAAGAACTTACAGCCAAAATAGACAAGACACATAAGAAGTGGCAGAGTCCTGCAAGAGGGTATGCCCTCCAGCCCTTTTCTCAGGCCCATGTTCTGTGAGCCCCCTGGCTTCTTTCCCTTTGAAACGCCTGTTCTGTTTCCGAACCGTGTCCAGGGACCAACTGTACATGCTTGTGCTCTGCACACTCCATTTCCTGACCCTTGTGTCCTTCCCTGATATCAAGTGATGGGAATATTTGACATCTATGGAGAGTGAGGAACCTGTGTTGGGCAAATTTGTATTCCACCCTGATCCCACAGCCCATCGGGGATATCATGTGGCAGCTCCTTCATGGAGCTGTGAGCACAGGCGTGTACCTGGTGTGATTCATCCCCTTTCCTGATGCCTGCCCTTTTTGCAGTGTAAGGGAGAACCTGGTACACTCTTACCTCAAGTGCACCAGGTTGCAGCCTCTTCTTCCAGCTCCTCCAGAACCTTACTGAGGTTTTGGCTGCACTTTTCCCTGCACCTCTTAATTTTCGCGCACTCTATCTGTGTCCTCACAAAATCACGAGACCTCCTTGTCATTCTCCTCCCAGCCCTGGCTCAGTCCCCTATCTACAACACCATGGGTAGGATGCTGCATGAAGGGGTGCTCTGAGAATGTGGGGCCTATTTCCACTCCTCCCTAAGTTCACATATCCAGGCAGAATTTCCCTGGCTGGCGCCTACTGGCTTTCTAGACAGCTTTGAAGAGCAGTAGGCATGGTCTGAGGTCCTCTGCTTGGTGTTCTCATCCAGTTCTCTCGTTTTGAACCCCTGACTCTTAAAAAAAACAAAACAAAACAATTTCTGAATTGGTTCTGCAATTTCCGGCGTTGCTGCTAGCCTGTAGATGGAGACATGTCCCAAACATGACATTACTTCCTGAAAGAAAGGCCTTTTGTCTCCATTTCACTACCATGTAGAACATCTTTACAATGATTTTCAGCAAGTTAGACTTTTCAACATTTGTATTGCAGAAGCATCTAGAAGTGCCAGCTGAGATCATGGCCCTGGCGTGCTAGGTGCAGCCCAGAGAAATGGTGAGAGATAATCCACATCCTTAAGAACTATGTGCTAAACAAACCAAAAAAGTGGGAGAAAAATCATAATCAAACTTTTCTGAATAGGTATGGCATGCTGCTACAAGTAGCATCTAAGATTCCAATAACTTGAAGAGACTGGGGGGGAGGGGGGGGGGACAGCAGTGATTTTTTTTCTTTTTATTGTGTACATAATTTGCTAGTTAACAACAACAAAAAAGGCTCCATTGGTGATAACCACTGTATTTCTCTGCTAAATTCCCACCCCTCTCCTGTTAACACAAGCTAATGTCCTTGAGATGGACTTCACTGTGGTGAAGCAATTCTCTGTATGACAGTTTGGTGTGTCTGTGGCCATGCTTGGAAATAGGCTTCACTGGAAAGGCATGTCCATAAATAATACACTGAGTTTAAAACTGGGCTGTGGAATCTATGATGAAGGCACACTGAATTATACATAGATAAATACATTCCATAACTCTTAGAAACCTAGGGAGAAAGAGCTTGTCCTTGTATCACAGCATAGATTATGCTTTATAACTTTCTTCCAAGGATCTGGGTCTCTTGTAAATACTAAGCCACCTTAGGTCTGTGAGATAACAGGGAAGGATTGTGTCAATTTTATAACTTTGAAAAGAGACTCACAGAGACGTTCAGGGACTGAATGAAAATCCCACTGGGAACTTTGGGAGTAGAAGCACACAAATCCCAAATCTGTCGACCCCACTCCTCAGCTTTGCCTCAAATGAAAGATGGAGAAATTAGCACTAAGATGACCAGCTACCGAGAACAGGCGTAGACCTATCAGAGGACTGGAGGTCAAATCCTGCTCAGTGCTGAAAACTCCTGAGAATTTTGCCACTGTCTTCAATAGAGCCAGGATCTTTTAGCCAGGAAATACCTGAACTTGGAGCCCTTCTTCACAAGGGGATTTGGGTGCCAAGGCCCTCACCCTGCAAATGTACACACATACCTTCACTCAAGTGAGTTATCGTATGGTATTCAGTGATAAGCAGGCGGGTGTTTGAAGGACAGGCTTGAGGGTGCTTGGGCATGCCAGCTGGCAGTGGTTATTCCTGCTGGCAAGAGGTGTCTTTCACACACTGGGAGCTCTCCTTTGATTCATTACTTTTATAATACAGTTGTCAATGTTCATTTTCCTCTCTCATGTCTGAGGATATGTCTACACTGCAGAAGTTTTTTTCTGGAAAAATGGCTGTTTTTTGAAAAAACTTCTCTTACGTCCACACTATAATCGTGTTCTTTCGAAAAAAATGGAAAGAACAGAGAGGTTTTCCCGGCATTGTTAACCTCTTTCTATGAGGAGGAAGCCTTTTTCCGAAAGAGCTCTTTTGGAAAAAGGCGTGTGTGGACGGGGAAGAGGGAGTTCTTTTGAAAGAAGAGGAAGGAGGAAAAAGCACAGGTGCACTGGTGGCCATAGTAATCACAGCTTAAATGCAAGATAGCATCCATTCAGTGAGGATGCTATCTTTCGAAAAAAAGCAGATTGCTTTTTCAGTGTGCTTTTGCTGTGTAGGCGCTCTCTTTTGGAAGAAGTTTTTTTGGAAGATCTTTTCCGGAAAAGCTTCTTCTGAAAAAAGCCTGCAGTCTAGACATAGCCTGAGAGACAAAGCCATGTTGGTATCTTATATATGTCTACACTAGCCACCCTAGTTTGAACTAGGGTGGCTAATATAGTAATTCAAACTTGCAAATGAAGCCCAGGATTTAAATATCCCGGGCTTTATTTGCATGTTCCTGAGTGCCGCCATTTTTAAATGCCCCGTAGTTCGAACTACCTGCCCGCGGCTACATGCGGCACGGGCTAGGTAGTTCAAATTAAAGCGACTAATTCGAACTACCGTTACTCCTCATTGCAGGAGTACCTATTGTGAGGTTTCGTGCATCTTCCTCTAAAGCATCTGGTGCTAATCTCTGCAACTTCTGTATACTTGAGGCAAAGGGGCTGGATTTGACATTGGAATCACTTCCACGGGGTTTGTGGGATGGGTGGAGAATATTAGCATCCGGATCTGTTCAGTTTTGGGTATCTCTGCTGGGGTCAACAATGGTGTTGATTGTCTTGAGGGGTTGATACTAAAAGTTATTCTTTGTGTATTGTGGCCAAAGCTCATGATATCATCTACATGTTTTATTAGTCTTTAAAGTGCTACTAGACTATTCGTTGTTTTTTAAATTTTTCACATCTAGATGGATCACAGTGGTGATTCTGATGGACTCTTTACTGCAACAGCTGTTAGGAATTTTATTAGCACGTTGGTGGGGAAATGGGCGGGACCTTATGAGTGTCCCTTGGGGGAATTGGCTGGCCATCCCGGAATGGGTAGAATTCTCTCTTGCATTCAAAATTTCCTAGGAGTAGAAGGCAGCTGTGCTGGTACAGGCTCTGTGTGAGGGTCTGTCTGGCTTCTGGGAGGAACTTACTAACCTGAGAACTAAAGTAGAAACTGCAGCAAATTGCTGAGGAGCAGTATGCTGTTAACCATGAGAGTGTGCTGGCAGTCAGCATGGCTGAGATCTGTATAGATGATTTTTAAACACCTTAAGTCAGAGAAACTGGCCCTGAAGGGTCAAGCAGATGCCTTAAAGCAACATTCCTTTTCCCCTCACCCTCTCTCTTCAAAGATGGGTACTCAAACATAGGACATTTGAAATTTTTTAAAAAAAGAACCAGGAGATGTAGGGACTAGTTGAAAAGACTACTCTCCTTTCTAAATGGATAGTAAAACAAGCCTGTGTACATAGAAGGGGATCATTTAACAAGAGAAAAAAGGATGAGGACTTGACAAGCTGGCATGCAACAAATGAATTAAAAAAACTAGCTGGGGGAGAGCAATGTAAAAAAAGTAAGGGAAAAAGTACAGGCATGGGGAATTCAGATCCCCGTGAATGGTGGTAACTTGGTATGGTAATAGCATAAGCTATTGGAAGTGTCAGTTTAAAAAAATTAAGCAAATAATTAAAAAAAGTAAGTAAAATTAACTGTTCAGAGTCTGGGGGAAATTAAGTTGTTAAATGCTGTGTATATGCTGTAGCCAGACAGACTGCCCCCCCCCCCCCCATCTCATCCATCTTATTTGCCTCTCTGAGGTTCCTGAAGCATACAGGACAGAGAAGGAGCAGTAAAATCAGCATAGTCTATGCTGGCTCATCTGATCCTGAGAAGCTGAAAACATAGATATGAGGAGAGAGCGATTAAGGCAATAAGCTGGCCTTGAGGCTGCGAGAACTGCCACCGGCTGGCACCTATGTTGATTCGAACACACACACAGTCCCTGGGAGAGGAATTTCCCACTGAGAAAAGAATCCCCAGTAATTCCAATTTAGTTATCTCTCTTACAAGTGTAAATTAAGTTCACAACTCCCTTGTAAGAACTGGTCTCACAGCAGACAGACCAGCCCCATTTGGCATGACAGACAAGAAAGAGAAATACGTGACCCCATGGGTATATAAGATAGGTCCAGCACACACTCACTTTGAGTGTCATTCTACCCTCTACCTGCTGGTCGGGTTAGGTGTTTGACCTCCCGAGGTTCTATGGGGACGCCCACCTCGTATTTTCGTCTTTCTTAGGAATTGAGGAACCGGCCCTGGCCTGACATGCTGGAGTCGAGAGGCACAGAAGGGGGTAAAAATTGTACCTGGATGTGGTCCTCTGTCTTAAGTGTACACATAGAATGAGTAAGCTGTTACTTGGTACCATTATTTCTATTTTTCTATCTTTATCTTCTTTGTAACCATTTTTAAGATCTATATTTTGCTAGTAGTTAAGAAATAGAACAATAGCCATTGCAACCATATGATTTATAAGCTTCCTCAATAAACCTGTAACTGTTTAAGTTTTAACCTGACTCCTTCAGTTGCTGTAATAGAACCAAGCACAATTTAAAAGAACTTCAGCCGGTCATAAAGGGACAGATATAGGGAGAGCTTGGGCGTTTGGATTTGTGTCACACCCAGGTGGCACAATCCACTGGGGCACCTTTCAGTCTTTCCCCAAGGCTGCCCGCTGCGAAGGAATTACGAATTCTAGCAGCTGAAATCTAAGGTGTAATAAGCTCTTCCTATAAACTCGGGGCGTCTGTTGGCCTGCTGGCAACCCTCTGCGATGGGACCCCGGTCCTAGCAGTAAAGACACGGACGTTAAACCTTTTCTCGGAAACATACACACACACACTGCCCTGACCGTCGGCTGACATATGCTATGAAAATTGTTATAAAAATTCTTAGTTTCTTTGCAGCCATTCTAATAAAAAAAATGGGCCCTTTTCCAAATAAATGTCTGTAAATAACCCAGGCAAAAAAATCAATCTAGTTTGTGTGTGTGTGTGTATGCACGAGCATGTGCGTGTGTATGTGTATATATGTGTCATTGAGTCTAGCCCCCTGCCCAAGGCAGGACCAACCCCAACTCAATCATCCCAGCCAGGGCTTTGTCAAGCCAGGACTTAAAAACCTCTAGGGATGGAGAATCCACCACCTACTTAGATAACCCATTCCAGTGCTTCACCATCCTCCTAGGGAAATAATTTTTCTTAATATCCAGCCTAGACCTCCCCCACTGTAACTTGAGACCATTGCTCTTTGTTCTGCTATCTGCCACCATTGAGAACAGCTTCTCTCCATCCTCTTTGGAACTTCCCTTCAGGTAGCTAAAGGCTGCTATCAACTCCCCCCTCATTCTTGGTAAAATAGCAAATAAAAGCCATAATAAAAAAAAATTAAAAATAGAAGTGCTAAAAACACTGAGTCTTAAGGTGGCTCTAAAGAACCAAATTATCACGTTAATAACAGTACATAAAAACTCTGTAAGCACAAAAAATAATTACACCTTATGTAAAAATTAATATGACTAATGTTATAAAAGTTAAACTGTAAAAAAATGCATTTTCCTGTAACATGCAATGTATATTACCAAAAAAAAAAAAAACAAAAATCCCCAACAAAAAACCAACCCCAAATAAAATAATTAAATATTATTAGGGCTAAAAATCCCCCACAAAACCCACCACAATAGGTTGTGTTTTCTTTTTCAAATTACTAAGTGTTATAAAAGCAAAATTTAAAATTAAAAAGTAATCAAAACTCTGGCAGTTAATTATGTCCCTTTTTAAAACAGAGTCTCTGAGTTGCTAATAACTGTAAAACCAAAAGCAAGCCAAAAAGTATCTGTTTAAATGCAAATTGCCTATCTGGTAAAAAAAAAAAAGGGTTAAAACTGCAGCACAAAAAAGTTATACATGGTTAATATACCTGGTTAATATACCTAACTCATATTGTTAACCTTTAAAAAAAGTTAGCAAAAAATCAAATCAAATGTAAAAAAAAGCAAATTAACTTTAAATAAAAAAATTATATGCACAATGCTAAAATCTGAAAACAAAAATATGCATAATACCCCTACCTTTTAATTCACCAAACCCCCAAAATAAATTAAAGCCTATTCAAGAATTTCAAAAAAGCATAAAATACACTAGCCTCAAAAATAAATTATCTAATAAAAAGCATAGTAAACAGCCACTTGTAAAAAATGTAACGCTCATGTTACTGTTTAATAGTAAAATAAATGTAATGCTCATAGGTAATTCTGTAATAATATATAATGCATAAAATTTTTTTTAAAAAAATAACCTTTAAGCATGCTAAAGTAGTAGTTAAAAAACACATCTTGTCTGCAATATAAAAAACCCCAACGTACACCACCTCATTAACTCAATAATTAAACAGTAAAATAATTAACCCTAAACCCTTAAAAAAAGCCACTAAAACATGGTCTGCTTATAAAACAAAAATAAGGTAAGTATTAAAGTAACTGCAAACAAATAAAAAACCAGCAAAAATATTAATAAAAACAGTATTTTAAAATATAATATACAACCCCCACAGGGGCAAAAAATGTTCTTTTTGTCTTTTAAAGTATCAAAAAAGTTGGTAAATTAAAAATAACATAAATTTATTATTGCAATACAAATTGTGTTTTATGTTTGTCTCATTGTGAGCATTATTATATTATATTTAAAAATAGTGCATTAAACAAAAAAATAAGCATTTAAGTTATGTTTACAAAAACAATATTGCAGAAGGGGCATCAAATAAAAATTTCACCCATCTTCTGGATTCCCCTGAACTTTACAGGCATGGTACTCCCCTTTTTGGGAGCATATCATGCCACTCCCTATTAAAATAAAAAATAACGCACTTTAATTAAACCTCTTCCTCTCCTTACCCATCCACCTCAGGCCAAATTGTCAGTTACACCCCCTATCTCCATGGTGGTCCACCCTCACCTAAAGGCACGTGGTTCTTAATGGATTGGGTTTGCAAATTATCTATCACCCTTTTCCCCACTAACTGGTATCTTAGCAACACATTTGCTAACTGTTTCTAGTTAAACGAAGTAAAAAAAAAATGCTGCGATAAGCCATTAAAATTCAGTTAACAAAAGTACCCAATAGCAAAAGTACCCAAAATTTTGCCAACTATGCTAAAAAAAACTCCTTGCAAAAAGCCAGTTTCTGTATCCAACTCCAATACCTAAAACATGCTCTGAGGTTATTAAATAAAAAATGTGTTGCAAAAATGGGTCCATAGCTCCATTAATATTTTATTTAAAAATGTCATTTTAACCCTAAAAAATATCACCAAGTCTCTCATAACTAACCTGGTAACTACTGTAAAAACTATTCTTTTTTTTTTATTTTTAAAAAGCCTGTAGCCAAGCAATTAAAAAAATATTAGGCCTTTAGGGCCACCTGGTACACAACCCTAAAAAAATGCACACTAGCCCAATGTATTCTCGCTGTCAAAAGTGTCACTAAGGGAGACTGGACCTCAGCCACCTTCCTACGCTCTAGGTTTGGGGGTAAGTGCAAATAAAAATAGTCCAAAACCCAGTATATCAAGTCCAGCTTAAAAAAAACCAAGACTCGGTTTTTAGTAGGGTCAAAGGTATACTATCCACAAAGGGGCTAATATAGGCAGGATTGGGAATACCTAAACAAAAAAAGGCCACAAAAAACACCACCCTACAGTGTGCTAAGACACTCTCCCCTCAGCACTGGGTAAAACAAAACAAAACAATTATTTAAAAAGATCAGCAAGGCTTAATAATCCAGCTGTAAAAAATAAAATAAATGCATAAAAAGGGTAAAATTTGGTGTAAGTAATTTCTCCCTTCAACTAAAAAACTCCATCTATCAAATTTATATACCAGCCATGCAACAGCTTAACCTGACCAAATACCTAATAGTGCCAACTAATTAAACTAAAGCAGTACCTAAGCCAATCTAAATACATTAAAACACTTTAACACACCTGTTAAAAGAGTTCCAGGCTAAACAACATCAAGTGCAAATCCTAGAAGCCCGTGCCATCCAAAAAATGAATGTATTCCAACTAGCAATTAAACTGCCTGCAAATTATGCTTAAACTAATATAGCCTATGACCTTCAAACAGGCCTAACAAACATTCATTCATTCACTCCTCAATCAAATGGTCCATGCTATTAAAATGTTATTCCTACTAACTGTATTGTTAATTCTACTAATGGCAAGTGTAAGGCTATTCACTGCGCTAGCCACTCCCCAAAACCCATACTTATAAAGCCAATAACCTCTCCATGTATAACCTTCCTTTTTTACCTCTCTGAACCATAACCGATAAACCAAGGTACCAAGCAATTAAACCAGAGCCTTTAGCCCAAATACCTTATATTCCCAACCCTCAGCTGGCACCACATCCAGCAGGTGGTAGGTGCTCGCAGAGGGCAGGGCTCAAACCTGTAACCCCAGAAGCTGATGCATTGCCCATTAGGATACTCAAAGACCCACCCCACCATTAGCGGCTGCCTTATACTTCCTACTTGCCAGCATGGGGGGGAAAAAAAGGGAGTCACCTGGGCCCTTCATTTTAATAAAAAATGGGGAAGTGTTGGGATACATAAACATTAATGGGGGTTTGGGATGGCTATACATTAGTGGTAGGGGTCCACCCAGAGCAGGCATTGTACTTTGAAAATGATTTTCCCCCTTTGTTCTTGCAGCCTGGAAAGATAGATAAAGGGTCCAGCCAAAGCAGGTTTTACCCTTTCTGATGTATAAACATGCACTTTCCCTTCATTCTTACAGTCTAGAAAGATAGTTGCATTGAACAGTGTCTTCTTTAAAAAACAACAAATGGTCTGGTAGCACTTTATAGGCTAACAAAACATGTAGATGGTATCATGAGCTTTCGTGGGCACAGCCCACTTCTTCAGATGACTGGAGTTTTGAGTTTAGGATGTGCAGACCCAAAATAAATAGGAGAGAAGGGTGAGGGGGAAGGAAAAAAATGGAAAGGGGCGGGAAACAAGGAGCAGAGGTTATGAAAATATCAAAAGGAAAACCAAATAGGTAGAACTGGTAATCTATAAGCACTTAAAGATTGGATAGTTAAAAGAAGCAGCTAAGGATCATAGGATAGCAATTAGAGAGGAAGGGTGCTACTGCAAGAATCTACACAGACAAAGAGCTGTTGGCACCTTCATTGAATGTTAGGTTGATAATGTCCCAGCCATCCGTTATCCTGATTGAGAATTGAATTTGTGGATGAATTGTAATTCCAAGGCCTCTCTGTGTATTTGACTAGTAGAATTGGTTTGTGTCTTCTTTGTTATGTCTCCTACTTATTCTCACTTGTACTGTAAAAATACTTTCAGGGTCATATCCTTTGTAATTGCTGTAACATTCTGATTCGGGAAGTAAACAGGGGAGGGTATAATAATATTCATCGTGTGCCTATTAATATTTATTGTATAGGAGTTAATATTATGACATAAAATTTATGGAAAGTGGTATTAGACATGTAAATTAACATACTAAAATAAAGGCGTGTAACTGATTCCAAATCATTGCTTACTTGGAACGTTGTGTTGGGGGTCCAAAAAACCAAGTAAAAAGGTCCATTTACGCTATCCGCTCCTGAGTTGCCTGTTTCTTTAATTAATAAATAATAATAATATAATAAATGAAATTAGTGAATTGATTGACCCTTTTCTTTAACAAAATAAAATGATTTTAGTACATCTCCAGACCCTGGTGGCCAAATATAAATGTTAAACAGTACTAAAAATATCACAAAAACATCCTCCCCAACTGATCCTCATTGCCATCATCATTACTAGTTATGTGATCGTGCTACAGAAGAGAGATATCTGTATATATGTACGTCTGCATCTCCCTGGTCTGGCACCCCTGGGACCTGACTGGTCCGAAACCAAGGAATTTGCAGGACCAGGAGAGGCTCCCAGCTGCTGGCTCCTGGTCCTTCCCCTTCTGTAGCAGTGCTGGGGCTCCCCTGCACCAGCCAGGACTCTCTTCCACCAGCTGGCTAGGACTTTCCTCTGCCAGCGGTCCAAGTCTCCACTTATGTCTCTGGGATGTTAGGATAATGCTCCTGACTGCTGGCTTTTCCCTGGTCCCACAACGCTCCTGGTCCTAGCCTACCAGTTTTTTCCAGTGAGTGCTCAAGCCCAGGAACATAAGAATGGCCATACTGTGTCAGACCAAGGTCCATCTAGCCCAGTATCCTGTCTGCCAACAGTGGCCAGTACCAGATGTCCCAGAGGGAGGGATCACAACAGATAATCCTCACGTGATCCCTCCCGTCTCCCACTTCCAGAGAAACAGAGGCTAGGGACACCATTCCTACCCATCCTTGCTAATAGCCATAGATAGACCTAACCTCCACGAATCTATCTAGCTCCTTTTTCAACCCTGTTAAAGTTCTAGCCTTCACCCCATCCTGTGGCAAGCAGTTCCACAGGTTGACTGTGCGATGAGTGATGAAAAAACTTCCTTTTGGTTATTTTAAACCTTCTGCCTATTAATTTTATTTGGTGAACCCTCGTTCTTATATTGGGGGAATAAGTAAATAACTGTTCCTTATTCACTTTTTCCACACCAGTCATGATTTTATAGACCTCTATCATATCTCCCCTTAGTCTCCTCTTTTCTAAGATGAAAAATCCAAGTCTTTTTAATCTCTCTTCATATGGGACTTGTTTCAAACCCCTAATAATTTTTGTTTCCTTTTTCTGAACCTTTTCTAATGCCAATATATATTTTCTGAGATGAGGCAACCACATCTGAACGCAGTATTCAAGATGTGGGTGTACCATGAATTTATATAGAGGCAATAAATTTTTTTCTGTTTTATTCTCTATCCCTTTTTTAATGATTCCTAACATTCTATTTGCTTTTTTGACTGCTGCTGCACACTGAGTGGATATTTTCAGAGAACTATCTACAATGGCTCCAAGATCTCTTTCGAGTAGTTGTAGTTAAATTAGTCCCCATCGTATTGTATGTATAGTTGGGATTATGTTTTCCAACGTGCCTTACTTTGTATTTATCCACATTAAATTTCATTTGCCATTTTCTTGCTCAATCACTTAATTTGGTGAGATCTTTTTGAAGCTCTTCACAGTCTACTTTGGTCTTAACTGTCTTGAGCAGTTTGGTATCATCTGCAAATTTTGCCACCTCACTGTTTACCCCTTTCTCTGGATCATTTATAAATAAGGTGAATAGGTTTGGTCCCAGGACAGACCCTTGAGGGACCTCACTAGTTACCTCTCTCCACTCTGAAAACTTACCATTTATTCCTACCCTTTGTTTCCTGTCTTTTAACCACTGGATCCCCCTTGTTCCAAGCCCCCTTTCTCAACCCCTCAAAGAACTATAGAAGATTAGTAAGGCATGAAACCTTTACATGAGGGAAACCTTTACAGAAACCATGTTGACTTCCCCCAGTAAATTATATTTATCCATGTGTCTGACAATTTTATTCTTTACTATAGTTTCATCTAATTTGCCCAGTACTGACATTAGACTTACTGGTCTGTAATTGCCAGGATCACCTCTACAGCCCTTTTTAAATATTGGTGTCACGTTAGCTATTTCCAATCATTAGGTACAGAAGCTGATTTAAAGGATAGGTTACAAACCACAGTTAATAGTTCAGCAATTTCCCATTTGAGTTCTTTCAGAACTCTTGGGTTAATGCCATTTGATCCTGGTGACTTGTTACTGTTAAGTTTATCAATTTGTTCCAAAACCTCTTCTAATGACTACTCAATCTGGGACAATTCCTCAGATTTGTCACCCAAAAAGAATGACTCAGGTTTGGGAATCTCCCCAGTATCCTCAGCAGTGAAGACTGAAGCAAAGAATTCATTTAGCTTCTGTTTATGACTTTGTAATCTTTGAGGGCTCCTTTAGGATTTCAATCGTCCAAGGGCCCCGCTGGTTGTATAGTCGGCTTCCTGCTTCTGATGTACTTAAATATTTTACTATTACTTTTTGAGTTTTTGGCTAGCTGTTCTTCAAACTCCTTTTTGGCTTTTCTTATTATATTTTGACACTTAATTTGACAAAGTTTATGGTCCTTTCTATTTTCCTCACCAAGATTTGACTTCCACTTTTTAAAAGATATATTTTTATCTGTCACTGCTTCTTTTACCTGGTTATTAAGCCATGGTGGCACTTTTTTGGTTCTCTCATTGTATTTTTAAATTTGGGGTATACATTGAAGTTTGGCCTCTATTATGGTGTCTGAAAAGTTTCCATGCATCTTGCAGAGATTTTGTTTTTGTCACTGTACTTTTTAATTTCTGTTTAACTATCTTCCTCATCTTTGTATAGTTCCCCTTTCTGAAATTAAGTGCCACAGTGTTGGGCTGCTGAGGAGTTTTTCCCACCACAGGGATGTTAAATTTTATTACATTATGGTCACTATTTCCAAGTGGTCCAGTTATATTTACCTCTTGAACCAGATCCTGTGCTCCACTTAGGACTAAATCAAGAATAGCCTCTACCCTTGTGAGTTCCAGAACCAGCTGCTCCAAGAAGCAGTAATTTAATGCATCAAGAAATTTTATCTCTGCATCCTGTCCTGAGGTGATGTGTACCCAGTCAATATGGGGATAGTTGAAATCCCCCACTATTATTGAGTTTTTAAAATTTGATAGCCTCTCTAATCTCCCTTAGCATTTAATAGTCATTATCATTGTCCTGATCAGATGGTAGATAATATATCCCTACAGCTATATTCTTATTATTGGAGCACGGAATTACTATCCATAGAGATTCTGTGGAACATTTTGGATCATTTAAGTTTTTTACTTCATTTGATTCTACATTTTCTTTCATTTATAGTGCCACTCCCCCACTAGCACAACCTGCTCTGTCCTTCCGATACGTTTTGTACCCTGGTATGACTGTGTCCCATTGATTGTCCTCATTCCACCAAGTTTCCGTGATGCCTATTATATCAATATCCTCCTTTAAAAGTAGGCACTCTAGTTTACCCATTTTACTATTTAGACTTCTAGTATTTGAGTATAAGCACTTTAATAATTTGTCACTATTTATCTGTCTGCCATTTCCTGATGTATTACTCTTTTTCATTTGATTGTGTCTCATTTGATCTTTCCCATGCTTCCATCCTCTCCTCCTGACTAGAACATAAACCATCTCTATTAATAGAACCTCCCCTAATATATGTCTCCGTCTGATCCATGTGCTCCTCCACACCTGTCAGCTTTCCCCCCATTCCTTAGTTTTAAAACTGCTCTACGACCTTTTTAATGTTAAGTGCCAGCAGTCTGGTTCCATTTTGATTTAGGTAGAGTCCATCCTTCCTGTATAGGCTCCCTCATCCCAAAAGTTTCCCCAGTTCCTAATATTCTACACCATCGTCTCATCCATGCATCAAGACTCTGAAGTGCTGCCTGCCTACCTGGCCCTACGCGTGGAACTGGAAGCATTTCAGAGAACGCTACCATAGAGGACCTAGATTTCAATCTCTTTCTTAGCAGCCTAAATTTGGCCTCCAGAACTTCTCTCCAACCCTTCCCTATGTCATTGGTACCTACATGTAGCATGACCACCGGCTCCACCCCAGCAGTACACGTAAGACTATCTAGATGTCTCAGGAGATTTGCAACCTTTGCACCAGGCAGGCAAATCAACATACAGTTCTCCCGGTCATCACACACCCAGCTATCTATAAAAGCGACGAGGAGTCCTGTGGCACTTTATAGACTAACAGATTTATTGGAGCATAAGCTTTCGTGGGCAAAGACCCACTTCGTCTGTACCAGCAAAATGGCTAGCAATGATTGGATGACCAATATAGAGAACATCAGAGTTCATGGCATAGGACCTGAGGCTAAAAGGAAAAGAACAAGTCTAAATTAAGCTATGTCTGCACTAGAGTCTAAAGACTTTACAGCTACACAGTGGTACTAATACACCTGTGCTGCATCCATCTGCAAACATCTGGAAGATCATTAGGTGATAAGTAACAGTCAGCATGGATTTGTAAAGAACAAATCAGGTCAAACCAAACAGATAGTCTGCAGACTGGCAACATTTCAATATCATATTTGAACATTATTTGCATAATGAATATGCAAATAAAATGTTACCTGTCCGCCAAAAGTTTGTGAAAGGGTTTGCCGGTCCACAGCATAAAAAAAGATTGGGAATCACTTTTCTACATGCTTGCAAGTTGATTGTTTGAATATTAGCTCCATTATTTTTCCAGGTATTGAAGTTAAGCTAACTGCTCTATAATTCCCTGCACTGTCCTTATCCCCCTTTTTGTAGATAGGTGCTTTTCCTGCCCTTTGGGATCTCTTCCATACTTCATGATTTCTCAGAGATAATCACTAATGGTTCAGAGATCTCCTAAAAAATTCCTTAAGTATTCTGGGATGTATTCCATCAGGCCCTAACTTGTATAAGGCTATGTATACATTAGCACTTTTGTTGGTAAAATTTTTGTCAGTACAGGATGCAAAAAAACCATATCCCTGACTGATACACTTTACACTGACAAAAGCCAGTGTGTACAGTGCTATATTGGTGGGTGATGCTTTCCCACAGACCAAACTACTGCTGCTCATTGGGGGTGGATTAATTATATCGATGGGAGAGATCTTTCCGGTTGGCACAGAGGCTGTGTCCAGACTCAGGGGTTTTTTCGGGAAAAGTAGCCTTTTTCCGAAAAAACTTCCCCTGCGTCCAGACTCAAGCCGCGTTCTTTCGAAATTAAATCGAAAGAACGCGGCTTTTCTTTCGATGGCGGTAAACCTCATTTCACGAGGAAGAACGCCTTCTTTCGAAAGTTCCTCTTTCGAAAGAAGGCGTTCTTCAATGTAAATAGGGCTTCTTCGAAAGAGAGCATCCAGACTCACTGGATGCTTTCTTTCGAAAAAGCAAGCCGCTTTTTCGAAAGTTCAACGTGCAGTCTAGACGCTCTCTTTCGAAAGAGGCTTGCAGTCTAGACATAGCCAGAGTGACTATCTGGGAGATTTTACTGCAGCACAGGTGCACTAGTACCACTGTGTAGCTGTAAAGTCTTTAGACTCTAGTGTAGACATAGCTTAATTTATAACCTGTTCTTTTCCTTTTAGCCTCAGGTTCTATGCCATGAACACTGATGTTCCCTATGTTGGTCATCTAATCATTGCTAGCCATTTTGCTGGTACAGACAAAGGCATTTAATACTTCAGCCATTGCTGCATTATTTGTTGCCTTTTCCTCCTCACTGAGTAATACTTACTTGCCCTGGAATGTATGCATATTTAGTTAAACCAGGGTTAATATAAAGGAATGAATCCAGCTGATTTTACTCTCTGAAGTTTCATATGAGAATAAGAAGAGCAGGACTTGTGGGAAAGGTGAGAAGCTGGGAGGATTTTTCAGCCAAATATGAAAAGCACAGTTCTGCTTTCTAAATAGGCCAGGGGAGATTCCATTGGCCTTCACAGGTTAGTTAGTACATGCACACAGGCTGCACATGGGGCATAATGAGATTTTGACAGGCACAAATGGGGGTAGCCACCCCATTTCCATTAACTTTAAATGAGTAGTGGGTACCTAATTGCCTTTTCTGGCTTTGCAGATCTCCCAACACCTAATAAAACAATTCACTTTTTGTTAGCGTAGCACCGAGCTCCAGGTCCAAAGTGTGAATGTGCACACACGGTGCATGTTTTATACAAACAAATGCTGGGTGTGCACTGCTGTTTCTGGGACCCTTCGCGCTCCAATCTGTTTTGCCCCCACTTTCCAGTCATGAAGCATGAGCTCTGTTTGTCTACACTGCACCTGAGAGAATGCCTCCCAGCTTGGGTGGACAGACACACTCTACTCAAACTAGCCCTCTAAAAATAGCAATGTGGACATTGCAGAATTGCCTAGCTGACAAATTACAAGTTCCAACTCCTATGCCCATCTGTACTCAATTGATTAGACCATTTCCTAGCATCCACATTATTTTTAGAGGGGTAGTTGATATCTTCAAAAACAACAAGGAGTTCTGTGGCACTTTAGAGACTAACAAATTTATTAGGGCATAAGCTTCTATGGGCAAAACCCACTTTATCAGATGAATTGGAGTGGAAAGTTACAGAGGTAGGAGTACATATAAGAACAGCAAAAGTCAGGATGGCAGTGGCTCATTCACAACAGTTGACGTGTAGAGGTGAATACCAAGAAAGGGGAAATTGTCTTTGTAATGCATTAACCAGATAAGATCCTTATCTAATCCTAAATTGATTGTATTGAATTTGCAAATGAACTTCAATTTAGCTATCTCCTTTTGTACTCTGTTTTTGAAAGTCTTTTGTAGAAGGATGGCTGATTTCAAGTCCATTACTGAATGTCTGGAGAAGTTAAAGTGTTCCTCTATAGGTTTATGTGTGTTACCTTTTCTAACGTCTGATTTGTGTCTGATTTATCCTTTGGTGAAGAGACTGTCTGGTTTGGCCAATATACACGGCAAAGAAGCATTGCTGGCACTTGATGGCTTACATCATATTAGTGGATGTGCAGGTGTATGAGCCCCTGATGGTGTGGCGTATGTGGTTAGGACCTGTGATGGTGTCGCTTCTATAGATGTGTGGACCAAGTTGGCAGCGGGGCTTGTTGCAGGGTAGGTTCCTGGGCAAGTATTTCTGTGGGGCGGTGTGTACCTGGAAAACGATCCCTCACTCTCAAAGACCTTAGGAGACAGGTCAGCTCTTACCTACAGACAATCTCGCAAGCTGAAGCAAACACTCACTAGCAGCCAGCCAATGCACCTCAGAATTCCATTTTACACTATATTTAAATGTGTTTCTGTTTACCTGACTTAATGGGTACACTCCAGCTGTAGTGCAGATACACCAGAAGAGTCACCACTTCTGGTACCACCACCAGCACTGTTATGGGGAGAAAAGACAGTGCAATCTGTGCGGGTGTTCAGGGGGCCAGGAGTGTTTATGTTGCTATGGGGAAGAACAGCATCTGTTCCTCATTGTGGGGAGAAGGGATTTGTCTTGAGGTGGAGAGGCTGGTTAGGGACACCTGAGAGGGAGAGTTTGTTTTGTTCAGTTATCTTGATGTCTGTGTGGGTGAGAGCCATACTGGCCAGGAAGGGCTGGAAAACATAGCTGCCTTCCATGGATGTGTCTACCGTGTGTCAGAGAGTGACTGCCTCAGAAGGAGAATGTCTGTTCTGAGCTGGGAACTGATTGGACAATGTCCTTGGAAGTGAAAGGGAGTTATGAAGAGTTTGGGTGGTAGGAGGTGGTGTTTGAGTTGGTTTGATGGTGTTGGGACTAGGGTGGGCTGGGTAGTGGGGTCTGGAAAAGTTAATGCTATTGAAGACGAATTTGGCACTCTGCCTAGGAGGTCCCTATTTGGATGCCCAGCAATGTTCCCTCTGATCTTTTCCTTCCATGTGCAGAATAATTTTATGTGCATTGAGACGTGTGTGAATGTGCACCACCAATAGAAACAAAAAAACCTCACTGTGGGTGCTGTGCTAGTCAGCTGGGTAGCATTGGAATCTCTCTTGAGCGGCCACAGAAGTGCACAGCTTACAGGGAACACTGGCCAGATTAATCTCTCTAATGGTTGTACTTAGGGTGTCTGGGAGGTATGAAGGTTCAGGGCTAGCTAGACAGGCAGAACTGCAGGGTCTCAAAGTATGGATGAGACAATGATGGCTAGAGGATGTATTTTAAGCTTATTAGATACTGAGGACCTTTTGGGAAAGAAGGCGCTTATCATATATATAGTAGCTCAATGTCTGTGACTCTGTAACGCTGAAATGCTGGCTGTTCCCTCTGGGTGGCGCTGTTGCCTCCCTGGCTGTTCCCTTTGGGTGGCGCTGTTGCCTGAGTCATGTGCTTCGCCTCCTGCTGGGGCACTCGGCTGACTTCTGTGCCGCTCAGCTGGGCTGCTGCAGGGGAGCCCAAATGGCCGCTTGCTCTGCCTGTTTCCCCACGGCGGCCCGACTGAGTGGTGCAGAAGTCAGCCAAGCACCACGGCGGAAGGCGAAGGGGGGCAGGGCGGTGACTTGCGGCATGACAGCAGCTCCACGCCCTGCCCCCTGGCCATGAACATCACCGTCCCGCCTTCCTTCGCCTCCCGCAGTGGGGCTTGACTGAATTCTGCACCGCTCAGCCGGGCCGCTGCATTTGGGCTCCGCGATCCCCCGAGTGAGAGGCAGGAGGGGGAGGAGAAGAGAAAGAGAGAGACAGAGAGAGAGGCAGGAGGCGGAGGAGAGCTGAGAGAGGAGGGAGGGGAGGTAGTAGGAGGAGGAGAGAGAGAGTAAGAGAGAGACATGGAGCGAGAGACCGGAGGCTCAGGAGAGAAGACCAACGTGTAGGAGAGACCTGAAAATCCCGTCTTATGACGGGCTAATTGGCTAGTGCAGGAAGAATAGGCTTCCCCTATACAAAAATGGAACTCGATTGTGCTGATATGTAAAATTAAAAAAAACCATAGAGGAAAGTCAGCAGGTGCAGTGATGCATCGAGTTCAGATGGACAGATGCTGCAGGGTAGGATTTAGTCAAGGAATCTTCTTTATCCTACTAAGAAAGAGAATCCAGAAGTTCGATAAAGTACTAGTAGGAGCTGAAGAGAAACAGTCAAATGGAAAAAGGTCTCATTCAATTACATCACATAAAGGCAAACCAGCTAAATATTGGCAAATTGTACAAGTGCTTGTAGTTCAGGGGTCTCAAACTCACAGCCTGTGGGCCATCTATGGACCTGACTACTGCCTCTGCAGGCCCCCCCAGCAATCCCTGAAGCTCATCCTTCAGGGGATGGGGTGAAACGAAGGAAGAGGGCAGGGTGGTGGTGGAAAGGGGCAGGGCTTGGGGGAATGGGGAGGGGCATGTCTCCCCCCCAAGCTTCCAGGTCTTCCAGGCTGGATTGCAAATATGCTTTGGCTTGTAAATGGCCTGCAGGCTGTTAATTTGAAGCCCCCATTTGTCGACAAATGCAAGAAGCTAAATACTAAGATGAGTGAATTCAGTACCTAGTATTAAATGAGGATATAGACATAATAGCTATTGCAGAAACTTGGGGTACGTCTACACAGCAACATTAGTTCAAAATAACTAGCATTGTTTCAAAATAACTTAGTCTGTGTCTAGATACCAGGCAGTTATTTCAAAATAATGTCAAAATACTTTGAAGCTGGAGGACTTCTTACTCCATCTCCTGTAACCCTCATTGTATGAGGAGTAAGGCTATGTCTAGACTGCCTTGCTATGTAGGGATACTGGAAGTATCCTGAAATAGCAATGCTGCGTCCAAGGAACATATCCGCTATTTTGGAAAAAAATTTGAAATAATGGATGCACTCTTTCACCATCCCTGTAAACCGCATTCTATGAGGAATAAGGGATGGCTCGGAAGAGCACGTAATAGCTTCTTTCAAAATTAAATCAAAAAAAGGTTTTTTGATTTTACAGTGCAGTCTAGGCGTAGCCTAAGAGACATTGGAGGAAGAGTGCTCTATTTTGAAATATGTGTTGTGTAGAAGCTCCCAATTTCGAAATAAGCTATGCAATTAACATAGCTCAATTTGTGTAGCTTATTTCAAGTTAAGCCCTGCTGTGTAGTCGCACCACTTGGTGAACAATGATAATTAATGGGACATCATATTATGAGCTGCCAAGTATATAGGAATGACAGAGTAGGTTGCACTGATGGGGAATGGCACTATATATGAAAGAAAGTCAAATAGAGTAAAAATCTTAAATGAATCAGTTACAACCATAGACTTTCTACGGACAGACATTCCATGCTTGAATAATAAGTGTATAGCAGTGAGAATATATGATCGACCATCTGACCAGGATGTTGACAGTGACTGTGAAGTGCTAAAGGGATTTAGAGAGTCTATAAAAACAGAAAATCCAATAATAATCGGGGAATTCAACTATCCCCATATTGCCTGGGAACACATCCCCTTAGGACTGCATGAAAGGAGAACATTTCTAGACACCATTAATGACTGCTTCTTGGGACAGCTAGTCCTGCAACCCACAAGGGGAGAGGCAATTCTTTATTCAGTTCTAAGTGGTGCGTAAGATCTGGTCCAAGAGGTGAATGAAGATGAACTGCTCAGAAACAGCAACCATAATGTAATTAAATTGAATATTGTTCTAGGGGGGAAATACCAAAGAAACCCACTACAGTAGCATTTAACTTCAGAAAGGGAAACTAAACTAAAATGAGGGGACTAGTTAAACAGAAATGATAAGGAACAGTCACAAGAGTGGAATGGCTGAAAACTGCCCGGAAACTATTCAAAAAACATAATAGAAGCTTTATCTGTATTTTGTAAATTCAAACACATAGTAATAGGACACAAAAAAAGCCACTGTGGCTAAATACAGAGTAATGGAGGTGGTTACAGACAAACAGACATCTTTTAAAAATTGCAAGTCAAATCCTACTGAGCAAAATAGCAAAGGACACAAAGTCTGACAAGTCAAGTGTAAAAGTATAAATAGTTCAACAAAGAACTTGAAGAGCAGCTAGCAAAAGACACAAAAATGAGCAGCAAATGTATTTTAAGTAAATCAGAAGCAGAAAGTCTGCCAAACAATCAGTGGGACCAGTGGACGATCAACGTGCTAAAGAATTACACGAGGAAGGCAAGGCAATTGCAGAGAAGCTAAACAAATTCTTTGAATTGGTCTTCACCGCAGAGGATTTGAAGGAGATTCCCACTATTGAGCCATCTTTTTAGATGACAAATCTGAGGAATTGTTGCAGATTGAGATGTCAGTAGAGGAGGTTTTGGAACAAATTGATACAGTAAACAATAAATCACCAGGGCTAGATGGTATTCACACAAAAGTTTTGAAAGAACTCAAATATGAAATTGCAAAACCACTAACTGAAGGATGTAACCTTACACTTAAATCAACCTTTGCTGAAGAGAAGAGTGAGGGGGGATTTAACAGCAGTCTTTTAACTACCTGAAGGGAGGTTCCAAGGAAGATGGTGAGAGAGGCTGTTCTCAGTAGTGACAGATAGCAGAACAAGGAGCAGTGGTCTCAAGTTGCAGTGGTAGGAGATCCAGGTTGGACATTAGGAAAAACTATTTTACTGGGAGGGTGGTGAAGTACTGGAATTGGATACCTAAGGAGGTGGTAAAATCTCCATCCTTAGACGTTGTTATGCCCTGGCTTGATGAAGCCCTGGTTGGGATGGCTTGGTTAGTTGGTCGTGCTTTGGGCATGGGGTTGGACTTGATGACCTCCTGAGGTCTCTTCCAACCCTTGGATTTTATGATTACATGATTTATATCATTGACTGGTGACTACCTACTATAATGTCATAAAAAAAAAGCTCCAGCGGCAATCCTGGCAATTACCAGCCAGTAATCCTAACTTCAGCACCAGGCAAATTGGTTGAAACTATAATAAAGGACAGAATGATCAGACATATAGCTGAATGCAATATGTTGGGAAGCATCAACATGGCTTTTTTAAAGAAAAATTGTGCCTCACTAATCTATTACAATTCTTTTAGGGGCTCAACAAACATGGATGAGGGTGATCCAGTGGACATAGCGTACTTGGACTTTCAGAAAACCTTTGACAAGGTGCCTCACCAAAGGTTCTTAGGCAAAGTTAGCAGTAGGGGGATAGGAGGGATGGTCCACTATGGATCAGTAACTAGTTAAATGATAGTAAACAAAGGGTGGGAATAAACTGTGAGTTTTCACTGTGGAGAGATGTAAATAGTGGGGTTCTGCTAAGATTGTTACTAGGACCAGTTCTGTTCAACATATACACCAGGGAAGGACAACCACGAATAGAAGGTGTGCTGCATGAGTGGCCCTCCTTTACCTCAGTGGTCTGCAATGGCCTGCAACCCACTGGGATTCCATCTGCAGCCCTGTGGCCTCCCCTGTCTGATCCTCCTGCTCCCCACGCCTCTCTTACCTGTTCCTCCCCAACCCTCCCAGCACTTTAAGAGTGTGCAAATTGCCTAATTCTTGCTAATTCCCACTCCTCCCCCTCCTTCCCAGAGGTGGAATGTTGCAAACAGCTGATTCACAGCATTCCATCTCTGGAAGGGAAGGGGAGGAGTGGGGACAGAGCGTGAATCAGGTGATTTGCGTGCTCTGAAAATGCTGAGGTGCAGGAGAGGCACATGGAGAAGGGGGCAGCCAGGGGTTCGGTGGGCTGAAGGTGGTGTCCCAGTGCACCACGTGTGTCCTGTGGGCCACAAGTTGCCCACAACTGACATACATATATAATCTGGGAAAAGGGATAGACAGTGAGGCGGCAACGTTTGCAGAGGATTCAAAATTACTTAAGATAGTTAGTTCCAAAGCAGACTTTGAAGCTCTACAAAGGGACAAAGGGATCTCACATAACTAGGCAACAAAATGGCAAATGAAATTCCTTGTTGATAAATGCAAAGTAATGCCCATTGGAAAACATAATTGTAACTATATATACAAGAAGATGAGGTCTAAAATGGCTGTTTCCTCTCAATAAAAAGTGTCCTCATGGCTAGTTCTCTGAAAGCATCTGTTCAATGTGCAGCAGCAGTCAAACACGCTAAAAAATATAGGAACCACTAGGAAAGGGATGGATAATAAGGCAGACAATATGATGTCACTATGTAAAGCCAGTGTACACCCACACTTTTAAAATTATGCGCAGTTAAAAAAAATTCTAAAAAGATATATTAGAACTGGGAAAAGTATGTGGAGGCACAAAAATGCTTAGGGGGATGGAGCAAATTCCATCTGAAGGGAGATTAACAAGACTGGGGCTGTTCACCTTAAAAATGAAACAAGTAAGGGCAAATATAATAGAGGTCTGTAAATTCATGAGTAGAATAAAAGTAATAAAGAAGAGTTATTTATCTCTTCTCATACACACATGGACTAGGGGGTCACCCAATAAAATTAATAGAAAGCAGGTTTAAAACAAACATCGGGAAGTACTTCTTCAGGCAACATAGCCTGCGAAACTGGTAGCTGGGGATGTAGTTAAGGCTACATAAATAACTGGGTTTTAAAAAACAATTAGATACGTTCATGGAGGATTGGCCTGCTAATGGCTATTAGCTAAGATGTTCAGGGATACAACCTCGTGCTCCGGGTGACTCTAGCCCTGTGACTGACAGAAGCTGGAACTGGATGACAGGGAATGGATTACTTGATAAGTTGCCCTGTGTGACGTAGTGGGGGTACTTGCTGGGCTGTGGTGACCTCTGCTGTCTGGAGCAAGACCCATCAGGGAAAACCTTATTATGCAAAGGTACCATACCGGTTGAACCAGCCTACCCCCCATGGGGAGAAACAAAGGGAGGTGGAAGGCTGCCCTGGCTGGGGGCAGGGCTGGGAGAGGTAGAGTTAGTTCCTGTCTGGAAAGCAGGGGAGAAGGAGCTGGGGAGGGGGGCTGGGACTCCCCCATCTCAAGGGGGGGCACTGAGGCCTCTTAGCCCCAGTTCCTGTAACCAGATTACATCTGTGCTGTGCTGTATCCTGGAGGAGCAATAAACCATCCTCAATTCCACTGGCTGGTGGAGTCTGTTTGTGCCATTTCGGGGTGCAGGAGACGGGGGACCCCCAACGCGCCGTCACACCCTGTTCTGTTCATTCCCTCTGAACCATCTGGGACGAGCCACTGTCAGGAGACAAGATGGACCATTGATCTGATCCAATATGCCCATTCTTATGCAGAGTCCATTGTTCCAGGGATTGTAGCTATTTCAAAAATATTGTATAGATTGCCATTGTAATTGTATAGATTACTCTCTGACTCATTTTTACTCCTGGATCTTCTTACCAGGAGACACAGCCAGACCAAGTTTACCCTGCCACAGAGCCAATGAGTGATAATTAGAGCCCAGAAGTGCTAAACATTGCTAACACTCCTGAACTCTACTAGGAATTGTAGGTGTTCAGCAACTCTCAGGTTCAGGCTCTTCATTCACACCAGAGAGAAGCCAGATTGTGCATGGATATAAAAAAAATGCTTCCAAAAGTTTGGGTTTAGGGAGATGGACCATCTCTTGAGTGTCTAAAAATACTTCAGAAGTGGCTACTGACTTTGGGTGCCCACCATGAGTCACCTTTAAAAGGAGTCCGTTTTTTTCAGATGTTAAGGACACCCTTAATGTCTGATGTTGGACATCTGCCACTTCCATAGATGGTTCTAGCATGTCTAAAATTGGGCACCTAAATTAGTGATTTCTTTTGGGCACTTTAAATTGGCCTGCACTTGTTGCCTTACTGAAGATGCAAAACTGGTTGTAGACTCATATAATGTAACACACGGGGTAAAATTTTGGAAAACACCTACATGACTTAGATATCTATCCACGATTGAGGGACTAGCTAGACTCCTAAGTCATGCTGGCACTATGAAAATGTTATCCATTAAGCACTGTTGATGTCAATGGGACTTATCAGATGCTTAAAATAGAGGATGTGTCATAATTAAACTTGAAATCAGGTGAAACTTGTCTGTTTTTGCTATGGAAATTTACATTTTGGCAAAAGTTCAAGAAACTTTCAGGCAGGTGTTGGGATTGTATGCAGTTTCAGGGGTCTGCCCACCTGGGTCCAATTAGAGGATCAGGGCTTTGGTCAAAGTTTCTGCAATCTCACTGTTTCCAAATAGATACTGGAGATTTATTTGTATTTTCCCTAATACCTTTCAACTCCAAAACTTTTTGGATCAAATCCAGAGATGAGGTGTAAGGACTTGTCTATACACACAATTTGTATCACTTTAACTATTCTGGAATAAAGAGGCTGTGGTTGTCTCCATATATAGATGCTTTTATACCAGTGTAGCTGTTTCTGTGGGGGTTTGAGAATAAGCTCTAGCAACATAAGGTGTCTTTGTACCTCTATGATTGTACCCACACTAGGGAGCTGCATTGGTATATGTAACACCTAATCGACACAAGCCTCCCCCATCGATTTAAGATACACAATTTCTGCTACACTATTCAGTGTACTTAATGCAGTACTTCCATGTGGTAAGGTCCGCGGCTGATGCTCTCCTGTCAACTCGGACTACTTTTCTCATCCTGGTGGATGGAGTACAGGAGTCAACAGGCTTAGAGGTCAATTTATCGCATCTATGCAGACACAATAAATCGACTGCCAATGGATCAATCGCTGCAGTGTAGATCCACTGTATAATGAAGACAAGCCCTATGTCAGTAAAAAAAAAATTAAAATAAAAAAAATCACAGCTCAAACCAAAATAGTTATATTAATACAAAAACTGTGTAGACCAGGCCTTGCACTTGGAGAACTTAAGGCCAATTTATAGACTCTTGCTGATGTGGACTAAGTCTTTGTTTCTGCATGCACAAGCTGGACTTTTTAAAAGTGCACAATTTTTAAACTGATTTAGTTGAAGTGGTGCAAACACACTTAAATTGGGTTACAACTGGCATATATCAATGTAGCTTAGTTCAGTGAGTTACAGACAAGCTAAATCACTACATATACATTATTCTCCAATCCAATGTTACTCTCCATGTGGTCTTTGCTGGGTCTGCATCTGATTCAGACTAAACTGCTTGCAGGGATGTCTCTTCTATGTTTTGTGGAGTCATTGGGCCAAATTCTGCTCCGTGACACAGTAGTAGATTGGAAACCAATCTAGTGGCTTGAGTGATGTTAGTCCCAATTTACACCATTCTATCTGAAAGCAAAGGTTTGCCCAATGATGTGGACCAAGATGGAATTCTAGGATATTATATAGGAATTATTGAGCTCAGTTCCCACCTTTGCCACTTTTGCCCTCGGCGGACTTGGCATATCACTTCATGTCACTAAAATGGGGATAATAATGCCTACCTTAGAGGTTGGTTGGATTTGCGATGGTTAATTAGCACATTATTTGGATAGCACTTTGATACCATAAGGTGATATGACAGAATTATTGGTTCTCTTTGGTCAACGCCTACCACTTGGCTGACTCTCAGTGGTAAGTTCTACACTTGAAGCTCAACCTTGGTTCATTGGTATGAATGAATGCCAGTGAGTTGAAAGCAGACTCCTTTGTGAAACCAAAATGATTTAATTCTGCCCAGAGCTGTCCTAGCCTGGCTGAGGGTGCTATGGTATGTTCCCAGTCAACGAGTGTATTTGGACCTCGGGGGAACTGAACTTAAGGGCTGGTGACCAGGAGAAAGAGCAGACGCATTATTGTTACAGCTTGTTTCAGAGCTGGGGCCCTCACACTTGTTTCCATTCTGTGGACTCTGCGGGTACGTCTCTACAGAAGTGTTATTTTGGAATAACTGACATTCTGAAATAACAGAGCATGTCCACACTGCGAGCCATTATTTCAAAATCACGCCGAGCTGGAGGACTTCTTACTCCGACTCCTGTAACCCTCATTGAACAGGAGTAAGGAGAGTGGAAGGAAGAACACTCTTTATTTGACTTCCTGCTGTGGAGACAGGGCCAAAAGCTGAATTAAGCTATTTCGACTTAGCTATGCAATTGAAGTCGCTGTAGCTGAAGTTGCTTAGCTTACTTGGAGTTTTGCTCTGCTGTGTGGACATGCCCTGTGAGACACTCTCTTCCCACCAGGGCCCTCCCTGACCCTTGGCTTCACTGTCCCCTATTCCTCTCTAGATAGATTCCCTCTGGGCCCCTACATCTACCAAGGAATTTATCTCCCTCTGCTTAAGTGATCCACCAGCTACCCAAGGACCCAGTGCTATGCACATCCAGGGAACCATCCCACCATCAGAGCAGGGAACCCCTACTTGGTGGGGGATTTTCCTTGGAGAAGAGAGGGTTCCCCTTACCCTCCCCATCCCTTGGAATCCCGAGTCCTCCCTCCCCTCCCAGTTCTGAGCCGCTGGATGGAGACATGGTCCCTGCCTGGGCAGATAAGGGGAGAGGGGGTGGGGATAGAGGCGAGTGCAGAGATTTTTGACACGCTCCCTAACCATTCTGCTGAGAGTCATCAATTATGCAAGGGAACTGCACGCTGCACTGGGGGGAAGGCAAGGGAGGCAGCGCACTAAGATGGCGACAACCGCAGTTTCTCCTGCAGCTTCCCCACCTCTGCAGTCCAGCAACGCCTTGCGGGAGTCACGCTAGTTCAGCAGCCACAGTAAGTTGCAGCCCCCGCCCGGGACCCTTGCGAGGCGCGCAGGTTGCGCGGAGGGGCTTCCAAACCCCTGCCCCCATTTGCTTTTTTTTTTGTGCACCCCCTTCCCCCCCTCCCTCCAGGCGGGGGTTTTGCCGCAGAGCGATTTCCAAGCACCGACAGCTCCTTGCGTGCATGTGGGCCAGTTCCTCTCCTGCCTCCCCACCCGGGGTGCCAGGGTACCCCGCCTGCCCCAAATCGGTCTGGCCCAGCAGCAGCAACCTCTCGGCTGCTTTGGGGCGCACAGGGCCGCTTGCCAGCTGCTCGTGGGGCTTCCCCTTCCCCCCAGGTGGGGGTAGTTCCCTGCACCCCCTTGCACTGGTGAGCTAGGGCTTCTGGCCGGCGGCGGTTCCATTCCCTACTTGCAGCAGCCTGGCATCCTAGCCGCCACCGGGGCGCCTAGGGCTGCGGGCTAGCTCCTTTCCCTCCCCCAGCTGGGAGAAGCGGGGCCTCGGTTCCCCAGTGCCCGCTGCAGCCTGGCTACCTGTCCGCCCTGGGGGAGGGCGAGGGCGGCCTGTCAGCCAGCCCCTGGCCGGGGCGCCTCTCCTGCAGCTGCGACAGCCCCCGCTCCAGCAGCCGGCGAGCTGGTGCATTCCCCCACCCAGTCCGCCCACCCTCAGTCCTGCCAGCGGCCTGGGCTTCATCTAGGCCCCTTCTCGGCGCCTGTCCCCCTAATTTGGGGGGGGGGCCTGTCCCTAGCCCGCCCCCAGCCCGGACCCCCCGCTCACGTCTGGGCTCTTCCCAACCCCCTGGCTGCGGGGCTGGGCTACCCCTTTAGCGCTCCCCCCACACTCCAGCCGCCTGAGCCCCCCCTCCGGCCGGGGGGCCAAGTGGAGCAGGGGGAGACGCGGAGGAGGAGGAGGGGGGGGGCTGGCGGTTTGGACCCGAGAGGGGTCTTGGTGTCCCAGCTCCTGTCTTGGGGCCCTCTAGTGCGCGGAGCTTCCTGAGGAGGGGGCGCGGGGCTTTCAAGCCGGGGAGGGGGGGGGTTGTTTGGTGCATGTTTGTAAAGACAGGGCGTCACCCCCCCCATCCAAATGACACCGGCCGCGGTGGGGGTGGGCAAGCGGGAAGCTGCAGCTCCAGGCGAGTGGCGGAGGCTTGGGGGTAAAACAGGGAGTTGGGGCCCGGTGCTGCACCTCTCTGGAGCGCTCCCTCCAGGGGTTTGGGGGAGAGGCTCCGGGCGTGGGAGGTTTCGACCCCACTGCCCCTCCAGACGCAGGGCGGGCGCTGCAACCCCCAGGTATCGCACTGCCAAGGAGCAGTTCGTGGGGGGGGGTCCTTATTGGGGGACCGGGGGCCTATTTCCCCCGGCCGCTGACTCCTACCCTGCTTCGGGTAACACTGCAGCTGGGAACGCGTGACCCACACGCCCTGCACTTTCCTCGGGGAAAAGGATTTGGTTGGAGGAAGGAGGAGCCAGGTCCCTATGCCCAGCTACCGGTAGGATATTTTGGGGGAGGGGAAGGGCAGAAAGTATTACACGTTGTCTGTGTCTTCCCCACAGCCCTCTTAAGACTTGATCATTCGGATATCAGTACCGGGAGTGTGCTGGGGTGGGGGAAGGCGGTGTTACATGTGTGTGTTTCCTGTGCTGTGGGATGCAAGCTCGTGTGAAAACGAATTAAAGTGCTACATTGTCCTGCATTTTGCTCCAAGGTCTAGGACATGTTGTTGAACTTGGGTGTGCGTGATGCTAAGCAACAGATGATGATTGCAGCCTTATTTTACTTCCTTGGTGGCTGTTGTGGGGGTTTGATTTCCCCTTTGCTAATGAATGGTTATTATGTATAAAATAGCCTTAAAGCATATTTCCCTTCCCTC
This sequence comes from Pelodiscus sinensis, assembly GCF_052426305.1. Lineage (NCBI taxonomy): Eukaryota > Metazoa > Chordata > Testudines > Trionychidae > Pelodiscus > Pelodiscus sinensis. The sequence goes on from NC_143082.1 coordinate 10,693,191, forward strand.
TTGCCACATGGGCTGGGGCGAGGTGGTCCCTTGTTTGTTGTGGGCGTCAGGTGTGTGGTGCTGAAATGGACAGTTCCCTGGGAACGGTAAAGGGTTAGTGACTGTCTAACAGTGTATTTGTATAATCTGGGTTTGTACTTGGGCCTAGTTAATGATCACGAATTCATACTGCTTTAGGTTTTTCTCCTTCTCTGAGGCTGGTAGAAACTGCCCATAGTGATGTGATTCTACCAGGAGGTCTTATCTAGAATGTAAGAAGGGCCATACTGGGTCAGGCCAATGATCTGTCTAGGCCAGTATCCTGTCTCCAGATGCTTCAGTGGGAATGAACAGAACTGGCAATGATGGAGTGATCCATTCCTGTCTTCCATTGCCAGCTGCTGTCAGTCAAAGACATAGGGTCTTCCTGAAGGTTAGGTTGTGTCCTGGATTATTTTGGCTAATTGCCATTGATGGGCATTTCCTCCATGAACCTATCTGCTCATTTTTTTGAAACCAGTTATATCTGTGGTCTCACTACATCCCCTGGCAATGAGTTCATTGTGTGAAGAAGTTCTTCTTTATGTTTGTTTGGCTATTAATTTCATGGGGTGGCTTCTGGTTCACGTTTTATGGGAAAAGGTAAATAATATTTCCGTATTTATTTTTTCCCCACACTATTCATGATTTCATAGACCTCTATCATATCTCTCCTTAATTGTTTCTTTTTTTAAAGATGAACAGTCCCAGTCTTTTTAAAATCCCCCTAGGTTGCTTCATTCCTCTAATAATTTTTATTGCCCTTTTCTGTACTTTTCTCAGTTCTAATACATCTTTTTCAAGTTGGGGTAACCAGAACCTTGCATAGTATTCAAGATGTGGGCATATCAGGGTTTAATACAGTGGCATCCCTTTCCCAGTGGTTCCTAACTATGACTTTAAAAAAAAACCATTTTTGACTGCTGCTGCTGCATATAAAGCAGGTATTTTCAAAGAACTATCCATTATTACTCCAAGCTCTCTGTTATAGACCCCATCTTTTCTATGGGGTAGTTGTAATTATTTTTTCAGTGTGCATTACTTTGCATTTATCAACATTGAACTTCATTTGCCCAGTCATCCAGTTTTATGAGATCCTTTTCTAATAGTCAGTTTTAGATTTACCTATCTTGAGTAATTTTGAATCCTTTGCATACTTTTCCACCTCCTGATATATCCCTTTTCCAAGATCTTTTATACATATGTTGAATCTCTGGGTTATATGGATGTTCAGGCCTTATCTGCCTCTTTCCACTGTGAAAAATGACCATTTATTCCTAACTTCTGTTTCCTGTCTTTTGATAAATTATTAATCCATGACAGGATCTGCCTTCTTGTCCCATAAGTCCTTACTTTGCTTATGAGGATTTGATGAGTCTTTCTCAAAGTCTTTTTGAAGGTCCAAATATATTATATCCACTGGATCACCCTTATTTGTCTGTGTGACACCCTGAAAGAAATCCCGATAGACTAGTGAGATGCAATTTCCATTTACAAAAGCTCACCTATATATATGACCATTCTTTTCTTTGCTGTAGTTTCTACCAATTTGCCTGGCACTGAAGTTAGGCTTACTGATCTATAATTGCCAGGATTGCCTCTGGAGCCTTTTTTTAAAAAATGACACTATATTAAGTGCCCTCCAGTCAATGGTACAAAGGTAGATTTAAGCATATGGTTACATTCCACAGTTAGTAGTTCTGCAATTTCACATTTGAGTTCTTTCAGAACTCTTGTGTGAAAGCCGTCTGGGTTCGATGACTTATTACTGTTTACCTTATCAATTTGCTCTACTAACATCTAAGTCTAGAACAGTTGCTTAGATTTGTCTCTTCTAAAAGGATGGCTCAGATGTGAGAATCTGCCACACATCCTCTGCAGTGAAGACCAATGCAAAGATTTTAACTTCTGTACAATGACCTTGTCTTCCTTGACTGCTACTTTAACACCTCGATTGTCTATACCACTGATTATTTGGCAGGGTATACTTCTGATATACTTAAAAAAAGCTGTTTTTGCATTTTTTGCTAGTTGCTCTTCAAATTCTTATTTGACCCGTCTAATCATACTTTTACACTTGACTTGCTAGAATTTGTTCCTTTCTAGCATACGGAATAGCAGAAAGCTGCTTAAAATCATCTTAATGCTTCTTGGAGGGGTAATTTTAATAATGTTGACTTACAGCACCGGGGTACTAATGTAATAAACAGCATGACAACATTTGTACAAGTCTTTAGAAGATCATATTATGTGTAACTACAATAGGTAAAATGCCAGGCACCTCAGATCTCAATAATTTCAGTCAAAAAGAGTGTTCTGATAGGACTGTTATTTATTTTGTATGATTTGCACTCTCAACCTTTGTTTGTAAATTGCAACACCGATAATCTGGTTAATATTCTGTGAAAGGAGCATTCCCATCAGTAGTAACTTGATCTTTTGTCTAAACTTTTATATGTGGACAATAACCAGATGATGGCACAGATGTTATAGTAGTTTTCCTACAGGATTGAGCCAATGTTGCTTAGAAGTGCTGGGGTAACCATGTGGGGACTTCCCAAAAAAGAAACCCATTGCCTGATAAGCAGTTGAAAGAAGAGTGATTGGGTGTGGTTAGAAATTAGAAATATGCATCCTCATTTCATTTTCAGTTAAAATTAAAAATAGTCAAGTAAAAAGTAATGAGAAGTCCTGTGTCACCTTAGGGTGTGTCTAGACTACAGGGTTTTTTTTGAAAAAAGTGGCCTTTTTTTGAAAAAACTTCACTTGCATCTAGACTGCTGCCACATTCTTTCAAAATTGAATTGTAAAACGTGGCTGGTTTTTTGACCATGGAAAACCTCATTTTACGAGGAATACGTTATTGAATGCAAACAGTGCTTTTTCGAAAGAAAGCATCCAAACTGCCTGGGTGCTCTCTTTCGAAAAAGTGGCTCTCTTTTTTGAAAATACTGGTTGCTGTCTAGATGATCTCTTTCGAAAGGAGCTTTTGAAAAGAGGCTTGTAGTCTAGACGTAGCCTTACAGACTAACAAAAATATATAGTAGAAAGTAGAGATGTTAACTATTGTTTATTTGTGTAAATCTGTAACCATTGGAAATTTTAACAGTTAGACATTTACATGTGTGTGGGGGGAAGGGGGAAAGAGGGAAAACAGGAGCCAAAGGGGAGCCAACTTTTAAGTTGTCTCCCTGCCAGCACCAGCTCCCGCCTTCTCTGCCTGCTGCCTCTGATAAAGAGGCAGCAGCGCAGGGGGGAGGCGTCTCTGCAGGAGCTTATTCCTGCAGGGAGCCTGCTTGAAAGCTGCTTCCTGCATGTACCAGCTCCTGCCTGCCTCTCCACCCCTCGCTGTTACCTCTGTGCAAGCAGCTCAGCACAGGTCGGGAGCCGGCTTAAAAGCTGGCTCTCTAGGGGATCCGCTCCCACCTCCTCCTCCCTTGCTGCCTCTGATACACAGGCATGAAGAGGGGGGATTGCATGTAGTCATTCCGATGAACTGATAGGCCCAGACTTATTGGTTAATCATATAACCCACTACACGCTGCCATCCCTAGTAAAAAGTAGTTTATGCAGAGTGTCATGAATAGATCAAAATTCTGAAAATATAAAATCCCTCCTCCATATTCTTTGTTGCTTTGTTTAAAATTGAGTTGTTGGACTTCTTATGTGCTCTGTAAACATAAACTGATGTGACTTTTCTGTGAATATAAACTGATGCTTTCTATGGCTTCAGTAGCTTAAGATTCAAGGCTGTATGTCGATCCTACGGCAAACATTGTCCATGCTGACTGTGATTCCCATTCATTATTGATTACCTTTCTACTGAGGTGGTTGCAATGGTCATTGAAATAAGCAAATACACTGGAATCAATGAACCCATTGATTTGGTCAAATAAATTATCTGGGTTAAAGAATATAAGGTAAAATCAGAACAAAAGCATTTAAAATGAAAGTAAGGTTCTTTGCAAGTGGGAAGTTGCATGCAGATGGTTACAGAAAACATCCAGTTGGGAACATAAGAATGGTCATACCTGGGTGATCCCTCTCCTGTTGCCCATTCCCGACTTCTGGTAAATAGAGGATAAGGACCCTGTCCCTGCCCATCCTGACTAACAGCCATTGATGGACCTACCCTGAATGAATGTATATACAGTAAAACTCCAATAGTCTGGCATCCAATTGTATGGCACTCCCGATAGGCCGGCATCAAAATGGCAAGAGCCTAGTGTAGTGGTTCCCAAACTTTTCAGCATCATGCCCCCTTTCTGATTTTTGAGAAACCCTCATCCCCCCCCCCCAAAATAGCAGCAAAACTTGTTGAGCAAAAGAAAGGAATTGACTGGGGCTGATAAACAAAAATAGCAGCAAAACTTAGGAGGGGGAGGGATTGACACGGGGGAGAGGGTTGGGGTTGGGTCGCCTTGCACCTCCCTGGAATTTCTTCATGCCCCCCAATTTGGGAACCCTAGTGAGTGAGCTTTGGCAAAGAACGAGTCACACGGCATTGGGGCAGCAGCTGAACCGAGTGAAACCGGACGGGACTGAGTCAGTCTGACACTGGGATTGTGTGATGCTGGACAGTGCTTGTGCTACAATAAAAAGGGTTAAAACACTTTATATACAATACATACTGCATATATATATATATATATATATATATATATATATATAACCATCTTATAATACCTCTTGATAGTTTGGCATATCCGATAATCCGGCACCACCTAGGTCCCAAAGGTTCCGGATTATCGGAAGTATACTGTAGTTCTTTTTTAAACCCTGTTTCAGTCTTGGTCTTCATAACATCCTGTTGCAAGGAGTTTCACAAGTTGACTGTGCATTGTATGAAGAACTATTTCATTTTGTTTGGTTAAACCTACTGCCTATTAATTGCATATGGTGACCCCCAGTTCTTGTGTTATGAGGAGAAAATAGCACTTCCTTATTTACTTTCTCCATAGCAGTCTTGATTAGATTTCTATCATATCCTCTCGTAATTGTCTCTTTTCTAAGTTGAAAAGTCCCAGTATTATTAATCTCTCTTCCTATGGCAACCATTCCATACCCCTAATAATTTTTGTTGACCTTTTCTGAACCTTTTCCAGTTACTATTTATTTATTTATTTATTTATTTATTTATTTAAATAGAGTGACGATATTTGCATGCAGTATTCAAGATGTGAGCATACTGTGGATTTATACTGAGCCAATATGATATTTCTGTCTTATCATGTATCTCTTTCTTAATGATTACCAACATTCTGTTAGCTTTTTTGACTGCTCCTGTACATTGAGTGGATGTTTTGAAAGAACTATTCACAATGACCCCAACAACAACTAATTTAGTCCCCATTATTTTATATGTGTAGTTGCGATTATGTTTTCCAACTGTGCATTTATCAACATTGAATTTCATCTGTGATTTTTGTTGCTCAGGCATTCAACTATCTATATTCAGGTATCAGCTGCAGATTTTTCCACGTCACTGTTTACCCTTTTTCTTCAGATTATTTATGATAATGTTGAATAGGGCTGGTCCCAATGCAATCTCCTGGGGGACACCATTATTTACTTTTCTCTATTTTGAAAACTGACAGTTTATTCCTATCTTTTAACCAGTTACCAATCCAAAATTCATGGCTCCCTTATCTCACTTATCCCATGACAGCGTACATTGTTTAAGAGCATTTGGTGTGGCACCTTGTCAAAGTCTTTCCGAAAATCTAAGACCATTATATCCAGTGGATCTTGCTTTTCCACATGTTTGTTGACCCCCTCAAATTATTCTAGTAGATTGGTAAGTTATGATTTCCGTTTACAAAAAACACATTGACTTTCCCCTCAAAAAACTGTGTTCATGAGAATGACCATGCTGGGTCAGACCAAAGATCCATCCATCCCAGTATCCTGTCTGATGACAGTGGCCAATACCAGATGCCCCAGAGGGAGGGAACACAACAGGTAATCCTCATGTCATGTGATCCCTCCCCTGTCACCCACCTCCAAAGAAACAGAGGGTAGGGACACCATTGCTACCCATCCTGGCTAATAGCCATTGATTGACCTAACCTCCATGATCTGTCTAGCTCTTTTTTTGAACCCTGTTAAAGTCCTAGCCTTCACCACATCCTCTGGCAGGGAGTTCCACAGGTTGACTGTGCACGGAATGAAGAAAAACTTCCTTTTGTTTGTTTTAAACCTGCTGCCTATTAATTTTTATTTGGTGACCCCTAGTTCTTATATTGTGGGAATAAGTAAACCTTTCCTTATTCACATTTTCTACACCAGTCATGACTTTATAGACCTCTATCATATCCCCCCTTAGTCTCCTCTTTTCTAAGATGAAAAGTCCAAGTCTTTATAATCTTTCTTCATATAGGACCCCTTCCAAACCCCTAATCATCTTTCTTGCCCTTTTCTGAACCTTTTCCAAAGCCAATATATGTTTTTTTAGATGAGGCGACCACATCTGTACATAGTATTCAAGATGTGGGCATGCCGTGGTTTTATATAGAGGCAATATGATATTTTCTGTTTTATTCTCTATCCCTTTTTAAATGATTCCTAACATTCTATTTGCTTTTTTGACTGCCGCTGCATGTTGAGTGGGTATTATCAGAGAACTATCCACAATGGCTCCAAGATCTCTCTCTTGACTAATTGTAGTTAAATTAGTCCCCATCGTATTGTATGTATAATTGGGATTATGTTTTCCAATGTGCCTTACTTTACATTTATCCACATTAAATTTCATTTGCCATTTTGTTGCTCACTCACTTAGTTTGGTAAAATCTTTTTGAAACTCTTCACAGTCTGCTTTGGTCTTAACTATCTTGTGCAGTTTGGTATCATCTGCAAATTTTGCCACCTCACTGTTTACCCCTTTCTCTAGATCATTTATAAATAAGTTGAATAGGTTTGGTCCCAGGACAGACCCTTGGGGAACCCCACTAGTTAGCTCTCTCCACTCTGAAAACTTACCATTTATTCCTACCCTTTGTTTCCTGTTTTTTAACCAGTTATCAATCCATGAAAGGACCTTCCCTCTTATCCTATGACAACTTACTTTACTTAAGAGCCTTTGGTGAGGGACCTTGTCAAAGGTTTTCTGGATATCTAAGTATATTATATCCCCTGGATCCCCCTAGTCCACATGTTTCTTGACCTCCTCAAAGAACTCTAGCAGATTAGTAAGGCATGATTTCCCTTTACAAAAACCATGTTGACTTTCCCCTACCAAATTATGTTCATTTATGTGTCTGACAATTTTATTCTTTACAATAGTTTAAACGAATTTGCCCGGTACTGACATTAGACTTACTGGCCTGTAATTGTCAGGATGACCTCTGGAGCCCTTTTAAAATATTGGTGTCATGTTAGCTATTTTCCAATCAGGTACGGAAGCTGATTTAAAGGATAAGTTACAAACCACAGTTAATACTTCTGAAATTTCCCATTTGAGTTCTTTCATATATGGTGTCTGACAGTTTTAATCTTTCCTGTAATTTCAACCCATTTGCCTGTTACTGAAATCAGTTTTATTTGTCTGTAGTTCCCAGGATCACTACTGGAGCCCTTTTTAAAAATTGGCATCACATTCGCTATCCTCAGTCACTTGATACAGCAGCTGATTTAAATAAATTGTAAATTACAGTTAATAGTACTGCAATTTTATATTTGAGTTCCTTCAGAACTCTTGGGTGAATACCATTTAGTCCTGGTGACTTATTACTGTTTATCAATTTGTTCAGAAACCTCCTCTGATGACACCTCAATCTGGGACAGTTTCTCATATTTGTCACTTAACAATGGCTCAGGTTTGGGAATTCCCCTCATGTCTTCAGCTGTGAAGACAGATGCAATGAATTCATTTAGTTTTTCCTCAATGACCTTATTGTCCTTGAGTGCTCCTGTAGGATCTCAATCATCTAGTTCAGTGGTCCCCAACCTTTACAGGCTGCCGGGAGCCAGGGGGCGTGGCCGTTCGCCTGCCGGGCGCCAGAGGGCGGGGACACATGCACGCCCGGTGGCGGCCCCCCTATAGCCGCGTACTCGTGGGCGGGGCCCCCCGCAAGCGCCGCGCTCCCGGGGCCGGCGCTCCTCCCAAGCGCCGCGCACCGGGGGCCGGCGCCCCATCCAAATGCCGCGCGCCCGGGGCCGGTGCCCTCCCTCAAGCACCACGCGCCCGGGGCCGGCGCCCTCCCCCTGCAAGCGCCGCGCGCCCAGGGCCGGCGCCCTTCCCCTGCAAGCGCCGCGCGCCCGGGGCCGGCGCCCTTCCCCTGCAAGCGCCGTGCGCCCGGGGCCGGCGCCCTCCCCTGCAAGCGCCGTGCGCCCGGGGCCGGCGCCCTCCCCCTGCAAGCGCCACGCGCCCGGGGCCGGCGCCCCCCCCTGCAAGCGCCGCGCGCCCGGGGCGCAAGCGGCCAATTCGCGGCGCTCCCGGGGCCGGCGCTTACCATGCGCCCGGGCCGGCTCCGGCACAGCGCATGTGCCCGGGGCCAGGCCAGCCCCGAGCACTTGGCGGGCGCACACAAATGGCCCTGCGGGCGCCATGGCGCCTGCGGGCACCGTGTTGGGGACCACTGATCTAATTGCTCCACTGGTTATTTACCAGGCTTCCTGCTTCTACTATACTTAAAAATATTTTGGTATTACTTTTTGAGTTTTTGGCTACCTGTTCTTCAGATTCGTTTTTGGCCTTTCTAATTATATTTTTACACTTTTTTACAGTTTTTCCTTCTTTCTATTTTCTTCAGTAGGATTTAACTTCCACTTTTTAAACAAGCCTTTTTGCCTCTGACTCTGTTTCTGTTTTGTGGATTAGAGAATATGGCACTTCTGGTTCTCTTACTAAGTTTTGAATTTAGGGTTTACAGTTAAGTTGAGCCTCTATTATGGTGTCTTTAATAAGATTCCATGCAGCTTGCAGAAATTTCATTTTTGGCACTGGCGTGTTGAAATGAACTTGTGATCTCTAGTGAGAAAAGCTGCAGGAGGAAAATTGGCACATTAAGGCTGTCTCTACACTGGCACCTTTTTCCGGAAATGCTTAAAACGGAACAGTTTTCCGTTATAAGTATTTCCAGAAAAAGAGCGTCTACATTGGCAGGATGCTTTTCTGGAAAAGCCCTTTTTCCGGAAAAGCATCCGTGGCCAATGTAGACGCACTTTTCCGGAAAAAAGCCCCGATCGTCATTTTCGCGATCAGGGCTTTTTTGCGGAAAACACTGCTGTGCTGTCTACACTGGCCCTTTTCCGGAACAGTTTTCCGGAAAAAGGACTTTTGCCTGAGCGGGAGCAGCATAGTTTTTCCGGAAAAGCAGCTGATTTCTTACAGTAAATCGTCAGTGCTTTTCCGGAAATTCAAGGGGCCAGTGTAGACAGCTCGCAGCTTATTCCGGAGAAGCGGCTGCTTTTCCGGAATAAGTGGCCCAGTGTAGACACAGCCTAACTGTTCCCTTTTGGAAGTCTCAGAAGAGAGGCCATCAGGACTAACTTCCCCCTCCATGTGTAAAGGTGCTTCCTGCGGCACAAAGCTGAGGTGCTTGGCAGGGCTGCATGAGGTAATCTGAACTACTGCAGCTTTTGTTGTCCTTCTTTGGAGAAACAGAATGTCATTCTTCTCATTTCAGTGGGAGATACTTGTATCCTGCTGTGGGGAGAATTGGTACTCCTGTGCCATCAGTCGGGTACCTTTAAAAAGTATGAAATCAACAACCGAAAATAAAAGCTAAAGAAGGAAGAATTGTGTCTACCTTGTAAGACCTTTGCTGACCATTTTGGGGAGAGGTTAAAAGACAGTTTGGCCAGATTTTCAAAAGTTCTTCGCTTTCCACCACTCCCATTGAGACCAATAAAACATCCCGCATTTCACTCAACACCCCCCCACCATTGAAAATAATGGTGGCTGCTGGGAGCTGACATCTATTGAAAATATGACCATTTATTTAAGTGCCTGCAAGGGAACTTTTGGGTTCTGATCTTTTTTGCAATCTGCTCTTTCCCTATAGACACAATGAAGGTCCCAAGGAAAAAGATACCCCCGCATGCTACGTCTTCACTGGGATTTCTTCCAGCAGAAAATATGCTAATGAGGGACTCATTAGCATAAGTCACAATCTCATTTGCATATTTTCTGCCCATCTGTTTTTGTGCTAGGGGCTTTTGCGCAAAAACAAGCAGTGTAGACGTTTCCTTTTGGCGCAAAAACCCCTTTTTGCTATAGGGAAATTTTGTACAAGTTAAAAGAATATACCTTTATGTATGAATAAACAATTATAGTTAACCAAAAGAGTTACATGGCATTGCTCGGGTCCTTGTTGGGGTTGGTCCTGCCTTGGGCAGGGGGCTGGACTTGATGACCTCCTGAGGTCTCTTCCAGTTCTATGATTCTTAACTCAATTTTTGTATTTTGGAAAATAAAATGAAAATATATGTGCTTTATTGAAATCATTGCTTGTTGCCTCGGGGAGAGAGGTCTACCCCAGCGCTCTATCACTGTAACGGCTTGAAGCTGAGTGAGATGTGCCTCTTCATAAGCTAGGGGTGGGCAAGAGGTGTCTAGTGGGCTGGATCCGACCCACTAAGCCACTTGGTCCAGCTTGTGACTGCCTCTCTGGGACCCTTAAGCACAGTGCAGCAGCAGATGCTTTAAATGTGGCTGCTCTATGCTCTGGATGCTGGGGAGCGAGGAGGAAGGCTTTGTGCTCGTCCTGCCCCCCAGCAAAACCTCTCAGCTCCCATTGGCCAATTTCCAGCCAATGGGAGCTGACAAATTTTGCTGGAGGCAGGAGCAGCCAATGAAGCCTCCTCCCTCCGTCCTCCCACCCTACCTGGAGCACAACCATGTGGAGCAGCTTGTGACTGCAGCTCAGGTTCCTGCAGGGTTGCTGGCCGGGAGCTGCCTAGGTAAGTGCCTCCCAGCCACAGCCTGCCTCTTTGACCCCCCCGCAACTACCTGTCCCAGGTCACCACCCAAACCCTCTGTACCCCTTTCTCCCAGGTTACAACTCCCTCCCGGGTACTACATCCCCTCTCTCACCCTTCCCCCAGGCCAGAGTCCTCTCTGGCACTCACATCCCTCCATGACCCTGCACCCCGTTTCCCTGCCCCAGTTCACCACCCAAACCCTCTGCACTCCCTTCTCCAGGTCACAACTCCCTCCCAGACTCTGCACTTCCTCCTAGAGCATCCCCTAGGCCAGAATCCTGTCCTGCACCCATACCTCCACCTGGATCCTGCACTCCAAGCCTCTGCCCCAGATCACAACCCCCTCTATCACCCACACTCCGTCTCAGACTCCACACCCCCTTACGCACCCCAGTCCTTTACCTCAAGCTCCCTTCTGCACCCAACCTCTGTCTCAGACCCCACACTCCCTCAGTTGAAATGTGGCCCTTGACCACTTGCCAAAATCTTGGAGTGATCCCCCCATTAAAAGTTATTGCCCCCCCTCCCCCGCCATAACTGCTGCATCTTCAGTGGGCACAGCTGAGGGAGTAGGGCATGTCCCCAGCTGGGACAGATCCAGGTTTGTCTCTTCCTCCCTTCCCCCCAAGCAGAGTGAAGAATGTAGCAAACTACTGTCTCGGTCACCATCTCTAGCTCCTTGCTGTCCCTCTGTCGTTATACAGTATATTTGTCCTGTATTCTCTGCTGCCCCCATGTGGTCATTACAGCTGAGCCCTCCCTTTGGCCGTGTCCAGACTCAGGGGTTTTTTCGGGAAAAGTAGCCTTTTCCCGAAAAAACTTCCCCTGCGTCCAGACTCAAGCCGCGTTCTTTCGAAATTATTTCGAAAGAACGCGGCTTTTCTTTCGATGGCGGTAAACCTCATTTCACGAGGAAGAACGCCTTCTTTCGAAAGTTCCTCTTTCGAAAGAAGGCGTTCTTCAATGTAAAGAGGCCGTCTTCGAAAGAGAGCATCCAGACTCTCTGGGTGCTCTCTTTCGAAAAAGCGGATTTCTCTTTCGAAAGATCCGCCTGCAGTCTAGACGCGATCTTTCGAAAGAGGCTCTTTCGAAAGATGCTTTCGAAAGAGCCTCTTTCGAAAGAAGCCTGCAGTCTAGACATAGCCTTTTTGTTTTATGAGAAGCAATTCCATTCCAGGCACAGCAACAATTTAGTCCCCCTCCGCTCCCCCTGTCATCCCTCCACCTGCTGCCACCTCCTCTCCACCCCCAGCCCGACCTCCTCCATCTCCGCCGGTGGGTTAGTGCGTGTGGGGTCTGGCCCCAAACTGGAGGGGGCGTGGGAAGACACAGTACAAATTCCCCCCCTCTCCTTCCAGGGCCATGTGCCAGGTTTGGGGGCCCACCATGCAGCGGTGGTGGGTGTGTGTGTGCAAATTTTTCCTTTGCCCCCAGCTGCATAACACCCTCGCTACACCTCTGCTCCCATTTCCTCCTTCTCCTGCACTGTTGCTTCTGTATCAGAGCCAGCAGCATGGGGGAGTCAGGCAGCTCCTTGGGCTCCAGAGGCATTTTTTAAATGCAACAGAGTTTGAGCTCCTTGCAGCTTTGCTTTTGGGTGCAGAGAGTTTGTTATAAAAAGAGGCAGGCAGGTTATTAAGAATAAGTAAAGCCTGGTCATTCAAGTAATTGAAGGATCGTTAGATCATAATGAAAACATTGGCAGGTACTTAAAAGATATGGGAGGAAAAGAGTAGCAATGAGTGTTGTGTTGCTGGGATTTAAATTTGGACCTGTACTGTTAAATATATAAATATTTCTGAAAAAGGGGTAAACAGTGATGTGGCAAACTTGCAGATAGTACAAAATTACTCAAAATAGTTAAGTCCAAAACTGACTACAAAGGAATCTCACAAAACTAGGTGATTGGGCAACACAAGAGCAGATGGAATTCAGTGTTGATAAACGCAGTGTAATGCACATGGAAAAATATAATCCCAACTATACATATAAAAATGATGGGGTCTAAATTAGCTATTACCACTCAAGAAAGAGATCTTAGAATCATTGTGGATAGTTCCCTGAAAACATCTGCTCAATGTGCCATGGCAGTCTAAAAACTAGAAAACGTACAGAATACAGGCAGTCCCCGGGTTATGTACAAGATAGGGACTGTAGGTTTGTTCTTAAGTTGAATCTGTATGTAAGTCGGAACTGGTGTCCAGATTCAGCCGCTGCTGAAACTGATCAGTTTCAACAGCGGCTGAATCTGGACGCCAGTTCTGACTTACATACAGATTCAACTTAAGAACCCCAGGCATCCCCAAGTCAGCTGCTGCTGAAACTGATCAGCGAGTGATTCCAGGAAGCCCGGGGCAGGGGCTTCCTGTAGTCAGCCACTGGTCAGTTTCAGCAGCGGCTGACTTGGGGACGCCTGGGGCAGAGCAGCTGGGGTGCTGCTGGGTTGGTCCAGTAGCGCCGCCGCTCCTCGGCGCTACTGGACCAACCCAGCAGCACCCAAGCTGCTCTGCCCCAGGCGTCCTGATTCAGCCGCTGCTGAAACTGACCAGCAGTGGCTGAATCAGGACGCCTGGGGCAGAGCAGCTGGGGTGCTGCCGGGTTGGTCCAGTAGCGCCCAGAGCGGCGCTACGGGACCAACCGGCAGCGCCCCAGCTGCTGTACCACAGGCGTCCGGAGCAAAGCCGCGGAGCACGGGGGCAGCGGGACAGCCCAGACGCACCGTGGCTGTCCTGCTGCCCTTGGGCTCCGCGGCTTTGCTCTGCTTTGCTCCCCGTCCCCCTGGTCTGCAGACCAGGGGGATGGGGAGCAAAGCCGCGGATCACGCGGGCAGCAGACAGCCCAGACGCGTCTGGGCTGTCAGCTGCCCGCGTGCTCCGCGGCTTTGCTCTGCTTTGCTCCCCGTCCCCCTGGTCTGCAGACCAGGAGGACGGGGAGCAAAGTGGCGGAACACGCGGTCAGCGGACAGCCCAGACGCGTCTGGGCTGTCAGCTGCCCGCGTGCTCCGCGGCTTTGCTCTGCTTCGCGTCTGGGCTGTCCGCTGCCCGCGTGTTCCGCCGCTTTGCTTCCTCTCCCTGGTCTGCTGGAGACCAGGGAGAGGGAGGGCCCCGTTCGTAACTGAGGATCCGACGTAAGTCGGATCCGCTTAACTCGGGGACTGCCTGTATTGGGAATCATTAGCTAATAAGACAGGAAAATATCATATTGCCTCTACATAGTCATGGTGCGCCCACATCTTGAATACTATTTGCAGATTTGGTCACCTCATCTAAAAAAGATCGATTGGATTTGGAAAAGTTACAGAAAGGGGAACAGAAATGATGAGGCGGTAAGGAACAGCTTCCATATGAGGAGAGATTAACAAGACTGGGACTTTTTAGCTTGGAAAAGAAATGACTAAAGCAGGGGTGGGGAACCTAAGGCCTGGGGGCCAGATGCAGCCCCCAGCTTGCCTAGATCCAGACCCTGAGGCTTGGGGCTCCCTCTTAGCATTGGGGAGCCCACACTGGTGCTCCAATCCTCCCGTTTACTACCCTTCTTGTGGGGCTGGAGCACATAAAATCTAGCCTAGGCCCACCTAGGCTCTGGTAGGTGAAGGCCATGTGGGGGCCACATCAGTGAGGTTTTTTTGGGGGGGGGAGTGCTTCTCACTTGTGTGCGGCCTCTGATTGATTTTTCTGTGGGTAAGCGGCCCGTGATGCAAAACAGGTTCCCTGCCACTGGACTAAAGGATGGGGAGATATGTTAAGAGGTCTAGAAAACCATGAACAATTTGGAAAAAATAGAATAAGCAAATGTTACTTACTCCTTCAATAACATAACATAAGAAACTCACCCAGGTTTAAAACAAATTGTTTTTTCACAGTCAACCTGTGGAGCTCTTTGCCAGGAAATGGTGGAAAGGCCCAAACTATAATAGGGTTCCAAAAAGAACAAAGTAAGTTCAAGTAGGCTAGATCCATCAATGGCTACTAGACAGAATGGACAGGAATGGTGTTCCTAGCTTCTGTTTGCCAGAAGCTGGCAATGGGCAACAGGGGATGGATTATTTGAAGAATGCCTCTTCTGTTCATGCCTTCTGAAGCACTGGCCACTGTTGGAAGACAGGTTACTGGACTGGATGGACCATTAAACTGACCCAGGAGGGCCAGTCTGATCTTCTATAGAGCCCAAATGTATCTTCCCCCTGCTATAACCCTCTAGACCCCCCTCTACTTCCAGAGTTGAGGTGAAGCTCAGGAGTGCTGACGGTCTCTCTCTCTCTTGGCAGTTAGTAAGAATATACGTTAAAATGTTAGGGCTTATTGGTGTCCCTTAAGTTATTTGCCACAAGATGTCAAGGTTAATATTAGAGCTGAGTGAGTCTAATAGTTATTTAAATTCTCTTTCTTTTATATAGGAATTAGATACAGTGCTCCTGTCAGCTAATTGTGAAGTTATCTGCCAAAAAACGCTAGAGTTTTCCAGTGCCTTAGTAGCCCTAAAAAGAGGTGATATGTGTATGAGGGGAAGGCGAATGGAATCGGTCTCCCCCGTTTTTAGCTGTACGTGTACTGAGCATGCTCAGTAACGCTGCTGAAGCTGCTGTTCTCAGTCTGCCTCCCCCATCAGCACCTGCACAAGTCATCCCCCACCTACCAAAATCTGAAATGGCACCAGCTCCTGCCTCCACCCCCCTGCTGCTTCTGACTATAAACAGTGGAAGGGATGAAAATGGTGGTCTCATAAAGATAGTGCTACTCAGCCAATTTAAACCAAGTGCATCCCTAGCCTGCATGGCTCTTGCCCTAGTATTAAGGGAATTATGAGGATCTGGCAGTCACTATTTATCTGGCATAATAACAGAGCACTGGAAGGCTGCTCTTTCTCCCCTTCCACTTCTATCTGTTGCATATAGGGCCTTCTTCAAAGTGTCTATTCTCACAGTGCTTCTGGTAAAGTTGGGCAGAGCTGTTGTCCCTGTTGTACAAGGACCGCGGCACAGAGAGGCTCAGTCGCACAGAATGTCTGCAACAGAACATGGAATGGTCTTCAAGTCAGTGTTTTAATCACTGGCATCCTTCCTGTCAGCCTTGAAAAACTGTTTCACTGCTTAATCTGAATGAATCTCTACTTCCCACTTGGGACTGGGGATAAATGAAAGTCACCTCTGACTATTGGCTAGGGTTGGAGATGGGAGTCCGGAAGTCTGGGTTCTGCTGTTCTCAGCTCTGTTGATTCTGGGCAAGGCAGGTTGCTGCAAACATGAATCTTTTAAAAACTGACTAGTTTCCTGCATATTCACAGCTGCTGCATCTTCTTGAAAAGTGGGCCCTGGGCAGAGCCCTCAGCTCCGTTCCCCAACAACCACATTGCACAGGAGTCATGTCACCAATTCTAGTATGTGAGCTAGGCAGTGCAACTGATCATCTACTGAGCATTGATTGCTATTTGCACAGTGAAACTACAAAGTGCAGTCAGATGCTCAATATGAACTGGGGAGGAAGCAGAAAAATACTTCTCATTAATCTCCTTCCTTTTAGTAATTTTGTTTTTCATGCATTTAAGCTAAATAGCTATTTACACAAAAAAGAAAAACAGCAACCTTCCTTCTCCTTGCTTCTCCTTCCTTCCCGAGTTTTAAACAGTCTAAACAAAAATCATTGCTGCGTTCAGGTGCTTGTTGTTGCTTATGCTATAAACTTTCTGGATCTCCAGTCTCCCAAATAATCTTCCAGGCAAGAAGGATAGACGTGACTTTTTGAACAAATAAAAGCACATATACGTCATTCCCCCCCCCTTTTTTTAAATGGGGAAATAAATTTTCCCAGATGTTCTATTTTTAAAGAAACAACTACCCCTCCGCAAAAGAAAGTCACTGTCTCCTGCTTCCCCCCTGCATCCTTAATAATAGCATCATTAGTAAATGCACAGCAAAATCTGTATTGATAGTTTGGTAGAACTGTAGTGAAACTCAGATTCCATATTTTTTTAGGATTATTGTATAATTATTATTATATTATGATAGTCTCCCAACTGAGATTGAAGTCTCCTTTTGCTGGGCACTGTATATACATGTAGGCAAGACTGCCCTTGCCCTGAAGAGCCTAATCCTAATACTTAAGAGAAGGAGTGGAATAAGGGAAGTATTGTTATCTTTTATAGAGGTAGTAAGTGACTTGCCCAGAGTAGGAAGTCCATGACTTGGGTCCTTGTCCCTAAGTGCAAGAGCATGCTTCTTCCATAACTATTGAAATCAATGGAGGTGTGATGATTTACACTTGAAGAATTGGCTCATCTGTGAAGGGCTTAGATGCCAAGCTACATAATTATCTAGACTTAGTGGGTATGTCTAGACTGCATCCCTCTGTCGGCAGAGGGATGCAGATTAGGCAGGTCGACATTGCAAATGAGGCAGGAATTTAAATATCCCGTGCCTAATTTGCATAAAAATGGCCACCGCGTTTTGCCGACGCAGCACTTTGTTGGCAAAAAGCTGCAGTCTAGAGGGGGATCTGTCGAGAAAGAAAGCCTTTTTCGACAGATCCCTTATGCCTCCTGCAAGGAGGTTTACAGGATCTGTCGAAAAAGGCTTTCTTTCTCGACAGATCCCCCTCTGGACTGCACTTTTTGCCGACAAAGTGCTGAGTCGGCAAAATCCGGTGGCCATTTTTATGCAAATTAGGCACGGGATATTTAAATCCCTGCCTCATTTGCAATGTCGACCTGCCAAATCTGCATCCCTCTGCCGACAGAGGGATGCAGTCTAGACATACCCAGTATGACTAAAGAGCTGAGGGATGTACTGGGAGTGTACAAATACTTGCATAGTGTGGGGAGGAGGATTGTGTAACATGTTGCAACGAGGGTTGTCACTCAGAATAAAGGGGTGACATTAAGAAAAGGAAAATAGTAATTTGAATATCAAGGAAAAAATCCCTGTTAATTAGATCTGTTATTCTGGAGGAAAATTCTTCTAAGGGAAGCAATGGGAATACCACTGCTTGAAAGTAGTCTTGGCCAAGTTGGTAAAGGTTGGACCTCCCTGGTCCGGCACCCTCAGGACATGATGGGTCTCAGATAGGGGAGTTAGCCACACCAGGGGAGGTCAGGTCTCTCTCAGGAGAGCTGGCGTCCTGGCTGGCTCCCCTTCTGGCTGTTGCTTTGCTCTTGGCCCCCAGTGGCTACCAGCCAGGCTCTGCCCCCGGCCCCCGGTGGAGCTGGCCGGGCTTCCAGCTGGTAGCTTCTGGGGCTCTCTGGTCCAGGGTTCTCTGATCCAGCAACATGGATGTTGCCAGAACACAGATGTTGCCAGATCAGAGAGTCCCAGACCAGAGAGGTTCAAACTGTACCATGGGAACTAATCCTGTGCTGGCAGGAAGATATACTGGAAGACCTGCTACGTTTGTTTGTGATTTAATACAATTTTGAGCTTCTTCTGTGGGCTCCATTTAAGGAGACTCCCACAAATCTCTTTCTCCTTTAAAAATAGATGCATGTTTTTTCTTCACCCTGCACCTTTTGCAGACACAGCAGTGGAAAGTGGGTGTGAAACACTACTAAATTAAAGTGGTAGGTTTTTATACCTACCTTGCACTGGTGCGGATGACTGCCTAAGGTGCAGAGCAATGAAAAGTCATTCCCTGAGGGTATGTCTACACTGCATGGCTATTTTGGGATACCTCTGGTATCCTGAAATAGCTACCCTGCATCTACACAAGCTGCCTGTTATTTCAAAATATTTTTCAAAATAATGGGCACGCTATTTCACCATCCTGGTAAACCTTGTTGCACGAGGGATAAGGGATGGCTCAAAATAGTGAGTTATTTTGAAATTTATCACTGTGTAGACACGCCACATTTCAAAATCAGCTATTTCAAAATAGATTAGAAATAAGATGCACAATTTGCATAGTGCAAATTGCATATCTTATTCTGAGTTTAGGGTGCTGTGTAGACGCACCCTGAGTGTGGTGATCTTTGAAATAACATGAGGCAGAATATTTAAACATCAGGTTTTTGCATCGGCTGCTGAAAACTGAGACAGGTTTCAGAAATATGTTCAGTTAACTTCCTCATGGGAAGATGGTTTCAGGGCCCAAGGAGATCTCTGTTTATATATACAAGTACTGGTTTCAGCGTACAGGCAGTCCCCGGGTTACATGGATCCGACTTACATCGGATCCCTACTTACAGAGTGAGGCAACCCCGCACTAGCTGCTTCCCCCCAGCAGACCAGGGAGACGCAGAGCGGCTTTTCTCAGCAGACACCTCAGCTTGAGAATAAAGGACTGAGGGAAGTGAGGTGTGGGAGAATAAAACTGAGCTCTGGAGAAATGTTTGACTAAAGTTTCCCCTACAATATGTACCAGTTCCGACTTACATACAAATTCAACTTAAGAACAAACCTACAGTCCCTATCTTGTACGTAACCCGGGGACTGCCTGTATAGGAATGACTAGGGGTCACAGTCATGACTAGGATGAAGTAAGTAGAGGGGGATGTAGTCTAAGTTGGGTTGTAGAGGGATTATCAGCTGGTAATGTTCTGCCTTCCTGAAATGCACTTAACATCCTCCTGTATGAGAAACTCTCTGTATTTGTAAGCTGCATTTGATGCTGAAGAGATTTTTCATTGAAACTCATAGAAAGTCAAGATCCTAGGCCAGATTGTAAATGCAGAACTATTTATTTGTGGTGTGGTGGCGTCCAGGGGCCCCACTTGAGCTAGGTGCTGTACATACACATAACTACTTGCCCCAGATAGCTTGCCTTTCAGATATAAGTTGATCTATGGAGTGGATACAACAGACAAATGGCCACAACAACAAACCATGATAACAATGAGAGAGGTGAGCTTCCCATAATAAGCTCTGGTTGCAGTACACCACCTGCCAAGCTATTCCAGAATGTCGTAGCCATCTCGGTGGAGCTCAGTTTTGGGAGGATAAAGTAGTGGCTTTGCACCACCGCCTCTTTATTAGATTTGGACTGGGCAGGGTGCATTTATTTTGTCCGTATCCTTCTCTGAACAGCACTGTAGGCAGGAGAATTTAGGGAGGCAATGATCCATGCTGGTCACCAGTCTCAATGCCCCATCTCCTACAAAAAGTGCAAGATACATTATAATTAGCATGAGTATCTAGATGATGGGGGAAGGGAATTATAGAATACAAGTAAACCCAGTGGGAAGGATAGAAGGGTCCAGGGTGTTTGTAATGTAATGAAATTGGTTTGGAGGTAGACCAGGCAGACAGTGCCTGAAAGGCCTTGCTATCTCATGGCCTATATGAAAATTGTAGGTGGCTCTGAATTGTTTCCAAAAAAGGAATATTTCTAGTGTAATCAGATTCCTAAGGGGGGGAGGGGGAGGTCAGGCAATGAGCAAATCCTGTAGACCTTGCACTCTCTTTATCTCTACTGGTGGTAATTGTAGAACAGAAGGGACAGCCTGGTAAAAGAAGGCACCATTGCTACTTCTGCAGCACCAGTCTACCCTTCTGTTTGCTCTGCTAGTTGAGTGGAGTACTTTTCACTATACCATCTAAATGCACTTGGGTACACAAGTTCCTGCACCTCTCACAATTTAAAGAAAATTCTATGGCTGTGTCTACATTGGGCCACTTATTCCGGAAAATCAGCCGCTTTTCCGGAATAAGCTGCGAGCTGTCTACACTGGCCCTTGAATTTCCGGAAAAGCAACGATGCTCTACTGTACAAAATCAGCCGCTATTCCGGAAAAACTATGCTGCTCCCACTCGGGCATAAGTCCTTATTCTGGAACACTGTTCCGGAAAAGGGCCAGTGTAGACAGCCCAGTAGTCTTTTCCGGAAAAAAGCCCCGATCGCGAAAATGACGCTCGGGGCTCTTTTCCGGAAAAGCGCGTCTACATTGGCCATGGACGCTTTTCCGGAAAAAGGGCTTTTCCGGAAAAGCAGCCTGCCAATGTAGACACTCCTTTTCCGGAAATACTTATAACGAAAACTATTCTGTTTTAAGCATTTCCGGAAATTCATGCCAGTGTAGACACAGCCTATATGTAATATAAGGGAGTGTTTCCTCTATATATTTGGAGAACAGAATCAGTATATCCTGAGTCTTGGTCCAGTACTTCACCACAAAGCCTTCCTTCTTCTCTCTCCAGTTGAAATAGTTCAACAGTGATGATGTTCTGGATTTAAGGGGTTTTAACCTAGTTAGCTGGGACAAGTGGGAGTTCTTGATTTCAAAACAAGACAGAACATTTGCACAGAACACACAGCCTGGGACAACTTGATGCTTGATTATAAACACGAGCAAACAGCTGTATTGTAAAGGCTCTGGCCATCCCTTCTTCATATCTGAACTTGCTTTGTGTTGACTACAGGTTGGGTTGCATGTTAGGCAGGGTACAGTGTGATCCGAGAGATCTGGGTATGTCTACACTGCATTCCTCTTTTGAGAGAGGAATGCGGATGCAGCCGAGCGAAATTGCAAATGAAGCATGGATTTGAATTTCCCGCACTTCATTTGCATAATTGTGTCCAGCCTCTTTTTTGAAATACCCTATTTTGAGAACCACGTGTACACAGCATTTTTTATTTCAAAAACAAACCCTTCTTTCGAAATAACCATTTAAATAAACCTCATTTAAGGAGTAAGGGTTATTTTGAAAGAAGGGTTTTTTCTCGAAATAACTGCGTCTACACAGCGTTTTTTATCTTGAAATAGGGTATTTTGAAAAAGCGGCCGGATGCGATTATGCAAATGAAGCGAGGGAAATTCATATCCATGCTTCATTTGCAATTTTGCGCGGCTGCATCTGCATTCCTCTCAAAAGAGGAATGCAATGTAGACATACCTTCTAGAGAGAATTAGGCCTGGAGCAGAGCACAAGATGGTATCACTTTTGCTGTCTTCCTCTCTCACTGACCTGTGGGGGAATTTGGATCCAGACTAGGAGAGGAACGATGGTCTAATAATTAGGGGTCTAACTTGGGACTTGAGAGAGCTGGATTCACTTCCATGCTCTGCTGCAGACTCTCTGGGCATGTATCTGACGATGGATATGCATTTTTTTGCCCACGAAAGCATATACTCCAATAAATCTGTTAGTCTATAAGGTGCCACAGGACTTCTCGTTTTTTGGGCAAGTCAGTTAGTTTCTCTGGGTACGTGTGCACAGAAGGTGGGAGGGGGCATTCCTGTGCATTTAGGTAAGACCTGCTGTTTGCTAGCTCGGCGTTAGCTAGTGCATTAAAAAGAGCCGTATGGCCATAGTGGTAAGGGTGGTGGCTTGGACTAGCTACCCATCTATAGTCCCACCCAGCCTCCTGGGCACCTGTACGGCTGCCCTTGCTGTGTGGCCTCATTGCTATTCGTGGTGCACCAGTCTGAGCAGAGCTAGCCCAAATCTATTTACTAACACTGAACCCCCTCTCCCTGTCAGCTGCTGAGTGGACCTAACCTCTGTGTCTTAGTAGCCAACGTGTACAATTAGGATGCTGTGGGGGGTATGTTCAGTAAAGATGATGAGATGCTAGGATACTGGAGCTATGTAAATATTTAATGCCTGGTCTATACACATTATTATACCCATCCAAATATTTGTTAAGAGTGGGATTAAGAGTGATGTAGCCCTTAGCATGGAAACAGTTTTGTATATGAGTCAGACCATTTCATGGAATCATAGAATACTAGAATTGGAAGGGACTTCAAGAGATCATCAAGTCCAGTCTCCTGCCCTCTCGGCAGGGCCAAGCACCGTCTAGATCATCCCTGATAGTTGTCTATCTAACCTGCTCTTGAATATCTCCAGTGATGGAGATTCTACAACCTCCCTAGGCAACTTATTCCAGTATTTAACCACCCTGACAGGAAGTTTTTCCTAATGTTCAATCTAAACCTCCCTTGCTGCTATTTAAGCCCATTGCTTCTTGTCCTATCCTCAGAGGTCAAGGAGAACAATTTTTCTCCCTTCTCCTTGTAACACTCTTTCAGATACTTGAAAACTGTTATCATGTCCCCTTTCAGTCTTCTCTTTTCTAAATTAACAAGCCCAGTTCTTTCAGTCTTCCCTCATAGGTCATGTTTTCTAGACCTTTAATCATTTTTGTTGCTCTTCTCTGGACCTCCTGTTTTTTTGCAACAGTGTCACACTGTTGTCTCATGTTTAGCTTGTGGTCCACTATGACCTCTAGATCCCTTACTGCATTACTACTTCCTAGACAGTCACTTCCCATTCTGTATGGCTACATCTACACTGCGAGTTTTTGCGGGACTCATTAGCATAAGTCACAATCTCATTAGCATATTTTCTGTCGTTTCTTTTTGTGCAAGGGGTCTTTGCACAAAAAGAAGCAGTGTAGATGTAGCCTATGAGTGAAACTGATTGTTCCTTCCTCAGTGGTTTACTTTGCATTTGTCCTTATTAAACTTCATCCTATTTACCTCAGACCATATCTCTAGTTTGTCCCGATCATTTTGAATTAAACGATGTCTGTTGCTAAATCAATATGCCAGTACAAAAAGTGTGTATAGCTGAGCCCAAAGTTAGGACTTCAGCTTAATTTTCTATTGGGTTAAACCCGAACATTGAATCTTGTCTACTTAGATTGTAAAGGCTTTGGGAAAGAGACTTTCTCTCTGTGGGATCAGGGTCTAGCTCATTGTGTTATGGGCTGCAAGCACTTCTAGAATACTAGTAATCAAATCTGAAATTTGTGTCAATTTCTGTATCTGAATCGAAGTTTTCAACTTTCCTAGCTCTAGTTGGAAGCACGTAGGTGAAGTCTGTTTCTTCTCTGTCACAGTAGCATGAGCTGTTTGGTCCCCTAATGATTTCGATTGTAATATACTAATTACTTCAGGGTCATTAAGAATTTGATTTCCAGTTTCCCAATTCCTCCAGACTTCTAGTAAATACATCCAGTAGATCTCTTTTGTTCTATGTGGCGGTGAAAAGAAATTGAAGAATTTATGTTAGTTTTTTTCGCAAGTGCAGTTTCATAGATCTTGAAAATAGCCTTGCTGAGGAATTAACAAAACTCAGGCTTTATGCAATTCATACCGCCATTAAAATACTTGTGGTAATCGGTGTAATTCTGTTTGCCCCAAATAAATGAGCAATAAAGATTATTTTGTTGTTTTTAAAGATGGTAGTCAGAAGAAAGATCCTACGCAGATACTGTAACAAATACGTGAGCACAAATTCATGCTTCTTGCTCTGCTGCACTGCTATGTTAAAATTCACAGCAATGACAAGGATATCACTCTGATTCCACCCCTCCCTCGCCCTCTGCTCCAAAACACATACTTCTGCCATGTGAACTAAAAAAAGAATCTCCATTAGCTACTGGCTGTATAGATTATATGACACACATTCTATTTGAGTGCTTCCAGTTGAGTTCATTAGCAGGTACACACACATACCCCACATAATTTCATTGTAGATCCATACACTAAAGCCCATTGCAGAAAAAGAAAATAATCACAATATTGATGATCACTTCACTTCAGCCAAGCTAATTTTGTTCCCATTGTTTGCCAGCAGGGTGTCGAAGCAGGTGATGCTGAACATGGTGGGAGGCCGGATGACTTGGGAGACTAATGGAGGTTTTAAGATCATCCCTGATAAATTGAGCATTGGCCTGCTAAACCCAGGGTTGTGAGTTCAATCCTTGTGGAGGCCATTTAGGGATTTGGGGCAAAAATTAATCAGGGGTGGTACTTGGTCCTGTTGTGAAGGCAGGGGACTGGACTAGATGACCTTTCAAGGTCCCTTCCAGTTCTAGGAGATAGGCAATCTCCATTATTATTATTATTATTATTAAGAACATACGAAGGCACATATCTGGCCTCTCACTTTTCAGTTGGCTTGATTTTCCCAGACTATTAGAAGCATGAGATTGGCTTGACAAAGCCATGGCTGGGATGATTTTGTTGGGATGGTTCTGCTTTGGGCAGAGGGCTGGACCTGATGACCTCCCGATGTCTTTTCCAGCTTTGGGATTCTATGATTCTGTGATTGACCACATGACATTTTCAAAATTAAGACATAATGTGACATACATACATGAGTTCTTTATTTGCCTAGTATTTGTTGAGCCTTCTCAATCCACATTTTCAAGCTTCTTCCACAAGCAGAGGGCTAGAAACAAACTCTTTTTTTAAGTGAAAGTTGAGATTCTCATTTAATCACAGGACTTCAGGAACTGAGGCTTTAAAGTATACTCCAAATAACTCAAGACCTGGCAATTTCGGTCATACAAATACAATTATATTTTGAGGTAAAAATGCAGAGCTGACAGAGAAACTGACGTTGCAATTTTCTGGGTAAGTCATGTTACCACCAGCTGTAACTAATTGGTAAAATCACCCATAATTGGTTGTGCACATTCTAGGTTGGTTTGGTTTTGTAAAGTTTTGTAAATACTAGTGCAATCAAAGTAGGAAAAGGAGTTAAATAGCAGAGTACCAATATTGTGAGGCTGTGCAGGGCAGCGTGAGAGAAAGGACAGTTTGAGGTTAAGGATTCCCTTTCCTCGCCTGGCTTATTTACCTGCTTTCAGCTGCTGGGAGAGCACATGGACTTTGTGGCATATGTTCCTGGCAGGGAAGGATGAGGGCTACCTGCAGCCACGTCTCACCAGCCAGGATTATGTTACACCCTGAAAAGGACTTTATCTGAGTATACCATTCCCCTTCTCCCTCTGCATCACCTACCCCCATGAACTCACTTTCCCTGGCAGACACCCTTGAGGGGGTGTTGTGAGAGTGGGCATTGATCAGGGCTGGACACAAAATGCTTCCATTCTGCCCTTTCTGAATAAGCATGTTCCACCATCTTGATGACCTCATCGGACTTGAGGGAATCTTGCCAGGGTGAAGTTATTCCAGGTACATCTTGAAAGCAGAGGACTACGCAGGCTGTCTGTGACTGACTTCATGCTGGAATAGCTGAATCATAATGATTCGGCCCTAGTGCGATCATTGGTTTCAAGTAACATGAAAGTCATTCTTTATTCAGAGGTCCCTGGCATTAAATGTCTATTGTAAAACTCTGTGTACACGCATCTTTGGGGAACAAGCACTCTGTCTTATCAGGGCAATCCATTGTCTTTAAATGTGCCGACCATAGTGTGCACTACTTTCATATGTAAACATCTGTGTCCAACATTCCGTGGCAATTTTATCTTTTCTCTAGAAACCCTATGCCTCTCCAGTAGTCCTCTCTTAAGCACCAGTGTCTTTGCTCTGTTGTATTTTAGCCTGCAATGCTGCAGTACTGTTGCATCAGTGCAAGGTTTCTAGAATTCCTATGCCTTTCTCTTCCTAAGTGTGAAAAGCTGGAATCAGAGACACCCTTCTCTTATCTCAGAATTGCAACATAATCTTAATGCTCAGTCTCAGCCAAAGGATTGGTGAAAGGTGTAAAACTTCAGAGGTTTTCCTGGAGTGTTGGATCCAGGCAAATTGATTTTCTAGCTTCCCCCCCTTTTTTTGCTTTTAAATCTTATAGACACTCTCTTTGCGGGGACAGTGCTGAGGTCTACTGAATACAGAATTGTATCTCCAGGCAAACCCATCTGGTAAACTTCACTAATGCCCTCGTGGTATATTTTGTAGTTACTTCTCAAATTAATTTCAGTAGTCATTCTAAACACTTGTTTAAAAATTGTCGGTGCTTATTTGTTTGGATGTTTTGGATTAGACCCTGATCCTACAAACTGATGTGAGCTGATCTACTGGAGCTCTGTGTGGGTGCAAAGGATTTGCTCCCCACCATAGCAGCTTGAGGATTTGGTGGGCCTTAGTCAATTTTGCTGCTGCACTTTAATCTGCTTCTTTAAACTTTTCTTGTTCTCATGCACTGGCACAAAGCTGTGATGTTTGGGCTGAAAATGGTGCCGTGGGGATGTTTTTTTGTCTAAATATCTGCATGTTGTTTTTTAAAACAAATTATTATTAAATTTTGTAAAGACCTTTTCTTAAAAGTTAAAAACCGTTAATTTGGAAGGGGGGGGGGAAATATATGGCAATATTTTCCCCAAAAGACCGTTAATTTAATATGCACCTTTAAAGGGTTTATAAGATTTGATCTTGCACAGCAGAGGTATGGAGTGTTGCAAAAATAAACACACAATGAGACGTAATGAGGAGTGTAGGAGAACTCATCCTGTGATAATGAGTATTTCTGAGTGTTCCCTATGGGCCTAATCCAATGCCCACTGAAATCAATTGGGAGACTTTTAATTAATTTCAGTGGTATCACATTGGGCCCAAGGGCCAGGCTTACAAAAGAATTGAGCCCCCAGAAAGTTGAACTTTTGGAAAGTTAGACCCAATTTACTCTGGCTTTAGACTCATGAATGAAGGTGGAGAGAGGTGCGCTTAGCTAAGTGCCTTGTTAATATGATGAGGAATGTGCTTGAAGCCACCCATCTGAAAACCTGTAAAGTTTCTCACTACCGTTTCCTGCCCAGTGTTCTTGGGAATGAGGGATCTGAAATGCAGGGAGGCTGAGACAGAGTACCTGACCTGATTTGCTCCTACTTGCAGCTTTCATTTGCATTGGAGGGCATTGGCCTTTTATGTCCCACTGTGCCAAAATGAATCACCATTGCTTCCCCGGGAAATGTACATGTCCATATCCAGGGCAGTGTCTTACTATTGATTTTGTCTGTGCTGTTTTATCCCATGCAGAGTTGACCTGTCCTGGGTGCAACATAACTAAAGAAGCTGCTGCAGGATGAAAAGATGGCAGCACAGCTGCTCGCACCACCAGGCCCTGATAGTTTTAAACCTTTCACCCCAGAATCTCTGGCTAACATTGAGAAGCGCATTGCAGAGGAGAAGAAGAAGAAGCGTCCAAAGCAAGACAGCAGCCATCGGGATGACGACGATGACAACAAACCAAAACCAAACAGTGACCTGGAGGCGGGGAAAAATTTGCCTTTCATCTATGGGGACATCCCGAAAGGCCTGGTTGCTGTACCACTGGAGGACTTTGACCCTTATTATTTGACCCAGAAAGTGAGTCTGCAGGAGAGATGATAATAAAACCACCTTTTTCTTAGGGAATTGCAGGTTTGGGTGATGGCAGCCACTTTGTGTTCTTGGTAATGGGGTGGGAGGGAAAGGAATCTTTGTGCCAGGCTGGTGGTTTTTTAAACATACTGTTTTTGCTTTGTGTTTAACCAACATCACTTTTGTCCTTCATGAGGCTTCAGAACGGTTATCCATCTTATCAAGGAGAAGGAGGATAAGAGGTGACTTGATCACAGTCTGTATTTACATGGGGATGTTTCTGGCAGAGGACTCTTTAATCTAGCAGACAGAGCAGAATGAGATCCAATGAAGCTTGATGAATTCAGGCTAGAGATAAAGTGCCTCTTTTTAACACTGAGGGTAATTAACTATTGGAACAAATTATCTAGGGATCTGGTGGACTTTCCATGACTTTAGGTCTTTAAGTCAAGTATCTTGTTTTCTCTAAAAGATATGCTTTAGATCAGTTACATGACATAGCCTTGATGCACAAATTACTAGATGAAACAAAAAACAGGACTATGTTTTTTGATTCAGCTACGCCAGACTAACATGGCTACATTTCTATCACCAAATTACTAGATGAAACTCTGTGGTCTGTGTGATGCAGGAAGTCAGACTAATTGTTCCTAATGGCCCTTCCAACCTATGGATGTAATATTTGGTGACTAGTCTGCTTCTCAGGTGGCCCTGACAACTCCCACTTGGGGTGATGTTGATACCTTACAGGTATCAAAACAATGTGAGTTGTTATTGCAGTAAATCCGCTAGGATCTGCTACCCTAACAAGGGACAGCAGAATTCATGCAGAAACTTGTGTTGGCTCAGTTAAAGGTGGATCTGCAAGTGGTGGTAAAAGAAACTTTTTCCCTTGGGGATAGATATAGGCTAAGTCTAGACTGCAAAGGTAAGTCGGAAAAAGATATGCAAATTGCGAACCGTTTTCTGCTTTTCTGTCGAAAGAGGCTTTTCTGAGATTTCGTGCATCTCCATGGTGCCAAATTTCAGAAAAACCTGCTCTTTCGACACATCCCTTCTTCCTCGTAAAACGAGGTTTACAGGGATGGCGAAAGAGCGTGTCAACTCTTTTGAAAAATTTTCCGCTGCAATCTAGACATAGCCATAGTTATTTGTATGGGATACATACATACATCGATCAGCCTTTGAGCTGAAGGAATAGTGGGACAGAATTGCAACACTCAAGTAGAGGAATTCTTTAGGTTGATTTAAAAAAAAGTATTTGTCATAGGGATGAAAGAGAAAATGGCAAAAACTAGGGCTATAAATCAGGAGGTGTTTCCAGATGGTCATGTCTACAGGCAGTCCCCGGGTTACGTACAAGATAGGGACTGTAGGTTTGTTCTTAAGTTGAATCTGTATGTAAGTCGGAACTGGCGTCCAGATTCAGACACTGCTGAAACTGACCGCCAGTTCTGACTTACATAGAGAATCAACTTAAGAACCCCAGGCGTCCCCAAGTCAGCTGCTGCTGAAACTGATCAGCAGCTGATTCCAGGAAGCCCGGGGCAGAGCAACTCTGCCTCGGGCTTCCTGTAGTCAGCGCTGGTCAGTTTCAGCAGAAGCTGACTTGGGGACGCCTGGGGCAGAGCAGCTGGGGTGCTACTGGACCAACCCAGCAGCACCCCATCTGCTCTGCCCCAGACGTCCTGATTCAGCCGCTGCTGAAACTGACCAGCAGCAGCTGAATCAGGACCTGGGGCATAGCAGCTGGGGTGCTGCCGGGTTGGTCCAGTAGTGCCCACGGGCGCTGCAGGACCAATCGGCAGCGCCCCAGCTGCTCTGCCCCAGAGTCCAAAACAAAAGCCTGGTCTGCGGGGGGGGGGGGGCACACTAGCTGCGCCCCCCCCCGCCCCAGCAGACCAGGGACACGGGGAGCAGAGCCGCAGCGGCAGCGGGGTGCCGCGCCTCTGAGGCTTTGCTCTGGCAAAGCCTCAGAGGCGAGGGACCCCGCCACGGCTGCGGCTTCAGTCTGGGTGCCTGTGGTCTGCTGGGGACGGCCCCCAGCAGACCACAGGCACCCGGACTGAAGCCGCAGCCGCGGGGGGGCCCCGCGCCTCTGAGGCTTTGCCAGAGCAAAGCCTCAGAGGCGCGGGGAACCGCCGCTGCTGCCGCTCCAGTCTGGGTGCCTGTGGTCTGCTGGGGACGGTCCCCAGCAGACCACAGGCACCCTGACTGAAGCCGCAGCCGCGGGGGGGTCCCGCGCCTCTGAGGCTTTGCCAGAGCAAAGCCTCAGAGGCGCGGGGAACCGCCGCTGCTGCCGCTTTGACTGAAGCGGCAGCAGTGGCGGTTCCCCGCGCCTCTGAGGCTTTGCTCTGGCAAAGCCTCAGAGGCGCGGGACCCCCCCGCGGCTGCGGCTTCAGTCAGGGTGCCTGTGGTCTGCTGGGGACCGTCCCCAGCAGACCACAGGCACCCAGACTGGAGCGGCAGCAGCGGCGGTTCCCCGCGCCTCTGAGGCTTTGCCAGAGCAAAGCCTCAGAAGCGCGGGAACCCCCGCTGCTGCCGCATGAGACCCGGTGCCTGTGGTCTGCTGGGGACCGTCTCCAGCAGACCACAGGCACCGGGTCTCATGCGGCAGCAGCGGGGGTTCCCGCGCTTCTGAGGCTTTGCTCTGGCAAAGCCTCAGAGGCGCGGGAACCCGCCCGGTGCCCCTGGTCTGCTGGAGCGGTCTCCAGCAGACCAGGGGCACCGGAGCAGCTTACGAACGGGGGTTTCTCGCCCCGACTTCCGGGGCGAGAAAGCTCCGTTCGTAAGTGTGGATCCGACATAAGTCGGATCCGCGTAAGTCGGGGACTGCCTGTATTAGGAAATAGAAAAGTCTCCAGAGAGAAGTAGTTGATTAGTAAATGTACAGCAATACATAGGTGCTGTAACTCGGGGTGCTTCTACACCCCCGTCCTGAAGTTGTTTCCATAATATACAGGGTTTGATGTTTGGTTCAGTCAGGGGCGGATGAGAGTGCCGCGGGGTCCTGGGCAGCGAAATTTCGCAGGGCCTCTCCTTTGACACGGTACATGCGCGGGGCCTCAGGAAGCGTGGGGCCCAGGGCAGCCGCCCCGCTCGCCCTGCCCTAAATCCGCCGCTGGGTTCAGTGGCTCTCAGCATGTTACTGTATAAATTGTTCCAGCACTCTTGCAGCAATGAACAGTCCTGTGCAAGAGAAGGGGAGTCTGGCCATTGGCTTGCATCGTGGTCTAGATAACATAATACCAAATATCTTTTCTGTCTCTGATTTCTGTGACTTTCTTTCATGGAGGTCAGAGTTTGGACAAACTGGGGAAATCTACTAGAAAGATGCAGGTTTCACCTGGCAAGATGGAGGTTTGACTGTTTGTATCACGACTGCTAGACACAAATATTGGTCAGTGACTTTACATGAGTTTGAGGTGATCAGTTGACTGTCATGTAAAATCATTAACTTATTATGGACTATTTTTTGACTTTTTCTTCATGTCAGATCTTTCTCACCTGACTCGTGCGAGTGGTCCTGTGAGCATGAGCATGCTACTCATGAGAGTGTGGTCAACTGGATTTGGCCCTTAAAAGTTTGAGACAGCTGATAATTCTCTTTGCATCTACATTAGCAGGTTTCCGTGCCTCAATTGCTATTAACAATATAAGCACCAGTGCAGAGCAAAATATGGTACTGGGACTATCTAGGTCCTTGCCATGCTAGTGCTTGTATCAGTTTTAGCACCATTGTAGCTGCAGTGGTGCTGAGTCGGGCACTAAATTTGCGAGTGTAGAAACAGCCCTTACGAAATCTTCTTGAGGGTTCTGTGCTGGCCAGGTGTGTATGCGTGTGCATCACTCTCGGGAAATATTTCCAGCTAACTGATTGGATTTTTATATTTTAATTACACAGTGCTGTAACCTCATCCTGTGGTAGGAAAGAAAATATATCAGCCAGGTTTTTCTCCCACATGGTGGAGTGAAGAGAGGCTTCTGTCACATGGTTTTGATGCGGAAGAATGTAGCTTACGGGTCTCCATTCATTCTTCCCTGGGCCTAGTGCAGTTGTTCAATCTGGGCAAAGTGGGTAAAAATGCTACAAAACCCCTGAAGAATGGGAGCATTTTGTACCCACTTTTCACTGGAGTGACCGACTGCACAAGGTGCAGGCCAACGGAGTTGCATCTAGGGCTCCCAGTGAGAGGGATGCATGCATAGTGAGTGAAAGCATGACGTGGATTTCCATCCTTCAGAGCTTTGGGAAATCCTTGCAAGCTACCCAAGTACTTCCCCAGAGGAAGGAATCCCAGATGGTCACCACACAAAAAACATATTTTAAGGTGGGAAATGTTCATTTTTTTATCAGAAAAGGCAGATTTGGAATAATATTTTGGCATTTAAAACTGGAGATGCTCTACAAACTCGGCATATGTGCCATGCAGAGAATGTGAACCTCTCCTTGCAATGGGACCAACTGCAGATGTTGGAGGGGAAGGTCACTGATAAACTTTTACAGTCCAGCAGACCTCATGCTCGTTGCTCTGTACGAAAAACCTCTCTCTCTTCCCATCGATACTAGAATAGCCTATTTATTGGCTCTTTTGCTTTGCATCCAATTTAGCATGTATGAGATTTAGATGTGTGTCATCATTCCTTCAAATAGCCAAAGTCTCTAGCTAGAGCTTCCCAAAAACATTTTTTTTAAAGTCCATTTAAAAAAAGGCCCTCTCTGAATCATCAGAAATTGCAGATTTGTTTGAATAGTGGGAAGTTTGCCCAGATTACATTCTCTTCACTTCCTAGCATTTGCCAAACAGTTTTGGAACATGGATTTTTTTTTCTTTTAATGCTAGGTACATGGCATTGTTAGGCACTACAGCAGATGGTTGCTTTCCCATTGTGTTAGGAACAGCTGTAGCCAGAGGTAATCTTGGTTACACTCAGCATTCAACTGAGAATCTTATCTTCTCATTTTTTGTTAGTCTCTAAGGTGCTGCAAGGCTATTTGTTGTTTAAGTTTTCTTATTAACCAGTTGGCTAATAGTGATAAGTGAGGCACTGTTACCTAGTGGCTGGATCAAGGCAAGGGTGTCAGAACTCTTAGGTTCTATTTCTCAATCTGTGAGTAGCATTCCTTGGGCAAATCACTTCCCTTTTCTGTGCCCCAGTTTTCCCACGGTAAAATAGGTGTCGTGGTCCTTGCTAGAACTTGGTAAATTATTTATTCATAACTACAATTTCTTGAACCAATTAGTCCTTTTTCCCATTCATGCAAAAACCAATTAAGATTTTGTCTGATCAAATTGTAGTGTCCGTGACTCTCCATGAACTGAGAAGTGTGAGCGGTCAAGGCGGGGAAGGGGAATATGAAGTTTCTATTTTCTGACTGGGCATTTTAAACATTTGAAGCAGAAGGCTTTTGTTTGTGTGTGTATACAGGGATTCAGGCAAGTGACATCATATTTCCAAACAGTCACAAGGATTAACAACAAAGTAATTTAAGAGAAAACAAGTTTAAAAAAGGCAGTGATATGATCAAACTGGTGAATCAGAATTTGCAAATGCGTTTTTTCCATTTCTTGGCTGACTTTATCACTTCTGCCCACGGTCAGCCAGCTGCCTTCCTTCCTCCCAACAGATCGACTTCTCCCCTTCCCTCCCAGCACCTCCTGCCCAGCATGATCAGCTGTTCCATGGCAGGTGGCATTGGGAGCCAGAGAAAGGAGTGGGGAAGTGGGCGGAACTGGGTGGGAAGAGGTGGGGCAGGGGTGGGAAAAGGTGGGATGGGGATGGAGCCATGAATTTATTTTTATTAGACTGAGTGGGTGCAGCATATTTGTGGTAAGATTGCATCGAAACAGTTATTTTTAAATGAGAAATTTAGTATTTTACTGATTTTTACAAACTCAAAAAACCTGATTTAAATTTAAAAAAATCTGATTTTTTTTAATTTTAAAAAAATCATTGGTTTTTATCCACCTTAGTATTTGCACATCCCATGTTTGTTTTTTTTAAATCGCGAGTGATGATTGTGGCTTGAATCTGAGGGACTATGGACCATATAGGCCACTGGCTGGGAATGAAGGGAAAAAAATACACACGCTGGTAATGTCCTTTCTGTTTTTAAATTCTTTGATACTGCCAAGTTGGGGGGGGGGGGGGGAGGGATCATGTATGAATCTATGTAGACTGACGTCAGTGGGTGTTATGGGTGCTCAGCAACTGTGAAGCCCAGCCACAGGAGTCTGGGTGGCAAAACTGAATGTATCAACCAAGTCACCGACTTGCACATGTACGCCTAAGAGTATTGCTAGCGTGCTTGGGCCACTAAAGTGAATTGCATCTGCATCAAGTCACGTGCCCTGTTGGAATGAAGCTGTCCTGCCCAAAATGTCACCATGAGCGAGTGCATGAAATTGGGAGGCAGAGAAGGGATATGTGAGATGAGTCAGGGAGACCTGTGCACCCGCACCTTATGGTTCAAAGATCCTGCTCCTATTAGCTCTTTGAATTCCTACAGTTTCTCCTCATGCTTGTGATTTCAGACAAGATCTGAGGTGCTGCACCTGGGCCCTCCATGCCTTGGGGGAGATGCAGTGAAACATTCAGGGTGGAGAGATGGATGGAACACAAGGTTTGGGTTGGTCTCTTGAGTTTCCAAATGTAAGGGGACTGTTACCCCTTACTAAAACTCTGTGGGAGTTTTTGGTTTGCCAGCTCGCAGTATCTGAAGGGGAAGAGTTCATGAGACTGACAGACCCCAGAGACAATGGAAAGCAGCCAACACTCCAGCTCAGCCTGATTGACAGGTTGGACAGGCCAGTGAGGAAGGGGAGAGGCCAGGCCCCGTCCTCCCTGTGAGCTGGGATTGTTCTGGCTCTCTCTCTCTCTGAGCAAACAAGCTGTGTGCAGAAGAGGTCCTGCAAAGACAGAGAGCTGAAAAGAGCAGTGCAAGCTGTATGAAGGAGTCCTGCAAAAGGAACAGAGAGCTGAGACACTGCTAAGAGGAGTGCAAGCTGTGCTGAGGGGCAGTTTTTGCAGCAGCAGAGACAGGCATACAGAGCACAAGGAATGCAGACCCTGTGTTGAGCAGCAAACTGGCAGGGCTCAGAGAGCAAAAAGGAACAGAGAAGCAACACAAGGAGCTGGAACTGGCCAAGCAGCACAGCCTGCAGCTGGATGTGGTGAACACCTGGGACCAGCAAAGTGTGGGGAAAGGCTCTGGACTGGGAGAGGGGTCTGGCCACTTTGAGCTTGAGGCTGTGTGGTCACTACCAGAGCTAGCGTGTCCAGCCTGTAGCCCCCCCTGCAGCATATCCAGGGCCTCTAAGAAAGAGACTGTGGACTGTCCTTATACTCTGCAGGCTGCTGTTTTGATGTCCCTGTGTTACAGAGCAGAGCTGTGTGTTCTCATTTAACCATTCTCATTTTTTTTCTTATTCTTTTCTCTTTAATCCGTTGTTGTTTAATAAATTGTATTTGCTTTGAACCTTATGAAGTGATCACTGGGCCAAGAAGGCCTGCAGTGTAAAGAGAGCACCTCGGAGTGGGGACACCCTAACTCCTGCCCCTAGTGACTACAAGGTCAGGGATTAAGCCCCAGGAAACCTGGGCCCAGCCTTGTTGGGGTTTCAAGGGCTCTGCTACTCAGGAGAGTGGAGGGGGAGCCCTCAGGATCAGGGAGCCGTGGGGTAAAGGAAGTGGGAGCGGGGACTCAGATCCTTTCGCTGGTTCATTTCACCGGGGTGTATAGAAGCCAGGAAAGTTCCCCACAATAGCGGGACCATTCCCCCGCTTACACAAAGAAACATGCCTTCCCAGGGCTGACATGTTTAATGTGTTTCCACTGAGCAACCCTCTGATGCACTATCATTTGGGAAGAAGAATCCAGGTCCTGGACTAGTTTTTGCATCGTCTCATAATCTTCTCTAATCACAGCAGAGGGTGGGAGAGGGTGCCCAATTAATCTAGGCTGGTTGCTTCTTTCCAGCCTGCTTTAGGAGTGGGCTTGATGGGACACGAGGTCATATATGCCTTTTGTCTAGCTGTTCGTGAGACATGGTTGTTCATGTAGCAATTATATCCCTGCTATTGCAATAGCACCTAGAAACTGAGCTAACCCTCAGGTGAGCTACAAAGAGGCAGGCCAGCAGTGAGGAGTGAACTCCATGCCACTGCCCCGCCCCCCTTGTGGTTTTTTTCCATTGTTTAATCCGGGTTTTGTAGAAAGCACAAAAAATAGACTAAATCTCACTTGCCTCCCGCAGAAAAATACCCATTCCCAGGTTAGCAAACAAAAAACAACTCTTGCTGGATCATAAGGACGGTTATACTGGGTCAGACAAAAGATCTATCTAGCCCAGTATCCTGTCTGCCGACAGTGGCCAATACCAGATGCCCCAGAGGTAATCCGCATGTGATCCCTCTCCTGTTATCCATTTCCAGACAGAGGTTAGGGACACCATTCCTACCCATTCTGGCTAATACTCATTGATAGACCTAACCTCCATGAATCTATCTAGCTGTTTTTTAAGCCTGTTAAAGTCCTAGTCTTCACAACATCCTCTGGCAAGGAGATTCACAGGTTGACTGTGCGCTGAGGGAAGAAAAACTTCCTTTTGTTTGTTTTAAATCTTCTGCCTATTAATTGCATTTGGTGATCCCTTGTTCTTATATTGTGGGAATAAGTAAATAACTTTTCCTTATTCACTTTTTCCACACCAGTCATGGTTTTATAAACCTCTATCATATACCCCCTTACTGTCCCCTTTTCTAAGCTGAAAAGTCCAAGTCTTTTTAATCTCTCTTCATATGGGATCCATTCCAAACCCCTAATCATTTTAGTTGCCCTTTTCTGAACCTTTCTCAATGCCAATATATCTTTTTTTGAGATGAGGCGACCACATCTGTATACAGTATTCAAAATGAGGGCGTACCATGGTTTTATATAGAAGCAATAAGATATTCTCTGTCTTATTCTTTATCCGTTTTTTAATGATTCCTAACATTCTATTTGCTTTTTTGACTGCTGCTGCATGTTGAGTGGGTGTTTTCAGAGAACTATCCACAATGACTCCAAGATCAATCCTCTTGAAAAGAAAATGCACATTTACAGCCAGATTTCTCCATTGGGTTGGGATGTTTATTGACTGAGCGTGGAAATCGAGTTACATGGCTACCTATCCTAGCAAGAATTAGAGGAGCATATGTGTGATAGGGAGGACAAGTAGGAAGACCAGGACCTGCTGCTGTTACTAACAAAAGGAGATTTCCCTAAGCTTAAGTAGTGAAGGCGAGTGTTTTGGAACTGAAGTGACTGTCACCACATGATGAGTCCTTCCCGTTGTCAGAAGATGAGAGATTTGGAGTCAGTAATAGGGTCTGTGCATGAGTGGATGTAAAGGGAATCTTAAAAAGCTGCTTTGCTGGAATCCTTGTTATACCCAGAGTGGGGCTATGTCTAGACTGCAGGCTTCTTTTGGAAGAAGCTTTTCCAAAGAGATCTTCCAAAAAAAACTTCTTCCGAAAGAGAGTGTCCACACTGCCGAAGCGCATTGAAAAAGCGATCTGCTTTTTCGAAAGATAACGTCTATCTTGCATGTAAATTGTGATTACTATGGACGGAGTGGCCACCAAGGCGCCTGTGCTTTTTCCTCTTTCCTCTTCTTTCGAAAGAACTTCCCCGTTCACACACGCCTTTTTCCGAAGGAAAAAGGCTTCTTTCTCATAGAAGGATGTTTACCAATGTCGGAAAACCTCCTCTGTTCTTTCAATTTTCTTTTGAAAGAACGCAATTGCAGTGTGGACATAATTCAAGTTTTTTTTTTTTTAAATGGCCATTTTTCCGAAAAAAAACTCTGTAGTGTAGACATTGCCTGGTAGAAGCTTCATCTGACACATCAGTGAGAATCTCCTGGGAATATGAGTTGGAACTTGCTTTAGGATGGAGTACACAGCAAGTATGAAGTGTGTGGAAAGATCCAGACCTTGCAGTTCCCCCAAAATTAAAGTCACACAGGCTATATCTATACTGCTTCCTTCTTGCGCAAAACTATGCAAATGAAGCATGGATAAGCATATTGCTGTGCTTCATTTGCATCATTAATTAGGGGCTGGTTTTGCACAAGAGGCTTTTGCAATAAAAGGAGCTGTGTAGATGGCTCCTTTTTGCGCAAAGCCCCCCCCCCTTACACAAGAGCTGTTCTTCCTGAAAAAATGAGGAAGAATGGCTCTTGAGCAAAAAGGAAGCAGTATAGACGTAGCCAAAGGGAGTTTAGGTAAAGTGCTAAGCTAATTCCAAATCAGTCCTGCTGGGTTCCAGCGCCCTTTGGGGCAAGAGCACGGGCTGATCCAGTGTGGTTTCCTGGATAAAGAGAAGGTGGGGAGCTGAGAAAGCTGAGGCCCTGGACTCTCTTGCTGTGTATCTTGTGCAGTGTTTTTTCATCAATATGAAGTGATTCTAATTAGATAGCATTTTATATTGCTATAAATGAGTGCCCATGGTGCAAGCTAATGATGAAACAGGCTTCTTTTTTATATTAATGCAGATCATTAGGGGTACGTCTACACAGCAAAGTTATTTCGGGATACGTATCCCGAAATAGCTACTCCGCGTCTTTTGAACGCGTCTGCTATTTCAAAATATAGAGGATGCACTATTTCGCCATCCCTGAAAACCTCATTCTCTGATGAGTAATGGATAGCTCGAAATAATGCTTTATTTCAGAATTTGGCGCTGTGTGGACAAAATAAGCTATTTCTAAATAGACTCGAAATAAGCTACGCAATTTGCATAGTGCAAATTGTGTCTCTTTTTTCGAATTTTAGGTGCCGTGTAGACGCGCCCAAACTGCTTGGTTCTGGAATCACCAGTTGTAAAGCAGAATGCCTGGCTATGGTGCTATCTGAAAAAAAATCTGAGTTCTGGCCTTGACTCATAAAGTTGCCACATTTTGAGGCACAAAAAACTGGGGTGTGCAGCAGGATGATTAGCCACTAACCCTGAGTCACAAAAACTGGGCAGCTGGCAGATTGTGCTGAGCATCTTCGCAGATTGGGAACCATCGTGTGAAAACCTGGACAGAGGACAGTTGTACTGCCTTGCAGTGCTTAGGTGAGTCTCCTTGTCTCTGTGACTTGGGGTGTGTCTAGACTACCTAGTTTTGTCGACAAAAGTGGACTTTTGTCGACAAAACTATACCAGCGTCTACACTACTGCTGAGTTCTGTCGACATAACGTCGACAGAACTCAGCAGTTTTGTCGACGCTGGTATACCTCATTTTACGAGGCATAACACCTTCTGTCGACAGAACTCTGTCGACAGAAGGTGTTATTGCCTGTAACATTGCGTCCAGACTACGGAGTTCTGTCGACAAAGCAGCTTGCTTTGTCGACAGAACTCAATGTGTCTGGACGCTCTTTGTCGACGGAAGTTTTGTCGACAGTATCTGTCGACAAAACTTCCGTCGACAAAACGCGGTAGTCTAGACGTACCCTCGGTTTCCCATCAAGGTTATAAAATTTAGCCATATCTTTCAAGTGCTTTGGAGAGCCACAAACAAAAAACCACTATTATTTATCAGTCAATCTGTCCAGGTGCTGAAATGCCTTTATCAACCGTCTAATCGGAGCCCTTTCCATTGCTTAAAAAAGATCTGTGTGGTTAAGAGTTAAATGTGATGTTAGAAACCCTGTGCTGAGGAGAACCCAGTCCCAACACTTGATTATGCAGTGAAATCCACTGGATCTTGTTGAAGAGGTTAGGGGAATGTAGAACATCAAAGGCCCGGATAGAAGAATGACAAGTCCATCAGATTGTAGCTGAATGGGCTGGTCCTTTGCAAAGTAGGCAGGTATGGCAATGGATAGAATTACTATCAGTAGTCATGTAGGCTGGAATGCTGCCTCTAGATTGTAATTCCTGCCCCATTGACTCTCTGCTCACTGTGAATTTTTTTGCTGGGTCTCCTGGCCCTAGCTGGTATAGCAAGAAAAGAGAAGAAAAAGAATGGTGTAAAACTCTCTTTGAAAGTTGTTTGTGGTGTCGAGGGCAGGTTCTTAGCAGAGGGGAGGAGTTGAATCCCCAACCTGAGTCCTCCCTTCCGCCTTCTGCTACTTAGAAATGAGAAAAATGGCCTTTCAGAACTCTGATATGCCAGGAGAAGCCATTTATTAATACTTGATGCTGCGATTTGTAAAGAGTCATCCAAAGTACTTTTAAAGGGCCTTTTGCTGGGAGATGCACATTCATTAGCTGTTGTACTTACGGATATTTTTCCTGAGGGACCAAACCGCAATCCAGTTTTGATTTCCCTTTCAACTAGTTTACCGCTCTATGGTCTAATTTAGCCAAAGGAGTTAAAATATGTTGTTGCACCAGTGAAATGGCAAATTCCTTAAGAGAAATTCTTGCTGGGAAACAACAGTTCTTTTGGTAGAGGGCCCATCTGGATTCTCTTGTGTTGTGCTCTTGTGAGGCTAATGGCTGGGTCAAAGGATGGCTTAAATACTGAGGAGGAAGTTTTTTGACTGCTTTTTTATGTGCATTCCAGTGTAGGTGTGTATGCATGGAAGCTGGAAGATTTTTGCCCTGCACTGGAGAATGTTGATCATTTCCTCTACCTTGGAAGTTGTCTTTCGTCCAAGACAGATAATTGATGTAAAAATCCAACATTGTCTGAGCTGAGCCAGCATGGCTTTGCTCGTATCTGGCACAGGGTTTTTGAAGATCACAACATTCGAACAGACACCAAACTTCTTGTCTATCAAGCTGTCATTCTCCCAACACTGTTGTATGGGTCTGAAACCTGGACAACCCACAGACATCACTTGAAAGTCCTTGAGAGGTATCACTAATGCTGCCTCCGCAAGATCTTGAAGATCAAATGGGAAGACAGGCACACTAACATCCGTGTTCCGGAAGAGGCAAGAATCACCAGTATCAGGACAATGATCATCCGTCAGCAACTTCACTGAACTGGTCACATTTTTTGGATGCTGGACCATCACCTCCTGAAACAGGTTCTGTTTTCTCAGCTGAAAGAATGATACCATAACGTTGGAGGACAACGGAAGTGTTTTAAGGACTTGCTAAAGGATAACGTAAGTCCAGTTTTGACGTTGACACTTGGGAGACACTTGCCCAGGATTGCTCAAACTGGAGACAAGTCCTATGCGATGGTTCCCTGCATTTTGAATTTGTCTGCTGACAAGCTGAAGAAGAGAAGAGGCCCAAGAGGAAAGGGAGACTGGCTTCTAATCATGGTCAACTGCCTCCTGTTGTACTTGGAAACGTCTGTCCTCACTGTCGTAGAACTTGGGGTTCATCAGTCACCTGAGAGTCCACAACTCCCATGGAAGATGATCATACTCAACAAGCACCACATTTCAAAAAAGATGTGGGAAGTTGGAGAGGGTCCAGGCAAGTGAAACAAAAATGATTCAACAGTGTTACAAGGAAGAGGGAGAAAGATTGTTCTCCTTAACCACTGATGATAGAACAAGGCTTAAATTTCAGCAAGGGAGGTTTAGGTTGGGCATTAGGAAAAATTTCCTGCTTATCAGGGTGGTTAAACACTGAAATAAATTGCCTACAGATGTTATAGAATTACTGGAGATATTTAAGAGCAGATAGATGTCTGTCTAACTCTTAAATATAACAGATGTCTATCAGAGATGATCTAGATGGTGCTTGGTCCTGCTGTGAGGGCAGAGGACTGGACTCGATGATCTCTTGAGATCCCTTCCAGTTCTAGGACTCTATGATTCTCCATGGGATCTTAACCTAGTCCTCTCGAGACTCAAAGGTCCT
Organism: Pelodiscus sinensis; assembly: GCF_052426305.1. Lineage (NCBI taxonomy): Eukaryota > Metazoa > Chordata > Testudines > Trionychidae > Pelodiscus > Pelodiscus sinensis. Next base: position 10,734,920 of record NC_143082.1, read on the forward strand.
CCCTTTGAGTCACTAGCCACGTGTTCCCTGCTTTATTGTTCCTATAAAGTAGCTTTCCTTGGTAGCAAGTGTGTCAGAACTTAGGGCCCTGACCTTGGACCCTCCGTGCACTGTTTTCTTTAAGGACAAGGTGCAGTTGAGACCTCGGCCTGTTTTTCTTCCAAAGGTGGTGTCCCAATACCACATCAACCAGGACATATTCCTCCCAATATTTTATCCCCAAGCCACCTTTCAGGACTCGAGAGCAGAGACTGGATGTATGTGGGGTGTTGGCTTTTTGAAGAACCAGATCGTTTAGAAAATGGATCCAGTTATTTGTAGCTGTTGCTGATAGGATGGAAGGCCAGTCTGTCTCCTCTCAACAGATTTCCTCCTGGATATCCTCCTTCATCCGTGAGTGTTGTAGCCTGGCTCAGATTTCTCCACCAGCAATCACTTCACATTCTACAGGAACTCATGCCTCTTCCACAGCTTTACTAGTTCATGTCCCAATTCGTGAGATATGTTGAACAGCGACTTGGTCTTCCATCCACATGTTCTCTGCACATTACGACATTACCCAGCATGCAAGAGATGGCACGGCCTTTGGCAGGGCTGTACTCCAATCAGCTCGTGGCTGCAACCCCACTGGCTAAAGCTTAGCTTGTGATTGGAATGCACATGAACAAGCACTGGAAGAAGAGACAACCGTTACTCACCTTTCGTAAGTTGTTCTTCGAGATGTGCTGTTCATGTCCATTCCAATTCCTACCCACCTTCCTACTCCTCTGTCAGAGTAGCTGGCAAGAAGGAACTGGGGTGTTGGCATGTCAGCAAGGCTGTATATTGAGTATCATATTGGCACCACTCCAGTGGGTGCATAGGCTGACTTGGCAACTTCTGCTATGCAAAAATCTTCTGGCTTGCATGCATGTGTGCACATGCACCCCTACATTGGAATGGACATGTGTTTACCATTCCCTGCTTTACCATTCCTATAAGGTAGTTTTCCTCAGCAAGAAGTGTGTCAGAACTTAAGGCCCTGACCTTTATTTAGGGGGGTCTTAGGCAGTTTATAGGCCTTGTGCTGACCCCTGTAGGGGTAAGTTTCATTCTAATGCATGGGTTCTGAAGCATTTAATCTGTCAAGCATCAGGAAAGATTTCTTATGGTACATGTAGGAGGATGTGGCGCATAAGAGTCTAAACTCTTCAATGCATACAGGTTGTTCTATTTCTTTCTCCGGGATGGCAGCGGCCAGAGAGTTTTGCTATTGAAGGACTGGTGTTCTAGACACACCTCTCCAGTTGTATACACGTGATTCTCATAGTGATGGTTTGATGGTGATCAGCAGCCCATAGAGATATTTTACATTCTTTGGGTTGGATTGTCCGCTTTTTCATGTGATGGGTTAGCTTGTGCCCTGATAAAATGCTGTGTACATGCAAATCATGACTGACAACAAACACGCTGAAGAGAGAAGACAGAGCAAAGCCACTGTGGATCTGAGCATCCAAAATCTGTAGCTTGGGCTCATTGCCAGTGGTTAAAAATGTTCATCTGCTTAATATGGCATCGAGGATCCTTGGGATTGGTCCTGCCTTGGGCAGGGAGATGGACTTGATGAGGACTCCTGAGGTCTCTTCCAGCTCTATGATTCTATGATAAGGGACTATGGCTGTACTTCATTGGGTGCATTACGGGCTGGTCTGAGGCCAAAGGGCCATATGGCTTGTGTGGAGGAGAAATCTGCTTAATCCAAGAATCCTGGGGATGTTTACATGAAACAAACTATCCCTTCTTGTGGCAAAGACAAGATAGTCTCAACTGGTGCTGGAAGAACAGCCTGGAAAGTGATGTAGGGGGACATAAATCCAGTTTTTGGCTTGAGTTGAATGGTACAACCCTGTTTTATTTGTCCTCATGTGTAGCATGGTTAACAATTGCATGGGAAAATTTCCTTCTTCTTTCCTCTCCTGATTTGTTCTGTTCTTTCTTTTAGCTATAATTTCTAGATTATATTTGACTTGCACTAGAGTGTACAACTCACTACTGGTACGGTGAATAGCACAGCTATTAACCAAGAATGCTAAGCCAAAGTGCTTTTATTTTTTCCCTATTCTTCATTTGCTGCCACCCAGATTTATTAAGTAAGAAAAGCAAATTTAAACGGTTTTGAAATAATCCCCCTCAGTCATATGAGTGTGCATGTAAGGTAAGTTTAGCATTTAGTATCAGTCACTGCCAGAGATTTACTGGATTTAGATGGGTTATTGATCTGATCTGACATGGCAATTCCTACGTTAGCCATACTGATCCATTTTAGACCTTACTTTTTCTCTCTCTATGTGGAGTTGTATCCGTTTGCATTCATCCTTAATGCCCTCCACCCCCTTCAGTCTGTGGCTCATATGTTTCAGTCATTCTGTCTGCCTTCAATCCTGCACCTTACTTTCTGCAATCTGACTTTGTGAATCAATCACTCACATTGTGGCCTTATATGACTTACTGAACTCCAAATCATGATCCATTTGTTTTTTTCCCCTCTCTCCCTCCCCTCCCCGTTTCCACTTATCTACCAAGGCAATCACATCTTAAAAGAATATTAGCAAGGATGTGGCGTGTGATCTCTGCTTGGCGAGTCCCTGTGGACTGTTCCTCACTTAATTATACATTTCTGAATGTGTTGTAATCTTGTTCTCAATCAGTGCTTCCAATATCTCTTCCCCCATAACTGAAGTCAGACTAGCAGCTTCTCTTCTGAAGTTGGCAAGATCCTCCCTTCTTTGTTGTTAATTACTGGAGCTTTCTAGTTTTCTGTATAAACCTTACCCTTATGGCTTTCCCCTGTCCTACTTCCTCCAGGATTTGGGTATACAATTCCCCTAGGCCTTTACCCATATAAATTGTTAATAGCTTGAGCTACTGCCTAACCTGCTCCAGGAAAATGGAGAAGAAATTCTCCAACATCTGGACAGATCAATGCATCATAAATGTCACTTGCCCACACAGCTTAAGAGGAGGATGGATTCCCAGTATAGGTGTGAATGAGGCTGTTTAGAAGGGAGAGTTTCTGTTGTCTTTGGGGGGAGAGTCTTTGTGCCAGCATGTGAGAGTAAAACTGTTCACACACAATGGCCTTACCCAACTCCTGCTGAAGCCAATAATAATCTTGCTGTCGACTGTAGTGAGAGATAATCCTAAAGCTCTAAGACCTGGTCCACATATAGAAGTTGGATGGCTTTCATAGAATCCTAAGGCTGGAAGAGACCATAGGAGGTCATCGAGTCCAGCCCCCTGCCCAAAGCTGGACCAACCCCAACTCAATCAGGGTATGTCTACACTACCCCGCTAGTTCGAACTAGCGGGGTAATGTATGCATACCGCACTTGCTAATGAAGCCCGGGATTTGAATTTCCCGGGCTTCATTAGCATAAGCGGGGAGCCGCCATTTTTAAATCCCCGCTGCTTCGAACCCCGTGTAGCGCGGCTACACGGGGCTCGAACTAGGTAGTTCGGACTAGGGTCCTATTCCGAACTACCGGTACTCCTCGTGAAACGAGGTGTACCGGTAGTTCGGAATAGGCACCCTAGTCCGAACTACCTAGTTCGAGCCCCGTGTAGCCGCGCTACACGGGGTTCGAAGCAGCGGGGATTTAAAAATGGCGGCTCCCCGCTTATGCTAATGAAGCCCGGGAAATTCAAATCCCGGGCTTCATTAGCAAGTGCGGTATGCATACATTACCCCGCTAGTTCGAACTAGCGGGGTAGTGTAGACATACCCTCATTTTATCCAGGGCTTTGTCAAGCTGGGATTTAAAAATCTCTATGGATGGAGATTCCACCACCTCTTTAGGGAACCCATTCCAGTGCTTCACCACCCTCCTAGGGAAATAATTTTTCCTAATATCCAACCTAGACCTCCCCCACTGTAACTTGAGACCATTGCTTCTTGTTCTGCCATCTGTCACTACTGACAACAGCCTCTCTCCATCCTCTTTGGAACCTCCCTTCAGGAAGTTGAAGGCTGCTATCAAATCCCCCCTCACTCTTCTCATCTGCAGACTAAATAAGCCCAGATCCCTCAGCATCTCCTCATAGATCATGTGCTCCAGCCTCTTAATCATTTTGGTAGCTCTCTTCTGGACCCTCTCCAATGTGTCCACATCCTTTCTATAGTGGGGGGGCCCAGAACTGAATGCAATACTCCAGATGTGGCCTCACCAATGCCGAATAAAGGGGAATAATAACTTCACCCTAATCAAACTTAGGGTATGTCTACACTACCCCGCTAGTTCAAACTAGCGGGGTAATGTAGGCATACCGCACTTGCAAATGAAGCCCGGGATTTGAATTTCCCGGGCTTCATTTGCATAAGTGGGGAGCCGCCATTTTTAAAACCCCGCTGGTTCGAACCCCATGCAGTGCGGCTACACAGGGCACGAACTAGGTAGTTCGAACTAGGCTTCCTAGTTCGAACTAGGAAGCCTAGTTTGAACTACCTAGTTTGTGCCCCGTGTAGCTGCGCTGCACGGGGTTCGAACCAGCGGGGATTTAAAAATGGTGGCTCCCGCTTATGCAAATGAAGCCCGGGAAATTCAAATCCCAGGCTTCATTTGCAAGTGCGGTATGCCTACATTACCCTCCTAGTTCGAACTAGGAGGGTAGTGTAGACATATCCTTATATATATTGTAACCTTCAGCCCCCATACTTTGATATTGACCTGCCTTCAAGTCATGGGACATATGGCAGCAACCACTTATATCATCAAATATGCCAGACTCCACATGCAATGTCTACGGAGACGACTCACAACGGTATACATACCCACAAGACACTCTCTCTAAGCAAAAGCGATAAGGAGCCCTATGGCACCTTATAGACTAACGGATTTATTGGAGCACAAGCCCATGAATAGTCTATAAGGTGCCACAGGACTTCTTGTCGCTTTTGCAGATTCAGACTAACATGGCTACTCCTCTGATATGCTCTCTAAGCAGACAGGTCACAGTACTGAGCAACGTGCTATCCTCCCTACAGTGGTGAACAATCCCATCAAATATCCTGTCTGGAATCCCTTTCCATCAGAAGACCCAGCTGGTACACATCACCATTGATACTTCACTTTTGGGCTCGGGCACTCACCGGACAACATACAGCACAGGGCAGATGGACACTTACAGAGACATGACTTCACATCAGAGCAGCACAAAAGGTGTGTAAGCATTTCTGCCCCCATGTACGCAACAAAATCATACACAAACTCAACAGTATGACATGTAGGTTTCACAGCAACAGGCAGGGTGGTGTCTGACCCCAATCCTTAAGTATGGAAGCTATGGAACTGGTGCATCCATCACAATGTGACCCTTACAGCATGAATATACAACACCATAGCAGATGCACTCAGTCGCTACTCCTCAGTTGACCAAGAGTGAGAGCTACATCCTAGTGTCTTGACTGTCACTTTCCACAAATGGGGTCAGCCACAAATAGACCTCTTTGCATCTCACAAGAACCACACAATCCCTCTCTTCTGTTCTGGGAGGCGGGGGCGGGAGGAGAACAAGCTGCGGGATCTCTCAGGGATGCCTTCCTAATCCCATGGAGCTCAGCACTAGTTTGTGCATTCCCTGAGTGATCCAGTAAATTTGCACAGACAATGCACATGTTATTCTCATCACTTTGACATGGCCCAGATAGACTTGGTTCCCTTACCTCTCTTGCCTTGCATTGTCTCTTCCCCACCCACGTCCACAACATCCTGATCTCTTGTTGCAAAACAGCAGCAGAATCTTGCATCTACATCCCCAGAAATTTTGTCTCAGTGCTTCCAAAATGAGGCGAGAACTGTTCAGAAGCAGAAAAACATGTTCTTCTCAGCAGTAGACAATCTACAACAAGGGCTGCCTACCTCGAAAAATGGAAAAGGTTCTCTCTCTGGTGTGCACTCAAACAGTTTGACACCCAGGAGGTACCGCTATCTCTTATCCTGGACTGCTTACTTGAACTAAAACCACCAGGCTTAGCTGTTACCTCTCTGAGGATACGTCTACACAGCACGCTTATTTCGAAATAAGCTATTTTGGATTATTTTTTCTGAAATAGTTTATTTTGAAAGAGTACGTCTACACTACAGGGAAGCCTCAAAATTAGTCTGAGGCAGGCTTCTCTGCTGAGGTATCGCCAAGGGGGCCAGTTGTGGTTTATCTGTTTGAACATGGGGGGGGGGTACCTCAGGCCTGGGGGCCGGATGTGGCCCCCAGCTTGCCTGGATTCAACCCCCGAGGCTGATGGTTCCCCCTAACCCCTCCGCATTGGGGAGCCTGTGCTGTTGCTCCATCCCCATCCCTGGCTGCCCCACCAGGGCTGGAGCACACAGAACCTACGAGGCGAGGCCCCCCTAGGCTCTGGTGTGTGAGGGGAATGTGAGGAGTATCTTTGTGCTTCTCAGGCAGGTGCCATATTTTGTGTGTGGGCCTCGACTGATTTTTCTGTGGGCCAGTGGCTCCCGACCCAAAAAAGGTTCCCCACCCCTGGTTTAGCATAACTCTCATATGGGACCCCCCTCATTTATTTAGTTGGAAATTCCCCCTTTTCTATATCCTGCTCCTTCTGTAAGCCTTTTAGCTGTGGAGCTGGTTCCTTCCTAGATGTGTGTGCTACAGACTTTTTTGAGTGGCCCATTGTGAATTGAGTAAAACAAGGATACCTGAGTCCTGAAACATTCTTACTTGATGCTGGCTGCAGTCACGCTGCTGCCTTATAACATGCTATTCTTGCTCTGGCCCTTGTTGTGACAGAAGGGACAAGCAGTGGAACTCCTGAATGTTCTCACCCCATGCACAGGACTGATGGGTAGTGCACCTTAAATAGTTTACATGAGGTGTTTTTCCTCATTACAGGGGAGGAGCATGCTTTATGTCAGGGATGGGCAATAAGACGGAGGTGGTTCACCAGAATTATCCCCTAGTGGGCTGCTGGCACTTTATTTACTTGTGTCTGCAGGCATTGCCTCTTGTAGCTTCCATTGGCTGCGGATTGCTGCTCCCAGCCAATGGCAGTTGTGGGAAGGGGCACAAACCAGGACACCACTTCCTGCAGCTCCCATTGGCTGGGAATGGCTATCTGCAACCAATGGGAGCTGCAAGTGGCCATACCTGCAGATGCACAGATACATAAAGTGCGGGAGGGTCCACCTGGTGAACCCCATTAGCATGTGGACCTCTTAGGCTATGTCTAGACTGCAGGCTTCTTTCGAAAGAGGCTCTTTCGAAAGCATCTTTTGAAAGAGCCTCTTTCGAAAGATCGCGTCTAGACTGCAGGCGGATCTTTCGAAAGAGCAAGCCGCTTTTTCGAAAGAGAGCACCCAGCGAGTCTGGATGCTCTCTTTCGAGGAAGCCCTATTTACATTGAAGAACGCCTTCTTTCGAAAGAGGAACTTTCGAAAGAAGGCGTTCTTCCTCGTAAAATTAGGTGTACAGCCGTCGAAAGAAAAGCCGCGTTCTTTCGAATTAATTTCGAAAGAACGCGGCTTGAGTCTGGACGCAGGGGAAGTTTTTTCGAAAGAACCCCTGAGTCTGGACACGGCCTTATTGTCTATTCCTGTTCTACTTGGGTGGGCCTGGTTCAGTAACTTTCAGACCAGTTGTTGAGCTTTGTTCCTTACTTTTCAAGGAAGCAGAATGCAGAGAATAAGGGGTTCTCAACTCCAGGTGGGACTCTGGGATGCAGGAGGCCACATGTGTAAGAGAGGGAGGAGAGAGTCTGACAAGGAGAGCCTCCTGAATGGGGGGAAGGGGAATGTCTGGTGAGGGAGGCCATGTACATTCTCTGGCAGGAGCATAGGAGGGAGGGAAAGATTGGTTTGACAGAGGAGGTTTTGTAGGTTCTCTCTTTCTCTCCAGTTGTAGCAGGGGGCTGGACTCAATGACCTCCTGAGGTCTCTTCCTACCCTAGGATTCTCTCATTCTATGCAGGATTTGCCTAATGAAGGAGGTCTCAGAGACTCTGGTAGGGTAATAAAATGGTGGCTTTGTGTTTTGGGAGATGAGGTTGAGTAGAATGAACCAGTGGGTATTTACTCAGTTTATTACACCGCTTTTGTAAACTCAAGGAGAGAAGCCCTGCTTGGCACTTCCAAATAAATCTAACGAAGGGGGAGGCAATGGATATACATGGGCATGGCTCAGGTGTGTGCGGCATTATGCAGTATGCTCAGAGCTCTTGGGGAGCAGCTGGTCACCTGGCTGTGCTCAGTTCTGCCAGGCTTGGCTTCAGGATTTTTTTTTCTGCTTATGTGACTTTTTTCCTCCTCCTTTGCAGGTGATGAAACGTGCTCTTGCCACAAACTGATGCAGGGTGGCAATGTAATTAGCAGAGCTGGGAGGGAGTGACAGATCTGAGAAACCCCGTGTCTGCTGTATTTGAAATGAAGGATGAACTTAGGTTAAAGTGCTGACCTACCGCTTCAGCTCTGGGTTCAGCTGCAGGCCCTGTCACTGACTTCCTGCATGACCTTGGGCAAGTCACTTAACCTCTCTGGGTCATGGTTACCCCCCTTCATAAGGTGGGGAGAGTAATATTTCCTTTCTTCTACTCTGACTTGGCTGATTAGATTCTGCTAAGCTTCTGTTTGGACAGGGCTCTGATCTTTGGCCTTCAGATTGTATAGTAATACCAATAAGAATGATACTATGGAATGCACATTCCACCATGAGTGAGAATCTTCTTAAAACACCAGGAAATGTAATTCTTAAGTGACTTTTAAATTCTTGTCTTGAAAGTTGTACTGTTTTTTCTGGTACGTATGTTTCATACTTCAGTTTTTCACACAGTAACTCTTTTTCTCTTTCTCTTTCCCTGCAGACCTTTGTAGTACTAAACAGAGGGAAAACACTCTTCCGATTTAGTGCCACACCTGCCTTGTACATTTTAAGTCCTTTTAATCTGCTTAGGAGAATAGCTATTAAAATTTTGATACACTCATATCCTTTTTAAATTAATAATTGACTTCTGCGCTGCTGCTGTTTTACTGCTTGCAAAAATCAATGATCCAACACTCACGTGAGTGAAGGGATCCCAATGGATTGGGCTCCCGGTGTATACAGTAGTAATTATTTCATTTATGAATAAGTAATTGTAGTTCCTATAGGCATGACACATCCAGTAACATGTAATTTACAAAGGACTGCAATACATCCGTTCTCACAGGACCCAAGGACCAGTAAATCTGGGAACAGTAATTGTCTATGGCTGTGCTTCACAAGAAGAGGAGTAAAAGTTTATCTAGCTGGTGAAACCATTCAACAGATTGAGCCAAATATGCAGCCAACTGTGCTTTACTTACAATTATGTCCCTAGTCCTCTCTAAGTCTGTTGGTGTCTCTCAAACCTCCCTCAATATGCAAGTTTATTCCATAATGATCCACTTTCTCTGATGCATCTGATGCTTTTGTTGTAAGAGTCAAGAGAGAAGATACTGAATGAGGTGTGTCTATCCAGTCTGGCAATTCCTAGTTTTCTACTCTGCAAAGGGTTTGTAAAATAGATCTTGTAGAGTCCCAGGTCTGTGATCTCTCAAAAGCGTCCATATCAGATCGGCTTGGTTTGCAAATGAAGTGATGTGTCTTTTCCAGCTGCTAGGGCTAGCAACTTGATCTGGGAATTGAACTGGATTTTTGCTAGGTTATGTATTGATTCTGGTAAACCTTTCTCCCATAGATGGGCTAAGGTGCAATTGAGGGGTCTGCATCTGATCATTTTGAAACAAAGATTTTGCAGGTAGTTCTGAAGCCTGGCCTAATTCTAACTGAAGCTGATGAAGACACTTCCAAATGGCTTTGGGTCAGGCTCTTAGGCTATGTCTAGACTGCAGGATTTTTTCAGAAGAAGGTTTTCCAAAAGAGATCTTCCAAAAAAAAGTCTTCTGAAAGAGAGCACCCACACTGCAAAAGCTTGTTCGAAAGATAGTGTCCACACTGAATGGACACTATTTCGCATGTAAGCTGTGATTATTATGGATGGACCAGGGCACCTATGTTTTTTCCTCTTTCTTCTTCTTTCGAAAGAAATCACTCTTCCCCGCTCACACGCACATTTTTCCGAAAGAGAAAACCCCCTCTGTTCTTTCAATTTTCTTTCAGAAGAACGCGATTGCAGTGTGGATGTAACTGACTTTTTTGGGAAAAACAGCCGTTTTTCTGAAAAAAACTATGTAATGTAGACATATCCTTAGTTAACAATGCTGTTGATGTCAGAGACACAATAGAATCTAGTTCTATCTGCTGCAGCTATATTGCTCCTGAAACACTCTTAAAAGTAAAGAGTAAGACATGCTTATTTTGGTCTTCAAACCCTACGTATGTGACCCTGAATCCAAACAAGGATCAGACTATTAGGAAGAGGCTGTCTGTTTACTTACACATTTCCTTTTGGTGGCAACAGCATTTTTAAAATACAAAAAATGCATTTACATATAAATATAAAATAAATATAAACATTTACAAAAGAAATGATCAGATTTAAGGTTTGTGTCTAAAATATGTTAAGGAGTGTGTGTTTGTGTGTGTGAGAGAGAGAGGACTGGTGGTTTGGAAGCATATACAGGCAGTCCCCGGGTTACGTACAAGATAGGGACTGTAGGTTTGTTCTTAAGTTGAATTTGTATGTAAGTCGGAACTGGTACATATTGTAGGGGAAACTCTAGCCAAACATTTCTCCAGAGCTCAGTTTTAGTCTCCCACACCTCACTTCCCTCAGTCCTTTATTCTCAAGCTGAGGTGTCTGCTGAGAAAAGCCGATATATGTCTCCCTAGTCTGCTGGGGGGGAGGGGAGGCGCTAGCTTCGCATCTCCCTGGTCTGCTGGGGGGAAGCAGCTAGTGCGGGGTTGCCTCACCCCGTTTTTAAGTAGGGATCCGATGTAAGTCGGATCCATGTAACCCGGGGACTGCCTGTATAGAGAAAATAGGCAGATGTCATGTTTCACTTGGATGAAATTTGTACTGAAGTGATAACCAGTGTTTCGTCTTTAATTCAGTTCCCTTGAATATAACACATGCATCCAGCCTCAGGTAACCCTTTACTTTTAAGAAGAAATGAAGTATAAGGGAATCCTTAGAAAATACAAGGCCTTGACATGCTGACATTGCAAATGGAATTCTTGTGGTTATTTTTAGGTTCTGTCCAAAGGCTGTTAATCTTAGAACGGTCTTGTTAAAATTGTTACAACATGGGATTCTCAAAAGTGCATCAACATTTGAAATCGAGGGGTAATTCTGTCCCTCTTGAAGACAATGGATATTTTTCTGTTGACTTTGAAGCAGAATTAAGTTAATGCCGACCCATTTCCGAAAATCCCACCTTGTGTGTATTAGGAGTTCGTGTTACTTTGGCAGTGTTGCAAGTTGTCTAAATCATATTATACAGGATAGAGTTTGAAAGGGGACATCTCATGGTCTTTTAGTTTAAGAGCAATAGGGATTTTTTCCCATTTCTTGTGGGAGAAAAACTATGAAAACCATGTGCTGCCTTTGACAAAAGCACCTTTCAGTTTTTGACTGATGTATTTGAGACTTGTTCATGTTTCGCCCATGCAGTTGAGTGCCCCTGCAAGAGTGAGCAGTCCTATCAGGGGACTCATGCGGCTGATGGGCATACTTGCCTCCTTCAGCTGAATACACAAAATCAGGATGCGGGAGAGGGGGAAGGGAGAAAGAGAAAAAGGTTCCTTAAGATACTAGACTCTACCTGTCCTGTAGGATTCACTTTGCAGTAATGCATATCTTATCAAATGCACCCCATGTTTCATGCAGTTGGAAAACCCCCAAAATGAAATCCTAGCCAGGTTTCTAACAAGTATTTTAATACAGTGCTGCTCACTTACTACTTTTACCAGCACATTGCTTTGCTATTCCTGAATGTAGATGGATTGTCTTGGGGGATGATTCACTTAGAGGATGAATTTAAATTGTTATGAAGTATGAGGTAGGGATTCGGTTTTATTTACAGGAGCAGGAGGTCAGTCTAGATTGAGGTGGGCAATAAAACGACTGTGGTTGACCTGGGTTAAACCCTGGTGGGCCGCTGCCATTATATTTACCTGTGCCTCTGTAGGGACAGATGATCACAGCTCCCACTGGCTTGCTATCCCCCTACCTGTGGAGGCACAGGTAAATATGGCATTGTGGAGCTGGTATTTGCTCACTCCTGGTCTCGATGATCGTGATGGTCTCTGCTGATTACACACACATTACAATGTTACATCCTTCATGATTAGTTCTAAGTGGTATCTAAAATGTGTCTGATGTTAGAAAGATGAGAGACATATTTTTGCTTTTCTTGTTTGGTTGCAGAACATGAACATGACACATATATGCAACTTCCTCGGATCAGTGCCTGGAGGCAGAACAGAGCTATGTTAGCCTGCCACAAATATTAACTCATATGAACATTCTCAGCTCCTTGAGTGTGTGTGTGTGTGTGTGTGTGCAATGCTCTTTGGAGAGTGATATTTCTCAGTTCACTGCTGCTCTGTTTCTCATGCAGGTGTTTGCACAAGTGTTAAGTGGATACAAATTACTACCAAATCAGAATGCTATGGACAATCAGTCCCACAGTGTCCAACAGATCACAGCATTGTAGAGAAACCAATGAGCTAGTTAAATGGAAAAAAATAAGAAAAAATGTCTCTGTTCTGCATCTCCTATGACCACTGAATTTGTCTTACTATTGGCTAGATAGGCCAAGAGCCGACTAGATCACTGTCTGGAAATTATTCTCATTAGAATTGTCTCTCTGATGCAATGAATTTTACAAAGATGTTTTCATACTGAAGTAAACAGACAATGTTCCTTTCTTCCTTGACTTCACCCTACAGTATTTAGCATGATCATTATGGCCACTATTTTGACCAACTGTGTATTCATGACTTTTAGTAACCCACCTGAATGGTCGAAGAATGTGGAGTAAGTAGTATTTTTTAATATCATTCTCTTTTTAAATACTTCTGACATTTTTTCCTTAAATTCTTGCAGAATTTTGTTTTGTTTCTTCAGTAAACCTGCTCTTACTTCCAGTTAAGTTAGTGGGAGTAAAACGGGTTTTGTGACTTTTTGATTTGTTAAGGCTAATCCATTTGAATTTTTTTTCATTGTTCTTATCAGACTTCTGTTTTTGACCTCCCTTTTAACAGGTACACATTCACTGGTATTTATACGTTTGAATCACTTGTGAAAATTATTGCGAGAGGTTTCTGCATAGATGGTTTTACTTTCCTTCGGGATCCATGGAACTGGCTAGATTTCAGTGTCATCATGATGGCGTAAGTTGCATTTTCAGGTTATTCCTATTAGCAGTTCTATGTACGTACATAAAATGTGAGAGGGGGTTGAATGTTAGTTTGAGGCAGGTGCATAAGGGAAAAGGTAAAGCTGAAGAAATCTCAAAGTGGGGACCACGTTAAGATTTCTTCCAAGTCTAGACTTTTGCTTTAATTCTCAATGCAGTCTTGAGATAAAGACAGAGCTAAATGCAACTCCACTGAAATTTGTGGAGGTGCATCTGCTAACAACAGCTTTGACTTAAATGTTTTTTGGGTAAATCACAGCTTTCTGAATATGCACCAGTGGCAGTAGAGCCCAAACTTTTTGTGTCACACCCCAGCTCCCTGACCAGTAATGGAACCTGTTCACATCCCACCTCAGACTGCACGGTCAATGGTTCCTCAGCAGAGATGCATGGGCTGAAGACAGAGCTGGGGGCAGGACTGGGAATAAAGCTAGCGGTGGAGCTGGCCTGTGAGAGGAAAAGGAATGAGTGTGGAGCTGGGGTGGAGTGGAGCTGCAGCGGGGGTTGGAGCAGAGCTGGGGTCAGTGCAGGGCTGGATGGTGCTTCCACCTTGCATCCCCTGGGTGCTGGCCTGGTCCCTGCCTCACACTGCTGCAGATGTTCCACTGCTCCCTCTAAGGTGGGAGCACCCTACAGTCTGGGGGCCACTGACCTATGGTGAGGTTGGGTTTTGTAATTAGTGTCCATTGTTCTAGTTTTATCCCTGTGCCAGAAAGTTGACCTTTCATAGGGTGTGTCTAGACTACACCTCTCTGTTGACAGATGTAGATTAGGCACATCAAAATTGCTAATGAAGCAGGGATTTAAATATCCTGCACTTCATTAGCATAAACATGGCAGCTGCTTTTTTTCTGAAACAGTTTTTTCGAAAAAAAAAATGGCAGTCTAGATGCGGATCTGTTGACAATAAAGCCTTTTTCGATAGATCCTGTAAACCTCATTTTTTTGAGGAATACAGGATGCGTCGAAAAAGGCTTTATTGTCGACAGATCTGTGTCTAGACTGCCGGGGTTTGGGGTTTTTTTTTCGAAAAAGCTCCGTTTAGGAAAAAAAAGTGTTTATGCTAATGAAGCATGGGATATTTAAATCCCTGCTTCATTAGCAATTTCGACGTGCTTGATTTGCATCCCTCTGTCGACAGAGGGATGCACTCTAGACGTAGCCATAGAGAACTGACCATGGGGGTGGGAACTAGGAATTCCTAAACCCTGGCTCCACCCCTGATTCCCTCCGCAGCTTTGGTTTGCATGTTGAGATTTCTTGGGCTGCGTTTTTGATACTTGTGGGTTAATGAACAGGTATTAACTTTTTGCAGTGAAAGATACAGAATCACCAACAAGGAAGGCTGCTCTCCAGTATTTTGTTTTGTCTAGCTTAGTCTGTTCCCCTTTTGCTGAGTCAACTTATCTTCCAAGTCTAAGGGTACGTCTAGACTACAGGGTTTTGTCGACAGAAGTTTTGTCAACAGATACTGTCGACAAAGCTTCTGTCGACAAAGTGCGTCTAGACTACATTCAGTTCTGTCGACAAAGCAAGCTGCTTTGTTGACATAACAGTGTGGACGCAAAGGACAGTTTAGATGCAATAATGCCTTATGTTGACAGAACTCTGTCGACAAAAGGCGTTATTCCTCGTAAAATTAGGTTTACCAGCATCGACAAAACTGCTGAGTTCTGTCGACGTTATGTCGACAGAACTCAGCGGTAGTGTAGACGCAGGTTTAGTTTTGTCGACAAAAGTCCACTTTTGTCGACAAAACCCTGTAGTCTAGACACACCCTAAGTGCCCAGGTGTCTTACCGCATGTAGACCACTGAATTCATTTCCCTAATTAGAGATGGATGGATTCTCAACTTTGGGTGCCCTGTACAATATAAAAACGTGTTTCACCTCTTGGCCTGGTCACTCGTCTGACCCTAGCTGTTGTCACTGGAAATACAACATTGGCAATCTGAGCAATGCCTGGGAAAGGAATAATTTTTTACCTTCCATATTCGCTTTGACTCATTTTACACCTGTCCCATGTTCCGGGCTCTCAGGTCCAACATTGGCTACTGAAATCTAAGGGATGATTGATGAAGGCGTGGGGTGTGTTTTCAAGAGTCCAAGGGACTTGCATTTTGAAGGAGTTGGGGGTGCTCAGCTTTTCTGCAATATCAGGCCCTGCTATTACCTGCATGCAATGGCTTAGAGCGTTTGTTTCTTTGGGGTGCCAGCCCTTTCCCTAGCTGTTCTTTCTATGTATCGTTGATTAAAAGATGCATTGTCCAAGAACTGCAAATGAGACTTTAAATTCAACTAGTCAATACCTGAGGTTTTCATAGGCACCTAAAGGGGTTAGGTGCAATTCATTGTGAGTTGGGAACCTAACTCCTCCAGGCTCCTTTTGCAAATCCCATTAAATAGCCTTTATTGGTCAGTTGGTTTGTAAGTTAACAAGCAATGCAGTACCAACATCCAAAAAACTGTCAGGCTCTCAAAAGCATCAGTACTGTTGCGAACACACTCATGGTATAGCCATACAGTCACCTTACCATCAGTGGGGTTGTACTGCTGCCATATGAGGAGAATTTGTCCCAAAGGCCTGTGGATCATTTAAATCCTAGTTACAAGGCTTAGGTGATGGGTAGCTAGTTTCTCTGCACACCAATGAATTTGACCTGTAGCACCTGGAAAGCTAAGAAATGCCAGACTCCCCCAAAACAGCAGAATTATTTTTGGAGGCTGTTTGTTTAGGGGTTACTGTAGGGAGTCTGGGAGCCAGGACTTTTGGGTTCTGCTCCTGGCTTTGATACTGAATCATCTATGATCTTGGGTTCACTCATTTAACCTCTCTGTGCCCCAAGTCTGTAAAATGGGGATAATACTTATGTGTGCCTCAGAAGTGGCAAAGTTTCCTGAATTAACATCTGCGAGGCACTTATATGCTGTATAACTGCAAGGATTGGTGGCTGATGGTTTAAAACTGGGAGGAAAGTGAAGTAGCTGTGACAGACAACCTGACCCATTGAATTGAGCAAACAGTCTCTCCAAAATCACCTGTTCCTTTTCCAATGAAAGTGTCTTTAAATTGCTTTGCCTAAGTCCCTAGAGTATCCAAACATCAGACTCCAAATTGGGCAAAGCTCAAAGAATGAAACATGCAGCTGCGCTAGTTTGCCTATGTTCTTGAGACAATTTATACAGGTTGTGGCTTTGTGTCCCTCTGTGTCTCTCTCAGTGCCAGTTCTAAAGCATTTTAAATTAGTCTGTTCCTGCAAACAATTATATTAAAGGGAAGGTGACCCCAATGGTGCCATTAACTCTGGTTTAATTCTGCAGGTATATAACAGAGTTTGTAAACCTAGGCAATGTTTCAGCTCTGCGCACTTTCAGGGTTCTGAGAGCTTTGAAAACTATTTCTGTAATTCCAGGTAAGGCGGCCTCCGGTTGGTGTTAGCTGTTGGGTACAGGCCCCTGTGAGTGATGTATTGCTTTGTCTGTAGTTGTTGTTTTTTGGTGTGTGTTTTGTCACTGTGTTTTTTGTGTGTGACCTCCCTCATTACAGATATGTCACAGAGTTTGTGGACCTTGGGAATGTCTCAGCATTGAGAACTTTCAGAGTTCTCCGAGCTTTGAAAACTATCTCTGTTATTCCAGGTGAGAAATCTTTTAAGCATTAAGGCTGATCTTGTGTATGTCTCTCTCTTTCTCTTTTCTACCTCCTTCTCCCACCACTTACCTTTCAAAAATGGCCTATGGCCATTTTTGATGGGCTTTGCAGTCTGTATGAATTGACAGTGATTTTAAAAAATAATCTAAGACCTGTTGGATGAATTCTGATACTTTTACCATCCTGTTATGTCCGTGACTATTAATATCTATCTAGCCTCTCTAAGAAAAATCTGAAATATAATTCAAAACAACTAAAGGACCAGCTACTGCCACCCTTACACAGGCTGAGTAGTGTCTTGCTCCAGGAGTTATTCGGTTCACTTCAGGAACTGTCGGAGTTTAAGTAAGGGGGATATTTTTACTTAAAGAACTAGTCATTCTGGGAGGGTTATGAGCCCTGCTGTTTCAGGGCATACTATATTTTAGCCCTTATCCAAAAGGTCTGTTGGGCCACCCAACCCATTTACTACCCCCCGCAACCAATGAAGGACTTCCTTTGGCAATACTACGTCTAGTACTTTTGTCCAATCTGGTTTTTAAAGCAATAGAAACTCCCCTGCCCTCCTGAAATGGCGCCTTTGGGAACTTTCTTCACTGCGGCTGTCTGGCCTAGTGGACGAAGCATGTGATGAGGCAGTGGGAGCTCTTGGATTATGCTCACTTATTTGTGTGGCCTTTATTTTTGAATTTTGGACACCCAACTTTAGACACATGAATAAAGCCTGATTTTCAAGGGTGCGGAGCAACCACATCTTTCAGGGGCTTACTGTTAGAGGTTTGGGCACTCAGCACATCTGAAGTCGGGGACCCAAAATCAAAAGCCACTTTGGAGAGTTTTGGTTTTAACCTCTTTTGTTTTGTCTTCTGATCTGGAAAATCTGGAGATTTGCTCACTTGCCTTACAACTGTTAGGTTTAACGAGTTGATAGTCTTTTGGAGATGGGAAGTGCTGAGAGTTTTTATGGTGTTTTTGTGACAATGGCGTACTGAGGAAATATTTCTGAAGGCTTTCAGTGCACTGAAAATACAGATTGCCTTGGAGCATGAGTTGGTCTGTTCCAGAGTTCAGGGGAGAAGTGATGTGAAATTATGAAGTCCGATTGTGTGTTTTTAGTTGATGTCAAGTCCAGGGCTGCCTCTTTTTCCATGTTTCCATAACATAGCTCTGCTATGTAATGAGCAATAGCACCATCTTTACTAGTGAAGTAAATGGTGTTCAGCAATATCCTGCTATTTTCTCCATGTATATGTACGTTTACAAAAAAAACTTTTGTTCTAGGAGGCAGGTGTCCTTTTCCTCCCTCCAGACTGCCAAGCCTACCATATTTCTAAGCCCTACCTGCTGCATGATGCTCTTAAATACCACCTGCTTTTATTGCACTGAATGACAGAGAATTGCTCCTTAATTAGAATGAATACTCTTAGCCTTGTCGGATGGTTGGAAGCACGGCTACTTAAAACACACACCTAAGGATGAAGAGCTATTTGATTATCATTGATGATGCACTGCTTGGAGAGCAGTTGTGATACTGTGAATGCACTACTGTTCTTAAACTGCCTTGGTACAAGAAAGAGCATGTTGAAGTTGCTTTAGGATGTGCTTCACGATCATCAGTATAGGAGTGTGAAATTGACACATTACAGTGTAACCAACTGGCATGTTAGTGTGTTAGTGCCATTGACCCCAAGGAGGGTCCGAGTTCCATCCCACCTTGCCCCCGTTGTTAAATTCAGCATAACCGCAAAGTGATAGAGCTTGTGCATTGACTTCTAAGGCTAGAATTGGAAATGGGCAGAGCTTTGGTCACTGACTTAAACCTGGATCAGAATCTCCTCTAATTGTGCAATACTCAGGCCCTGTAAAGTCTTTGACAAACAAAACTCCTTCCTCCTAGTCCCATCCCTACCAATAATTGGGAATTTATGTAATTAACCTACTGGTCAGTAGTCATTAGGGTAAGTGCTAGTTGTGCGGCAGAGAGCTAGAGTATTACTTGATGGCTTACCATACACATAGGGTAGAAGCAGTGCTTTTTTTTTTCCTGGTATGCACCGGTACCTTTTTTTTGGCTGGCCCTGGGGGAGCACTCACAGGGTACGTCTACACTACATGCCTCTGTCGGCAGAGGCATGTAGATTTGTTTGTTCAGCAAAGGTAAATGAAGCCGCGATGTAAATGTGGCTGTGTCTAGACTACATGCCTCTGTCTGGCATGTAGATTAGACAGATCAGCAAAGGCAAATGAAGCCGCGATTTAAATGATCGCGGCTTCATTTACATTTACATGGCTGCCGCGCTGAGCCGACAAACAGCTGATCAGTAAACCTCATCCCACGAGGAATAATGGGGCTGCCGACAAAGGGCTTTGATGTCGACAGGGGGAACGTCCAGACTAGCGGCGAGCCGACAAACAGCTGATCAGCTGTTTGTCGGCTCAGCGCGGCAGCCATGTAAATGTAAATGAAGCCGCGATCATTTAAATCGCGGCTTCATTTGCCTTTGCTGATCTGTCTAATCTACATGCCAGACAGAGGCATGTAGTCTAGACACAGCCACATTGTGTCACTTTCCTCCTGCACAGTGCCCGATAGAGGCCTTTTTTTGCTTAACAAATTTCTCCCCATTGTTTTGGGGCTGTTTTTTTTTTTTGCTCATCAAACCGTAGTACCGGCACTTTCTTTTTCTTTTTCTTTTCTTTTTTTTTTTTTTTAAACAAAAAAAGCACTGGGTAGAAATATACTTTTCTCAAGGCCATATATGTGACTAGGTTAAAATCTAAATGTTTTCTCTTTATTTTTCAGTGCATGCATTGGGATGGGAATTCCAGTGTCACACTGACCTAAAGAAAGAACTATTTTATCATGATGACAGATGTTAAATAAACTTTTCGTAAATAATTAGAATTGGCCTCTTCACATGAACAGTGGGGGTTTAGATCAGAGATAACTGAAAAGTGTGCAGGACTGGAGCCATGCTGGTGGATAAAATTCCATGAAGGGTGGAGACACTGCATGGCTTCGTGACTCAGTAACAGGGTATACAGGCAGTCCCCGGGTTACATGGATCCGACTTACATCGGATCCCTACTTACAAACGGGGTGAGGCAACCCTGCACTAGCTGCTTCCCCCCAGCAGACCAGGGAGACGCGAAGCTAGCGCCCCCCTCAGCAGACCAGGGAGACGCGGAGTGGCTTTTCTCAGCAGACACCGCAGCTTGAGAATAAAGGACTGAGGGAAGTGAGGTGTGGGAGAATAAAACTGAGCTCTGGAGAAATGTTTGACTAGAGTTTCCCCTACAATATGTACCAGTTCCGACTTACATACAAATTCAACTTAAGAACAAACCTACAGTCCCTATCTTGTACGTAACCCGGGGACTGCCTGTATAGACATTCCTCTCTTCTTCCCCAGCTCAGTTCTAGTCTATGCATGGAATTTGCTCTGCGCTCTGTTGTGTAGAGCAAGAGTCACATTATTTGACCTGACAAATTATGTGAAAAGCAGGTTCTCTCTGTTGCTAAATGAAAGCTAAGCCTGAATTGTCTTGAAATCATAGTTTCTGAGATGATTGCAACCCACTGGCAGCTGAACAGCGTCATTCCTTTTCATTCTGAATTGGTATAGCAAAGTTACAGTGAGGAATCAGAGGATATGTCTACACTGCAGTTTTTTCCGGAAAAACGATTGTTTTTCTGGAAAAACTACACTTACGTCCACACTGCTATTGCATTCTTTTGACAGAAAGTTGAAAGAATGGAATGATTTTTCTGACAGCAGTAAACCTCTTTTTCTGCGAGGAAGAAGCCTTTTTCTGAAAAAGCTTTTTCTGAAAAAGGCGTGTGTGGATGCGGAAAAGAGTGTTTTTTTCGAAAGAAGAGGCCTCCAGGAAAAAGCACAAGTGCCCTGGTGGCCACTCCGTCCACAGTAATCACAACTGAAATGCAAGATAGCATCCAATCAATGTGGACGCTCTCTTTTGAAAATGCACATCGCTTTTTCGTTGTGCTTTTGCAGTGTGGACACTCTTTCGAAAAAAGTTTTTCTGGAAGATCTCTTCTGGAAAAGCTTCTTCCGAAAGAAGCTTGCAGCCTAGACATACCCAGAATGATATTCCATGTCCACAAGTGGCCAAATCTTTCAGTGATACAATTATTAATGTTTTTAAGAGCCCAGTTCTCTGTGGCACCTCATGCAGTTTTTTACACCAGGGCACAGAGTGGGACCCTAGATGCTCTCAATATCAGCAAGCAACAACTTAGAGGGCAGAAAGGAACAGAATGTAAACATTTCCAGTTTTGTCGGGAGAAATGAGCAGGAATAAAGCTACCTGGAAACTGACAAGAATTTAGGCATTGATTTAAAGCTCAGGATTTTTTTAAAAAACTATTCCTACGTGGAACTTCCCTTTTTTGTTTTATTTTACAGTTTCATTTGCCTGCTATACTAAAGGTCACTTTACATCAGCCTGGCAATGTAGAGGGTTCTTAGAGTGGGTAAGATGCTTTTATACTGATACAGTGATATAAGGAGGCCTTAGAATAAATGAGAATCAGGCTCAGGTTTGCTAAAGATGACTTCACTCTCTTGCATTTTTGGTCTGATTATTTATATTCAAGCCTAGATTTTTGTTTAGTTACTCATAGTGCTTAAGTCAAAGGGATAAGTGGCATGTTCTAAATAACCCGGCCTTTGCTAATGAAATGCCTTCAATTTAGCATTTCCGTACAGATGAATTACCACTGGGTCAGACTGTTCTTTAGTTGCAGAGTCCATTCAAAATTTAAGGCACGGCATGAATTGTGACAAAGTGCAAAGTAGAGCTAAACTTTTTACAATGTGTCTTATAATTGCAAGAATAAATCTGAGAAGCCTTCTTGAATGTCACAAAGCTTGAAAATCAGAAAGTAAATCTGGTCTTCTAAGCTTTGCAGTTCTATTGCATGATGTAATATCCCAGCCTGAGCTTGGGTCCTGCTTATGTAATTCAACTTGCGTCACATTGTTTGATGTGTGATAAATTATGGATGGCTCAAATGTGTTTTGGTCAATGTTTTTACCATTTGCTTTCCTTTGTGAATTCAGCTTTCAGAAAGACACCAACAGAATGAGCTTTGCAAACATGGATAAGGCTCCATCCTGGCACTTACATAACTGAAATAGTCAAAAGGCTTTGAGAGGATGTTAGGTGTCAATGGAGCTGATAGTTCGTGAAAATGCATGAGTTACATGACTTTCTCTTGTAAACTTGTTTGCTTGTTTTTAATTCCAAGACAGAGAAGGGTTCGGAAATCGATCCTGCGCTCAGAAACCAACAGAAATTCAAGTTCATTTCTGTCTCAAGATAAAATCATCCTAGTACAAAACTTCCAAGTTTTTAGCCAGTGCAAGTAGTTGGGAAAATGGTTTTGGGTTTGAGGGGTTTTTTTTTGGGTCCCTGCAAAGAAAAATTAATCAAACTTTTTTTGGAGGGCATTGCAGAAAAACCCTCAAAGCTTTTCCAGTTTTTGGCCAACAGATTTTTATATCCAAAAAAACTCAAAACTCTGTTGGTTTTGATGAAAGATCAAAAATGTTTTTTAACAAAGGGATATGAAAGGGTGTGGTTAGAGTTCCCCCTTCAGTCTGCTTTAATTTTGGATTCTCATCATTTTTTTCTGCAATATTAACAGAATGCCATAAACTTGTGGGGGTAACCAGGTTAGCTGGTCTGGCTCCTAACACTATGTACTACTGATGCTGTTTCCCCTACTGAAACACTAAGGCTGCGTCTATATGCAAGCCTCTTCCACAAGGAGGAAATGCAAATAGAGCACTCATTTGCATAGGTCGGGCTCTCATTTGCATTTCCTCCTTGTGGAAGAGGCTTGCAGTATAGACACAGCCTAAGGGATAACTGCCCAGATTTTCCTGCCTTGCTGTGACATGTACCATGATGACAGCAGGTGGCATGAATGGTGAAGATAGATGCACAAACTGGAGGAAAGGGCTGCTGTGTGGACAAAGCTCAGCCTGTTTGTGGTGTCTGAGTCAAATGAGTGTCATGAAGTGGTAAAATAAACATAGTTGCATGCAGTGTAGAACCAAGTGCAGCTGTAGGGTACAGATGTGTGCTGGATGGTGCCGAGAGCTCACGCTCATTCCAGCCAGTTGATCAGGAAGGCTAAGCTTGCAGTTGCAGCACTTGGCTGCGATTCAGAAAATCTGCATTCAGTTCTCCACTCTGCCACAGACTCCTTGTGTAGCCCTAGGCAAGTTGCTTAATCTCCTTGTGCCTCATTTCCCAGCTGTTAGTTGAACATATCCGTCTTCAGTTGTCTTGTCCACTTAGACTGTAAACTCTCCAGGGTAGGGGAGTAGACACAGCTCCTACCGCATTGGGGCGCCACTCTCACCTGGGCCAATAGGCTGGACTTGATGACCTTCTGAAGTCTCTTCCAGCTCTATCGTTCTATGATTCTAAGATTCTATAGATGCCACTTCTAGTGACACACACAATAACTGATCCATAACTCTGAGATACAGTAAACTACAGTGCCCTAGGGTCTGGGCACTCAGCAGATGGTCCTGACAACACATCCAAAAGAAAGACAATTGGAAAACAAATAAATGCCAAAGAAGTACTTTTGTCACTGGACAATTTTCTCTCTAGAGTATTTTCTGCCCTGGAATGTACCATGCACAGAAGTGACTGCATCTTGCTTTCCCTGAATGTGGACACAAATGTACCTGGCTTCATAAATCTTTCAGCCTTGTTGCATTATTTAATGCTTAGATCTGCAGAAGGGCCCTCTACATTTTTGTGGTCTAAAAAAGTCCTGGAAGAAGGAGACAATTCCATGACTCAGCTCTGGCCCCCTTGGCATTTAATGGTCTGAGACCATTTGAGGCAAGTTGATCTGGAGCTGAGATGGAAACATCCTTGTTGTTTAGAGGGATAAGGACCTTAGAGGAGTAAGCTGCCGTTTGTGAGGCTGTTCCCTGCTAGAGGCAATAAACAATCATTTTTGGACTAAGAGGAATTACAGCTTAAATTTTTCATGTGACTTTCCAGCTGGGGTCTGGAACAAGTTAGTTCTGGTAACTGAAGCACTGGGACCATAGAACAGGAGCAGCATGGTCTGTGCTAGTTTTCTCATAAGTTTTTGGACCAGTGTGCATAATCTCTGTACTGGAGAGCCAGTTCTTTACAACGCATTGAGTCTTTAGTCTCCCTGCTGTGGCATCTAGGAAGGATACCAATTCTGATGCTCACCAGTGAAACTCACCAATCCTATTCCACAGAAGAGGGTTGTCAAATTGCCATTGAATGATAAAAATGCCACGTGATCTATAGCAACCGAAAGTGGTGGGAGGCCTTGGTTTTACATGGTATCCAAAAGGCTACATCAACCCCAGGCATCAGTTATGTAAAGATGCAGATGGCAAGAACTCCCTTAGCAATCTGATTTTTCTGTAGAGGTCTCCTGTCCAATTACTGACCTAGTGTGAGTCTCTGAGATCCAATGAGGTTGCCGTGTAATTTGGCTTCACTTTGCCCAGAAATTTAAAAATAAAAATCTGCACATCTAATCTTGCTTCACAGGTTTTGCTGATTGCTGCTTTTCGGGGCAGGTGCAGAAGACTAAATGTTATTGTTTTGAAAATCAGTGCCATTTACTTAGATGTTAAGGCCATGAAGGGAGCATTATGATAAGCTGGTCTGACTTCATGCATAATACAGGCCATAGAATTTCACCCAGTAAAGCAGTCATAACACCAGGGCTATGTCTATACTACAAAGTTTTTCTCGGATACCGATTTTTTTGGGGAGAGCGGACACTTTTTTGGCATCCCTGTAAACCTCATTTTATAGGAAGAAGGGATGTTCTGAAAAAGGGTTTTTTTTCTGACGTTTGGCCCAGTGTAGACAGGTAAAATGTCGGAAAAGCCTCTTCCGAAAAAAGAATCATAGAATCATAGGGCTGGAAGAGACCTCAGGAGGTCATTGAGTCCAGCCCCCTGCCCAAAGCAGGACCAACCCCAACTAAATCAACCCAGACAGGGCTTTGTCAAGCCGAGACTTAAAAACCTCTAGGGATGGAGATTCCACCACCTCCCTAAGTAACCGATTCCAGTGCTTCACCGCTCTCCTAGTGAAATAGTTGTTCCTAATATCCAACCTAGACCTCCCCCACTGTAACTTGAGACCATTGCTCTTTGTTCTGCCATCTGTCACTACTGAGAACAGCCTCTCTCCATCCTCTTTGGAACCTCCCTTCAGGAAGTTTCAGGCTGCTATCAAATCCCTCCTCACTCTTCTCTTCTGCAGACTAAACAAGCCCCAATCCCTCAGCCTCTCCTCATAGGTCATGTGCTCCAGCCCCCTAATCATTTTGATAATGTGGTACCAAAGAAGTGGAAAAGAAGTGGAAAAAGTGGAGAAGAAGTGGAAAAAGATATTTAAATTGCTTAGAACAGTGTAGTGTAAACATAGCATAGGAGTGATAGAAATGTAGCCGTGTTAGTCTGGTGTAGCTGAAACAAAATACAGGACTATGTAGCACTTTAAAGACTAACAAGATGGTTTATTAGATGATGAGCTTTCGTGGGCTGAGGAAGTGGGTCTGGCCCACGAAAGCTCATCATCTAATAAACCATCTTGTTAGTCTTTAAAGTGCTACATAGTCCTGTATAGCATAGGAGTGGGATTTAAAACAGAGACTTCATTTAACAGAGACTGCAACAACTTTACCCCTGTGCTTGGCCACACCTGTCATTTACAGTGTTGACCACTTGGTTGAAGATGTGGATGAACTTCAGTTCCTTTTGACCTCACTGTGGGAATGAATCACTCCAGACTTACAATGTGGTCTCAAGAACCATCACACCAAAGACCAATTTAACCATGTACTTTAGGTGTCAGCATCTGGCAACACACAGATCATACAATAAGATGTATTGAAATAAAGAAGGCATGGAAATAAAGAAATGCTTGTCATCTCAAGGCAGAGAACAGTTCCAATATCGGCCAAGATGCACAGTTCATTAGAATCAGTGGGAGTCTTTTAATTGACTTCTATGGGCTTTGGATAAAGCCGCTGGTAACCTAGGCGAGTTTGACAGCTGACTGCAGAAGGCTGGTGTGGTGATTTGAGCCAGAGCTCTGGGTTTAATCCAATCCTAGCTGAAATATCTACCACTGGGACTATAGCACACAGTCTCCTCTTCAGAACTGCAGCCAATAAACAATCATAGGAGAACCTGCTTGCCCAAGAGGTTGTCACAGAGGCTGGTGGTGGTCTGAGGTAGCATCTCAAGCCTTGGATGAGTGCTTGGGTTTTACCAGGCTAACATTTTTGGAGTTTTTAGAGTGAAGCCCTTTGGGGAGGTAGCTAAAGCAGTGACGAAAGGGAAGTTGAGATCCGTTAAAATCACACAGATGCACTGATGGATGTGGTGAGGTTTGTGAGGCAAGAGATGGAACTCCATGCTTGGCCTGGGAATAATAGTCTCTCAGAAGTACTCGCAGCTAGCAGAAGCTTAAGGGAGTAAGAGATTCATAAAGCACAACATTTAATGATGAATTAAATGCCTCTTTTTTGAATATGAATTAAAAGGGTAAATTATTGTTGTGGCTGATGGAAAAAGCACTTTATTAAATATGTTAAAAGGAAGGATGCCAGTCTTACTCTGTCTTACCAGATCTCTAAAAGGTTAGGTAGGGATTTCTTTTCAGAAGCTGCATACAATCCATTTCTCTGGGCAGAGTGTGAACTACATTTTTGAGATGGAAAAATATTTTGGAGGATGAAATTAGGAGATTATTCAGGAGTGACCAACAGCACTAGGAGCCTAGATAACTTTCCTATGGAATACCGTGGCATCAAGGCCGCGGCTAGTGGTGGGACACTAGACTCAATCCACCTGGTATGGCAAATATTTTGTGACACATCTCATTGCTTGCTCTGGAAAGGGTATTGGGACATCCTTGCTGAATTCTTATGGGAAAGCTCACCAGCCTGGACACACAACCTACTTGCCCAATGCTTTTTTGGTCTTTTGCTTGTCAAAGACCAAAAAATTAGTTGCTAGAATTTCACAAGGCCTGAAAAGGTCGGATTTGCCTGTGTCAAAGAAGTGAGACAGAAGAGACAAGGGGAGTAACTTAACTTTGAACAGCATCTGTGAATACTACCAGTACTGCTCATAGTGTGAAAAAGGGAGCGGAGGGCCAAGCAAGAATTTCTAGCTGAAACTGAGGGTATGTCTACACTAGCCCCCTAGTTCGAACTAGGGAGGCTAATGTAGGCATTCGAAGTTGCAAATGAAGCCCGGGATTTAAATATCCCGGGCTTTATTTGTATCTTCCCGTCCGGGCGCCATTTCAAAATCCCCTTAGTCCGAACTAACTGCCCGGGGCTACACGCGACAGTTAAGGTTTTGTCATAATGAAAATATTGCTTCTCTTTCAGTAAGGGTACATCTACACTGCACGCCTATTTCAAAATAAACTATTCCAGAATAGTTATTCCGAAATAGCTTATTTTGAAATAGCACGTCTACACTGCAGGGAAGCCTCTAAATTAATCTGAGGCAGGCTCCCCTAATGTAGAAGTGCTATCTCGGTTTAGAGCCCCAGGAGGCACTGGGAAGGAGTAACTTAGCATGGCCCTAACGAGGGGCTATTTCGAAATAGCAGCAAGGGAGCGTCTTCACACACCTTATTTCGAAATAGCTATTTTAGAATAGTTGTTGTTCCTCATGGAATGAGGTTTAAAGGGATCGGAATAAACCGTGTGTTATTTCGAAATGTTTTCGAAATAACGGAATGGCTGTGTAGACACTTACATTATTATTTCGAAATAACGCTAGTTATCTTGAAATAAGAGTGCAGTGTAAAAGTACCCCTAGTCAGCAGGATGAGGTTGGCTTGAGTTTGTGAGGCCTGGCAATTGTTTTTTGGGGGGGGGGGTGGGGAGTGATACCCCTTTGGCCTGTGTAACTGGAACAAGATTGAGTTGGGAGCTGCGAAGGAAAGGCGCTTCCTAAGATTATTTTTAGACTCAGTTCTGATCACCCTTAAGAATTGTCTGAAGCCCATGTGTAGCAAAGCTCTTGACAGTCATTTACTTTGTTCATGCTGTAAATGCAGGGCAATCCTGCTGGATGTTGGAGATGTTTGTTGTAGGATGTTTACCCCTGTTTTTCTTCTGCACTCCAAATTCCTGTTGAGTTCTATGTTCCGCACACGTTTCATCTAGGTCAGATTTGAAGGTGTTATCCTGCCTTTCTTGCACATGCATATTGTCCATTGAGTTGAAGGATGGTACCTGTGCAGATCAGGCTGAGCTTGGAGGTTCCCTTCTTAGAATGTTTATTTCTTGCCTAAGACGTGTACTGTCGTTAGTGTTAAACCATATACATCAACTGTCTGTGCAGCTTTGAGTCTGAGTTTATAGAGTCCCAAAGAGGCAGTTTAAACTGGAGAAAATTGTAACACTTTTCAGTGGAATTTTCTTATGCCATATAGAAAAAGGCCAGTCCAAAATGGAAAGTTGCACAGGTTTATCTAAAGAGGGGTGTGTGTGTGTGTGTGTGTGTGTGTGTGTGTGTGTGTGTGTGTGTGTGTGTGTGTGTAAACTAATTTAAACAATTGCAGTTGTGCGCATGGACAGTCTGATACCTTTTAAACCTGGCTTATCTCTGTGTAGCTTTCACCATTTGAGCCTGGGTTAAACGCAGGTAAGACTGTCTACATAGGGGTTTGCATCAGTTTAACCAAATTAGGTTTCACACCGATTTAATGTCTGTGTGCAGACAGTCCCTAACATTCATCCCAGAGGCTCCTCAATATGTTCTTTCACTAGAAAACAGAGATTTTGAATGGGGACCTTTTAATATTTTAATTTGCCTTATGACCCTGAGTCAGATTTATTCCTGTTTTTTCACTGAAGTCAGTGAAGTTACATCATTACACCAGGGATTCGTCTCAGCTCTGCCAGCCACCCTCCCCCTCCTTGCTGTAATTAACAAAATCTGAATAGATCCATTGCTCCAGCACAGCTTCAGTTTCATATGGACCTGGCTGCCCTTAAGCAGTGACCTTTAGCCGCTGTGTTACAGATGTAATGTGCAATGCATTGTCTGCATGATAATTATATGGACATGATTGTAGTCCTGTTTTCTCTCTGCAGGCTTGAAGACCATTGTGGGTGCCCTGATTCAGTCTGTGAAGAAACTGTCAGATGTAATGATTTTGACAGTGTTTTGCCTCAGTGTCTTTGCTTTAATCGGCCTGCAGCTGTTTATGGGCAATTTGAGAAACAAGTGTGTAATATGGCCAATTAACCTCAATGAGAGCTTCCTCGAGAATGGCACCAGGGGGTTTGACTGGGGAGAATACATCAACAATATCTGTAGGTATTTTTATAGCAATGCTCCCTAAAGTCTGTTTCCTTTTTGCATGACTAAATGTTATCTGCAAGGTTTTCAAACTGACTCTAGATTTTGGGTGCCCAGCTTCAGGCACCGTAAAGGCCCTGGTTTCTCAGCACTTGCTAGAAATTGGGTCTCTTTAAGGAGTCGTGAGTTGGGCATCTAAATTCACTCTGGAAAATCTTAGTTTTGTCCACTTCCCTGACCAGTACAAACCTGTCCTTGTCACGCTCACTGATGGCAATTCCAGGCAGCACAGTCGGTGGGCCCCAACACACACACAACTGTGCTCACAATATGCCTGACATATGAACGGTGCTGCGCCTGTATTGGCTGGGCGCCATGTTCCAGCTGAGGCAGGGTTTCTATGTGCCTGCCCTGTAGGGTTGCCAACTGTCTTAATTATGCAAATCCAAACCTTTCCCCTCCCCCTTCCCTGTGGCCCCACCCATGTCCCGCCTTTGCTCTAAGACCCTGCCCCTAGCCCCCCTCCTCCGCTCAGTCCATCTCCGCTCTCTCTGTTGCTTGCTCTCCCACATCCTCAATCACTTCTATCATGCTGGGCAAGGGGTTGGAGTGCTGGAGGGGATATGCAAAGAGACCTTATAGATGGAGCATGTTGAACAAATAGATTAGTCGGAGAATGAGGCTTGTTTTCCTTTCCTCCTTATTTGTTATTTGCAGTTGTTCTAACAGTTCATGCAAATTAATTTCAACCTTTGGGGTATTTGATTATTCTCTATTTATGGTGTATAACTGGCTACCTGTATTACCTGGTATAAATTCTTCATCCAGATGGCTCAGCTTTTATAAAAATGAGGTCAATGAATCCTAAATGCTTGTGTTTGTGCCCAAATGCCAAGTCGAGACTGGAACTGGTGCAAAGAACAGCCTACTCCCCAAACATTAAGAAGAGCAAAAATTTGTGCCGGAATAAAAAGAAGGTAGAAACATAGTGAAAGGAAACAACAGCTAGGAAGTACCTGAGGATACTGTAAGCTCTGCAGATGAAAGCATTGAGCTAATTCCTAAGACCCTTTATTTGGTTTTCACTTGGTTCCTACTCAGCCACTTAAGTCAGTAGGGGCCTGGTTTTTTTGCTGCCTTGTCTCAACTTTTGTACTTGTGTGAAACAGGCGAGCATGCTACCATGTGTGTTGGGTTTACAAAAGTGTACGTGACCGCCCAACGTGCATGGTAGAGAGGATCAGGATCCAGCAGCTTCTCTTGCCACCCCACTTTTGAATTAACTTGCTCCCGCGTGTTAGCGATTCATTTGTATTTGAGCTCAATCATCTGTATTAAGTTTCAGGAAGAACCTGGATGACTGCATTGTTATGTCTTCTGTAGTGGTGGAGTCTGTTAAGTATGTTGTAGTGCATACATATTTTTTTCAATTTTTTTTCCAGCAAACTTTTACACAATCCCTGGGGCCCTTGATCCTTTGCTCTGTGGTAACAGCTCAGATGCAGGGTGAGTGTTGGATTTTATTAAAGTAAAAAGTATCTGTCATCTTCAAGGGCTTTCATAGAACTTTAGTGGTGGTTCCATGGAAGCTTAGAGATGGTTCCATGGAACCTGATCCCCTGTCTTTCATTGAATGCTCCCCATTGATCACTGACTTTCTGCTCTGCCTGACACTGGGTGTTCATGCTGACTTGCTGGTCTGCAGTGCCATACGTAAACAAAAATATAATCGATGCTTTACAAAGACAGATTCATTATTTGGGGTTTGTTTTGCACCCCTTAACACTAAGCAATTGGTGCGTATGGAACATGTCAGGCTACCGTCTCCAGTAGCAAATGGATCTTAGCCGTACTACAATGAGATTTTCAAAAGAGATTTGGGAAATTAAAAGCACTGTTCTCATTGCCTTTCCATGAGATTTGTTCTCCAATATAATTTAGGGCTTTGGGTGCTGAACGACTTCTAATGATATGGCCTTGGACACTTGAAATCCGGTCCCGGGTGCCACGCTGCCCATAGCTCTTTGAAAACTCTGTCCCTTATCGTTAGTGTTCCCATTTAATTAGCTGAAGCATAACCGATTTAAAATCTATGTAATGCATGCTGTAAATACAGATCATGTTATTTCCAATGGCATTTGTAAGTGAAATCTGTGTAGTCGAAAACTCATGGTTGCTGATTAATTTCGATCACAATAGAAAACTTGTTTGGTACAAAGCAATAGAACAAGAAAATGAATTTATGGGCTCTTTGAATGTTAATGTCAGGTCTGTTTAATTAGTTTGATAAATCAGGATCCCTGAAAGGCTTGGATTGGCTAGGAGTGAGATCTAGAACTTTCTGGTTCCAATTCAGGCTTGGTCAGTAGTAAATGTTCTTACCTTCTCTTTGTGGGTCAAAATGAAATTAGTGGGTGGGTCTTAGTCCAGATCCCAATGGTGGGACCATGCTGCATCACCTACCATCACCACAGTTGGAACTGGCTGGCCTGCAGCAATGCCAAGGATTGAGAGCTGATCCAAAGCCCCTTGAAGAACAGAGGAAAAACTCCCATTGGCTCAAGGGGACTTTTGTTCAGCTTACCAGTGGATATGAAGCTTGTGGTAGGCTCTTGCCCCAGAATCTAGTCCCTCTAGCTCAGGTTTGGTCAGGCAGTATGAATAACTTTGTACTGCCGCATGCTATGCCATCCTTGTTCTGTGGACAAGGCCTTCTGTCTCCAAGGTTGTCAGCTGCCCTGGTTTTTGCCCGACCATTTTGTCCACATGAAAATAAAACATACACAAAAATGTCGCACCTTGCAACTGTGAAACTCATCATAGCCTTTGGCAACAGACCTCCCGTTAATCTGTCCTTATGGCTGTTACAGTATGGATACCCTGAAACTGCTTTCATCTCTTCCGCAGCCAATGTCCAGAGGGTTACACATGCATGAAAGCAGGAAGGAATCCGAACTATGGCTACACAAGCTTTGACACTTTCAGCTGGGCTTTCCTAGCCTTATTTCGCCTTATGACTCAGGATTTTTGGGAAAACTTGTATCAGTTAGTAAGTAAATCCATTGCTTCTCTTTTGCTTCCTCAGTTTTGGTGCCTGTAATTTCATACAGATTTGGGGGAGGATGTGGAATTTTGAAGGGTCTGAGGGAGCACCTACAAGTGTATGCCTGTGTGACCTGGGAGGAGTTGTTTTAAAGGAGGGGAGGGGGGGAATGGCTCTTGCATTCTTGACTCTTTTCAGTTTTGCTTTGCTAAATCTTGTAACTACGATTCAGCCGTGAATGCTGCAAAACGGTCACACTGTATGTTGCGCATATGCTGCGCACCTCGGCTTTGCTGACACACTCTTGTAGCATAATGCAGGGCATGCAGGTGCTTTGAAGGGCAAAGTGTATCCGTGTTGTCTAAGAACAATTCAGACTTCTGTAGCAGGTTGGCATCATGCTGAGCCAGCATTATTTTGAAAGAATCTCTGTACTCAGCATAGAGTTTCATACTGTATTTCGGAATCCTTTAAAACTTCCATCCTTCGGTTAGATTTCCAACCTTGATTCCTGCCTGACATAGCATCAGGCTTGTTCTTAAAGGAAGGAGAAGAGTCATTTCACTACTTAGGCCAAAGGTTGTTGGGTGTGCTGTGTGTCCTAATGATTTGCAATGGATCCTGCTAAGAAATTAGGTAACACTTTGTATGTATGGCACCAATGTATTTTTCTTTAGAACTATCCACTTCAAGAGAAATGTCATTGTCTACCGTACGGACCTGAACAGCCACTCTCCTTTGTATCAAAGTGATATAGAAATCGCTCTGTTTTTCAGACATTGCGAGCAGCAGGGAAAACGTACATGATATTCTTTGTCCTGGTTATCTTTGTGGGGTCATTCTATCTCGTCAATCTGATCTTGGCTGTGGTAGCCATGGCTTATGAAGAACAGAACCAGGCCACACTGGAGGAAGCAGAGCAAAAGGAAGCAGAATTCAAGGCCATGTTGGAACAACTGAAAAGGCAGCAGGAAGAAGCACAGGTTAGTTACTGGTTTGATGAATACTTTTTTGGTGGTTACTAAAAAAATTTTTTCTGGACCATTCATGGCAGAACAAAGTTATAATTATAAAAATACAGCAATGATCTGGGGGGTATGTCATTGCTCCTTTAGCTAACATGGCAGGGGCCTGCATTTTTATAGCAAGAAGACCTGGTTTCTACTGCTGCTGTCTCTGTGACAGTTCTGATGTGTAGCACAGTGGTAACCATGACGTTCTTAGAAAGCCACAGATTCATCCTGTTATTTTCATTGTACTGGTAAAGCATCCTTCACCAGAGTAGTTCTCAGTTCTAGCTAAATTGTGCAACACCCATGCAAGGCAAATAAGTATTTCTCCCCCTTCGAGAGAGGACTAAATGGAGGGACAAAGAGGTGAAGTTACTTGAGCCCTGGGGGGTGTGCAGCAGAATGCACAAGTCCCAGATCCCAGTCCTGTGTTCTAACCGCTTGCACAAAATCTCCATTTTTAAGGAGCAATCAGAATTTAGGAATCTGATCTCCTGAGCCTCTGCACTAAGCATTAGACAACACCACCTCCCAGAGCAGGAAAGAGAGAGGAGGATTCCTGGCTCAGGTCCCGTGCTATAACCATTCCACTCCACTGCTTCTGCCTGTGAGAGATGTCTGTCATTTTCCCTTCCCTTTCCCCTCAGGCTGCTGCCATGGTCACTTCGGCAGGGACGGTCTCAGAAGATGCTGTGGAGGAGGATGGCAGGGGGAGGGTGTCTCAGAGTTCTTCAGAGATTTCCAAACTCAGTTCCAAGAGCGACAAAGAGCGCCGGAACAGGAGGAAGAAACGGAAGCAGAAGGAGCTGTTGGAAGGAGAGGAGAAGGGTGACAATGAGAAGGTGTTCAAGTCTGAATCAGAGGATGGCATGAGGAGAAAGGCTTTCAGGCTGCCAGACAACAGGCTGGGAAGGAAATTTTCCATCATGAACCAGGTAATGTTCCTTTTCGTTATTAAGTCACATTTCCTGTCATAATTTGCTGTCTTGGGGCCTCCTCCGGCGCCGCTGGCAATCCAAGCGACTCTTTTCCATTCCTTTCCGTTGATACTGGGTCAGGAGGAAACTTAGGGCCCAACCCTGCTGTGCATGCTTCCCAGCAAGTCCAAAGGGCACCAGTGTCCCTGTGAGCCTAGTGGAAATCAGGAGTAACTCTGACGTCAGGGCAGTTCCATAGGTGATTTTGAATAAGGTTCCTGGGCACAAGTGCCAGGTCTCATTTAAAAATGAAACTCAGGGTCCCAGGTCACTTAGGTGCCTTTGAAACATGTACCCACCATGCTTGAGTTCTGTCACTTTTCCTAAAACGTTCTTTGGATAGTGCCTAGCACAAAGGCATTGGCTGGGGATGTCTGCTAGCCATGAATGTGGCTCTGCCGTGGTTTCAGCAGCCCCCTTCAGAGGGGTGCAGTCTGCGTGGCCTGTTTATTCTTTGGCCTCTCTGCTGAGCTGGCTCCCAAGGATCTGACTGCCATTGTTACTGGCATTTGTATTGCACCAGCACCTATCGGCCTGGATCAGGGTCAAGGTCCCCTCATGCTGACCACTGTTCAGACTAGAGCCGGGGTCGGCAATCTTTTCAAACCACAGAGCCAAACGACATCAACATTCAGAACAAGCGGTCAACCGCTTGTTGGGATTAATTGGGATTGGTCCTGCCTTGGGCAGGGGGCTGGACTTGACCTCCTGAGGTCTCTTCCAGCTCTATGATTCTATGATTCTATAACCGAGAGTCATATAATAAAGGCCCGAAAATGTACAACTTAATATTATTGATAATTGACATGATGATTAATAATAGCATGAATGAAACATTGTATTCTCAGACTTTATTTATTGGGACTTCTGCTGCTGCATCTTTTCGCACATTGCTTTGATGCTAACGTCATAGGTGGTCAAATCCAGCTTCCTGCAGACATTTGGGCTGCATGAGGAATGACGTGTTTTGAAAATTTTGAATTTAAAATTTTTTAAAAAGTGGCTTGAACTTTGGGAATGACAAAAGAGCCGTATTTGGTTCCATGCTGAGCCATATTTGGCTCGAGAGCCGCAGGTTGCAGACCCCTGGACTAGAGCAAAAAGACCGTCTCTGCCCAAGGGGCTTGCAGTGTAAGGGATGTGGCGTATGAAATGTAGGTAATGACCCTTTAGGAACAGTAGAGGGCCCATTTGTACCAATCCGACTCTTGCAGCGACTTTTCAGTGTGAATGGATGTTCCCAGATCCAGGGATGGGAGTGGCCTTTTCTCTGTGCCAGTCACACCTTCACAGCTATTTCTCTTCTCCCTCCCAGTCCCTTCTCAGCATCCCAGGCTCCCCCTTCCTCTCCCGGCACAACAGCAAGAGCAGCATCTTCAGCTTCAGAGGGCGCTTCCGTGACCCCGGCTCAGAGAACGAGTTTGCTGACGACGAGCACAGCACGGTGGAGGAGAGTGAAGGCAGGCGAGACTCTCTTTTCATCCCCATCCGTGGCCGGGATCGGAGGAGCAGCTACAGCGGCTATAGTGGCTACAGCCAGGGCAGCCGGTCCTCCCGGATCTTCCCCAGCATCCGCCGGAATGTGAAAAGGAACAGCACAGTGGATTGTAATGGCGTGGTGTCCCTCATTGGTGGCCCAGCATCTCATAGGCCCGTGGGACGCCTTCTGCCTGAGGTGAAAATAGATAAGGCAGCTACCGATGACAGTGTAAGGAAGTCAATGAGTAGATAGTCTAGGCATGGCGGTCTGCCCCTTTCTGCTTTCCTGTATGCTGCTCTCCAAGCCACATGGACACCCTGATGGAATGAAAATTGGTTTGTCTAACCACAGACTATATAGTCTGTATTGGATTCAAAGACTGCCATGTTTGTTACCCCCTTCCTTTCTTCTTGAAGTAACCTACTGACCCACATCCTTCTCCTTGCTTTCTGGGGGCAGAAAAAAGGCTTGGAATTGAGATTTTATATAATACATCGCTATTTGTCATGGCAATGCTTAGGGGGTGCGGGAGGGGACATAGAGCAATGTTTGCTGGAAAGTTTCCCTGCAGCTAAGGAATGTTACCTAGGAATTTAAAGGGAACTATAAAGGAGGAGAAATTTTTAAAATTCCACCAAATTTTACAGAAAAATCCTTTGTGGAGGAATAATTTGAAAAAACAAATCTAACCAGGGAGAGAATTTGATCCTCTGGGCAGGTCTAGGTGGAACAAACTCTTATCCATAGAAGTTCTTAGAACTCCTTTGGGGGTATAAGTGGAGCAGCTTTGGGGAGCTACCCTCCTGCATGGATCAGTTTGCAGAATTGGGGTATTGGAAGTGAAGAAAGGAGAGATATATGAGAGCATTTTCAAACAAAGAACCAAGTCAGGCATTGGGAGTGGCAGTTTTGGGGAAGACCAGACCTATGTGAAGGGGAATCCAAGTGAAATACCAGGCTTAAAATGGAACACTGTCAAGAAATGTAGATCCACAATATAGGTATTGTTCTTTTTTTTTGTAACATATATTCTAAAACCTAGCAAGAAAGACATGTTTCAATGAAATTAAGAAAGTAATTTCAATGAAAACAGTTTCATTTTAGATTTTAACTTTCCCAGCATGGCATTGGTGCATGACAACCAGGAGGTGAAACTGACTATAAACAGAGGGAGACTCTGATCGGTCTAGTTTCACTGCCCAAGTTGAATGAAATGCAGACAATGAAACCATCTTTTAGATGGGTGGAAAGTAAACAATTTAATTTTTAAAATCCTTCCATTGTAATAATCTCAGACTTTGCTGTGAAATCCTATAGAATTTAACAGGAACTACTTTGTGATAGAATTTTAAAACCACCCTATCATGCCCTAGAACATAATATCCGGCCCCTATCCTGAAATCTGATTTATGCAAGTGCATCTGTGCAGTCATGTGCACTTTTGTGTATTAGTTTGGCTCAGTTAACCCAATTCTGTATGTGGTTTAGAGTCATATCTGTGGAATCATTTTGGTTTAATCTCCCTCAAATTCTAAAGGACTTTTCCACAGGGGAAATTTTTAACACAATGGAGGAAAACAATTTTTCTTTGTACAATTTTTAATACCTGATTTTTCTCTTGACAGTGACCTTTTAAAACAAAAGTGTTGAATGGACCTGAGTCAAAAAATTAATTTATAATATGTCAGAAAAAGGAGTCTAGAAAGCAGGACAGAGGCTGTACTATTCTGTGCTAGTCAGAAAGGATTGTTTGGCCTTGGATAAGAAGAAAACGTTGCAAGATCATTTGTGAGCTGTTTAAAACATTAGCTTTTGGGGAAAATCCAGCTGTTTTTGCAAATTCCAAGCAGTTTTTTAAATTGTTTTAATTTTTGCAGCCTAAATACCCTCTAATCCTTGATTCGTCCTTGAGACTTTATTGACCCTTCTTTAGTTATGTTAAACTTTAGTTACTACCTTCTTCCCCAGTTAGCATGTTAATATAGTGTGTAGTTTGAATATTTTGTTCTAACACAGCATGAAAATATTAGCAACTGTAATTAGCATGATGCATGCATGAAAAGACGCGTGAAGAGACACTACTGTATTGTGTGATACTGGATGCATTGGTTACTTGGCAGTTCTTTTTGATAACTGGCTATACCTGTAGTTAAACAATGCAAATACCAATTAGCCATCATGACCGCTGAAGAATTACATGGGTTATTCAGGATACGTTAGTCACTGATAGAGTAAGTATTTCATTTCCTTAAGAAAGGTAGACAAAAGGCTGTTTGAGGCACACGTGTTCGTT
This sequence comes from Pelodiscus sinensis, assembly GCF_052426305.1. Lineage (NCBI taxonomy): Eukaryota > Metazoa > Chordata > Testudines > Trionychidae > Pelodiscus > Pelodiscus sinensis. Next base: position 10,773,085 of record NC_143082.1, read on the forward strand.
TCACACGCAACTGATGGCCATCTCCCCTATTGAGGTCAAAGCAATAAACCACTGGTGGCACAGAAAGATCTCTGGGATTAGATTTGTTCTCATTGGGTCAGATTAGTCCTTTCCTGGAGCAAACCCTAAAAAAGGATTGCATCTGTCTTGTATAACAAAATCCAGACTTTATCTGTTGATTTGATGGGAGTTGAATGTGTTGGGCCCTTGCACTATATTCTGTCTTTAATTTCCAGCAGCTCGCATTGTTCTCAATGGGCTGGATTATGAGGTGCTCTCTCCTGTTCTCCAGGAGATTGGTGAGCCTTGACCATTTGTCATGACCCCAAATTTTCAAATACAGGTACTGAATTAATCCTGCGTTTATTAATCCCAAATCCTTGATCCCCGGAGCTGTAAATTTGAGTGGCTCAGATGAGGCTGTGTTGTGCACAGTCGCCTGATCTGTGAGCACCTTGTCCTTGTGTTCGAAAGATGCAGCCATATGACTGCAAAATGAATTTGAACACAGGTCAGTGCCTTTATTACGGATGCTTCTTCCCCCGCTTTTTGGTTGCTCCAGTGAAAATGACTCAGAGGGATAGCCGTGTTAGTCTGTAACTGAAAAAACTTAAACAAGGAAAAGTCCCGCAGCACCTTAGAGACTAACAAAAAACGCAGATGGTACCATGAAAGCTCTTGATACCACCTACATTTTTTGTTAGTAAGTGCTGCCGGACTTTTCATTGTTTAAGTTTTTAAAGTAAAAATGACCCATTGTTCTCTGGCTTTCATTAGATGTTACAGTAGACAAAAGAGAAGCTGTGCTTTCTGTTGCACTAGTGGAAATGTGCGGTTTATGCTGCTTTGTACCTTGAGAAACTCACAGAAAAGTCTGAGCAAATACTCTTTAATATTGAGAGTCCATAGTTTTTTCTAAGGCTACATCTACACTGCACAGTTATTTCAGAATAAGCTGTTCCGGAATAGTTATTCCGAAATAGCTTATTTTGAAATAGCACGTCTACGCTGCAGGGAAGCCTCAAAATTAGCCTGAGGCAGGTTTCTCTAACGTAGACGTGCTATCTCGATTTAGAGCCCCAGGAGGAATAATTTAGAATGGCCCTGTTGAGGGGCTATTTTGAAATAACAGAAATGGAGCGTCTACACACGCCTTATTTTGAAAAAGCTATTTCGGAATAGGCATTATTCTTCATGGAAGGAGGTTTGCAGAAATTGGAATAAGCCGTCCGTTATTTCAAAATTGTTTCAAAATAATGGAATGGCTGTGTAGACGCTCGCATAGTTATTTCGGAATAACGGCCATTATTCCGAAATAACTTTGCTGTGTAGATGCACCCTAAGGCTGCAAGTTGCTTGTGCACATGCAGAAGCAAAGTCTTCATTTTGGGTTGGGTCATGGTTTATGGAAGTAAGGGAGTGAAATAATATGTACCCTGGGCAAACATTAACACATATGGACAAAATGAATACAGGAGAAACTAATGTCCATTGCCCCCTAAGTACACTGGCTGCACTTCTCTCTGGTTGTCTTCTTGAGGATTGTCTGCTTTAGAGATTTCTATGGAATTAGAAAGCTAGGACAACTGGTTCTCAATTCTAGCTCTAAGGGACAGCGTGTGGAAAGTATAATAGTTGAGTGATTGGAGCAGGTGACTAGATTAATCAAGATAAGAGACACATTTTGCCAGGTGCTGCACAAACTCATTATAATACAGTCTCTGCCCCAAAGAGTTTACAATCTAAATAGATGGGGCAGGCAAAGGGACGAAGAAAGGAAGGTCTATTTTTAACTGATTAGCTTAGTCACATTGGGAGACTGTGGCAGAAGTGGGAACTGAACTAAGATTCCTTGTGTTGCAGTCGGTACATGAGCTAGAAGCCTCTCCTTCCTCCCATTGATTAAAATTGGACTTCTGTAGTGCGAAGGACTATGCCACATTTTTAAAACTCTTCTTTAGAACTAGCCATGGTATTAAGTAAGGTAAAAGGACCAGGCTCTTGAATAAGTTTTTTCTTCTTCTTCATACTGATGTCAGTCCTGTCTTGTTTTCTTCCTTGGATGCATTGCTACCTATCTGATGCGACTGTACACAAAATTGCAGGCAGGTCAAGAGTTTGTTCTAATTAGACATGTGAATTTTGCAGGGTACTACTGAGGTGGAAATTAAAAAGAAACCTACCGGGTCTCTCTTGGTCTCAATGGATCAACTGAATGCATCCTATGGAAGAAAGGATCGAACCAACAGTATAATGACTGTTATAACTAATACCCTTGTAGAAGGTGTGTACAATGTCACTTGTATATGTATATGTGTATGTTTAGTGCCCCCTTGTGGCTGCCTTGGAGAAACTAAAATACCTTTATTGCTGATAACTAGGAGATTCTCTTTGGCTGACGTTTATGGAGTTGAAGGTGGTGGGTTTGATACCTGTTGTTTCTGCGTCCAGTTTGATTTGTGTAGCAGTGTGTGTGTTGCTGCATTAGTGTGACAACTGAGGGGAGGGGGAGAGGTTCTTTCCTCCCTTGACGCATTTCAAACCTCCTCTCAATTGAAACCTCAGTATTTTGGAGGGGAGATATGTGGAACTGGAGTTCTGCCTGGCTTCTATCCTCAGAACCACAAATTCCTCCTGGTTCTGTAAAAAAAAAAAACCCAAACTGTGAGCTAGAAAACTCTGAGCATTTGCCTGGCTATATTCATTGCCCTTTAGAACAATGCATAGCTATTACCATGCAGCAATGTGTGTCTCAGTAAAAAGGTTGGTGGAAAGACATTAAAAGAGGGGATCTGGCCAACATAACTGTAGGCAGCCATGGAAAAGGTGATAGAGATGTAGCCATGTTAGTCTAGTCTAGCTGAAACAAAAAACAGGACTATGTAGCACTTTAAAGACTAACAAGAAAACCAACAATAGAACACCACTTGTCGTCACCTATATCCTCCAACTTAAACCTGTCCAACACATTATTAATAAACTACAACCTATACTAGAACAGGATACTACACTCCGAGAGGCTCTGGGAGACAGACCCATAGTCTCCTACAAACAACCACCTAACCTCGGGATGATTCTTACCAACAACCACAGGACAAACCCCACTAATACCAACCCTGGAACTTTTCCTTGCAACAAACCCTGTTGCCAGCTTTGTCCACATATTTACTCTGCTGACACCATTATTGGACCTAACCAATTCAGTTATAAGATCAAGAACACATATTCCTGCTCATCCAGAAATATAATTTATGTCATCATGTGCCGACAGTGTCTGTCTGCTATGTACATTGGACAAACGTCTCAGACACTTCGCCAAAGAATCAATGCACACAAAACGGATATCAGACAGTATCACAAAGAAAAAACAGTTTGTTGCCATTTCAACTAGAAAGGGCATTGTCTCAACGACTTGGTTACCTGCATCCTGCTTCAAAGACATTTTAACACAAGACTTCAAAGAGAAACCTCTGAACTATCATTCATGCTTAAATTTGACACTTTATGCCAGGGTCTTAACAAAGATACTAATTATCTTACCTATTACAAAGATAGCTTCCCCAATTATCACCTCTAATATCATTAGCTCACAGACATTTACCTCTCCCCCCTCCCCCCCGATCCTCCCTCTGTTCTGAAATTTGATTTGTCCTTTTTATAGGTGTTCATTTTTTTTGATTGTATCCCTTTGGTATATATGGTCATGCCTATTTTCTTCCACAATTTGATCTGAGGACGTGAGTCTGGCCCACAAAAGCTCATCACCTAATAAACCATCTTGTTAGTCTTTAAAGTGCTACATAGTCTTGTTTCTTATGGAAAAGGTGGGTTTTGTGCTGTGTTTAGCCACAACAGCCAGAGAGGTTGGTGGTCAGAGCAGAGGGAGGCAAATGGATTTTTCTGGTGACCTGTTATGAAAGCACCAGAGAACTGATGTGTAACTTAATGGTGATTCATTCCCTCTTTAGAGAAGTATAGTGCTTAATTTGTTCCATGGCTTGCATGGCTTTCGTTACAAATTAACCACTGGAGAAGTTCGTACTTGTGCATTTTCTTTGTACCTAAATCTGCATCTCTTCAAACACTCATGAGAATGTTCTGGTTCTTGTAATAATGTGCAGAAGGGAAACTCTGAATGTGTAGGTGTGTGCACATATGGGGAATGGAGGAGTTGCCTTTGCCTGAGGCCCAAGAATAGAGAGAGTTGAACTACATTGAGATCTTAACTATGACAGCTGCCAAGAGAAAGTGATCTCCATGTTATACAAATGCTGAAATAAACAGTAGATCGAGATGAGCAAATGACTCTGATTTCCAAATATATTATGCAAGATCCCATAAGAGTTTGAGAATGACAGGCTTGTAGGGGAGGGGGGAATTCTCTGATTCTTACAGGATCCTGTAATAATAGCTATGAAAAATATATCCGTTGAAAATAGAGCAATATTTCTGTGCAGTTTCCCTCCTGCACAAACTCCCACAACTCCAAGGCTGTGGTCCTTTTTTTTTAAACTTTCAGAAAACCAAGGCAACCGTATTCCTAGCAATCAAAAGATGAGTTGCAGTGGGAGAAAACCACCAAAGCACCCTTCCCTTCCCAATCAAAAATACAACCACCACCTTGGACAGTTGTATAGAGTTTGAATAGCATAACGGGAGGCCAAAGCCTGGACAAAGAGCAACTTAAGTTTCCAGGCGAAATCTAAAAAAAACCTTAAATAAATAAACCCACTTAAAACCTGGGTAATATGTTCACGTTGGCTTTCTCCAAATGCACAACATTTATTTTAATCAGCTGCTGGCTGATTAAATCCATTTGGCACATTGTGTAATGTACCACCTTAGCTGGGCCTTGGCTGTGTTCAGAGTGTCACTAAAATTTAAATTGGTTTAAAAACTGGTTCAAAACACTCAACAGAGGCTCTTCATTTGATTTAAACCAGGCTTGTATCCATTTATCTCAAATTGATTCTTTACTGCATTAAGCAACACTGATTTAAGCTTGGTTTTAAATTGAACTAAGTCAGTTCACACCAGTGTTCCCACTCAGCTGCAGGGCTCACTGATTGGGTGGGGTTAATTAATCATATGCGATGCTGTCCTGCCATGCAGCTTAGAGGGAACACTGGTCCACACCATTGTGTTGCTGCTAAATTGGTGCAGATTTGAGTATGAGCAAGGTGTGAGAGTCCAGTGTGTAAAGTCCTGTAGATGGCGTCCCGTCAACCGCAGTGGCTGTTGAATCACATCCTAAACCCAGAGGTTGACAGGGTCCATTATTATTATTGTAATTTGTATTATGGGATCACCTTGAGATCCAGCCCCGTAGTTCTGAGCACTGTATAAACCTACAGCAAAGGGACTCTCTGCACCGAAGGCTATGTCTAAATTGCTTTTTTCTGCAGAAAGATGATGTGCAAATTTGGAGCTAATTTGCATATCTTCCAATCGCATTATCAGAAGAGGTTTTGTCAAAAAAGAAAGCAGTTTAGATGTGTGTTTCTTTTTAAAAACCCCTTTTTTTGAGAGAATCCTGCACACCTTTTTTTTTTTGAAAGAACCACGTCTAACCTGCTTTCTTTTCTGACAAAACCTCTTCCAATAACGCGATTGGAAAAAGATATGCAAATTAGCTCCAAATTTGCATATCTTCTTTCCGCAGAAGAAAGCCGTCTAGACGTAGCTAAAGAGCCTAAAGCATGGTATAAACAGAGACACAAGGTGGATTCAGCACAGCCACGGGAAGCAGTGAGCTGATACTGGAGCCGTGTTAACCGATTAAGACGGATCTAGGAGGACAAGACCTTGACTCTGCTCTTTTGTGTTGTAACTGCAGAGTTGGAAGAGTCCCAGAGGAAGTGCCCCCCCTGTTGGTACAAATTTGCCAACACCTTTCTGATCTGGGAGTGCCACCCCTACTGGATCAGACTGAAGGAAATAGTGAACATGATTGTCATGGACCCGTTTGTCGACCTGGCCATTACCATCTGCATTGTGCTGAACACTTTGTTCATGGCGATGGAACACCATCCCATGACCCCTGAATTTCAAGATGCTCTGTCCGTAGGAAATCTGGTAAGAGTGCTTTGGGGAACTGTGTTGTATGGGGATGCAGAGGGCTTGTGTTAATGGTGCCCAGCAGATTCACTTTTACAGCAATACAAATAGTAAATGATAGTAAGGGTAAATGAACTAGCTGTCAGTTAATCCCCAGACCTGTGGGCACTGCCTGGAATTAGTGGCAAGACCCCCACAATGCAGACGCAGATGAGGGCCTGACCCAGTGCCCACTAAGTCTTTCACACTGGTTTCAGTGGATGTAGGATAGGGCCTTCAAAGCACTAGATGAGCTGGAGATAGAGTTCAGGGGAACTCGACAGTGAGAGCTGCTGCCACTGGAGCTCTGCCCTTCCAGCTGGTGTGAGGCCCAGAAGGGGAGAGGTAAGATGTCCCTTTGGCACGATGAACACACTTCAGCTCATCAGAAGGAGGCTGTTTTCTGCCTAGAAGAGAGAGCCGTCTTCTGGGACTCAGGAGACATGGGTCTTATTCTCAGCTCTGCCATTGGCTTACTGAGATTTGGGGAAGTTAGTGCTCAGTGCCTCAGTTTCCCCATCTATAAAACGGGGCTAATGATTGTTGCCCTCCTTCATAGAGTGTTTTGAGATCTACTTCTTGGACCAGAGAGCACACCACCACCAACCACCTTTTTTTTTAAGCAATGTGCACTTGTGTGTGGTTTCAGAAAGAAACGGACATTTCCTGTTTGCGGTGTTGGGAGGAGGGGGTGCTGTTAGATGGTATTTGAAATCGCTCATTTACTCCACAATGCCATCTTCCCCTCTTTGTGTTAGTTCTGTCTTCTGTTAGTTTCTCTCTCTACAGCCCTATTGTGGGCAGCCAAGCTGGTGGCTAATAATTAGCCAGCCTTGCTGCCCAAGGAATGGCTTAAAACTGTAATTCACCTGCAGGTAGCAGAGACGGGGCCATGACTAATGAGTTGTTACTGCCTTTACTTTCTCTGCTGCTTCCCTGAGGACCACAATCCCTTGGGGTTGATGTGTCCTCTGTGCAGAAAATATGAGTAGAGTTGCAGCTGTAACATGCACTGCCCACCTGGTGGGTCATGTGATATCCAGGTTAAGTGACCTTCCAGGCAGTGCCCATACCAGTAAGATAAGGAGGAGGACATTTCAGGAGAAGATGGGAGAGCAGGGGAGATCCAGTAATGCTGTAGGCCAGGGGTCAGAGCACAGGGCTAATGACTAATTCTGTTATTATCTAGTGGGCACAAAGGGCTCCACATGGAGCAATTCAGATGCTCACAGGCCATGCAACGAACAGTCAAATAGCAGAGCACCCACAGCTGTTTCTACTGGTGGTGCACATCCGCACATGCCTCAGGGAGTATAACAACATTACTCCACACACACATGAAAAAAATTAGAGGGAACATTGCTGACCAGCACCCAAAACAGATGGGGAGCACATGCTCTGCAGAAGTCTCCATAGCTGTAGCAACCATAGCGCAAGGGGATCTGTCTGCTCTTTGGAGGGAGGAGTACGGAGTCCTGCCCAAAAGACCCTTTACTTGGGTTTTGCACAGGGGTCCTCTGACTCTTCCCTGCATAGTAAAAGGGGACAGATCCTTAGGAGGGGCAGAGCTCCTTCTGTAACGCATGTGAAAGTCAATAAGATTTGTGGCTGCTTGGTTTCTGTCATGCTCAGCCCCAAATACTTCAGGTTGATATTTTCAAAGGGGACTTTCCGGGGTGCTGTGCACCTTCTGTTCTGATTGAAGCCCATGAGAGCTGCAGAGGCTCAGCGCAGATGGGGCCTTGTGAATGTAACTGAATTCAGCAGAGCTATGCTGCTTTACACCAACTGAGGGTATAGCTGCTCCTGCTTCATGGCATGATCCTGTGACTGCTGAAAGCAATGGCAAAGCTCATATGGACTTACCTGGGGTGGGACCAGCCTGGGCCATCGCTGGAGACCCTAAAGTTTCGATCACTTCTGAAAATCTGTAAGCTTTTAATATGAGGATAGTTACTAGGGGAGCCAGTAAGGGTTGCACCGGGGCAGCTCCATGAGCGAAGGGAATAAACTATTTGTACGCAAGCCCGTGATGTTACACAGCATGTGTATTGGAATTGGTACAAAGAGTGCTGCAGAGTCTCCATTCTTACCTCACTGTTAGCCTATCGTTAAGATGCATATTGGTCATCGGAAACCCAACTAAGGAGAAAATGTGTGTGTGTGTGTGTGTTTGTGTATCTCTGTGTGGGTGTGTGCTCTCTTTTTGTCTCCTCTCCGCTCCAGGTTTTCACTGGAATTTTCACAGCAGAAATGTTCCTGAAGCTCATAGCCATGGACCCCTACTATTATTTCCAAGAAGGTTGGAACATTTTTGACGGATTTATTGTCTCCCTCAGTTTAATGGAACTGGGTCTAGCAGACGTGGAAGGGCTTTCAGTGCTGCGATCTTTCCGATTGGTATTCCATATTTCTCCCATTTCTTTTTGACGTTTCCTGTCTTGCAGCTACTAGAAAACCTTTTATATAAGTTATTCTGGTTAAAAATAGCCCTTGGTTCTGTTTTGGGGTGTGTGTGTGGGGGGATGGAGTGGGGATGTGGGTTATTGTTTCCCTTAAATGTTTTTCTTTGAGTGCTGCTCCTTATGTATACTCCACACGCGGATATGCATGTTCCCCTTGTGCCCGAGTCTGGAAATGCAAATCAGCAGTGTCCAGTGGACCTGCATGTGCTCAGTAGATCTCCTCAAACTCCCGACCAAGCGTATAAGGCAATTTGGGCCAACACCGATCCTGTTCCTTCTTACCACTGCTGGACCTAAGCTCTAATCCTGGGTCCTCAGTTGTCTACAGGAGCAACAAATAATTATAGGTAGTTTTTATCCTGCTTAGCCTGTTAGCGTGGTTAGTCAGCATAGCTTGCTTTCGCTGGCTGGGGACATCTCAAAGGGACTTGTAACTCATCCTGTTGACACTTACCAGACTGCCTTTTGAACCTTTGGCGATACGTTCCATGCCTTTCTGTGAAAATTGCATTTGTAGTGGCTCCATCCAGATGGCCTCCTGGGCTAGATTTTCCCAAGGGAAAGGTATCTCTTTGCTGATGTCATGAATTTCTCACCAAGGTTGTTTCTGAATTCCACATCAACCAAAGAATTCAACTTCCCTGTCTTTTCCCCAAATCCCCACACTCCTGCCACAGAGACGAGACTTCGCTGCCTCCATATCAGACACGCCCGGCATTCGGCCTGCAAAGAACCAAACCTATCAGAAAGACACCTGGACTTTTTATTTGCAAAGCAAAAAAGATTGCTAGGTCAAGCTCTGTGCTCTCAAAGAATCCTTAAGTGGTTTCAGGAGCATCAAGGGCTACAGGTTAACACACAACCCTCCTAGCACTGTCACCGGTAATTCCACAAAGACATAGGACTCCTCAGCAGCATCCCTGCAGGAGAGCCCAATTCAAGACACATGTCAAGCAACCACTGGGAGCTCCATCCACATGTTTGCCAGACATTGCACAAAAGCGTTGGGCTCTACTGTAGATGCAGCAGTGGAATTTATGGTACTGCGAGCATCTTTGCTACTTGGCTGCTGGGTTCCTGGCACACATGCACCTCCCTCTCTCCCCCGTCTGAGTGTTGCTTGTCAGTCACTCCCATGTGGGAAACACTTAGGGTACGTCTATACTGCAGGGTTTACTCGAAATAAGCTATGCAAATTGGGCTACGTCAATTGCTTAGCTTATTTCTAAATAGTTTATTTCGAAATAGGGAGCGTCTATGCAGCACCGATTTCAAAACAGAGCACTCTTCTTCTGAATTCCCTTACTCCTCTGACAGTGAGGGTTCCGGGAGACAGAGTAAGAAGTCCTCCAGCTTGACAGTGTTTTGACACTATTTCGAAATGACTGCCTGCTGCATAGACGTAGACCAAGTTATTTCGGGATAGTGCTAGTTATTTCGAAATAGTTTTACAGTGTAGATATACCCCTAGGGACCAGCATTTGAAGACATGGAGGTTACTTACGTAACTGGAGGTTGTACGTGATGTCTGGTCCCTATCTGTTTTCCATTATTTTCCCTCCTCTGCTTTGGATCCTGTTCGATTTGCAGTTACAATAACATTTGCCCACCCTGCTTCTTATACTCTTGGTAAGGAGCACTCGGAGATGTGCTGTGCATGTTCAGAGCACTGGACGTTGCTTGCTAGCATTTCCAGTCTCAGGTGCATGTGTGCATGCATATCCATGTATATGCCTACTATTTACAGGTAGGGATCACACACATGTAGAACCGCCGGGTACACTAAGTAACCCCAATTTTAAAAACAGATTAGTGAATGTTCATGGGTAAATTCCGCTCCACTCTAAAACAAGCACTTTAAAATCTGGGGTTTTTCCCTGACTAAAATCCAAATATAAAGTTTCTTTAAAATGTCAAATCAAGCAAATTCTTAGTGCTGATTTATTGCACTGTTTGCTATAACAGAAAGCTAAAAACTTTTTTCACTTGCTAAATGAACCACTATCAAAATGGCTAAAACATCCTTTTGGAACACCAAAGACAATATGGATTCCCAGTAAAAATAACAACAATAATATCAGAGGCTGAGCTCTGCAAAGAGAGACATTTATGTTATAAAAGCTTTAGCTTATATTGGTAATAGGTTCTGGTTTTCAGTTTTAATTTATACTATTTTTTAGGATTTGGGCTACTTTGTGCCATGTAACAGCTTAGAAAATGTTTTCTTTACATTTTATAATCTTGCCTGAAATGTGTCTGTAGATATCTGAGCAGAAATTCGTTGCTTCATTAACAATTAAATTAATGCACACGTTAAAAATAATTGTTGACATTTTGTAGGTTAGTCTCTGTTATTGTTTTGCCTATTTGCCAGCCTGAGTGCAAATCCACACCAGATGTTGACCAAGACATGCACTAAGCAAAGTAATAATAGGGAGTGGAACAGGCTGTACTTTGCAATGTAAACAAGATACTGTTAATTTAACTGAAAGTCCTCCTTTTGTGTATGGGATGTGTATTTCCCTCCCCTACAACATTTGTTTCTGAAGTTACAATGGGTGTCATTCTACTGATACGTGTTTCCACGTTTAAACTGAACTTTGGCACCGTTGTACTGTTTGTGGCTGGAAATACATTCAGTATTATTCATCCAGAATGGGGGAAGCAGGCACTGCTATGGTTGGCAGGTGTCCAGTATTGAACCGGACAGTTTGGTATTTTCACCTGTCCAGTAAAAAAAATCAGAAAATCTAAAATGTCCAGTACTTTCTGATTTTTTTCCTGGCCAGGATGCAAAAATCCCAGGATGTCCGGCTCAGTACGCAGGCAGCCTAGCAACCCTAGTGCTTACTGAGTTCTGCAGGGGAGCTGTCTGACCCTGCGCACAGAGGCAAGATGGCAGGCGGCCAAAAAGCCTCACCACGCATTTCTTAACGGGGCCACACATGGAGGGAGGGGGTGTTTGGTTTTTGGGTTTTTTTGCTTAACAACTCTTGGTCTTTTTTTTCTGGGTTTTTTTTTTTTTTTTTTCTGAAACCATCTGGCAACCCTAGGCACTGCCCTGAAGAGTTTGTGGGGTAAGACACTGAAACAGGCGTGAGGTGCTGAGCACCTGCAGGCCCAACTGAAGTCTGTGAGGGTACGTCTAAACTACATGGCTCCGTCGACGGAGCCATGTAGATTTGTTTGTTTGGCAAAGGGAAATGAAGCCGCGATTTAAATAATTGCGGCTTCATTTAAATTTACATGGCTGCCGTGCTGAGCCGATAAACAGCTAATCAGCTGTTTGTCGGCTCAGCGCGCTAGTCTGGACGCTCCCCTGTCGACATGAAAGCCTTTTATCGACCTCCCCGGTAAACCTCATCCTACGAGGCATAACGGGGAGGTCGATAAAGGGCTTTTAGGTCGGTGCCGGAGCATCCAGACTAGCGCGCTGAGCCAACAAACAGCTGATCAGCTGTTTGTCGGCTCAGCGCGGCAGCCATGTAAATTTAAATGAAGCCGCGATTATTTAAATCACGGCTTCATTTCCCTTTGCCGATCAGCCTAATCTACATGGCTCCATCGATGGAGCCATGTCGTTTAGACACACCCTGAGAGTTGTCATCTTACTGGGTCTGGCCATAAGGGTTGTGCAGCTCTCCTGAGCTAGGGCCTCATGCTGCTTGCAATTAAATCCATGGGAATGTTGCTAATTGGCTTCACTGGGAGTGAGATTGGGCTCTTCTATTGTGAGTGCTGGATCAGGGCCCAGTTCTGCACAATGTCTGTGCATGGTCCTCCTATCAAAGCGATGGGGTGGGGAGGGGAACTCCCCAGGTAGTGAGGAGAAGAATGGTGGCTGGTAATTGTGAATTGTCCTTTGCTGCATCTTCCTTTTCTTTTGATGCAGATTTCTTAGATTTATCCCGTCCTCTTCCTCCCCCCAGCCCCTCCAGACCTCAGTTGCATGTTCGGAGGGGAAGTATTGCTTTGGGAGGGTCCACTTGAGTGTGCAATAAAGCAAAATCAAAAGTCCATTCCGCTCTGGGCCATGTACTCTGTTCGGAGGCAGTTTTCAATTGTCCCAAGGACTACAAGCCGAACGGCCTGATTTTCAGAACTGTTGAGAACCAGTAGCCTGCAGCAGCTTAATCTAGAGTTAGGGACACTCAGAACTTTTGAGGGTTGGGGCAAATGTGGGAAAGGGCTGTCTGCGGGCTAGCATGGTGCTTGGCTTGCCCAAAAGGGACCATATTTTTCAAAGAATTCAGTGCTCAGCAGCTTCCATTGTGACACTCAAGTTCAGCTTTTGGCCAATTATTCAGGAGCCTAATTGGAAGATGAGTTCTCTGGAAATCTGGCCTCAATTATGAGTGCTGCGCACCCTGGGAAGCCAGACCATTCTTCTCCAGAGGGAAGACTAAAAGGCATGTGTATAATTTATTCCCATGTGGGGCACACGATTACAAGTGGTTCATTTCATCCAGCGCTTGTAAAGCAAGACGGAAACTTGATTTTTTTTCTTTTCAAACATGAAATGAATGTGGGAGCAGGAGGGGAGTTGAATGCAAAACCTGCAAGGATGAATTCAGAGGGGTGCTAGGTATCTCCCACTCCTGTTGACTTCAGTGGGAGAGGTCTGAGCTCTGCACCCCTTAGAATCTAGGACTTGTCTCCATAATGGTTTCTTTGCAGATTTTTCTCTTTGTTTTAAGAGGAGATGGACTAAGTGCTGCTTGTGTCTCTCTTTGTTTTTGGCTGTTTTATGTAGCTGAGAGTCTTCAAGCTGGCGAAGTCTTGGCCCACTCTGAACATGCTGATAAAAATCATTGGCAACTCAGTGGGTGCCTTGGGAAACCTGACCTTGGTGCTGGCCATCATCGTGTTCATCTTCGCTGTGGTGGGCATGCAGCTCTTCGGCAAGAGTTACAAGGAGTGTGTCTGCAAGATCAACCAGGAGTGTGTGCTGCCCCGCTGGCACATGCACGATTTTTTCCACTCCTTCCTTATTGTCTTCCGCGTGCTATGTGGGGAGTGGATTGAGACCATGTGGGACTGTATGGAAGTGGCAGGACAGACCATGTGCTTGATTGTCTTCATGATGGTCATGGTCATCGGGAATTTAGTGGTTAGTAACTGATTTGCTTATTATTGTATTGATTGCTTGTGGGGGGGGGGGGAGGTAGTGGGGAGACCACAGGACTGTGAGAGGGACGCGTGTTCCATTCCAGGCTCTGCCATGGATTTTCTATAGCGTTGGGTACCAACCACTCAGGCCGCTAATTCTGGATGCTCATTTTTCTGGTGTCCATCTTTAGAGACCCTTGCAGCTCATGTTCAGAACTCTTGAGCAACTGCAGCTCTCATTGACTTCATGTTGAAACTTGGGGGTACTTACAACTTCTGAAAATCCGGCAGTAGGTTCCTAAAGTTGGACACCCAAAGTTAAGCCCTGACCCTGCAGGGTTAAGCATGTGCATAATTGTTTTCATGATTGAATCCTTAAAGCCCACTTTTTGAAAGATGGACTTAACTTCTCGGCTCCCAAAGTCTGCTCCCAGTTTTTTTGCTCTAGCTCTAGATTAGTCGGGATTTAAGCCAATGTAAGTGGGAGTAGAGTTTGGTCCTCAATTTACCCATTTGTAAAACTGGTATAATATGTGCATGTCTGTCCCCATAGAGCTGCTGTGAGGTTTAATTAATGTTCCTAAAGTGCTTTGAGAGCCTGTGGAGAAAATGGCCCTGCTTTATGGAAAAAGAAAAATGTTAAATTTTAGATAAAAATCAGTCTCACAGAAATCATTCAAAAATGCAAATTTTCACGTACAAGAGTGCAAACCCGATTGCATAAAGTTTCAAACAGCCCTCCCCGCCCCCTAATCCTCCTGACCCTGGCTCTATTTTTAAATAATCCAAAACAAGATTTCAAATCATTTTTAAGTTTGCACCACATCCCTATGTTTAACACATGAGGTTGTATACAGAATTACTTCCTAAACTCCCAATGAATGAAGTAGGTAAAATGATAGATTAGCTCTCAACCTGAAGGTGGCGGTCTTGTCACAGGCCAGTTTCTTAAGCCAAATCCATAGGGAAAGCTTGGAATTACAATACATATGCAAATTCCATTCAATTAATTATGGACTTAATCAAGATATGGGGTGGTGGAACCTTTATCAATGAAGGTGCTCACTACTTGCTGAATGGTATCCTTCCTGCCTTATCCATCCACTGACTTTGATCTTTATGTACTCAGGTTTAACACCCTTTCTCCTGATACTTTATGCATAGAGGTAGAGGGGTAGGCGACAGACCATTGTTATTATCCCCTCCCCTTCCCTTTTCCTGTTTATTTCGAGTTTCCTTATCCTCTAATCATAACTCCAGTCATCTGAAGAAGTGGGCTGTGCCCATGAAAGCTCATGATACTATCTACATGTTTTGTTAGTCTATAAAGTGCTACCAGACCATTTGCTTGCTGTTTTTTTTCCTGTAAGGGTACGTCTTCACTAGCCCCCTAGATCGATCTAGGGAGGCTAATGAGGGTGACCAGAATTGCAAATCAAGCGTGGGATTTAAATATCCCGTGCTTGATTTGCATGCTTCCAGCCGGTCACCATTTTAGAGATTGACTAGCCCAAAGTAACTGCCAGCGTCTATACGCGGCAGTGAAACGGGATTCCAATTTAAAGCCCCTAAATCGAATTAGCTGGTAAACCTCATTGAAGGAGGAATACCAGCTAATTCGAGTTAGGGCTTTAAATCGGTGTAGACGCGGGTAGTTACTTCGGGCTAGTCAATTTCTAAAATGGCGACCGGCTGGGAACATGCAAAGCAAGCGTGGGATATTTAAATCACACGCTTGATTTGCAATTCCAAGCACTCTCATTAGCCTCCCTAGATCGATCCAGGGGGTTAGTGTAGACGTACTCTAACAGACTAATTCGGCTACCCCCTGAAGCTCTCAAATGTCAGTTCATCTTGAAAGCTCCCATGTTTTAATGTTTTAATGCTTGGTGATGGCACTGTGACTTTAAAGTACTATTTTACAGCTTTTGTGTGCCTGTCCAGCAAAGCACTTGTGCATTTGCTTAATCTTCAGCATGTGAATAATCCTATTGCCTTTGATAAGACAGTTCAATTGTTAGATGCTTTACAGAATTGGGACCTAATTGGATGCCTCCACAAAAGCATCCAGCTACTTTGTTATAAAAGCCAGTGGTATAGAGTAATCGAAAGATATTGATCCACACATGGTGCGATGGGCTAATGGAATTTCAGAAGAAAACCCAGTTTTTACGTTAAAACAAAGTAATAGAGGAGAAGTAGGGAAAAGCAAGCGAAGGACCCCAAAGTTACTTTTTAAAGTCTCTACATCAAGATTGGGAAGTTTCTTTCTAAAAATGGTACCCTTGCTCAGTCATAAAAATGTAGTCTGGATGAAGATCAGTGGGTGAAACTGCACAGCCAGTTGTGGGGGAGGCTAAAGGAGCATGGTGATCCCTTTTTGCCTTAAATTTGATGAAAAAGTGTATGTGGCAGGGTGAAAGACAAAGGACAGACCAATGGACACACTCATCATGTTTTAAAGCAGCCACCAGGGGACTCCTTGTGGAGTTTCTCTGCAAAGCCTTGTGCCAGGAAAGGGAACTTGACAGAAAAGTCGTCTTCTTTGCTTTGCTTTCTTTGGTAGGATAACAAGCCTTGTGAGTAAAGGAGAAGTGGTGGACATGGTATACCTAGACTTTAGTAAGGCATTTGATATGGTCTCACATGACCGTCTTATCGATAAACTAGGGAAATGCAACCTAGATGGGGCTACTATAATGTGGGTGCATAGTTATCTGGATAGCCATTCTCAGAGAGTAGTTATTACTGATTCACAGTCATGCTGGAAGGGCATAACAAGTGGCGTTCCACAGGCGTCTGCTTTGGGGCCAATTCTGTTCAATATCTTCATCAATGATTTAGATGATGGCATAGAGAGTACGCTTATTAAGTTTGCAGATAATACCAAGCTGCAAGTGCTTTGGAGGATAGGGTCATAATTCAAAATGATCTGGACAAACTAGAAAAATGGTCTGCGGTAAATAGGAAGGAACGATCAGTTTCACACACACAGAATGGGAAACAACTCTCTAGGAAGGAGTTGCAGAAAGGGATCTAGGGATCATAGTGGACCACAAGCTAAATATGAGTCACCAGTGGGATACTGTTGCAAAAAAAGCAAACATGATCCTGGGATGCATTAACAGGAGTGTTGTGAGCAAGACACAAGAAGTCATTCTTCCTCTCTACTCTGTGCTGATTAGGCCTCAGTTGGGCACTGCATTTCAAGAAAGATGTGGACAAATTGGAGGAGGTCCAGAGAAGAGCAACAAAAATAATTAAATATCTAGAAAATATGACCTATGAGGGAAGACTGAAAGAATTGGGCTTGTTTAGTTTAGAAAAGAGAAGACTGAAAGGGGACATGATAACAGTTTTCAAGTATCTGAAAGAGTGTTACAAGGAGGAGGGAGAAAATTCGTTTTCCTTAGCCTCTGAGGGTAGGACAAGAAGCAATGGACTTAAATTGCAGTGAGGGAGGGTTAGGTTGGACATTAGGGGTGTGTCTAGACTACAGGGTTTTGTCGACAAAAGTGGACTTTTGTCGACAAAACTATAACTGTGTCTACACTGCCACATAATGTCGACAGAACTCAGCTGTTTTGTCGACGGCTATAAACCTCATTGTACGAGGAATAACACCTTTTGTCGACAGAGTTCTGTTGACAGAAGGCGTTATTGCATCTACGCTGTCCTTTGCGTCTACACTCTCATGTCGACAAAGCGGCTTGCTTTGTCGACAGAACTGGATGTAGTCTAGATGCTCTTTGTCAACAGAAGCTTTGTCGACAGTATCTGTTGACAAAACTTCTGTCGACAAAAGCCTGTAGTCTAGACGTATCCTAGGAAAAACTCCAGGGTGGTTTAACACTGGAATAAATTGCCTAGGGAGGTTGTGGAATCTCCATCACTGGAGCAGGTTGGACAGACATCTATTAGGGGTGATCTAGACAGTGCTTGGTCCTGTCATGAGGGCAGGGGACTGGACTTGGTGATCTTTCGAGGTCCCTTCCAGGTCTAGTGTCCTGTGTTTTTAAGATCTAAATCAGGGGTGCGCAATAATTTTTGGCCAGTGGCCACCTGAAACATTTTTGAAGTGGCCCTGGGTTGCCGCAAAAGGGGCAGGGCCTAAACTGGAAGGGGCGGGGCCAGGATGGTTCTGGGCTTCCTCACCCACAGACCATAATTGGTCTGAGGGTGGGGGAGACCCTTTGCCCCCCCTTCCCACTAAGCACCCACGCCCCTGGCAGGGAAGGAGGAGGCTTTGGACGTTCTCCCACTCCCAGGACAATCAGAGCTTGGGGGCAGAGGAGCACACAAAGTTTCCTCCGCTCTGCTAGGAGCACGCGGCACTTTTCTAAGTGCCGCACTCGCCTTGTAGGGCGGGGACAGCGTGGAGGAAGCTTCGTGCAGCTTCCCTGCCTCTAGGCCCTGATTGGCCTGGGGGCGGGAGAAATGCGCAAAGTTTCCTCCGCCCTGCCCCTGCCCTGTGAGGCGTGCAGGGCACTTCAAAGAAACTTTGTGTGCTCTCCCGCCCCCAAACTCTGATTGGCTTGGGGGGCGGGGAAGCGTGCAAAGCAGGGTGGGGGCAGGGCAGAGGAAACTTTGTGCGCTCCTCCCATCCCCAGGCCAATTTGGGCTCGGGAGCAGGGGAGCACGTGAAGTCTCCTTCCGCACTGCTAGGAGTGCATGGCACTTCAAAGTGCTACATGCTCCTTATTGGCCTAGGGGCGGGGGAGCAGCAGGGCCTCCGTGGGTCGGATCAACCCACTTGGTGGACCGGATCTGGCCCGCAGAAGCCCTTTTGCTCACCCCTGATCTAAATCTCTTGGAACCTGGCAGATTAGGCCCATCCCTAACTTTGGTACCTTGAATCCCAGGCCTGCAATGAGCAGCATGCGGGCTACCTGGCCTGTGCATCAAGACTCACTGATTGCAAGAGGGTGGGGTGCTGCCGAGGGCTGTCCTGCAGGGAGCTCATTACGGGATTGGGGCCCTAATGTTTAAGTTCTGAATTTGTCAATAGAAACATCAGGAACAAAACTGATTTTCAGTGCAGCGCTCGCAGGTTTTGTTCTACAGGTCCCATTCATGTCAGTGGGACTCAGGTAGCTAAATGCTCATATGCAGCTTCACTGCAGCCCGTCATCCCTCTGCCAAATGTGACCTCTTCTCCTGCAGGTGCTGAACCTGTTCTTGGCTTTGCTGCTGAGCTCTTTCAGTGCCGACAACCTGGCAGCGACAGACGATGACGGGGAGATGAACAACCTGCAGATAGCCGTCATCCGCATGAAGAAGGGGATTGCTTGGGTCAAGGTGAAAGGACGTGAGTTCATGCAGGCGCATTTCAAGCAGAGGGAGGCGGATGAGATCAAGCCCCTGGACGAGCTGTATGAAAAGAAGGTGAACTACATGGCTAACCACACAGGGGCCGATATTAACAGAGACATTGATTATCAGAAGAATGGCAATGGCACCACCAGTGGAATTGGGAGCAGTGTGGAGAAATACATCATCGATGAAGACCACATGTCCTTCATCAACAACCCCAACCTCACCGTCCGGGTGCCCATTGCTGTGGGCGAATCCGACTTTGAAAACCTCAACACAGAAGACTTCAGCAGCGACACGGATCCCAATGGCAGCAAGGAGGTAGGGTGGGATGGTCCGTGTTCGCTTGAAGCACACGTCCGTTTCACCACTATGGGTGACTCCTGTGGAGAGAATAGCATTGCTAAGGAGGTGATGGCAGGTCTCATGTGGTATGTCTAGACTACATGCCTCCGTCGACAGAGCCATGTAGATGAGTTTACTAGATATAGGAAAACGAAGTGGTGATTTAAATAATCGCCACTTCATTTACATCAAAATGGCCGCTGCACTTGTGAATGAGGTTTACCAGAGCTGTCAACAAAGGCTTCCCTTGTCGACCGTGGCGTGTCCAGACTGCCCTGCTGTGCGCCGAACAGCTGATCGGCACCGTGCAGCGGTCATTCTGATGTAAATGAAGCGGCGATTATTTAAATCGCTGCTTCATTTTCCTGTGTCTAGTAAACTCATCTACATGGCTCTGTCGACAGAGCCATGTAGTCTAGACATACCCATGGTGCAGAATTTTGAAGCTGGGGAATCTGAATTCTGTTCCCTGCTTTTGTTGTTAATGTGTACTGTGATAATGCCTACGGGCTTCAGTCATGGAGCGGGACCCTAATCTGCTAATCCTCACCGAAACACAAAACAGAAGTCAGTTCCTGACCCAGGGAACTCACAACCCAAGTTTAAGACATGTGGCAACAAGTAAATACTGACCGACAGCTCTTCCACACATTGTTCCAATGTGGTCTCGGGCTAGGGCAGGGCAGGGCTACTCAACTTTGGAAGCCCCGGGGGCCACAGTGATATTCCCAGTACATGCCAAGGGCTGCAACTTAAGTGTGGTTGCATATACGTGCAAATATATATGCAGTTAGTTTCTTTCACACTGACAGGCATGACTGCAAAGATTAAGGCAAGACTACACAACACACAGGCTCCATTTAAGTCAGTTCTGTTGATATTAATTAAAATGCAATACTTACCCAATTTCTACCCATATGACAGCACTTTTAATGAGCAATGACAGTCCAGGAATGTAACTACTAAAACACATATCAACAGAAGACCATTATATTGCCTACTTTTTTGTTTTGGCTCCCACCCATGTGTTGACCCCACATAAACCCAAACCGCACAGCAGGCCGTAAACAAATGGGCCGTGGACTTTGAGTAACCCTGGGCTAGGGGCATAATTCTTTATAATACAGGAATCTATAAAAGATCAATTAAGTTGGGCAGAGAAGGAGACAGTTCCTGCTTAAAGGAGTTTACAATCTAATCTCTCTATTGCACTCTCTGTCGCTTTAAAATAGGGATAGCACTTAGATTCAAATGCCCAGCCATTATCAACAGGTTCTTATTATCCCATCAGTGATGTGTTTCTCTTGGCCTTGTGGCTAAGATCAAGTGCAGTGTCACTTTCACGTTGGGAACAACAGCTGCCATGAATCAGTAGGAAAGGTTTGGGCTACAGGGGAAAGTTAGCTTTCTGGCTGAGGTATAGCACACAGTGTTAAGGTATCTGAGTTATACTCTGAACTGTGTCATGGATTGCCTTGTGTGATTTTTAGGCAAGGCACAGTGCCTCTCGACTTCAGTTTCCCTGTCATTAAACTAGGAGACTACCATCAGTTCACAGGGTTTGGTGGTTAAGGATTCAATAGTTATCTTCAGTAAAGTGGTTTGTGGCCCTAGGATGGGTGTTATCACACAGTTGTAGTTATCATTGCTATAACTGTTGTGTGTTAAGGCACTATAGGTGCACTAAGTCACTGTAATATGACTGTAATAATACCCATTTGAAGGGGGAAAGAAGGGTCTGAAATGTGATTGCCACCCCCACAAAAAACTGCAGAAGTTCAGGTTCAGTTCCCTAGCTGCTCTCCAATCCTTAAGATTTTTTACTTAAAAAAACAATGACTAAATATCCTAATCAGAATGCCTGGTTCACCGTTAGTATCGCAGACCATCCTGCCAACAGCCAGGAAATTCAGTTTCCTCCGCTAAGTAGCTATATCCCATAGAGAGTGGTCGTGACATTTCATCTTTAGTTTTACCTGGCTGACGTGGGGGTTGGGGTTCTTTTTGTGTTCAAGAAACTGGATGATACCAGCTCCTCTGAGGGCAGCACCATTGACATCAAGCCAGAAGTGGAGGAAGTCCCTGTGGAGGCACCAGAAGAATATCTGGACCCAGATGCATGCTTCACAGAAGGTGAGTTCATCCCAGATAGAGAGATGGGCCTCTGAGTTGACTTAGGGACCCGTAGCTGGTGTAAGCTTAGCCTAGGGCAGGGGTGGGCAATCACACGGTGGTGGTTTGCCAGGGTTAGCCGTCCATGCTATATTTGTCTGCCACAGGCACTGGCAATTTACTGCTCCTGTTGGGAACGGTGATCCGCAGCTGGCCAATGGGAGCGGTGGGAAGCAGCGTGGACTGAGACACCGCTTCCCGCAGCTCCCATTGGCTGGGAGCGGTGATCCATGGCCAATGGGAGCTGCGATCATCGGTACCTGCACCCATCCAGGTAAATATAGCAATGGGGGCGGGGAGGGGGGAGAAACAGGGCACCAGGAACTAACCCTGGCAGACTGGATCCAGCCCCCGGGCTAGTATTTGCCCACCCCTGGCCTTGGGGTTTAAGTATGGCCAGATCAGATCTAGGGATTTTTAAAGACCCTCAGTTCTGCAGACATGAATAAATTATAGTCCCACTAAGGATTTGCAGGATGTAGGCCTTTGGGGATCAGCTGTTGTTGCAATGGTCTCGGCTGTTAACAGCTAAGGCAGGTTTCTCCTTCAGTGAAAGTGAGTGGCACCAGGGGTTTTGAAGCAGGAGAACTTGGGTTTTATTTCTGCTGTTGCTGCTAGGAAGATACTGGTGGCTACAGTGTGCATGACAAAGCCACTGTAAAGTCCTACGTGGCCACTGATGTATTAGATAATCCCCAGGGCAAAGGTGTTTTACATGGCGTGAGGTGATCCATCAGTGAGTTCTCGCTCGGCTGCGTTCTGCTCACTGAGCATCATTTCAGTTTGCTGAGCATCATTATTTTAGACTGACTGCTCAGAACCTGATGGAGAGCTGGGCGTGGAGATACCACCGTGGCGGGGATCAGCATGAGGACCTGGAAGATAGGTGGACTGATTGGACGGGTACATTTTTCTTTGAATTGAAATGCCACCCCTTTAAGACTAGAGGAGCAAGGTCTTATTTATGCAGCCACCCGTCTGTTCTCACAGTGCCCCATCTCCCACCCCAATACAATTCTTCTGACAACCTCTCCTTTCCACGCTACCCCCCATGCAGGTTGTGTGCAGCGCTTTAAGTGCTGTCAGGTCAGTATTGAAGATGGGCTGGGCAAATCCTGGTGGATCTTGAGGAAGACCTGTTTCCTGATTGTGGAGCACAACTGGTTTGAGACTTTCATCATCTTCATGATCCTTCTGAGCAGTGGAGCCCTGGTAAGTTGGTTCTGGAAGTCTGCAAAGCCAAATGACATTGTACTGGGGCTCATCTCCTACTGTACTGAGAGATATTTCTGGGTATTTGGTGGGGAAAAGCCATTTCTTGTTGGGTAATGAAGGATGGGTATTGATTTGTATTGCAATGGGCCCCCTTTGTGCTAGGTGCTCTACCAACACCTAGTAAGAGATGGTTCTTGCCCTGACGGTTTTCCAATCTAAGTAAAATTAAGACACAAAACTAGGAGCCCTGCAATCTCAGTTCCAGTTTTGAGTTCTAATTTTTCCCAGATCTTTGAGAATAAGCTTCTGGAGTGTTCAGTGAATTCCCCTATATGGGGAAGGAAGAAATGCAGTACAGTGATGCTGCAAATTCTAGTTCAACGGAAGTCTGAGGCTTCTCTAGCGTCTCATTAGTACCTTTGGCTAGAAGATCCAAAAGATCTCTGCACCCACAACTGTAGTCTGATTTTTTTTTCTTTTCTTTTTCTTTTAAAGAGCTCAGCTCCCATTTAGGCATCCAAATACATGGAAAAATGTTCACATGAGCTCAGCTCACCACAGGTTGAACCTCTCTAGTTCGGCACCTTTGGGACCTGACCAGTGCCAAACCAGAAAATTTGCTGGATCACAGGAGGTCAATATTATCCAGCAGCACTACCAACACTTCCACTGCTTGCTGGGCTCTTAGAAGACATTTGGAGGTAAATTCGAGCTAACTAACAGCAGAGGACACTGAGAACCAGGACTGGTGGCTGTAAACAAATTTTATGAGGCTGCAGGAAACTTGGCCGCACCCATGATAAGTGGACATCCAGCTAACTAAACTCATGCCAGAGTATGGATGCTGCCGGACCAGAGAGTGCTGAACTAGAAAGGTTCAACCAGTGGATGCATGTTGAGAGCTAAACTGTTTTGAAAATCTGTCTGTAAGCATTGCTGTAGAAGACAATGGGTACTGAGCACTTTTGAAAAACTGTTGCTCACTTTGGGTACGTCTAGACTACAGGCTTCTGTCAACAAAGAGCGTCGAGACTACATCCAGTTCTGTCGACAAAGCAAGCCGCTTTGTCGACATGAGAGTGTAGACACAAAGGACAGTGTAGATGCAATAACGCCTTCTGTCGACAGAACTCTGTCGACAAAAGGCGTTATTCCTCGTAGAATGAGGTTTACCACCATCGACAAAACTGCCGAGTTCTGTCGACGTTATGTCGACAGAACTCGGCGGTAGTGTAGACGCAGGTATAAGGCCACTTTTGTCGACAAAACCTTGTAGCCTAGACACACCCTTTGGCACTTAATAGGAAATGAGACCCTTTGAAAATCTGGCTCCATGGGCTTGTCTAAACTGGACTTCTTTGCAACAGTGCAACATGCTGCGTTAGTGTACAAATGACTTGCCCTGGTGCAGCTTACCCTAGTTTTAAAAAGCTGCTAGTTTGCTGCATATTCAATGGCAAAGTCTTATGTAATGACAAAGGGCACCTATTTAATTCTCAGGCCTTTGAGGATATTTACATAGAACAGAGAAAGACCATCCGGACCGTTCTGGAGTACGCAGACAAGGTCTTCACCTACATTTTCATACTGGAGATGTTGCTGAAATGGTGCGCCTATGGATTTGTCAAGTTCTTCACCAACGCCTGGTGCTGGCTGGATTTCCTCATTGTGGCTGTATGTATTTTCTGCTTCTGATCTCTGGCTGGGGAAATAAGTTTGCCTGGGAAGTAGGGTGTGGGGGGGGGGGTCATGCTGTGCTCATGAAAAGGGTCGACAGGGTGACCAACCTGAGGTGGAGCCAGAATTTACCAATGTACCTTGCCAAAGAGCCACAGTAATGGGTCAGCAGGCCCTATTAGCTCCGCCTCCCGCACCTTCTGCCCACTAACAGCCTCACCAATCAGCACCTTCCTCTCTCTCATGTGTTCGTAGCTCTCTAAAACTGGAGAAGGGACAGAAGCATGCAAGCAAAGCTGCAGCAAATTGTTATATGCAGCTGAGGAATTTCTGCACCGCAGGTCTTAAACAGATGTGTACCAACGAGGGGTTTCCATCTCCTGGCTTTTGCTGTGTTAGCATTAATCTATCATGGGGGAAGTTATAGAAAGTGTTCAGGGGAGTGTAAAGAATTTGTGCTATGAATGAATATACCTTTCCCTGGCTCCAAGCCAGCTGAAGCAACATCTTCTCTCTCCATCTAGTTTATATGAAATGCCAACGGGAGAGAGTCCAGCAGGTGGAACCTTTCAGTGTTGCCACCCGGCGACAACCATAAGCACTGTGGACATTGGGTACTCAGGCCAAAGGGTCTGTTCCAATCTTTTTAGAACCCCAGGTGTCTCCAATTTGAGTGAAGAAAAAGCTGATTAGGCAAGATCAAGTTTGTCTTTATTCCTCTTTGCTGAAGAGAATCCAACACCCAGAAGAAAATGGCTGATCCTCACATCTGGAGATATGGATCACAATAGCAACTTGGAATAAGACAGACGTAAGACGATTGAAGGGGTTAGACCTTCAACGGGGGCCAACTGGCATAGAAAGAGCTGGCTGGAGGAATACACTGAAAGGGTGAAATGAGGAGAAGAGGGGAAATATTAGCTAGATCGTTGCTGAATAGAAAGAACAAAAATATTTAAAACATTCTGGGTGACATTTCCAAAAGCACCCATGAGTCTCAGGTTCCGAAGTGCCAGAGTCATTTCTGAATATGAGAGTTTTAGGCTCCCGTGTCCCTCAGGTGCTTCTGAATAGTGCACATGTGCATTCAAAACATCCACCTGTGGGGCAGAGTCCTAGCAAATGGCCAAGCAGACCTGCTGCAGTCAGCCACATGAAAGATAGACTATTACGCTTGAGAAAAAGCCTTCCTGAGTCTCTCGTTGGAAAATTCTGAATTCAATATATTTCTGCGGTACAATGGCTATGGGAACTTTAGAAATATCTGAGCAGAGGGCAGAATTGTCCCTGGTGATTTGGGGCACTGCTAATATAGAGCCAGAGTGAGATCAAATTGCCTGATATTTACTGTACAAAAATTAATATTCTAATTTGCTATTTGCTCTCTGCTCACTTGGATGCCCCTCTTCTAAACGCAGATCCTAAAAGTAACTCTTCTGATTTGTAAAGTCTACTGAAGCTGTAACTCTGTCTTGTATTACTGTGTAGTGAGGCATAAAACTAAAAAGAAAATGCCAAGACCAGAGCCTCAACTCCTCCCAAACTGGGCTGAGGAAGACGGTTGGGCAAGATGAAATTGATTAGATATCCTTTAATAAGGAAAGGCCTGCAGTTGAGTTAGCTCGTAGAAAAATTGTAAAGGTTACTGTCCGGCCTCATGCTTCATGGCATGAGCTAATTCCAGCTGGGGTCAAGAAGGAAGTACGGTATTGCACAATTGGCAGATGCAGTGTAGGTTTGTTCACATTTTTTCACAGCATCTGATCATCGCTAGAGTCAAGATATTAAATTTCTACCATACATAGAGAACAAGAGCAGCAAGTGATACATATCAGGGCACTTCTGAATGCAAAGAGTTTTACTGAAGATTTTGGGCATCACCTGGTATAGTAGTTGGAGAAATGACACCTTTGTGTGTAAAAATCTGACGAGTGAATTTGAATCTATCAGTGTTAAAACAAGGTACTGGGGCTTAACATGGTCAACAGAATTGTCATTAAACATCCCATCCTGACTCTATAAGACTTTTAAAGTATCTCAAATGGCAGAACTTGGGTTTGAGCTGAAACTCATTATGGGAACAATAACTAAGGGGGAATAAGTGTTTAACAATACTCTTGAATGTTATTTTTCAGGTTTGTTAGCATTGATAAATAACCCTCCTCCTCTGATTCCTAAAGCATGCTGCGTGTACATGTGAAGAAAGAGTCTTTTTCTGGGTGGTAATAATAATTAAGGCTTTTGCTTTTCACTCCAGCGGGATTACTTTTGGCATGTCCCAATGCCCTCTAAACATTCTGTTGATGTTTCCAGTGACTTGAGAATATAATACTGAAACACGCCAGTGAAGGTTGAAATGTCGTTTTGTAAGTTTCACTATTTTTTGTCTTGTTCACAGCAGGAACCAAGGCACTGATTTAAGTGTAAGGGGCTTGAGGAAGTCTTGGTTGTTTTGTACTCGAAATGCTTGAATTACCTCTGCATTGTGAGTGCATTAGCAATGATTCTGCGTCCAGCCCCCCCCCCCCCCCCCCCCCAACCCATAATCTAAACTTTGGGTCTGAAACTCCTCACTTGTTTTGGGGGAGGAAACGGGGCTTGTAGATTTTTTTCTGCTCTGCTCCAGCCTCGTTCCTTCTTCCTTCTTGCTACAGCCTGTGATGATTTACCTACAGAGCAAGGTCTCGCTCAGCACAAATGAGTCAGTTTTCGTGAAGGCTTATAGCTGATTCCTGCTTATTCACAGACCAGGTTGCCTGGAGCTCTAGCCGAGGCCTGACACTGCTGTGCTGCACTGGGGGAGAAGGGTTAGAAGGACTTGTTCTTGAAATAAGAACTTAAAGCTATCTCCCTTCTGCTTGTCTGGTATAAACTAAAGCTCCTGTGTGAGGCATTTCTTGGAGGTAGGTGAAGAATCCCCATGTTTTCCCTCTTGCAAGGAAGTTCTTCCTAATATAGGTTGGAAGCAGAGGCTAAGGCAGCAGCCTCAGGCTTGTGTCTGAAATACCTGCACTTTCTGGAACCAGGCATTCAACAACATCCGTCCAGTCCAGAGTAGGGATGTTAAATATCGGTTAATTGAATAGTCGATTAACCTCATGAGTTCTTATTGGTTACTCCACTATGCTGCAGTACCCAGGAGTGGGGCCAGGAGCCAATGTGCTCCGGGCCCACTCCTGAGGAGCCCCCTGCCACTCTGCATTGCTGCCTCTGTATCAGCGTCAGGTGCCAGGCGGAGCTGGTTCACGAGGGGAGCCAGTTTAAAACCAGCTCCCCTCGCGGACTGGCTGCCTGCTGCCCCACACTGCTGCCTCTGATACAGAGGCTGCAGTGCAGGGTGGCAGTAGCCCCTGTCCAGGGGAAGTTTGAGCTCCCAGATCCGGCAAGAGTCAGGACTAAGCTGCCTGCCTGCCCAGTTCCTAATACACTTTAAATGCAGAGCTGCAGCAGAGGTAGCTCTTGGACCCATTGCAAGCCAGGACTAAGTCAGGCTGCTGGGCAGCCTGCTAAACATTTTATTGGCTGGGTGGAGGTGGGAAATGCGTGTAGTCTATAGCATTAACCTATACACTTTTGCTTATCAGTTAATCGACTCCACTATTACATCCCTAGAGTAGATTGATTGTGGTCCATGAAGGCCACTGTGAGGCTAGTAAAGCTTCCATGGCACATCTTATCAGAGTAACAAAGGGCACACGGACAAACGCTTAAATATGTCCCCTTCTGCCCACTGCTGTGAGCCATCTGGGTACAGTGAACTCTGAAGACAGAAGTGGGAGCACTGTGCATAAGCAGTAAAATGAGATCGAATCTTCATCCCACAAATGCCAGCAATCTCACTTCCTCCCTACCCTCTTACACGCCGCAGGCTGCTCCTCCCAAGGCTCGGTTCAACCACGTCCACACAACATGCTCTCATTTGAGGGCGCATTTGAAGCATTAAACTGCCCCTGCTTTTTTTGAGAGAGGAAAAATCCTGATGCTTCTCTCAGGCAAAAACAAAAAAAGTGGTCAGTGACTGAGATTGCTAAATCCTGGGCTTAGTGATTAGTTTCTTGTTTTAGTCTGAGATTCCTTCACTTCTAAATCCCTTAGCCATTGGTGTCCATCTCCCCGTACCCGACCCCTCAAGCTCAAATAGGCATGATTACAGTGAGAGAAAGGGAAAATATGTTTCTCCTGCTGGCCAGAGTTACCATTTGGGAAAGCTGTGATAGACAGTGAGGCTGTGTTTAGACTGGCAAGTTTTTCTGCAAAATCATGTGATTTAGCGGAAAAACTTGCCAGCTGTCTACACTGGCCACTTGAATTTCTGAAAAAGCACTGACGATCTCATGTAAAATCATCAGTGCTTTTCCGAAAATACTATGCTGCTCCTGTTCGGGCAAAAGTCTTTTTCTGAAAGACTTTTGCGCAAAAGGGCCAGTGTAGACAGCACAGTACTGTTTTCCGCAAAAAAACCCCGATCGCAAAAATGGCGATCGGGGTTTTTTTTTGCGGAAAACCACGTCTAGATTGGCCACGGACACTTTTCCGCAAGAAGTGCTTTTGCGGAAAAGCATCCTGCTAATCTAGATGCGATTTTTCCGAAAATGCTTTTAACGGAAAACTTTTCCGTTAAAAGCATTTTCGGAAAATCATGCCAGTGTAAACGTAGCCTGACTATGTAACACATAGGTCAGTGTATTGTGTGTCCCTTTCTATCCACGATCCACAATGTAAGTCTTTTACCACCCCCAGTCTGACCGTTCACTCGTGCTTGCAGCTCTGATGGGCCCTGCTTCAAGCCACAGCATTTCAAGCAAGAAGACAGCTGTCACAAATACGACCCATCTAAGGATATAGCTACGTAGCAAATCCCGACGCTTCTCCCCCACGGCAGCATGTCTCCTAGACCAGGTTAACTGACACAGGCTGGAGGGGCTTGTGCTGCAGAGCTCGGGCTGGAGCTTGGATTCTGAGACCCTCCCCTCTCACAGGGTTTCAAAGTCCAGCTGAGCCTGAACATTTATCCTGCTATTTTTACACCTGAATTGAGAGCCTCTCCCACCTCTCTGAGTCACTGCTGTGGTTTTTTTTCCCCCATATAGACATACTCAGACTAGAATCAACAGCCCAGACCAAAACATCCCTGAATACTGGCGCATTCAAAATCTGGGCCTCAATTTGGTTCCTTTCTAGAGAGACCTAGCATCATTCTTGAAGTTAATTTCCCTCTAGGTGCCTCAGTTTCCCCATGTTTTAAAGGACCATAAAATGTTGCTGTTAAGAACAGAGCTAAATTAGCTAATAATTGAAATGGAAAATCACTGTGTAGAGGCTCAGTTATTTCATGATACATTGTGATCAGTTGCAACTGACATTTTAAGTGGTTTAGATCCTTGCCCTTATGTGCCTCTGTAGTGTGACAACGGTTGATTTTTATATCACAAGTGCTTGCATGGGAGGCAGATGAATGTGTTGACACTGAAGGAGAGTTGTTATTTATACAGGACCCAATCCACATGTTGTCAACAGCAGTCTTTCCAGTGACTTCGGTGGAAATTGGATCATACATGTAGAGACATTAAGGCTGCGTCTAGATTGGCATGATTTTCCGGAACAGAGTGTCTAGATTGGCACGGACACTTTTCCGCAAAAGCACTTTTTGCGAAAAAGCATCCGTGCCAATCTAGACGCGCTTTTCCGCAAAAAAGCCTCGATCGCCATTTTCGCGATCGGAGCTTTTTTGCGGAAAACAAATCTGAGCTGTCTTCACTGGCCTTTTGCACAAAAGCTTTGCACAAAAGAGACTTTTGCCTGAACGGGAGCAGCATAGTATTTCCGCAAGAAGCACTGATTTCTTACGGTAGGAAGTCAGTGCTTTTGCGGAAATTCACGCGGCCTTTGTAGACAGCTGGCAAGTTTTTCCGGAAAAGCGGCTGATTTTCCAGAAAAACTGGCCAGTCTAGACACAGCCTAAGTGTACATGGTGCTTTCTCGGGTTGAAGGTCCTTTCAAATTCACATCAGAACATGTAGCTCATCGTAATGGATCTTAAATTATATTCTAAACCATAATCTTTAACAAAAAAGGAAGGCTTCAGGATTAAGGCAGAGTACTGTGGATTTTGGACATCTACATTCTATCCACAGCTCTATCATAGACCCACTGCGTGACTCTGAGCAAGTCATGTTGCCCTTCTCTGCCTCAGTTTCCCCTGTTTGTAAAAGGGGTAATTCTAGTAACCCTCCTTCAAAGCAGGTTGTGCTCAGTGATAATTAAACTCTGGATCCTTTGTGAGTCGTTGTATGTATGTGTTAGAGAAGTGCTATGTGTCAGCAGAACCAAAAGCATCTGAGATTTAAAAATGATACAGATTTGAAATCGAGTGCTTTAAAGCCCAGGATGTTCAGAATGTTATGGTACCAACCCATCCCTAAAAATAGACATATGCTTTTGACATAAAATAATAAATCCATACTGTGTCCATCTACAGCCACTGTCCTAGAAAGAGCACCACCATCAGGAATGAGTGAGGGGACTGCTATTTGAATAAACTGAGCAAGGCAGTTTGTGCGGTGTGTGTATTTATCTGTATTCTTTTTCATAGGTACCTTTAAAATTTGTCTGGCTTATTTTAATGGGAGCTGCTGGGACCCTGCAGACAATAAAAGGGCGAGGGTAAGGTTCTTGTAATCCGTTTGGGCTCCTCCTTCCAACAGACCCTGTTTCCGTCTGTGTGTCTCTGCCTCTCTCTCACTTATTTTTTCCCTTTTGTTTTTTTCTTATGCCTCTCTCAACTGCATTATTTCCTTCCAGGTTGTTTCAGTCAAGTGAAGTAGGCAGCTGGTGTCATGTCTTCGGTATTTATCTATGGGGGGCCCAGACCTGCAGTCTGGGCTGGGATTGCCAGTGCTAGGGGATTCATTCTAACAGTTTGGAACATTTTTCTTTTTTTTTTTCCTTTTTCTTTTTGTTTTCTGTGTAGGTCTCTTTAGTCAGCCTTATAGCTAATGCCCTGGGCTACTCGGAACTAGGTGCCATAAAGTCCCTTAGGACACTAAGAGCTTTGAGGCCTTTAAGAGCGTTGTCCCGATTTGAGGGGATGAGGGTAAGATGCCATTAGCAGCTGATCCTTCTGCATGCCTGTGGAGCGGGTTTTTTTAAGCATGCTAGAACTGATCAAACTGGTGGGAAGATAATTCCAAACAGAATCATGATGCAGCTGCTAACTTGATCACACATCTTTGTGTACGTCCCCTCACCCTGCCCTCTGCTGCACGCTCCCTTTCTAAAGAAGGGAGTTGCATTTAGCTGCCTCATTACATTAATTATTGGCCCACACCACATGCCATTCGTAGAACATGTTCAACACTTGGCTGTTCTCATTTGGCCTGGCTTTTACCTCTAGCATTCGAGGCGGCTTCTCAGCTGTAACTTTTTTTTATCTAGGGAGAATCACCAGGTGCAAAGAAGCAGAATTTGAACCACCTCAAAAGTCTTCCTCCCTCTCTGTCCCCCGAGGTGTTGGCCACAGTGGGAGCTGGTGGGATTTAATCCAGGGAGAATTTAAAGTTTGTTTTTTTTGTTGTTTAAAAAAAATTGTATGCAAGTTGGTAAAAGGCTGGCTCTCCTTCTTGGATAACTCAGGCCTTTGATCCCCGCAGGAAGGAAATGGGAGGAGAGCACAGCTGTTTCAAAAAAGCTTTTGGTTTAATTCCTCTTGTTGCACCTTGTTGTTCTCAGTCCAGTCCAGTGATGACTGGACGCCTTGTCTGATAGTGAAGCTATCCTTTTCACTCCCTCCCTTTTACCATGCTTTTCCGGTTCCCAGTCCTGTCACTGTGATATTAGCAACCAAGCACAAGCAAAGCATTGAACTTAAGCTTTCCTGAAATTGCTAGATGGCACCAATGTCATGGGGATTCCATTTGAAATGATGACAGTGTCTTGTTACTCTACCACTGATTTTATATTTTGCTGTTTCCCCCTCCTTTTGTATTAGAATAATCATGTACAAAAAAGGAGGGGTGGGGGAAATCTTTCTGTAGGTAAAGGGTATGCTGGACCAATGGGTTTTCACTTGCTGGTGTGAACAATAATAATTTAGGTCTGTTGCACTACAGATCAAGAAAACGCACACTTACATTGAAAGATACCATAGAAGAAATGGAATACAACAGTGGGGGAGCTCACACTAATCTCTAATTTTGCTCCAGGGCATCTCTGGAGTAACTCCATTAGAGTCAGTGGAATTACTCTGGATTTGCATAGGTGTAATTTAGAGCAAAACAATAGCCTACAGCCTAGAATGACCTGTTGTTCTTAAATAGATCTCTAGGGCACAACATAAACGACAACATCTATAAAGAAAATCCAGTGGAAGCAGTAGTCTGTCCTGAGGATAGTGATGGTACAGTCGCTGTGGGCTACATACACTTAGCCTCAAGTCAGCTACAAAATGTGACCATATCAGAGTTGTGTAGAAAATGAGACCTTAACTAAGCAGAAATGATCGTGATGAGGCCATTCAGATAAAAATCGTTTTCTGCAAATTACATCAATAGCACAGTCACAGTACAGCCCCCCTCCGCTCATCTACCTTCAGAACCACTCTGAGAGTTTCAGGTTCCTTAGAATGGGATGAAATCTATGATTTAAAGTCTTTTAAATAGCAAAAGTGGAATTCTGAAGAGTCCCTCTTCCCAGTGCTAAGAAAACTCAGTGGTTAAATTCACCCCCGTCTGCTTATATTCCACTTACTCTCAAATGTCAGGGCTTGGTGTGCATAAGCCATGTGCCAGCATTCTGTGTAGGATCTCATTTTATCCTAAGAGCATGAAGGGGGCAGCAATGTCTTGTTTCTGGAACTTGATATTGAGAGCTGTGATTATGCCTCTTATTTGTGAGTGACCTTGGGCAAGTCACTTAGCCCCTTAGTACTGGGCATAGAGAGGTTAAGAATACTTCACCAGAGAGCTGAGAAGTTTAATTACTGTTGTAAAGTCCTTTGAGTTCCTTAGATGTAAGGCGCAATACAAGTGCACAGGGTTATAAATATGAAGCATTATTACTGGGAATAACCTTCACCTGCTAAAACAGATTTCAGGTATTGACCATGGGTGTTTTTATCTTAATCTTTAGATGCTCGTGGGACATTTGCCTGAACTGACACTGTTGGAAAAAGGACTTTCCCCACTAAAATCCTGGCCCATTGACATTAATGACAAAACTCCCATTGACTTCAGTTGGACCAAAATTTCACCCTAGCTTTGTCTACAATTGATACTGTTAACATAATTTGGGTCAGAATAGAGTAAAAAGTATTAATGAAATATCAATATCCCCAAAGCTACAGATTTAGTATTTCTAGCAGGATAGCCTGTAACTTAAAGACCTGGAAGAGATTCTTGTCAAAAAGCCTGGTTACATGATTAAAACTTACAGTCCAGGTGGAGCGAAGATGACTTGTATGAACTATCATAGAATCATAGACTCATAGAACTGGACAGGACCTCAAGAGGTCATCGAGTCCAGTCCCCTGCCCTCACTATCTGCTAACCAAACAGGGTTGATTCCTCTCTGGTATTCTATTAATCTGCTTTGGTGGGTTCCCCTCTCTTCCCCCACCCCAGGTATAGCTTTTAGTTTAATGCTAAACAGTGGGTTTACAGATTACATAGCACAATAACAAAGGGGGCCATTTGTTCCAGCAGCAAAATGCCAGACTCATCAGACTTTGTGCATATGGAGTCTGGCCAAATTAGGGGTCTAGAGCACCCCCTCCACAGCTGCTTCTATAGCCAACGGTACCCCCCCACTTTTGTGTACACATCTTCCACAATGGACAAATGTGGAGTTTATGTGGCATCATAGAATCCTAGAGTTGGAAGAGACCCCGGGCAGCCATCGAGTCCAACTCCCCAGCTAAAAGCAGGTATGAAGGGTTCTTCTGCACCAGAATGAATTTCATCCACATAGAACCAGTTTGCCCCCCTACTGCAACATCAGCAAAGTGTTAATACTTATTTTGTCATTAGGGCCCATATGTGTTGATAAAGTTTAATGCTAAAAAGTGGTGTGTGTATATACTGATATAACACGGTCACTCAGACTAGTATAATCAGAGACGAAAAAATGGTCATGAAGTCCCTACCTAATAAATGACATTTTAAAAAATAAATGTAAATCATGCTGTTGAGTCTCAGCCCCTTCCGTTCCCCCCACTGGGAGATTTTGAATTGTACCTGGTGTGGAATCAAGAGATTCACGTGCACTCAAAGCTGGGAAACAGTTTCACTTCAGCAAAATTGATGCAAGGGGATTAACTGTAACTGTGCTTCTTTGTAACCTTCTCCATTCTGTTTTGTTCTGACTTTGAGACAAGTGTTGATCCCCCCCTTATAGGACCAAAACAATCCCTTCAACCCCAAGGACAGTAATTTGAAATGTCTTTGCAAGTAGTTCTTTGCTTTTCTCTACTCCATAGTAATCTGCATTTTACAGAGCTTGCTCTGCTCTTAAATTATTCAGGAAATATGACAGTAATGCTATGAAACATGCATGCACTCTTGTCAATTGCCAATGCACAGTCTGCACACAAAAGCCATGTTCCCTCTCTCAGATTTTTTGAAAGTTGGTTATGGTTATAACTTGCACTGTCTTGAACTTGATTAGGAGTTGATTCCATTTATTCAGGTAAATGATTACAGGAAGAAAGAACATTTGTCCAGTCAGCATACCTACTCTACAACTCGTTGGGGATAGAACAGCTTGATAATATCTTAATAATTTTAAAATTCAGTTGTGTGATCACTATGGTCAGTGCACGTAGGAATGAAGTGAAATAAAGGGAGGGAAGGGAACTGGAAGGAAAGGTGCTGTGTATTTAGCATATATTTAGAGGGCCTGATGCTGATCTCATAACACTGTAAGTCTGTGGATTTTTACTGGCATAAAAATGTTTAGACTCAAACTAAAACCCTATTAATCATTGTATGGAAAACTTCATTCAGTAGAAGTACATGTGTATTTAACACTTTTACTGCCACACTGCCAGCTTGATAGAGCAACTAACAGCCAAATTGGAATCTTGATCAAGTATTATGTTAAATTTAAATTATCTCTAGATTTAGATTTAGTTATTCAGGGAGGGTATGTCTACACTACCCCGCTAGTTCGAACTAGCGGGGTAATGTAGGCATACCGCACTTGCAAATGAAGCCCGGGATTTGAATTTCCAGGGCTTCATTTGCATAAGCGGGGAGCCGCCATTTTTAAATCCCCGCTGGTTTGAACCCCGTGCAGCGCGGCTACACGGGGCTCGAACTAGGTAGTTCGAACTAGGCTTCCTATTCCGAACTACCGGTACACCTCGTTCCACGGTATGCCTACATTACCCTCCTAGTTCGAACTAGGAGGGTAGTGTGGACATACCCGGATAGTAATGGGGCCAAGCCACAAAGTTTGGGGTTGGGTCTTAATTTCTGGGATACATATCCAAGATTCTGGTTTCAGTCCATCTTTTTTCAGGACCAGTATAATTTTAGTGGGCATTTATAGGGAAAACTCATTGGGTTGCAGAGTGGCGTCACTTAAGTCAACGTAAAACACAACTACATCACTACTAATTATTTTGTTACATGAAATGTTTAAACATGAAATTATGCAGGAAGCAGTCAGGTTGAGAGACTGATTTAGACATGTCTCACTAGGGAGTTAAGCACACACTCTAACATTTTACATGAAGTGACTAGTACAAGAAACTGGGATCACTCATTATCTTAATTCCCCTAAGTTCTAAGAAGAGCGTTCCAGGACGGCAAATTACTGCCTTAATATATCTTATTTTGGGGAGAAGGGAGGGGCCAGTGTAGAGAATGGCTATTGAGGGCATTTTCATTAACAGTGATTTCTTTTCGGGAAACAGCTGTGATCTAGCAGCTTACGGAAGAGCTGAGACTTGGGTTCTGTTCTTGATTCCGACACCTGTTGTGCATGGGGAAACAGAGGCCCAAAGAGGCAAAATGACTTACAAGAGGTCATGCCAGCCAGTTGGTGACAGAATCAGGAACAGAAGAAGATCTTCAGCTTTCCAGTTCTGCGCTTAGACCACCGTCACTACATCGATGATAATGAAAATGCCTTAGGCAGCACAGAGTCATGTGGCGATTCCCACACCAGTTGCCTTCCTGACTCTATGTAAAGTACCTTGAGGCATGCCTAAAAAGTGCTACGAGTCCACATTGTTATTAATTACCATATGTTTATTGCTTATACCCTGACTTACAGAATGCCTGAAACCAGTGTGTTTAGCTAGGGCTTGGATTAGTGTTCCTCTTTTGACACCAGACATCAGGGGTGAAACAGTTTAAAATTTTAATTTACTAAAGGAACCCAAAATAGGAGAATTTTGATGAAATATTTAATAGCCCACTGGCCAGCCTATGTTAAAAGCACGAGAGCTTGGATTCTGCTGTGTGTCGGTCAGGAGAGGGCTTAGGGAAACACCACTCCAAATTCGTGAAAGACTCAAATGAGAGATGAGCTATGACCAAATAGCTCACCATTTCCTGTCTTCTTTGCTGCTGCGTGGAGAAGGGAATATGGCTTTTCTTTCTTCTTGAGCCTGCAATCCTGCATGCTCAGCTATTTGCCTGAGACAACATGGTCGGCCTTGCTTAGTCACAAATATGATTTTGATGTTGACACAGACTCATGGCGTAGTCGTAAGAGAGCAATTTTAGGGCTCGATCCTGCTCCCATTGAAGTCAGTGGCTCAAGATTCCCCACTGACCTCAGCGGGAGCAAGAAGCGGGCCCGTAAGTGACCACAGCCTTGTTTTAAAGTGGGGAATGGCCATAAAGGCCACTGGCTGATAAATTCCTCTAAATCCACAAGCAGTGTTCTCCTTGGAACTGGCTTTGAACAGTTAGTCAGGCAAACACCTATTGGTTATCGTGAAGAGAGTTTGAGCCCAGCCTCACTCAGTAACATTGTTTTTTCCCTTTGGCAACCAAAATTTATTTGTAAGTAATTCTGGGACTCATGCATACACAAACACAAACCCGCAGGCAAACCAAAGCCAAAATCAGCAGATCCGAAAAGAACTTGCCCTGTTTTTAAAATAAACAGGATCTCAATAGATGAACGTAAGAACGGCCACACTGGGTCAGACCAATGGTCCATCTAACCCAGTATCCAGTGGGCTTCTAAACAGAATTTTTAGCCACTTGAAATAAGTTCACTGCAAACTCTAGTCTAAACTAAAAGCCACAGACCTGTCAGTGGCCTCGCCTCCTATTCCCCCCGAAAAACAGCTGTATTGATGCTTGCTGCCTACTGTCTTCTGTTTTATACTAAAACCTTCTCCCACCCTTCCAACGCAGGTGGTTGTCAACGCCCTGGTTGGCGCTATCCCTTCCATTATGAATGTGTTGTTGGTCTGCCTTATCTTCTGGCTGATTTTCAGCATTATGGGGGTTAACCTGTTTGCTGGGAAATACCATTACTGCTTTAACGAGACCTCCGAGGAACGCTTTGAAATAGAGATAGTGAACAACAGGACCGATTGTGAAGCGTTGATGCCGCCCAACTCCACTGAGATCCGATGGAAGAATGTGAAAATTAACTTTGACAATGTTGGGGCAGGATACCTGGCTCTTCTCCAAATTGTAAGTTTTGCCTTCCCCACCTCCCAACCCACAGTAGATGTTAGGCCTTCTCACCCTCTCAGTCACTGGGCTCTTTCCTCTTGTGCTCCTAATGCAACACTCCAGTTGATTTCCGTTTGTATGGGGTCCGGCCATTGAGCCTTGCTTTGGCATAACCTGCACATTTGGCCCTGGCTGGGGTGCTCTGGCCCTGGCTGGGGTGCTCTGGCCCTGGCTGGGGTGCTCTGGCCCTGTATTCCCAGAGAGCTCTATCCAGTCTATTTAAAAAAAAAATTGCACCACTTAATGCAATTTTTAGGATCCCACCCAAGCCTGAATTTAATGAGGCAGCAATAAAACGTCTTGAAAAAAGTTTCTGAAGCTCTCCGCTTCATGGGAATGAGACCTATAAAACCAGACCTGCCACAGATAAATGATGAAGAGGAAGCAAGACAGTGACTTCTCCTCATGCGATTGTGTACCACACAGCTAAGCTATGTGACTTATTTCAAATTACTTGCCTCTAAAAGAACGTGTGCTTTTCTTCACTAGGCTACTTTCAAGGGCTGGATGGACATCATGTATGCAGCAGTAGATTCCAGAAAGGTAAAATATGATCCCTGCCCACCCCTCCTCCGAACTCCCACTCTTATTCTTAAGTTGTGTTTAGTATTGTTTAAATCAAAATGGCCGCCGCGCTGTGCTGATCAGCTGATTGTCTGCACAGCGCGGCAGTCTAGACAGGAATCTGCTGACCCCAGCACCCTTCGTCGGCAGATCCTGTAAGCCTCGTTTCACGAGGCATAAAGGACCTGCTGATGAACGGTTCCGGGGTCGGCAGATCCTTGTCTAGACTGCCGCGCTGTGCAGACAATCAGCTGATCGGCACAGCGTGGCGGCCATTTTGATTTAAATGAAGCGGCAATTATTTAAATTGCCACTTCGTTTCCCTTTGCCGCCCTGCCTAATCTACATGGCTCCGTTGATGGAGCCAAGTAGTCTAGATACACCCTATTTGCTGTTGTGATCACTAGGTTGCATTTCCTGCAGTCACAGCATTGGTGTTCATTAATGAATGTTGCACCGCAGTGATTCTCAACCAGAGGTCTGGGGCTCCCTAGGGGGCCTGGAGCAGGTTTCAGGAGGGGTCCATCAAGCAGGGCCAGCATTAGACTTGTGGGGGCCCAGGGCAGAAATCAAAGCACTACACCATGTGCTGAAGTTTGAGACCCCAAGTCTTGCCACCCTGAGCTGAAGCTGATGGGCACCTTAGTGTCATGGGGCCTCCTGTGGCGAGGGGCTCGGGACTGAGCCTGGCTTTTATATGTAGAAAACCAGTTTTTGTGGCTCAGGTAGGCCATGGATTTTTATAGCATGTTTGGGCGAACTCAGACAGAAAAAGGTTGAGAACCTCTGTAATGCAGAACCTAAAGAGCACAATCACGGCAGGAGAATGCCAGCAGAGAAGGAGGGCAAGGGAATGTTTATTTCATTATTGGCCACAGAGTGGGGGAGCACCTTGGGAAGGAAGGGCATAAAGCTGCCCCTCCACAGATCCTTTGGCCACACCTTGGCCCTATTCCATCCCATGGCAGGAATATTAGCTGTAGAGTTGCAATGCACTTCTACCCAGCCCAGGCTTACAGGTATACTCCAGGGCTGCGTCTAGATTGGCATGATTTTCCGGAAATGCTTTTAACGGATAAGTTTTCCGTTAAAAGCATTTTCGGAACAGAGCGTCTAGATTGGCACAGACGCTTTTCCGCAAAAGCACTTTTTGCGGAAAAGCGTCCGTGCCAATCTAGACGTGCTTTTCTGCAAAAAAGCCCTGATCGCCATTTTTGCAATTGGGGATTTTTTGTGGAAAACAAATCTGTCTACACTGGCCCTTTTGCACAAAAGCTTTGCACAAAAGGAACTTTTGCCTGAACGGGAGCAGCATAGTATTTCCGCAAGAAGCACTGATTTATTACAGTAGGAAGTCAGTGCTTTTGCGGAAATTCAAGCAGCCAGTGTAGACAGCTGGCAAGTTTTTCCGGAAAAGCGGCTGATTTTCCAGAAAAACTGGCCAGTCTAGACACAGCCCAGCTGCGTGGCACCCAGGATGTACTTGCACGGTGCCACAGTAAACACCAACATTCATTTTTTCTTAGTTTCAAGTAAAAACCTTTTGTTTCAGTCAGCGAGGGAACTCCCAAATGTGTTGTCCATAGAGCCAGAAAATGAAACTGACTTTAAAAAGAACAAGGAAAAAATGACGACAGTGAGGTCACTGTTCCATGCTGGATGAAAGACAAGAAAGCAAACAGAATGAATGTGGGTGGGAAAGAAGAATAGTTAAAAAGTTTTTGTTTTCACTGTTTCCTTATTGGAAGTGCTTACTATTTTTAAATGCAAGAGATCAGTTCCCACACTGACTTTACAGTCCCTCTCTGATTTGCAAATCACTGTATATTTTGTGGGCCTGATTTTACAGAAGGGCTGAGCTCGTCAAACTCTAGTTGAAGTTGACGGGAACTGTGAATCTA
This sequence comes from Pelodiscus sinensis, assembly GCF_052426305.1. NCBI lineage: Eukaryota > Metazoa > Chordata > Testudines > Trionychidae > Pelodiscus > Pelodiscus sinensis. The sequence continues at coordinate 10,813,639 of NC_143082.1, forward strand.
CCACACTTCCAAAAATTAGGCTTTTTAGCTTTGCTAATGGTTTGAAGGTTGGTAATTAGGTTCATCGAAGAAGTTTGTGTATTAACATTGAAATGTTCTCCACTTGGCCAGCATTCTTTCCTGGGTCTCTAGAAGCTCCGTAAATCAAGAAAGATACTGAGGCTCCCTAGTGAAATGCGTAACTGACTCAGAGCTGTGACTAGCCCTTCCCTCAGAGTCCTGTCTCAGGAGATACTTGCTTCGGTGCATAACCATGGATGGGTTCTCTGATGGCATTTTCTTGGTTGCTCCAAAGCCCTAGGGAGAAATATGGAAAAAAGAGGACTCCAGGACTACAGTTATATAACCTGTGTGGTGAAGGTGCTAGCTTGGTAAAAGATTTACAGATACTTTCTCCTCTAGGTTACCAGCTTAAATCTGGCCCAGATTGGTTGTGATTGTAAACTCATCCTCTCTGATTGCTATTTGATGGCCCCTATGTGAAAAAGATTTTGGGTGGGACTGGGTCTGGTTCCTGCTTCTCACTATTCAAGTTGGCAGCTTGTTGCAACCAGAAGGGCAAAGATTTGACTGTAGGTCCTTGAGCGGTGCTGATAGGAGCTCTGCAGGGAGCACATGCTGCCAGGCAGGGACCTTTTACCAGCACAAAATTAACATGGAAAAAAAGAGAAAGGTAGAAAAGTCCCAGAAGAGCCACATGCCACCTTCCAAGGCTAACACAGGCACTTGAAGTAAGACAGCAGCTCTTTGTACCAATACTTTATACTGTCTTTGCAATGTCTGTTTCTCTCCCCATCCCCTCATTCAGCAAGAAGAGCAACCCAAGTACGAGGACAACATCTATATGTATATCTACTTTGTAATCTTCATCATCTTTGGCTCCTTTTTCACCCTGAACTTGTTTATTGGTGTCATCATTGATAACTTCAATCAACAAAAGAAAAAGATAGGTCCACTTTTTTTATTGGTTAAAGAGGCAGGTTTGGTCTGTTGGCAGGATAAATCATGGATTTTAAGGCCAGGATACTCCTGCATAATTCAACCCTAGAACTTCACTCAGTGTTTCCGGTGTTGTACTTCAATTCTAGAAACAGGGGTGGGGAACCTAAGGCCCAGGAGCCTGATGTGACCCCTGGCTTACCTGGATCTGGCCCCTAAGGCTTAGGTCTCCTCCCCCAGCATTGGGGAGCACACGCTGGTGCCAGGCCCTCTCCCTGCCGTCGCCCCACTGCAGGGTTGGAGCATACAAAATCTACCAACCCGGGCCTCCGTAGGCTCTGGTGTGCGAGGGGAATGTGGGGAGAGTTTTTCTGCTTCTCAGTCAGGGGCCATGTCAGTAAGGGGTTTTTCTTCTTTTTGCTTTTCACTTGTGGGCAGCCCCTGACAGATTTTTCTGTGGGTCAGTGGCTCCCGACCCAAGAAAGGGTCTCCACCTCTGTCTCAGAACTTAGTATTGTAGCCTGTTTGTGACTTTTAATAACCCTTATCGACTTGCTCTCAATCCCTGTTTATAGAAGACGGGACAAAAGACGTTGCAGTAAAAAAGAAGCAGTTTAATTTTTGGCCAGACTTTAGTGAGGTTCAGAAAAGTTGTACTGGCCCCCTAAACACACCTTGCTTCTTATCCATGGTTATTTGTTCTCATCGGGTACGTCTACATTTGCTCCCTAGTTGGGACTAGGGATGCAAATCTAGGCGACCAAAATTGCTAATGAAGCGAGGATTTAAATATCCCAGGCTTCATTAGCAAGATCTCACCCGGCGCGCTAGTCGGAATCACAGCTGATTTGAACCAAAAAACGAGGAGTAACGTTAGTTCGAACCAAGGGCTTTGGTTCGAACTACCGTGTCCCGGAGCGCACTTCCTGGTTCGAATCAGCTGTGATTCAGACTAGCGTGCCGGGCGAGATCTTGCTAATGAAGCGTGGGATATTTAAATCTCCGCTTCATTAGCAATTTCGGTCACCTACATTTGCATCCCTTGTCCGAACTAGGGATGCAAATGTAGATGTACCCACCATGTCTTTATTTCAGCCCTTCTGTTCCAACCAAGTGCAAAGTACTACACTTAGGAGAGAAAAATCAAATGCACAAATACAGAATGGAAAATAACTGGCTAGGCAACAGTGCTGCAGGAAAGGATGTGGTGGGTTATAGTGGATCGATCACAAAAGGTATGTCTACATAGCAAAGTTATTTTGAAATAACAGCAGTCATTTCGAAACAACTTTCCTAGGGTATGTATACACTGCCACTCTAGTTAAAGCTCCTAATTCGAATTACCTAGTCCATGCCGTGTGTAGCTGCGGGCAGGGAGTTCGAACTACGGGGCATTTAAAAATGGCGGCGCCCTGGAACATGCAAATAAAGCCTGGGATATTTAAATCCCGGGCTTCATTTGCAAGTTCGAATGCCTACATTAGCCACCCTAGTTCCAACTAGGGTGGCAATGTAGACATACCCCTAGTGTCTACACAGCCATTCCCTTATTTCGAAATTAATTCGAAATAGCAGAGGGCTTATTTCGAAATTGGTAAACTGTCCTCTTTATAACAACATTTGAACATCCCATTTTTTCAGCCTTTCTTCAAATGCAGTGCCCCAAACTGGGCACAGCTCTCCAGATTAGGTCTCACCAGTGTTGAACAAAACAGAACAAAATATATTCTATGTCCTTCTGGACCCTATCTCTGCCCTCAAGCATATCTACCTCTCCCCCTAGCTTAGTGTCATCTGCAAACTTGCTGAGGGTGCAATCCATCCCCTCATCCAGGTCATTAATAAAGATATTGATCAAAATCGGTCCTAGAACCGAACCTTGGGGCACTCCGCTAGAAACCGACTGCCATCCTGACATCGAGCCGTTGATCACTACCCGCTGGGCCCATCTTTCTATCCATCTTGCACAAGAGGTTTTTGCATAAGAGCTGTTCTTCTTCATTTTTTCAGGAAGAACATCTCTTGCACAAAAACGGCTCCTAATTACGTATGCAAATGAAGCACGACGATATGCTAATCTGCGGTTCATTTGCATAGGCTTTTGCGGAAGAGGGAAGCTGTGTAGACGTAGCCTTAGAGAATACAGCTGGGACATGCCAGAAGGCTTCCCTGCCTCTTTCTTCTTTTGCTCCAAGCCTGAAGTGAGGAAGTTCCACAGTTGAAGCAGCCACCAATCTGTGTTTGCAGATGATCTGCAAGCAGGGTAACTTGCAGCACAACCTCAATAATTTTGGGTTCTGCTACAAATTTGTTCTGCTACAAATTTTTTCTATCTAAAAATACGTACCCCCAGTTTCCCCCTGGCACATAGCCTGGCAGCTGAGCCTGTACTGTGATCCCTTTCCCTGAATGTGCATGGATTGATTATAACCAGCTTTCTTTTTTCTCCCGTTTTACTTTGGAGGTCAGGATATCTTCATGACAGAAGAGCAAAAGAAGTACTACAATGCCATGAAAAAACTGGGCTCAAAGAAACCTCAGAAACCTATTCCCCGGCCTCTGGTGAGTTTGTGATTTAATTGGAGTGAAAGGAACAGAGGTGGGGCTGATTTTCAACAGGGCTCAGCCCTCTACACCAGCACCTTTTGCTTTCAGGGTTCATTCTAGACTCCACACTGACTGGTTACACTGCAGGGCTGTGTCTAGACCGCATCCCTTTTCCATAAAAGGGATGCAAATTAGACACATCGCAATTGCAAATGAAGCGGGGATTTAAATCCCCCCCGCTTCATTTGCATAAAAATGGCTGCCGCTTTTTTCCGGCTCAGAGCTTTGCTGGAAAAAAGCGCCAGTCTAGACACGGATCTTTCGGAAAATAAAGCCTTTTCCGAAAGATCCCTTATCCCTTATTTTTACGGAAAAGGGATGCAGTCTAGACACAGCCCAGGTGTAATAGTCCGAGAAAGCCATTGTGTATCTTACTTGATTTGCCAGCTGGAGCCAGTCCTGAGAGGTTTAGCCTCTGAGAAGGAGAGGAAGGATGGTACAGTGGTTACAATGTTATCCTGAGATACAGGAGTCCTACATCCAATTGCTCCTTTTACTACATTCATCTCTCTGTGCCTTTGCTCTCCATCTCTAAATGGGGATTAATAGCACTGGCCTTCAAGCTCTCACAGAGCATGGATGTGCTGGTGATAAGATTTGGCAGCCTGTAGGACTGGTAATTACATTTCCTGCTTTGGGGGTGTAACTGATTGCACGTTGCAAAGTCAGTGTTTTCTCTCCAGTCTGTAGGCACTAAAATAGTGGGTAGAACACCCCAAAAGAGGGATATTGGGTTTGGTGGACCAGTGGCAAATGTTGTCCCTTTATCTAACTCTGATGTGGCCCTTGACAGAGGAGGAAGACACTCCCCACATTCTTTTCACACCCCTGAGCCTATGGGGGTCCAGGCTAGTAAATGTTGTGTGCTCCAGGCCTGCGGTAGGGTGTTGAGGGTTGGAGCGCCAGTGCGAGCTCCCCAGTGCTATAGAAGGAGAGCCCTGAGCCTTAGGGGCTAGATCTAGGCAAGCCAGGGGCCCCATCTGGCCCCAGGGCTGTAAGTTCCCCACCCCAATCTGGTAGGCTTGTTTGCTAAACAAGCATCAGTGGATGCTAAAACTTTACTTTGTGTGTTTTTCCCCCTCCCCCCCATCCGTGGCTTCTCTCCTGTAATGCAGAACAGCATCCAGGGAGCCGTCTTTGACTTTGTCACTCAGCAAGCGTTTGATATCATCATCATGATGCTCATCTGCTTCAACATGGTAACCATGATGGTGGAGACGGACACACAGAGTGATAAGATGTCGGACATACTCTGGTGGATCAACCTGGTGTTCGTCATTGTCTTCACCTGTGAGTGCGTGCTGAAGATGTTTGCCTTGCGGCACTATTATTTCACCATCGGATGGAACATTTTTGACTTCGTGGTCGTGATTCTGTCCATCATCGGTAAGTGGAGTGGCCCGTGGGAGCATGTGGGGTGCCGTGGCTCCCCTGACAAGCACGTTGGTCAAGGCCGCCATCACTCGAAGTAGATGTCTGCACGATGGGGTGACATGGAATGCGGCCCAGTAGTTAGAGAGAGACACAGGAGTCAAGATTTCCAGCTCTAGGAGGAGAGCGTGATCTAGTGGTTAAAGCAAAAGATTGGGAGTCAAGATTCTGGTGTTTCTCTGCCCTGCCGCTCACTTACTGCGTAAGATACTTTTCCACATCTCCAACAGGAAAATAACCTGCTTCCCTGGAGGCTTCATTCATTAACGAGAGCAGCGTTTCTTAAGGTATGTTCTGTGGCATACCAGTGTTCCGCGAGGCAGTTGGAGGTGTGCCACTGCAGAACAGAGTTCAAAATGGCCGTCTTTAAAAGGGCAATGGCCTGCTTTCCTGATAAAAGGGCAAACTGCTTGGTTTTTTTTTGCTTAACAACTTCTTTTCCCGTCCTTTTTTGTTTGTTTGTTTTGCTCAACAACTTTTCCCTGGGGGCTTTTTTATGGTCAACAACTTTTCTCCCCTTTTTTGTTTTTTTGCTCAACAAAAAAATCTTTGGTAGTCCCCATAAAAAAAAAGATTGTTTAGTGTTCCTCGGTCTTAAACAGTTTAAGAAACCTCTAGGCCAGTGTTTCTTAAACTGTTTAAGACCGAGGAACACTAAACAATCTTTTTTTTTATGGGGACTACCAAAGATTTTTTTGTTGAGCAAAAAAACAAAAAAGGGGAGAAAAGTTGTTGACCATAAAAGAAGCCCCCAGGGAAAAGTTGTTGAGCAAAACAAACAAACAAAATAGGACGGGAAAAGAAGTTGTTAAGCAAAAAAAAAAACCAAGCAGTTTGCCCTTTTATCAGGAGAGCAGGCATTGCCGTTTTAAAGGCGGCCATTTTGAACTCTGTTCTGCGGCGGCACACCTCCAACTGCCTCGCGGAACACTGGTATGCCACAGAACATACCTTAAGAAACGCTGCTCTCGGCAAAGTATTCTTTGGTTTTTGTCCTCGGTTAATGAGGGATTTACAGCTTCTGGATTCCAGTTTGGATTGGAATTAATGGCTGAAACTGGGCTTTTTGTTCTTAGATTTGTGTTTCTTTAGTGGCAGATGCATACATTTATTCCAGAGTCACTTGACAATGGGTGTTCAACCTGTTAGAAAGCCCCCCCTATTTTTGGAATAAGCTGGCTCGAAGCGTAGAGAATGTCCTGCAGCCCCAAATCAGGGTCAGCTTTTGTTTCTGACACTTTTGTTTCTGACACCATTCCATTGATTTCAAGGACAGCTTAAATACTAAAGCCAGGAGCCTCATAAATTGCAAGGGAATGTGGGCCCACAGGCTAATACAATGTGGACTCTACTTGGTTCCCCTTCTCCAGACCTCTTTCATTTAGTTTAATAATTCTTGCCCCTTAAGATCAAGGAGATGTAAGTCCAAATGCCTTCCTGGCTTGGAACCTTAAAATCCCAAGAAGGGCTGCCAGTTTCAGCCCTTAGCTGCCTAAATTGGGGCCCCCAGAAATTGAGGCACGCCGAACAAGAGGTCCCCCGTGGAAGTTTGAGCCAGTTTTTCTATCCTAGCACTGCCAGCGTTCCCTGGCTTGCTTCTGGTAAACAGCGGTGATTGCAGGTGTTTCCATTATCAATAACGTTTTCCCCTGCCCTCTTCTTTAGGAATGTTCCTGGCTGATATCATTGAGAAGTATTTTGTGTCACCCACTCTCTTCCGAGTCATCCGACTGGCCCGTATTGGCCGCATCCTGCGACTGATCAAAGGGGCCAAGGGGATCCGCACCTTGCTTTTTGCCTTAATGATGTCCTTGCCTGCCTTGTTCAACATTGGCCTCTTGCTGTTCCTGGTCATGTTTATCTTCTCCATCTTTGGCATGTCAAACTTCGCCTACGTAAAGCACGAGGCCGGCATCGATGATATGTTCAACTTTGAGACCTTCGGCAACAGCATGATCTGTTTGTTCCAGATCACCACCTCGGCAGGCTGGGATGGCTTGCTGTTGCCTATCCTGAACCGGCCGCCGGATTGTGACCTAGATAAGGAGCACCCCGGGAGCAGCTTCAAGGGAGATTGTGGTAATCCCTCTGTGGGGATCTTTTTCTTTGTCAGCTACATCATCATCTCCTTCCTGATCGTGGTCAACATGTACATCGCCATCATTCTGGAGAACTTCAGTGTGGCCACGGAGGAGAGTGCTGACCCGTTGAGTGAGGACGACTTTGAAACCTTCTATGAGATCTGGGAGAAGTTTGACCCTGATGCCACACAGTTCATTGAGTACTGCAAGCTGGCAGACTTTGCAGATGCTTTGGAGCACCCACTCCGTGTTCCTAAGCCTAACACTATCGAACTCATTGCCATGGACTTGCCAATGGTAAGCGGGGACAGGATTCACTGCCTGGACATCCTGTTTGCCTTCACCAAACGTGTGCTGGGGGACAGTGGGGAGCTGGACATCCTGAGGCAGCAGATGGAGGAAAGGTTTGTGGCATCCAACCCTTCCAAAGTGTCTTACGAGCCCATCACAACCACGCTCCGGCGCAAGCAAGAAGACGTCTCGGCAGTGGTTATCCAGAGGGCTTACAGGGTTCGCCTAGCAAAACGGGGCTTTATTTGCCGGAAGTCTGCCTCTACTAAGCTTGAAAACGGAGGAACAAACCGGGAGAAAAAAGAAGGCACCCCATCCACCGCATCCCTCCCATCCTATGACAGTGTAACTAAACCTGAAAAGGAGAAACAGCTGCGGGTGGAGGAAAGAAGACGAGAGCGAGCAAAAAGACAAAAAGATTTAAAGGAATCCAAGTGTTGAGACAAACACAAATATTGTACAAATTTTAAAAAATTTGAAAGCAGAAAGATTGTTTACAAACTTTACAAAATGTATCAGTACGGAACAGCTAAGGAGACACCTGAAGATCTTATACCAAACATAGTCTGCTTACTGTGTGACAAAGTTGCATCTAAAAGCAGTGATGCACTACTTGTTTAAAGGACCCTTCTAAATGAACATTTAAAAAGAAAAAAAAGGGATTTTCTATTGTTTGGGCAGGTGGCTACTGCATGTTCCACATCAATCAATGCAACTTGGGACAAAGTAAATAAACACACACACACACTAAAAACAAAAACGAAAAAAAACCTGCTGCGTGGATTAATATATCTTCCAAAGCAGCCAAAATTGATTTTATTTTCTCATTTTGTTGATTATCAAAAGAAAACCCAGAAGTCACAATGTTAAAGGGGTTTGTTTGTTCATGCAAAACTAATTTGCATTCCTGCATTTAGTTAAGCAGCAAAAAAGAAAAAAAAACAGCAAAACAAAAATGGAACAGACACAAAAAAAGAAAGAAACAAAAAGCCACCCATTTAGCCCATGCCATTTGATTATCATAGTTTATTTGATATTTATTATCTGCATACTACTTTCTACATGGGCTTTACTTGGTTTGGGAGATGGGGTAATCAGGTATCTTCAGCCTGGAAATTTGCTCAGGCTGAGTCAAAAAAAATCGTGCTTGTTCAATGCATAGAAATGATTTGCATGATGGCATGCGGTGACCAGGAATCATGCATGAAGAATCATTAAACCACAAGACACTCAATACTCTTCCACGACAGTTGGTTAAGCCATACGTTCGAGGCACTCCACTGACTACTACACACCGTATTTGGAGGCTAACCTTAAATATAATCATGCCCTTCACCGGTATTTACGAATTCATAACAATCTCTTTCATACACCCTCCAGTAGGAAAAACAAAAACAAAACAAGCAGATTAAATCTGTGTGTGCGAGCGTGTATGTGTGCGTGTGTATGTCTCACAACCTGTCCTTTCCATCCAGCCATCTTTTGTGCATTTAAACAAATGAGTCATACAGAAAGAAAAACCTAAATGTTGCTCCAGATCCCATCTGAGTGGAGAATAATATAAAAATCAAGAATGGCACTGCAAAACCAAAATCTAGAGCTTAAAAAATACCAGTCAATAAAAGTTCATTTGTATGCTGTAATATTTATTATTATTCAGCAATCATTCTGCAGCAGACACTTTTTAGTGTAGAGATAACAGTGCTATGTAGCAAGTAGCATATTGTCTCTGCAGGTGCAATTTTGGGAACTTGTATAAAGCAATCGCAAATGGTGGACATGTAACTCACAGAGTTTAGTTGTGTCCCATTTTCACCAGAGTTGTTGCGGTCTTGGGGTGATAACAAGGGCTGGAACCCAGTAGGATTTGTGAAACGCTGGAGGCTTCTTTACCTTCTTCCAACATTGCTACTTTTTGCAGCTTGCACTTTGATGCTGCATGGTTTTCCATGCTTCTGTAGCCACGAGGTTTTTAAACAAAGTGGAACACATTACAGTGGACAACACAAGAGCAATGTGACATGGGGCACGGTGCTGAATGCTGAAGGCCAGGTGTCTGATGTCATGTGCCTTCACTTTCTTTCCATTTCACATGTTGGTGTACAGTGGTAACTAAAAGGTCCTGCAGATTTGGGTAGACATGGAGCTACTTCTCAGTTATTCTCATCACGGAGTGGTAAATCATTCTGTGGCAATGTCACCAAGAAAGCTCAAACATTAGTGTTTCTTCATAAGGAAATGAGACCATTTAATATTCTGTATGTGTCCTCCTCAATCAATAAGCCAGCTGTCATCACCGCTCCAGGTGATATTTTCTTCAAAGCAGCCTTGGGGAATAGATCTTGCCAAGGGGAAGAGGTAGCAATGCACTAAAACAAGACTGTTTTCCAGCTGCAGCTTGTGTACTGGTAATCATGTTGCTGACACTTTACATTTTGAAAGGGGGCGGGGGTTATGATATCAGTGCACTGAATCTGTAGTGTAAAATGAAGAGAAACAGGATGACTGAATGTAGACCAAATAAAATGTATCTTTAAAAGGGCAAAAATAAGACAGCAGAACTGTTAGATGACAGGAGGAAGTTTGGATTATATAATCTCACAACCCAGATGACAAGTGTAATTTTAAAAAAGCAATTCAACAGCCATCTATGCCAAGTTGGACTGTATAAATGCATAGTCTAGCCCTTATGATGTCAGTGGAGGAGTTCTTCTGTACTGGTGAACACAATGAAGGACCATTTCAACCCTGTTAGATTTACCCCACTTACTACTAGGCTATGATGTATAATTAAGATGAAAACTACATACATATGTACAGGCTACATTGTAAACAGCACAAAAAAAGCTGAAAAGTGTGATTGAACTTTTTAAGAGAATATTATAAATACTGTAATATATCAGTTTATTTTATCGGCATGCCTTTTTGTAAATACAAAAATTAAATAGAACGGCTTCTGGCTTATGCCATTGTCCATGTTTATTTTTAATTTTTAAAATATTTTCCTTAGATTTTTAGATGTTGTCAGCCAATGTACATTCCCTACCCCCCAAAACAACACTATACCCACAAGTAGATTTCAAAAAAGCTTTAGCGCAAATTATCTTTACAATGACAAAATATGTTTTTGTTATTCTAATGTGCAATAAGTTCTCTGACCATTTCTATGCAAGATTTGGCTAAACTACATAATTGTTCTTAAGTTGGGCTATCAGTCTGTACCGAAAGGGTGGTACATTTACTGCTGACGCTGATGCTGGCAATTTCATTTAGCTACTGGAGTCATTTTAAGTAAGACTTCCCTGCGATCTTTCTCCCTTTCACTTTTTAACTCTTAAGCTATCAGTCTCATTGGATCAAAAAGGCCATCAGTCTTTCTGAAAAATAAAACCAACAGTTTCCTGAACTAATCACGGATAGCAGAGTCCATCCTCTTGCTTAAATGAAAACTTAATTTTTTTGTTTTGTTTTTAAACATTTCCTTTTGTGTAGCAAATAGCTCCCTCAGCCACAGTTCGCTGGTGCTGAGAGAATTGGTCTGCATCTTTGGGAACCTTCATACCGTGAGGTTGAGGCTGGAAAGGAAGTTTTTGTCTCAAATAAAGCAGTCTGGATAGCTTCATACACCATCTCATTGCATAGAAATGCAGACATGGTGTGTGTGTGTAAGGGTTTGTGTGGGGCAGGGTTGTAAGAAGATCCTTGATGAGGAATTTTTATTCCAGATTCAAGGTTATGCGAATAAAGCAATAGGCTGCTTTTGGATTAAAATGCATTGCCGGAAGAGTTAGGCTGTAACAAGTGGCTTCCTTCCGCTTTATCCCCCAGCATATGTAAAATCCTTCCTGGTGTTTTGGTTCATGTATTACCCTTTTCTTAAAAGGGCAGGGGAGAGGGAAAAGAGGCAAAAAGAAAGATCAGTTCAATATGCTTTACTCACTTTTCTGGTCTATTTTCACTTTTAAAAAAAATACAGCCACTCATGTGGAAGAATAAGAAAAAAATAAAGCCATGAGCTGGCGAAACAGACACTACTCCCAGGCTTTTGCATTATTTAGTTTTCTGCTGTAACAAATGTGGGTTTCTGCTGTAACAAATGTACCAGACCAATACCGAAGATCTGCGTATTGGCGACTAAATGGTGGCTCACCCTGCCCTAACACAAACAGGATTAAAAATCACAATCGTACGAGGCAAAAGACAAAAGAAATACACATTACCCGTTTTAACTGTACAAGGTAAGAGTGTCCTAGCCTCCCACTTATATGAGTGGTTCCCCCAGGCTCACCTTCATTTTTGCGGGGATCTCTCTCTCTCTTTTTTTTTAAGTGAATAAAAGAGGTACAAGTAGGACTGAACTTGTGTGGCAGGGGAAGCTCGTGGAAGTGGTTCCTCCCCCCCTTGTTTTTAGTGTTCACAGTCAGACACTTGTGGCCTTTCGTGGCTCTTTGCTGGTATCTAGCAAACAGGGCTGTACAGCTCTTAGTGCCAATCCGCAGCCCCATTGGTATTTTCATCAGAGGTTACGGCTTTGATTGGGAACAGTGACTGCAGCATGTTGGTAGCCGCTGAGCAGGTTGGTGGCCTTTGTGAGGCCAACTGGTGGCAATTGATTAGTCTCTTAATGAATGCATCACAAAACCTACTATCAGCCTCATTCATTGGTCAGCTCAACAGAAGCCAAGGGTTCTATGCCAAGGCTATGCTGCCTGTAGTTCTCTCTTGCGCCTAGCTGTAGGGACAGCTTGTTCTGCTGCTTTCACGCACTGTCTGCCCTGTGGATGTGCAGGGAGCTGTCGTCTGCAGCACTCTCAATCCAATCCTTCCGTTAGCACTAAATTCACTTTTGAAAAGGCACAAGCCAAACTAATAGTACAAAATACTTGACATCCCCAGCGAACAAAGCAGGGGGCATGCAGGATGGCTGCTGCAGCAGCAGAAGGGAGAGACCCTAGATGCCCCTGTCACTTGAGTTAAAGGAGAAACTCTAGTAAGGGTAAGCCAGGTTGGGGGCATGTGAGGAAGCTGAATGGAGCACGGGAAAATTCTGAATGGCGCGCAGGAATATTTTGAATGGAGTGCAGGAGCACTCATTCACTGTTACCTCCTTGTTCAGATCCCCTTTGTACACTTTTTTTTTTCTTTCCAACTAAATGGTGATGTAGCATATCAGCTTCATGTGCTAGTGACATCTTGCTGGAGGCCAGGTTTTGAGTCAACATAGTTGCAAGTCAAATCACCTAGAGGTTGGTTTAAAATAGTTCTCCCTAGAAGAGGGGTTGGTTTAAAATAGTTCTCCCTCCCTACTGCAAAGAACAACCAAGCCAAACCAACCCATATACCCAGAACGCTAATTCCCTAACACCAGTCAGTCTCTTGTCAAGAAAGCCTGGTACTTGCCTAGCTGAGGGTACTCCAAGCAAGGTTTGATGCACCATATGAACCTGGCGGGAAACGTGCGCAGATCCTGGCTGTACTGTACAGCAGCTGGATTTGAGAGTCACTTTCAAAAACGAATGCCAAACAAATCACCAAAAAAAGCTATAGGAGGAGAAAAAGCTTCCAAATTTGCCCTTTGCAAGTTTGTTGCATGTTGTGATTTTTCTAGAGAGGTGTGCGTGTGTGTATGTGTGCGTGCGTATGGAGGGTGTATTCTGCATAGGTGAGGTGAGGAGTGTTGTCCAGTGGCTAGAGCAGGAGACTGGGAATCAGGACTCCTGGGTTCTATTTCCAGCTCTACCGCTGACATGTTGTGTGACCTTGGACAAATCACTTAAACCTCTCTGTGCCTCAGTTGTGCCCATCTGTCAAATGGGTGTATAATTACCTACCTCACAGGGGTGTTGTGAGGCTCAATTAGTTAATGTTTGTAAAGTGCTTTGAGATTCACAGCTGCAAGTGCTATTTAGATGTGCACAGTAGAATCATGAACTAAGGGGGAAATGAGATGGTACCATAAATGCTGCTAAATGAGTCATTTTTAAACTGCACTGCTCCAGTGAACCCAACTTCTGAACAACAATCAGGGCAAAGATTTTTCTTCCTTTTCACTTTGCTTACGTGACTTGTACTGTGTTGATTTCCCCCCCACCCCATGCTTCCCCTTTCACTCTCCCTAGATTTTGTTCCTTGTTCTGTTTTCAATGAAGAAAGGAGGAGAAAATATTTGGGGTTTGGGGGACAGGGGCGGTGAAAGAATGTGAAAACACAGTGGGCTGGAAGTGCGAGAGTCTGAATTTGATTTCCTTTGTACTGTACATCTTTTTACTTTGGAATTTGCAATAAAAAGGTATGTCCATCTTGTTTTAACCTCTTCTCTTGCATGACCTGTCACTCTGTCATTCTTCAGCAGCCACAGGCCTGCCTCGGCTTAACCAGCCCCCTAGAGAAACCTGGAGTTGGCATGGTGCTCTCTGCTGCAGCCTATGGGAAAACATGGACGTCCTTTCACATGAGTTGCAGGAGGAGGCGCTTGCTGTGCTGCCCTGGCCATTTTCCTGAGGTGCCCAAACACCCCTCTCCCATCCCCGCTTGCACTGAAGTCAAACCCCACAGGAGGTTCCAGCTGGCTACGTGCGCTTCATTTAAATACATGGGCACTGAGGGGCTACAAGAAGGAGCTGGCGGCTGGATGTGGCTGCGATCGATTCCGTGCCTGGCTCGCCTGCTGAGCGACTGTGGGATCATGGGTCTGTCACTTCCCCCCCTTCTGTGCCTCTGTTTCCCCTTCTCTGACCTCCTTTGTAACGAAGCCTCGTCAGCGCGATCCTTGCAGCCATTAGCCAATGGGCTGGGGTTAGTTTGGGATTTAAAAGTAATTGTTTTGCTTTGAACCTACCAGAGTTATCCCCCCCCCATGAAGAAAAGTTGGCTACTCGTGTAGTCGCTTATGTCTCAAGTGTCTGTGACCCACACGCTACAGTCTGACCTGTGCTGATGAAAGGAAAAGCCAAACAAAGGATGAGCTGGTAACCTGGTGAAGAACAGCAGTTTGGCATGCAGCAAAACGGAGCCTCAGGCTGCTGCAAAGCCCAGGACTTTTGCCTGAGGGGAGCCTTTTAATAAACACCAGTGCTGCAGCAGCATGAACCATGCAACAACCAACACAGTCCGAGTCTCTTGGCGCTGTGGGGTGCAGAAAGTGACGGCAGCGCTGCCAGAAGGAGCCACCTTGGTGCACGGACAAGGAGAGACTGTCTTCAGAGGTGACCGGAGCTGCCGGCGGCTCCCTTGGCAAGGGCTCTGTCTGTCATGGAAGCACACTGGGGTTGTGTAGCTTTGAGCATAAAGCCCAGTGGGGGGAAGTCTAATTACGCAGCATGGGGAGCTCCAAAGGCACATCCCGTTTAGGGGCCAAACCGGAAGTAACAAGCCCCCCAGAATGGTAAGGAGGGAAGAGAGCAAGGGCCCAACCCAGAACCAGTTTCTAGGGGATATGGAGAATGCAGGCCTCAGCCAAACAGCCAGAAACCCAGCCGGCTGAGCCGGGCAGAGCCGGACGCATGTGTCTCTTTGTCCAAGCTGTCCCCACGGGGCTGAAGCAAGGCCAGCTGGCTCCTGAAGGGACTCAAGATGACCTCTCTCTTGCTATCTGTAGGGATGGAATTGACGTTCATGCCAAATGGCTGAGGTGCTAGCAAACCACGACGTGATTGAAATCAGTCCAGAAGGAAGGGTCCCTCCTTCCACACCCACACTCTTCCCACTAGGGATATTAAGGTCTAGTCAACAAGCAATGCCCTTATCTAGCCTGTGTTGGCCATCTGGTCACTCTCACAGTGGGCAGAGCAGGACTCCAGCCCACCACCCTGTGCTGCCCAGGCAAATGCCCTATCCCACCACACCACCAGGATGTCCCTTATCTTGCTTTCCTAGTGCAGGTTCGCAGAACTTGAATCCACCATCCTGTCCTCCCCAGGCAAATGCTGTATCCACTAGGCCACTCTATATACTGACTGGGTAGGCGACAGGATAGTTCACTAGTTGCTTCCACCCCTTGCTGCCTCTATCAGATAGAGACAGCAGGGGGGAGGGTACTTCGAAGTGGCAGTGCCGTACAGAGCTTGGGATCAACTGTGAGGCTGTGCCCCTTTGAAACGCTGCGGTGACGTTTCAAAGCGGCCGTGCCGCATGGAGCCTGCGGTCAACTGGGGAGTCCCCAGCTGATCCCAGGCTCCGTGCAGTGCTGACCCTTTGAAACGCTGCTACGGCGTCTCAAAGGGGCAGTGGCGCCCTATCGACTAATCGAATAGTCGATGCAAAAATGCATCAGCTATTCGATTGGTGAATGACTTGATACTTAACATCCTTACTTCCCACGCTCCTTTTTCCCTGCCTTGTCACTGGTGATGCGGGTGTCTGAGGCAGGTGTGTGACTCTAGCGGGGATGAGGCCAGCGGCCACACGTGGGTTCCATACACGGCACCCGCGTGTGCCTTAGTGGGGCCTGGGATGTGGGAAAGAGGCAGCAAGAGGTTTTGGATGTAGTTTTGCCCTCTCTTTAATCCAGCAGGCAGGAAAAGTTCTGCAGCCCTACCTCCCCCTGCTCTGGCGTGGGGGGGGGGGGGGTCAGACACACCCGTTCCAAGTCACAGGCCTTCCGTTAGCAGTGCACTGCTGAGGCCTGGCAGCAGGGAGCTTATGAAAGGCTGGCAGAGCCACTCGGCTGGCCAAGCGAGGGCAGGGGGCCATCCTAGGAGGGGGCAGCGCCAGCGCCTTTGAGCTGAATGGCCGAGGAAAGTCTCTGTGAGTGCGCTGGTGTCACTGGGCCCCAGTTCTCCAGGGAGGGGTTTAACCCACGGAATAGCGCCCCCCTCCCCAGTGGTTCAACAGGTGACGGAGCATCTCATCCCAGCTACATGGGGGCCTCTGCCAGAGAGACGTGCTGCCTGGGACTCATGTGCGGCCCAGGCGGCTCCGTGTCACCCTGCTACGGGAGCTCCTCCTCAGAGGGGCCAGCCGTGACTGGCCACGCGACCGGCACATTCCGTCACTGAAGGGAAACGCCTCAAAAAAAGGGGCGGCCGCCGCGAGCACCGTGTCCTGGGGGAAGGGTGAAAATGAGCCCCCGGCTTGGGTGTGCTGGGCCTGCACCACCCAGGGAGCAGCTCACCGCCTTGGCCCAGTACACAGAGACGGGCGTTGGCCCTGGAGTTTTGGCAAGTGTGTGTGACACAGCTGGCGTCCCCTCTGAGTACCCCCTCAGCCCACAAGTCCTGGGCTTGGGAGCCAGGGAGACTGCAGTGGATATGTAACCCCCTGGTGCTGGAGTGTCACTCTGCATGGGGGTGGGGGGGCTGCTTTTTAAAACCGGAAAGTAGCCAGCGGGAGGCTGCTTGTTCCAGGCCCTCTCATCTGACCTGCGTGCTCCCACGTTGTCTCCTTCCAGAGCGATCGTTTTCTTTTGGGCCAAAAGAAATCTGATGAGGATTCAACGAGGACAAGGGCAGAGTCCTGCACTTGGGACGGAAGAATCCCAAGCATAGTTACAGGCTGGGGACTGACTGGCTAAGCAGCCGTTCAGCAGAAAGGACCTGGGGATTCCAGTGGATGAGAAGATGGATGAGAGTCAACAGGGCGCCCTTGTAGCCAAGAAGGCTAATGGCATATTAAGGTGCATTAGGAGGAGCATTGCCAGCAGATCTAGAGAAGCGATTATTCCCCTTTATTTGGCACTGGTGAGGCCACATCTGGAGTATTCTGTCCAGTTCTCTCCCCTCCTCCCCCCACTAGAGAAAGGATGTGGATGCATTGGAGAGGGTCCAGCGGAAGACAACCAAAATGATCAGGGAGCTGGAGCACATGACCTATGAGGAGAGACGGAGGGATTTGGGCTTGTTTAGTCTGCAGAAGAGAAAAGTGAAGGGGGATTTGGTATCAGCCTTCAGGCTGTTCACAGTGGTGACAGGTGACAGTATGAGGAGCAATGGTCTCAAGTTGCAGAGCGGGAGGTCTAGGTTGGATATTAGGAAAAAACCTTTCCCTAAGAGGGTGGTGAAACACTGGGCTGGGTTCCCTAGGGAGGGGGTGGAATCTCCATCCCTAGAGGTGTGTAAGTCCCAGCTTGACCAAGCCCTGGCTGGGATGATGGAGTTGGGGTTGGTCCTGCTTTGGGCAGCGAGCTGGAGTCGATGACTCCTGAGGTCTCTTCCAGCCCTTGGATTCTATGACTCTATGATCTGCTGCATACACCTCACATGCCAAGCAGAGCCCAGCTACCTTCTCCTCCAGCTAGCGGACAAAGCTGCCGGCCTGGGTCTGCGACAGCCTCCCAGGCACCAGCGGCGGGAGGTTGGCAGGAAATGGGCCACACTGAAGCGGCATCCCCAAGGTCCCCGCAGGTCCTCCAGCTGCCATCACGGCTGTCTTGGTGTCAGGGGAGGAAGGCGCCTGTCTGGGCCTGCTGCACTTGATGGGTAGGACACCTCCACAGCAGCTTTTGTATCTGTCTTTCAGGCCTGTTAGTCGCAGCATGAATGATGCAGGGGAGCTGGGGGGAGGGGAAACCACATCCCCAGTAAAATGCAGCGCATGAAGTGTCGGCTCCAAGTTTTGCCCGCCCCACAGGCTGCAGCCAGGAACTCAGGACACGTGCGGCCAGGTTTGCTCTGTTTCTTGTACCGGGAGCGGAGGTGACAGCTTAAAGTACAATTTGGGATCTGGCAGCAAAGGAAAAACTCCTCTGCAGATGCATTAATGCAGCATAAGTGCTTGAGTCAGCCCCGCCGGGAGCACATCGGTAAGAACAGCTTTGCCTGAGCGAGCCAAGGCTTTCGCTGGGGCTGCAAAAAGCATTTTCTGTCGAGTCACGTTTTTAGAACATGGGTTGCCTGATTGCGGGAGAGGAAATATTGGAAAACCGCCCCCCCGTTCAGTCTGCTCACGCTGTTCCTGCACCTCCAGGGCTGAGCGAGAGAACTCCCTATGGAGCAAGGGAAGGCCTGTGGGCGGGAGGGGAGGGGGCTTGTGTAGCAGGATCACAGCAGGCCAAGTACTTGCTGGATCCTCACGTGTCTTCAGCAAACAGGGCGCCGACGTGAGGCTTAAAGAAGGCTCCAGAAGTGGAGCAGAAAGAGCTGGGCTGGAGTCACTGGCCAACCTCCCCCCCAGTTCTGAAGGCAGTGGAAGGAGCTTGCAGTAAAAGCTCTTTAAGCTGCCAACCTCACTGGCTTGCTTGGGAATTGGAATTGCTAAGCTCAAGCAGCCAAAACACACTCTCTCTCTCACACACACACACGCCTCTCTCTCTCTCACACGCACACACCTCTCTCTTGCTCTCTCTCTCTCACACACACACACACACACA
Source organism: Pelodiscus sinensis (assembly GCF_052426305.1). Classification (NCBI taxonomy): domain Eukaryota; kingdom Metazoa; phylum Chordata; order Testudines; family Trionychidae; genus Pelodiscus; species Pelodiscus sinensis. The sequence continues at coordinate 10,832,293 of NC_143082.1, forward strand.
CACACACACACACACCTCTCTCTCTCTCTCTCTCTCTCTCTCTCTCACATACACACACACACACACACACACACACACACCTCTCTCTCACACACACACACACACACACACCTCTCTCTCTCTCACACACACACACACACACACACACACACACACACACACACACACACACGTGTGTGTGGGCTGGGCCCCTTTGTATTTTCATTCCCTGCAGGTTTCTGGCCTGGCCCATTTCCCAGCTTCTCAACACAACTCTCAGGGCTAGAAGCTTCTTAAAACAAACAAACAAAATCTCTCCCACACCTCCTCTCCCCTCTTCCCCCAGCATCTCCTGTGGAAGCCCGGGAGACAGGCAGGAAGAAAGGGCATCACAAGGCTTAGGATAACCCCATCGACATTGGCGTCCCTTGGAAAGTTGTTCCCTAACCCCCCGTAAGTGGCCAGGATCTGTAGCACCTCCATGAGTGCAGCAGCCAGGTCCCCCTCTCTTCAGGGTATCCAAACTCTTTCCCAGGGGATGGGGGAGTGCTTACCCGGTGGCGTGTGAGCACAGCAGCACCCCCTACAGGTAACCTTGGCTACGTTGTTGAACCAGCCTCAGTGAGCTGTCAGATCTGGATACCAAACTTGATTTTTGTGGGGCTCATGCCCTCCCCCCACCTGCACCCCATCTCCAAAACGTACAGGTCCCCAAAATCCGCGTGTGCATGGAGAAGCGCCAACCCCCTCACCCTGAGCAGACTAGCGCCCAAAGGGATTTGCTACAGGACAGCGCTAGTCCCAAATGATCGCTCTGCCCAGTGCCTGGCTAACCAGGTGGGGGGGGGGGGGGGCGCCTAAAGTGAACAAGCTCTGGCTTCCTGGATGTCCAAGTTGGGCTCTTGCTGCAGCTGCCGGCTTCGGCGAGGCGATGAATCAGCACTAAGGTCCAGCATCATTACCGCTCTGGGAACACCACCGATGAGGTCAGCGTTCTGGGAAGCAGCAATGAATCAAGCACCCAGAGACGCCTCTGAGTGAGCCCTGGACCAGCTAGTAAATCTAAAGGGTGGGGTTTGGGGCATTTCAGGGCAGAGAGCAGCAGAGGGCCCGTGGGTGGGGAAGTGGGTGAGTAAAACACGCTCTTTGTTCTAGGAGTGTGTAGCCGGAGGAGCTCCACACCTGTGCAGACAGCAGTAACACCCTCCATGGCAGGCAGCTAATAGGCCTGGGTTCATTTCACAGTCAGGAAGGGAACAAGCCATTGACAGACTGTGGGTTTCAATTCAAAGTTATCACTCTCTGGAGAGGGGCAGTCCACGGGAGTGGAACACTCATGGGTTAGCACCCCAGAATCAGGCCCAGCCTTTCAAATGTGGTCACTATAGGCCAGATGGCCAGACGCGCTTTCTCCCAAAGGCGACACAGCTGGGTAGCGCTGCTAGCTCCATTGGCCACAGAAAAGTTACGGGGCGCTCAAATCTGCCTGGTGAGTAAATGTGCCTGGCAGCCTCTGAATTCATAGAATCCTAGAACAGGAAGGAACCTTGAGAGATCATCGAGTCCAGCCCCTGGCCTCATGGCAGGACCAAGCACTGTCTAAATCAGCGGTCGGCAAAAGGGTCTCTGTGGGTCAGATGCGACCTGCCAAGCGGGTGGATCTGCTGCTCCCCCTCCCCCAGGTCAGTTAGGGCCTGGGGGTGGGGGAAGCGCACGAAGCCTCCTCCTGCCCTGCCAGGAGCACATGGTGCTTTGAGGCGCCGTGCGCTGCTCTCAGGGTGGGAGGGAGAGCAGAGGAGGCTTTGCGTGCTCCCCCATCCCCAGGCCAATCAGGGCCTCTGGGTGGGGGGGGGGGGGGCTGCGTGAACCTTCCTTCGCCCTGCCCCAGCCCTGAGAGGAGCCCAAGGCACTTCAAAGTGCCACGTGCTCCTGGGAGGAGGCTTCCTGCGCTCCCTAGGCCCTGATTGGCCTGGGGGTGGGGGAGAGTGCCAAGCCTCTTCCAGGACTTGGGTGCCTAGTGGGAAGGGGGAGCAAAGGGGCTTCTCCACTCCCCCCAGAACAATCATGGTCTGGGGGTGTGGTAGCCCCACTCCTTCCTGTTTAGGCCCTGGCCTGGGGCTACTTCAAAAAATTTTGAAGTGGTTCCTGGGCAAAAATTATTGCCCACCCCTGGTCTAGATCATCCCTGAGGGATGCCTCTCTATTCTCCTCTTAAATATCTCCAGTGATGGAGATTCCACCACCTCCCAAGGCCATTTATTCCAGTGTTTAACCACATTGACAGGCAGGAAGTTTTTCCTAATGTCCAACCTAAACCTCCCTTGCTGCAATTTAATCATGTTAAACTGCTTCCCCTGCTAGGCCAAACCTGCAGCCTGCTGTACCTGTCCTTCCTCATGGCCTAACCTGCCACCCCGAATCAGATCATCTCTGGCCAGCATCCTGTGTCCAGGAGTTTACACTCCACTTCCAAAAGAAGCATTGGAAGTGGGGGTAGGCGGGTGGGACCGAATCTCTCCCTGATTGGCTGCTTAATGACCTGATGCTTTCTGTGTTTCTTATTCGGGTTTGAACTCAGATGAGTGGAAGCCATTTGCCCTCAGCTGCGTGATAAACCAGCCTGCGGACAGATCTCCAGCGCTGTGCAGAGAGCTGGTCCCCTCTGGCTCCCAGGGGTTTGAATCTCCGCCTTGCACCTAGTGCTGTCATTGACACCCCTGTGAGGTAGGACTCGAAGGCGTCCACTCCGAGCTGGAAGTGTTTCGCCGGGCAGGATGGGTGCACAAGATGGAGGGCAACCTAGAATCTGGCTCCATCCACTATGCTGCCAGGGCCCAGTGAGCGTGTGCCCGGAGAGACAGCCTGCTCCCTGAGCCGCAGGGCGTTTCCTGCAGCCGCCATTGCTCCTGTGTCTCTGGCTGGTCTATAACAACGTGGACCGAGAGCTGGAAGGGCCAGGAGACTGGAAGGGGAGGGGTAGAGCGAGGTCACCGTGGAAAGGCGCCTAGATGAGAGCCCCAGGAGCTGGACAACTGCGGGGGGCATTTTAGCTCGTCTGGAGCTGAGGCTCTCAAAACACTTGACAAACACGAAGGTCTTATCAGGAGCCCTAGCCCAGGGGGCATGTGATGGGGGGAGGGGTTAGTAAAGGCGACTTGTTATCTCGCAAATCCTATCTGGTCCCGTTTGGCCCCAAGCATCCGTTCAAGCAGCAGGCCCGGGGTGGGACTCTGACTTAGATTCCTTTTCCAGAGCATCCTCTGGGTCATCCCTAGCACAGAGCAACTGGAGTCCCAAATGCTCCGGCCACGTGTCCTACCACACTCCCCTACCCTGGGGGACACGAGGTCAGGGGCACTGGGACATTAGTTCGCTCTGTAGGTGTGTGACTGAGTAAGGGCGTGTGCTGCTCATGAGGGCAGCTAAGGGACTGCAAATGCAACGAGCCGTCTGCAGTTGGGCCGGGGCTCTGGAAGTATCCAAGACACACTGCTGGGAATAGGGCAGCGACGGTTTCAGCCCTTGCTTGTCTCCTAGCTCATGGTTAATGCCACAGCAGGACACAGAGCCAGAAAGCCGGAATTCAGCGACGCTCGCAGAGCCCGAAGAAGGAAGACTCTGGAGGAGAGGAAAAAAAGCCAGCCAAGAGACGGGCTGGGTCCGGCAGAACAGGAAAAAGGCGCAGCCTCGACCACCAACTGTTGAGAGCTGCCTGGACTGCGCTGTCCCTGAAGCCCTGCCTGGCAAACCAACTCCAGCAAAACGCTTCATTTGCATAAACCCGCTGATTTGGGTACCAAATTCCTGAGGGTAAATCTCCTCTCTCCCCAGCCACTGTGGAGACAACTTGGATATACCAGACTGCTAGCGCAAGAGGTAGAGGGACGTTCTCCCGGACAGATCCTTGGCTCATGCTGGGAGCAGCCAGGCCTGGCTTAGATGGTGGTTAGGCACCAGCTGGGTGCCCTAAGGCCAGAGTTGGCCAGGCCTGACCAGAGAGGGGCACTGAGATCAGGATGGAATTGCAGCTAGTCAGTTTCATGGGACTTTTGCACGAGTGTCAATGTGTATCACAGGGTAGGAGGCCGTGGCAGAGAAATGCAGCACAATTCCAGTGGAACGCAGTGTTGTCACGCTGTGTTGTCAAAGCCAACACTGCAACAGGCTCCAAAAAAGAACTAGTTCAGGTCACAGGGGTCAGGTCCGTCCCTGGGTGCTGGCTGCCCCTGAATCGCTAACTGCCCAATGCGAGGAGTGGACCAGCGGGGACGGATCGCTTGCTAATTGCTCTGTTCTACTCATGCCCGCAGAAGCATCGGGTGTTAGCTGCTGTTGGAAGAGAGACTCCTGGTCTAGACAGACCATTGATCTCATCCAGTGCGGCTGTTCTTACGCGCTGGGCAAATGTCCACATCCAACATTACCGGAGAGCTCCCCAGGCCTTCCCGTCCCAGGCTGGGCAAAAGGCCAGTCCTGCAGGAAACTCGTTTTTCTTCTTCGAGCAATTTTCCTGTGGGGGCACCGCTGTCGGTCATCCCGGAGCTGCAGATCGGAGGTTTACTTAGCAGTCGTCAGTTGGGCTGCGCACACGCAGTAGGCGCCTCATGGCGTTTACAAGCCCGACCCTCCCTCGGTTCCTCGCTAACCGCCCTCGGTCGCAGACGGAGCTCGTCTCTTGCCCCAAAAAAGAGAGGAAAGAAGAGGAGAAGAAAGGGGGAGAAAAGATCTTGAATAAACCAACAAGCAGAACTTTGGAAAGTGCCCACGAAAATGCCGCGCCAGGCTCCCCAGGGTTTAAGAAATGCAACTGGTTTTGGGTGGCCACTCCTCCTGCATCCACTGTCTGGGGGACACGCATGTCCCTCAGAAGTGTGATCACTGCTGCTGCCTAAGGGCCAGAGCAAGGAGAGCCAGGAATTTGCGGCTCTGAATGATTTTATTTGACAAGGCAATGCAGCCATTTGAGTCCCAGCAACTGTCTCAAGCTCAGTCCGAATCCTCCAAAACACCCAAGAAGAGGGCTGACTCCCCATTATCAAATGGAGCAGCGAAAACGAGAGTTTCCCTGGCAAGATCCTTACCATTTGATAATTGACGAGGTTATAATGAGGCCTCGGACAAGGTATGGAAAAGCCCTGCCTCCATTCCCCCAGCCAACAAAAGGGCTGACAAATAGTACTTCATCCCGGCTTGGGATATGGCCTTTCTGTTTGTTCTCACCCCCCACAACTGAATTCCCTTGTGGCTAAGCTTCCACAGTTGGTTGGAAAATTTACTCTTCCGCCACGCTCCAGCTGAGGATCGCAAACTACTCAGCCTTACTAGCCAATCATGATTTCGACAGCTAAGCCAAACTGGCGGAGCTTATGGATCATCTCATAGAATCCTAGAATCCTAGGGTTGGAAGAGACCTCAGGAGGCCATCAAGTCCAAGCCTCTGCCCAAAGCAGGACCAATCCCGACTAAATCATCCCAGCCAGGGCTCAGTCAAGCCAGGACTGAAACACCTCTGGGGATGGATGTTCAACATTGGATGTTTGATGGGCTCCCACCTTTTTCTTAGACGTGACTTGGGCTTTCCACAAGTCTCAGCGTCTCTATTCATTTCCATTGCAGTGTTCAAAGAGTAGGCCCATCTCTGCTCAACGCGTTCCCAACTGGCTGTCCTCATGTACAGTGTGCTGTTACTCTTTGCAGAATAAGACTCTGCCAGTGCCTCCAAGAGCATATTCCACCTGTGCTATTGTGACATCCACGGCATTTCTTCGTAATGTTGCCTTCAGAGACATTTGCCTGGTAGCACCCTGGTCATCCGAACAGACTGTTGCCAAACACCCAACATACCTCATTCATTGTCTGATACTGCATTGGCCACAGCGGTCATGTCCTCAACCGCCAAGTGGTGATGCTGAAACCCACCATCCAGATCAGTCACTGCTCTGTAGTCACCAACAGTGGAGCACCCCCGGAGACATCACTCGAAGAAGAGAAGGAAGTTAGTGCCATGAAGACCGTTCTTTGAGATGTGTGTCCCGGGGTGAGGGGCAGGGGGAGGGTGCTCCATGACCAACCCTCCTCCCTTCTACTTCGGAGTACCTAGCTACTCGGGTGTAAATGAGGAACTGAGGGAGGGTTGGGCCACCATGTGAGGTGCTAAGGTGAACGCCACAAGGTGCCTACATGGCTCAGCTGACATGCAAGGCATTACATTTAGCCGTTTGGAATGGAAATCCATCAACCATATGAAAAAACTTGCACAGATCCAGACAGACATCATGGCTACGTCTAGACTGGCATGATTTTCCAGAAATGCTTTTAATAGAAAAGTTTTCCGTTAAAAGCATTTTCGGAACAGAGCGTCTAGATTGGCACGGACACTTTTCTGCAAAAGCACTTTTTGTGAAAAAGCGTCCGTGCCAATCTAGACTCACTTTTCCGCAAAAAAGTCCCGATCTCCATTTTTCGCGATCGGGGCTTTTTTGTGGAAAACAAATCTCAGCTGTCTACACTGGCCCTTTTGCGCAAAACTTTTGCCCAAATGGGAGCAGCATAGTATTTCCGCAAGAACACTGACAATCTTACATGAGATTGTCAGTGCTTTTGCGGAAATTCAAGCGGCCAGTGTAGACAACTGGCAAGTTTTTCTGGAAAAGCGTCTGATTTTCCGGAAAAACTGGCCAGTCTAGACACAGCCCATCTTTCTATCCAAGTGCAAAAAGATGGACATCGTACCCAAAGGACTGAATATTCTACAGCTGACAACTGCTCTGTAAAACTCTGATCTGCGGCTCCGGGACGACCCATCACCAACAGTGGAGCACCCAGGGGGGGACACATCTCAAAGACCCATCATTACTGCACAGGGTGAGTAACTTCCCTTTTTCTTCTCCTTTTTGAAGCTGACCTCTGCATCTTCCCATTCCTCCAGCTGCATGGTCTGTCCTTTGTCCCTCCATGGGCAGCAGAGCCCGGTTACTTTCTTTCCTGTCTGAAAGAGCCACAGCACGTTTCAAGGCAGCCTTTGGGGCAGGGAAGTGACAGCCCTTCCTGGTCTGCCTGTCGTGAGAAGAGACAGAGCTTTGGGACTGAAGATAGCAAAGGAGGCCAGTAAGTGATGGTGTGGGAGTGGGCTACTGCTGCGGCAAGCTGGCCCCACCCTGAGTGAGGCTGGGCTGTTGGCTCTGTGGAGTTCACAGACCTATTCTGTAGTGCACAGTGACATCTTGTGACAAGTGGTGGAATGTACAGTAACATCAGTAAGGGTACGTCCAGACTACATGCCTCTGGCGACAGAGGCATGTAGATTAGACTACCTGGCATAGGAAAATGAAGCGGCGATTTAAATAATCGCTGCTTCATTTAAATTTAAATGGCTGCCGCGCTGAGCCGATCAGCTGTTGGTTGGCTCAGCGCGGTAGTCTGGATGCTCCGCGGTCGACATCAAAGGCATTTGTCGACCTCCCTGGATCACTTTAAATCGCTGCTTCATTTTCCTATGTCGGGTAGTCTAATCTACATGCCTCTGTCACCAGAGGCATGTAGTCTAGACGTACCCTAAGGGATCTGCAAACAGAAAAAATGACCAGACTAAGGCTACGTCTAGACTGCGGGCTTCTTTCGGAAGAAGCTTTTCCGGAAGAGATCTTCTGAAAAAACGTCTTCCGAAAGAGAGCGTCCACACTGCTGAAGTGCATCAAAAAAGGGATCTGCTTTTTCGAAAGACAGTGAATGGATGCTATCTTGCATGTAAGCTGTGATTACTATGGATGGAGTGGCCACCAGGGCACCTGTGCTTTTTCCTCTTTCCTCTTCTTTAGAAAGAACTTCCTCTTCCCCATCCACACACGCCTTTTTCTGAAAGGGTACTGTTGACAAAGCTTCTGTCGACAAAGAGCGTCGAGACTACATCCAGTTCTGTCGACAAAGCAAGCCGCTTTGTTGACATGAGAGTGTAGATGTAAAGGACAGTGTAGATGCAATAGAGCCTTCTGTCAATAGAACTCTGTCGACAAAAAGTGTTATTCCTCGCAGAATGAGATTCACCGCCATTGACAAAACTGCCGAGTTCTGTCAATATTATGTCGACAGAACTCGGCGGTAGTGTAGACGCAGGTATAGTTTTGTCGACAAAAGTCCACTTTTGTCGACAAAACCCTGTAGTCTAGACACACCCTGCTTCTTCCTTGTAGAAAGAAGTTTACCAATATCGGAAAACCCCTCTCTTCTTTCAGTTTTCTTTTGAAAGAATACAATTGCAGTGTGGACATGTGTGAAGTTTTTCCGGAAAAACCGCTGTTTATCTGAAAAAAACCTCTGTGGTGTAGACATAGCCTCAGAGACCAGCGGTCCATCTTGACTGGTGACCCATCTCCTCCTGCAGCCACTACCAGATGCTTCAGAAGGTGCAAGAAATGCTACAGGGGCAAATGTGTAAGATCCTTCCCTCTTTCCCAGGGAAATTTCTGTCCAGCCCTCCCCAGTAGTTAGCCAGAAGCTGGTTCATGCTCTACAGAAGATTTAAGACTTTGGAAGGTCTTAAAAGACAAAAGGGGAAGCATGCTTTGAAGTCTAAAGCTTTTGCAATCTCTATCCATTGCACACTTTTACATATCTATCAACCCACCCTCCTGGCTCGATTCCATAAACAAGGAGCATTTTATTGGCTGTGCCTCATGGAACTGTGGATGGAAAAGTTTCACATGCAAATTAAGGCTCTCCTTCACAGCTGGTGTCATCGGAAGAATCCCCATCCAGACTGTCCGTGAAGTCTTCATCTAAGATCAAGCCATAGTTAAGGTCATACTCAAACAAGGATTTGTGAGCCGTAGGCTCAGGCTGGGACCCTGGGTAACAATGGGAAATCTCCATAGAGCCTTGGTTGAGGGTCCAGAAACAGGAGTAAATAGCAAGAGCCATGAGGACAAAAGAAGCTAAAAACCCTCCAATGAAGCCGGAAGCCACTGGGCTGACCCACTCGAAGAGGCTCCTGTTGTACGGAGGGAGTGGTTTCCTTTCAATGATGAGGTCCATGTCATCCCAGTCTTCCTGCATCAACCCACTCCCCCTGGGGGATTTCCCATCCGCCCGCCGCTCTCTGCTGTGCTGGTTTGTCTCTCCATATTTCTCATCCTCTTCCAGCAGCAGTGAGGAGGTCAGATGTGCCACCACTTTGTGATACTCTTCCACGTTCCTCTGTAGCTCAAGGTTCTTGTCCTGGTTCAAGTTCTTGCCCAGCTCCTGGGAGATGTCCGGGCGCCCGATGTGTCGGAGAGCTCGGGAAAGACGGTCCCAGTACACTGTATCTCCTTCTGCCTCGAGCCACTGGGTCAGGACCTCTTTGCATTGCTCTGTGCTGATGATGTCTCGCCGGTGGCGAGAGCGGATTGGGTTCTTAGCCTCGGAGAGCCGCTCCAGCTCCTCCTCCACGTTTTCCTCTGGGCCGGTGATCTGAACATAGAAGTCATGACATTCCTCCGGGGAAAGGAGCTCTGATATGCGACCCATCATGTGCACACCTACGTCATCAGCCGCCGTATCCTCACAGGAACCACAGGTCCCCAGCAAAAGGATTCCAATTCCGACTGTCTCAAACATCACAGACCAGAGCCCTGAGCAGAGAGAATACCAGTACAGGATAAAGACTTCTTGGGCTAGACCCACCAAGGAGACCGACTCAGCCTCCCAACAGCAAACTGTATGTGCGTAAAATAGATCAGTCCCCCCAAAATGGGGCAGTGTGGCCCAGTCACTAGCACACTCATCACCCAATGTGGATGTGGAGTGAGGGTTTGAACTCTTCTCATCCAGGTGTCACTCTCTCTCTCTGCCCCCATGACCACTCAAGTACGCCCAGCACTGGAAACCTAGATGTCAACAAGGTTAGGCGGCAGCTGAGCAAGGAGGTTTAACAGGTAGTTTGAATTAGGGGCTTTAGTTCGAACTACTGGGTCCCTGCCGTTTGTAGCCACGGGCAGCTAGTCCGGATTAATGAAATTTCAAAATGGCGACCGGACGGGAAGATGCAAATAAAGCCCGGGATATTTAAATCCCAGGCTTCATTTGCAACTTCGAATGCCTACATTAGCCTCCCTAGTTCAAACTAGGGGGCTAGTGTAGACATACCCAAAGAGAGCACCCAGCCAGCAGTAACCTACCCAGGCCTTGGTATCCAGATGTGTTACAGCATGAGGGGGGGGACAAAAGAGGGGGAGTGTTATTAGTATAAGTAGTTACCAGATCAGCTCCCTACTCAGCTGGGAACGTGGCTCTGCGTGGAATTTAGAACCTGGAGTGTAACGCCTGATGTCACAGGGTTGGCTGTTCTGACTCATTCCCCCAGCAGGGTGGGGGAGAAGATAGAGGGGCTGGATTTCAACAGCTCATCATCCAACAGGTCTTCATCGGGGGTGGCAGCGGAGATCAGCCATGGAGCGCCACGTCAGCTGCACACTTTTGGCACTCTGGGTCCAGGTTGCAAATAAATAGAGGTATGTCTACACTAGCCCCCTAGTTCGAACTAGGGAGGCTAATGTAGGCATTCGAAGTTGTAAATGAAGCCCAGGATTTAAATATCCCAGTCTTCATTTGCATCTTCCCGGGCGCCACCGTTTTTAAATGTCCCTTAGTCCGAACTCCGTGCCCGTGGCTACACGCAGCACGGAGTAGGTAGTTCGAATTAGGATTTTTAATTCGAACTACCATTACTCCTCGTGGAATGAGGTGTACCAGTAGTTCGAGTTAGAGATCCTAATTCGAACTACCTACTCCATGCCACGTGTAGTCTCGGGCACGGAGTTCAGTCTACGGGATATTTAAAAATGCCGGCGCGCGGGAAGATGCAAATGAAGCCCAGAATATTTAAATCCCGGGCTTCATTTGCAACTTCGAATGCCTACATTAGCCTCCCTAGTTCGAACTAGGGGCCTAGTGTAGACATACCCTAGCAGAGAAAGAGAGAGGATGGAGAGGGAAAGCGAAGAGAACAAAAATGTCAGCTAGAGCATCCATTAGGCTAATTGAGTGGGCTATAAGTATTCTAAGTACCCAGTGCTTAGCATTTTATGTCATTAGGGTGTGGAAAGTAGCAGCCTATCCAGGTCAGGTCTTTGTTTAAACCTCTATTCAAGGTGTCAAACCTGTAAATGAAATGCAGTTCTGTGGTTTCTTTCTCCAGGGGACTTTTGAAATTGCTTAGAAATAATACAGACACTTAGCTCTATCAGTGAGTGTCCCGGAAAATTGAAATGTTACCCAACAGGTTTCTGTGTGTTACCATTTCGAATATCTGATTTGTGTCCATTCATCCTTTGTGGCAGACTGTCCAGTCTGGCCAATGTTACATGGCAGAGGGGCATTGCTGGCACTTGCTGGCACAGAGCACACTGGTGGATGTGCAGTTGTATGAGCCTCTGATATGGTGGCTGACGTGGTTAGGTCCTGTGATGATGTCACTTGTGTTGATGTATGGACAGAGTTGGCACCAGGGTTAATTGCAGGGGTGGGTTCCTGGATGAGTATGATGGAGGTGTGCTGCATGGTTGCTGGAAATAATTTGTTTGAGGTTAGGGGGTTGTCTGTAGCTGAGGATTGGCTTGTCCCCCAAAGCCAGTGAGAGTGAGAGGACAGGTTGTAGATTGTTAAGGATGGATTGGAGGCTGTAGGTGGTGACCAGTGGTGTTCTATTGTTTCCTTTGTTGGGCCTATCTTGAAGAAGCTGCTGCCCAGGTACCCGCGTGGCTCTGTCGATCTGTTTTTCACTTCTCCAGGTGGGTATTTAAGTTTTAGGAATGCCCGATAGAGATCCTGTAGGTGTTCATCTCTGTGGGACTGGAGCAAATCCGGTTGCCTCTTCGGGCCTGGCTGTAAACAGTTGAGAAATGTGTCTGGGTTGGAAAGGAGAGGCATGTAGGTAAGTGTAACGGTCGGTAGGTTTCCGTGTAAGGCAGTGGAAATGTGGCCGTCGTGTAATTGTACTTCAGTGTCAAGAAAGCGGATCTCTCACGTGGACTGGCCCAGGCTGAGGTTGATGGTGGGGTGGAAGTTGTTGAAATTACTCCGTTCATCCGAAGAAGTGGGTTGTGCCCATGAAAGCTCACGATACCAGTAACATGTTTCATTAGCCTCTAAGGTGCTGCAGGGCTATTTGCTGGTTTTGAGTGACACGGCAGTCCCATTTCTAGCTGAGCCCCTTCCATTCTTCTCTTTATCCCCCTTACCCCAAGGCACTATTCCCGTATCAACCCCCTCCCAGTTTAAACCTCTATGCCTCTGGGCCCTGCTGCCTTCCATTCCAAGACCTTCAGCATCCTGCAACTGGAGCCAGTGACCCAGCTGGAGACGTGGCAGTTCATGGCATGTCTCTAAACCCCCGATTCAGACAGTTCAGCTATAGTCTGCAGAGAGTCCGGGACACCAACAAACTTGGAGCGGGGGGTGCCTGAAAACGCTTCCCATGGCTTCTGGCATGCAAGACCTGTGTCCCTGCAACAAGCAACCTGCTACGTACACAGATCAACCCCCTCTTCTGTGGGGGACCTTTATTCAATGTCTTCAGGGTCTCAAGCAAAGCAAAACCAGACTGCAGCACAAGTCCACAGGTCTGTCCCCAGCTAGGGCCACCCATTCGTGGTGCCTCCTACCCACTTGTAGGTCTCCCAGCTGGGCGATGCGCTCTGCTTTGTGTCCAGTTGCCTCTGGTCTGTCTGCCTCTTCAGCACAGTAGCTCTGCACATCCTGCTAGTCCTGATCATTAGTGGGGGATAAGGCCGTGGCAGGTTGAGAGTTCTTCCCTCTGGCACCCAATCCCATGCAAGGCCTCCAGAGACAGCTCTGGGCTTCTCTCTTCCTCCCAGGGATCCTCCATCCCTAATCACTGCTCTCACACTTCCAAAGTAGAAGTGTGTGCACACGCGTGTTCCTTGGCATGGAACAAAGGGAAGATCTGCCACAGTGGGAGAAAAGCTGCTGCTAAGTGTAGCACGTGTGTGTGTAGCTTAATTATCTGTAGCCTCAAAGTCACCGCATTTATGCCACAAGGTGGCAACGTAGCTCCAGAAAAGAAAATTTCTCCCTTCCACATTAACATTGCTCTCTGTGCGCTCTGCAAAACCAGGGATGATTTAGACCTCCCCTGACCCCAGCACAGCACTCCCCGTGTTTTCAGAAGGTGAAAGTGAAGTCACTCCGTCTGTGGATTAGTCCCGGGCTGCAGCCCTGTATCTCCACCCCTGAACCTCATACACACAAGTAGGGAGGGAAACTCTAGAGGTCAAAGTAATCTGGGGCTCAGATTATCCTTCAAACCCCCATTTCACTCATGGAGAAAGTCGAGACAATCCTGACAGATTTCAGAGGCCAGAAATATGATGTAGTTGTCAGAGCACAGAGTCTGGGAGCCGGGACACGTGGGTTCTCTGATCCCCACCTGTGAAGTAAGTAGGGGGCTTTTCATTGGTAAATAGGTTAGCAGCAGAAATGAGGCTGCCTTATTTAACTGCGGCTTCAAGGGGACAAACCATTTTGCTGATGCTCAGCTAGCAAACCCTGTGCACCAAGCTCTAGCTGTGGCAGGATGTCTCTATAAGTCTTTGGCTGACTTTTAGAATGCAGTGGGCAAAACAAGATGACAAACAAGTTACTAGTTTACTACAAGGAGTATGCTACCCTAGCAAAAGGTTTCCATGATCATAACTCAGCTAATAGACAATCACCATGGGATGGATTTGAACCTGGGACCTCTGGAGCTTAGTATAGGAGCTACTAAAGGTTAAGCTATGAAGCCAGCTAGCATGAAATCTGGCCTGTAGAGCTTCTTTGTTCTTACCTCTGGCTGTGAGTGGTCTAAGTGCCATTACATGGGACAATGAACCACACTAGGGCTATGTCTACACTAACGGCTTCTTGCATCAGAAGTATGCAAATGAGGCTAAGTGTGGAGTATCGCCGAGCCTCATTTGCATACCTAATGAACCGCCATTTCTGCAGAAGAGCCGCTTGTGCCAGAAGGAGCTGTCTACACTGCCCCTTCTTGCGCAAGACAAACCCTCTTGCGCAATGCCGTTGTTCCTGAAAATAATTGGCATACAGCATTGCGCAAGAGGGTTTGTCTTGCGCAAGAAGGGGCAGTGTAGACAGCTCCTTCTGGCACAAGAGCCTCTTCTGCAAAAACGGAGGTTCATTAGGTATGCAAATGAAGCTTGGCAATATTCCACACTTAGTCTAATTTGCATACTTCTGACCCAAGAAGATGCGAGTGTAGACATAGCCCTATAGGTGTGTGGGTTACACAAAGAAATAGCGAAACCCTCAATCTTAGTGCCTAGAGAAGCGATTTTTGAGAGACAGCTGACCAGCTACATTCCACCTTCCAGAAAGGTGGTAATATATTCTTCTTTCCGTCATAGTACGAGGAACTCACACTTCTGCCAAAGGGGAGAAGGCAGCTCTCTAAAGCTGTGTCTACACTGCCGTTCTTTTGTGGAAAAAGGTACACAAATTACGAACCGCAATTTGTGTACCTTTTTCTGATTCTTTTTTTGGAAGAGGCTTTTCCTACATTTGGCCCATCTACACTGGGCCAAATGTGGGAAAAAACCTCCTCTTTTGGAAGAGCCCTTATTCTTCATAAAATGAGGAATACAGGGCTTCCAAAAGAATGCACCCACTTTTTCAGAAACTGATCTGAAAAAGCGGATGCTTTCCCTGGATGTGGCAGAGTTTTTCCGGGATACCGAAAAACTGGCTGCGTCTAGACTGGCATGATTTTGTGGAAATACTTTTATCGGAAACGTTTTTCCGTTAAAAGTATTTCCGCAAAAGAGTGTCTAGATTGGCACGGATGCTTTTGCGCAAAAAGTGCTTTTGTGCAAAAGCGTCCGTGCCCAGTATGGACGCGCTTTTGTGCAAGAAAGCGTCTATGGCCATTTTAGCCATCGGGCTTTCTTGCGCAAAAAATTAAGGTGCCTGTCTACACTGGCCCTCTTGCGCAAGTATTCTTGCGCAAGAGGGCTTATCCCTGAGTGGGAGTGTCAAAGTATTTGCTCAAGAAGCACTGAATTCTCATATTAGAACGTCAGGGCTCTTGCGCAAATTCAAGTGGCCAGTGTAGACAGCGGGCGCTTTTGTGCAAAATCTTGCCAGTCTAGATGCACCCACTCTGTAGTGTAGACATAGCCTAAGAGCCATTGCTTTACTGCAGGCCAGTCAGGACACAAGCATAACCTCACCATGTCCCCTCCTGCTGTAGCAACTTCTTGTAGGGTCTGCTCGGTGTCTAGTGTACAAGCCCCCTGCTCTAGGGGTGCTCTTTAGTGTCAGGGTTGCTGTGGTGGGATGAACTCCCACTGCTGTCTTAGCGCCTCCTGGTCCAGATGCAGCAACATATCTCTGCACGTTCTCATGTGTGATGCTACTTCATCAATAGCTTAGATCCAGGATGAGGCTACTGCCCTACACGGGACATTTCTCCACATCCCCTTTAGGGCCCCAGAACAGGCCATCTGACGGCAATGCCAAAGAACCTGCCAGTTCCTCACAAAGCCAGGCCTCGTTGGGTTGGTTTGACTTCAACGTTCCCACCAAGCCCTAGAGACTGAACCTGGGCCCATGGAATGAAGAGACATCACATGAATCAAACTATTTGAGAGCAGTACCTCAGCGTGACTCCGAACAGGAAATGGGGAGGCCCTGGGGAAAGTAACTCATAGACTCATAGACTCATAGACTTTAAGGTCAGAAGGGACCATTATGATCATCTAGTCTGACCCCCTGCACAGTGCAGGCCACAAAATCTCACCCACCCCTCCTAGAATAATCCTCTCACCTATATCTCAGATATTGAAGCCTTCAAATACTTCGAAGACCCCAAGATGCAGAGAATCCTCTAGCTGTGATCTGTACCCCATGCTACAGAGGAAGGCGAAAAACCTCCAGGGCCTCTGCCAATCTACCCTGGAGGAAAATTCCTTCCCGACCCCAAATATGGCGATCAGCTAAACCCTGAGCATGTGGGCAAGACTCATCAGCCAGACACCCAGAAAGTTCTCTATAGTAACTCCTATCATCCCTCCATTGACCTATTTCCCACTGATAATGAATGGTCACTTAGTTACCAAGATCCTGTTATCTCAACAAACCATCCCCTTCATAAACCCATCTAGTTTAATCTTGAAACCAGATAGATCTTTTGCCCCCACTACTTCCCTTGGAAGGCCGTTCCAGAACTTCACTCCTCTAATGATTAGAAACTGGGCATGAGTCCCCAGGAGGTAAAGCTCAGACCTAGCGTCAAACTTTACTGAGTCGAAAAACGTTTCAGAGCCAAATGTTTGGTTAAGACTCAACACATAAAATAAAGCCATTCAGGCAGGGCTGTTCTTGGGCAGACGCAGCATAAGCAGCTGTGTAGCACACTACCAACTCTGGGGCACTAGTTGTATTTAGTAGTGCCCTATGTGGCCTTTGCCTGGGGCCACCATGGGCGATGTGCAGCTCCAGCCTCATTGGCCCCAATCCCCCAGACTCACTGTTCCGTCTCCCAGCCCCATTGGATCCAATCCCCTGGCCCCCACTCTGCCTCCCAGCCCGAATTTCCAGGGTCCCCCACCTCCTGCTCCACCTTTCAGTCCCATTAGCCCTAATCCCCTGGCGCCCTCGCCCCCTACTCCACCTCCCAGCCCTTTCAGTCCCAATCCCCAGCCCCTGGTTTCCCCACCCCAATCTTCCACACCCCCACCCACCTCCACTCCACCTGCCAGCCTGCAGCTCCAGCCGGCTGTGCCACTCAGTCTGCCTGCTCCCCTGCCCCCACCCCACAACTCCTGCCCCCACATCCCTGAGCACAACTTCACCCCGTGGAGTGGGTACCACACCCCCACAGGCAATGGAGGGTGCTCAGGCTGCATAGGCACCACAAATCTTAAGGACAGCCCTGGATTCAGGCCAGGCAGAAGATGTGTGATCAACATGACTTTCAAACCATTACTCACATGAGTCCCGGCTTGGCCTTTGTTTCTCAGGTAGAACTTCTGCTGGCTCTGACATTAGCATCAGCTACATCTTGATTAGTATTTACTTCTCCGGTCAGTATTTTGATATTGATTTCAGCAAAAGTCAATAAACACATGTGATCACATTAAGGACTGTCAATATCGAATGATCCAACAGAGAAGCTACAGCCAGGGCCGTCCTTAGGACTGATGGGGCCCTAGGCAGTCTTAGAATCATAGAATCATAGAATAATAGGACTGGAAGGGACCTCGAGAGGTCATCGAGTCCAGCCCCCCGCCCTCAAGGCAGGACCAAGCTCTGTCTACACCATCCCTGACAGATGTCTATCTAACCTGTTATTAAATATCTCCAGAGAGGGAGATTCCACCACCTCCCTTGGTAATTTATTCCAATATTTGACCACCCTGACAGTTAGGAATTTTTTCCTAATGTCCAATCTAAACCTCCCCTGCTGCACTTTAAGCCCATTACTCCTTGTCCTGTCCTCAGAAACCAAGAGGAACAAATTTTCTCCTTCCTCCTTGTGACACCCTTTTAGATATTTGAAAACCGCTATCATGTCCCCCCTTAATCTTCTTTTTTCCAAACTAAACAAGCCCAGTTCATGAAGCCTGGCTTCATAGGTCATGTTCTCTAAACCTTTAATCATTCTTGTCGCTCTTCTCTGTACCCTTTCCAATTTCTCCACATCTTTCTTGAAATGTGGTGCCCAGAACTGGACACAGTACTCCAGCTGAGGCCTAACTAGTGCAGAGTAGAGCGGCAGAATGACTTCACGAGTTTTGCTTACAACACACCTGTTGATACAACCTAGAATCATATTTGCTTTTTTTGCAACAGCATCACACTGTTGACTCATATTCAACTTGTGGTCCACTATGACCCCTACATCCCTTTCCGCCATGCTCCTTCCTAGACAGTCGCTTCCCATCTTGTATGTATGGAACTGATTGTTCCTTCCTAAGTGGAGCACTTTGCATTTCTCTTTATTAAACCTCATCCTGTTTACCTCTGACCATTTCTCTAACTTGCTACGGTCATTTTGAATTATGTCCCTATCCTCCAAAGAAGTCGCAACCCCACCCAGTTTGGTATCATCTGCAAACTTAATAAGCGTACTCTCTATCCCAGTCTTATTATACTGGGGCCTCTATGCCTTATGGCAGCTTGGGTGTGTGTGTGATTTTTTTAGAGTTATGATTTCATGATCTTCAGCAACACACTCATGAAAGATTTTAAAGCAATTTTTAAACTAAGGACCTGTTGACTCACACAGTACGTTCACAGAGGGGTCACTGTGTTAAGCCTGGAACTTTAAAAACAACAAGGAGTTCTGTGGCACCTTAGAGGCTAACAGATTTTTTTAGGTCATGGGTAAAACTTCATCTGATGAAGCGAGTTTTAACCCATGAAAGCTCATGACCTAATAAATGTGTTAGTCTCAAAGGGTATGTCGACATTGCATTCCTCCTTCGAGAGAGGAATGCAAATACAAATAAATGAAATTGCAAACGAAGCACGGATTTGAATTTCCCACGCTTCATTTGCATAATGGCAGCCGGTCGCTTTTCTGAAATAGTGTATTTCAAGAAAAAAAAAGGGATTATTTCAAAAAGAAACCATTCGAAATAACCCTTAGGGTATGTCTACACTGCCACCCTAGTTCGAATTAAAGCTCCTAATTTGAACTACCGCTAAACCTCCTTGCAGGAGGAATACGATTAGGAGCTTTAATTCGAACTACCTAGTCTGTGCCGTGTGTAGCCGTGGCAGGTAGTTCGAACTACGGGCATTTAAAAATGGTGCCTGCCCGGGAACATGCAAATGAAGCCCAGGATATTTAAATCCCGGGCTTCGTTTGCAAGTTCGAATGCCTACATTAGCCACCCTAGTTCAAATGTAGACATACCCTTACTCCTCATTTTTTAAGGAGTAAGGGTTATTTCAAAGGAAAGGTTTCTTTTTGAAATAACCCCATTTTTTTTCTCGAAATACGCTATTTCAGAAAAGCGGCCGGCCAACATTATGCAAATGAAGTGTGGGAAATTCAAATCCATGCTTCATTTGCTATTTCGTTTGTCTGCATTTGCATTCCGCTCTTGAAGGAGGAATGCAATGTTGACATACCCTAAGGGTTTGTCTACAATACAGAGAAGTTCGAAGCTGCTGCTGTCGATCTTCCAGAGTTGAAAGTACCGCAGAATCCTACAACGTAACGTTCAAGAGTGCGACTTGTTTGGCATGATAATATTTAATATTCTCATGTGCACATGCTCACAATGAGCCAAAAATACATCGTCCCAACAGATCTGCCCTATGCTTGCTCTGGGAATCAGGAATACACAGAAAGCAAAACCACGCTGAGGCTCTTGTGCTACTTTGTGCCAAATGACTGGTCTTCGATCTATGAGACATGTTAAAACCTAGTACAGGTTGAACCTCCCTGGTCCGGCACCCTCGGGAACTGAATGGTCCCGAACAAAGGAATTTGCTGGACCAGGAGAACATGGAGGCCTGACGTCTTCCAGCTCACCTGCCTGGCTCTGCTGCCCTCAGCCTGATCGTGGGCCTCTGCTCCCTGCCCCTAGCCCCATGCAGGGCAGCAGCTGCTCCTTGAGCTCCCTGACCCCGGCTGCCTGTTTCCATGCAAGGCAGCAGCTACTCTTGGGGCTCCCTGCCCCTTCTGCCCAGACCTGCGCCAGGCCACAGCTGCTCTTGGAGCTCCCCAGACCCCATCCCACATGGGGCAGCAGCCTCCCTGGGGCTCTCGACCCCCTGATCAGACCGGCTCTGCTCCCAGCTGCTCTCAACCTCTGGGGCTGGGGCTCTCTGGTCTAGCAACATCTGGGGTCCTGCCGGACCTCAGATGTTGCCAGACCAGAGAGTTCCGGACAAGAGAGGTTCAAGCTGTAGTATGAACTGCAGCCACAGCTGCGTCTGAAGGTGAGAGAGAGAGACGGGAAGCCTGGCTCAGCGAGATGCCGTTATGGACATAGCTCAGAAGGGCAAAGTTCTCTTCTAATTAATCAGACATTTGTTCAACCTGTGTCCCCCAGAAGGATTTTAACCACCGTTCCCTGTAAGCTGGGTGCTTGTGCGGCTGCTCAGGAAAGATTCAAGTGCTGCTCAGCTAAGTAGCAGAGAGCCCATGACTAGGTTTTTTGTTTCTATTGGGGGTGCATATTCACACATGCTTTGGGGTACATAAAAATTTATTCCACTCATGTATGGACAAATGTAGAGTGATTTTAACCTAAAATACAGCCCCCACTAACTGCTGGCGGGGCCTTTTTTAAGGTCCCAGTTTGGGGAGGTGCAGCTGCTCAGCACCTCTCAGAATCAGGCCTGGAGGCACTTTTTCTGAGGAGTTTGCCTGGTAGACCGAGGATTTCCTGTCTGCGTGAAAGGAACTCACTTTCCTGTTATCCTGCTGGGCCCTATCACAGCCTGGGAGGGACTTGGGTTCTGTATGGAAACCCTTCTTCTCCATGGAATGAAGCTTAGCTTCATAGCTTAGCTGTGGAATGAAAACAAACAATCTCTGATCGCAGCTGAGCAGAGAGGCCCCTGAAATCCAACACTTACCCCCTGCATTTCCGATTGCAGTCAAGGGATTAACAACACGGGGGAAGGGATAGGGAAGCGACTCACACTATGTGTCTGTCTCAGTCCCCGAACCAAGATGGTTGAGGTTGAATTAGATCTTGGTGCTTCAACAATTACATTTGGGTCTGGAAATACATATACTAACATTCACACTGAAAGCAGATGAGATTTCCTGGGAAACTCTGCACCAAAATCCTCCTCTGTAGGAGGGAGATATCGAACTTCCTAGTTTCTGCTGAATTTGTTAGCTCTGCCACCTTGTTCCCACATAATTTATGAATTACTAGTAGATTTACCTGACATTGCTCAGGTCCATAACTCAATTAAGTGGGGTGGGGTTTTTTTGGTGGGGGCAGGTGAGAAGGAATAAAAGGAAATTGTACATACTCTATTGAAATGATTGTACTTTTCAAAAACAGTGTTATTTTTATGAAGTTAATTTTCAGTTCAGATTTCTTAGTAATTTTTTAAAATGGGAATTCCATCAAGTATATTTTTTCTTCATCCCTATACACTCTTATCAGATTCTAGGTTTTAACAAAAAAGGGCTATAGTCAATGAGGTTTCCAATAATATTGTCTTCTAGTTTTCAAACCTTAAGCATTGATTTATCTGTGCCAAAACAGAGCACTCCTCCAGAGTTCTCCATTTGATCTCTTTTCTCTAAGGGATGCGTCTAGATTGGCATGATTTTCCGGAAATGCTTTTAACAGAAAAGTTTTCCGTTAAAAGCATTTTCGGAACAGAGCATCTAGATTGGCATAGATGCTTTTCCACAAAAGCACTTTTTGCGGAAAAGCGTCCGTGCCAATCTAGACCCGCCTTTACACAAAAAAGCCCCGATTGCCATTTTCGCGATCGGGGCTTTTTTGCGGAAAACAAATCTGAGCTGTCTACACTGGCCCTTTTGTGCAAAAGCTTTGCACAAAAGGGACTTTTGCCTGAACGGGAGCAGAATAGTATTTCCGAAAGAAGCACTGATTTCTTATAGAAGGAAGTCAGTGCTTTTGCGGAAATTCACGCGGCCAGTGTAGACAGCTGGCAAGTTTTTCCAGAAAAACGGCTGATTTTCTGGAAAAACTGGCCAGTCTAGACACAGCCTCAGGGCTGTGTCTACACAGGCATCCCTTCCAGAAAAGGGATGCTAATGTAGCACTTTGGAATAGGCAAATCCGCGGGGGATTTAAATATCCCCCGCGGTATTTGCATTAACATGGCTGCCGCTTTTTTCCGGCTTGGAGATAAGCTGGAGGAAAGCGCCAGTCTAGACGTGATTCTCCAGAAAATAAAGCCTTTTCCGGAGGATCTCTTATTCCTACTTTCAATAAGAGATCCTCTGGAAAAGGCTTTATTTTCCAGAGACTCACGTCTAGACTGGTGCTTTTCTCCGGCTTATCTCCAAGCCGGAAAAAAGCGGCAGCCATGTTAATGCAAATACCACGGGGGATATTTAAATCCCCCGCGGATTTGCCTATTCCAAAGTGCTACATTAGCATCCCTTTTCCGGAAGGGATGCCAGTGTAGACACAGCCCAAAGTGTATTGAGAAGCAATCCTCCTCCAGGTTCCTCCCATGTTTCTGACTCATCTTGGTTTAGTCTCTTTCAGCATTCGCTCAGTTACGTCAATTGTGAGGAGGACTGTACTTGCTTTGGTGACACTGTCTCTTTTCTGCTTGGTTTGATGAGAAGCAATCCCATTCCAGGCACATCCCATTGTCCTGGCACAACCAAACTCTTTCCGTGTTTTAAGTTATGATAAGAGGAAGCTGTATACTGAATTGGCTACGTCTACACTGGCATGATTTTCCAGAAATGCTTTTAACGGAAAAGTTTTCCATTAAAAGCACTTTTTGCAGAAAAGCGCATCTAGATTGGCACGGATGCTTTTCCGCAAAAGCACTTTTTGCGGAAAAGCGTCCGTGGCCAATCTAGACATGCTTTTCCGCAAAAAAGTCCCGATCGCCATTTTCGCAATCGGGGCTTTTTTGCGGAAAACAAATCTCTGCTGTCTACACTGGCCCTTTTGCGCAAAAGTTTTTCGGAAAAAGATTTTTGACCGAACGGGAGCAGCATAGTATTTCCGCAAAAGCACTGACACTCTTACATGAGATCGTCAGTGCTTTTGCGGAAATTCAAGCGGCCAGTGTAGACAGCTGGCAAGTTTTTCTGCAAAAGCAGATGATTTTGTGGAAAAACTTGCCAGTCTAGACACAGCCAATTTGGTTGTCCTAGCTCGCAGGCTATGTCTACACTGGCACCCTTTTTTGGAAATGCTTAAAACGGAACAGTTTTCCGTTATAAGTATTTCTGGAAAAAGCGCGTCTACATTGGCAGGATGCTTTTCCGGAAAAACACTTTTTCCGGAAAAGCGTCCGTGGCCAATGTAGACGCGCTTTTCCAGAAAAAAGCCCCGATAGTCATTTTCGCGATCGGGGCTTTTTTGTGGAAAAGACTACTGTGCTGTCTACACTGGCCCTTTTCCGGAACAGTTTTTCTGGAAAAGGACTTTTGCCCGAACGGGAGCAGCATAGTTTTTCTGGAAAAACACTGACAATTTTACAGTAGATCGTCATTGCTTTTCTGGAAAAGCAAGCGGCCAGTGTAGACAGCTCGCAGCTTATTCCGGAAAAGCAACTGCTTTTCCGGAATAAGTGGCCCAGTATAGACACAGCCGCAGTGATTAGGAGGAATTCTTGAACAAACACACACACACACACACACAGACAAACACTCATATAGATAGTAGATTAGAAGACTTATCTGGCATTGCTCAGGTCATTCGGGGCTGGGGACTGGTGTTGTGGGGGGTGCAGGATTCAGGACAGGAGGTAGGTTTGGGAGGACTTAGGGCACAGGATGGAAGGGCAGAAGTCAAAGGAGGGTGTGAGGGACACAAGCCAGGGGTCACAGAGGAGGAGCTGGGGGACTTAGAGGGGTTCTCCAGGCACATCGCAGCAGCAAAGATGGTGCTGCAGCTGCCAGACCCCACGACTCCTCCAGCAGCTGCCTGGCCCTGCACCTCTTGGGGGAGGAGTTGGAAGGTCAGGGCTGTGGTGCCCAGTCCCAGCTACTTTGGGTGTGTGTGTGTGTGTGTGACAAACCCTGTCCCCCAGGGCAGCAGGGATGCTGGCTGGACCCCTCCCCATATGGTGCTGCAGTCAAGGGCCAGGAGGGAAGACTTGGGGGCATTTATTAACCCTTTATGCACTATTTATCAAGCATGACTGAATTGTGCAACTTGCCTATTACATTCAGATGACTGAGGAATTTACTACTGTCCTTAGCACTTAGTTCATGGATAATCCTTCAGGGGAGGCAAGTTATTTTTTACTGGTTGAGAGCAGACACAAGTGCGCTCTGTGTCAGCCTGGCCACCATGCTGAGGAACACACGGTACCTGGGCTGAATCCCACATGCTTTACATCAGGAGAATCCCTGTAAAAATACGCAACTAAAGAAGAGGACAAGGAAGACACCAGTATGTTTTTGCACGGGGCAGTTCTGCATGCTGTGTATAAGATGATAACGTTTCTCTAAGAGACAGAGACAATTACATAAACTGGCATCTCAATTGCCACGTTTTTGTCCTAGAAGCGGGATGGGGCAGATGAATGAGCTCCTTTGCCTATCACTCATCCAGAGAAGACACCCACCTGCTACCACAGTTGGGTAAAGGTCTTAATCCAGTACTGGTGTAGTCATGTTGAGTCAACAGTGTGATGCTGTTGCAAAAAAAGCAAATATGATTCTAGGTTGTATCAACAGGTGTGTTGTAAGCAAAACTCGTGAAGTCATTCTGCCACTCTACTCAGCTCTAGTTAGGCCTCAGCTGGAGTACTGTGTCCAGTTCTGGGCGCCACATTTCAAGAAAGATGTGGAGAAATTGGAAAGGGTACAGAGAAGAGCAACAAGAATGATTAAAGGCCTAGAGAACATGACCTATGAAGCCAGGCTTCATGAACTGGGCTTGTTTAGTTTGGAAAAAAGAAGATTAAGGGGGGACATGATAGCGGTTTTCAAATATCTAAAAGGGTGTCACAAGGAGGAAGGAGAAAATTTGTTCCTCTTGGTTTCTGAGGACAGGACAAGGAGTAATGGGCTTAAAGTGCAGCAGGGGAGGTTTAGATTGGACATTAGGAAAAAATTCCTAACTGTCAGGGTGGTCAAATATTGGAATAAATTACCAAGGGAGGTGGTGGAATCTCCCTCTCTGGAGATATTTAATAACAGGTTAGATAGACATCTGTCAGGGATGGTGTAGACGGAGCTTGGTCCTGCCTTGAGGGTGGGGGGCTGGACTCGATGACCTCTCAAGGTCCCTTCCAGTCCTATTATTCTATGATTCTATGATTCTATGTTGGTCCCAGGATACTAGGAGGGTGGCTGAGGTTTTCTCTTTTACTGGACCAGGGGGCTGGAGCACATGACCTACGAGGAGAGGCTGAGGGATTTGGGCTTGTTTGGTCTGCGGAAGAGAAGAGTGAGGGGGGGATTTGATAGCAGCCTTCAGCTACCTGAAGGGAGGTTCCAAAGGGGATGGAGAGAGGCTGTTCTCAGTGGTGACAGATGGCAGAATGAGGAGCAGTGGTCTCAAGTTGCAGTGGGGGAGGTCTAGGTTGGTTATTTGAAAAACCTATTTCATTAGAAGGGTTCCCTAGGGAGGGGGTGGAATCTCCATCCCTAGAGGTTTTTAAGTTCCGGTTTGACAAAGCCCTGGCTGGGATGGTTTAGTTGGGGTTGGTCCTGTTTTGGGCAGGGGGTTGGACTCAATAACCTCCTGAGATCTCTTCCAGTCCTAGGATTCAATAAACTTCAGATAGTGAGACAGAGAAGCTTCTGAGCCACACAGAGCTCTTCTTCAGGTCTAGGAAAGGTACACAGGGCTTGTCTTCATGTGCAGCAGTGTAGCTTAATGCTTTAGTGACGACGCAACTACCCTGATGGGCAAGCTTCTCCTATCGGCATCATTAATCCATGTCCCCCAAAAGTGAAGCTTTTTACATGGGGGGTTCGATTGT
Organism: Pelodiscus sinensis; assembly: GCF_052426305.1. Lineage (NCBI taxonomy): Eukaryota > Metazoa > Chordata > Testudines > Trionychidae > Pelodiscus > Pelodiscus sinensis. The sequence goes on from NC_143082.1 coordinate 10,857,904, forward strand.
TACGCACGGGGGTGGATTTCACACCCTGAGTGATGTCGTTATACAGATAAAGGCCTACAATGTAGGCTTGGCCTCAGAGTAGACACAGCTAAATACAAGCTTGACCAGATTGCTCAGCACAAATAGAATGAGTTCAAAGTGAAGTGCCCCATAAGCACAGGACGAAAAGGAGGGTTAGTGGCTTACAGACTGTCATAATACCCAATAAATCCAGTGTCCTTCAAAGAAGAGGAACCTTGCGCAACACTTTGAAAAGAGGAATCTGAGAGGTTAAATTCGTCACTTTGCTACACACTATAAATAACATGGTCATAATAAAGACACTAGATTTATGGCATGTTAACAATCTGTAACCCACTAACCATCCTTTTTGTCCTATGATTCCAGAAGTGGTAAAGGCCCCCGTCACCACGCATGGCCTCTTGGCACAGGCGCGAACCACTTCCAGTAAGTTACCTGCTCAAACTTGTATTTAGCTGCAACGCTTTATAAGGGTCTACACCTCAAACGCTGCTGGGAGAGCATACAAATCAGTAGCGTTAGACCTGGCCTCTGGACCTGAGGTTTAGGTTGGACATTAGGAAAAACTCTGTCAAGGTGGTTGAGCACTGGAATTGCTGAGGGAGGTTGTGGAACCTCCATTACTGGAGATTTTTAAGAGCAGGTTAGACAAACATCTGTAAGGGACTGATCTAGATGGTGCTTGGTCCTGCCATGAGGGCAGGGGACTGGACTTGATGACCTCTTGAGGTCCCTTCCAGCTCTGGTTTTCTATGATCTATACTGCCCTCAGGCGCACCTTCTAAATGCCCCCTTAGGACTAGGCTAGGGATGGGTCTCAGTAGAGGGCTGCTGGCCCTGATGGCAGTGGTAGGATTTTCTCTTCCTCTGGGAGGTGTCTGTCAGAGCTGGCTATGCTGTCGGGGTGCAGGTTGTGACTTGAATTGTTTTCTCTGCTGCCCCACGACAGACAAGCCTAGGGTCTTAAGTGTGGTGAGTCCATGAGTCCATGTGTGGTGAGTCCATGCAAGCAGGGCCAGGTCCCCTCCCCCCAAACCCCCCTGCCCCCAAACCCCAAGGGGCATGTTCTTTCCACACACACACTAGCCACCAGGGGCCTGTTCTCCCCTCTCCCAACTCCCTCTCTCCCCCAGCCATCAGGGGCCTTTTTCTCTCCCCCTCTCCAGCGCTGTGGCCAAGGACCAGGAAGGGGGAAAGGGTCTGGGGCAGGGGGGGGGCTCCTTACCAGTGTGTCAGCAGGCAAGATGGCGGAGCCTGCTGGCCACTCCCGTGGTGGTGCGGCTGCCTCCAGTGGACACTCTGCAGGATAGCTCTCCCTTGAGGGCTCCCCGCGGCCACTCTCATATCCTACCCCTCGAAATAACAGACCCTCTTTTTCCCGGGGCTTCCAGTTGTCCTGGCTCAACCAAACCCTGAATTGCTTTAAGTTAGGAGACAAGGAAGCTGCCTACCAAATTTGGTGGCCCTAGCTCTTACTGTGTAGGAGGAGTTCTTGGACGAACGGACTCGCCGACAGACACACAGATGCACTCTAATATATATGTACTAAATTAGCATATTTTACTTGGACGTTCATATGGCTTAATTTGTTAGGTTAAGCTGTGAGTTATTTTGAGAACACAGTTCATCTTAAAAAACCAACCAAACAAAACAACAGGAACAGAATTCCATAGACAAGAAAATTGATACCAGCTACCAAAAGAGCATTTTAAAGTGATATAAAGCTTCAAGAAGTCAAACTTCTGGTGGGACGCTCTAGTTTCAGCCTCAAAATGGGAATTATGATACCTTTAAAAAAATAAATCCATCTTCAGATGGCACTGTGAAAAGGAATACCGACTACACAGAAGTTCCCACACAGCAACCCAACAGTGTGTAATTCTGGGCACATTTGTATGGTGCTTAGATTAAATCCCAACCCATGCGGGGCTAAGGGCCACTTTATTCCATCAGAGGGAGTGACTTCTGGATGATATTTCATGTTACTATCATCTTGTCTTTTCATTGGACACTTTTTTGTCCTTTCCTCCATGTCTGAATTGTCCCCCACATCCCATCTCCATCCTGATGGGGGAAGAACCCCTCCCAATCTCCCTACCAACACCATCCGCTAGGCCAGGTGGTTAGACTCCCCCCTCCCACCTGCCTAAGTATTTATATCACACTCAGAAGCTCCTCCCTTGTTAAAATAGGTCTCCCTCCATTGTTGCCCCCTGCACCCAAAAGACTTTCCTTGTAGATGTTTCACCTCTTCAGAGTAAGTACCCCCTCCCCTGCCTTTCCTCATCATGAATGGAGGGAGCCTCACCCAGCATCCCGAGCAATGTTCCCTCTAATCTTTTCCATTCATGCGTGGAATAATTTATAATGTGCACAAAGGCATGTGTGCAGGGCTGGCCCGAGCCATTTTTGGCACCACAGGCCCTGCACGGGCGGCGCCGCCTGGGGGCACAGCGCACGTGCAGGCCCATCCCCAGGGTTCATGGGCCTGCCCCTGGGCGCATGGCGCCTGCACGAGCCTGCCCTCCTGGGCCCGTGGCCCCGCCTCGGGGCGCATGGTGCATACGCTGCCCAGCCACTGCCGCTGGCATGCAGCCCAGGGCCGCCCAGGGGGGCTGCACCTGGCCGTGCAGGGCCCCGCGGCTGCGGGGGAAAGAGCACTGGGGGGTTAACGCGGCCCCCACCTTGGGAGGCCACTGTAGCCCGCCAGGAGCTGGGCGCATGGCACCTGATGGCAGCTATAAGGGGCGTCACGTGTCCCTTACAGCTGCCATCAGGCACCCCCCATCAGTTGGCACCCTGTGCACCTGCTTGGCTCGCCTACCCCTTAGTCTGGCCCTGCATGTGTGAGCGTGCACCACCAGTAGAAACACAAAACCTAGCTGTGGGGGCTCTGCTAATTAGCTGGGGTGACACTGGAATCTGCACAGCTTACGGGGAACGCAGCCCCAGATATGACCCCTGCACAGAGAGTGCCCATTTCTCAGCTGCACGTGGCCCAGCACGCCCTGGTCCCGCTGCAATCAGAAAGGCAGGTGTGAGGAGACTGGTCTCTGACTGCAGCAAAGGCCGAGCCCCGGTGTCATGGCAACCACAGAGCCAGGCCAACTCCAGCCACACTGACCTGCTGCAAGAGTGGGCAGGCAGCAGCCTCAGAGGCAGGTGGTCAAAGCACCCAATGGCTGGGGATGTGGCCTGCTGCCACCTTTATTCTGTGCCTGTCGCCATGGAACTGACAAGAGGCCTCTGCCTCCATGTCCCCGGGTCACCCTGCACTTAGGGCACCATCAAAGAGCAAGGCCCGGGAAGGGAAAAACAAACAACAGCGAGTCCCTTCTGATGAGGGGACATAAGAACATAAGAATGGCCATACTGGGTCAGACCAAAGGTCCATCCAGCCCAGTAACCTGTCTGCTGACAGTGACCAATGCCAAGTGTCCCAGAGGGAGTGAATCGAACAGGTAATGATCAAGCGATCTCTCTCCTGCCATCCATCTCCACCCTCTGACAAACAGAGGCCAGGGACACCATTCTTTACCCAGCCTGGCTAATAGCCATTTATGGACTTAACCTCTATGAATTTATCTAGTTCTCTTTTAAACCCTGTTATAGTCCTAGCCTTCACAACTTCCTCAGGCAAGGAGTTCCACAGATTGACTATGTGCTGTGTGAAGAACTTCCTTTTATTTGTTTTAAACCTGCTGCCCATTAGTTTCATTTGGTGACCCCTACTTCTAATATTATGGAAACAAGTAAATAACTTTTCCTTGTTCACTTTCTCCACCCCACTCATGATTTTATATACCACTATCATATCCCCCCTTAGTCTCCTCTTTTCCAAGCTGAAAAGTCCCAGTCTCTTTAATCTCTCCTCATATGGGACCAAACCCCTCATCATTTTAGTTGCCCTTCTCTGAACCTTTTCTAATGCCAATATATCTTCTTTGAGATGAGGAGACCACATCTGTATGCAATACTCAAGATGTGGGCATACCATGGATTTATATAAGGGCAATAAGATTTTCTCCGCCTTATTCTCTATCCCTTTTTTAATGATTCCTAACATCGTGTTTGCTTTTTTGACTGCCGCTGCACACTGCGGGGGTGACTTCAGAGAACTATCCATGATGACTCCAAGATCTCTTTCCTGATTAGTTGTAGCTAATCTACAGGCCTCCCGTGGGCTCAGCCAGGCACCCAGCTGCCAGCATTCAGCTCCTCAGAGCCAGGGGCGGAGAGAGGGTCTCTATCCCTTGGAAAGCTCTCTTCCCAGATACTGTAGCATCCTGGGGCTAACAATGCTATAGCTTGTTCTATAGCTCCCCGGACGGGGACAGCTACTTCCTCAGTTCCTGCCCCAGCACCTTTCCCCTCAGTGAGGAAACCAGGGTGGGAGAATGCCATGGCCCATGGGGGACCCTGAAGGACCAGCGAGGAATCCATATGTGTACTTACCAGCTCTGTCTCCAGAGACCCCGTCATCTCCTAAGACAGACCCATCATGCACCTTGACATTCACAGAGGACAAAGTTCTGCTCTGACGGGTGGCGGGGGGAGGGCGGCTTAAGGAGGGGAGAGACAGGAGCTGAGCAGAGGTTCCTCAAGCCGCCCTGTCAAAGAGGTCTGAGGAACTATGCACTTTACAGTGCTCCTTACTGCTACTCCACAAAAGCAGGTGTGCAGGACTTCCAGGGGTCTGGTCCAATACCCCAAAGCTGCTCCCTTGTGGTCCTCACATATTTGGGGAGTGCAAGTTCTGTAGGCTGCTGTGCTACTGGCAGCAATCAGCTGCTCTCTGCCTACATAGTCTCCAATTAAACCACGCACAGGTGTGCAGTGTTAGGGACCAAACTGCAAGGACTCCCACTCAAATAAGCATAGAGCTAGAGTTTGGCTGCAGAAATCACCAATAATAGGATTCTGTAGACCTCTAGCCACTAGTAAGTAGTAGTGTCAAAGACATGTGGGCTACGTCTACACTGGCATGATTTTCCGGAAATGCTTAAAACGGAAAAGTTTTCCGTTAAAAGCATTTTCGGAAAAGCGCGTCTAGATTGTCAGGATGCTTTTCTGCAAAAGCATTTTTTGCAGAAAAGCGTCCGTGGCCAATCTAGACGCGCTTTTCCGCAAAAAAGCCCCGATCATCATTTTCGCGATCGGGGCTTTTTTGCGGAAAACACTACTGTGCTGTCTACACTGGCCCTTTTCCAGAACAGTTTTCCGGAAAAAGACTTTTGCTCGAATGGGAGCAGCATAGTTTTTCCGGAAAAGCACTGATGATTTTACATTAGATCGTCAGTGCTTTTCCGGAAATTCAAGCAGCCAGTGAAGACAGCTGGCAAGTTTTTCCGGAAAAGCGGCTGATTTTCCGGAATAACTTGCCAGTGTAGACACAGCCGTGTAGTACTGATTCCCTCCAGGAGTGGGCAGCAGTTGTATAAACAAACAAAACTGGGTAGAAAACCATTTTCTGTCCTGGGGAAAATACTTGAGATTTTGAAAAAAAATTCCTGTACTAAATTGGAATGAAAACTAATCATCTAATTTGTTTTCAAACATACACATATATATATGGGTGGTTTGAAAAATTATTGTATGCATCTTTGGGTGGGGTTCACTGAAACATTTTATTTTGATAATTTCAAAATACTTTGTTTTTGACTTTTTTAAAAAACTGTTGTTAGCCCACATTTCAAAAGAAAGAGTCATTTTGAATCAGGAAACTCATGTTTTGTTTTTTAAAATGTTGAAATGGGACATTGCCAGTGACAATGTGCAAACTTTTTCAGCAGTTTTTCCAGCTCCGAAATTTCCATACATTAATTCAGATTTGCTGAAGCAACATTTTTTTGATGGGAAACATCTAGTCAAAAAATTCCTGACCAGTCATAATAGCAGGATGTAGTTTTTCTTGACCATAATCCCATGCCTTTACACTGAGGATACCATATGCCACTAAGAACTTTGCAAGAGAGAGCTGATCTAATTAATAATAAAGCACATGCTCTTTCAGACAAAGATTGTTTTTCATGTAATCTCTTTAATACTGTGTAATACTTTTCTTTTTAAAATACAGTATTTTTTGAGGTAGACCATTACAGTTCAAAAGCATTTCTTTTCAGACATTAATAAGACATGAATTAAATACTTTCATGTACAATATGTTGCAAAATGAGGTAGAAATGGTTACAGAGGATGTACAAAGTCAAATATGATAATCAGAAAAAAAGTCTTCAAAAATCCAGTACCACTTTTTGGAGGAAAGGTGAGAGGGAGGGCAAGGAAGATACTAAAAGCATTTTAAAAATAGCCTCAAGAGCCAGCTTTCTACCAAGGCGCTCGAGAGACTGCCAAGTGAATGTGTTGATACACACGTACACAGGTGAACCCGGAAAAGTTCATGTCGTTATCACAATATTTGGACAAAGCCTCCTCCTGTGATGTTCCATTTAGCAGGAAAGAGAGAGGATTTGACTATACTGAACATAACAAGGGATTTTTTGTGGTAACCCATTAGTTCTCTCTGATTCTTCAGCTCCCAGCTTGTGAAGCCTGCCACCACTTTCCTGGATCTCCTTAAGTTCCAGACTGGGAATGTACTGCTAACTACACCTCAGAGATATTTCTATTTCTTGGGAGATTCTTAGCAATTCCTCATCTCAGCAAGTGTGGTTATCCCCCATTTTACAGATTGGAAAACCGAGGCACAGAGCATGTTACAAAACTAATCCAAGGTCATGCAGTCAACCTGTTACAACACAGTCAAGCAATACAGCCCAGAAGTCTTGGTTCCTTGTTGCCTCTTAATAGACAAACCTTACAAAACAGCATGTATTGTATAGTACTTCCCATTTCATATAATACAGAAACATTTTTTTAAAATCTTTTAAAAATTGCCTGAGTTGTGTTATCCTACTGTATTCAGGCCAGCTCTCCCGATCTCTCTCACACGTGCATCTTCCCCTTACCAGTGATGTTATCCAGACCCCTCTTTTAACACCAGATGTCCAGTTTGTCCCCTAACCATTCAAATCAGCAATTGGGTACCCAAATACATGTTTTAGGGGGCTGAGTGTCAATTTGGCTACGTCTACATTGGCACCCCTTTCGGAAAAGGGATGCTAATGTAGCACGTTGGAATAGGCAAATCCGCGGGGGATTTAAATATCCCCCGCAGCATTTGCATTAACATGGCTGCCGCTTTTTTCCGGCTTGGGGAAAAGCCGGAGAAAAGCGCCAGTCTAGACGTTATTCTCCGGAAAATAAAGCCTTTTCCGGAGGATTTCTTATTCCTACTTTCAAGTTTCCTTGTTCCTACTTTCTAGACGTTATTCAAGTAGGAATAAGAAATCCTCCGGAAAAGGCTTTATTTTCCGGAGAATAACGTCTAGACTGGCGCTTTTCTCCGGCTTTTCCCCAAGCCGGAAAAAAGCGACAGCCATGTTAATGCAAATGCCACGGGGGATATTTAAATCCCCCGCGGATTTGCCTATTCCAAAGTCTACATTAGCATCCCTTTTCTGGAAAGGGGTGCCAATGTAGACACAGCCTTTGAGTGGCTGAGTGTGTTAATGGATCACCAAAATTTTGTGGCCAAGTTTTGCAAACTGGTCCTACACAATCAATCAAACTTGATAAATTAAATACTTTAAAGACTCCCTGCACTTGTTCAATCTTCTCCCTCTTCAGGGTTCCATTGTGAGTCAACTCCTCTCCCCACTTTGCTGTAGTCATTGGCATGCATTACTAATTATGGGAAGACAGACCAACCAGAAACCCTCTTCTCAAGCCAGCCAGTTCTAAGTGTTCTTCATTCTCAATGGAAAATCAGAACAAGGATAAGAGGATGGCTGGAGCCAGACACCAGCATTAAATGATTAAAATTTTAGAGGGTTGAATCCTGTAGCCGACTGCATGTATGTCTCACTACCCCTTTTCTTTTTCTTGGAACAGCTGTTTGACCACTGGACATCGATGGTGTCTAGGATCATTTCCAAACTGCCAACATATATGACAGGGTCTGGCAGGGCAACAGCCCCGGGGGAATTCCCAACCACAGGGAATATGGTCTGGTTCCTGACAAATGGGGCTAATACAGAATGCAAGAAGAGTCAAGATCAGCTATTTCAGGGCCTATTTCTTGGTTTGAGTGGCAATGCCACATTCCAGCAGAGTGCTGTCCAGGACGTACCTGGACACAGCTCTCTCTGGGCACTGTCTGGCTTTGGTTTTCCGTGACTTTGAAAGGCCAAATGAAGAATCTTAGAAAAAGCAAAAAAAGCACAAGCTGAGCCCTGTTTGAAAAGTGACCCTGGGTCTCTCCCAGGGCTTTATACTAAACCAGGGTAGGGAACCCTTTTTTGGGTTGAGATCCACAGAAAAATCAGTCGCGGGCCAAACACAAGTGAAAAGCAAAACAAAAAACAAAACAAAACTCCTTCACTGATGTGGCCCCGACTGAGATGCAGAGAGACACTCCCCACATTCCCCTCGTGCACCACACCCCTGGCAACCTGGGGGGCGGAGGCAAGTTAGTAGATTCTGTGTGCTCCTGTCTATGGGGTCACAGCAGAGGCAGGAGCACCAGTGGGCTCCCCGCTCCAGGGTCTGGATCCAGGCAAGCCAGGGGCCACATCTGGTCCCCAGACCTTAGGTTCCCCATCCCTGTACTATGCCCTCAGAGATAACAGAGAAGAGCTTATTTACTTTGTCTCCTAAATTATGAAATCACTTCAGGCTTTCTCAATGGTTAGCAGCTGTTAGAGAAAGAGGGAGCATCAGTTCTACATTATTAACAGTTCCAAGGGCTCTCTAGAGCCTTATCCCCGGGAAGCAGATGCCTCGAAAAGGAACGGGTCCAAAGACCCTACAAGAAAGTGAATTGTAACGATCTGAGGAAGCCGGGGGGAGGAAAAGGAAGGAAGGAATGAGAGTTGTGAGAACAATTCAGTCCAACGCTGCTCACCTTCCTTGCCAGAGACAAGGACATGTATCAAGTGGCCAGGCTTGCAACAAGCAAAAGGCAGCAGAAAGCTGCACAAAAAAGGACAAATAGAGCCACCACCGCCCCGTTTGCTCTCCTCTTTCAAAGCTCCGATCCACCTCTCATTACAGTGCACAGGGATTTTCCACTGACTCAAGAAGCTTTGAATTGGGCCCTGGGTGGTTTTGCAGGGTTGGTTTGGTTCTACGGTAAATCTGCCCAAAGCCAAGGAACACTGGCTTCCTGAGCACATAGCTGCTGGTCCGCTACTTGCTCTGGTCCCTCGCAGGCAGAGAGCGTGGGGTCTGGCGGAGCTCCAAAGTAAGCCTTTACAAAGCAGATGCCCCTTTTGAAAAGGCTTCCTTTGGGGGCAGCGCCACAGCCATGCCAGAATGGGAAGGTTTCACAACACTGTGGCTGCGTCTAGACTGGTAATTTTTCCGCAAATGCGGAAAAACTTGCCAGCTGTCTACACTGGCCACTTGAATTTGCGCAAGAACACTGATGATGTAATGTATGATCGTCAGTGTTCTTGTGCAAATACAATGATTCTCCCGTTTGGGAAAAAGCCCTCTTGCGCAAATACTTTTGCGCAAGAGAGCCAGTGTAGACAACTGAGAACCGTTTTGCACAAAAAAGCCCCGATGGCGAAAATGCCGATCGGGGCTTTCTTGCGCAAAACCACGTCTAGATTGGCAGGGATGCTTTTCCGCAAAAAGTACTTTTGCGCAAAAGTGCCCGTGCCAATCTAGACACTCTTTTCCGCAAATGCTTTTAACGGAAAAACTTTTCCGTTAAAAGCATGTGCGGAAAATCATGCCAGTCTAGATGTAGCCTGTATGGGGCAGAGCCTGGTGCAGGGATGTGGCATATTCAGGGCACTAGGGCAAAATCCCAGTTCTCTGTAGGGTGAAGGGGGGAAAGCTGCACGCACACTTTCTGTGCAGTCAGAATTCCTGGCTCAAGACATCGCTTCTATCGACTGCGACACTGACGAACCTTTGGCGGGCACGGCTGCCATCCTGGAGCCAAGATGTCTGTTCCCTCCCAAAAACTATCTGTTAAGAACATGCCTTGAGAAAGAAAGACGAGGCATCCATTTGTGGCACCTGGCGCACGGGCATTATTTGGTGTGAGAAGAGGTTGGGGGTGATGAACCCAGAGCCGGGGAGGGAGCAACCAGTCCCCTGCCTAGCTCCTCCCAAATGCCTCCCTGCAGTAGAGCAAAAGGATCTAATTAAGAGAGCAGGAGAAATTGGCCTTCACTGCAGATAGCCTCTGCTTCTCCCGGCCCAAAGGGGGCCATGGGAAACACAGTGTAAATCAGAGCAGACCAGAGGTTGCTGTAACTCATCTCGGAGGCTGCACTTGCTCCTGAAAGCCCTTTGAATAGAGGGAAGTGGCTTAAATCCACCTTAGCGCCACCCTCCTGCACATGCAGGGATGGGAGTAACCAACATTCAGGGCCAGAGAAGCTCCCAGTGCCCTGGCTAACCCACCTCACCCTGTTCTGTGCCTCTTCCCTGCCCAAAACAGCCAGATCTCAGCATTAGACCTTCAGTGGCCCCTGGCCTTTTGGCTCTAGCTCAGGGGTGGGCAATCATTGTTGACGGGGGGAGGGAGGGAGCACTCCAAGATTTTGGAAAGTGGTTGAGGCCGCACTCTTCCCTGATATTAATGGAGATGAGGGGTCTGAGATGGAGGTTGGGTGCAGAAGGGAGCTTGGGCTAAGGGATTGGGGTGCAGGAGAGAGACTGGAGTCTGGGAGGGAGTTGGGATGAAGCAGGCGGTTGTGACTTAGGGCAGGGGACTGGGGTGCAGGGGTTTGGGATGTGACCTAGGGTAGGAGGGGATTGTGATCTGGGGCAGGAGATTGGGGTGCCAGATCTGGGGGGGGTATGGATGTAAGAGGGGAACAGAAGGCTTGGGTATGTTGAGTGGGAGGGGCAGAGAGTTGGGGCAGGGAAGGGCTGGGGTGCCAGAAGCAGGCTGTGGCCAAACCAGCCTGCCTGCAGAGCTTAAAATGTTTCCCCGCCAGCCAACCTGCCTGGCCATGTTCTTTATGAATAACTGAGCCCAGGAGAGGGGGCATGATTCTTCTTAGCTACCTGTCACTCCAACAAGCAGCTCCCACGGGCTGGTTTCTGCCAGAAACCGGCCAATGGGAATGTGCTGGGGATGGGGCGGCGCCGAAAACTTCCCCCCTCCCCTCCAGTTTCAAAACAGAAACGGAGCCCTGCAGCTGCGTTTCTGCCCGGCGCACGGGGCTGTGGGGGAGCCTGCCTGGGGCTCCGGATCCCGGTGGCTTGGCAGGCTGGATGCGGCTCGCGGGCCGTATTTTGCCCAGCACTGCTCTTGCTGTTAGGTATTGCTGCGGTGCCCAAGACAAGCCTGAGCCACAGGGCTGGCGCGTTCTGAAAAAGGGAACAAGGCAGTTCCGAGGAGGCGTTTTGTACACCAAGTACTTGGCTTGTTTTCACAGGCTGTATAAATGCAGCTCAGCCAACCAGTCAGGGGCTGAGGTGACGCAAATGTCCCTGCCGAAGAAGAATCCTAACGTGCCCTTCTGTTGGCTTCAGAGGGGTTGGGAATCAGGCTCTTGGTTCTGGATTGGCAGCAATGGCACTAGGCCAGGGGTGTGATTCCCAGGCGTCACAGCTGCACTGCCCTGCCTCTCCCCACAGCTAACTAGAAAATGGCTCTCTTTGCTAGACGGAAGGACAGTGACAGAAGGAAAAAGCCTCTGCTGGAGCAGACTGAGCCCCCGTTACATGTGAGTCTCAGCGGCATTAAAACCAGCGTCAGGAAGACACAGGAGATATTTAGCTCTTCCCACCTGCTGTTACTCTCTGCTCCTGTTTGGTGGGGGTCTGCAAACAAAGGCCCTGATGTCCAGCAACATGGCATGGGAATGACACAACCTGGAGGATCAGGCAGTTAAGAAATGCGCTGAGACCAACATGGCACTGGTTTCACTTCTGGTTTGCTTTTTTTAAAATGATTTAGTTAAACTGGTGCAAGCCTCTTATTTTGGCTTAAAGCTGGGGTGGGCAATAAACTAACCCCTAACGGGCTGCCACCCCTGTATTTACCTGTGCCTCTGCAGACACCGGCGACTGCAGCTCCCATTGGCTGCGGATTGCCGTTCCTGGCCAATGGGAGCTGCGGGAAGTGGTGCAGACCAGGACACTTCCTGCAGCTCCATGGTGATTCATGGCCAATGGGAGCTGCAATTGCCCACACCGCAGGTAAATATAGCAGTAACAGCCTGCCAGGGGTTAACCCTACGATTGCCAGGTGTCCGGTTTTGAACCAGACAGTTCAGTATTTGAGCTTTCTGTACAGGAAACAAATTGAGAAAATATAAATGTCTGGTATTTTCTAAATAAGATGGAATGTAGATTGCGATGTAATGTCAAGTGTGTCCAGTATCTTTATTGAAACCATCTGCCCTGGTGGACCAGATCTGGCTGGTGAGGCCATATTTGCCCTCCCCTGGTTTAAAACCAGTTCATCATCTGCAAAATCCTATCTGACTTTGGTTGCATTGAAATATGCCTGGTTTAAACATCCACCCTGCAATTTGCATTGGTTTCATTAAATCTGTTAAAAAATCTCACCCTCAACTAACTCAGTACAGCTTTCTCCTGTCAACAAGGTCTAAAAACACACTGTGCAGAGGTCTTTGCAGGTTAACACTTGGTTCTCTAACATAGTTTTTCCTGTCCAGAAAGGCAAAAATGAACCTTTTTACAAAATGGCTGGGCCTATACTAATATGATTCCTTCTGTAATACAGGCGGGACCCTTAGGAAGAACACGCCAGCGGAGAACCCAACAGAAATTAGCTTTGCAAACGAAGAAATTAGGGATGTATCCAGTAGGCTTATCCAAAAAGTGGTACTAGCAACAGCTTTTAAACTACGGCACTAATACTCTCTTTCCTTTGAAGACACATTACTCCACCAAACACTACAATAACAATGTTTAAAAAAAAATAAAATAAATTTATGGCATAATATATTGTGAAAAGCACCTGAAATACATTCAACTTTCATCTTTGTAACAACTTCAAGTTTTTTTTTCATTCTTCTTTCTGTTATCCTTTCTTGGAAGCAAACATATAATGCAGCTTTGTACTGAGTTTGCAAACGCTTAAGATCTTTTTTTTCCTTCTTTTGCTTGAGAAGATAAAAAACAGTTTTTATAAACACATTCAGGTTGGTTGTTTTTTTTTCTGAGGTAAACTTTTTCCTGAGTAGTTAAAAAGAAAAAACAAACAAAAAAATACTACATACATTACAAAAATAAAAATGAGGTCTAGTATATTAAACAATCTACATTTTTTTACTCCAAAAACCTTCCCTCCCTCCTCCCATCTCCCCGTGCCATTTACTCCCAGTAATAAATTCTTCACGATGGCTTGAAGAGTTGATTTTAGGGGGAAATATGTCCTTAATATGGCACAATGCAGTACAGAAAAATTGCCCATAGTGCCACATTCAAAAGGAGCTGGTTTTGTTAAATGATGGCTGACAAACGTCTATTAGGAACAATAACGGAAATAAGGTCTTTGTAAATCGACTAAAGAGCTGTCATGTTACGGAGGAGAAGACTACAACCAAATGCATCCCCCCCAGCTGCATCCTTTACATTGCTGGTCTCAACATGGATGAACGGGAAAGTAGACGAATAATAAATAGATTATCCTGAGTTCAGTGAGCGACTACTTTCGAAAAAACAAACGAACAAACAAAATCAGTCAAGTCTGACATAACAAAGCCTGTAAAAGAATTTGTTTGTGTTTGGTTCTTTCCTTGGATCAATTATTTCACTGTCAGATCAGCTTGGACAGAGAAGAAAGACAAAGGACCCGGACTGAATTCACGGATGAGCTGCGATTCCATCCTCAGCAGCTGGCACTAGACCAGAGACTCCAGAGCAACAGAAATCAACGACTACAAAATAACCTGATCAGAGGTCAAGTTGTCATACAAGTATCACCACCAGCAAAAAAAAAAAAAAAACCCCAAACCCACCTCTGGAGTCTGAGGCTGAAGGCTCGGCTCCCCTCTTTCCACATGCCGTCAGTGCCTGGACCCGTACATTTTATCCCATTCCACATACAAGTCCAACTCCTTCTGGGAGACAGTGGGGCGGACTTTGCAGAAGGCATTCTCAAAGTCTTTGTAGGAGGTGGGCTGCAGCTGGCTGGGCAGGCCGTGGAGTTTGGTGGGGCCAGCCTGCTGGCACAGTTGGATGAGCTCGCTGCCCGAGTAGCTCTCGGTGTGCTGCACAAGGGAGGCCATCTCCCTTTCGCTGAGGCAGTAGTTCTGCTGGGCCAAGGTGTGGTGGAGGATCTGCCGCCGGGCGATGCTGTCGGGCGGGCAGATGTAGAACCGCTTGGTGAACCTTCTCTGGGAGGCTTCGTCCACATTGCTGGGCCGGGTGGTCGTCCCTATGACCACGACGTTCTGCTCGGCTGAGGTAGCGATGTTGTCCAGGTAGGAAAGCAGCTGGGACTTGAGGCCACTCACCTGGGTGGCTTCTTCACCACTGCAGGCCACGAGGAGGGACTCCACCTCGGTGATGAGCACCACCGCCGGCTGCCGGCAGTTGGCCACGAAGAAGACCGTCTGCAGGATCTTCTCAGCCTCGCCCTTCCACTTGGAAAGGAGGGCCGTCCCGCTCAGCTTCAGGAAGGTGGAGCCCAGCTGGGTGGAAATGCACCTGCTCAGCAGGGTCTTCCCTGCCCCACGAGGCCCGAACAGCAGGATGGTCCTGGGTGGCCGGCTCTCCCCAGTGTAGGCCCCAGGCCTCAGGATAGGCCACACCAGCTCTTCCTCAATGGCGGCTTTGACAGAGACCTGGCCAGCGATGTCTGTCCACTGGACGGGAGGGCTGCAATCGACGATTTTGTTGTTCACCAGCTCTAGGATCAGGGGGTCCATGTTTTTCAGCTGCTCTTCCACGGGCTGGCTGCTGAATACCTGTGGCTTGGCCTGCATACCGTGGCTGAAAGTGTGGCCCGGCTCCCCACCTGCACGCTCGCCATTGGCAAGGGGAGGAGTGAACTTCTCAAAGCTCTCCCTGGCCCTCAAAGGGGCCTCCCCAGCACCAAACGGAGGGGAGACCAGGCCTTTCATGGGCTGGCTGCTGTACTTCCCTACGTGGTCCTCCAAGGCCACAGTTGTGGCTGCTCCTGCTGGCCTTTTCCCAGCCTTGAAGGGCAGCTGGGAGGCCTCGGTGCTTCGACTGAAGCCGTTGCCTCTACATTCGCTGTTGTCGGACATCTGGTATGGCGACTCGGGGGTGGACTTTGGTTGCTCGTAGCTGTATTTCCTGTACCTGCCCTCACCTTCGTCCTCCCCCCCGGGGATATCAAAGGCCTTTCGTTTCAGGGAGGCCCCTGAGTCACTGCTGAGGGGGGGCACCGGGAGCGGAGGGAGGCTGGAGCTCTGGTAGCTATAACCAGGGATGACCGGGGGCCTGGAGGAAGGGGGTGGCGGGGCGATGGGGGTGGGTGCCGCAATGCCTGAGGCCAGGTAAGAGGCTGACGGGTGGGGGGGGTGGATCCCCCCATAGCCAGGCTGCGGCGGGTAGCTGCTGGAAGCGTAGTTGTACATGGGACCTGAGGAGCCGTAGCTGGGGACCAGCGCAGAGGACGGGTGCGTGGGCTGCAGGAGCCCTGAGCTGTGCAGGGACGAGGGGTGGGGAGGGGGAAGTGCTGTAGCAGGCTGGCTGCAGTAGCCTGATGGCAAGTAGGTGCCACTGTAGCCTGAGGTATACTCCTGAGACGAGCCAAGGCCGCTGGAGCCGGCAGCTCCCCCGCATGCGTTAGTGGGATACATGGGATCTGCGAGGTTGCCTGGGACTACGGGAGAGCTGCCAAGGCCGACGGGCCCGTTTCCTGGGCCAGAAGGGACCACCCCCTTTGAGCCAGGCAGTCCATCGTGCATGGCGTTCAGGGGGTAGGCACCGTCCGCGCCGTGAGACATCGGCCAAGGCTCGACGTCCCCTTTCTGACCATTGAGCGGCCCAAAGGCTCCATCGCCGTAGCTGTTCAGCACTGGCCTCTCGTAGGGCGACTCCAGCACCCCCGAGTACTTCTCCGCGTACCTCTTAAGGAGGTTGGAGGCCGTCAGGGCGGAGATGTCGTCGTTGGCCCAGGCGTAGTTGAAGCGCTGCCGGCTGCTGTGGTAGAGGTCCGATTTGTGGGCCGGCGAGGAGGTGGTGGAAGAGACATCAAGGTGCTGCTCTGGCCACTGGTTCAGGGGCTGGGCATGCTCTGGTGTCCAGTGCATCTTCAACAGAGCTGGGGAGAGGGAAACAGAGGCAGAAAGGGTTAAATGCAGTCCCGGAGTAGCGCAGCAGGACTAAGCGCAGCACCCTGCCGTTCTCAGCCTGCTAAACATTCAGGAGGCCCTGGCTCAGTGAATGGCTCCATGGAGGGATGTCTTCGGCTGGGAAGAGGCCAAGAACCCCTCACCTGACTGAAAGGGGGCAGATCGTTCGAAGAGCAGAACAGCCGCAACCCCACTGAGGTTCCAGGAGTTCAGGGCGGTTTAGCCCCTGGGAAACACAACCCACGGCTTTCAGCCGCCTGACTTCCGGCACTAATGTTTGAATATTGTCGCAAAAGGCTCCATGCGGGCCAAAGCGCCCCTTTTGAGGCTGGGGTGGCCTCCCTTTGGGAGCGAGTTTCTTCTCCCCCGTGAGTAGGGGGAGCAAATCTCTTTTATTTAAAAAAAAAAAAAAAAAGCGAATCAGCCTTCACAACCAAAAATGTTTTAAATTACACAGGGAAAACATTTGGTAACCAGTTAATTGGCTGCTACAGCCCAGCCAGGCCTACCGCACCAAGCTGTGGAGGCGGGGGTGTGTGTGTGTGTGCGTGCACGCGCATGCTCCAGACCGACCAGGTTGGAGCAATGCCCCACTGGTGACACTGGTGCAGCGGGTTTGGCCTGAGCAGCCCCCGCTTGTGGTGTAGCAGGCTCAGCCCAGCCTGGCCAGAACAGCCCCTGCACTGCAGGTTGGGGTTGTTTCAGCCTGGTCGGGATGGCGTACCCCTCCCCTGACTTGCGAGATCCCAGCTAACTGGTTAAATGTAAGTTTAGCCTGTTATCTTTTAAAACAGGATTTTACATCCCTAATATTCACCTGTATCAGAGGGGTAGCTGTGTTAGTTTGTATCTGCAAAAACAACAAGGAATCCTGTGGCACCTTGAAAACGATCAGATTTATTTGGACAGAAGCTTTTGTGAGCAAAACCTCACTTCATCAGATGCATGGATATCTCTCATTCCCTGCTTTTCATGGGCTAGTATATTTATGTCTGTAATTTCCACTCCATGTATCTGACAACATGGGGTTTTACCCACAAACGCATATGCTCAAATCAATCTGTTAGTCTTTAAGGTGCCACAGGACTCCACATTTTCATTTAAGCTATGTCTACACAGCACAGTTATTTCAAAATAACAAAGTACGTGTCTACACACAACCAGTTATTTCGACATAATATCGAAATAATGTCCAGCCGGAGGACTTCTTACTCCAACTCCTGTAACCCTCATTTTACGAGGTGTAAGAGCAGTTGGAGGAAGAGTTCTCTATTTCGAAGTAAGTGCCATGTAGACATGCCCAAGTTCGAAATAAGCTATTTCAAGTTGCGTAGCTTATTTCGAGTTTAGCCCTGCTGTGTAGACGTACCCTTGGGATGCTTCTACACAGCAGGGCTTAACTCAAAATAAGCTATGCAAATTGAGCTACGTCAATAGCTTATTTCAAAATAGTTTATTCGAGTTTTGGTGCTGTGGTGTGAGTCCTATGACTATACATCAGATTTTGTATTTACAGGATGGGCAGCAAGGATGTAATAATTGGGAGTATATGCTGAAATCGTGTCTCTGATCACAAGTGACAATATGCTTTTTGTGGAACGAGGTTTACAGGAGCGGTCAACAAAGGCTTCCCTTGTCGACCGAGCCGTATCTTGACTAGTGTGCTATGCTGACAATCAGCTGATCCGGCACAGCACAGCGGCCATTTTTATTTTAATGAAGCCATGGATATTTAAATCCCTGCTTCATTGTCTATGTCAGGTAGCCTATTTTACATGCCTCTGCTACCAGAGGCATGTAGTCTAGACATACCCTGTTATTTCAAAATAACGCCTTAGGCTACATCTACACAGCGAAATAGCTATTCCACATCTTTAAATGCACCTGTTATTTTAAAAGATATTGAAATATCATATATATAGTAGCCCAGTGTCTGTGCGTCTGTAAAGCTGACGTACACGGCCACGCCCCCCCTGGCCGTGTACATCAGAGCCCCGCCCCCCCTTCCCCTTGCTCCGTGGCGGTTCGGGCCGCACGGCCCCCTGGACACACACCCCCACCAGCGCTGCTTCCCTTTCCCCTTCCTCCGGCCCCCCATCCTCCCCTCCAGCCCCACAGCCCCCAATCCCCCCCAGCTCTGCTTTCCACCTCTCTTCCAGCCAGCCCCGCCCCCTTCCACTCCCTGTGTGGTGCGCTGTGGCGTGCTGCGCCGCTTCCGGCTGAGCGGTGCTCCCGCCGGACCCCGGCAGGGGAGCAAGCGCTGGCAAGGGGCCCGGCGGGAGCACCGCTCAGCTGGGAGCGGCGCAGCGCGCCACAGAGGGGGAGGGAGGGAGGGGAAGGGGGGCGGGGCGCCACGCAGGGAGAGGAAGGGGGCGTGGCTGGCCGGAAGGGGGGTGGGAAGCAGAGCTGGGGGGGTTCGGGGGCCGTGGAGCTGGACAGGAGGAGGGGGGCGGGAAGCAGACCTGGTGGAGGGGGGGTGCAGCCACTGGCCGCAGCCGGACCCCAAAGGGCCGCTTGCCGCCGCTTGCTCCCCCGCCGGGGCCCAGCTGAGCGCCACTCAGGTGGGCCCGGTGGGACAGGAAGGGGGGCAGGGCGGTGATGTACACATCCAGGGGGCGGGGCCGTGTACGTCACCGCCCCCACCTTCCTCCTCCTGCCGTGGCGCTGAGTGGTGCGCCGCGGGAGAGGAGAGGGAGGGGCCCCTTGGCTGTGTACGTCACCGCCCTGCCCCCTCCCCCGCGGCGGCCCGGCTGAGCGTGCAACACTCAGCTGAGCCACCATGGAGGGAGGGGAAGAGGGCGGAGCAGTGACGTACACGGCCAGGGGGTGGGGCCGTGTATATCACTGCCCCCCTTCCCCACCCCCTGGCCGTGTACGTCACCGCCCCACCCCCCTCCGTCGCGGCAGCCCGGCTGAGCAGGCAGCACTCAGCCAAGCACCACAGCGGGAGGGAAAGGCAAGGGGGGCGGGGAGAGACAGAGGGGAGAGAGAGGCAGGAGGAGGAGGAGGAGAAGAGAAAGGGAGAGTGAGAGCAGGAGGGGGAGAAGAGAAAGAAAGAGAAGGAGAGAGAGGCAGGAAGCAGAGGAGAGCTGAGAGAGAGGGGGTAGGCAGTAGGAGAGAGAGAGAGAGAGAGAGAGAGAGAGCGCTCAGGAGAGAATACCTGAAAATCCAGTCTTATGGCGGGCTAATTGGCTAGTCATATACATAGTAGCCCAATGTCTGTGTGTCTGTAATGCCGAAATGCTGGCTGTTCCCTCTGGGCGGGCGCTGTTGCTGGCTGTTCCCTCTGGGGGAGCAAGTGGCGCTAGCGACCGTTTGGGCTCCGCGCCTACCATGCAGCACGGGGAGTGCGGAGCCCAAACGGCCATTTGGGCTCCAGGGTTCCCCAAGTGAGAGGCAGGAGCGGGAGGAGAAAAGAAAGAGAGAGAGGCAGGAGGCAGAGGAGAGCTGAGAGAGAGAGGGGGGAGAGGCAGCAGGAGGAGGAGAGAGAGAGAGAAAAAGACGGAGCAAGAGACCGGAGGCTCAGGAGAGAAGACCGACATGGAGGAGAGACCTGAAAATCCCGTCTTATGATGGGCTAATTGGCTAGTATTTAGAAATAAATGCTATTCCAGCATCCCTGTAATCCTCATTCCACGAGGGTTATGGGATTTGTCGAAATAGTGCTTTAGTTCGAAATTTTGAAATAAGCTATTTTGAAATAACCTCGAAATAAGCTATGCAATTTACGCTTCTTTTGAGGTAAGGGTGCTGTGTAGATGCACCGTCAGTGTTCTGCACATCTCCAAACAGTATCATGTGCCAAACCTGAGATCTGCCCCCTTGTGGTCACATGAATGCCGAGATCAGAGGCATGTTTTGTTGACAGTCCTATCAGGAAGCATTTTTTGACCAAGACAATGTTGTGGTTCAGTATAGAGCACACAGGATCAGGGCCTGCGAGGAAACATTCTCATTCCTGATGGCTTGCCATGGGTTTCACTCTATTCACACCACACCTGCAATTCCCAGCGTATCACTCATAACCACTGTGGTGCTTTCCGTTGCTTGAGCCACTTTTAATCCAAGAGTTTCAAAATATGACCCGCACGCCATCCAGCACATGATGGATCTTTAATATCACTACTTCTATTGCAGCAGTGCTTAGAAACCCTCGCCGTGCCCAAAGCAAGCCACTGCAAGGGCAAGACCAAAAGACAAACACTGCCCTATGAACTCACATGCCCGGCCAGCGTTAAGGTTGCCAGAGGTTGTAACCAAGATCAAAAGGCTGTAGCGCAGCAATTTAGACTCGCCCTCAGCCTGTTCCTCAGGCCTCCTGGGACCGGGGACAGCAATTTTCAAGAAGCAGCACTTTGCAGTGGTGTCAGAGGCACATGGGGGCAGGGTAACACTGGTCTGCATTTTCACTCAACCTGCTTAAAGGGTTAGATGTGGGGTGGGCAATGCATTTCGATGGGGGAGGCCATTCTGAGAATTTGGAAAGTGGTTGAGGGCCACACTCTTCCATATTAATAGATGAGGTGCAAAGGTCTGGGATGGAGGTTGGGTGCAGAAGTGGGCTTGGGCTAAGGGAGGGAGTCTGGGTGAAGGAGGCAGTTGTGACCTGGGGCACTGGACTGGGGTGCAGAGGGATGGATTGTGACCTAGGGCACGGAATTGGGGTGCAGGGATTTGGGTTGTAAGCTAGGGCAGGAGGGGACTGTGATCTGGGACAGGGGATTGGGGTGCCAGATCCCCAGTTTGCCTGGAACTGGCCCCCAAGGCTCAGGGCCCCCCCTCCCCCAGCACTGGGGAGCCCATGCTAGTGCTCCAGCTGCTGCCCTATCTTGTGGATGGAGCACACAAAATCTCTACTGGCCTGGGCCGCTAGCCTGGGCCCCCCTAGGCTCTGGTGTGCTGGGGAATGTGGGGAGGGTCTTTCTCCTTCTCAGTCTGGGGCCACGTCAGTGAGGGCTTGGGGTTTTTGGTTAGCTTCTCACTTGTGTGCGGCCCCCGAGTGGTTTTTCTGTGGATCCGCCCCCTACCTCCTAAAAAGGTTCCCCGCCCCCGGAGTTTGAAGGTAAGTTTGGGATAGAACATTAGGGCCGTGTCTACATTGGGCCACTTATTCCGGAAAATCAGCCGCTTTTCCGGAATAAGCTGTGAGCTGTCTACACTGGCCCTTGAATTTCCGGAAAAGCAACGATGCTCTACTGTACAAAATCAGCCGCTATTCCGGAAAAACTATTCTGCTCCCGCTCGGGCATAAGTCCTTAATCCGGAATATTGTTCCGGAGAAGGGCCAGTGTAGACAGCCCAGTAGTCTTTTCTGGAAAAAAGCCCCGATCACGAAAATGGCGATCGGGGCTCTTTTCCGGAAAAGCGCGTCTACATTGGCCACAGACGCTTTTCCGGAAAAAGGGCTTTTCTGGAAAAGCAGCCTGCCAATGTATACGCTCCTTCTCCGGAAAAACTGAAAACGGAATAGTATTCCGTTTTAAGCATTTCTGGAAATTCATGCCAGTGTAGACACAGCCAAAGGCTCTGCACCTCTCCCCTTAGACATGCTTCACATAAGGGACGGGGGCACAGGAGACTCAGCCCCAAGGGCTCAAAGAAAGCAGAGGTGGATTTAAGCAAAGATGCTAGGACTCAACTCAAAGGCTGCGGTGCCTAAAGGAGCTGCCGTGTAAAAGAGCAAACCACAAAGCAGCGGTTCCTATCAGTACGTGGATAACGACACCTCCCCAAACACGTCTCCTTAAGGATCGGGGGCTTGCTATGAATTTTCCATGAGCCAAGAGGAATCCCAAGCTCTTTTCATGTGAAATTCAACCCAGCCTGGCAGGTCGGTGAAATATCTAAGAGCCATGAAGGGCAGTGGGAGGCCCCAACGGCAAACAGCCCTGCCACCCCAGAAGAACTGCAGAGCCCAGCAGAGCAAGGGTCCAAAGAGACTCCCATGAGGCCAGTGTGAATGGGGGCGTGGGGATAAATCAGGCAAAGCAGCCATAAAGAGATACCTTCTGGAATGCAGCAACTGCTCTGGCCCCATGCAGTGCGTGAGTTGGGCGGGAAGGGGGGAGGTTCCAATTTTCCCTGGAGTCCACCCAGCCAAAGCTGTTCACACCAGGGTCCAGGTTCAGCTTCTTACAGGACCAGCCTCCTTCTTTGTGCTGCCTGCAGCATGCGTCGGTAGGCAGGGAGAGACAGCAACAAGCCGGACAAGCCGCCATGTTGTCCAGCACAGTGTTCTCTGGAGGGAGGGCTTTTGTTCCAGATACAGTACCTGCTCGGAACTGCTGTGGTCCCCTTCCGACTCAAACAGCTCCCAGCAGGATTTTACCATCGGGCAGGGCACGCTTGTGTCAGGTGTGGAGCATCCTCTGGACTTTGTCTCCCTCTGGACCAGGCCTTTAAGGGCATGTCTACACTAGGAAATTATCTCGAAATAACTTATTTCAAACGAATAACGTCTGAAATAACTATTTTGAAATAGCACGTCCACACTGCAGGGAAGCCCCAAAATGAGTCCGAGGAAGTCTCCCTTAAAGTGGATGTGCTACCTCGACTTAGAGCCCCAGGAAGCACTGGGGAGGAATGACTCTGAATGACTCAGGGGAGTCGTTATTTCGAAATAGCAGCAGCAGAACGTCCACACGACTGCTACTTCGAAATAAGCGTTATTCCTCATGGAAAGCAGGAGTTATTTTGAAATAACCAGCCCCTTATTGCAAAATAACGGGCTGGGTAGTGTGGATGCTCCGTGCCGCTTGTTATTTTGAAATAATAATATATGGAGATATACCTATCTCATAGAATTGGAAGGGACCTTGAGAGGTCATTGAGTCCCGTCCCCTGCACCCATGACAGGGCCAAGTACCACCCCTGACAGATTTGCCCCAGATCCCTAAATGGCTCCCTCAAGGATTGTGCTTGCAACACTGGGTTTAGCAGGCTATCCTTCGCCCCATTTTGAAATAACTCCCTAGTCTAGACTAGGGCTTAAGAGCGATAAATATGGGCAAGGCCGACTTATCCAGTAGGCACAGTGCCTAGGGCCCACGATACTTTTAGGGGCCCACGAAAATGTTTTAATTTCTTTTAAAATCAGAAGGAAAAAAAAAGAACTTTTAGGGTCGAAGAAAATGTTTTAATTTTTTTCTCACATCAGAAAAAAAAAAAACTTTTAGGGCCCACGAAAATTTTGCCTCAAACAGAAAAAAAATGACAATGTTGAAGTATTTAAAGTTATACCAAAAATAACTTTTAATATTTTTTTTTATGGAGGAAGGGGCCCACGAAGGCAAAAGTGCCTAGGGCCCACGAAAGTCATAATGTGGCCCTGAATAGGACTTCACATCTGTTTTCTACCTGGCTACGGCGAGTGATTCTGATCAATTGACACAGAAGCAGGAGGAGCATCTGATTGGCAGAGTCCCCTTGCAGGGTAACCAGGCCTCATCAATTCCGAGGCAATCTTCAAGAAAACCCAAACCGACGCTTGTGCCCTGGAAATCTCTATCTTTAGACAGTAAAGGGAGAAAGCCTGCAGCCGCTGGCTGTACGGGCGAGCCCTCTCGCTTAGCGTCCGTGCCTTGCTGACTCCACAGAAAGCAATGGAGTTCTGCTGCTTTTCACCCTCTGAGCATCAAGGCCAACGAGTCTCAACAGAATTTAGGGGCTTGGCTTGTGCGGTCTCGGTGTGGTGGGAGGACATAAGGCAGGGGTGGGAAACCTTTTTCGGGTTGGGGGCTGCTGAGCCACAGAAAAATCTGTCGGGGACCGCAGAAAAGTGAAAAGCAACAACAACAAAAACCGCTCGTTGACGTGGCCCCCAACTAAGAAGCAGAAAGACACTCCCCACATTCCCCTCCCCCACCCGAGCCTGGGGGTGGGGGAGCCTAGTCTCTGGAGTGGGACCAAAAACGAGGGGTTTGGTGTGTGGGAGAGGAAAGCAGGCTTGGGGCGTGGGGTCTGGGCAAGAGGGAGGGTACAGGGGCAGAGTGGAGGTGCAGAGGCTGGGCAGGGAGGTGTGTGCAAGAGCAGCTGGAGGTGGGGGTCTGAGCTGCTTCTTCCCCCGTCCCGGCACAGCCCTTGGGACGGATCGAGATCCTAATTCCAGCCTGCGAGGCTTGCCCCTCCCCCCAACAGCTGGTGCTCCAGCCTCCCAGGGAGGAAGGACTGGGGATTGGAGGGGGGGGGAGGGTGGCAGGATTGGAGCATCAGCATAGGCTCCCTGATGCTGGGGGAGGGAGGAAGCCCTGAGCCCAAGGAGCCAGTTCCAGGCAAGCCAGGGGCCAGATCCAGCCCCCAGGCCTTAGGTCCTGCACCCCTGACATAAGGTGCACATTACACGGCTACACACACATACCCGGAGCAAGATTTGCTGATACATGGGTGTTCGCTTTGGTTATCTCCACTGGCTGCAATAGATTTACTCCCGCAGCAAGATTGAGGCTCACTATCTCCCACTGGAAATGGGCAGCGATGTGCAGAAAGGTCTCCACCTTGGGAAAAGCTGCACACAATGAAACAGCCCAGGGCAGGCCGTGCTGGAGGAATGCTAACAGCATATCCCCCTTCTCCGGAGGTCAGTGGCTTTAATTGCACCGTCCTTCTTCTTCTCCGCTAATGAACAAAGACAGAGAAGGAGCCAGGCTGAGCGCAACACAAATTCCACAATCTCAAGGCCAGGACAAGGAGGCCTTTGGAACGCCGATCATATCACACACGGACACTCACACACACACACACTCCCCCCTTCCCCAGTTCCTGGCTTAGACCATTGTTGTCCTTGTATATGTATGTTCTCACCACCAACCGCCGCCCATTCCCTAACATCCCTCCCCCTTTACTCCTTCACAAAGGCCTCGGGGGAATGCTGAAGTGGGAGTTCGGGGGGGAATGGGAGTGGGAGTTCGCCTCTCTCAGCCTTTAAGCCACTTTGTGGCCCCAACACAATTAGATTACTTAATGCTTTAATTGACTTATATGGCATTTGTGCTTCCACTTTGGCTATCAAACGTACACAAGAGGATTTAAATGGCAGCTTTGCGTGGCTTTATCTGACATCCCCTGCCTTTACTTGCCATTATTAAAGCGCCACTGATAGGTAAACGTTCAGACAGACAGCAAAGGCAGCCCACGGGAAAAGGACCCTTTTTTAATGAACACAAAAGCGAGTGCTTTCCAATAAACTTCCCTGCTTGCAGCCGATTTGCTCCAAGCATAACACTGAGCATGGGTGGAGGGGGAGGAAACTATCCCCCTTTGGCTGGGAGCACGAGGCAGCAGGAAGCTATTAAAAAGAAAAGGGGAATTTCAGGAGGAAACATGCGATGCGGAGGAACAAGGAGGACATTTTAAAAAGACAGAACAAAAGTACCAGGCCCTAGAGCATTAGGGTTTAATTGCAGTAACCCATTAACCAGGATTACAAAGGGCTGGGTCTCAGGGAGATCCAGCCAGCTCAAGAACCACCAATGAGGCAGCGATGAGATTGTGACTCTGGTTATATGTTACTAGCAGATTTACCTGGCATTGCTTGGGTCCTTAACTCAATTAATTTGTTTTGTTTTGGTTTTGGAAAATAAAAGGAAAATGTACAAGTCTGAAATGACTGTATTTTTCAAAAATGCAGTGTTATTCTTATGAAGTTAATTTTTAATTCAAATTTCTTTAAAAAAGGGATTGTTCAAATTTGTCTATTTAATCTTTTTTAGTAAGTTTTTAAAAATGGGAATTCCATCAAGTGCATTTTTTCTTCATCCCTATACACTCCTATCATTCGCTAGATTTTAATTAAAAGGGCTGTATATACAGGCAGTCCCCGGGTTACGTACAAGATAGGAACTGTAGGTTTGTTCTTAAGTTGAATTTGTACGTAAGTCGGAACTGGTACATATTATAGGGGAAACTCTAGTCAAACATTTCTCCAGAGCTCAGTTTTATTCTCCCACACCTCACTTCCCTCAGTCCTTTATTCTCAAGCTGAGGTGTCTGCTGAGAAAAGCCGCAGAGGACACGGGCGGTGGGACCGCGGCGCATCTCGGCGGTCTGCTGGGGGGGGCGCAGCTAGTGTGGGGTTGCCTCACCCCGTTTGTAAGTAGGGATCCGATGTAAGTCGGATCCATGTAACCCGGGGACTGCCTGTAGTTAATGTGGTTTTCCAATAATATTGTCTTCTAGTTTTCAAACCTTAAGCATTGATTTTGCTGTGCCAAATGTCTGCCAAGAGCACTCCTCCAAATGTCTGCATTTGATCTCTTTTCTCTAAGTATTGAGAAGCAATCCTCTTCCAGGTTCCTCCCATGTTTCTGACTTATCTTGGTTTAGACTCTTTCAGCATTTGCTCAGGTATGTCAATTGTGAGGAGGACTATACTTGCTCTGGTGATTCTGTCTCTTTTCTGTTTGGTTTGATGAGAACAATCCCATTCCAGGCACATCCCATTGTCCTGGCACAACCAAACCCTGACCTTGCTTTAAGTTATGATAAGAGGAAGCCATATATCGAATTTGTTGGTCCTAGCTCTTACTGTTTAGGAGTTCTTGATCAAACAGACAAACTCTCTAAAATATATAGTAGCTTGGTGCTGCGTTAAGACTAAGGAGCCCCCGACATGAACAGGACCTCACTGGGCTGGGCATGGTACAGACACAGAAAGCTACCTCCTTGGAAGAAGGGGAATATATTACACACATGGCCCTGTAGCATGTCCCAGGGAAGAAAGCACATAGATTTTAAAGAAAGTGCACTTTGAGACCTAGCTAAATGGATCTATTGCCTCCATCACCATGTAATGGGCTAGGGACTCTCTCTCGCTGGCTATGTCTAGACTGGCATGATTTTCCGGAAATGCTTTTAATGGAAAAGTTTTCCGTTAAAAGCATTTTCGGAACAGAGCGTCTAGATTGGCACGGACGCTTTTCCGCAAAAGCACTTTTTGCGGAAAAGCGCCCGTGCCAATCAAGACGCGCTTTTCCGCAAAAAAGCCCCGATCGCCATTTTCGCAATCGGGGCTTTTTTGCAGAAAACAAGTCTCAGCTATCTATACTGGCTCTTTTGCACAAAAGTTTTGCACAAAAGGACTTTTGCCCGAACAGGAGCAGCATAGTATTTCCGTAAGAACACTGACAATCTTACATGAGATCGTCAGTGCTTTTGCGGAAATTCAAGCGGCCAGTGTAGACAGCTGGCAAGTTTTTCCGGAAAAGCGGCTGATTTTCCGGAAAAACTGGCCAGTCTAGACACAGCCACTGTGATTCTGTACAGCAGCTAATACAACGGGGTCCCAATCTGTGCATTGCTTTAAGACAAATAACGCTAATGAGCTCTGATGGCATGGACTGAGTCTTGTCCTTTACCCTAGGATATTGTTCCTCGTGGTCTGTACAGCAAAGGCTCATTGGCCATATATTTTAATAAGCTTCAAGAGACAAAAGACATGGCTCTCTCTCTCAGCGTTTTCCTTGGAGTGCCCATTCCTTCCAGGCATGTCCTTGCTCTTTAGGTAGGATGACCTCTGGTGTGTATGCGGCACAGATACTTGAGCAAACGTTGTCCCAAAGCTTTGCTTTGCTTGCTTTCGTATTTCAAATAGCTGGAAAACACATGCATTGGTTTGAAGTTCTCCCCTATGAACACCTGGGCTCAGATACAATTAATTAATCAATCAGAAGTAACCTCATCGTTTATAATACTGAGCTGATCAGCTTCAGTGGCAATTTTCTCTCTTACAGCCATCCACACCAATTTAACATAAGAAATGTGGAACTTTTTAAGTTTATAACCAGACGAACTTTAGTGTCTGTTCCCTGCAGAGTAAAATTATTATTATTATTATTATTATTATTAGAAGTTACAAGAAAAATACCACAAGGCAAGGGGCATTAAGGAAATCAAGTTCTTTGAGAGAGGGCATTGCCTCTCCCCAAAGAATCGAACGATGCAAAAGCCCTAGTCCACATCTTTTGAAACACAAAGAAACAAGTAAATTGCATCTATAACTGGAAGTCGCCCTCTGCTACCCCATTTCCAGAGAGTGAATGTTTTACAAAAGAAATAATACATTTTCATTGGGGGGTTGTTCTGGCATGTGGGGTGTGTCTATACTACAAAAGAAAGAGTGTTCTTCCCTTGGGTGAGCTAACTCAGGATAAAATTGCACTGATGACTAGTCTGCTTTTAATTAGCGCTCCCTAGAAGGGAGCTGGAGTTTAATTTGAGTTGCTAACCTGAGTTAGTCTCACTAGTTTAACCCAAATTAGCTAATCCAAGTTCAGAACACAGCTGGTTTTTTGTTTTGTTTTGTTTTGTTTTGAAGTGTAGACATAGCCTTACAGTAACAGCGAAGGGAATCACTGTGTTTCTTCATTTCCTTTTTCAGTTTGTGTCAGGATATTGTGTCGGACTGGGATGATTGAGTTGGGGTTGGTCCTGCTTTGCGCAGGGGGCTGGACTCTTCCAGCCCTAGAATTCTATGATTCTATATCAGAATGTATCACTGAGTCTGCGTGAGTTTTAAGACAGGTGCAGGGCTGTGCTCTCTGCACCATGTTTTACTGACTTTGTGTGTAATTCTATTTCATTTATTAAATGCCTCCAGGGGCCTTTGGACACGAACCCCTCCTAGCCGATCGACACCCAAACTGGTTTTAATTCATTCCTGGTGTTATTTTGGTGCAAATGTGCAGAAGCTAAATGGAAACAGGGCAATTTATTACAAATTAAGAGTGTCTCTGTGCTGACTTAAGGGTGCGTCTACACAGCAGGGCTTAACTTGAAATAAACTATGCAAATTGAGCTACATCAATTTCATAGCTTATTTCGAAACAGCTTCTTTCAAAATAGGGAGCGTCTGCACAGCACTTATTTCAAAATAGAGCACTCTTCCTCTGACTTCCCTTATTCCTCATACAATGAGGAGTACAGGAGTCAGAATAAGAAGTGCTCCAGCTTGGCAGTATTTTGACACTATTTCGAAATAACTGCCTGCTGTGTAGACGCGGACTAAATTATTTCAGAATAGCACACCTAAAATGTCCAGTACTTTCTGATTTTTTCCCAGCCAGCAGGTGAAAATCCTGGCTGTCCAGCTCAATACGGAGGCAGCCTGGCAACCGGGTTTCACAAGGGAGCTGTCCGGCCTGGCACAGGGAGGCAGGATGGCGGGTGGCCACCGGCAGCCTGTTAGTGCCAAAAAGTCTCTCACACAGTTTTTAAAGGGGCCATGGAGGTTTGGGTTTGGTTTTTTTGCTTAACAAGCTTTTTCCTGGCATGCGTTTTCCCCAGTATTTTTTCTGAAACCATCTGGTAACCCTCCCATCGGCCCTTAGAAATGAAAACATCCCACCATTTAGTTCTTCAAATGTTACCAAAACACCTCAGAGAATAGTTCAGGAATCGATCCAGGGTCAGGATGGTGTGCAGTAGCTCTCAGCCAGTAAATGTAGGTCTTATTAAGAGGTGAGAAGTCCAAGGGCAGAAACTAGATATGCGTTTATGGGGCTTACCACTCTTCATAACAAACCAGGTCCCAATCCTGCAGCAGCATGCCTCTGGGCCACCCTCTAGGGGGTCAAAGGGGATGGCTTTACAGCAGCACAGAAAAATAATTATTATTTATGGGCCTGATCTCGGAGTCACTCCATGCATGGAACTGACTGGTTTCCCAGGAATTCCCCACACACTGGGTGGCGGCAGGATTGGGATTTATGGCAGAGGCGGTTTTCCAAACACATGTGGCAAAGTTTGAACTCATTTTCCCAAAGCATCTTTTCAACTGCACAAACACAATATTTGCACACACACAGAGGCCTGCCTGATTCTAATTTCTGGCTCTGTGCTAGTGCATGGACCAGAGCGCCTTTGTGCGAGGCATGGTAAACACGCAGAACAAAGTTTCTGCAGGCAAACTTCGGACGCTGGAATTTGGCTGGTGTCAGAATTATTGCTGTTATGAAGTGTGTTTAGAGAGTTTCAGTGTTAAGCATAGCATGCAACACAATCAAAAAACACACAGGAAAAATGCATCCATACCATCTGTTTAAATGTGGGGTTCAAAAGCATTTGGGGAAAGGGCCAAAGCAAAAAACTAACAACAAAACACATGCCCTTAAAAATAAGACAAGGGAAGGGAGGCAGGGAGGGAGAGAGGGGGTGGGGGGACGGGGCTGGAGGCACAGAAGTTGTCATGGGTTTGAATTGTAACGTGAATAAAGCTTTCAGAGCAGGACAGATGTTTCAATGCTCCCCTTCGGCAGTGTGAGAAAATTACTGTCCAGTGACCAAATGGCAAGTCAGTTTCCCACCCTCCCTGCCTCTCCATTATCTAAAGCACAAGACAAAAGCAGGGAGGGGGGATGGGCAAAGGAGAATCCTATTGTTCCCGGGTGCACTAATTATGGAAATCTTGTTAATCTATTCAGCAGCAACGCTGAAGTGGGCTTTTGTGAGGGGGGCTTTTTAACAGCGCACAACGAGGGTGCACAGCCCGGTGTCCAACTGTTCAGTGTTTGAAGTGGGGAGCGCTCTGTTCCAACGCTCCTTTTATTGCCCCCATCCTTCAGCCCTCTGGGTCCGATCGGAAAAATCCCGGGCAAGTTATTTTACAGACAGCCCACGAGTCTTGACTCACACGGACCAGCCCAAGTGACAATCGGCCACGGTGGAAGGCATGCAATGCAGAGACCTGACACGGCAAACTCCTCGGATGAGAGCATAAACATGCAGCATCCTCAGCTGGGTTTTTAGATACTTGCACCTACACACAATACATAGCTCTACACAGAACGTGCATGCCCCCCTGGTGGCATGGATCCCCATCTGGTGCAAAGTGGCTTCGTGCCATGGCCTTATTTATGCCTCTCAAGCAATCCAATGTCCAGCAATTGGATCTGCATCACACCACCAGTTCCAAGTGCTCCCAGCCTTCCCCACCAGCCACTGGCGCTGGAGAAGGCGCCGTTCTCTCAAATGGAAACCCGGAGCCACTGGCGATCGGCTCCTCCAAGGAACTGCCGAGCGCCTCGTTTCTAGTGGAAATGAACAAGTGACATTAGAGGAGGAGGGGTGGGGAGCGGAGCAAGCCCCAGGGAAGATGAAAGGGGGGAATGGAAAGTCGGCAACGCTGACTCCACAACAGCAGAGGCACAAGGGATCATATTCCACAGGGCGGGCGAGGCAGGGAACAACACACACACGAAACCACCACAGGAACAAAGCGGGGCTTGCCAGGGTCTCAGAAAGGTTGGGCAAACAAGGCATTAAATCTCACAACCGCCCCATGTAACGGCTACCGAGGGATCCCTTTGTCCACTACTGAAATGCAGCCCTGTCCAGGGAAATAGGATGAAATCAGCTAACACTCTGCCCTACGGAATGGTACCATGGGATCTGCAAGGGCCTGGAGCAACCCCTTCCACGGTCTGAATCTTCCCTGAAAGAAGCCACGGTGAGGAACCAGTTCCACATAGGCTCAGAAGGCAGAGATGGGTGGGGGGAAATACAACAGCAAACGCCTTCAAGCTAAGAATCTGCAGAGTGGCCGGAGCTGAATCCGATCTGCATTTGTCTGTGCAGTGCACCTGTGCGGAGGGTGGGCAGGTACACGAGTCCCTTTAAATGTTACCTAGGAATGAGATACAAAAGGTGACTCACAGGCCCGGCCCGATGTGCATGCACCTCAGAGGATCTCCCATTCAAGACCACCTCTCACCTCTTTGCAAAACCAGTCCAGCCCCAGGAAAACCTTCCCACCTCTCCCTCTAGAGTTGTGGGGAGGAAAAAAAGCCTGCTTCTCTTCTGGAAGGCAACACCTTGGCTACCTGAGAAGAGGTCCTCTCCCAGCGTACAGCGGTAAACGTTAGACCCAAACACTGCCCAGAAAACGAACATGGCACCAGGTGACTGAATTTCTCCCAAGTGCCGGACCACCCAGCACTGGGATCAGGCCACACCCATCCTGAGATGCGCCAGTTGGGCAGCAAGAGTGTCTTTCTGTTCCCCAAAAGCAAATGGAGCCTACAGACGAGCAGCATTTCTTTACAGCGGTAACAAAACCGGGTTCTTCGGCTGTCACTACGCCGGTTCTCTCCTCACCATGGGAGCTAACATCCCAGGCCAGCTGCCTAGCAAAGCGCCCGCAAAACGTGATGGGTTGGGCCCCACCTCTGGGAAAGGAATTCACACGTATGCAAACACGTCGACCCAGTTCGGCTCGTGCAGCAGCCTAAGAGCCTGTCTCTATGGCACGTTGCTACATGGCGAGCGGGTGCATTGTAACTTCACAGCCTGACTTGCTGAATAGTAACTTGCAGACCCGCTGACGGGGTGGGGGGAAGGGGGCAATTGCACTGGGGCCTGGTGATTCAAAGGGTCCAGGGCTTCTGGCTGCTGCCACTGCAGCAATGGTGGAATCCGGAGCCCTTGCCCATTTTGAATCACTGCCGGAGCGCTGCTCCACGCAGCTCTGAGGGATAGGGGGGCCGCTCCGCGCAGCTCTGAGGGCTGGGGGGGGGGGCTGCTCCACACAGCTCTGAGGGCTAGGGGGGCCACTCCATGCAGCTCTGAGAGCTGGGGGGGCTGTTCCACACAGCTCTGAGGGCTGGGGGGCCGCTCCATGCAGCTCTGAGAGCTGGGGGGGGCTGCTCCACACAGCTCTGAGGGCTGGGGGGGGGGCTGCTCCACACAGCTCTGAGGGCTGGGGGGGGCTGTTCCACATGCAGCTCTGAGGGCTGGGGGGCCCAGCACGATGCTGTGTGTGATGTAGAAGGCTGGCTGCCCTTAGCCCCACCCCTTCTGTTTTAGTCCCCGCCCCTTCTGGAGGCACAGAGCTGCCCTGCCACACACACACACACACACACACACACACACTCTCTCTCTCTCTCTCTCTCTCTCTCTCTCTCTCTCTCTCTCTCTCTCTCTCTCTCTCCTTGGCTTGGTGGCTGTCGGCCCTGCTGGTAACTTGCCCTGTAGACAAGTCCTTAGTACAGCAGTTCTATCAGTGTGGTAACACACCAACATGAGCCCCATTTTACACCAAGGCTCACACGGTGTTTGCACTGGTCTAGCTACACTGCCGACTCCCGAATTGGGGAGATGACTCACTCAAGGAGGGCAGGTGGCATCCGTTTAAAAAATAGATCCGTTTCCAGCACCACTGCAAAGAAGCTCACTCAAGTCCGGGCCTGAGCCTGCTCTCATTCCAGCTGGTGGGAATTAAGAGTAAATGGCATTAAGCCAGGGCTGGGCAAGATGCGGCCTGA
The DNA here is from genome assembly GCF_052426305.1 of Pelodiscus sinensis. Taxonomy (NCBI): domain Eukaryota; kingdom Metazoa; phylum Chordata; order Testudines; family Trionychidae; genus Pelodiscus; species Pelodiscus sinensis. Next base: position 10,891,505 of record NC_143082.1, read on the forward strand.
GGTCTAGATCTAGCCCGCCTAACACCTGATCTGGCCCTGGGACTGCCTGAGGCCACTTTCCATTTATATCCTGCTGCCCGCCAAATTTCCAGGTGATGGCACAGGCTGTAGGATCCTATTTAAATGGCTTGTGGCTGCCGGCTGCGGTAGTGCCCCGGTAGGGGACAAAGCCGTGACGCCTTTAAATAGCCACAGTAACCCCGGGAGGATGCCAGGCTACGTGACAGTGGCAGGCCTGGAAGTCGCAAGCTCTTTGCTGTGTTTTTTAATTCAAAGCTTCCAGCTCCAGACAACTCTGTGAGGGTATGTCTACACTAACTCGGTAGTTCGAGCTAGGTAGGCAAATGAGGGCAACCGGAGTTGCAAATGAAGCCCGGGATTTAAATATCCCGGGCTTCATTTGCATTTTCCCGGGCACCGCCATTTTTAAATCCCCCTTAGTCCGAACTACACGTGGCATGGAGTAGGTAGTTCGAATTAGGATCTCTAATTATTCCTCGTGGAACGAGGTGTAAAGGTAGTTCGAATTAGAGATCCTAATTCGAACTACCTACTCCGTGCCACGTGTAGTTCGGACTAAGGGGGATTTAAAAATGGCGGCGCCCGGGAAGATGCAAATGAAGCCTGGGATATTTAAATCCTGGGCTTCATTTGCAACTCCGGTTGCCCTCGTTTGTCTACCTAGCTCGAACTACCGAGCTAGTGTAGACATACCCTGAGGGAGGCTAGTCTGCAGGCCCACCCCTTCCACCCCAGGCCCCGCCCCATCCGCGGGTGGAGCCGGCCCATGAGTACTGACGAAAATTCATTAATTGGCCCCCGCTGTGAAAATGATTGCCCATCCCTACGCACTAAGCCCACCAGAGACACACCTGGGCAAATGAGAGCAGAATTTGTAATTCTGCAGGGAATTTAGCAGACAGGGCAACGTTTTCTGTCTGTGTCGGAGTGTATAAAAAGGAAACGTTTTCTATCAATATCTCCCCAGCAGATATAAAGCCAACGGGTAGCTAGGATGTGCACAAGTCTTGCTTGTTCATCCTAAAGCCCTAATAATCTTCAAGGCTGTTTAAAAAAACCGAAGCCCCATGTTTAATAGCTATGTATTCACAACTGCAGGTATGCAAACGGCACCGCTGCCCCCTTCAACCTCTCCCGCAACACGGACCTGTATCTTCAAAGGTTCGTCTCTGTGCTTAGCTTGGCCTCTCCACCAGCCCTACAGCTGCACTGAAGTCTCGGCAGCGCCTCTGATTTACACCAGTGGAGCCTCTGGCTCCAAAAGAGTTGCTGAAGTTTCAGACATGTGGGCTACGTCTACACTGGCATAATTTTCCAGAAATGCTTAAAACGGAACAGTTTTCTGTTAAAAGCATTTTCGGAAAAGCGCATCTACATTGGCAGGACGCTTTTCCGGAAAAGCACTTTTTCCGGAAAAGCGGCCGTGCCAATGTAGACGCACTTTTCCGCAAAAAAGCCCCGATCGTCATTTTCGCGATCGGGGCTTTTTTGCGGAAAAGAAATCTGAGCTGTCTACACTGGCCCTTTTCCAGAACAGTTTTCCGAAAAAGGACTTTTGCCCGAATGGGAGCAGCATAGTTTTTCTGGAAAAGCACTGATGATTTTACAGTACATCGTCAGTGCTTTTCCGGAAATTCAAGGGGTCAGTGTAGACAGCTGGCAAGTTATTCCGGAAAAGCGGCTGATTTTCCGGAATAAGTGGCCAGTGTAGACACAGCCGAAGAGAGGGGAGTATTGGGTTTTATGTGTGTAGGCAGGTGTCAGTCTTAGAGAAAGTACCACAGGGGTTAAATAAAAAAACCAAACCAAGCAACCAAAACCAAATCCAAGTCATGGGAGCAGCTTGTTTGCCGCCCGCCCTGCTGCTAAGAAATGCACGTCAAGGTTTACAACACTGGACACCGAGGTACAAATGTGGCCAGTTCACCGAATCCATCAGGGAGCTGCTTTTCTTTGTCTCGTGCATTTTCCACCCCCTCCTAAGTGATGTTGACAAAAGGGAAGGATGGTTTTCCAATCAAAGCAGGGTCAATGTACATATGTTAAAAGGATTTAGGCTAACTCAGATCACCCTCCCAGGAGTCACCGCTGCCCAGAACAGGGCTCTCTTGGTGAGCTGAGGGCTCTGTAATGTCCACTCTGCCCACTCATATATCAAGTGCAGAGCAGCTGGACATCAGCACAAAATGGAGACTGACCAATAGGCCATTTCCCATCTGTGCTGTTTCAGTATCCATCCGGCAAATGAAAAATTAATATGTATCCAGCAGCTGAGCTGCGCCCATCTGTCAGGCTGCGCCCGGATCATCTGAGCAACACTGGGAGAGAGGGAGAGATCATGCAGAACCGGGGATGGAAGCTATTGGTGATTATTAAGCACAGAGATTGTTAATAAAGCAATAAGGAAATGATACACCACGACTTTTAGGAATGTGGTGCCCAGCTCCAGAATTTTAAACAGGCCTGGGAGGCGGGGAAAAGTCTCCTCTGAAACCCAGAAGTGAACCCAGAAGTGTGAGAAACAAGGGTGTCAGTGTCACCAGAGCTGGGGATGTCTGGCCTCTACTCCAACTTTGGGGCGCAAAGGAATTGTGAGAATCCCAGCTTTTATTTTCAAACGTTCAAAAGAAGCATTCGAACCACCCTGGTGGTGGGGCCAGGCCGGATGAACCCCTCGGAGCAGGAAGTAAATCTGTAGTCCCCCATCATGTGTGTTTCAAGTGGATGCTGCCAACACCTGAGCTGTTGAGGCTGCATGTTCACGTCATGTATTAGGGATGTTAAATTTAAATGAATCGGCTAATCGAATACTTGATGCAATTTGCATCGACTATGCAATTAGTCGATAAAAGCGCCTCTGTCTCTGAAGTGTATCAACAGCCCCAGGGCTGGGGAGCCTGGGGTCAGCGGGGGACTCCCCAGCTGACCCTGGGCTGCACACGGCATTTCAAAGCGGCAGACCTCGGGCTCCATGCGGTGCTGCCACTTTGAAGCCTCTTTCCTCCTCCCCTCGCTGCCTCTTTCTGATAGAGGCAGCAAGGTGTGTGTGTGAAGGGACTAGTCGACTAGTTGTTCACAGCCCTAGCACATACCATACCGTGTCAGTATAAAATCAGTGCAACTCCATCACTCACAATGAAGTCCAGATTTACACCACTGCAAACAGGGGTTAAATCAGACCCCCTGGGATTTACTGGCCTCTTATTTATACTGGTATGAATCGGAATTAACTCCCCTGAAGTCAGCAGAGTCACACGGGTGTAAGCCAAGCCAAAACAGCCCTGCTGTTCCCTGTCACTTCTCATTTCCAGGTTCTCCTGCCCAAACCCAATGTGGCAGAGTTTGGGATCCCAACCATATGGGAAAAGTCCAGGTGGATCCTCACTTAGTGTGAATGAAACTGAACTCATTTCTGCCAGTTAAGGATCTGGCCCCAAATTACTGGGCCCCAATCATTTACTTAGGTGTAACTGCTTTGTCAACATTGTTACACAAGCATAAACCTGGTCTAATATACTGAGGAAGCAGACCCTGAATGTTGGGTCTAATCCAGCGCGTTCCTACAATGCAGCAAAACGCCCTCTGCCTGCGGCATGTGATGGCTTCCTTGGTGAGCAGGTCTTTCTATTAGCATTCTGGTGGAAGCCAGGAAAGTAGCTTGTGTCTGGGCTGGCAATTTTTCAGCATGACGTTAAAAGGTTCTTTTAAAGTATTATTAAGAGAGTAAAGCTGACCAAGCCAGGTTTCTAAAGAGGGGGCCAATAGGGATGTAAGCGACAACTCAACTATCCGATAAGCATATGCTTATCAGAAAGTCGACTACTGACTCGACTAATCGCTTCCTCCCCACCCTTGCTACCTTAAAAGCCGGTACCTCCCAGCACCATCTCCACGGGAGGGCGGGGCGGCAGAGGCATAGCGGGGGACCAGGTGCAAGCCAGAAATCAGCTGATTCCCAGCTCGTGCCCAGTCCCCTCCACCCACGCTTGTGCTTTTTAAGAGTCACCAGGCTCTGGGGACTGGGTGCAAGCCAGGAATTAGCTGTCCCGGCTTCTGCCTGGTCCCCTCCGCTGTGCTTCAGCCTTTTAAATGTGTTAAGAGCCTGGTAGCTCTTAATACATTTAAAAGGTAGAGGCACAGAGGGGTTAGCTCCCAGGGCCGGGAACTAACCCCACTACAGCTCTGCAGTTCCCCCCTTATCAACTAATCGACTAGTCGATGGAAATTCCATCGACTAGTCGATTAGCTGATTAAACGCCATTTAACATCCCTAGGTGGCAACGCCTTCCTCCCCTCCCTCAATACCTGCATTTCAGACGTGCAAGGTCTTATTGTCAGTTACACTAGGGGATGTGAAGGTTTAACCAGTTAGCTCACACTTAATGGGTGAGACGTACTGGTTAAGGTTAACTGATGTGGCTAGAGCAGCTATCACCTGCTGTGGGCAGGGGACTGCTCCAGCCCCACCAGGGTCCCTACTTCTCCATCCCCATGGGCCTTGCCTTCTGCTCCTGTATGGCAGCTCTGCTTTGGGAGCTAGTGGCCTGCAGATCCCTGTCCAGTCTCCGGGGTGGAATGGAGGCTGAGCTCTCTGCTTGTTCCCCCACATCTCCTGGCGCCACCATGGATGGGGATGCCAGCACAGGAGGCTCTCGGATGGGGCAACTGCAGAAACCTGAGTGAGGGGCAGGAGGAATCTCAGCATTTTATTAGCTCTCTGAGCCTAGCAATCCCACATCTGACGGGCCAGGACCCTCCTGAAGATGGGATCCCTTGATGGCCATCCCAGCCCCTGATGCTAGATGAGGTCCCCAGGGCACAGATCTGACATTACGCCCGAGATGCACAAGGTCCAACCCACCCCCCCCCATTTCAGAGGATTAAGTGAGAGAGAGGAAAATCCATTTCCAATCAGCAAAACAATTTCCCCCAACAGACGTGGCCTCATAAAAAGGTCAGGAGGTCAGATTAACCCGACTGGCACGGAATCTACTCAGCGATCCAGCTGTCCACAAAACCAAGAAGCAATAGCTGAGGGCTGATGCGTCTCTCTGTGTTTGCACTGTACGTGGCCTACCTCAGGAGCAGGCAAAATACAACCCGCAGCCCACCACTCTGGGCTGCCAACATCCCAACGGGACGCTGGGGCAGGCCCCTGCCTTGCACAGCCCCACACGCTGCTCAAAGTGGCCGCCTGCTGGGGCCATGTGCATTTTTGCATTGCGTGTGCCCCAGGGGGGTGGGGGACCCTCTGCATGCTGCTCCCAACTCCAGCACCATTTCTCAGCTTCCATTGGCCGGAAACTGGCCAATGGGAGCTGCCTGTGCTGTATTTGCAGCACAGGCAGCTCGCGGAGGACCCTCCCACTCCAAGCAGTTGGCCGCTTTGCACGGTGTCTGGGGCTGTAGCAGGCAGGAAGCCTGCCCGAGGGTCCTGTTGGCTTCTGGTTAGGAGACACCAGTGCTTACCAGCCAAAGCCTGCACTGGCACCCCACCCCTTCCTCCCCCACCTGTCCCAGGTAACAACCTAAACCCTCTGCAGCCCTGCCCCTGGTCACAATTTGTTCTCAGACCCAGCACCTCCTCCCAGACCGTGCATTCCCTCCGGCACCCCAATTTCCTACTCTGGGAGCCAACCCCCTCCTTCACCCAAACTCCCTCCCAGACCCCCTACTCCCTCCTGCACCCCAGTACCCTACCTCATGCTCCCTTATGCACCCAACCTCTGTCCCCGACCCCATACTCCCGCATAGAAGAGTGCAGCCCTTGACCACTTACCAAATTCTTGGAGTGGCCCCCCCTTCAAAAATGATTGCCCACCTTTGGGCTGTGTCTACACTGGCAGCTTCCTGCGCAAGAACATCTTGCGCAACAGTTCTTTTTTTTTTTAATCTGACCTCCTGACCTTTTTTTTTATCCCCCCGACCACGTGCGAGATGTGTTTTTGTGCAAGAGCATCCATTGCAGTGTAGGGCTTTCATGTGCAAGAAACCCTTGCCGGGCGTCCACACTGCCCTCTTGCGCAAGAGGGCTTACACCTGTTAAAAGAGTGCAGCTCTTGCGCAAGGAGCCGTCTCTTACCACACCGTACTGTAAACTTCCTTGCGCAAGAGCGGGTGGGCAGTATAGACGATCTGCGGATCCTTGAGCAAGAATGGCCGTACTTGCGCAATAACTAGCCAGTGTAGACATAGCCTGGGTGTAGAAACAAACTGGTTAAACTGCTCCAGCCAGTGTGCAGAGCTGGCCCTAATTCGGACCCCAGAGTCTTGCAGTAAATTCCACCTACAGCTCAACTGATTAGATGTTTTTGGTAATAAAATGTTGCATGTCTAAGACCCTTTAATCCCAGTCTCTCAAAAGCATTTGACTAAAATTAACTTGGTCGGGGGGGATAAAATTCCTGGGTTCTATTCCTAGCTCTGGTGAAGTCTGGCGGTTAAAGCAAGAGGGGGGGAGGTGAGGACTCCTTGGCTCTGGGAGGGGTGTGGAGTCTAGTGGGTTAGTGGCGGGGGGGGACGACACTTCTGGGTTCTAAGCCTGGCCCTGCTACTGGCTTTCAGACAGACCATGGCGAATTACAATGGGGAGAGTGCGACTGGGGCTAAGTGTAACTGATGTTTGTAAAATGCTTTCAGACTCTCTGGAGAAGGGCACCCAAACCACAAGTCAGCGGCCTCCAGCTATTTCCTAAGCCAACCTAACGCCTCAAGGGAGAGTGTGTGTGTGTGTGTGTGTGTGTGTGAGTACGTATGTACACACAGTTCTGCAGCACTCTGGTTCGAGATGCCTTGGGGAGGGCGGGGGGGAGGAGAGAGAGAGAGTGTGTGTGTGTGTCTAGAGAGAGAGAGTGTGTCTACACAATTCTGTAGCACTCTGGCTGGAAACATGTCTCCGTGAAAATAGAAGCCGCCGCCCTGTATTCAGGAGGGGCCGGTTTCTCTTGGTTTCGACGAAAGGGCTGAGAATGGTCCGAGCAGCCTCCTAAATCGCCCCTCCCACGTGCAGCAAACGGTGGCTCTGGGGACACACGGGCACAGTTGCTCTCAAACATAGAGACGGGGGTGGCACGAAGGCCTCTCAGTGCCTTGCTCATTATGGAAATGAATTTAGTATAAATAAAAAGGTGTGGTCGTTAGTGGACCATTGCTTCTCTGCTGTCCAAAACCACAGGGGCCCCACCCTGCCCTTCGTCCTTCCAAGGGAGGTAAGGGCCTGGTGACCTGCAATGCATTATGGGTGAAATTCACTCCTCTGCACCAGGCCTTGTACAGAAATGAAAGTGGGCCTGGAGAGGCCACATCTGGAGTTATGTGTCCACTTCTGGGCCCCCCATTACGGAAAAGATGTGGACGCATTGGAGAGAGTCCAGCGGAGGGCAACCAAAATGATTAGGGAGCTGGAGTACATGACCTACGAGGAGAGGTTGAGGGATTTGGGCATATTTAGCCTGCAGAAGAGAAGCGTGAGGGGCAATTTGGTAGCAGCCTTCAGCTACCTGAAGGGGGGTTCCAAAGAGGATGGTGAGAGGCTGTTCACAGGGGTGGCGGATGGCAGAACAAGGAGCAATGGTCTCAAGTTGCAGCGGGGGAGGTCTAGGTTGGACAACAGGAAAAACTATTTCCCCAGGAGGGTAGGGAAGCACTGGTATGGGTTCCCTAGGGAGGGGGTGGAATCTCCATCCCTAGAGGGTTTTAAGTCCCAGCTTGACAAAGCCCTGGCTGGGATGGTTTAGTCGGGATTGGTCCTGCTTTGAGCAGGGGAATCAATGGCCTCCTGAGGTGTCTTCCAGCCCTATGACTCTATGACTTCAAGGGTGCACTTGCCTTGGCTTGTCCCTTCCATCTCATGTGGGAATCAACCAGCGGAGACCTTAAAAGCCAAGGAGCTGGCTGCTCCAGGCAGACATTAAGGAGTTCCCATGCCCTCTGCAGTGCCTTGCCCAGCGCTTTCTCCTCCACGCGCTCCATTCTGGAGAACGAGAGAGTATCTAACAGTCAGAGCACCCAGGAGACCTGGTTCCATTCCAAGCTCTGCCACTGAGGTTCTGTGTCTCCTTGGGCAAGTTTCTTCCCTTGCAATACTAGTAACCCCGCCCACTTCACAGAGTGGTGCAAGGCTCAGCTAATATTTGAAAAGCACTTGGTGAGTCTCTGATAAGAGACCCAACAGGACAGCAAGTGATGGTTGAGCGGGGAATCGCTGTCCTTCAGCCCAGGGCTGGATGAATTTCAGAACTGCCGTGTTACTCCAATAGCAGTTTGCAATAGGGATGTAATAGTGTAGTCAATTAACGGATTAACCGATAAGCAAAAGCTTATAGTTTAATGCTATTGACTACACGCATTCCCGCCCCCCTCCGTGCCAGTAAATTTAATTTTTTAGCACGCTGGCCAGCAGCCTGGCTCAATTGTGGTTTGCGATGGGTCCGGGACCTACCCCTGCTGTGGCTCTGCATTTAAAGCGTATTAGGAGCCAGGCAGGCAGGCAGCCCGGCTCAGGTCCAGCTTGCGCCAGGTCTGGGAGCTCAGACTCCCCTAGACAGGGGCTGCTGACACCCTGCGCTGCTGACTCTTTATAAGAGGCAGCAACACAGGGCGACAGGCTCAAGGGGAGCTGTTTTTAAATTGGCTCCCCTCACAGACCAGCTCCCGCCTGACATCCTCACTGCTGCCTCTGATACAGAGGCAGCAGCGCCCAGTGGCTGGGGCCTCGTAACTGGGCAGATACTTTTCCAAATGCAGACATAACAGGCTGCTCCTGACAGATTTGGCTGAGGTCAGCCAGGGCAGGGGAAGGGCTGGGAGTGGAACTCCAGGGCCCAGTGTGCTAAGCTGGGCCCACTGGCCCACCTCTAGAAGCAGCCAGGGGAAGTGGCTTTAAGGTGTCATTGTTCCCTGGGGATGCCAGGCTGCTCCAGGGATTGGCACGACCTCTGGTTTAAATGACAGCAGGGGGGTGCTCTGACTTGTGGCAATCTCTAGAGGACCCTGTCGCAGCCCCAAACCTCTGGAGCACCACGCAAGGGGCCTGCGTGCCCCACTGTACCCCCCCAATGCGGGGCTTGAGGAACAGGGCAGTGCCGGGTCACTGGACAGTTCTCCCCTTGTAGAGAGCTGGACCAGGCAGCTGAATCCCTCCCTCTGTCTAGGCCCATGTGCTCTCCAAAAAGACCTGATCTCCCGAGCAGAAACGGGTCCATTCAGGAGCAGGCCAGCCCATGCTGCCACCCCCCGGCATCCAATTAAACCATTTCAAAACACAAGGAGCCACTCTGGGCGTGTCTGGGAAAGGGCCTCGTGCGGCAGCAGCACCTGAGTCCAGCCGCAGCTGCTGGCAACATTCCCCCGCTCAAGAGCAGCGGATTCCACTCGGTCTCTCATGTGCCTCTAGCACGGAGCAGCCCCACTGGCCCTCTGGCTGAGCCTGGAGAGGAGGGAACGTGCTGCCTACGTGCTCTAGCATGGGGAAGAACTGCGGACGCTCCTAGCAGGGCAGAGAGCTGCAGTTAGGACCCTGGCTAGTCCAAAGAGCATTCCCAGAGTGGGAGACTGGCTGTTTCTGAGCCCGGAGTAAGGTGACTTTCATGGGCTGTAAATAACACCGGGGGAAATCTGCTCTGGGACAGGCAGAGGTGGGGTCTACCGCTGAGTGAGTGAGTGGGAGAGGGGGCGTGTGAGAATGCTGAAGAATGAGAAAAATGCCAACCACCCAGATCCAGTCCTCTCGGCATTTACAAACATTTCCTATTTCTGCTACTTGCCCCCTCCCCCGTCCTGCTCCCTCTCCTCCCTGCAGCGACTTCTTTGCCGGACAGGTTCCGCCAAATCGGCAAAGCTAGAAACACAAAGCAGGGACAGAGGGATTCAGGACGCCGGACTCACCCACGTTCCTTGGAAACCCCTCAACAACGGATTCCAGGGCCTGCCTGCGCCCCAGCGATCCCCTCCGCCAGCTACAGCCGGGCTCTAGCCTGTAGTTTAGGTTCCAGTCGCAGGCACAGGTGGGTCTTGTCACCTTCCCAAGTCTCTCACTTAAGTTTGGAACCCTTTTCCTCCATCGAGTGGGACTGGGTTTGCAACCCCATCAAGGGCTGACAGTCTGGTGACAAAGTCCCCTTGACTCTCGCAAGGGGCCCTAAATCAGGCCCAGTTTGATTAACCGAAAATACTTGCGGGCTCAGGGGGGAGGGGAATATGCTCTGCAAATCAAGGCAGCTTTTCGTAGGGTTGCCAGATGGTTTCACAAAAAATACCGAACCCCCTCCTCCCCCCCCAAAAAAAGCTGGGAAAAAATGCTGTTGGGGGAAAAAAAATCCTGCAGAAAAAGTTGCCGAGGAAAAAAAAAGAAGCAGGAAAAGTTGTTGAACAAGAAACAATATGTTTCTGAATTTTTTTACCGGACGGAAGGCGCAAACACCGGACTGTCCGGTTCAATACCGGATATCTGGCAACCATCGTTTTTCGTTGCAACTGAGACACATCAGAGGCCGGCATCTCAGGTAACTGGGAATTGGGGGACAACTGAGGCTCAGCTAAGCAAGGTCACCCTGTTCCTTTCGGTTCTAAAATGAAACAAAACTCCACATTTTAAACAGACTGAAGATACCATTTTAAATCCTCTGTCTGTCTACAGAGGTATGCATTGGCAACTCGCAACAACAGCAATAAACATTTGTTCCCGAGTAAGGGCAAAAGTAAGGGTCGGATTTCCCCCGGGATTTATTTATTGCCCTAAAAAGCCCAGGACGTCTTAGCTACAGTCTTTGGGCCTGCTTCTTAAATCGGTGTAAATCCAGAGTAACTCAGTTGGCCTTTAAAGCTACATCTATACTGCGGAGCTATATTGGGATACCAGAGGTATCCTGAAGTAGCTACCCTACGTCTTAACAGTGCACCCATTATTTCGAAATATAACAGGCTTGCTATTCCGACATCCCTGTAAACCTCGCTCCACGAGGAGTAAGGGACATTTCAGAATAGCGGGTTATTTCGAAATTGAAATAAGCTATTTCAAAACTGACTCAAAACAAGCTACTCAATTATGTAGCTCGAATTGCATAGCTTATTTCGAGATACGGGAGCAGTGCAGATGCACTCTAATGCAGCTACTTCCGGATTTACCCCTTGTGATTTGGAGTCTGGTAATTCATACTACAGCTGGACCGGAAATGTTTTGGTCCTGTAGAAAAAAAACTATTTTCAGGGTTTTGTTAAAAAATGGGAAAATTTCTCAGGAAAACCCAAATCCTTCAATTGCCAAGAACCTGAATAAATAAAATAAAAAATACAATAATGTTAAATAAAAGTTTATAGCCTCACAGGGTAAGAAGGGACCACCAGGGTTTTTGTTTTCTGTTTTTCCATTAACTGCCCCCCAACATGGATTGAAAGTCGAGATTTCCCACCGATATTTCTGTTTGGACAACAAAGCCAATTTTCACAGACAAAAGCATTTTGAACAGAAAATTGAGACCGGCTCCGCTTCGCTCATTAAGAAAATGTGCGCCGGTGTCACTACAGCCTGGGAATCACATCAGGGACACCCCCCCCCTCCCCGGCTTCCCCCTTCCCAGGGGCAGACAGACACAAGCACCCGACACGGCTCAGTTTGGTATGTGACAGGGCAAAGCTGCCTGGCTATGCACCCATGGGGCATGGTCACATCACAGCTTTGCAGAAAGGTAGTGTGGTTCTCCCCTTGTGAATTTCCTTACTGCAGAAAGGGCTTCAGTTGGCTTGGAGAATCCATTAACCACTCTGGGCTGGGCTGATGCTATTAACAGCCAACAACACCCTCCAACATCCTCACAATCTTGCAATCAGCCAGACAACGCCTGTATGACTGGACGGGCTGCTTATGATTCCTCCTGCCAGTGCCCAGCAAAGCATGTGGGATAGTCAGACGGGAACATGTCCTGTTTAAAGTTACAGTCCGTAGGTGGAGAACTGACCCAGGAGGTTGTGGGAGGAAAATCCCCATCCGTCCTAACGAAGTTTTGGGATGGGGGGGTGAGTTGTTTGCAGCCCTGTTATTCTAACAAATTAACAAGCGGCCACTTGGACTATAGGATCCAGCGCATCAGCCCCCTGTGTGTATTCATTGTGCCGTATGGGCCAATGACAACCGGTCACTGGGAATTTACAAACACTGGACAGAGCCCCAAGGGAGGGAATTAACACATTTGAACCACTCAACCTGCAACTAACAAAGCCCAAAGGCTAATACAGGGAAAGAATAGGCAAAGCTTGGGAGTGGGGGTGGTGGAAAGGGAGGGGCCAGGCGCGCAGCAAACGGGGCGAGAAAGCCACATGCCTTACAGAATGGAATACTGATCCTGTTAGAAACCTGTGCACATTTCCTGTGTCAAATGAGGGCGCACGCTGCTTTCCTCAAGTCGCTCTTTCACCTGCCACAGGGCACCGTGCCAAAGTCGTTTTGGAAGGGAGGCTTTACCCATAACCACATTCATTATCAATACCGCGCCGCTCCGAGAGCTTTCCAATGGGGGACTCCAAGCCCCAGTTTGCAACTAAGCTGCTGCACATACAAACGGTGCTCCTGTTCCAAAGCACGTGCCAGCAGGGCTATTCCTAACCTAGGACTATTTTAAACCACTGTAGCTACAGCCAATGCAACCAGAAACACAGGACTTGCCAGAATGGATCAGACCCAAGGTCTATCTAGTCCCGTGTCCCGCCTCCTAGTGACCAGCACTATCGGCTTCAGAGGAAGGTCTAAGAATTGCACAGAAGGTCAGATAACCCCTACATCAGAGCTCAGTCGGCTTTCTAATAGGTAGACATGAGTTTAAACCCGGAAGCAGGAGAGTCAATAGCCCTTCTGCAAAATGGGTTGTCATTAATTAGGGTAACTCTGGATACCCTCAATAGCCATATTAGTGTCTAGTGCCGCTTTGCATCTTGCCATGTTCTTGTCCTTAATGACAGCCATGAATTCCACAGTCTAATTCTATGTGTGAAGCCGTATTGGACTGAGTCCATTCTGGACGGCTTTCCCTTTTAATGTCATTGAGGGTGCGTCTACACTGCACCGTTATTTTGAGATAACGAGCATTATTTCGAAATCACAATGCGCGCGTCTACACAGCCATTCCATTATTTCTAAATAATTTCAAAATAATGGACGGCTTATTCCGAAATCTGTAAATCTCATTCTACGAGGAATAACACCTATTCCAAAATAGCTATTTCGAAATAATGCGTGTGTAGACACTCCACTGCTGCTATTTTGAAACCGCCCCTCACCAGAGCCATTCTAAGTTATTCCTCCCCCAGTGCCTCCTGGGGTTCTAAATCGAAATAGCACATCTACATTAGGGGAGCCTGCCTCAAACTAATTTTGAGGCTTCCCTGCAGTGTAGATGTGCTATTTTGAAATAAGCTATTTCAGAATAACTATTCCGGAATAGCTTATTTCGAAATAGCCGTGCAGTGTAGACGTACCCTGAGTGTCTCCTTCAGCTTGCATTATAAGGCAGGGAGAACAGATGCTCTAGCACTCTGGTGTCCAACACGCTAGCTACTAGCCACATGTGGTTGGACACCATGGGTCTAGCTTATTCAGTCTCTGGCATGCTCCTATCACACCCCCTACTATTTGACTCCTAAGGAGTTGGCATAAGATGGTGCAACTTTCAATAATGTAGTCTCACTAATTAAACTACCACTAATTTCCCTAGTTTAGATGAGGCCCAAGTCTATAAAGCTAAATACACCCGTGGTGTGTAAGTCACTTTGTATAGCACAATAATGCCCAGGTATGTTATAGCAATGAACGCTATCGTCAATGGTGTCCGGCAAGGGTTAGATGAGGGGGGGAGATTCCAGCTGTGTTGGGAACGAAGGGTCTGTGTGGCTGAAAATGTTTCTGATCATTTCCAACTCAATTCTTTGCTCTGCTGCTGACTTCTTGTGTGGCCCTGGGCAAGTCACTTAGGGTATGTCTACACTTGCACCCCTTTCGAGAGAGGGATGCAAATGAAGACATTCGAAATTGCAAATGAAGTCGGGATTTAAATATTGTATGAGGAATAAGGGTTATTTCGAGAGAAGTGTTTTCTCTTGAAACAACCATGTCTTAACAGCGTCTGGTTATTTTGAAATAGCACTATTTCAAAATAGCACCATAACACGAATATGTAAATGAAGAGTGGGATATTTAAATCCCTGCTTCATTTGCAATTTTGAATGTCTTCATTTGCATCCCTCTCTCGAAAGAGGGTGCAAGTGTGGACATACCCTCAGTCTCGGTGCCCAGCCTGGGCCTGGGTCAGGGGCGGATTGTTCGAAGAAGCACATTAAAGGCTGCGAGATGCTCAGTTACCACGGTGATGGGGGCCAGGGAAGTACCACAGGTTGAGCACTCGTGGTTTCTTATAGTGCCATGAACCACGGACCCATGCTCAGACCCCGCTCGCTGCTAGGCACCGTACAACCCCTCAGCACGGTCTGCCCAGGTAAGTCAGGACACGTCTGAAAACTGAGCCTCCCCCTTTCAGAAAAATGAAAACAATCCCCCCATCCCTCGCTGGGATATGCTAACCCACCTCAGCTTATGGATCCCCATGCCCCCCAGTGAATCCCTCATGCCGCACACTGAGAAATGCGGGGGTGAAGGGCTGACATGGAGCCTGGATCCTGCCAGGTGCTAGAACCCACAACGCCTTCCAACCCCAGCGGGTGCTAAGCGCACCCGTCCCCTCAGGGATTCAGGCCCTGGTGGTATCCCCTACAGCCTCTCCCATCTGGGGCATAATGCGATCCCTCTGGGTGGAGTTAGGCCCTACAAGTGGCCCCCGCCAACCTTCTGACTCATTCTTCCTTTCTGCAGCCATCCTGAAAAGCTGAGATCCCCACCGCTCTCCAGTCAAGAGCAGCTCTCCTAGCGGCCCCAGCTCTTCTCTCCCATGCTCTCGCACGCCCACCCGCGCCCTTCCCTACCCCTGGGGACTAGAGCTATGTCTACACTTTGGCGGATGAGGCAATGCAAACGAAGCGCTGATTAGGTTTTTCTCGCGCTTCGTTTGCATCATCTACTCCAATCCGGTTTTGCGCAAGAGGTTTTTGGCGAGGGCTAGAAACTTCTGTTACAAATGAAAATTGAGATTCTAATGCAATCGCCTGACCTCACCATTTCATACCGCAAGACTCGTGGTGAAATCAAGTTGGCCATCAAGGGAACCAGGCCTTGAGCTCTTTACGAATCTGACCACACGCTGCACAGAGCACCAAGAATCAAGGACTCCTGCAGCTTCCCAACACTTAAGCTCTCTTCTGCCACGTGATAGCTTAGAGCGTAGAACTGTCCATGGGCGGTCGGAGAAGGTAAGGCTGGGGGAGGCAAGCCCCCAACCCCACCCCCATTCCTTCTGCTAAGGCCCCCCCCCCCAGAAACCAGGCCGCCTCCCCACCCCCCCACCATGGGGAGGCAGGGCAGCCTGCCGCACCATCCTCTCCCCCACCATGGGGAGGGGAAGAGGGCAGATTGGCGCACACATGCACCAGCCTCCCCAGCTCAGAGTGCTGGGGGCAGCAACACTCTGTCCCCAGAATGCCTACAGTAGGTGTTCTGGGGGTGTAGTGTGGGCAGGGCCAGGGCCTATGATACTGGATACCCACGGAGCTGTCTCTACATGACCTTCTGAGCTTTTCTCTCTCATTACCCTTCCCCCCACCACCACACACACACTCACACTCACCCACCTGCCTGTTAGGGTTTCCGCCTTCGCTTCAGCACTAGCACCATCTCTGTTCCCAAGTGGTGATGCTTGGTTCTTGGCCTGCGTTCTGGGAAGCTTGGGGCGCTGAGTTGCACAATGCAATTATTATAGTCAATGAGAAGCAGACACAGGAATATGACCCAGGAGTTCCAGCTCTCAGTCTTCTCCCACACCCAATAAATGTAATAATGTCCTTTGAGACGGTATGATCTGTGGACCAGGGACTGTCATTTACCATTCACTTGTGCACCTCCCTGACCTCTGGGACCAACCTGATCAAGGCTTCCAGGCCCTGGTGTGACCCACCCATCCTAGGATTTTATAACCCCAGCGTAAAATAATGAACATCTCTTTTCTAGGGGTACGAGCGATATTCCCCCAATACAGACAAAGGCCGGGGTTGGAGCTCATTACAGGGTGTGCTGCAGATCACACGCATGAATGCTTAAACCAGTGGTCTCCAACCTTTTTACACCCAAGATCACTTTTAAATGACAGACCAAGCCAAGCTCTACTGCCCCGCCCCTTCCTTGAAGCCCCGCCCTCTCTCTTCTCCTCCTCTCCATCACTTGCTATCCCCAATCCTTATACTGCTACTTTTAAAAAAAAATTCCCACCATTCGTCGCAGCTACTCACCTGTGCTGTTGCTCGGTGAGTAGCTGCTCCTCAAATGAGGAAATCGAATGTAAATGTACTGCGCAGGTACGCAGTTCAGAGAGGGCTCAAGAGCTACTCTTAGAGCCTCCGAGATCTACCGGTAGATCGCGATCTACTGGTTGGTGACCACGGGCTTAAACTCTTACATCGGGAAACAGTAACATTGGGCAGCCATATCATCAGCTGCCCTCCCCTTCTTTTGCTGTGGGCTTCCATAAGCACCTGCCATGCAGAGCAGAACCGGCAAGTCCTTGGCCTGGCTCCAGGCCTGACGCCGTGCAGACGGGCGTGACACAACCTCCTCTGACTCCCACAGCCTCCCTCGCCTTGTGGCAGTCAGCGGTCCAGGGGCAGCGTTCCCCAGTGCCGTGGAACCATGGGGTGAAAACCGGAACCCTGCTCCCCAGCGCCGTGCAGAGCTGCGCAGATCCATCCGACTGGCAGGCCGCTATTGATTGGGCCAAAGCTATTCCGGCCTCCCTGAGCTAATCTCAAGGCAGACATCATTAATTTTCCTCTCTTTTCAACAGCCACTCATTAAAAAGTAATCACCTTGCAGGAGGAGGATGCAAACAGCCCCACGGTCAGCTATCTAATCACATTATTTCTGGAACATGCGCCTAGCTCACAGAGAGTAACCACCAGCTACCAGGCCCGTTCTCAGTTACGTCACTGTAAAGCCATGGAGTTCCTCCCGATTCACACCAGTGACATTAAGAGCTGAATCGTGCCCCATGGCCCTAGCTGCTCAGGGCCTGGATTATGAGGATGCAAAGCAGAATATCCACAAACGAGTCTCCTACCACCAATACAGTCGGGGGAAGACCACGCTCGCTGAGCCTCGTGGCCTGCACCTGTGGTTCCCATGCTTTTTTACGCTGTGGACCAACAAACCCACTCACGAACGTGTGAGGGATCGGTAACGTTTTATTTGCATATTTGTGCATTCATTATAATAATAATGAATATGCAAATAAGATGTTGCCGGTCCGCCTAATCCCAACCCAACCCCTTGCTCCCCAGTGCCTAACACCCTTTGATCCCCACTCCTACACCCCTTTGACCTTTTAACCTCTGACCCCTACGTACCAACACCTTCTTACTCGTGACCCCACCATGCCCTCACCCATCACCCCTTTGCCCCCAACCCCACTCCACTCCTGCACTCACCCGAGTGAAACTGCCCCCTCTAGGGAGCGCGGTCGTTACTGCTGTGCGTAAGGCGCCTCCTGCTACCGCCTTGGCCCCAGTGCCGCTGCTGGCAAAGCAGCTGCGCAGGCGGCAGGGGAAACGGAGCCCTGGGTGGATGCCTCCTGTTCCGCCTCCTCTTGCAAAAGCAGCCGTGCGAGATCGGCCATCGGCGGCGCATGTACCTCCCTCCTCCTTTGCACCTCCTCCCTCCCCAAGCGCAGAGTGAGCCGGCTTGAGCTCCAACAGCCACTGTGGAGCAGGGTTTGCGTGCCGGCGACTGGGAACCGCTGGCATGGACAACCAGAGACCAGTCCTGAGATATAAAATACCATTCTGCTAGAGATGACACCAAACATCTTCAGTAGGGCAGGGCAGGCAAAGATGTTCGTGCGGCTAAGGTAGCAAGCCTGGGAGTCGGGAGCCTGGCTCTACACCCATCGCTGCTGCAGACGCGGGGCACGAACGTGGGCGGGCACCTTAGTCTCTCCTCTCCCCTTGTAGAATTCCTGCTCGCTAGACCTTGCCCCACCAGAAGCACAAGCTCTGCCCCTGCTCAGGACAGACCGTTCCCTCGTGGCCTAGAAATATTTGCACAGGACACATCTGGGTGCCGAAAAGTAGATGAACAAGCATCAACGGGGCAACTCCAGATGGCGGGGGAGGGATATGGAGGGGCTGGAGAAATGCCAAATCCGACCTTCTAGGCATCAGGAGAACATGGCGCTGGTGGTGTTAAGAGTAGGCCCATGCCGCAATCATGGGGCTTGGGTCACTGCAGCAGGTGTAGACATACATGAGTTAGCTTTAACCTGGCTGGCTGGGTAGTGGAGCCAGGGCAGCAGGGCCTTCGAAGGGGGCAGTGCAAGCCCCCAGGGCCCAGTAACCGCTCAGGCAGCCAGCCCGTCGTGAAACTCCTGCTGCCGTGGCGTCGCTGCTCTGCTTCCCAAGCTGCCCTGACGGGCGCAGCTCAGGGGTGCCCATGCCCTGCGACTACAGCGCAGACCCACCCTCATGGGCTCCTGCATAACCCAGGGTATGTCTACACTACCCCGCTAGTTCGAACTAGGGGGGTAATGTATGCATACCGAACTTGCTAATGAAGCCCGGGATTTGAATTTCCCGGGCTTCATTAGCATAAAGCCGGCGCCGCCATTTTTAAAAGCTGGCTAGTGCGAACCCCTTGCCGCGCGGCTACACGCGGCACGGACTAGATAGTTCGGATTAGGCTTCTAATCCAAACTATCTGTACGCCTCATGGAACGTTCCACGAGGCGTACAGATAGTTCGGATTAGAAGCCTAATCCGAACTATCTAGTCCGTGCCGCGTGTAGCCGCGCGGCACGGGGTTCGCACTAGCCGGCTTTTAAAAATGGCGGCGCCGGCTTTATGCTAATGAAGCCCGGGAAATTCAAATCCCGGGCTTCATTAGCAAGTTCGGTATGCATACATTACCCCCCTAGTTCGAACTAGCGGGGTAGTGTAGACATACCCCCAGAGAATGCCCCCTGCCAAGACAAGAAGCCACAGCCCTCCCCCACCCACCCACCCACCCACCCACTCCCCGGGCTGCACTAGCCAGAGGGCTCAGGAGGGACATGGAGGAAGCATCACTGGTGAATCGCAGCCTGACACACTCATCAGCCGTATGGCGCTTTCAGACTGACGGATTCCTCTCACTGCTACGGCCCCCAGGCACACGGTCCCATTAAGGTCCCTAGTAGTTGCTGAGGGGGAGAAAAGGAGAATGCAACCTGGTAACTTCCTTAGGGCCTGACTGGGTAACCCCCCTCCAGACTCCATCTTTCCCCCACCCAGACGTTAGATCCACGCACCTCATCCCTCTGGATGTGCAGTCTGAGACCCCCAGGCAACCAGGCGCTCAGAGCCCTGGAAGATGCACCAGGCATGTTCCATGGAGAAGCCTCAGTCCTGTGTGCACAGCTGCCCTTTACAGCTCCTTTGGAGAACAGCGAAGACTTCGGCACCTCCACGGAGATTTAACCCTGCACGTGGGGTTTTCACACCAGGACCAACCTGGTCAGAGCTTGGCAAGAAGAAGCAATGCACTTAAAATGCAGCCAGATGAGACCAGCAGGCCCAGATCCAAACGTTCCCCACATTCAGGGGTATTTGAAGCCACAGGTCTTCCCTCAATCGTCTGGCTGCAATTTAACAGCCTATGCGCCTTCTCCCGCTACCCCTTCTATATGACACTCCTTGATCTGTTTGCGCCAGGACTAAGCTGCCCATACACACAACCCCCTCTTCTGAGGATGCTAAGGCCTCAAGTCCTTAACGTCTTCTCAGGTGACTATAAATCCCTCCAGGGCACAAAGTTCTCCCTTTCCATGTTATTTATTCCCCTTAGACATCAGGGCTATGGCCCAAACAGGTTCCCAGGAGAGGCGTCGGGCAGGGGGAGAGAGATGACATCAAGGGTGTGCTATTCTCCTCGTGTGCCCCGTGATAAACGAGCAGGAAGAGGTTTAGCAAAGTTCAACCTATTCACGAGACCCGGTGGCATGTTATTATTTTAGCAGATTTATGGCTTTAATGCGCGGCTGACTCAATGCTCCCCGGGAGGGGGGAAGAGCAGGGGGGGACCCGGGAGACGCTGCAGGGAAGGTGGGGGAGCAGCACGCAGAGAGGGGAGGCAGGGGAGTGACACTGCTGGGCACATCCCAGAGGGTGGATACTGCATTTTTGGTTTTTATTCTGACTAGAAGACTTACTCGACCTGAGTTCTTCAGGGCAGGGGGCTGGTGGTGCAGGGGGCTCAGGGCAGAAGGGCAGAGGCATGGGAGGTGCAGGAGTCAAGGTGGGGGCTTGAGGAGGGGTTCAGGACAGGGGCCTGGGGATGCAGGAGGGAAGAGTGAGGGTTGGGGGTGAAGAAGGGCTCAGGGCAGGGGGTGGGGGCATGAAAGAGTCAGGGCAGAAAGTGAGGGGGGTCTCAGGGCAGGGGGTTGGGAGAAGAGGTGCTCAGGGCAGCAGGAGGGGGTGGCCACTGCTTCTCCCCAGGGTGGCTCAGGGCAGCAAGGACTGCACACCCTAACTGCCGGCTTGTTCCAGGGACTGGTGGGGGCTTCTTCCCCAACACAGCCCGGGTGGGCGGTGGGGGATCCCTGCCTCCCTCTCGGGGTAGGGAGGGCTGCTAGGAACATCCTCCCTCCTCCCTGACCTCTCCCAGGGCAGGAGGGGCAGCACAGGCTATCTCCTGGGCAGGGGGGGCCCCACCTAACAGGTCTGGTGGCAGGTAAGATGGCGAGCCCCAGCCCTGCTGGTCATACTCTCGGTGATACGACTGTCCCCAATATAGCTCTCCCCTGCGCTCTCGCTGCCCCCAGTGGCCACTGTGAGTATCGCATCCCTCTGAACAGCCCCTCCCCTTCCATGTTATGGAAAACAGTCTCATTCCCAGCAGCTCTGGTTTCCCTGGTACAATCAAACCCTGACCTTGCTTGAAGTTAGGAGAAGAGGAAGCTGCCTGCCAAATTTGGTGGTCCTAACTCTTATCATTTAGGAGGAGTTCTAGAACACACAGACTCACAGCTGGACAGACAGACGCACATTTTTTAATATATAGTTAGATTTATTATTCGTTATTCTCTCCCTTTTTGATTAAAACAAAGCCCAGCCTGGGTCTGGCTTGCAGGATTTCGCAAGCACTGGGGCCGGCTATCACTTGACGGAGTCACCCTGCTAGCTGGCAGCAGCCATCTCTGGACTGGTCACTGGAAGGGGGATAGGTCTCATGCCCTTTCAGGGCTTCTAAGCAGTTTTCACACCCAACTCCCAACATTAATCCAGCTAAATGCCTGCAATAGCTGCAGCACCCAGGGGAGTCCTTCCTCCCAACCATGATGCCTTTGGGGTTCTCTCCCAATCTTCCCCCTCCCCTTTGGATTCTCTCGTTCTGGTCAGCATCTTCTTATGGAGGAGGGCTCCCCTGTGAATCTGGAGTCACCCCACACAGCTCAGGGTCATGACATGACTGAGGTTCCAAGATATATTGGCATTAGAAAAGGTTCAGAGAAGGGCAACTAAAATGATGAGGGGTTTGGAACAGGTCCCATATGAGGAGAGATTAAAGAGACTGGGACTTTTCAGCTTGGAAAAGAGGAGACTGAGGGGGGATATGACAGAGGTCTATAAAATCATGAGTGGGGTGGAGAAAGTGAATAAGGGAGTTATTTACTTGTTCCCATAATATAAGAACTAGGGGCCGCCAAATGAAATTAATGGGCAGCAGGTTTAAAACAAATAAAAGGAAGTTCTTCGTCACACAGTGTATAGTCAATCTGTGGAACTCCTTGCCTGAGGAGGCTGTGAAGGCTAGGACTATAACAGGGTTTAAAAGAGAACTAGATTAATTCATGGAGGTTAAGTCCATAAATGGCTATTAGCCAGGATGGGTAAGGACTGGTGTCCCCAGCCTGTTTGTCAGAAGGTGGAGATGGATGGCAGGAGAGAGATGGCTTGATCATTACCTGTTCGATTCACTCCCTCTGAGACACTTGGCATTGGTCACTGTCGGCAGACAGGTTACTGGGCTGGATGGACCTTTGGTCTGACCCGGTCTGGCCATTCTTATGTGCTTATCTTCCTTTGGTAAGGCGCTCTGGGAGCCGGAGTACACAGTACAAGCTGTGTTATCACATAAGCATGCCCCGAGGATGCAGCGGTTCTCAGACTGGGGGCCAGGACCCCCAAGTGGTCTGGGACCCCATTTTACTGTGGTTCCAAGGGCTGGCTTAGACTTGCTGGGGCTGAAGTCCGAGACTGACTGCTAAGGACCAAAGCCTGAGACACCAGGGCTCAGGAAACAGGACTCCTGCCTGGGGCAATTGGCAGAACGGGGTCCATGAAGTTTGAGAACCCCCAACATAGCATAGCATACCACCCCACCCCCACACTTGGCTCGCTCACAGCTCCAACTCAAGGAACTCTGGAGCTAAGCTGCTGTAGCAAATGCTGATTCTCTTACACAGACCAGTCCCCACAGAGAGACCCATATTCCCTTAGAACTGGGCACCAGGGCAAGCTTGGAGCATCCAAATACGGCAAGGATATGCCAGGCAGAGGGCACAGGAAACCAGTCAAGCACAAAGCGTCTTTGTCCACCTCCGACAGGACGAAGGTTGAACAACACGGACATTTTTGCACCGTTCTAAGTGGTATTTGTTTTGCATCATCTCGTCGGCTTCATTTGTTATGTTCATGCTGATGTCACGGTACACAGGGAGCCCAATTCTCCCTGCACCGTTTACACCCACAGATGTCCCCGCTGGGGTCAGGGATGACACAAGGTGCCGGGAAACAGAAAGTCAGGCCCCATATTTATAAGGCAGAGAATCAAGCCCACCGCAAGCTCTGATCCAGCAGAATGTTCCCAGCCTGGCTCTCAAGGCAGCCCAAGTCTCAGCTGAGATTCTAAGCTGCCCACCCAGCTGACAGCAAGCCGTTATCCTCCTAGTACAGCTAGCTGCCTGGGAATCGCAGGGCATCACCTTCAAAACACACACAACCTTTGTAACCTCCAGTGCACAGCCCAGGTTAGGAGCCCGTCACCCCTGGCCTTTAATTACACATTTCGGCAAGCGTTAGTCCTGGTGCCATCAATTACTCCTACGTTATCCCAGTCACCAAAGCCTCAGGATTCTAGCCAGCAGCCCAGGACTTCCTAGATCTTCCCCCACCCACCCACAACTTATCCGTCAGCTGTCATTTTGTGTTTGCATAGCGTCCAATGCATCTCTCGTCTTTACCACTGTGCATGAAAGGCCTCCCAGCCTGCGTCACACGCACTGCTAGCTGCTTTGCAACCCCATTCTTCAAGTCCGCCTTCCTCCGTAAAGATTTTTTAACACATACATAAAAGATCAACATGGGAACCCCCCGCCCTGGTTCTTTTGCTAGGTCATAAGCAGCTAAAGCCAACACATTCCGATCAAGCGCGGCGTTACAAACAGGGCGTCGCCACGATAAGGCTTCAGCATTCACTCACTCAGTTTTAATCACGCTAATTTACCGTACCTCTTTAAAACTGAAATAGCTTCCCTCTTCGCACCAGCATTGTGCACTTGCTAAGGGATTCTGGATAGGGATGTTAAATATCGATTAACTGAACAGTCGATTAAGCTCATGAATTCTTAACGGTTACTTGAATATTCTATAGTCCCTGGGGGCGGGGCCAGCAGCTAGTGTGCTCTGGCCCCACTCCCAGGGAGCCCCCAGCCACTCCACGCTGCTGCCTCTGGATCAGAGGCAGCAGCATGGGGTGTCAGGTGGGAGCTGGTCCATGAAGGGAGCCAGTTTAAAACCAGCTCCCCTTGCGGACCAGCTGCCTGTCGCCCTGCGCTGCTGCCTCTCATAAAAAGGCAGCAGTGTGGGGTGGCAGCAGCCCCTGCCCAGGGCGGAGTCTGAGCTCCCGGACCCGGCACAAGCCGGAACTGAGCCGGGCTGCCTGCCTACCCAGCTCCTAATACTCTTTAAATGCAGAGCCGCAGCAGGGGTAGGTCCCGGACCCATTGCAAGCCAGGACTGAGCCGGGCTGCTGGCCAGCCTGCTGAAATACTGACTGGCAAAGGTGCGGGGGAGAATGCATGTAGTCTATAGCATTAAAAGATAAGCTTTTGCTTGTTGGTTAATTGACTACACTGTTACATCCCTAATTCTGGATTCAAGCATGCACTCAAGTACTTTGCTCATAACCACTGTGAGCTCTGGGATGCAGCTCTCTCCGCTTTGTTATTGGGGATGGGTTACCCATAAGCTAGGTGGGTAGCCTTTGTTTTGCTGTTCCCGGGCGTGGCAGCATAGCACAGTGCCTGGGATACATGGAATTTCAAAGAGACCTGTGGGAAAGGACAGACAGAGCAGGGGGTTGGCTTAGAAACCCTACCACAGATGTCTCTTTAAACCAATCATATAACTTTTCGCCACAGGCTCATTGGCTGAATCTTTTTTTCCTTTAAAAGGCAGAGTTAGAACCAAGGTCACCAACCTCTGCCCAGCAAGAACCCAGCCCCCAAAAGAAGGCAAAATTACTCGCCTCAGCAAGTAGATTATGGAAATCTGCATTGTTCAGCTTAAGAGGAGACACGGGAAGGAACAGAAGAATCTACAGCTATGTCTACCCAGCCATTTTTGCGCAAAAACCCGCGGAGCATCCACACCTCAAGAGTTTTTTTGCGCAAGAAAATCTACAGTCAATCGACAGAACAGAGGGCTTTTCGCGGCGCAGGTATACCTCCTTCTACAAGGCATAACTCCTTTTTGCACTACAGCTCTTGTGCAAAAAGTCATGTGTAGACACTCAACAGGGGTTTCTTGCGCAAAAGGAGCCTATCAGGAAAAGCACAGGTGCTCTGATGGCCATTCTGTGAATGGCCACCAGAGCTTTCTTGCGCAAGAGCGTCCATGCAGTGTGGATGTTCTCCCGCGCAAAAGCACGTCGCTTTTGCAATGTGCTTTTGAGATGTGGACGCGCTTTTGCGCAAGAAGTTTTTGCAGAAGAACTCTTCCACAAAAAGGTTCTTGCGCAAAAACCCTGCAGTGTAGACAAAGCGTAAGTGTCTGAAGCCAGAAGCATGCCAGAAGAGGAAGCAGCAACAGATTAACTAATTTAGCAAGTAACATAAGACTGTTTGTTGGTGATTTTCGGTTTGCGACGGAGGGGTCACTGGAATGGATCTACAGTAGAAACTGTTCATGAGAGTGCAAATGGGCCATTCCCTAGACTGGGAGTCAAGAGACCTGGGGGCCAGTCCTAGCTCTGGTACTGATGTGCTTGGTGACCTTGGGCCTCTCCTCGCTCCATGCCTCTTGCCCCTTGTCTGTTTCCATTGCAAGGGCTATCTCTTACTAGCAGGCTAGCTGCACTCATACCAAAGGTGGGTTTTTCAGAAACAATGAACTGGAAGGTCGTCAAACCCTCTAGTGGACACACAGCAAATCGTGTGCTGAAATACACCGTATCTTGCCAGCACGAGAATTTTAGAACATGACCGCTCGCGGATTCTTTACAAACCTCCATCCTTCCATTATCTAAGCAAAGAGACACCTCATGTGTGTGTGCAGCATCTTGCACAGTGGGTTCCAGCCTCAGCTGGGGCCTCTGCTAGGAAGGGCTGTCAGCCCTTTGTGGAAATGACTCGTGTGGCCATATAGTGTCCTGGGCCATGACAGCAGCTCCTAGGCCTGCTCCAATACAGACAACACTAGGCTCTGCCATAATTAAATAATAATAAAGGCATCAACATTTAAGGCCATTACTGTGGTTACTTAAGGGATGGCTGAATTGGGGTGGTGGGAGCGGAAGAGGGAAGATGATATTTAAATCTGTGTCTCTTCCTGAGCTAGCCCATAATTCAGCTGTGTTTGTGAGGCCTTGGATGGGTTTATTAGAGCCCCCCATAAAGATCAGGAGCTCCTGATAAGAACCAAGCCATGCAGTATTGGAGGAAAAAATTGTGCTGGCAGTCTGTACAGTTTAACGAACATTAACTACAGCTGACGACAGGCCCCAAGGCCAGGTGGAGGATTTTACAACACCCTTGTTGCACAGCAAAATAAACTCTGCAGCACAGAGCTGGCTGTGAGTCTAAATCGCTGTTGGGGGTGGGGGGGAGATCAGATCCTCCGCTGGTGTAAACAGGCATAGAATCATCGACTTCAACAGTGAGATACAACAGCGGAGGGTCTGACCAGGGCATCTCCTCACCGTGCTGACTACTGAGGAGGGTCTGAAGATCCCCACTGGAAACGGAGAGACGGAGCAATGCGGGACTGCCAGTGGAATCTGGTGGAGATCCGGCTCTGCCATCCTCAATCTCTGCCCCGAGCGCGTGGGGCTCCGCTCCGCCAGGTTTCATAGAATCACAGAATCCTAAGGCTGGAAGAGACCACAGGAGGCCATGGAGTCCCCTGCCCACAGCAGGACCAACCCCAGCTCAATCATCCCAGCCAGGGCTTGGTCAAGCCGGGACTGAAAAACCTCTAGGGATGGAGATTCCACCCCCTCCCTAGGGAACCCATTCCTGCCTGTCACCTAGTAGGACCGAGTAGTCGACTGGAATATCAAACAGGAGCCGGTGCTGGGGGGAGCCAGCTTAAAACGGTCTCCACGGTGTCACCCTGCCCCTCCCTGCTGCCTCTATCAGAGGTGGCAGGGGGCATGGGGAGGCTGCTGCAAAGCAGCCCCTGTCCGCGGGGGTTCCAGAGAGGAGCTGGGGCCCCCACAGTCAGAGGCTGCTGTCACCAAGCGGAGCAGTCCCGGCTCGCATTGGTCCGGGACACCGGGCCTCTGCATTTTAAATGTAGTAAGAGTCTGGCAGCTCCTACTACATTTAAAATGCTAAGTTGCAGGGCAGGGGGCTCCTGGAGCCGGGACTGCTCAGTCTCAGCTTGAGCCGGCTCCTGGAGCTACCCATGCAGTGGCTCTGCAGAGTGGTCCTTATCGACTAATCGTGCAGTCAGTACAAATCGTATCGACTGATCATCGCAATTTAACATCTTTAGTGTCCTAGGAAAACAGGTTTTCCTCCAATCCTAGACAGGTTTGCTGTCCAATCCAGCTTTCACCTCGGTTGCATTCCATCCACACTCCCCCCCGGCCTCGCACCCTCCGAAGGTGGAAGCGGAAAGCTCTGGCAGAATTGCTGATCTCAGCCTAAGAGGCCCTAGGTCCTAACAAACACCATGCGGCTTTTGTAGCCCCGGCAGTCAGATCAACCTTTCACGATGCATCGGCTTTTTTTGGTGGGGGTGGGGGGCAGAGGAATTCCTTAGAACTACAGAACTGAGAACGGGCAGAGAAAAAAATCAGTCATCTAATCCGGTGTCTTCACAATGGTGGGAGACACAGAGAGAGATTTCTGGGCTTGCAGGGACTCTGCTGACCCACATCACCACCATCCCATGCCACCCCACCACACAGAGGGGAAACTGAGGCTAAGGGACTTCCCTGGAGTCACATCAGAAGCCTAGAGCACAAATATTCAGGCCCTGTGCAGCAGGACGGAGCCTGGGCAATTCAGTGTAATTCCCCGGATGAATAAAACACTCTGCTCAATGCACCGCTGCAGTCAAAGCAGCAAAGCATCCGCACGCACCAGGCACAGGGCGGACAGATGTGATACACACCGGGGCTGTGTCTACACTGGGCCACTTATTCCGGAAAATCAGCCGCTTTTCCGGAATAAGCTGCGAGCTGTCTACACTGGCCCTTGAATTTCCGGAAAAGCAACGACGCTCTACTGTACAAAATCAGCCGCTATTCCGGAAAAACTATTCTGCTCCCGCTCGGGCATAAGTCCTTATTCCGGAACACTGTTCCGGAAAAGGGCCCGTGTGGACAGCCCAGTAGTCTTTTCCGGAAAAAAGCCCCGATCGCGAAAATGACGATCGGGGCTCTTTTCCGGAAAAGCGCATCTACATTGGCCACAGGCGCTTTTCCGGGAAAAGGGCTTTTCCGGAAAAGCAGCCTGCCAATGTAGACGCTCCTTTTCCGGAAAAACTGAAAACGGAATAGTATTCCGTTTTAAGCAGTTCCGGAAATTCATGTCGGTGTAGACACAGCCCGGGGGTTGTCTCCATCCGGCATGCGGAGTTCAAACTGACTTCCCCGGCGGACAGAAGGACACAGCAAAACCGAGAGGGGGGCAGAGAAGCGTGATGAGAACGAGAAGCGGCTTTCTCACGCACCTGGGAACTCCCTGCCAGGCGACACTGCTGAGCCAAGAACATAGCAGGATTTAAAGAGGGATTGAACGTTTCTGGACAACGTGAACGCCCAGAGTCACCATGGGTCAGGCTAATGTACAATTTGGAAGAGATTAAACATCAGGCTTCTAGGTTCAAACCCATCTCAAGCTAAAGGGAGGAGGAGGAGACATAAACATTATGCCGTCCTCTGCCTAAGGCAGCGTTTGGTGCATCTTCCTCTGAAGCATCTGCTGGCCAAGTGCTCTGGGAATCTGCCTTCTATCTGCTCAGTTCGGGTATATCTACACCACAGCGTTATTTCGGAATAACTGACATTATTCCGAAATAACAAAGAGCACGTCTACACTGCAAACCATTATTTCGATATAACGGTGAGCTGGAGGACTTCTTACTCCGACTCCCGTCACCCTCATTTCACGAGGAGTAAGGGAAGTCGGAGGAAGAGTGTTCATTCTTCAACTTCTGGCTGTGTAGACAGCGCCAAAAGCCGAACTAAGCTATTTCGACTTCAGCTGCGCAACTGACGTAGCGAAAGTTGCGTAGATTAATTCGAGTTTCGCTCTGTGGTGTAGATGTGCCCTTCTGGGCCTTAAAATCTACCCACCACATAGCCAGCCTAGTGCAGAGTTCAAGGGACCTATCCTGGCCCATATACAATCAAAGCTCAAGTTATCAAAGCCAAGTTATCAAAGCTCAAGTTCTCACCAGAATTCCCCTCTGAGGGAGCAGGGCCTGGCAGGCAGGGCCCCAGGAGTCGGCGGATCTGGAGTCTGTTCCTGCCTCTGCCACTGACTCGCTGTGAAGACTTGGGCCAGTCACTTTGCCTCTGTTTGCCCTCCCACTTTTTGCCATTTTTGCTCATCTAGAATGCAAGCTGTCCAGGGCAGGGACCCATTCTACATCCGTGCAGCATGAGGAAGCTGGGATCCTAGGTGGGGCCTCTCTGGAGTACAAGAATACAAATATTTCACAGTTAGCCCCGAATTTGGTCTCTGTGATCCTGAGAGAAGAGGAACATCCACCTTGCCCAGCAAAACGAAGGGAAGCAGCGGGGGCTCACCTCCTCTCCGGCTCAAGCCCTAGCAGCAAGGAGAACAACTGAGAACTAGCAGCAGACAGGCTCCACAAAGCACAAAGATCCAAACCAGCCAAAGTCCGTGCTCTCTCTGCATTTCCCGGACACGGCCTGTTTGCTCGCACTCAATATTTACACTGAAGAGAATTTGGTTTTTGGAGTCCCCTCATTCCCAAAGAGGGTGAGGGATGGACTAAGGATGTTAACTTTAGATTAACTGGCTAATCGAATAGGTGGTGCAATTTGCACCGCCTATTCGATTAGTCGGGAAGGGCACCTCTGCTTTTGAAGTGTAGCAAAAGTCTTAGGGCTGTTGCTATACTTCTAAGGTGAAAGTGCTGCGGGGAGCACATGGCCAGCGGGAGACTCAAGCAGTCTCCTGCTGGCCCTGTGTTCCCCCCGGCATTTCAAAGCGGCAGCACCGCATGGAGCCCAGGGTCAGCTGAAGACTCTGAGTCTCTAGCTGACCCCTGGGCTCTATGCGGCGCTGCCGCTTTGAAACACCGCAGGGAGCTCGGTGTCAGGCTCTACGCGGCGTTTCAAAGCGGCAGCGCTGCATAGAGCCCGGGGCCAGCGGGGGAGTCCCCAGCTGACCCCGGGCTCCACGTGGAGCTGCCACTTTGAATCATCCCTTTCTCTCCCCCCCACACTTGCTGCTTCTTTCTGAGAGAGGTAGTAAGGGAGGGAGGGAAGCAAGTAGCCGACTAACATGTCGACTTTCCGATAAGTATTTGCTCATCAGATAGTCACCTCCCTAGGATGCACATGGGACTTTTCCCCAGAGAGCGCAGTTGGTCCCACGGGCGTGCCTTTCACGCACATAGACTCCAACGCTGCCTCTGTCTTAGCTCCTCCATCCACTCCCTCCCAGCAACCGGCCATAGCTTCTTCTCTGTCTTCTCCCACCATATCTCGCGTGTGGCTGCGAGAGCCGCCTCCTCCGCCGATCCCGCGTCTCTCCGCGGCACCTGCGCAGTCCGTAGCCAAATGCAGTTCTCCGAGGGCGCCAGCAGTGTCTGAACATTGGACTGTCACACAAGAGGAGGCAGAGTTATACCAGCTCCCGCTGGCAAACAGTTGAGCGGAGACATTAACCCGTGTGCTTCAAGGCTGAAGCCAATCTTTAACTATGAGAGACCAGGAGAGGGGGTGTAGATTATCCCCCACTGGTCCGCTGTGGAGTTCTGGTCCCTTCCTATGCAGCATGAGGTGGAGAGCACCCCCGGAGACGGGAGACGGCTCGAAGGGCACCGTGGGTTTGACTCAGCCCAATGTCACTACTTGCCTCTACAGCACTCGAAGGACTAAATCGGGGTGGGAACCTTTTGTGGGTCAGGGGGCCTCTGACGCACAGAAAAATCACTCGGGGGCCGCACACAAGTGAGAAGCAAAAAAAAAAAAAAAAAAACCCCAAACCCTCACTGACGTGGCCCCTGACTGAGAAGGAGAAACACCCTCCCCACATTCCCCACACACGGGAGCCTAGGAGGGCCCAGGCTAGTAGATTTTGTGTGCTCCAGCACCATGAGGAGGTGATGGGGGGCTGGTGCACCAGCCTGGGCTCCCCAAATGCTGGGGAGGGAGCCCCGAGCCTTGGAGCCGCATCCAGCCCCCAGGCCTTAGGTTCCCCACCCCACCCGGACTAAAAAGATTGCCATTTTAACCAGAAAGGACACTCTCTCAATGACTTAACCACCTGCATTCTGCTACAAAGACCTTTTACATCTGCACTTGAAAGGGAATCCTCTGAACTGTCATTCATGTTAAAATTCGACACTCTCCAAAAAGGAATGAACAAACACTCAAGCTATCTTACCCATTACCAAGATAGCTTCCCCAATTATCACCTCTAATACCATTAACTCACAAACATCCCACTCTCCCCACCTCTAATATCATCAATTCACAGACACTTACCTTCCTTCCTCCCCCCCCCCCTGCATCCCCCTCCTGTTCTGAAATGTGATTTGTCCTTTTCATATGTGTTCATTTTTTTTAATTGTATTCTTTAGTATATATGGTTGTGACTATTTTCTTCCACTATTTGATCTAAGGAAGTGGGTCTGGCCCACGAAAGCTCATCATATAATAAACCATCTTGTTAGTCTTTAAAGTGCTACATTGTCCTGCATTTTGCTTCAGTAGGAATAGGCAGTTATCCTCTAGCTCAACACCTTCCCATCCCTGTCCCCAGAGCTGGGCTTAGTGGGCTATGACATTTCCCCCTGTCTAACAACTTTATTTCCCTCAAGTCGCGGTGGAAGGAACAACAGAGATTTGTGAAACCCTAAAGCTCTAAAAACCAGAAGCATCTGGCATAGGAACAGGCAGGTTTTGACCAAGCGCTACACCACCGTAGTCTGCAGCAGACCATTTCTGCCCTCAGTAGCAGGGTGTCGGTACTGCAATGTTCTTGTATTTCAACGCAATCGGGGATTGCATCGGAACAGGCAGTCCTGCTGTAGCCAAGCTAAAGACCGAACAGCAGCACCAAACCAAACTCCTTAAGAGAAGCTGTAATGCAAGTCACACCTAAGTCTAGATTTCACCAACATTTGGATCTGTTATTTTCAGGTTTTTAATAGCAACTGATCGTTACATCCCAGAAAGCACAATTAGTAGTGTATCATACACACCTGCACAATCAGTAGTGTATCATACATACCCAGCCATACACACACAAGTACATACTGTGGTGTTAGAAAGAAAGGGTTACAAACCCATGCGATAAAGTGACAGATTAAGATTCATTGTAGGAATGGATAGAAGGGAAGCTATGTAAAAAAATCTACATAATATTTGCTCACTACAGCACAAATGTGAAAATTCCCTTAAAACGCCCGTCAGTCTCCCCTCAATTTTTAGCCAAGAGTTAGTGCAGCACAGGATTGGAGGAGTCACGTTACTCACGCTCTGTTATTTTCCCAAAATAAGTTCCCGTATGCTTGCTGGCATGCCTACAAGATGCCCTAAATAACCACAACTAAACTGCACTTTACCAAGCAAACAACTAAAGGACCTTTTGTGATGCACCATTCTACGTCAGCGTTTTTTAAAAGTTTCTGCTCATTGACCAGTTTGCAAAATCAGCAGGAGCTCTCCCAGTCTTATGCTACGTCTACACTACCTCTTTTTTGCAGAAGAGGCAATGCAAATGAAGGGCTCATTAGCAACTTTTCTCGCACTTCCTTTTCATATTCTCGTCCAATGTTTTTTTGCGGAAGAGGTTTTTGCGCAAAAAAAAGCAGTGTAGACAGGTCCGTTTTGTGCAAAAAAGGAGGGGTTTTGCGCAAAAAAGTGAAAAAAGTTCACTGCAGGTGTTTCAATATAAATCTTACTTTATGGTTCCAAGGCAGCAATATTCCAGCATGTTAGAATAAGCTCATCGTGGTGCATGGATATTGTGAACGGTCACACATCCCTCTGGGGTTGTGTAACGGGTCAGACAACCAGAGCGTGATGCACAGTACACTTCTTCGTGCATCGTGATACTTGCACCAACATCGGGCTGGAGGTCAAAGTCTCGCAAAACCTGCAGATCTTGTATTAGGTCTGATCCACCTTTGTTATTCTACAACTTAGTACTGAGATGGCAGCCAAATACCTTGTTGGGACCTTCTGTTTATGTCTACTGCAAGAAAATCAGTAGGAATATTTACACCTAGTGGCCATCATAGGGGCCCAAAGTTAACCACCCAAATCCATTTTCAGGCTCATAACATAAACCACCCTGACTGTCAGAAAGTAGGGAGATCTGCAATCAGCAGGAGCAGATATAAAGAGGCTCTCGTGATAACTTAGGGACTTCAGGCTACTTAGGGAGGAGCCTAAATGTGGATTTAGGAGCCCAAATTGAGATTCCCACTTTTGAAACCTTTGGCCTCTGTGATTCGTATTTCTATGTGGATGCACCTGAAAAATATCACTGGGATCCCCTGCTTGCTAAATTGTCAGAGGAGGACAGCTCTGTAACTACACGAATCATGAAATCACTTTATTGACTACACAGTGGGAATCTAGCCTGTGCTATTTTCTTAGTGAGGGGGGAAAAAAATCCCCAAAGCCCAATAGAGTCTCTGCTAAATTAAAATATTATGGTCTGTCAATTGAAGAAGTGGGCCGTGCCCACGAAAGCTCATGATACCATCTACGTGTTTTGTTAGTCTTTAAGGGCTACTCAACTTTGGAAGCCCCAGGAGCCACAATGATACTCATAGCACATGCCGAGGGCCGCAACTTAAGTGTGGTTGCATATTCATGCAAATATATATGCAAATATATGCAAATAGCTTCTTTCACACTGACGGGCATGAACACAAAGATTAAGGCAAGACTACACAACACACAGGCCCCATTCAAGTCAGTTGTGCTAATGTGCAATATTTATCCGATTTTCACCCATATGACAGCATTTTCAGTGAGCAAGGACAGTCCAGGAATTTAACTACTAAAATGCATATCAACAGAAGACCATTATATTGACTATTTTTTTGTTTTGGCTCCCACCCGCGGGCCGTGGGTTGAGCCCTGCGTAAACCCAAACCACACTGCGGGCTGGAAACAAATGAGTTGAGTAGCCCTGTACTAGACTATTTGTGGGTTTTTTAAGTTTTTCCAAATATTCTGTAGGGGTTTTAGTCCTAATCACAAATTTAAATGTGCTAATTCTCTTCCAGCTGGTGGCATGCAAGACGCTCTATTTCCGCAGATATGGGAACTGAACTTTGTTAGTACATAAGACAAAACAGAGGGAGAGAGAGGTTGTGCCTGTTTTATAGAATCCTTGTCAAACTGCCATCCCAGTGCTTCTGATTGTTTCAAATGGAAGATGCTATTAAAACCCCACTCAGAGGTCTGGAAGAAGCAAAAAGGTTGGGGAGAGGGGAGAAAACACCAGCTCCAGATAAGCAATTGTTAACATGATCCATATGGTACACAACTTGCCTTTCTGTTTAACCAAAATGATAATGGCAAAAGGAAAGAATGCAGAGGGTCTTCTAAAGGAGAATGGAGGCAGAACAAAGGCTGCTAGCTAAACCGTTCCCTGGAGCTGAGTTAAAAGAAAACTAATTGTGAGAGAGGAACAGCAGCTTTCTGCTCCTTCACGGCTTAAGCCCCACCAAAAACCCACCCCGGGATCTAGTTTGCCTTTGCTAAATCAGATCTCGGGCATTTGTAAAATAAAAATAACAACAAGAAACTGCAGTTTCCCTTGGGAAAGAGAGATACTCCAGAAGCCATCCACGAAAAGGGAGTAATAGGGCATTTTCATCGCCAATAATAAGCGTTCAGTGTAGTCTACAGCACAAGACGATCGGTGGTGAAAAAGGGCACACACAGCTCCCGTGACTTCTGTAAAGTTTCACCCTCTTGCTGACTCCAGGCCTTCGTGTTTACATTATTTCAGGATTCTGAGGCTTTTCAAAGGCTACAATCCAATATGTGCCAGTCATTATCCCCAAAAGCCCCCCATTAGAAAATGTCCACACACCTCTGCTCACCAGATCTAAAACAAATGCCTCGTTCCACTGAGTCTCTACCCGGCCAAAATGTGTAATTCGGAACCACCTCTAAGAATAAACACCCACATAAATTACAGATTGGCTCCCACACAAAACAAAATTCTACCTCCCCCGGGTCAACATTTGATGAGCACATAAAGAGCAATCCATAAAAACTCAAGGCAAGCAATCTGCCTGACCATGTGGAAAGATTTGGAAGGAAATGAGTGAGGGTTTTTCCGTAATACAGATGCATGCAGTCAATAATTCAATTATAGAACCAAACCTAGTTCTTTTAATCATTTTCTTCAGCCAAACTGTTTTGCTTAAAACAATCTCCTTGAATTAACTACAATGACGGTTGGGGGGGAGGTTTCAATCTAACTTTAGTTAAGCACATTTGTAATCTTCCAATTTGTGCTAAAAACGGAGATATTATTAATATTATTTATTATTAGAATGCCAATACACAGGATCGGCAGAAGCTCCAAGAAACTGAACATTTATTTAAATATACACGCATATATACATATTTTTGTGATGCATTCTTTTTTAACTTGCTGCTTAACGAATTACCGTAAAATACACTAATTGTCTTCTACTTGTAGCAGGAAGAGGAACAAAAAGATCCAAAAAAAATATCCTGAGCTTTAAAAAAATACTGTACTAAAATTTAATTCTACAACATTTAAATAGGCTGGTCCTGTCCCGTGCCTGCCTGATTAACTTGCTATTATGCAGGAAAGCTTGTGTGTTGTTGTTCTTAGAAGGTACATGAGCTGCTCTCCAGTAAACACATTTATAGCATGCTCCGGAACCTATTCGCTCCCTGTACACATACTAACAGGAGTCATGCCTGGGCACTGACATGAAGCCCTGAGGCCATGGGGTGGGGAGGACAGTCTGAACAGAGAAAGCAGAGGGTCAGCTAACAGTCCATAATCCCAGCCCCATGGGAGGGCTAGGGTTACTCGGCACACATGTGAGAGCAGCAGGTATGTTCCCTGTACAATCCATATGCAGTTCTGCTATCAACACAACTCCGGGCCAAACAAACAAACATTCTTTAGGCTCCTTCTCTCCATACCCATCAGGCCTGCATGGGTACTGGCTCCCATCAAGCCTAATCTTCATTTTGACCCTTTTCTCTCCTGTTCACTGGCTGCCCTTCTATGCACCACTAAGTACAAGCCAGGGTGTCCTCAGAACTATGCAACATCTAAAAACCCTATACGTGCCAGCGGAGGAATATCCCACAATCTTTGCTGCACTGAGGCACGGAATATTTGGGATCAGCTGGAACAATTTGTACAGAGGGGGTGGGGAGAGCCATTGAACCACATTGTAATCCTTGTATATAATGTAAACCACTTTAGGCCAGGGTGTGCGGCATCACCCCAAGCACACAGTGCCAGCACCTGTGTTTGAGATGAAGGGGAATGTGCAGCCAGCACTTCCTTTCACTCATCCCATAGCACAGCTCTGACACATGTTTACATCCATATCTTCCACACTGCCTAGCCGCCCATGGACTCTTCAGCTATATTTACTGAAGGTTGCCAGGAGGGCACAGAAACCCCAACACAAACGCTCTGTTTTTTGGTGCATCTTTAACCAGGCTGGTGACACCCAGCTGACAATTAATAAAAGGAGCACCGAAACAGCCCCGTCGACCACATCCACATACACACAGCCCAGCACCCTGGTTCTCCCAGGGGCCTGCGCCATGGTCTTCAGATGACGGTGAAAGGAACTGAAATTTACTGTCTCTTTCCAACTTTGTTGTCATCACCTATCATAAATCTAGATATTCTTGATATACCTATAAAGCTCCAATCCCTTTCTGAACTGCATTATGTTTTGGCTTCAGGACTTCATGTGGCAATGAGTTCCAGGTATTAATTGTCTTTATTAATTCCTAAGTATCTTTTGGACAAGAACGTCAACATTAAAATCCTTCTTGCTCCGTGTGGACATTAAAGATCCCATTAGCACTTTTTGGAAAGAGTAAGGGTTTGCCATCCCCAAGGGTATGTGTCATCACTCTCCTCCCACAATGGCTGGACAGCAAGGTGTGTGTCCATCCACCGCAGAGGGGGCTGTATTTTTGAAACACCATGACTCGGAGATAACAGACGCTTCAGAAATTGGCAATAGTGTTTGCACCCGCGTCTCTCGGAACACTGTGACTGGTCAGTGAGATCCGGCTGACAGCTAAACCCGCCCCCGGGGTATTAGAAGGCAACCAATAAGAAATGCATGTGCAGTGCATTATGCGCCCCACATCCCTTGCAGCCTCTGAGGTAAGGACCTGGGTGGGCAGCTGGGCCTTGAATGACAGTGATCAGGCTAAGAGACTGTTTAATATATAGTCACCCCCTTCCTCTGAAATAAACCACCCCTTTAGTGACCCCTTTAGCTCTCAGGGGGTGCAGAGGAGTCTCTCTTTGTGCAGAGTGCTCTGCCAGAATCAACATCCAGGAGAATTCTGAGCTCTGGCCCCAAACATCCCAGCTACAATCCTGACATGCAACCAGCCCCTGAACACCCATGACCTCTACACACAGTCAGTTTCTGTCTAGCCCTCCCCTTCCAACACAATTCCAGGCCCTATGCACCCCGTTAAATCCCAGTGCAGATCCCTGGACAGCCTCAGCCTCTGCCTCTCCAACCCTATCCACCTCAGAGAAAAACCTGGCCATCTTCCACAGCCCCATGCAGCTGGCCTGCATGCCCAGGCCTGTGCAACCTGCACCCAGAGCCTGTGCAACTCCCCCTCTCCCCAGACCTGTGCAATCACCCCAGGAAACCCCTCCCAATCCTGTGCAACTCTCCTACCCCGGAGGTACACGATCTCCATGTAATCCCCCCATCCCAGTGCAACTCGCCTTGTGCATGCCCAAGCTTGTATCTTACACCCTGACTCCTGTGTAACCCCCTCTTCACACCCAGATCGGTGCATCCCCCACAATGTGCATCCCTCCCATCCACACCCTGTCCCCCGCAAGTTTCCCAAAACCCACACTGTGTGCGCCCCCCAATTCGCTCCCTAATCCTGTGCGACCCACGGACCTTGTAGGACCCCCCCTCCACATCCTGACAGTGTGCAAGCCTCCAAAGCGCCGACCCTGTGCAACAACCTCCATGCACACCCAGCGCAACCCCGCCTGGGCAAGCGCCGCAGTGTATCCTGTCCCCCGTACTCGTGCGCCCCCCGCTCCGCCCTGCGCCCCCAAACACTCAGTGCCCCCGGCCGCCCCAAGCACGCCCTGGCCCTCGTGCGCCCCCGGCCCCCGTGCACCCCCAGACCGCCGTGGCCCCCGTGCGCTCTCAGGTCCCGTGCGCCCCAGCCCGCCCCGGCCCCCGTGCGCCCCCAGATCCCGTGCGCCCCCATACCGCCGTGGCCCCCGTGCGCTCTCAGGTCCCGTGCGCCCCCAGACCGCTCCGGCCCCCGTGCGCCCCCAGACCTCGTGCGCCCCCAGACCGCTCCGGCCCCCGTGCGCCCCCAGACCTCGTGCGCCCCCAGACCGCTCCGGCCCCCGTGCGCCCCCAGACCTCGTGCGCCCCCAGACCGCCCTGGCCCCCAGATCCTGTGCGCCCCCAGACCGCCGTGGTCCCCGTGCGCTCTCAGGTCCCGTGCGCCCCCAGCCCGCCCCGGCCCCGCTCCCCACAGTGACAGCGGCCGCCGCTCACCTATTCATTCCGGCTCCGTCCCTATGGGAGCCCGGCGCAGCCACCGAATCCGCGGGCCCGGGGGGCGGCGGGCGGCGGTGCGGGGCTCGGCATCCTGCGGCCGCCGGGACAATGCGGGGCCAGCTGCGGCGGCTGCTCCGGCCGGGAGCTGCGGGGCTGGGCTGGGGCAGCGGGGGGAGAGGGGGTGCAGCCTGCTCAGTGCTGCCCCCTCCCAGCCCTGCCCAGCGCTCTGCCTCCTCCCCCCACAAGCCCCCTCCCCGGGAACCCCCTCCCTCTTCCCCCGCAAGCCCCCTCCTCTCCTCCCTCCATCTCCCTGCCCCCTCCCCCCGCAGCTCCGGGCCCCCTGCAACACTGGACCACCCCCTAGCCCCCCTCCCCTCCTCTCTGCTCCCGCCCCCTGCCCCTCTCTGCCACTCCCCCTTCTCTGCCCCCCTCCCAGCTCAGCCTGACGCATAGGGGCTGGGGGAGCGACCAATGGGGCCGCGAGATGCTGCCTCCTGCCTGCCTCGGCTCCCAGGCCGGGGGCTGCTCGCTGAGATCCGCTGAGATGGCAGCTGGGGCCTTGCGGAGCACAAAGCGGGCGGGCGCTGCACCCCCAAGCCGCTGGAAATCCGCCCCACTCCCACCGCCCGGCCCTTGGCGCTGGGTTCCTCTCCCTCTCCTGGGGGAGGGAGGAGCTGCAAGTTCCTGGGTTAACACCGCTAAAGGGGGGGGGGGGGCTCTCTGGATAGTCCCCGGAATGCTCCCCAAATGCGGGGGCTGAGAGCCACTGAACCTAGCTGTAAGGGAAACCACGTGGCGCCGGGGGCAGTAGTTCCCCTACTACCAGCACCTCTTGGAGTTTGGGCCAGACTCAGGCACCCACCGCAGACCCCATGGGACTGTGCTCCTTGGAGACCTACCCTAGGACAACAAGAATTGAACCCTGCAACCATGGGGAGACCCTGGGCCCATACCGAGTTCAGGCCCCAAGTCACAGCCATTCAGTAGCTGGAATGAAAAGTCCCTGGGAGATTTACCAGTGGCTCCAGGGAAAGCTGGCACCCCTAACTCCTGCTGAACTAGAAACCAGCAGTGGGGTGAGCCCTCAGCAACGGGAGGGGCACAGAAACGGGCTGGGAGAAAACACAGTGAGGGAAGATGCCGAGTAACCTTTCACCCCCACCCATCACTGGGGCACTGCAGATCAAGGACAGGGGCTGTTTCCTCTGTGCCTCAGAAAAAGCCCCAGCCACTGTCAGAGCTAGTGTCTGTAAAGTGGAAAGGGTTTATTTTTCTCATGCATCCGTTTAAAGGGTCTCTTGTAAGACAGCAATATTAGAGCAAGTCCACATCTAGGCTGTCACGCCCGTCCATTGTTCCAGGTGATGTGCTAGGGTCAATGCAGATGTTCCAGCGGTGGGACGTGCTTCCTACAAAAGAAAACCCCAAATTACAGCAGCCGGTTGTCTGGGTTTTTAAAAAGCATCTGAAGGTAACGGTTACATCGATACACAGGGAGCCGCTCTTCTCCTTTTCCACCCCTCTCCTGCTGCTCCTCCGTCACAGCCTGCATAGCAAAAGCAACACACAAAGGCCAGCAGAAAGCCAGTGAAGAAGCAACAGCACGTGGGCAGCTCCAGGGCTTTTAGTCTGTTGCCTGGCTGGGTCTGGCTGAAATCCAGTTGGTGCTGGGACTACGTATATTCTGTCCCTGAGATCAGGAGACAGTGGTTTGCATAGAACTGGCTGCTCACATTGCATTTGAGGAAGCCAAAAATACCTTGAATACTTCATCACAATTACCTTACTGTGCAAAAATAAATCATAGTTACCCCAGGGCTATCCCGCCGCTGGGAGGTGCCTGCTATTAAAGACATCAGCCACTCTGCAAAAGTTTGAGAACCATTCATCTTCACAGTTGTCAGGGCTAGATTCCCCTTCGCCCTGCCCAAAAGTCACCTTCTTCAGGCCAGTTGCAATCCAGAATGTTTCACGGGTGTCTAGTGTCTAATTCTCTCTCTCCTCCCCCACCCACTCCTGCTCTTCAGTAACAAAAGTCATAGAACCATAGAGATGGACGAGACCTAAGAAGTTCATCAAGTCCAGCCCCCCACTCCAAGCAGTCACAAGCTTATATTCCATTTTATTTCACAAGATCCGTTTCCTTTTTAAAGCAATTGGATTACACATCCAAGATCTTGCTCATTTCCCTGGGATTAGGACACATTTCATCGTAAGAAGCTGGAGGAGAAACAGACTTATCCTAGACCAGTGGTCACCAACCAGTCGATCAGGATCTACTGATAGATCTTGGAGCCTCTGACAGGTGATCCTGACTGGTTTGGCCGGGAAGCTACCAAGCGCTGGCACTTCAGTTGCCCCACCATCCACTGTCCTGCTGCTCCTGCCCTCTTCCTGGGCTAACCTGGCTAAAGAGAGGGATAGCTCAGTGGTCTGAGCATTAGCTTGCCTAAACCCAGTGTTGTGAGCTCAATCGTTGAAGGGGCCATTTAGGGATCTTGGGCAAATCTGACCGGGAGGGTTCTTAGTCCTGCTGTGAGGGCAGGGAACTGGACTTGATGACCTTGCACGATCCCTTCTGGCTCTTTGAGATGGTATATCCCCATATATTACATTCCTTGGAGCTGCCCACTTGGGAGCCTCCTGTTTGCTGTGCAGGTTGTAGGAGGGAGAAGAAGGAGGATGCTGATGGCAGGGTGTCCCTCCTTCCCCCCCCCCCACTTCTGTACCCCACCTCCACAGAGAGAGAAGGGGATGGAGGGAGTTTGGCAATGCAAGTCTCTGTCATTCTCACTAACACACTTTGTCCTTCGCTCTCATCTCCCAACACAATACATATATGGGGGGTGAATGTTACTTCTTTACTGCTTGCAAAGTGGGTTCGTTTTGGTTTTTGACTGGTCTGTGCATTTCATCATTTTCATATCTCCCTTACAGTTAACTTTAATTCTTTGAGGAGTGAGGTCTAAAATGGAGTTTTTATCCCTGTTTATTGCCGTTCCTGGAAGTGACTGGCATGTCCC
This sequence comes from Pelodiscus sinensis, assembly GCF_052426305.1. Taxonomy (NCBI): domain Eukaryota; kingdom Metazoa; phylum Chordata; order Testudines; family Trionychidae; genus Pelodiscus; species Pelodiscus sinensis. The sequence goes on from NC_143082.1 coordinate 10,933,138, forward strand.
TGCAGCTCCTGAGAAAGGCAGAGCAGGGGGTCTCCACATGTTGTCCTTGCCTGCAGACAACGCTCTTGCAGCTCTTATTGATCAGTAACGGGGAACTGTGGCCAGTAGAAGCTGTGAGCTCGGTGCCTGTAGATGCGGGGCAGCACACGGCGCTATGGAGCCATTGCTATACATGCCAGCTGCTTTGAGGAGTGGTGCAGGGCCAGGGCAGGAGTAACTCTGCCTTAACTCCACTGCTTCACCACCCAGAAGCCGTCTCAGTTAAACAGTATCCCAGTCAGAGCCTGCTTCCTGAACCCCTGTCCCAGCCCTGAACCTCCTCCTGCACCCAACCTCCTGCCCCAAACGTGAGTCCCCCTGCACCCAAACTCCTTCCCAGAGCTTGCACCCTGAAACTCCTTCTGGATCCCAATGCCCCTCCCTGGGCTAAGTCCGGAGCCCCTCCCACACTCCAAGCCCCTTCGCCCAAGACCAAAGCCTGCACTCCTACCCCAGCCTGGTGAAAGTGAGTGATGGTGGGGAGGAAGGGGGATGGAGTGAGTAGGGTGAGGCCTGGGAGAAGAGGTGGGAAAGAAACAGGGCAAGAATATTTGGGTTTGAGGTAGATCGGGGGTGGTCAACCCATTCCAGAGGAAGAGCCAAGATATTAGTGGATCCAGCGTGAAGAGCCACAGCAAATTTTTAAAGCAAAAAAAAAAAAGGACTACCCCTTTAAGAAGCGCGAGAAGCACGTTTCTATGCTTTTTGGCCTCAGCAGTCTCCCACCAGCCACCACCATATTGGAAGCACCAGACAGCTCCTCTGCCCCGGGGAGGCAAGGGCCGTTCTCAGGGGTGGCTTCACGAGCCGCACTGACGGGGGGAAGAGCCGTATGCGGCTCGCGAGCTTCGGGTTGGTCACAGCTGAGGTAGATCTTACATTGCACTTACATTGAAAAAGTGATCTTGTGGTTAAAAAGATTGGAGGCCACTGTCCTAGCCTAATGGTGTGTTGCAAAACAAGCAGTATCCTCCAGCTAGCCAGATCAAGGTCTGGAAAGAAGAAATTAATCCTTTTTTAATGTCACCTCAGTGCCAGCCAGCCCTGTTTGGCTAGATCTTCAAAGACAGAAGGAAGAAGAGGGTTGAGAGACGAGGAGAGAGCCCCATCTTTACATTTTAATTATCTGCCTCTGACTCCATGAAGGCCATGCTTTAAGACACATTTTTTTGCCTTTGGAGTATTGGCTTACAGAATGTGTCTGTTAGCAAAATGATTTCGGCAGGAAAACAGCCCAGATATTGTAGATGGGCTTTCCTACCTCCTGGAGCTGTGCGGAGAACAGAAACGCCTTGTGGCAGAGACTGTCAAGATTTGGACAGAGATTTTCATTCCAATTAGGGGCAAACTCAAAATTTTCCACGAAAGAAAATGGCAGAACATGGCAGAAAACGGCAGGAATGATGGGAATGAGTTTTCAACAAAATGGAGACGTTTCATTTTGCGTGTGCTTCACTCTTTTATTTTATATGATGGTGCCGTACATTTTGAAATGAAAAGTATTTCAAAAGGGAAAATGTAAATGGTTGTTTCCAATAATGTCCCAATGGGTTTTTTTTTTTTTTTTTGACATTAGAAAAAAAAGGAGAAAAAAGATTTGACAAAATGAAATTTGGAAACATTGACGTAATTGATTTAGCTAGATCTGAATGGTCAGACCAAAGATGGCTCCATTCAAGTTCTTCTGACTACTTCTGCCTTTTGCAAACGATGTTACAGTCAAGGGTGCATTTTGCTCACATGCAGAATTTTGTAAATGCAGCTCATCTACATGCAAATATCCCCATTATTTCCATGATTATTGACTTATTATCTCTCTTGGCAATAATAAATTTTTGTAGGGGCAAAACTGAAGAGTGGCAAATGAGCGGACCATTATTTAATACACGTTGGGCCAAATTAATCCCTGGAGGATTAATGGACATAGCAGTGCTCAATTCTCCCATCACTTATACTGATGTAAAGCAGGAGCCACCGCACTGAAACTAAGGGTATGTCTACACAGCAAAGTTATTTCGAAAGAGCAGCAGTTATTTCGAAATAACTTTCCTAGCGTCTACATTAATTAATTAATTCTAAGTAGCGGAGGGCTTATTTCGAAATTGGGAAACCTCATTCCATGAGGAATAGTGCCAGTTTCAAAATTGCTATTTCAAAATAAGCGCTGTGTAGACGCTTATTTCAAAATAGGGGGCCTCCAGCCCTTCCCAGGGTGCCCTGCTGGCCACCCTGGCCACAAGGTAACTTCTGACCTGATGCCCTGCCAGAACCAGTTCTGCCAGAACCAGTTCTGGCTGGCCTTAAATGTGATTCAGCATCCAATCAGTGTGGACGCGCTATTTCGAAATGCATTTTGTGTGTAGACGCGTTATTTCAAAATAAGATATTTCGAAATAACGCTGTAGTGTAGACATGCCCTCATGGAATTACGGCCAAGAAAAACTGGTGTAAATGAGAGGAGAGCCTAGACCTGGACTGGCTCCTGTATGCTAAATCTGGAGCCAGGAAAGGCTGTTTCCACCCATTGAAAGGCTATCCCAGAAGACAATTATTATATGAAGGCATGAGTGGAACTGCAAGTTTTTTATTTGATGTAGAAACACGGGGTCTGATCCTCCGTCACTTTGCACCAGGTCCAGCGTGACATGCTCATTTGGTAGCATTTTTGCATTCGCTTAGCACAGGAGCAGACAGCTGCCCACAGTGCAGCACATCAGAGACACCAGTCTCCGCCAGGAATCCCCTGTAAGTTGGGCGCTTGTGCGGCTGCTTAGGAGAGATTCCAAGCGCCCCCAGCTAGGTTTTGTGTTTCTAATGCCTCAGTGCACATCAAAATGTTCTGCACCTGGATGGAAAAGATTAGAGGGAACATTGGCCTCTGTGCTTCCAGGCTGCTCAGCAAATTTTCCAAGATCCAGGTCACCACTGGTGACTTGTCAGAGTGGCTGAGGGGCTGTCCAGCATGAATGGTCTGGAGGGGTCAGGGACGGATTAAACCTATGGGGGGCGCCTGATGGCAGCTGTAAGGGGCTCCCAGATTGCAGGCTGCAGCAGCTCCCAGCGGCCACCCTGCAGCGGCCGCCTGAGGCGGGGGCCGCATTAACCCCCGCAGCACTGGCCAGCAGCGCCCTTCCCCCCGCGGCCACAGGGCCCTACATGGCCAGACTCGGCCCACCGCAGGCGGCCCTGGGCTGTGCACCAGCGGCGATAGCCGGGCCAGGGACGTGCATCCTGCCACTGCCAGCTCTGCGCGCCCTCCTCCACGTGCTGGGCGGGGGGTGGGGCCTTCTCCAACCCAGGGTGCAATTAAACTGTCTGCCCAGGGCACCGGAATGGCTCGGTCTGGCCCTGGGAGGGGTATGTGGAGGCAGAGAGCTTAAACTGTGGATCCCCTCGTTTCTCCAGCCCATTGTCCTAAGGGAAGAGATGCCAGGGAAATCGACCTCAAACCCGCCACAGTTCATCCTCCTAGCTCCAGCTCTCTGGACTGCTCTTTCCTCGCTCATGCCTCTCCCTTTGATTCTTCTTCCTTATCTAGTGACTGGAAGATTCATCTGCCTTCACTGGGGACCTCCATCTTGTGGATTGGTTTGTTGCCTGTTCTGCAACGACCAAAAAAAATCAGATAGCTGATATGTTCTGTGCATTAACAACATAATAACATCAGTAGAGCCCTGCAAATCTGTGGCTATCCTCTTTATATCTGTAGGTATCCACATCCCCAGATGTGAAGGTGGATGTCCGTGGCTCATTTCTGCAGATCCAATTTTGTATCCGCTCAGGGCTCTAAATGTAAGAATGGGCATCTGGATCAGACCAATGGTCTGGCTAGCCCAACAGTGCCAGATGTTTCAGAGGAAGTGACCAGGAAATGTATCAAGTGATCCATCTCGTGGTCTCCAGTCCCAACTTCCAAAAAACACCTTGGCTGTGTCTACACTGGCATGAATTTCCGGAACTGCTTAAAATGGAATACTATTCCATTTTCAGTTTTTCCGGAAAAGGAGCGTCTACATTGGCAGGCTGCTTGTCCGGAAAAGCCCTTTTTCCGGAAAAGCGTCTGTGGCCAATGTAGACATGCTTTTCCGGAAAAGAGCCCCGATCGCCATTTTCGCCATCGGGGCTTTTTTCCGGAAAAGACTACTGGGCTGTCTACACTGGCCCTTTTCCAGAACAGTGTTCCGGAATAAGGACTTATGCCCGAGCGGGAGCAGAATAGTTTTTCCGGAATAGCGGCTGATTTTGTACAGTAGAGCGTCGTTGCTTTTCCGGAAATTCAAGGGCCAGTGTAGACAGCTCGCAGCTTATTCTGGAAAAGCGGCTGATTTTCCGGAATAAGTGGCCCAGTGTAGACACAGCCTATGTGTTAATCGGAGAGTAATTGGCAGAGCGCCCGGCTGAATCCTACCTGGACGCCAGGGTTAGCCACCAGAGGGGACATCAGCTGAAATGTCAGAAACAATTGCAAAGGAATCCTCATGCCTGAGCCAAGTGGGAACTTGACAAGGACAACACACACTCAGCAGTTACAAAGCAGGAACCCAACAAACACGCAACCTCCTCCCCCGCCCTCCCAAACGCATCCCTAGCCGCACAGCAGAATGAGGGCAGACGGAATCCTAAAAGCTCTTCTCTCACCAGGAAGTCCTGAGAGCATCTACTGAAATGCAGGACTCACACTGACTCCATCACTTACGGCTGGCTATCGCCTTGCTAAGACCCTTAAAAGAGCAGCTGGGTTGGTGGACTCGAGTGGGAGAACGGACGGAGAGAGCAGGTGTCATTGATTCCTAATCCTGGAGCATGCCCATGGAACACTACTAATCTGAAGAACTAAAAACCCTTAATCCTAGTGAACCAAATTCTGCGGTCCTTGCCAACCCCAGACACTCACTCAACTCAGTGGGTTCTGTCTATCACTGATGGATCTTCAAGTGCTTCCTGAACAAGAACTAGCAACATCTTCCCCTTCTCACAGCCAGGGAAACTGACCAGCCCATGATCAGAGGCTGAGTTGGAACCAGACCCACCACACCCCAGTCCTCAGTGTATCCTCAGAACACACTGCTTCTCTAAGTGACGTAGCTTTTGGGTCACCCTCTGGACAGATGACTGCCTCTAGTAGTTGGAGGAAACCATTTCCAATGTGTCCAAATGACCACGGGTAGCATGGTGAGGGCAGGTCTCCTCTCACTGCGCATCAGCAATATTGCATTGGAAAAGCCCGGACTGAAATATATTCAGTTAGGGACAAATTACTTATAACCATCCAAGTATTGCTGCAACCAGCATATAAATAGCTCTGACGACAGCAAGCAAATATGATGCGGCACCAAGGTGTGTATAGAGATGTCATTGGACTCCTCTTGGAAGCTTAGTTTCTTAGATAGGAACCTGTCAGGGATGATCTAAAATGCTTGGTGCCGCCGTGAAGGCAGGGGACTGGACCCGATGACCTCTCAAGGTCCCTTCCAGTTCTAGTATTCTTTGATTCTATGATTCTGGTTGGTAAGCAGAGCCGGTCTTAGGGGTGGGCGAGCCAGGACATGTGAGCGCTTTTCCTCCCCCCAACAAATTTTCCCCTACTAGAGGGCTGCCAATTGGTTAGGACCAGCCTATTGGTAAGCCACTGCCAACCACAAATCAGACAGCTGTGCCTTCAAGTGCTAGCTGACATCCCTTCCCCACACTCTTGGGAAAAGGGGGTACTTTTATATCAATGCACAGAAACCAACCCAGGGCGAAAAGCTGCCACCTTTCCCCTCCATCCACATAGGGAACACTGGTCTTGTGCTGTGAAAGCCTAACCAGATATAGCTGTACTGATGTAGTATCATTTTTACTGTTCACTAGATGTCTCCCAGTAGCAACTTATTCAAGGACCAGGGTGTCAGTACGGTAGGTGCTGTACAAACACACAAGACACACAGTTGCACCAAATTAACTATAGATGAGATGCTAGACTGACAAAAAAAGATCTCCTATGGCGAAAGATTGAAAAGTGTGTGATTGGCTACATTAGAAAAACATGAATGACAGGGGACATAATAAACGTATATCAAATAATGGTCCAGAGAAGGTGGATTGGGTGCATCTGTTCTCTCCATCTCAATGTAAGATCAAAAACAAAATACAGGACTATGTTGTTGTTCGTCCATCGTATTCGAAGAGGACCTTGACATCTAACGGGTTATGGACTGTTCATGGTGTGTCCGCAAATGGCTGATAAGGCCGATACGGGCACGGAATGTTCTACCACAGGTCGGGCAGACATGTGTGGGCACCACTGTTGCAGCTTTTGCAACTCTGGCTTTACGGAGTGCTCGCTTCTCTTGTGCTATGGTTGTCCTTCTGGCTTCAGATGTTTGACAGCCTTGGTAGATCAGCGTGTGCCATGTTGATCGGTCTTGTGCCAGGGTCTCCCAGGAGGTGGTGTCAATATCCAGGGACTTGAGAGAGGCTTTAAGCGTATCTTTGTATCGCTTCTTTTGTCCCCTGTGCGATCGCTTCCCTTGAAACAGCTCACCATAGAAGAGCTGTTTAGGGATGCGATGATCTGGCATCCTTGCAACATGGCCTGCCCAGCGTGTCTGAGCTTTCATCAGCAGGGTGTAAACTGACGGCAGACCTGCTCTAGAAAGGACTTCTGTGTCTGGCACCTTATCCTGCCACCGGATCCTCAGAAGTCTGCGGAGGCAAATCGTGTGGAAGTGGTTCAGTTGCCTAGCGTGCCTCCTGTATTCAGTCCAAGTCTCACTGGCGTACATCAGGGTAGTTAACACTACTGCTCGATAGACTTTAAGCTTTGTAGCAAGGCTTATTCCACGGCGGTCCCACACTTTGGTCAACAGTCTGCCGAATGCAGAGCTTGCCTTGGCGACTCTGCAGTTGACCTCGATGTCAATTGTCACTGAGCGGGAGAGGGTGCTGCCAAGATATGTAAATTGGTCCACTGCTTGCAGCTTTTGTCCCTTCACTGTGATGGTGGGCACTTGATGCTGAGCTTTTGGAGCTGGCTGGTGCATCACTTCGGTTTTCTTTGTGTTGATGAGAAGGCCGAAGTTGTCGCATGCTGCTGCAAATTTGTCCATGCTGGCTTGCATTTCCTGCTCTGATCCAGCATTCAGGGCGCAGTCATCAGCAAAAAGGAGATCTCGTAACACAGTCTCTTTTATCTTGGTGACAGCCTGGAGTCTTCGCAGGTTAAACAGTTTCCCATCGGTCCTGTATCTCAGTCTGATTCCCAAGGAACTGTTCTGAAAGGCGTCTGACAGCATGGCTGAAAACATTATGCTGAACAGAGTCGGTGCCAGCACACACCCTTGCTTGACGCCGTTTGTGACGGGAAAGGCCTCTGAAGCTTCTCCATCATCCAAAACACGAGCCGTCATGGAACTGACGTACCATCAAGATGAATCTGTCAGGGCACCCAAACTTCGACATGATGCGCCACAGACCTTCGCGACTGACAGTGTCAAAAGCCTTGGTGAGATCCACGAAGGTGGTGTACAGTTCACGATTCTGCTCTTGACACTTCTCTTGAAGCTGTCGGGCTGCGAAGATCATATCCACCGTGCCACGCTCTTTGCGGAAGCCACACTGTGTCTCGGGTAATAAACCCTGTTCCAGGTGGTTAATCAGACGATTCAGCAACACTCGTGCAAGGATCTTACCTGCGATGGAAAGCAGTGATATTCCTCTATGATTATCGCAAACTTGTCGATTTCCTTTCCTCTTGTAGAGGTGTACGATAGACGCGTCTTTCAGTTCCTGAGGAATAGATCCTTGATTCCAGAAGGACTGCAACAGCTGAGTGAGTTTGTTGACAAGCACTGCACCACCACCCTTATAGACTTCCGCTGGAATCGCATCAGATCCTGGGGCCTTGCCACTGGACAGCTGGCTGATGGCCTGTAAGGTTTCAGTCTCTGATGGTGAGACATCCAGGCTGTGGTTGATATCCGCCTGGGGCATTCTATCAATCGCCTCGTTATTGATGGAAGATGGGCGGTTCAGTACGGATTGGAAGTGCTCAGCCCAACGCTGTAAAATCAGAGCCTTCTCAGTAATGAGAGTTGCACCATCTGAGTCCAGTAGAGGGGAACTCCCTGAGGGCTGAGGTCCATACAAGGATCTAAGGGCTTCGTAGAACCGTTTGGCATCGTTTCTATCAGAAAACTTCTGGATTTCATCTGCTTTGGCACTCAACCAGGAGTCCTGCATCTTACGAAGCTTGTTCTGTACGATCCTGCGAATGTTGTTGAAGGCATTTTTCTTAGCTGTTGACGATGGGTCATTCTGGTGAGCACGGTGAAGGCGATGCTTTTCAGCAAGTATGGCCTTGATCTCTTCATCGTTTTCATCAAACCAGTCCTGCTGTTTCCTGTGTGAGGGTCCAAGAACCTTTAGTGCAGAAGAGTGCACAATATCCCGGAAGCGTTCCCAGGACTATGTACCACTTTAAAGACTAACAAGATGGTTTATTAGATGATGAGCTTTCGTGGGCCAGACCCACTTCCTCAGATCAAAAGACATTCCATGAAATTAAACACGACCACATTCAAAATAGGTGAAAGATGTACTTTTTTCACAAGGTGTAACAAGACTGTGGAACTCGTTGCCACAGGAAATCTTTGCGGCCAGGGCTCAAAGAGGACTAGATGCTTATATAGATAACACGAATATCCAGAGTTATTATAGTAAATGTCACTGTGAACTCTAGAAGGGATATTAAACCGAATGCTTTAAAATGTAAGAGTCTCTAGACAAAGGATTTAAGGCTACGTCTACACTACGAGTTTTCTCTGCAAAAATATGCTAATGAGGGACTCATTTGCATATTGTCTGCCAATCCGTTTTTGCGCGAGGGGTTTTTGTGCAAAAACAAGCAGTGTAGACGTTTTCTTTTTGCGCAAAAACCCCTTTTTCCTCGGTATACCGATCTTGCGGAAAAAAGGGGTTTTGCGCAAAAAGAAAACATCCACACTGCTTGTTTTTGAGCAAAAACCCCTAGCGCAAAAAACAGATTGGCAACAAATATGCAAATGAGATCACGACTCATGCAAATGAATCCCTCATTAGCATATTTTTTGCCAAGAAAAATGACGTAAGAGAGTCCACATACCATGTTGCATTGGTTTGACTAAATTGGTGCAGTCTTTTGTTAAACCAGCGCTACTTTGCATTTCGTTCAGGCCTCTAGCGATCCCTGAACTCGTCAGAACAATGATTCGCACAGTGGTAGGTCCATTGGGGTTCTATGTGTGGCCTGCTAGACATTTTGTTTACTGTTGCCTACGCACCGGGTTGCCAGACTCCGCTGGTTTCTGGCTGTAGATTTTCTCCTACTGCTATTATTAAGCTGACTCACAAGTCAAAGCGCCGCTACAGTTCAGTCGGCACACCCCGCAAATTCAAGGTAGGCAAGCACAGTTAGAAAAACTACCCTATCACAAGAGACTGTCTTGGATATGGCACTCTTGTGTCCCACTGAGATGAAGAAGGGTCATTCATGCGGACCACTCACTAGCATAGGTTGCCCGTCACTGGCTTAGCACTTACATAGCAGCTTTCTACCCAAAGATTGGATGGCCCTTTACAAAGCGTGGTCTGTTTTATTAGCCCCATCATGTAGGTGGGGAGCAGACACACAGAGATGTGAATTGAAGCAACTTGTCCAACGTCAGACAGCTTCTCTGTGTGAACTGAGCAAGTCATTTCCATTTGTTGAGCCTCAGTTATGAATCTGTAAAATGGGTACACTAATTTGTTCACAGCAGAGTTTCTTTTCCTCTGTGGCTGTGCACTGACCCAGCCCAATGGGACACCGATCTTGGTTAGGGGCCTCTGGTTGCTTTTCTCATAAAAACAGTGTCTAACAACCTACAAAATGGGAACCTGACATTTATGGTGACTCTGGTTGTCACTAGGCATAAGCTGCATTTTATTAAATTGGAAAGCAGGATTCCTAGACCTTCTTGGAAAGTGCCGACTCACCTCATTAGCCGCAGAAATGATGCATGCTAACCACAGCGCTGCACAATTTATTTTAACAAATCACTCCCCAGACTTCCTCTAAAAAAAATAAACTGCTAATCAAAAGCCTGAATTCGTTAATTCCCTCTCCGTTTGATCAGCGATAGAAGCCATCAGCAGAAATCTATGCTGACACCTCCCTCTTAACAACAGGGGGGTTTCTCTTGATCCCACAGGGAAGCTGACATTCCACAAATCACATTAGGGTTTAACAACAAAATATGATAATCCTAGGTCCATGGATTTTTGACATGTGATGCCTAATATTTTGTCCCAGCCCTTTGGTTCATGAAAGGGTGACATATCAGCAACTCGACTTACACCTCTGCAGGCTGTGAGCAGCTGTGCTGGAAGAAGAGTTTATACACTAGGCAAAAATTATGAAATGCCAGGCAAGAAACATTAATGAAGTGTCCTTTTGAACTAGCGGCAGCACTAAAAGGGGCATTTAAAGCATGATCACAGTTAGGCTGCATCTACACAACAGCATCATTTCGGAATAACGGCCGTTATTCCGAAATAACAACACGAACATCTACACAGCAATTCCGTTATTTCGAAATAAATTCAAAATGACACACGGCTTAGTCTGACTTCTGTAAACCTCATTCCATGAGGAATAACGCCTCTTCTGAAATAGCTATTTTGAAATAGCGGTCGTGCGGACACTCCACTGCTGCTATTTCGAAATAGCTCCTCCGCAAGGCCATTCAAAGTAATTAATCCCCAGTGCCTCCTGGGGCTCTAAATCGAGGTAGCACGTCCACATGAGGGAAGTCTGCCTTGGATTAATTTTGAGGCTTCCCTGTAGTGTAGTCACGCTATTTCAAAAGATGCTATTTCAGAGTATTTCTTCCAGAATATTTTATTTTGAAATAAGCATGCAGGGTAGACATACCCGTATTTATCTACCAGGTTGTTCTGCCAAGGCTCTCAAATGCCTCACAGGTGTCCAGTCTATGGGGCAGATATAGACAGGGAAACAGAGGTGGGAGTCAGGCCTAGTGGTGCAGACATTGAATTCAAATCCTTACTCTCGACCGGGAGTCCATTCCTTAGGGGTACATCTACACAGCAACATTATTTTGAAATCACTTAGTCTGTGTCTACACAGCAGGCAGTTATTTCAAAATAATGTCAAAATACTGTCAAGCTGGAGTGCTTACAGGCAGAGGGATAGCTCAGTGGTTTGAGCATTGGCCTGCTAATGTAGCGTTGCAAGTTCAATCCTTGAGGGGGATCATTTAGGGATCTGGGGCAAATTTGTCAGGGTGGTATGTGGTCCCCCTATGAGGGCAGGGGACTAGACTTGATGACCTCTCAAGGTCCCTTCCAGTTCTGAGATAAGTATATCTCCATATACAGTTCTCACTCCACCTCCTGTAACCCTTGCTGGAAGGAGAGTCCGAGGAAAAGTGCTCTTTCAAAAAAAAGTGCTATGTAGACTTTCAAAATAAGTTATGCAATTGATGTAGTTCAATATGTGTAGCTTATTTTGAGTTAAGCCCTGCTGTGTTGCGATAATGACAATTACGTCCTCGCTAAAGTGCTTTACGCTCTCTGGCTCCATATATGAGTTAGGTATCGGTGGCCAAGAAAAGAATCCCCTGAAAAGCGAGGTTTTGGGATGAACGGGGATGTAATTGGAAGTGCCTGGCAGCAGAAAATCCCTCATTTCTATGTCAAAACCCAGAGGTTATTCGAGAAGAGACGGCTGTAGGATTTAATCTCAGCCTCCATCAGTTCCTGGCGCTTTGCTCTGCTAAGCACAGTAATTGGGAGGCTGCCATGTCCGGGACATAGCCACAGGCAGGATGCAGTGCAGCCCAGCTTCTGCTGTGCCATGCCCCGTTGAGAAACACGTGGCGGGTTTGTCATTCTGCGCCAGGCTCCGTGCGTGGAGAGGCCCAAGGGACCCCTTCCCAGAATGCTGAACACGCTGAGTTGTTTTCATAGCGCCTCGGCCCCACAGCGTTCCTGGGTTTCTGCTAAAAACCCAGCACACAAAATAAAACCAGAGGGCCAGCCTTGCCGGCACATGTCTCCTTCATGTCGACGGAGCAGTTAGCACGATTCGTTTCCCTCTCACTGAAAAAAGAACAGCACCGTACGGTAACACCATCCTCCCTGGCTTGGCAGCCAGTTCCCAAAGGAAAACTCCCTTTGACTTTGAGGCAGGCTGGCCCATGCCCTTAGATCTGCAGCTTTTCAGAATGTCCCCCCAGATCCAACGTTTCCCGACATTCGCTGGTGTTTGGAACTTAGGCCCCATTCGGGCCACGGCTTATTTGCGATGAGCAGTCCCACTGATACCTCTTTGCAGGACTGGGCCCCACGATCGAGACGAAAGATCCAGCCATGAAACAAGGGCCTGGCTCTGAAATGTGCATAGGTTTCAGTTCAGATGCAGTGGCTGTTCTTTGGGGCGAGCAAGGACTTGCGAAGCGAGGAGTAATTCCCATGGAAGGGTGCCCCGAACGAACCACTGCCAACCTCACCCACCACCGCTCTCCAGCAGTTTCCTGTTCCCAGAGAGGAGTTAACGGTGGTGGGCAAAGGAGGCACACCTGCCACTGATGTGGAAACTGAGGCACGGAGTAGCACGGAAACTTGTCCAGAGCCAAGGAAGGAGTTAGGGCCAGATTTTCCAAGCAACGTTAGGCATTAAATCTGTAGACAGGGACTTTAGAAATCTCACCCTGAGGCCTCAGTGACTCGGGCACCTCTCTGCTGTTGATTTCAAGGGGAGGGAGGTGCCTAAATCACTGGAAGGATTCACAAATCCCACTGCTACCACAGTACGTCCTGCAATAGCAGCTTTAAACTTCCAAAAAGATCTTTTCTGCACTGAGCCTGCAAGCTGCACCAAACACAGGGAACCCTGGGCCCACCCAGAGCAGTTTGCAGCATCAGGGCCGGACTGTGGATTGTTCACAATTTTGCGTTCGAAAAATGAGGGGAAAGAAATTCAAACCGGAGCAGCAAGGAAAGAAACGCTCGGAATCAGCGACAGCGTGGGAACCCAGGCTCATGGGCAGTGTCAGGACAAACCTGCTCCTCTGGTTGGGGGGGCTGGCCCTCACGCTGTGGAACAAGCCAAGCAGGGTCTGGGGACAGAGTCGGAGCAGCCCTGCAAACCTGGCCTTGGAAAGCAAGTAGAGCACGCACCCACGGTCAGGTCTTTTGTAGGGGTTCTAGCCCTGCCTGGCTGGCCCTGTTGCAGGACGAGGACGCTGGCCTGTCTGCTGTCGAAAGCCTGGCGTGTCTAAAGCGGTTACGTAGCCGGGTCACCTTAGCCGGCTTTGCACCCATAGCTTCTCGTGTCACCTCGGGGTAGAGCTGCATACTCCCCTGGGTTTACTTAATTATGGGCATTTTAAAATGGGACCTTAAAAGCTGAGATCCTTGCAGCCGTAAAGATCTCACAGGGTCCTTGAGAGGTATTGGTCCACCATATTCTTCTCCCTCTCTGGTTGCAGGGCCTCGGAAGACGGCCAATAGCCAGAGCTCCTGGGAGGAGGAGCGTCACCCATAGCCCTGTTGCTGCCCCACGGTACCACAGATTCACCACCCTGGTCTAGGACTCGGGAGCTAGGTTCTCAAAGCTGATTCGTCTAACGTCTTGCTGCATAGCCAAGACCTCCTCATGTCTCTGATGGGAGTCACAGAGCACCTCAGAGGCTCTTCGCAGCTGACGGCACTGGATTTACGCCTTACCCGCTGGCCTCTGTCCCACGCACACAAACACACCTTCCTTGCAACTCCCAGGATCACTGAGCCTCCCCACCTCCGGATCTGGCATCTCCGTCACGGTGACAGTAACACACAAGTATCGAGGGGCTGTGGTGGGTTCTCCATCGCTGACAACTTTTAAATGACAAGTGGATGTTCTTCTGCCAGCTGGGCTCTGGTGGTCTCTGGCCTGTATCAGACACGGGATCCCGCCATCCATGGGAACCTCTGAGGAAGATGGTCTCCTAGGAACACTTCGGTTCAGCCGCCCTGCTCCTGCACACAGCTTTTCTTATAACCTCAACCCATCGTAAAACGTGTTCTGGGCTCCGGACACCAGGGATTTATTTCCACCTCTTCCAGCCAGTCACGCCACCGCTTTGTACCTCAGTTTCCCCATCTGTAACATATGTGTAAGGTGGGGATAATGCCACCCCTGTAATGTGCCCTGAGGTCTGTGGCTGTAGAGCGCGGGCTATGTGCTAGGGGAGGGGGGTGCATTCGACACACACATCCTAAGAGCAGTAGCATAGCGGCAATGCCGAGTGGTTACCAGCTGTGCAGGAGAGCGAGATGACCAGCGGGGCAGACTCCTGGCTCTGCTCCTGCCATGTCATGGGCAGCACATTACCATTCTGTGGCTCAGTTTTCCCCATCTGTAAAATAACTGCAGCTGCAGGTGATGCAGGCTCCCCTGTTGCCTGGCGGCGCGGTGATGTCTGAGGGTGGTGGCGCCAACATCTCCATCGATTTCTCCTCTTCCGACACCCGGATCGCCAGGATCCCCCTGTGACAGAGCACTGGGAATCAGTAGAGAGGCAGAGCCAGCCAGGGGCCAGTCGCAAGGCTCCCTCGGGACCAGCCACAGTGTGAGCCGGGGTGTGTGTGTGTAATATAACAGGTGGTCTGGGGCACCGTTGGGAGGGTCAAATCAGGGTGAATTTCTCAAAACCAGGGCTACTTTCAGCCCAAGACTGGGGTCCTCCTCGATACGGCACCACACCAGACACACAGGGTGTGTCTAGACTACATGCCTCCGTCGATGGAGGCATGTAGATTAGACAGATAGGCAAAGGGAAATGAAGCTGCGATTTAAATAATCACGGCTTCATTTAAATTTACATGGCTGCCGCGCTGAGCCGACAAACAGCTGATCAGCTGTTTGTCGGCTCAGCGCGCTAGTCTGGATGCTCCGTGCCGACGTGAAAGCCTTTTATCGACCTCCCCCTTATGCCTCGTAGGATGAGGTTTACCGGGGAGGTCGATAAAAGGCTTTCATTTCGACAGGGGAGTGTCCAGACTAGCGCGCTGAGCCGAGAAACAGCTGATCAGCTGTTTGTTGGCTCAGCGCTGCAGCCATGTAAATTTAAATGAAGCCGCGATTATTTAAATCGCGGCTTCATTTCCCTTTGCCAAACAAACAAATCTACATGGCTCCGTCGATGGAGCCATGTAGTTTAGACGTACCCACATAGCCCTCCAGCTGCCAATCTGGCCAGCAAGATGCTGCACAAGCAAATCCCTTAGACACTCCAGCGTTCCCTGTACCACAACCAGCCCCGCTCCTTGCACAGGTGAGAAACCAATCTCACCAACTCCGGACAGGTTCTCCCGGTCCCAGAGGACCCGCCCCAGCCCTGTATACCTAAGATCCTACCCAACAGAGCGCACAGGGCCCAGCCCTTAGATTTTAGATTCTTCTGCGGTTAGAAGCAAGAGTGAAGACAAAGATGGAGGACTCTCCGGGATCCTTTTATAACCTTGTCCATGTGGAGGGAAATCCATTGTTCTCCCAAGTGATGGTACCTCCCAAAATGGAGCTGATCACATGGTCACCATGTCCTTTTTAGGCCAGGAGTCATGGGGTTGCCAGGTATGGTGTCCTCCTTAGTCAAGGGCCTTTGTGTGTTCCAACTGGCAACACTTAAGAGCCATTGTCCATGCAGCGTTCACTGGGCCACCACCCCTCCCAAATGATGTGACACCTGCCACTGTCTCCCGGACAGAGCCCATATTCATAACTCTACCTACCAAAATCATACAAGTGTTTGAGTAGCTTTCATTAGACACCTCACTTGGTCCACTTTCCACAGAATTTGGGGCCAACACAAGCGTGGGTGCTACACTGCTCTGCATGTTGCTGCTAAAATGCAGTAATGTCACAGAGGGGTAGGGGGAGCAGGTAAAGGAAAAAGGGATTCCAATTTGTTTCTTTAGGAATGCCAAGCGAGGCAAATTTTGCACGTTGGGGGGTGATCAAGCAGCAGAAGGTGGGGTGCACTAATAAAGGGGCAACACCCTCCAGGCTGGGGCAGCACATAGCCCCATTAAGCAGCGTGCCCTCCAAGCCGGACGCTTCGGCTCCGCTTTGCCGAGAGGCCGCAGCTGGTAAACTGGGGGTGGGGAGGCAGGGACAGCAGCCAGAAAGACATTTCAGCACAGCCGTCAGTAAAAATCCTCCCGGCCCTTCGCTCGCCTGTTCACTCGACAAGTCTCCCTCTCCGGATTGTTTCAAAGCGCCACGCTGGAGCGGAAAGTGGGTTTACGCCTCGCTCGGCTGGAGCGGTTTTCATGTGTTTGATTTATTCACGCTCCATGGCATTACAGCGAGCGGTGGATTTAGCACAAGCTCAGCCCCTGTCTCCTTCCAGCTCGTGCGTTCTCCCCCTTTCTGGGCTACCTGCTTCCTTCCAGCAAAGTCAAGCTGGGCAGGGCGCTCCCCTGCGGAATCCACGGGGCTTTACAAATACGGGCCTTCCAAGCCTGCAGTCATGCCGGCTTGGGCAAGGGAATTTTCCACTTGCACTGAGCTTTTGGGAACGAGCCTGCTCGCAAGTAACAGCGACTAGGAAGGGAGCCCTGGGTTAGGCCTTTTGTCTTTCCTAGCCACTCCCTGAACACTCCCCTCTCCCCACCCTCTGCAAGACATTAAACCCAAGCTCTGGCCCATGCAGCTCCAGGCCCTGGAATGAAGGAAACCCCTGTTTGCAAACCAAGAATGGACAGGGTGTGTGTGGAGTGGGGGGAGGCTGCGGCCGTACAACCCCCGCGTGGCCTCCTCGGAGAGCACCAAAGGGGTTTAACGGCTTCACCTCCCACATCTGGTTGTGCTTAACATTTGTGTCGCTCGCAGGCCTGTTTGGGGGTTGGTGTTGTTTTAAGCCTAGCACATGGAGCAGGCAGAATGCTGGAGCCGGAGGCCCCACGGCTGGAGATGTGACTAGCGACGTGGAGCTGGGTCCCGGAGCCAGGGCGTGCACATGGCTGGACTCGGCTAAGGAGATCTAGGTCCCCCCATGCAATAAAAGCTGGTGCCCTCCCCTCCCCCACACAATGGAAGAATGAGAAGCAGCCTCAAACAACGGGAAGAGACAAAATCTAGCCTCCTTGTTTGCTACAGCAGTGGCTCCGGCCCTCTGCGTCCTGAGGCAAAGATGCCCAATTTGAGGCAGGGGAGGGGAGGAAGGATTCTTCATCCCTATTTTGCAGAAGGGAAACTGAGGCCCAGGGCGATTGCAAACCAGATTTCTCAGAGCTCACTGCCCATTTAGGCACGTAGGCAAAGGGGCCACGTTGAAATGCTCTGTCTTGAAGGGGGAGCTCTCCATTGTTTTCCATGGGAGCCCTGCCCTCTCACTGACTTGCTACTCCCCAGAATTGCTAGCAAGTGGCTCCTAATAGGGATGATGCAGCCAGCCATGGCCCCTGTGCTCCATTGCGAGCTCACGAGGTTACCAGAATTGTGAGCTGAAGCGTGGAAAGCAACTGTCTGTCCTTAAAATGTCACAGTCATAGACTCATAGGAGTGGAAGTGACCTCAATAGGCCAGTCTCCTGCACTCATAGCAGGACTAAGTATTATCTAGATCCTTCCTGACAGGTGCTTGGCTAACCTGCTCTTAAAAATCTTCTATGATGGAGATTCCACAACCTCCCCTGGCAATTTATTCCCGTGCTTAACCGCCATGACACTTAGGAAGCTCTTCCTAATGTCCAACCTAAACCTCCCCTGCTGCAGTTTAAGCTTCTTCTCCTACACTAAGAAGTTAAGGAAAATAATTCTTCTCCCTCAACCTTGTAACAACCTTTTTAATACTTGAAAGCTGTGACTATGCCCCCTCTTAGTCTTCTGTTTCTGGACTAAACAAATCCAGTTCTTTCAATTTTCCCTCACAGGTCATGTCTTCTAGAACTTGAATACAGGCAGTCCCCGGGTTACGTACAAGATAGGGACTGTAGGTTTGTTCTTAAGTTGAATCTGTATGTAAGTCGGAACTGGCGTCCAGATTCAGCCGCTGCTGCTGAAACTGACCGCCAATTCTGACTTACATACAGAATCAACTTAAGAACCCCAAGCGTCCCCAAGTCAGCTGCTGCTGAAACTGATCAGCAGCTGATTCCAGGAAGCCCGGGGCAGAGCAACTCTGCCTCAGGCTTCCGGTAGTCAGTGCTGGTCAGTTTCAGCAGCGGCTAAATCAGGACGCCTGGGGCAGAGCAGCTGGGGTGCTGCTGGGTTGCTCCAGTAGCGCCGCTCCTCGGCACTACTGGACCAACCCAGCAGCACCCCATCTGCCCCTCCGCGGCTTTGCTCTGCGTCTTCCTGGTCTGCAGACCAGGGAGACGCAGAGCAAAGCCCCAGAGTACACGGGCGGCAGGACCGCGAGGTCCCGCAGTCCGTGTACTCTGGGGCAGCCCCGTTCGTAACTGCGGATCCGACGTAAGTCGGGGACTGCCTGTAGTTTTTGTGGCTCTTCTCTGAATTTTCTCCAGTTTGCCCACATCTTTCCTGAAATGTGCTGCCCAGAACTGGACACAATACTCCAGTTGAGACCTAATCAGCGCAGAGTGGAGCGGACTAATTGCTTCTGGCCTCTTGCTCACAACACTCCTGTGAATGCATCCCAGCATCCTGTTTGCTTTCTTTGCAACAGTGTCCCACTGTTGATGCATATTAGCTTGTGGTCCATTAGGACCCCTGGATCCCTTTCTGGAGGACTCCTTCCTAGACAGTCGCTTCCCATTTTGTATGTGCGAAACTGATTGTTCCTTCCTCAGTGGAGCCTTGGCATTTGTTCTCGGCATTTGAATTTTATCCTGTTTACCTCAGTCCAGTTCTCCAGTTTGTCCAAACCATTCTGAATTATGACCCTATCCTTCAAAGTACTTGCCACCCCTCCCCGCTTGGTATCATCTGCAAATGTTATGAGCAGGGCTCGCCGAACCGCAGCGAGCCCTGCTCATCAGCCGCGCTGTCCGGCAATCTGCGCATGCACAGATCGCCTGAACCTGGCTCTTCCGGGTTGCAAGCTACTCGCCACGGGCGAGTAGATTGTATTATTTGTCGAGCCCTGGTTATAAACGTACCTCTCTATGCCATCATCTAAATTAGTGTTTCTTAAACTTTTTAAGACCGAGGAACACCAAACAATATATTTTTTTAATGATGAACACCAAGGGTTTTTTGGGGGGGAGGGGGAGAGTAATTGAACAAAAAAAGGCACCTGCCACTTTAAGGGCGGCCATTTTGAACTCTTTTGTTCTCCGCAGCACATATCTGACTGCCTCGCGGCACACCAGTGTACCCTGGAACACAGTTAAAAAAAACTGATGTAAATCAGTGACAAAGATATTGAATAGAACTAGACCCAGAACTGATCCCTGTGGAACCCTAGTTATGCTCTTCCAGCATGCTTGTGAACCATTGAAAACTTCTCTTTGGGGACACTTATCCAACCAGTTATGCATCCCCTGTATAGCAGCCCCTTCCAGGTTGCATTTCCCTAGCTTGTTAATGAAACAGTCATGCAAGACTGTTGTAAATGCTTCATTAACGTCTAGATATACCATATCTACCCCTTCCCGCCTAGCCACAAGGCTTGTTACCCTGCCGAAGAATAACAAATCGCAACACATGGGAAAGCTGCAGAAAAGGCTTAATTGAGTCCCATAAAAACATCCGGGCAGGTCAACAAGAAGAGAGAGAACTCAGAAATTCATGACTCAACCCTGGTGTGGGGGACATCAGGTCCAACTCTAACCGGCAGATAGATGTGGGGGATGGGTTATTCCACCCTCACTCCCGTCTGGGGCCCTTACAGAAGAGAGACTGAGTTTGGCACCATTGGCTGGCTGAGAGAGGGACCCAGAAACCGCTGCTGTTTCCTCTTCTCCCGGTTCTGGCTAGCCCCCCAATAGCACCTGGGATGTGAGACTTGGTCAACCCTCCAACCCCACTGCAGTGGGTCCTTTTCCTTCCCCGCCTTGTTTCTTCGCGTCGCTCTCCTTCTACCTCGTGCCTAGCAAGAATCTGCTCCGCCAGCCAAGACTCTATATTCTGCAGCATATTTTTCAGAGGGCCCACGCAGCATATATTTTTCAGAGAGGCAGCTGAAAGCAATGCCCTAGAAAGCTGGGGAGGGATGAGCTGTGCAGGGCCTGGAATGGCTGATAAGACCATGGGCTCTACCTGGGTTTTCAGCAGCAGGGCTCTTAGGAAAAGTCAATCCTAGAGACCGACGCTGGTTTTTCTATCTTTGCTGTTCCTTTCTGCCTCCCCCGTTGCGTGGGAGCGTTCATCCCGTGGCGTCTGAAAGAAAGCAGGCATGTCCAGCCTGTCCTCTCTCTTCCCCAGAAGGACAGCTCTCGTCAGCTCTAGCGCCGGCTAGCGGGCTGCCAGGCAAGGAGCACCGGAAGGGAAATGCAGCTGAAGGGAAATGCTCTAACCTAGTGTTTCTCAAACTGTGCTCTGCAGAACCCCAGGGCTCCGCGAGACATCTCCAGGCAGCGGCGGATTTGGGGCAGGGTGAGCGGGGCGGCTGCCCCAGGCCCCGCACTTGCAGAAGCCCCTTGCATGTGCTGTGGTGCCACGGTGCATGCCCCATGTCAAAGGGGGGGCCCCCGCGAAATTGTGATGCCCAGGGCCCTGCAGCACTCTCATCCACCCCTGTCTCCAGGGGCTCCCAGAGGTTGACAAACTGGAAACATCGATAGGTACAACACAACAATCAGTGGATCGCTGGGGCTCTGCATAAACACAACACAACAATCAGTGGATCGCTGGGGCTCTGCATAAACACAACACAACAATCAGTGGATCGCTGGGGCTCCGCATAAACACAACACAACAATCAGTGGATCGCTGGGGCTCCGCATAAACACAACACAACAATCAGTGGATCATTGGGGCTCCGCATAAACACAACACAACAATCAGTGGATCGCTGGGGCTCCGCATAAACACAACACAACAATCAGTGGATCGCTGGGGCTCCGCATAAACACAACACAACAATCAGTGGATCGCTGGGGCTCCGCATAAACACAACACAACAATCAGTGGATCGCTGGGGCTCCGCATAAACACAACACAACAATCAGTGGATCGCTGGGGCTCCGCATAAACACAACACAACAATCAGTGGATTGCTGGGGCTCCGCATAAACACAACACAACAATCAGTGGATCGCTGGGGCTCCGCATAAACACAACACAACAATCAGTGGATCGCTGGGGCTCTGCATAAACACAACACAACAATCAGTGGATCGCTGGGGCTCCGCATAAGCACAACACGACAATCAGTGGATCGCTGGGGCTCCGCATAAACACAACACGACAATCAGTGGATCGCTGGGGCTCCGCATAAGCACAACACAACAATCAGTGGATCGCTGGGGCTCCGCATAAACACAACACAACAATCAGTGGATCGCTGGGGCTCTGCATAAACACAACACAACAATCAGTGGATCGCTGGGGCTCTGCATAAACACAACACAACAATCAGTGGATCGCTGAGACGCCGCATGAATTCTTACGCATGTAAAGGGCTCCGGAGCCCAAAAAGTTTGAGAACCACTGCTCTAACCTTTGGGTTCTGTATCTGAGATGGGGTGTTTGCCCTGGTCAAAGCAGGCTGAGGTCAGCCTCGACATTGGATTCATTAAACTGGAGATTGCCCTGGATCTGCTGCCCTTGCACCGCAACAGAAAGGTCCCCTCGTCGCGGTTGTTAATCCACCTCCCCGAGAGAGGCCAGGGCTGTTCCGCCCGCCCAGGGCCGAGCACACTCGGAGCTGAGTCAGGACAGCCACGCCCCTCGGGGGTGGGCGCGGGTGAAATTTTCAAAGGAGTTGACAGATAGAGTCTTGCGGTGACCTGGCTCCTGCCTCTCGGGAGGGAGATTAACGCCCACGGCAGGAGAACCTTAAAGCATTGTGCAGTGGGTGTCCGCCCCACCGCGCTGGGACCAGAAACCCCACACTCTGCTGCTGTCGCTTGCCACATCCCAAAAGACGTCCCCTGGGTGCAGGCTTGGACTCCGGGTTAGTCAGAAGGGTGAAGCAAAACTGAGTCCCCCCTGCCTGACATCACTCTGAACAATATGAGACTATTTCCTATTATAAATAACTCAGACGAATTTTTTAAAAATGCCAGGATTGCAAAGAAAACGAGGGTCAAATGAACCCCAGGTGAAGGCAACGGGGTCCCACCTGGGCCCACTGGGCTAGGTCCTCCGTGGGCGTGAACCTCGGTCGGTGGACGCAGCCCTCGGCACTTAATCCCCCTGAATCCCGCCCGATTTAGCAACAGCGGCAGCAGCATTCAAGCCGTGTTCTTAACACACAAAAGAAAAAGATTTATCTAGAGCGGCTAAATCCACTTAGGAGAGCTTTAGGGGCCATAAATTGATCGCGCCGGGGACACTGCCATGGGAACAGGGAATGGCTCCTCACTGCCCTCCGGTCTGCGGAATCCCGCCTGGCCCGCAACCTGAGCAGCCTTGAAGTGTCAGTAAACACTCGCACATGCGCACACACGCACGCCAATCACAATGAGATTGTGGGATCCCTCACGGACACACAACTTCTTACTTGCCAAAAGCCCTTTCTTGTTGGCACGAGCCCTTTTATCCCGCCCTTAAAGCAATTAGTGGAGGATTCAGGTGCACAGTCCGGATGAGAAATCCAATTATGCTCAAAGACAGGAAAGGATTTGGCCTGGCCGGTGCCACTTGGCTCGTGTCCTGCGTACTTCCAGCACCTTTGAGACTCCTGTGGTCACTGCTCTTGTTACGTTCCCAGCATGCAAACCCAGAAGTCAGGTTGCAAAGATAAAGTGCTCTTTTTGGCAGGTTGCAAGGTAACGCTACTTGATTTCTTACAATCCAGCACTTTGCACACACAAAACCGGAGAGACACAAAGCAAGGGACTCCATAATGCAGCGAGGCCCAGTTCACCTCACCCTGTCCTACCGAGCCCCAAGCCTGCAACAAGGACCAGAGAGGCCTTTACAAATGAAAGTGACAAGTCTCTAGTTCCAAATACAGCGACTACACTGCGCTGCACTCAGGGGCCAGAGGCAGCTGGTCTGAAGCAGCGACATGCTCTGGAGCTCACCAGAGCTAAGATAAGGCTACGCCGACATTGTGGCCCTTACACAGATGCTGTGCTCCTGCAGCCATGCTGCTCTCAGGGCTCCCATGTGGCCGCTCTAGGCTGGTGAGCAGCCACTCAGTTCTGTGGGACTCTCAATGCTGATCAAACTCCGGGAGGCTTTACCCCTAGAGAGCCCGTACAACCCACATCTCTGCTGGACCCCGGGGCATTTACAGCTGAACCTGGTTAATTCCATACCTGCATCTGGAGCTGCAACGCTCTGCCCTGGGCTGGGAACACCCCCAGGGTCAGAGGCAGGCAGACCAGGCTCATGGCCAAGCTTGGTGTGACACTCACCCAGGCTTGGATTGCAATCCGGCTCCCACGCAACCCACGCTGCCGGCAGGTTTGAAGCAGGGGTTTGGTTCTGACCCTGCTTTAGTAGCAATCCCCCTGTATGAGGGCAGAGAGTTGATGAACAGTCAATTTAGAAGCAAGCAACTTCCCTGGGA
Source organism: Pelodiscus sinensis (assembly GCF_052426305.1). Taxonomy (NCBI): domain Eukaryota; kingdom Metazoa; phylum Chordata; order Testudines; family Trionychidae; genus Pelodiscus; species Pelodiscus sinensis. The sequence goes on from NC_143082.1 coordinate 10,956,833, forward strand.
AGCCCGCTAAGCGTAGGAAACCTTTGCAAATATCCCAGCTGGAGTTAGGGATGTAAAAGTGTAGTTGATTAACCGATAAGCAACAGTTTATAGATTAGTGCTACAGACTACATGTATTCCCCCCCACTCCCTCCATCACTTGCCAGTAAATTTTTTAGCAGGCTGGTCAACAGCCCGGCTTGCAACGGGTCCAAGATCTATCCCTGCTGCAGTTCCGCATTTAAAGTGTATTAGGAGCCGGGCAGGCAGGCAGCCAAGCTGAGTTCCAGCTCACCCTGGGTCTGGGAGCTCAGACCACCTGCTAGACAGGGGCTGCTACCACCCCATGCCGCTGCCTCTGTATCAGAGGCAGCAGCACAGAGCAACAGGCAGCTGGTCCATAAGGGGAGCTGTTTTTTAAACGCTCCCCTCGTGGACCAGCTCCCACCTGGCACCCCACGCTGCTGTGTCTGATACAGTCGCAGCAGTGCAGAGTGGCAGGGGTCTTCTCAGGAATGAGGCCAGGTTACTCGACTATTCAATTAACTGATATTTAACATCCCTAGTTAGAGGATTCAATAACATCCACTCCCCAGCCAAGTCATTCTCCCCCGGATCCCCTTTTCCCAGTCTGTATGGTAACAAAAACAACCTTTTTCTAGAGATCTGGGTTGAGCTGCTCTTGATCTTCCACCTACCAGAAATTCCCCCTACGAATGGTGGCAGTGATGCCAACCGACTTAACAGGGAAGCCACCAGCCCAGCATCCTGCAGGCCCTGGGAAGGGCACTGAAAGCTTAGATGTGGATCTGGGTGGATTAGTGATTTCAGCAGCTGTGAACAGCAGAGAGTTTTGTTTGGGGAATTCACTGTGTTATTCTGTGACTGACCCCCCCCATCTGTTGTGGCCTGGGTGAAATGCACTCTACATTACCCTCGTCCATCTCAAAAGCGTTAACCCCCCCCCCCCCAATTCCCTCAAAAATGTGATACTAGGGGGCTGTCTTCATTGGACTAGGAGTGACTATTCCGGGATCTCAGCCCAGGAGAGCTGGGCAAAGCGAGAAAATGATCCAGGAACAATCATTTACATTGACAGAGGAGTGGGGCACGGTAGCCTCATGGTAGCACACAGGGCTGGGTTCGGTAGGTCTGAATTCTGTTCTTCTAGGTTCTCGGAGAAGCCTGCGGGGGAGCCAGGAAGCCACACCTTTGTAATGGGGCATGAATCAGAGCAGGAGGCTAACTGCCTGTCTGTTCAGTAGACGACCTGAAAGATCCACCAAACTTAGGTTTCTTTACCACCCAAACTGATTTTCCCCCTTTTTCTCATCGGAATGAAAACCGGACCAAAAAAAAAAACCCACCTTTCGGGTTAAGCAAACAATTTGGAATGGCGGACGTTTTCCTCCCGGGTTCTTTTCTGGCTGAAACCACTTGCCCAAGTGTGATCCAAATTCACAACGTTTCAGTGCCTTGAAAATGCATTTACTATTGGCCAGGAAACAAAATTTCCCAGGCCTGGAATGAATAATGACCCAGAGGGATGAGGAGGTTTAATGTAGTCATGTGTTTGAAGCACGTTGACAGTCTGAGCTGCTGTAGAATAGTACGGCTTTATGACAGAAATGGGGAACTTAAAGCCCCCCAGCTTGCCTGGATCTGGCCTCCACAGTTCAGGGCTCCCTCCCAGCCTTGGGGATCCCACACTAGTGCTCTAGCCACCCCACCATTGCCCCATAGGCTGAAGCACACAAAATCTACTAATCTGGGCCCCTTAGGCTCTGGTGGGGGAGGGGAATGTGGGGAGTGTCTTCCTCCATCTCCGTTGGGGGCCACGTCAGTGAGGATTTGGTTGGGGGTGAGTTTTTTTTTGCTTCTCACTTGTGTGCGGCCCCCGATGGATTTGTCTCTGGGTCAGCGGCCCCCGACCCAGAAAAGGTTCCTCACCCCTGCTTTATAATATGGACAAATGTGGGTGAAAATCCACCTCAAAGCCACCCATATGGAAAACTCTACACACACATGCATGTGTGCACCCCCACCCCAGCCCCCAAACACTTCTCTGCCAAAGCCTGTGGCTCTGAATATTTTCAGAGCCCGGTTCAGATGCTTTGCATTGTGCAGAGCGCTCCAGAGCCCAGGAGCTGCGTAGCCAAGAGGTTTCAATTAAAGAAGTGTATCAGAATTTTGCAATTAAAGGCCTGTTTGCCCCTTGCATTTAACCCGAGCGGTTTCTAAATACTAACAGCCTATGTCCCTGTATCAAGCCGAAACCCCAAAGGGAGTACAATGGAGTCTTGTTTCTGGTAACCTGAGATGCCTGATTCCCAGCACTTTAATTTTAGACTCCAACATGCTTGCATTCCTCAGCCTCACAATGGCAGATATTTATACTCTGGAATGCAGGGCCCAGCGCTAATTTAACAGGGCTGGCTAAGCCAAAGAGTCGCTCCAAACTGGACTCCAGTGGAGATAAAACTGGATCGGGAGTTTTACAGCTTTTCAAAGCTTTACATTTGTTCCCTGGCTCACCCAGTTTCCCATTAAAGATGAACCAATGTGCCCTATAAATAGGCTGGCCAGCTAACTGAATGGACAGACGAGCCAGCTGCTTGCAAGGAGAACTGGCCACAGGAGGTGGCTTCCTACAGCAGGAGCCGAGAGAGATGGAGACCCACAAGGGGACTGGTCATTTCTTTGAGAATATCCAAAGTTATCATAGCTCGTGTGAACACTAACTCCGGAAGGGGCCTTGAACCTACTGCTTCAAGGCTTCACTAAGGCCTGGTTTACATACAACAGAAGGTTGAATTAAGATACACAGCTCCAGCTACGTTAATTATGTAGCTGGAGTCGACGTATCTTAAATCGTGTTTCCGCGCCATCCACACAGCAGTAGGTCTATGGGAGCGCTTCCCTTACTCCTCATGAGGAGCAGGAGTCCCGGTGCTGATGGGGACATCCTCTGAGTTCAATTTAGTGGGTCTTCCCCCTTATTCACACAATATAAGAATTAGGAGTCACCAAATGAAATTAATAGGCAGCAGGTTTAAAACAAACAAAAGGAATTTTTTTTTCACTCAGCGCACAGTCAACCTGTGGAACTCCCTGCCAGAGGATGTTGAGAAGACTAGGACTTTAACAGGATGCAAAAAAGCACTAGAAAGATTCATAGATGTTAGGTCCATCAATGGCTATTAGCCAGAATAGGTAGGAATGGTGTCCCTAGCTTCTGTTTCTCTGGAAATGGATGACAGGGGAGGGATCATGTGATGATTACCTGTTTGTTTCCTGCCTCTGGGGCATCTGGTATTGATCACTGTTGGCAGACAGGACACTGGGCTAGATGGACGTTTGGTCTGACTCAGTTTGGCTCTTCTTATGTTCTTATGCTCTTACACCCAGAGGTGAAAGTAACTAAATTTCGTACAGATGCTGTACTATCCTTTTGCAACCCTGGTCCCTGGCAGCTCCTTAAGTAGCTCCCTGCTGGCTTTTGCTGGAGCTGCGCTCCAGGGTGCACCTGCTTATTTTCACCTCTGCTTACACCTTTGGCCAAAGCACTTTACCCTGGACCAGGTGGATTTAAGCCTGATCCAATCTGGCAATGCCTGTGCACCTCAGGGTAAAACAATCCTTCCTGTCCCCAAAGATGTACAAAGTTATAATCAATTTGGAGGGGTGGGTTTTGGTTTTTGGACCTTTAGGGGCCCCGTTTTCAAGCTTTGCCCAGGAGGGCGGGACCTGGCTCCACTGTAAAACAAAACCTGAGATTCCCACGTAATCCCAAGACTCCAGGAGCAGGGGCTGCAAGAGAAATACCAGCTATTGAGAGATTCTCGATGTGTCTGTGAGAGTTGCCTCCCTGTAGCAACGAGCACAATGGGCCTGTGTTTCAGAGGCAGACGGTGAGGCCTGTGCTTGCAGCAGAGGCATCTAGACTAGGGATGTTAAATATCGGTTAATTGAAAAGTCGAGAAACCTCAAGATTTCTTATTGGTTAGTCGACTATTCTATAGTCCCGGGGGCGGCAGCCAGTGTGCTCCGGCTCCACTCCCGAGGAGCCCCCTGCCATTCCGTGCTGCTGCCTCTGTATCAGAGGCATCAGCGCAGGGTGCCAGGCAGGTACTGGTCCATAAGGAGAGCCAGTCCGCTGTCGCCCTGTGCTGCTACCTCTGATAAAGAGGCAGCAGTACGGGATGGCAGCAGCCTCTGTCTAGGGGGAAACTGAGCTCCCGAACCTGGCATGAGATAGAACTGAATTGGGCTGCCTGCCCCACCCGGCTCCTAATACACTTTAAATGTAGGGCCCGGCCCCATTGCAAGCCAGGACTGAACTGGGCTGCTGGCCAGCCTGCTAAACAATTTACTGGCAAGGGGAGGGGGGAAATGTGTGTAGTTTATAGCTCTAACCTATACGCTTTTGCTTATCAGTTAATCAACTACACTATTACATCCCTAGACGCTCCATTTTTCACCTTTGTATTGCAATAGCTCAGAGAGTGCTTGGTGCTGTATAAACCATGTAGCATAACTTTGCAGCACCAAGATTTTGCTGCGCCCCTAGTGTTTGCAGTCAGGAAGCGGCTCTGTTTCTACTGAAGCATCAGAACAAGAGCCCTGCTTGGGGACAGACTGAATGTCATGGCCCCACTTGAATGTGGTTAGAGAAAGGGAGATTTTATTGTATATAAATCGCTCATTTTACCCAGCTTCTTAAGAAGCTCCTGATGGTCACTCAGAAAGTGACGAAATTCTCGACCAGTTCAAATCCCTTCCTTTGGTCACTAATCAACAATATTGATGCAGCCCTCAGTTATCTAGCTTAGCGGCCGTGCTGCCCCAGGTCAGGGCAGCACATTCCCAAGTGGCTGCCCCTGTCGGATGGTTGCAATTTTGATGAAATGCTTCAGGCAGCTTTGGTCATCTCTCACTTGCTTTGAAAAGCATTTTATTTTCAGTCCAGGTTAGAGATTTCTTGAAGTGTTGGGCTTATGAATGAGTCGGCTTTGCAGCTGGCTAGAACACCACAGAAACCCAATTTCCCTCCCCCCGGGAAAAAAAATAACATGACAAATTTTCATGAGAAATTTTCAAAACAAAAAGTTGGTTTTTCAAAACCACAGTAATGTTGAATCCGCCATGCCCGTTTTCTCCCACTGAACATGAGAATGTGAACCGTATTGACACTTCCCTCACATGCTTTTTCATCCGCCCTTCGAGTCTAATTTTTCAAAACATCTACAACTTTGAAAGAATTTATAGAATGGAAAAAGGAGGGGGGAAGCTTTGGGTGAAACCACTTCATGTCCCTCAGTGACAAAATGGGGGTGGAGGCCAAACATTTGACACTTTAAAAATATCTCGCTTTTGATATCCAAAGCCAACATTTCAATCTGGAATAAAAGGACACTTCCAATTTCAGTTTGAAATGTCCTGCATAGAAAAAAAATCACAAAAAAGCAAAGATTTTTGGTAAAAGAACTTTAATTTCAATAAACCCTATTTTTCAATAGTAACAATGTCCTTTCAGAAGTTTTCAGTGCTCGCTGCTCATCATCCAGTGGATGAAACATGCCAGGGGTGCATCAGAAGGAGCCTACAGAAGACGGTTTGGGTTGAATTCCCCCTCATGCAAAACTACTGCCAGGTACCTGTTAGAAACTCTCTTTGCCCAATTCCCCACTACCTTGCATCCTGAGCCGTTCCTTATCCTTGCACGACATAACATCCCAATCCGGTGGCTGACGTCACCTGCCTGGAGGTGAATGGAAGCATAGAGTTCAAGGCACAGGTTGAATTAACTGTTTAGGTGGTGTAAATCTGCACTGTTCCGCTGAGGCCTGCATCAATTTGGACCCACAGAGGATTTGACCCAGTCTCTGTTGGTACGTCTACACTGCACACTTATTTTGGAATAACTAACTTATTTTGAAATAGCACGTCCACACTGCAGTCCAAGGCAGGCTCCCCTAATGTAGACATGCTATCTCGATTTAGAACCCCAAGAAGCACTGGGGAGGAATAATTTAGAATGGCCCTGGGGAGGGGCTATTTCGAAATAGCAACAGTGGAGCATCAACACACACCTTATTTCAAAATAGCTATTTCAGAATAGGAGTTATTCCTTGTAGAATGAAGATTACAGATTTTGGAGCCATCCATTATTTCAAAATTATTTCGAAATAACGGAATGTCTGTGTAGACGCTCACATTGTGATTTCGAAATAACGCTAGTTATCTCGAAATAATGGTGCAGTATAGCTGCACCTTGTGTGGTTCTACATTCCTGCTTCAGTTGTTCTTCCAGTTTCTAGCCTTGGTGAGTTTCATGATTTTTTCTCCTCTGAGATCGTGAAATGGAATTTGGGCCAATACCCCAAAGTTCAGGTCAGCCTGTTATCGGAGAGGGTCTAGACGGTACTGGGTCCTGCCCTGAGGGCAGGGGACTGGACTCGATGCTCTTTCGAGGTCCCTTCTAGTTCTAGTGTTCTCTGATTCTAAGGAGGCGTTTACAGAATTTCCAGCTGGACATGGGTTCGGGTTTCAGACACCCCTTCTCTTCCCCCAGGCTGGGGAATATTTAGACTCAGGGTTTCAGGATAAACTTCTGAGCAGACCTAACTTTGAACTTAGCTAAAGCACAGGCAAAGCAAGGAGTGTCTGACAACCTGGGACACGTCCGCACAGATGGCAACATGCGTCCTCTCTCTGTCTCGCTCCCAGCTGCTGGAATTCCTTTCCTGCAATGGCAGCCTAAACCCAGAGGAATGGGCTGCCCTCCTTAGGACAGGTGGGGGCTGAAGGGGTAGGAGGAAGAATTCCTGCTGCATTTTTGTAGGATAGACGCTGTCGTGTCAGATCAGCTTCACTCCCGTTTGCTTATTCTGCCCCAACTTGGCAGAGCAAGATGGAGTCTCCTGTGACATCCAGAGTGAGGGGTGCAGGGGGAAGCAGAAGGCCAAAAAAGGAGCAACTCGAGGTTGCCAGTTCAAATCTGGCCCTGCTGTGTAGCAAGCTGTTACATTTCCTGGCATATAAAGAGACACATTAGACCAAAATATCAGATACTCTTGCTGGAAGGTTATAACATAACACTGCTTTGTTTCTTAGAATTCAGAGCCACAAGAACCCAAAACAGTGAGGCTACGTATGCTAATGAAGAGCTCATTAGCATTTGTTGCGCTGTCATTTACATATTCTCTGCCCGAGGCTTTTTGCGCAAAAGCAAGCAGCGTAGACAGGTCCGTTTTGTGCAAAAAAACCCCTTTTGCGCAAGATCCTTATGCTTCAAAAAAGGAGTTGTTTTGCGCAAAACAAACCTGTCTACACTGCTTGGTATCGAGCAAAAATCTCTTGTGCAAAAAGCCTCGGGTAGAGAATATGCAAATAACAGCACAATAAATGCTAATGAGCACTTCATTAGCATACTCTGCCGGCAAAAGCCAGCAGTGTAGACGTAGCCTGAGAGACAAACTAGGCTTCCCCTTATAACAGAGAGGCACAGCCCACGTTGCTTTACTCTAGACTTGGGGAGGGCAATAATTTTTGCAAAGGGGCCACTTTAAGAATTTTGGGACATGGGCACTGGCTGGCTCCACCCCCCAAGGAAGGGGCGGGACCTAGGACGGAGGGGGCGGGGCTGGGGACTAGCCTCTCCTCAGAGATGTCTGGGGCCAAAGGCTTTGAATTAAAAACACAGCAAAGGGCTCAGGGCTCCTCGCACCGCTGCTACCACGTCGCCTGGCAGCCGCCTGGCATTGCTGAAGCTGTTTAAAGGGCTCGCAGCTCCAGCGCTGTGGCCAGGAGCCATGTGCCATGTAAACAGGATCCTGGTGCCAGAGCCACCGCCTGGAAATTCGGTGGCAGGGGCAGCAGGGCATAAATAGAAAGCGGCCAGATGCAGTCTGCGGGCCGGATCAAAGTGTTAGGTGGGCCGGATCCGGCCCCCCCGGGCCGCATCTTGCCCAGCCCTGCTCTAAACTGGCTCTGTGTGGACTGAGACTCCCCATCCCTCCCTTGGCCTCTACTGCCTTGTCCTGCGTTAGAAATTATCTAGCCTCTTCTCCCTGCAGCAGGAATCACCGGACTTACTCATCTCCCTGTTCCTGGCGCTGGCACCTTCCGCCAGCCTGACTTGTGCTGTGAACGACCGTGAATTTGGCTGTGCGACTCAGGAATGTGATCTGGCTCCCTCCCCTCGTCCCCTATGGCACGGCTCAGACTAATCCAATTCTCCCCATATGCTCCCAAATGCTGTGGCTCTGACCTCGCCCTAATCTCTAGTAATTGGGCTGCTGGGCTGCCAGCCCCACCCAGAGATAATTGGATGTGCCGGGGCTTTGTATGGGAGATACTACGGGGCTGAGATTTGGGCTGTCATTCGGGTCTTTGAAACATAAGGCAATAAAGCCAACCGTGGCCTGGGCCCCCAGGTGTCTTTTCAATCAAGCTGATGCGAATACTGAGAATTAGTACCACTCACTCTCCTCCGTGATGCTTACCCTCACCGTCAGCTACTGCTGCAAAACCTGCTCCTGTGCAACCTCTGCCACAATACCCACTCCCACCCCTAGCACAGGGTTGGGGCAGGACCATCTCCCTTGGACCCTGATTGGTAGGGCAGGGCCTGGCTCCCACCAGGGTGGCCTCCTGGAAGTCCTGCCCCTTGGGGAGACGGTGGCAGGTATGCTGCTTGCATCATGGGGGGTCTAAGAATCTGGAGTGGCTACAGAATAACCAGAATGCCTGCCCTTCTCCAAACCTCAGTTTGCCCATCTGTAAAATGGGGAGAGTGATTGATACTCATTGGGTGGCTAGCAGAGCTAGTGACATCACTACCTGGGCTAGTCCCAGAACAATGCACCCATGCCTCACCCAGCGCAATAACTGATTCTCACCACACCCAGTGCCACCCAGCCCTGATCTCCACCAACACCTTGGGGAGTGAGTGTAATATCAGACACTAAGAAATCTTTCCCTGGGACCACAGAGCCCACGGCCTACACCGCCAGCCCCTCACCCAGGTCTGAAGAAAGCAGCACCGAAGAAGCAAACAGCAGCAAGCCGAGCTGTGCGGTGCGAGGCAGCGCATTCAAATGACACCATCCAGAGCTATACATCATCTCCATTTCAGAGGCCTGATCACAGGTGCCGCTTTGCACTACCCACGTGCACATAATAGGAAGCCACTCAGATGCTGGCAAAAGGTCCCCGCCTCGCAGAGCCCAGGGCTGGCAGCTAACTGGGAGAGGAGCAGCATTAGCAGATAAGGGAAAAGGTCAGAGCTGCGGAGCTAAATCCTTGACCTGTTATTTAAAAGGTCAGGCAGAGTTCAATAGACTACTCCAGGTCAATCCACTCAATTAAAATATTAAAAGTTCATGTCAGGAGCACAGCGATGGGGGCTAACCCCCTCTCCCCACATATAGGGAAAAAGCAATGGGATTGCAGCGGAGTTTGTTGTAAGCAGCGTTAAGAAGGGTGGGGAAAGGGGATGCATGTTGTAGCCTTAATCCTACGGTGTCGATAATAAGAGGGGAATCCGACTTCAGTTCCAGGGGAATGGCCATGCTGTTGGACGAGGAGGGTCTGCGCGCCATCTCGCGCCACTGGGAGTGGACACACCAGGGATAGCCATGAAGGCTGACGTGATGGCCATATTGGGACATGCCACTAGAACAGGTAGTCAGGGCACGGCTGGCCTTACCAGGAGGCAAACTGAGGCAGCCACCTCAGGTGCCTATGTAACCCACACACCTAGGCTATGTCTACACTGGCATGATTTTCCAGAAATGCTTTTAACAGAAAAGTTTTCCGTTAAAAGCATTTTTGGAAAAGTGCGTCTAGATTGGCAGGATGCTTTTCCGCAAAAGCACTTTTTGCGGAAAAGCGTCCGTGGCCAATTTAGACGTGGTTTTCCGCAAAAATGCCCCGATCGCCATTTTCGCAATCGGGGCTTTTTTGCAGAAAACACCAGTGTGCTGTCTACACTGGCCCTTTTCTGGAACAGTTTTCCGGAAAAAGACTTTTGCCCGAACGGGAGCAGCATAGTATTTCCGCAAGAACACTGACGATCTTACATGAGATCATCAGTGTTCTTGTGGAAATTCAAGCGGCCAGTCTAGACAGCTGGCAAGTTTTTCCGCAAAATCATATGATTTTGCGGAAAAACTTGCCAGTCTAGACACAGCCCTAGGGTGGTTACTGAGCAATGCAAGTGGTACCTAGACTACAGCAACAATTAAGACCAAGAGACCTCTACAGCTCGGGCTGGGAGCAAGCTGGCTTTTAGCTCAGAGAGTAGAGGCTCCTATACTCAGCTCCAGAAGTCCCAGGTTCAAATCCGTGCAGTGGTGGTGACACCAGACTGGGGGGGGGCGCAACTAGGACCCAGAAAATTGAGACCTTTCAAAGTTTTAGCCCAAGCGAGGAGGCAAGGGGGCATCATTTGAGCTCCCCACATCAGGTGCCAAGATGTTGAGGGCCGGCCGAGTCAGGGTCTACTCCAAAGCTACTGGATTCAATGGGAGTGTTTCCACTGACCTCAGTGCACCCTGGATCTCACCCTGGCATCTGGGTTCTCCAGCCACAGCTTCAGTTTCGGGACACACTAGGCTGGAGCAATAGTCCATCTAGCCCCGTATCCCGTCTTCTGACTGTGGTCAATGTCCGATGCTGCAGGGAGATTGAACAGAACAGGGCAATTATCCCATGAGCCATTCCACTGCCCAGTCCCAGTGATGGACAGTCGGTGGTTTAGGACCCCCTTGCACAGGGCTGTGTCTTGAGCCATCTTGGCTGATCAAAGAATCATAGAATAATAGGACTCGAGAGGTCATCGAGTCCAGCCCCTCGCCCTCAAGGCAGGACCAAGCTCCGTCTACACCATCCCTGACAGATGTCTATCTAACCTGTTCTTAAATATCTCCAGAGAGGGAGATTCCACCACCTCCCTTGGCAATTTATTCCAATATTTGACCACCCTGACAGTTAGGAATTTTTTCCTAATGTCCAATCTAAACCACCCCTGCTGCACTTTAAGCCCATTACTCCTTGTCCTGTCCTCAGAAACCAAGAGGAACAAATTTTCTCCTTCCTCCTTGTGACACCCTTTTAGATATTTGAAAACCGCTATCATGTCCCCCCTTAATCTTCTTTTTTCCAAACTAAACAAGCCCAGTTCATGAAGCCTGGCTTCATAGGTCATGTTCTCTAGACCTTTAATCATTCTTGTCGCTCTTCTCTGTACCCTTTCCAATTTCTCCACATCTTTCTTGAAATGTGGCGCCCAGAACTGGACACAGAACTACAGCTGAGGCCTAACTAGTGCAGAGTAGAGCGGCAACATGGATGGATCTGTCTTCCAGGGCAGTTTAATGTTTCCCAGGGAGGCAAATGTGCCATGCTCCCCCAGCAGCACTTGCCATTACAGGGCAGCAGGATGACATGAAAGTTCTCATTGGCAGTACAGCCTAGTGGATAGTGCAGGAGGCTAGGACTCCCGAGGCCTGGACTCCACTAGCAGCTCTGCTGCAGCTTCGAGACCTGCAGTGCTCCATTCGGAAGTGACCCGCGAGAAAGCGACGAGAGGAACGCACAAAAATAACCACCAGCCAGGAGAGTCTGGAGCTGCCAAAGCGTAAAAGGAGCCAGACCCACCGAAGCAGGGAAATTTCATTTCAAAGCAGCATTTGCAACCCCGCTGCCGCTATTGCTCAGGCTATTACCGGCGCACAGATGAGAGGAGCTCGTTCCGCGGCACGCTCAGGGTGCTGGCGATATTGCCCCGCGTCTGACCCAGTCACATTTCATCTCTAACGGGGCGAGGGGTGAGAGCGACGCAGAGCGGAGGCCTGTGCCTTGGTGCCAGCGTTTTTCACTTTCCCTGGATAAATCCTTCCCTGCCTCAAGCCAAGGGAGGTTTGTTCAGGCTCTGGAAATCGGTGGGGGAGTGAGGTTCCTCAGACTCCCCCTTAATCCACCTGCAAAATAGAGGAGATGGGAATGGGTTCCTCTATTGGCAGGGGCCAAAGGGTCACACCAGGGCTACGTCTACACTATGAGTTTTCTCGGCAAAAATTATGCTAACGAGGGACTCCCTTGCATGAGTCGTGATCTCATTTGCATATTTTCTGCCTATCCGTTTTTGCGCTAGAGGTTTTTGTGCAAAAACAAGCAGTGGGGATGTTTTCTTTTTGCGCAAAAAACCCCTACTGCAAAAACAGATTGGCAGAAAATACGCAAATGAGATCGCGGTTCTTGCAAATGAGTCCCTCGTTAGCATATTTTTTGCCAAGAAAACTCGTAGTGTGGACATAGCCCTGGACTATGCAAGAGGGCCCTGCACTGGTACATGCATGGTGCACATAGAGAGGTTAGCTAAAAACATCAACTACTCTTGCTGAAAGGCTGCCATGCACCATGGCTTTATTTCTTAGACTCCAGAGCCCCAATACACGCAAGACCCAAACCCAGAGAGAGACAAAGCAAGCTGCTCCCTATGGCGTGATCCACCCTCCCTTGATCTAGGCTGGCGCTGTGCAGACTGTCTGATGGAAAACCAGATCACACTTCTCTTTGGGCCCTCTTACCCTGTACACAGGGCCAGTAAACCTCTTATTCTGACAAGGCTTGTGTCAGGGCTGTTCCCCAGTCTGGCACTCCGAGGGTGTGTCTAGACTACACCTCTCTGTTGACAGAGAGATGCAGATTAGGCACATCGAAATTGCTAATGAAGCCAGGATTTAAATATCCTGTGCCTCATTAGCATAAACATGGCTGCCGCTTTTTTTCGAAATGGAGTTTTTTCGAAAAAAAAACCGGCAGTCAAGACGTGGCTCTATCGAAAATAAAGCCTTTTTCGACAGATCCTGTAAACCTCATTTTTTGAGGAATACAGGATCTGTCGAAAAAGGCTTTATATTCGTCAAATCCATGTCTAGACTGCCGTTTTTTTCGAAAAAACTCTGTTTCAAAAAAAGCGGCGGCCATGTTTATGCTATGAGGTGCGGGATAGTTAAATCCCAGCTTCATTAGCAATTTCAACATGCTTGATTTGCATTCCTCTGTCGACAGAGAGGCGTAGTCTAGACATAGCCCAAGTGCAGAAGGTGGGGACCCATAAAGACCTTAAATACCTCACCTCTATAGGCTCTGCTTGCAAAAAATCTCCCCAGTCACTGACACACTGACTCTGAGTGGGGAAAAAATCAAATAGCTGCCACCGTCAAGTGATTTCTCCCTAAAAAAACAGGAGAGAACACTTGAATCCCTTCCCCATGGGTACCCCAAGCTCTTTTGCCCCAAAAGAGCTTGAAAAAAGAAAAGAGAGAAACAAGTTGCAGTCTCTGGTAGCTGACGGCCCAGTCTTAGGCAGACAAATGCACACACAGACCCCCTGTTACTTCCCAGGACACAAGAATCGAATCATCATCTTAAAAAAAGTGATTTTTATTAACAAACAAGAGAGATACTTGATAAAGCAGACTTGGTTGCTAGGTGTTACAGAGCAACTGAGTAAAACAGATTAAAACACAGAGAAAATTTCTGGGAACAACTCTTAGGGTATGTCTACACTGCCATCCTAGTTCGATTTAAATATCCCGGGCTTCATCTGCATGTTCCCAGGCTCCGCCATTTTTAAATGCCCTGTAGTTCGAACTACCTCCTGCAAGGAGGTTTAAGGGTAGTTCGAATTAGGAGCTTTAATTCGAACTACCTAGTCCATGCCGTGTGTAGCCGCAGGCAGGTAGTTCGAACTACGGGGCATTTAAAAATGGCGGCGCCCGGGAACATGCAAATGAAGCCTGGGATATTTAAATCCCGGGCTTCATTTGCAAGTTCGAATGCCTACATTAGCCACCCTAGTTCGAACTAGGGGGCTAGTGTAGACATACCCTTGGATAGTGAATGGAGGAGGGAAGGCCTGGATTCACACAGAGAAGTTTAAACCAAACAATCAAAATAAAGAAAAATACCCTGATTGCAACTAGATCCACTTTTCCCTCTCCTCTCGATCCAGGCTGATCTGGACTTCAAGGTCCAGTTCACTCCCAAGTCCAATATTCCTATAGGAATGGTAATTCTAATTCCTACATCTGCCCTCTCCAGCCCTTTCCTTAGAAATCCCCCACTAAGGAAGAGCAGACCAGGTATCTACATCCAATTCAGATTTCAGCTCTGTATCACCATTGGTTCTTCTCGCTCCCTGCCAACACCCTGGCTAACTACCTGAGTTTAACCCTTTAGTCACTGGGTGCTGGCCAGCTCTCCTCCTGTCCGTCACAGCTTGCTTGTGATTTTAACCCAGCTTTCAATACTCCACAGACCATGCTGTGTGCAACCATGAAAGTGCATGCCAAGCCCTTCCCCATCAGGTCCAGAGGCACCATGGGTTGCAGCTAGATTGGTACGGGGAATGGGGTTGGCTGGTTAAGGCAAAGGACAGGGACTCAGGAACCTTTGTTAGATCCTTGGCTCTACCATTTATAGCGGTGTAGTGAGGAATATGCAGAGGCAGAAGCTGTTCAGCAGGTGTAAATGGGTCCAGGAGCAACACTGACCTCAGTCAGGCTCCTATAGGGATTTACATCAGCAGGGCATCTGGGCTGGGACATCTAGGGAGGAGCTGAGCTTGAGAGATTCCATTCCTCTTGGATTAGGCCTGCTAAACGTCCTGCTTCGGTGGCTCCTTTAACTCTGCTGCAGCCAACGGTCCCGATTCCCTCTCTGCGCAGGCAGCCCAGCCCTGGACCCACGGCCGAGCCTTTCAAAGGCTTCACATTCCCAGGCTATGGCGCTTTAAATAACCCAGCCACCCACCCATGGAAGAAGCGCTTCTCCCACACCCCCTCCCAACCCACACTCTGCCAGCCCCTTCACCTCCTACAGCAGGCCCAATTAATCTCTGTCAGGGGGTAATCCAAAGGAGAGGGGACACGGGAACACAGCCGTGTCAGCAATTAATCTAACTCAGTTCATAGGAAAGAGATGGGAGGAGTCCGAGAGGCGGTCACAAGAGGAAACAGAATCTCAGCACCAGCTGATGCTCCGGAAAGTGCGAGGGGCACACTCCCGACGGGCGTTAGGCATGGCATTCGAACGACACCTGCACCTGTCCCGCCGAGGGCCTGAAGAAGGTACTAATCCCTGAGAGGCAGGGTCCAGCCCTCAGCGCTCCTCTCCTGTGCACAGGAAATCCAGGCCCACGGATGCACGGTCCATCAAACCACAAACCTTTCCTGCTAGCTGCTCCCTGCCCCAATACAAGTCAGCCTCCTGCGAATAACGCCCCCCCGTCCACCTCCTGAGCCTGCATAAGGCCCACAGGAGCTCAGGGCAGGGCCATGCCACAGATTTCTGCCAGCACCGCCCCACGGAGCTACATCAGCAAAGCTCTGTTACCGCCTTGCTCGTCCCATCCCGACGCAAAGGGCAGCATTGCCGGGCACAGCTGCGTGGCTTTGCCCAGGGGTAAGTTGGGGGGCCTCTCTGTTGCCAGTGCACCAGAAGGCGCCACTTGCCCTGCGCACGGCTGGCTCTGCAGCGCTAACCAGAGCTAAATGCAGCCAAGGGGGATTTTTGTCAGCAGGTTTGATTCTGACAAAGAGCTGCTGAGACAGGAGGTGCTGTTTGTGTGGCACTCTTCTGCCCACTGCTGTTGTCGGCAAGAAGGGCACAGGGTCGGTTTTGTAAGGGCTCCGTCTAACACAGCAGTGGAGAACTTGTTTCCAGTTGGGGGCCACTGACCCACAGACAAATCACACACAAGTGAGAAGCCAAACAAACAAACATCTCCCCTCCCCTTCCCCCCAAAAAAACAACCTCCCTGACCTGGCTCCCACAGGCCAGACCAAAGTTAGCCAGGGGCCAGATCCCCTGTTCTAGACTTAAACATCAACTTGAGCCTCACCCAGAAACCTGGGAAACTATAAACCACCCTGACTATTTGTGATGGGCAACAGTGTTCCCACAAAGAGTTTTCATCTATGAGCGGAGCGAGTTTTGTCTTGTGCGCCAATATTGAGGTCATGTGCACTTACTCGGATGGGTGCCATTGCGAGATTCTCCTAGTGCCAAGGAGTTTGCAGAGAGTAGGGGGTGGGCAGCAACGTGGGAAGCCAGAGGGGGGAAGATGGCAGGGGCCTGAAGGGGGCAGAGGACTCTGAAAGCCAGAGTGTGGGGTGGGGGAGAGAGGGAGAAAGAGTCACGGGGGGAGAAGGATGCAGAGGGCCCTAGCCCCAGGAGCAACCACACCACAGCCCCGGCTGCTGCTCCGGCCTAGAGGGAATTTAGTATGGAACCAAGTCAGACGTCTATAAGGATTAGTTCCTGATAATGAGCTATTGGGGGGTACCTTTAAGTAAGCACAAAGAATATCTGCCCTTCACTCCCAAGCACCCCCTTTCTTGTGGGTCAATCTAGTTTTGCAGGTTGGCCAGGAGGAAGGAAAATATTCAGAGCAAATCGTTGGAACACGATTACCAATCCTCATTTGCTGGGGACGGCTTCCTGCATCCCCACACCTCTGCACATCTCCTATTGAACTCAGTATATTCATAGACTACACATACCCATTATGGGCCTGCCTGCATTATTACAGAGCAGCTAATTTTGTTACTTTTTTTTTAACTTTTATATTTTTAAACTGTCTTCCCCATTTTCTGGATAAATGACTGGCATAATACTAGATTTCTGCTCCTGTATGTAGCAATTTCCTTGAAATATGCCAGAGATCAGATAGATCTGTACAATAAAAAGCACATTCCATTACAGACAACTTACCCGATGTGGGGTGAGGTCGGCCAAGGGACCAGGGAAGAAGGGGATGCAGAAGGCTGCAGCTCCTTGGGGGTGCCCGGGTAGGAGGATGGGACGGGGGAGCAGCATGAGGTCGCCGTCAGGCTACGGTAGGCAGCGCAGGCAGAATGAGGCAGCCAAGGCAGCAGCTTGGGCCACTGGCTCTGGACGTGCTGCACATCCCGTGGTTGAGCTGGGCTGCCTCCCTGCTGCACTCCGCAGAGCCCTGCTGGCTCTCGGCCTCGTTCTACCCACTCAGCGCTGCAGCCCCTGCCCGATCTGCTGGCTAGTCCCCTGCTGCCACCGACTGTCCTTGCACCGCCCACGACTCCGCCACTGGCCGCTCCACACCCAACACCCCCAGCTGCATACTCCCGACCCAGGAGCAGAGCACCTCCGGTCGTGGCTCCAGCTCTGACAGCCACCACGTGACCCGGGCCCTCGCTCCTGCCGGATGTTCCTGGGGTGGGCTGCGTGGTGGCTGCCCTGCTGCTCCTGGGGTGGGGCAGACGCCTGCCACGTGGCTCCACCCCTCACAGGGCTAGGCAGAGGCAAATCCGGTCCCCAGGGTGCCTCTCTGCTCTCCGAAGTGGCAGCGCACACACAAGTGTAAGAGAAGGTTGCTCGCTACTGACACCTGTTGGCGAATAGAGAGAAGCAGGGCCGAGAGCGGCTCAGGACAGGGGCTCCTTTTGGAAGGGAGCTCTCCGCTGACATCTGCTGGGGAGCAATGGGTATTGGTTGAATGGCCCAGATCTCATTTGCATTTTACTTATGTGACAGGTTTGAATTTTAAGGGGATGGGGGAGAGTGGCTTAAACACAGTGAAGTTTTGAGTTTGCGGGCAGGACAAGTCTCTTGATCCTGTTGAGAAATTTCAAGACAAGAGATCAATACCAAATGTGTGTGGGGTCACCCTCACTGTGAATGCAGTCAGGCATTGTTGGATCAGGATGGCTGGAGCAACTCACAAAAGGGGGGAGGGGCACAGGAGAGAAGCGAAGCAGGAGGTGAGGTGAGGTGAGGTGAGGTATGGTATGCAATGCAATGCAATGCAATGCAATGCAATGCAATGCAATAAAATACAGGAAGTCCCCGAGTTACGCGGATCTGACTTACGTCGGATCCGCAGTTACGAATGGGGCCCTCCCTCTCCCTGGTCTCCAGCAGACCAGGGAGAGGAAGCAAAGCGGCGGAACACGCGGACAGCGGGCAGCGGACAGCCCAGACGCGTCTGGGCTGTCCGCTGCCCGCGTGTTCCGCCGCTTTGCTCCCTGTCCCCCTGGTCTGCAGACCAGGGGGACGGGGAGCAAAGCAGAGCAAAGCCGCGGAGCCTGGGGTTCTTAAGTTGAATCTGTATGTAAGTCAGAACTGGCGTCCAGGTTCAGCCGCTGTTGAAACTGATCAGTTTCAGCAGCGGCTGAATCTGGACACCAGTTCCGACTTACATACAGATTCAACTTAAGAACAAACCTACAGTCCCTATCTTGTACGTAACCCGGGGACTGCCTATAAAATGCAATGCAATGCAATGCAATGCAATGCAGCAGAAATCTAATCCTTAGAGATAGCTGTGCTGTGGGTTAAAGACTGTCCGGTAGCATCCCTCCTCTAATACTTGGACTTTACCAGCTCTGGATAATAAACTGTGAATAAGAAGGAGGAAAGTGGATCATATGCATCAGCCAGGCCTGACGATGGTTCAGGCCACTGCAGCAGTTCGGGGATCTGAAATTACTGTTCTTACATACTTTTTGTTCCTAAATCCCTGGCTCCAATTCAATCCCAGCTGAAAGTGTAGAAAAATTATTACCATGTGGTGGCTTCTCAGCAGCCCACATGAAAGAAATTCATCCTGGGTCCTAGCAAACAAGCAACCACCTCCCAGCACGGAGAGGCACTCCATGGGCTATGGAGACAGATCAACCACGCTCCCTCTAGTTCATGTCCAAGGTAGAGGGAGGAGGACCAGCCTTTCTTTGCCCATGGAGGATAAATAAGTCTCTCCGAGTCTGTCTTTCACCCGCACACAGCTCACTTTAGAAGAATAAATAAAAGCTCTCAGCAAAATTAGCAATGGAGGGAATAGATAAACACTAAGCAGATATTGACTTCTGTTGAGGTGAATGTCAAGATTTATTGACCTGGCAAGGTAAATATTGACCAAGGCAAAGCTAAGGTCAATAATTAACTCAAGGGACGATAAATCAACATACAATGAAACATGAACTCTGTATGTGTATTGTTACATACATTTGAAATGTCTCTATCTAGGAAACTCTCCACTTGGGGAATGGTGCTTTTGAAGTAACAGGATTCTTTTTAAATGCCCCACAGTTGCCTCCACACCCACTGGCTCAATTAAGAAAGAAATTATGACGTTTCTAAGTCTGAAGGATCTGTAGCTCAGTCACAAAATGGTCCAGTTCTGGAAAAAGAACATGGGCCAGAGATTCTTTGTGGAGGCATGTGAATCCCTTGAAGTCAGCGGATTTAGGTTGGCAGAGAATTTCAGGCGGAATTACTCTTGGATTTGCACCTGTGTCAATAAAATCAGACTCTGGCTCTGACTCTAATGTAGTCAGCAAGTTATTTCAGGCTTTTTTATCTGTGTAACAGATCAGAACTTCTCCCTAATGCTACTGAATTCATGGGGTTATTCCAGATTTCTAGAGGTTTCATGCAACTCAAAATCTATCTCCCTCTCTCACTAGTTTCCCTGAATAGTGATAGAAATGTAGCCGTGTTAGTCTGGGGTAGTTGAAGCAAAATGCAGGACAATGTAGCACTTTAAAGACTAACAAGATGGTTTATTAGATGATGAGCTTTCGTGGGCCAGACCCACTTCCTCAGATCAAATAGTGGAAGAAAGTAGTCACAACCATATATACCAAAGGATACAATTAAAAAAATGAACAAATATAGTTTCCCTGATGACACAAAGCTTTTCTTCAGGCTGGGGGAGCAGGAGGAAAGATCAGCACTTCTCTGACACTTGCCAACGGGTTGTTTATGGTATTATATAGGTTCTCATACCCATCTTGTCAAATCAAGGGGGAAAAGAGGTGGGGGAGAAGAGGAGTCAGCGTGTGTATTTCAAGAGGCAGACGTGGATCTTTATAACACAGTAAATATTCCCTCGGCCGGGCAATGAAGAAAGGTGGAGCTGGGGTCAAAGGTGTCTTCATAAAAATTAAAAAAGGTGGAGAAGGAATTTATCTTTGTAGCTTCACTAGCCTGAAGCAACCAGATTTTTAGCACCTCCATCAATTCCTTGCTCCTAGCACCAGGAAAAGCCAGCTGGCATTGTCTGTGCATCTAATTCAATGACAATTCCTTTGGAAGACTGTCCGGTAGCTTCCCCTGCTCTGTTGGCCTGATACCCGCTCCACTGGCCTGCTGGGGAAGATTTTGTCCAAAACAAATAAAAGAAAAGCTCTTCCTTTAATTAAACCCTTCCAGAGACCAAGACTCTAATGGTTACCGACTGAATAAATCAGATGCAGGCAGTGTTTATGTCCCCTGTCCAATTAGCCTGTGTTTGGCAGTACAGCTGGGGTTCCACCTAGATCCTGCCTACAGGGCTGTGCATGTTTCCACGTTGAGCTTAAACAGAGGAAGATAACCTGTTTAATGGATACTAGAGCATTTACCCAGTGTTGCTCGGGTCCTTAACTCAAATACGTTTTGTTTTTCTTCATTTAAATCACTGCTCGGGGTAGGGGTGGGGACAGGGCTGGATTACCCAACAGGCAGACTAAGCATGTGCTTAGGGCACCAGCAAAGCGGGCAGCAAAAAAAAAAAAAGAGATTTTACGGTATAATATTGTTTTTATTTTGAATTACATATGAGGGAGCACCATAATCTTTTCAGTGCTTAGGGCCTCTAAAGGTCTTAATCCGGCCCTGGCTGGAGAGGAGGGGTGCAGCATGCAAGCTGCCCCAGGGGGAGAGAGGACCACCTTAGCCCTCACTCACTGCAGCAGTTTGGGGCCAGCTGAGAAGCTGTCTATGCCTGTTCATGGCTGCTGCAGCTGTGCGGTCACAGCCGGTGGAGGGGTGCATGTCTCCCAGCCGTGGCACAGACAGACACACAGACAAACTCTCTCAAAGATTAATCAGACAGACCCCTCTTCACTTCCATTTTATGCCCCAAATTGTGTAAGTGGCTTTTCTTTAAACAACAAATCAACACTGTGACAAAACCTGACTGGGTTTCAATCGTCTTCGTTATTGTTCATCCTTTGCGCCCGTGGCTTTGCCCAATTAGAACAAGAAAACTAGACCTGCCAATTCCCTTTTCTGGGCCAAATGCTGAGCTTGTGTAAAATCATTGTCTCCCTAATGACTTCAGAGGAACCGAGCCCATTCACAGGAGCCAATGGAGAGGGGCTGATTTACACCAGCTGAGGACCCAGAAGTTTAACTCTAGAGCAGATCTTTGAGCCCATGCAAAGCCGAGTTAACTTTAAAGTCATAACGGTCCGCTAGGGCAAATGTGTTTGGACCCTGGTCAGTGTGACTGAGTGTCCTTCTGCTCTAGCCTGAGGCTGAGTCTCCTATGATCACCTGACCCTAGAGTTCCAGAACCCCCAAAACACACGCCCAAAATGACAGCCTCCCGATAAAGTGGCAAGCTTTAGTTTAGCTTGTGCGCAGCATGGCCAACTCTCAAGATCTGAGTTAGAGTTACAGGGTTTTTGTTTTTTTCTTTTAAAGGCCCTAGCCCCTGAAGTCAGGGAATTATAGGAGAATCTCTCCTTCCCCCCCCCCCCTCCTTTTTAAAGAGGTTTCTATTCCATCTGGTGCCCAGAAAAGCTTGGAAACATCTTAGAAACTGGGAGACAAATAGAAAGGAAGCAATTATTATTTTTAAACAATCTCATGATTTTTAAAGCCGATCTTGTGATTTTTTTTGAGAGCCTGACTCATGATTTTTGAACGCTGGCCTACGTCTTTGCAGGACTGGGGCTTCAATTTATTTGCTGCTGAGATGGCACCTTTCTATCACCGTGGCCACCACACCCCGGATACACTTTCACTTTCTTCTTTCCTTCCCATCCCCCCCTTTCTGGAACCCAGCAGAGGCTCAGAGCCATCACAATCCAGGCAATCTCTCCCTCCTCCCGTCCCCGCCCACTCCCAGCAGGAGCCTGCAACCTCCTCCACCCCCCTCCCAGCGCCATGCAATCTGGGGGGAGGGGCTTTGCACAGTCCCACCGACACATCTGGAAAACAGAATTTTCTTTCCATCTTGCAAGCTAAATAAATGGGCAGCACTTGAGAGAAGTATCTCTGCTAGCCCCACGGACAGGCTCCTGCCCCAATGGCACCCCCATCCCTTTGGCAAGGGTACCCCCACCAGGACGTAAGGCTGGGTTCTGAGGCAGTGCATTGCGCAGGTTCTCAACCAAGGGTAGATTTTCCTTTTTCCTTTTGTCCATTGAGGGGCATTTTCTGTCATGGGGGGCATTGGCGTCTCCTGAGAGAAAGCTGGAGAAAGTCACTTCATCCTGCCACGGGCCAAGCACACCGTGTGCTAGCCGGCTCCCTGCCCTCCTGCGGCATGGCTTGGCAGTCTGGGGGCGAGACGAGTGCCTAGTAGGGCAGGAAGAGGAATGTCTCTTCATACGTTAGCAATCTAGGGCCTCCTTGCAGTTGAAACATCGCAGGATTTCATCTTGATGCCCCCAAATGAATAAGAATTAAACATAAATCACCTCTGGGCTCTTTCTCCTTTGTTAGGGCAGAGGAAGGAAGGGGGAGCCATGTAGCAGTGGGGCAGAGAGCATCCTGGGCCCATCTCCAACAATCTCCTTTACCCAGGCAAGAGCAAAGCCTGTCTTAGGACTGGCAGGTGCTGGCATGTTCTCACAACCCCCCGCTCTATCATGTTGGGTGGTGAGGACCTCAGAACAGAGGACAGTAACCTGGACCAGGGGACGTGCAGACCACACTGGAATGGCCTGGCCCATTTGCTGCTGCCACTGAGAGACATCACTCGCAGACCCCAGTAAAAAAGGCAGTTGCCCCAGGCGATTTTACCTGTTATGTCAGCTGTAGAGATCCCTGGTCTCACAACACCTGGAGCCCCATTATAGACCCCGGAAGAATGTCTATGGGCTTATTCCCATCAGCTCCCTGCTTGATGTCAAACAGAGGTGGCTACAGCTCTAGGCAAGGGCAGGTTGATCTGGAGCTGGGCTGCGGACGTAAGAGCTCAGCTCAACTCCAGCCATATCACTGGTCTCAGAAGGACTCATAAGGTTCATGTTCCTCAGTGCCTTGAATTCATGTCAGAGACTGTCCTGCAACCCCCCTGAAATCTAATGGGCTGCGCCTAGACTGGCAAGTTTTTCCGCAAAAGCAGCTGCTTTTGTGAAAAAACTTGCCAGCTGTCTACACTGGCCGCTTGATTTTGCACAAAATCACTGACGTTCTACTGTCCGAAATCAGTGCTTCTTGCGCAAATGCTTTGACGTTCCCGTTCGGGCAAAAGCCCTTTTCCGGAAATGCTTTTGCACAAAAGGGCCAGTATAGACAGCTGAAAACTGTTTTGCGCAAAAAAGCCCCGATGGCGAAAATGGCGATCGGGGCTTTCTTGCACAAAACCGCGTCTAGATTGGCACGGACGCTTTTCCACAAAAAGTGCTTTTGCAGAAAAGCGTCCGTGTCGATCTAGACACTCTTTTCTGAAAATGCTTTTAAAGGAAAAACTTTTCCGTTAAAAGCATTTGTGGAAAATCATGCCAGTCTAGACGTAGCCATGATGTTTAATGATGGTGGAGTAGTTGGCTGGGATTCTCCCACCCAGCTCCAATACAACATGAACACGGCCAGCAGGCAGTAGAAGATTAATATCCCCTGCTTACACCTAGCCACTATGCGGGGGACAAGGACAAACCTGGCCAGGCCTGCTGGACTTGTTGACCGAGCAGGACCCTTCCAGCCCTATGGCCTATGTTTCACAGACTGAATTTTTCACTGAGCCAGGCAAAAGCAAGTGTTCACACATAATGTTGGGTTTCCTGTCCTCCCCATTAACAGAGGCAGGAAATCGGAGGCACTTACCAACAAAGTCATACAGCGAGCAGAGCTGGGGAACAGAACCCAGGAGACCTGCCTCCCAGGTCCCACTGTACCATTAGGATCGCCCTAAGAAAGCAAGTGTAGAAAGTGCTGTCAAAGAAATACACACGCACACACCCCGCCAAAACAGGTAAGCAAGGTATTAATTAAAACTACCTGAATAAGTTGTGTTGTGTCCCTGCTTACACTTAGCAGCACTGACTCTACAAGCTTTAGAGTCCACGGGACCCAGATCTCAGCTGCTGTGAGCCAAGGCAGCTCTGTTGATTTGAGTGGATCTGCCCTTACATGTCCAGAACAGAAGGAATAAAGACACAAAGCTGGGCTATTGTTAGCAACCCCCTAATATGTCTCCACTTTGGGAACCACCGGCGATGGTGTCTATTATCAGCCACCATCACCAGCAAACCCTCAGTCCCCATCTGCCAAGGAAGGGAATGGAATTCTTCCGTGGCCATCCAAGTGCCTGTGATAGCCAGTTCCTGAGAAGGCCCTGATAACAGAGCACGAGCCAGCAGAGAGAAATCGGCTGGAGGAGATGTATCAATTTGCTGACCTCTGGAGGGGGCTGTGGCCAAGTGCCTGATTCGGGAGCCAGAGTGGATCAGGCCTGGAGAGACAGCCAGTGCCATTCTGGGCAGAAGCCGTGGCATCGGGAGGAAGACTTCCCCCGTGGGCGGTGGTTTCAACAAGAGCGTAAGCAAGGCAAGAGCACAAGTCTCAGGGACTTCCTGTGGGCGCCTGTGAAAATCTCTCCCTGGCTGTGCTAGGGGTGTCATGAGCCTTCCTTGAAGGCCAGGCCGTGTTGGTCACTGTGGGATAGGCTCTGCCAGCCGGCTCTGCTACAGAGAGCCTTGGGTTCTCACAACAGCGGAAAATAGCCTGTACTTTGCACTCCCACTGCCACCCCCGCCAGGGGCCTCTGCTGTCTGTCTTTAATTCGGTAGGTGTCTCTCCAGAGGAGCGTTTGCCCTGGCATGGCCGGGGGGAGGGGAGGTAGAGGTGCCAGTTTTTAGCATGAGGTGCATTGCAGAAGGCTTGACATGCCTGGTTGCTGGAGCTCGAGTGGGCAGCCCTTGTCCTAGCCTGTTTCCAGCTTCCCTCCTTCCCAGTTCTTCACGTGGACAAGCTACTCTTCACTTCGATTGCAAACAGACTGCTGTGTAAGGCCCCGGACTGAGAGCGGCCTCCCACCCTAGAACTGGCTCCATGTCCGCCGTGGAAGAGTGACCCCCCCGCTGTGCTGTTGTCAAGGTGACCATCGGCTCCTTCAGGCTTAGAGGTGCCATAACAATGCAAGCGATTGTTTCTCTGGCTATTTCCAGAGCACCCATCACCGTGGTATCTGGCTGAAAGGATGATGATGGGCCCTCTGGTGATGGGCCACCTTCTCAGCTCCTCCTTTGGCAGGAAAGGGATTCTGTGAGCCAAGGGGACGGTCAGGGAAGGGTACCACATGCTATTTAGGGAAGCCCTGTCACTGAGCTCTAAGGGTGTGTCTAAACGACATGGCTCCATTGATGGAGCCATGTAGATTAGGCCGATCGGCAAAGGGAAATGAAGCCGCGATTTAAATAATTGCGGCTTCATTTAAATTTACATGGCTGCCGCGCTGAGCCGACAAACAGCTGATCAGCTGTTTGTCGGCTCAGTGCGCTAGTCTGGACGCTCCCGCGCCAACCTGAAAGCCCTTTATCGACCTCCTCGTTATGCCTCGTAGGATGAGGTTTACCGGGGAGGTCGATAAAGGGCTTTCATGTCGGCGTGAGAGTGTCCAGACTAGCACGCTGAGCCGACAAACAGCTGATCAGCTGTTTGTCGGCTCAGCACGGCAGCCATTTAAATTTAAATGAAGCCGCAATTATTTAAATCGCGGCTTCATTTCCCTTTGCTGAACAAACAAATCTACATGGCTCCGTGGATGGAGCCATGTCGTTTAGACGTACCCTAAGAGGCCATGTGAGGTTAGACCCTCAGCAGACAACAGGCGAGTTACGCTGTGGCTCACCCGGAACTGCAAGGGCACTAGTGCACAGCCAGCTGTCAGCAGTACAGCGAGGCCCTCAGAGTCCCCAGCTCTGGTGACTTTCGCCAGATGCCAGGCCTGGCCCTACCTTCCCCTGCAAAGTCTCTGCTGAGCCAGGCATTGTGTTGCCTCCGGTTTGGTCTGCACAATGTCAGGTGAGGGAGGTTTTCACAGGCGAAGGTGGAGAGATTAATGCCTATTCATAACTCTTAGGAGCGCTGACAAGTGGCTAGAGTCGGGTTTGCGCCCACGGGGGACCCGGAGAAGCCATCACTTAGCCTCTCGCCGCCTTTAATCAGCAGCTGTCACCTCTTCACACTGGATAATGGGGCAGCAAGACATTGGGACCGATAAGGGAGACGGTTTTTGCAAATCGACATGAGACAGAGGTTTGAGCAGGGTTGCCGGTTTGGTGGGATGTATTCCTGGGGGGTTCCTCACCTGCCATAATCTTTCATGGAAGATTAAATTTTAATTCCCGAAGACTCCAGGACAATCCTGAAGGGCTGGCAACCCTAGCCACAGACAGGAACCAAGACCTGCTGAGCCCAGGGACTCACAGGCGAAGCCCTGAGTTTCCAAGGATTCTGAGCCACTTTTGGGATGGTGCTGACACTACAGACAGGGCGAGGGGCAGCGCTGGGAGGCCAGAGGCTGAATCCAGTTCAAGTTTTGACAGGGCCAAAATCTCCCCAGCTGACTTTGTGAGTTTTCCACCCTTGTGAACGGCGTCTGCTCTCACAGCAGGGAGTGTTCCTGCAAGACCGATGGCGTCTTAGGGGAAACTCGCAGAGTGGCGGTTATTCTCTCAAAACTCTGGCCCCATCTGATCAGAAATCAGCCTGAAGCCATAGGAGAAATCTGAGCTGGGAGGGGAACCACGATTTATGCCCAAGAACTGAACCAGCCCTGTCGGATTCCTCAAGACAGCGTTTACTTGGGGGTACAGGACACAGAAAGACTCTTCAGTCTGTGCTGGCTGGTGTCACCTAGAATATGGCCCTACTCCATCACAACTGGGATACCAGCTGTCCTATAGGTCTCAGCTGGGACACGTCTCTCTCTCTGCTACGTCTACACTGGCATGATTTTCCGGAAATGCTTTAACGGAAAAGTTTTCCGTTAAAAGCATTTTCGGAAAAGTACGTCTAGATTGGCAGGATGCTTTTCCGCAAAAGCACTATTTGCGGAAAAGCGTCCGTGGCCAATCTAGACGCGGTTTTCCGCAAAAAAGCCCCGATCGTCATTTTCGCGATCGGGGCTTTTTTGCGGAAAACACTACACTGTGCTGTCTACACTACAGGGCTGTGTCTACACTGGAACAGTTTTCCGGAAAAAGACTTTTGCCCGAACGGGAGCAGCATAGTTTTTCCAGAAAAGCACTGATGATTTTACATTAGATCGTCAGTGCTTTTCCGGAAATTCAAGCGGCCAGTGTAGACAGCTGGCAAGTTTTTCCGGAAAAGCGGCTGATTTTCCGGAATAACTTGCCAGTGTAGACACAGCCCTGGTTTTTTGCAGCAGAAGATATGCAAATCACTCTCTCATTTGCATATCTTCTGCCGATCCTTTTTGCGGAAGCGGTTTTGCTGCTAAAAAGCCCCATGTAGACGAGGCCATTTGTCAGAAAAAAAAACCTTTTGAACAAGATCCCTTCTTCCTCAAAAAAAGAGGATACAGGATCTTGCGCCAAAGAGGTTTTTTTACGATAAATGGCCGTGTCTACATGGGGCTTTTTAGCAGCAACACCTCTTCCGCAGAAAGGATCGGCAGAAGATATGCATATCTTCTGCCGCAAAAAAATGGCCGTGTGGACGTAGCCTCAGACACGAGACTGCCTCCTCTGCAAACCTCTTAGGGTATGTCTACACTACAAAGTTAGTTCGAACTAACTTAGTTCGAATTAGTTAATTCGAACTAAGCTAGTTCGAACTAACGCATCTAGAACTAAAAACTAGTTCGAACTAGCGTTTTGCTAGTTCGAACTAGTAAGTCCACATTGAGTGGACTCTGAACAGGGCTTAAGGATGGCCGGAAGCAGTGCTGGCAGGGCATAAAAGGAGGACTTAGAGCATGGAGATGCTGTCTCAGGCTAGCCGAGGGCTGCGCTTAAAGGGTCCCGACCCCCACCCCGGACACACAGTTCTCAGGGGTGCCCCGCTTGCAAAGAAGTTCTGGCTTGGAGTGCCCTGAGTGCCCACACTGGGCACATCACACCACTCGGCCATCAGCCCGGCTGCACTTGCCGCAGGCTGCCATCTGGGGAGAGGGAGTAATTGGGGGGCTGCAGGAGAGCTTCCACCCTCAGAAGCCCACAGAGCCAGCCCAGTCCTCCCCATTGGGGGCTCGTACCCCATTCCTCCCTCACCTCCTTCCACTTACCCTTCCCTAGCCCCCCTTCTTATTGATGTACAAAATAAAGATAACGTTTCTTCCAACATTGACTCTGTCTTTATTGAAAAAAACTGGGGGAGACTGGGAAAAGGAGGTGGGAGAGGGGAAGAGAAAGGCTGGGAGAGGGGAGGGCAACTAACATGATCAGGGGTTGGGAACAGGTCCCAGATGAAGAAAGGCTACAGAGACTGGGACTGTTCAGCTTAGAAAAGAGGAGACGGAGGGGGGACAGGATAGAGGTCTCTAAAAGCAGGGGTTGGGTGGAGAGTGTGCATTCAGAAAAGTTCTTCCTGAGTTCCCATAAAGAAGGACTAGAGGACACCAAAGGAAAGGAATGGGTAGCAGGCTTGAAACTAGTAAGAGAAAGTTGTTGTTCTTGACAAAGCAAATAGTTAACCTGTGGAACTCCTTGCTGCAGGAGGCTGTGAAGGCTACAACTAGAACAGAGTTGAAAGGGAAGTGAGATCAAGTCATGGAGGTTGGGTCAATGGAGTCCTATTAGCCAGAGGGTAGGAGTGGTGTCCCTGCCCAAAGTTTGTGGAAGGCTGGAGAGGGATGGCACGAGACAAATGGCTTGGTCATTGTCTTCGGTCCATCCCCTCCAGGGTCCCTAGGGTTGGCCGCTGTCGGCAGACAGGCTACTGGGCTAGATGGACCTTTGGTCTGACCCAGTACGGCCATTGTAAGCTCAGGGCTCAGTGTCGGGGGTCTCAGTGGACCCCCTTGATTTTCATGCACACCTGGTCCTGGGTGGCCAGGCTGGCAGCTCTCCTGCCCTAGACGGCCACTTTCCTGTGCCTAGTGCGGAGATCGTGGACGAGGTCCACGATGTCCGCACTAGCCCAGGAAGGTGCCCGCCTCTTGCGGTCCAGGGCAAGCTCCCGGGAGCCGCCAGCCTGGTCCCGGCAAGAGGGGGTGGGCTGGGGGGCATCGGGTGGGTGGCTCTGTGCCGTGCCAGGTGCAGGGTCTGCTAGCTGGGTGCTGGCAGGCTTGCACCTGGCACGGGCACCGTAGCCAGCCCGTGCCCCTTTAAGGGGTCCGGGGCTGGGAGGGGGGCATAGAGTTTCCCTGGTGTTGGCCAGAGTGGCCACCAGGGAAACCTGGGGAGGGCTAGCCTCCCACTAGTTCGAACTAAAGGGCTACACAGCCCTTAGTTCGAACTAGCTAGTTCGAACTAGGCGTTAGTCCTCGTAAAATGAGGTTTACCTAGTTCGAACTAAGCGCTCCGCTAGTTCGATTCAAATTCGAACTAGCGGAGCGCTAGTGTAGCACCTATTAAAGTTAGTTCGAACTAACGTCCGTTAGTTCGAACTAACTTTGTAGTGTAGACATACCCTTAGAGACTTTTCCCAGGAATCAGGCCACAAGGAAGGAGCATCGTGTCCCCCTGACAGCAGATCGGCTCTGACACAGAAGGGAAACATAGGCAGCTGGGGGAAGCCGTAGCTGATGCTTGATGGAAAGCAGAACACACCTTCAGTTGTCAAGAACTTTCCTCACTCCGCTTTCAGAGCGTTGCACCCTGGATGACCTCAGTGTATTTCAGGGTAAATTAAGACACAGTGCACAGGATTTAACTGGGTGGTGTGAGGCAAGGCCAGCTGTGTTGGGCTAAGAGCTCAGGAGCAAAATGGTGGCACTTAGTAAATTACTAGCAAGTGAAGGCAGGACAGCTGAAGCCTAGGTTTTTCCCCATGCTATGGGCTGAGGGAGAGCTGATATGGGGCAAGCTGCTGTGCTATCACTTTGGTCGGCCATATCCACATCTGCCAAGCTTAAACTTTCACTTAATTTTTTAAAATTAAGTTTCTAAACTGATAGTTACCTAAATGCTCCCCTTGTAAGTGTGCCTCAAATGCCCAGTGATTTTCTTGAGTCTGCTGCCAGGCAGCCTGAAATGATGTGTGATGTCTTCCAGTCATGTTTTAAAAAAGAGATGACACGTTAACTCTGATCCCTACTGACAACACTTTATATCCCAGCACCGCCAGTTATCCAGTTGTAGGAACAGAAGCTGCCAGTTTCTCCAGGATTGTGGATGGGACATGGGGTTGCAGGTGGAACGTGAGCAGAGCTCCAGCATGCTCTGCTTACAATACCCAAGCCTGCCCCTATGCCTGGGGATGTGGAGGATCCCAAGGAGTTTGGGATGATCTCCAAGATTCTGGGTGTTGTCTCGCTCATGCACTCTGGGGAGGCAATAACACTGCAGAGTGACAAAGGACTAGCGACTGACCCTGAACTCAAGCCCAAATGGAGAGGAAGTATCTGTGCTGCAGATGATTAGCCCTAGGCAGTGTTCCCGGTAAGCTGAGCACTTGGGCAGGAGAGATTCAAATGCTGCCCAGCTGATTAGCAGAGTGCCCACAGTGCCTGTAGAGGTGCACATCTGTACATGCCTCAGTGCACAGAACAACATTTATTCTGCACAGGGATGGAAAAAATGAGAGGGAACACTGGCTCTATGACATGGGGGCTCTCTATCCTGAACCTACATGCATAGAGCCCTGCGCAGATACAAGATTGATACCCACCGCCAATAATAATCTTGTATCTGCACAGGACTCTGCACATGCACCCAGGCAGCTGGGAAAACCCAACATTTATAGGATGTTTTGTTGAGGGGGAACCAATAGCAAAACCTATTGAAACTCACCACACATACACACACACACACCACCCCATCAGCTTTACTTAGGCTGTAAGCTCCACCAGTGTTGTTTGCCCAGCACATAGCACCACAGGGGCCATGAAGGGGGCCCCTAGGTGCCATCACACTAGCTAAGAAAAGTCTCACCCAGCTATCGGATTTAAAATACCCCAGCTAGAGCTGGGCATTTGTGAGCGATCCAAGGCAGGCCTTGCCCTAAATTGCTCCCAGACTAAGGAAGCTCCGAGCTGGTTTGTAATCCAAGCCCTTTGGATCCAGAAATAGCCTCCAGCACAAACAGTGAGTCCCCCGCTGTATCCCACTTAGCAGAGTCCTGCCAAGCTTGGAACAGGATCAGAACACTCCTAATGCCCAGGAAGAGGGGACTGGTGCTACAAAGGGACTGGTGCTGCAGTCAGAGTTGGGCAGGGTTCTGAGCCAAGGGGTAGTTCAGATGTGTCTGTTAGGGATGTGAAATTTTAACAGGTGATGCTTACCAGTTCCGATTACTGGTGGAGGCTGGAGCAACTCCCCGCCTGCCAGGGGCCTAGGTCTGCTCCAGCCCCACAGGGCCCATTGCAGACAGGGCTGCTCCAGTCAGGAAGGGCATGCCTGGGCGCCCCGTAGGCAGGGGTTGCTCCAGTCAGGAAGGGCTAAAGTGGCTCCCCCGCCTACCTCACTTTAATCGGTTAACCGGTTAAACAATACGTTTAACTGGTTAACCAATTAAACGGGGTTTTACATCCCTAGTCTCTGCCGCTCCCACTTTCACAGTTCACACTACATTTTGAAAAGCCTGGAGAGGGTGAATTTCCCCTGAGTTGTGTCCGCGAGAGGGCTGGTTTAATGCTCCCTGGGACTGTCCTCTGAGCTGCCCAGCACAGGGCACAGAACATCACCCCGCGACGCCTGCAGCCAGCCAAATCAACTTGTGGCGGAGCTAGAGCCCCCGTCTCCTTGTCCTGGAGAATCTGCCTCATTCCCCTGAGTCACTCCCACAGGTTCATTTCCCCCTGGAGCCGAGTTGCCTGCTCTCTCCCCTTCATACGCGACTTTACACTGAAAGTTTCTCTCCTCGGCTCATTTTCCTGTCAGCCTGTGTGATGGAAAGTCCCAGCAGTGCCTTGCTGCACCACCCTCCTCCATCCACTGGCTCTTTGCTGTCTGCCCAGGCCACGGCTGCAGGAGGTCCCCCATGCTTTTCACGGGCCATGCAGCAGTGTCCCGGGAGAGCGTGGGGGAAAGGGGCTGGATCTGGCAGCAATTACCCAGGGAAAGTCAAAACCCTGCTGGGTAGCTTCAAACATCAATGTGTCAAAACACAGAGCGAAGGTATTTCAAATGCCAAATTCAAATGTCAACAGCAATAACGGGATAGACTTGCAAGGGGTCACAAGCCCCTGTGACAGCATTTTCTTCCCCACCCCCTCCTGGCTCTCGTTTGGTTTCCATTAGGCCTACAAAAACAATGTAGGCAAATAAAAATCCGCTCTGCTCTCCAAGTCTGGGCCTGCAACCTCTTCGCTTGCACAAGTAATCAATATCACCAGGGCTCGTGCAAGTAAAGCACACGTGGCCAGATCCTAAGGGACAGCAGTGGTGCTGGGCTGCAGTTCAGTGCATAGCTGGATCCCTGTCCCAAATTATTTAAATAGGGACAGGGATTTGTACAAGATCAGACATCAGGACTAGGGACAAACCCCACAGTTTTGACCTCCCACGCTGGGGCACTGTGCTTCTCTCACCACTGCTAAGCAGGGCAGCAGCCATGAGCAATGAGCCACATTTCCAGGCATGCACACGCACACACCTTTGCACACCCACATGTGCACAGACGGACAGACACACACCAACTTATTGGTAAGTCTAAGGCTATGTATAGACGGTAGGCTTCTTTCGGAAGAAGGTTTTTCTAAAGAAATCTTCCGAAAGAGAGCGTCCACACTGCGAAAGTGAATTGAAAAAGCGACCTGCATTTTCAAAAGAGAGCGCCCTGACTGAATGGATGCTCTCTCGCATGTAAGGTGTGATTGCTATGGATGGAGTGGCCACCAGGGCACCTGTGCTTTTTCCTCTTTCCTCTTCTTGCGAAAGAACTCCCTTGTCCCTCTCCACACTCGCTTTTTTGCAAAAGAGCAAAAACTGGTCCCAAGTAGTGTTGCCAGGTGTCCAGTTTTCATAGAATCATAGAATACTAGGACCGGAAGGGACCTCGAGAGGTCGAGTCCAGTCCCCTGCCCTCATGGCAGGACCAAGTACTGTCCAGACCATTCCTGATAGACCTACTCTTAAATATATCCAGAGATGGAGATTCAACAACCTCCCTGGGCAATTTATTCCAGTGTTTAACTACCCTGACAGTTAGGAACTTTTTCCTAATGTCTAACCTAAACCTCCCGTGCTGCGGTTTAAGCCCATTGCTGCTTGTCCTGTCCTCGGAGGCCAAGATGAACAAGTTTTCTCCCTCCTCCTTATGACACCCTTTTAGATATCTGAAAACTGCTATCATGTCCCCCCTCAACCTTCTCTTTTCTAAACTAAACAAACCCAATTCTTTCAGCCTTCCTTCATAGGTCATGTTCTCTAGACCTTTAATCACTCTTGTTGCTCTTCTCCGGACCCTCTCCAATTTCTCCACATCTTTCTTGAAATGCGGTGCCCAGAACTGGACACAACACTCTAACTGAGGCCTAACCAGTGCAGAGTAGAGCAGAAGAATGACTTCTCGTGTCTTGCTCACAATACATTGGACAGTCCAGTATTTGAGCTTCCTGTTCAGGAAACAAATTGAGAAAATAGAAATGAGAACTTATAAATGTCCAGTATTTTCTAAATAAGATGTAATGTCGATTGTGATGTCATGTCAAGTGTGTCCGGCATTTTTGTTGACACCATCTGGCAACCCTAGTCCCAAGGCCCACAAAAGGAGCAGCATGAGAGGAAGCTGGTCCTGGCACAGGGTCAGTGGGGCCTGGCGGAGGTGTGCAGGGGGCCCCTTGGAGGGCAGGGCGATGGCTCTGTTCTGTTGTCCAGCTGGGAGAAGGGATTTCCCTCCAGCCCTCCTTTGGGTTGAAGTGCAGTGTCAGAAGCCCGACAGCCGGCGAAGGGCTCCACAACGTCACTGCTCTGTATTCTGACAGGGCACTGAAAGTGTTATGGGGCCAGGCCACCTCCTCCTTTGCCCCCCAGCCTGCAAGGCCCTTTATCCACCTGATGGGCACAGGATCTTGTTTAGAACTGAATCTGACTTGTGCAATGCCACGGGAATGGGCCACAAAGGGCCCGCTGTAAATGGAAAAAGCAATGCAGACCCAGTATGCCTGCCTCTCATCCAGCCCCGCCTGATTCCTGCTCCCTTCGCGCTGCTTCTCCCTCTCGGACAAGCTGCACCAGCCAGAGCCAAGGAGGGGAGGCTGAGTCTGTCATTAAGGCTCAGGCTTGGGGAGATCTGACACCTACGCGCCACCCTGTACGCCCGCATCTAACCCTACAGCCCTGCTTTACCTGTACCTACGTGTGCTGCAGGGAACGTGGGATGGCAGCCATTCCGCTTGGGGGAGGGAACAGGCCACGGGGGCCATGGAAGCCGATATCGTCTATCCTGCACCCAACACTTCCGAGGAAGCTGAGAAACTCCCCTAGAAGGTGGGAGGCCAAGTGGGCAGGGCACCCAAGTGCACCCTTCCGCTGCTCCTCCACCACGGCCGGGTGCACACACTCCCAGCCCTCCGGCCTTAGCCTGGGTGAGGAGAACCCTGCTCTGTTGACAGGAGTTTTTGCAGAGACCCGGGCCCAGCGCACTTTTAACACGAGTCAGACCTTGAATCTTGCCCCAGACGCGAGCCCGCTCCAGCCCCTTCACTCAGTTGACTTCACGCCTGTAGCACAAGCTGCCTGGCCCCGCCAGGGGCGTAGGCTACCGCTCGGGTTAGCACAACTCATCCGCCGACAGACTGTGGCCACTCTCCCTCCAGCTAGAAGCCAGCTCACGTTAACTCCGCTGTGAGGACAGAGTCGGTCTGTTCTGAGCAGGTTTAGACGACTCCATGCTTAAAATTCCAGTGGTTGGTCAACTCTAGTGCTCCTGCTGCTTCTAGCATTATGTGTTTGCACTGCAGGGCCCCAGGAAGCCAGGAGCCAGCCAAATGCATAGAGAGAGGCTTCAGCCAGCCTGCAATCTAACCAGACAGGACAGCAAACAGGTGAGAGGGAGCGTTGCATTCCCAGAATGGTGTCCTAGCTCATGGACCATGGAACATTTCAGGAAAGCACCCAGAGTCTTGTTGGAATCAGCTGCATTGGGAAAACACACTCCCTTCTTGCAGGCAGCTTAGCTAGTGCATGAGTTCAGAGGAGACACCTCAATCGCTGTTGTAAGTACAAAGGACCTCGCTCACTTTTCAGGGGGCAAGTGCATCTGAAATGCTGGGGAGCACAAAGCTATTCATGGGGCTTATCATTCTGATTCCATTATTCTGAAAGGCAGAGAGGCGGCTGGCTAGCAAAATTCAGGTCTGGACGTCCAAACAGCCTGGGATTTTAGCATTTAAAATCAGCCCCTTATATGAAAATTGGGCCATCTACTTGCTCCACTGAAGTCTTTATCCTGGGAGGAATAGTGGTGGGTCCTTTGGCAGGGGACAACCAACAAGGAGAGGGACAGATGGTGCGTAGCAAGATCACAAGGCGGGTGAAGCTAGCGATGGATCACGATGGCTTCCGAAAATTCTGCTGTGAAACCACCAGTATTCACATGTGGAAAAATAGAGTTTACTTATTTAACTTACTGCTCAAGTCCTGCCTTGGAGATCAGCAGACTGGGGAACAATCCCAAGGGGACTTCTGTGACCAGACCCATCGCAGGACGAGGGCTCTGCCATGCAGGGGGCTGCACAGACACGTAACCAAGCCCCCAAAGTCTATTAAAATATTGCTCCCTCCTGGGACCATGATCCTTGACTCTGCAGGAGGCTTTGCTCCCAGGAGCCTTGCAGTTGTAAAAAGGCCCCTAACACAGCCCCACAGAATGCTGATGAAATGGGTTTCCCTTGAGAACGATTGAGGAGTGGTTCCAAAGCCGGGGGGCAGAAGGGACAGTTCATTCCCTGTCCTTGGGCACTGATACTCAGAGAAGAGTTATCTGTGTGAGAAGTCAGGGGAGACACAGTGGGGAAAAGGAGGCATTTCAGAGGCAGGTGAGCTGGGTGTATTTCATCTTCACACTAGCAGGAGGCAAAACCAAAGCAGCAGCTTTTGACTTATGTGGTACACTCTAAGCACAGGCCTCCTGGGTGCCCACTGCTGTGCGGCTTTGGCAAGCCCCTTTGGCTACTCTACACTGCAGTGCTATTTTGGGATACTGGAGGTCTCCCGAAATAGCTATTCCGCATCTTTTGAGGGCACCCATTATTTTGAAATATAACGAGCTCACTATTCCAATGTCCCTGTAAACCTCATTCCACAAGGAGTAAGGGAGGTTTCGGAATAGCAATTTATTTTGTAATCAGTGCTGTGTAGACAGCGGCAAATTTTGAAATAATCGATTTTGAAATTAACTCAAAATAAGCTATGCAATTTGCATAGCACGGGGATGAGGGGCAGGAAGCAAACCTAGCCCATGAAGGAGCTGCTGTTGCCATGGCTGCATCCCTGCTGCTCCACCCCCACCTTGCCCCATCCATGTGCACCATGCACTCACACTCGCCAGAGAGAGCTGTGGGGCCGCTGGAGTCCATCATCCAGCTGCAAGGGGGCTGGATCCTGACCAGTCTGCACAGACCGGCCCTCAGACTCCCTGTGCTCCTGGTGAGGCACAGCCTCCGTTCCACATGGGCCACTAACTTATTTGCTGTTTGGAGCAGCATCTGGTGTGGGAGTTACAATAAATAGAGCCAGGTACTGACAGCAGAGAGTGTTACACCCTCACTCACCCACCCACCCACCAATTGGGAGTTGCCACATACCAGCATAGCCCAGGACTGCCCTACACATGACAGAGCTGAGCTTGAACCCATAACCCCAAGTTCTAGAGTCTGATGCCTTATCCATTAGGCCACCAGAGGACCTGTCCTACAGCCTGACTTCTCAACTCTTCCAGTGTATTCTCAACAGTTCATGCTTATCGGTTACCCAAACCGGTACACAGCTGCATGTGGCTCCCAGGAGCAGCGTGGGAGCTGGTGCATGCCGGGAGCTGGTTCCTGGGGAGCTGGCTGCAGCCCCGCATGTAACTGTGTAACTGATGAAATTTTCAGAGGTGACATGGTTAATCATTTACACACATTTTAACATCCCTAGCCAAACCCAGGCCAGCAAGCGCAGGCGGTACTCTTTTGAAGCTATGCCATGACATGTTTTAACTGTATTTACATACACAGCTGTGGTCCACAGTGTGAAATAAATAATATAATTCAACTTTTGACGTGGCAATGAGGCACGGTTTTACAAGTACAATATTTGACACTTTTGTTTATATGAGACTAGAAGATTGACCCGGAGTCGCTCAGGTCCTTATCTCAAGTTTTGTTTTTCTTCATTGCTCTGTGGTGGGGATGGGGATTAGGGGTTCAGTATTCAGTTCTGTCCCAAGGAGAGAAGACAAGTCCAGTTCTCTCTCATTGCAGCAACATGGGGCCAGGTAAGAAGCATCTGTCCATGGATGCTGCAGCATGCACAGCTGTGGGAGGGGTGCACGTCCCTGGCTAAGGGACAGACAGACACACAAACAGGAAAACACTCTCTTTCTCCACCCCTGCTCCTGCTGCCCCAATGGGGTTATAGCTATCCCGGTCCCCCTCTCTGGCCCCTTGCTGCCTCCCTGTGGCCACTCTACAATATAACTGTCTCTCCTACCAGACCCCTCTCTTTCCATTTTATGAGAAACAATCAAATTCCAGGCACATCCCATAGTCCAGGCACAGCCAAACCCTGGCCTTGCTTTAAGTTGTGATAAGATGAAGCTGCATGCCAAATTTGGTGGTCTTAGCTCTTACCATTTAGGAGGCGGTTCTTGAACAAATGGACTCACAGACAAACAGACAAACACACATTTACATAAGACCATAAGAATGGCCAAACTGGGTCAGGAAAACAGAGGCTAGGGACACCATTCCTACCCATTCTGCCTAATAAGTATTGATGGTCCTAACTTCAAGGAACTTATCTAGTTCTTTTTTGAACCCTGGTCCTTAACAACATCCTCTGGCAAGGAGTTCCACAGGTTGACTATGTACTGTGTGAAGAAAAACTTCCTTTTGTTTGTTTTAAACCTGCCACCTACTAATTTCATTTGGTGACTCCTAGTTCTTACACTATGGGAACAAGTAAATAACTTTTCCTTATTCACTTTCTCCATACCTGTCATGATTTTATAGACCTTT
The DNA here is from genome assembly GCF_052426305.1 of Pelodiscus sinensis. Classification (NCBI taxonomy): domain Eukaryota; kingdom Metazoa; phylum Chordata; order Testudines; family Trionychidae; genus Pelodiscus; species Pelodiscus sinensis. Next base: position 10,995,153 of record NC_143082.1, read on the forward strand.
AGCATATCCTCCTTAATCTCCTCTTTTCTAAGCTGAAAAGTCCAAGTCTTTTTAATCTCACTTCATATGGGACCTGTTTCAAAGCCCTAATCACTTTTGTTGCCCTTTTCTGAACCTTTTCCAATGCTTTTCAAATTCTAAAATATATAGTAAAAAGACAGCATATTAATATTTTTGAAAAGGAGAAAAAATCATTTCAGTCTAATTTAGTGCCCCTTAAACCTGACATCTTAGACAACCGCCTAGTTCACCCGTATGGTCAGGTCAACCCTGGTGGGAGCAGGAGAAAGGCAAAGCTTGGGTGCCTGTAATTGGTTTTTATACCCTCAGTCCCATGTGTTTGGAGAGCACAAGTCCAGGTGAGTAAGGGGGTACTGCAGAGTCCCCAGGAAAAGTTGAGCAATTCCCTTAGTGTGACTTCATGTAGGTGAGTCATTGAATTGTAGCTTCCTGGCTGGACAATGGCTGGGGATAGTTGTTTGACACACACACACCCTCTCCGGGGTTTGGCTACAGCCCTTGCTGTTGTCCCTGGGAAGCTAACATCTGACTGATTCCCCACTTTACAGCATGTTTTAGTGGCAACCATACAGCACATTCACATAACTTCATATGCGTTGATGATACCCATATACAGCCCGAGAAAGGACTACCAGCAGATCAGAGCTGTTCCCTGACACCGCACATGGCATGCTTTACATACAAGATCACAATTACACACAAATGAGGATTATGGGGGTTACAGGGTGCTCCCCCAAGGTACAGAGCTCTATTGCTAGCCTTGCCAGGTTGTGTCTCTGTTTCCCCTCCAACCTGTTTAGGTGAGAAAGTCTGTTTAGGTGACAAAGTCTTTGGGACAGGGGCTGTCTCTGACCCTGTGTTTGTAACATGCACCCCTGACCTTGGCAAGAGCTTCCCCACAGTGCAGCCATACAACCACCCATGGCAAAGTGATGCTGTTTAGCTGAGACGGGCTCTTTGCCATGCCCAGAGACGCGATGACACGTCCCATGCAACAGATGCACCAAAGGCTTCCTAAAGTTCCATGAGTGCCCGGTTCTAAAGCGCGTTGGTTTGGCTGGTTAACGGGCATTTTCAGTAGCCTGTGCCAAATGCCTCATCCTGCAGCCCGAACAGGATGCAGGGGACGATGCCTGCATTTCCCAGCATCCTCCCTCCTCCTGAATCAGCTCCCCCCATGCCTCGCTCTATAGCTCCCATGAACTCCTGGGAGCGAGGTTATCGGGAGAGCCAGCGAGACCAATCGGATGCAGATCTGCCTTGAACAGCTCTAGTGATAAAAACGCTGGTTTATTGGAAACACATGGAGCATTTATAGGTGACATCAAAGCAGGAAGGAGGTTTACATAACAACAGGGTGGATTAAGCAGAAGGCATCTGCTTTTTTCTGCAGCCATGGGGCTCTCATTAGTCACAAGGCATGCAAGGCAGGCAGGCGCTGCTCATTCCCATCTTGGGGGAAAACAAACAGCAGCAAGGCAAAATGTAACCACATGCATCGGCCGGGTAAAATAGGACAGGAATGAGAGTCCCGTTGCAGGCTGCGGGCCCCAGTGCAGGCTAACACAGAGGGGGTGAAAGCAAAAAGCATAAACAGCAATGGGTAGTTAGCAGCAGAGCTGTTCAAGGCTGATTGGTCTCGCTGGCTCTCCCGATAACCTCACTCCCAGGAGTTCATGGGAGCTATAGAGCGAGGCATGGGGGAGCTGATTTGGGAGCAGGGAGGATGCTGGGAAATGCAGGTGTCATCTCCTGCGTCTTGTTCAGGCTGTGGAACTAGGCATTTGGCACAGGGCTACTGGGGGCCTGGTTCATCTCCATCGCCTGTGCCAGAGGGGCTGTGCATGGCAGCACATGGGGTGAGCAAAAGCCAAGCAGTCAGAAGGGCATGTGTCACACCTGGTTTGCACAAAGGGGGAGGCAGGCCCGGCCTTTGGGCAAGGCGGTTGCCCTAGGGCCTGCGCATTCAAGGCCCCGCGCTGCCCAGCTCCCAGCCCCACCCACCTGGCTTCTCACTCGCTGCCCTGACTAGAAGCCGTGCGGCCCAGCCAAACGCAGCGTGCTGCCTTGGGCCCCGCAAACCCTTTGGCCAAGCCTGGCGGGAGAACAATGGTGCATGAGGCCCCTTGCGTCTGAACTCATTTGTCTTTGGAGTTTGCTCTCTGGTTCCGATCCTACCCCTCCAGGTAGGCAGGGTATGTCTATACTGCCACCCTAGTTCGAACTAGGGTAGCTAATGTAGGCATTCGAACTTGCAAATGAAGCCCAGGATTTAAATATCCCAGCTTTATTTGCATGTTCCCAGGCGCCACCATTTTTAAATGCCCCGTTGTTCAAACTATCTGCCCGCAGCTACACGTGGCACAGACTAGATAGTTCGAATTAAAGCTCCTAATTCAAACTACTCTTATTCCTCCTGCGCCCGAGAACATGCAAATGAAGCCTGGGATATTTAAATCCTGGACTTCATTTGCAAGTTCGAATGCCTACAATAGCCACCCTAGTTCGAACTAGGGTGGTAGTGTAGACATACTCATACAGACTCAACCCTCCAGGGAGAAACTTTACCCGGAAAGGGGAGATGGGCCAAAGAATTCCAGAAAATCCATTATTCTGCTGATGGGGGAGGAGGGATATAAAGCCCTAACATGTCTATTGTTGTGAGCTGGGGGCGGGGCTTGTTATGGGGTGAATTAAAACCTCATTCGGTGGATGTCTGAATGTGCCCTTCATTTCCCATAGTTTTTAGTGATGGTTCGGGGGTACACCTAAAATGGGGCCTGTTTGAAACTAGCGCCATCCCCTGCGTGCGTGAACAGAAAGCAAAGAGAAAAAAAATTCAGCAGCAGCCCCTGTGCACAGTGACCCTGGGAAAAGCGACTGCAGGATTCTTTTGGAAGACACTTTTCTGGAAGAGATCTTCCGAAAAAACTTCTTCTGAAAGAGAGCGTCCACACTGCCCAAGCACATCAAAGAAGTGATCTTCCTTTTTGAAAGAGAGTGTCCATTCATGAAAGAGAGCGTCCACACTGAATGGACACTCTCTCACCGGTAAGCTGTGATTACTCTGGACGGAGTGGCCACCAGGGCACCTGTGCTTTTTCCTCTTTCCTCTTCTTTCGAAAGAACTCCCTCTTCTCCGTCCACACACCTATTTTCCGAAAGAGCTCTTTTGGAAAAAGGCTTCTTCCTCGTAGAAAGAGGTTTACCAATGTCGGAAAAACCCCTCTGTTCTTTCGATTTTTTGTCAAAAGAACACGATTGCAGTGCAGACGTAAGTGAAGTTTTTTTCAGAAAACCGGCCATTTTCCCAAAAAAACTCTGTAGTGTAGACATAACCAGAGAGCGAATGGGCTTTGGAGGCTGTTTGGAGAACTGGGACATCTTACGTGCCTTGTAAATAAATAAGAGTGCATTGAATAAAAATAACTCCCCGATTTCTATTTGGGACTGCACAGGAACAACGCTACAGACAGAGCTCAAGGGACTGTTTTCAGGTTCAGACATGTCTGAATCCCAACCCTGCTGACCTCGCTGGAGCTGTGCAGGTGTAACCGAGATGAGCAAGAGCTGGACCAGACTAAGGGGATTCAGGGACATTGGAGCTTCTCGCATGATGATACCTCCACTCCTTTCCCCAGGAGACTAGGACACCACCCTGGGCCAGGCTCTGCTCAGCTTGAATGTGCTGTAAATCTGCAGTGACGACAACGATACCAGCAGAACAGAAACCGATTCACCAGCCCTTGTTGTCAATTGAGCCCCTTGTCGTACAAAGATCCCTAAGCTGACACCTTCTAAAGCTTTGCCAGAGCCTCTAGCACATGAGGTTTTGCACAGATCAGAGGTCCTTGGGGAAAGGAAATCTTCCCATTAGAAACTCTGACTGAGCCCAGCCCAAAACCCCACTTAATTTATTCTTCTCAGCTGTGTGACGAATGGGCATAACTAATTAAACAGATCTCCACTTGCTCCAGCCAGCCACCCCGCCCTGACCACTCACCCTTCCCCCGGTCTCTGGCCAAGTATCCCACCCATGTCCAGAGCATTTCGTTACAGACCCGGCCCTCTCTCATTGATCAGTCACTGTGCAATCAATAAGGTATTTCCTGGTAGCACTTTGGAAGCATGTTCCCCAGCTACATGGAGACCAAAGCTAAAGAGAGAAGATCTGCTTCTAAAAGCCAGCCATGTGATCCAGCATCACCCTGCACCATTTGTTGCACTAGTGTAAATGGTTCCGGTCCTTTGCTGCTCCCTAGGTCTCTTTGCTTTCCAAGTTTGTCAGGTGATTTCCTCTTTTGTTCCAAACCCTCTCTCATCTGCACAGGGAGCAAACATTTCTCTTGTAAGCACCGGGCCTGCTAGTGTCAAACCCACTTTGGGGACCTAGAAATTAGAACCAGTTAATTAACTCCAGCTCATTAAGATTCCAAGGACCACGTTGGAAGTTTGCTTCTGCGGCTTGGACCAGATTCTGCAGACACTGGTATAAATAGAACAGGAGTCATTCCACTTCTGATGGTGAAGATACCCAGTACCTGAATGCTAAACTCTATTATACTTTTCAGCCACTAGGTGGCACGGTGTATAAAATTTCTTGTTGAACAAACTTGGCAGGGCAATGAATAAAATAAATTGGATGCACATAAGCAAGCTGCTTACGCCATTCGCATCTAGTACAGGACCATGACACGCCATGTAAACCTGGTGAAAGTCAGAGTAGGGTCTTTCCTGGATCGACATTGGTCTGGGTGCAGTTTTGTACACAAAACCTGTTTTTTGTGCTTCCATATTCCTTTTTATTTAAACTTTTTTCCCCATTTTTTGCTTTTTGACATTTTTAATCACATTCTCACTTATCATTAACGAGCCTTTGTTTTTGTAGTGTGGAATGATCAAAAACAAATGTGAACAAATTTAGGGGGAGGATCTAGAATTAGAAAATCCCTTTGATTAGAAATAAGCTTTTTTTAAAAGTGAGGCGTGAGGCCAGGCCAGACCTCCCCAGCACTGCTCCGTTCCATGAAGCCCCCAGCTTCCCTGGCAGCCAGGTCCCTCCTGCTCCCCAGGCAGAGCAAGAGTTTCCCCCTTTCTCCCTCCTGAACCTCCTAGTTCTACAGCCCACTGCTGGGCCCTATTGGGCAATATCAGCCTCAGCTGTGAGCTTTGCGCTTAGCCCTCTCCCAGGGCTGGGCTTTAGCCTTAAAAGGCCAGTATGGGGCAAGCGCCCCCTCCCAGAGAGCTTGAATCTGGAGAAGAAATCTTAGCCAAGCTGGCAGCATTCTTGCATTCCTCTAGGCTTGCTTGCATCCTGCCTAACCTGAGCTTGGCCTCCATGGGCAGGCTGTAATGCAGGCAAGGGAAGGCTTTGCCTTCCCATAACTACCTACAGTGCCCAGCTGTGGAGAGGGCTGGGGCTTGCCATTCCCAGCTGGGCCTTCACCTGCCGTCCATGTCGGCCTCCCTCCCTTCCACCAAAAGGCAGCAGTTTTCCTGGGAGGAGAAGAAATCGGTTTCCAGGGCCAGTAGCAGGGGTCCCTTGGAAAATGGCCCTGCGAGGCGATTTCTATCAAAGGTCTCAACACCAGCCCCTCCCGTGTATTTAACAATAAACCCAGTCGCCACAGACAGGGCCCGCAGCTGGGCTAGCAACTGAACATGGTTCTTTGTTTCACAGACACAGGGGAGGGGAAGCCCCCGGCCTGGAAGCCGCCAGCCCCCACGAAGGGTTAATGAAACAGCCTCGCTGTGGCGGCGGGGTGGTTATGAATCCCAGTCCGGGAGGCAGAGGGCGGCTGGTGGAAGTTGATGAATAGCCCCAGGCAGTCTCTCTCCTTGCCTGACCCAGCCCGGGAGCTGCAGGAGCAACTTCCCAGTCAGCCTTTTCAGCGGGCGTTGTGCAGTTCTGTAAATCGCCCGCCCGCCCTACTCTGGGGCTACATATACACTGGCATGATTTTCCGGAAATGCTTTTAACGGAAAAGTTTTCCATTAAAAGTATTTTCGGGAAAAGCGCGTCTAGATTGGCAGGATGCTTTTTCAGAAAAGCACTTTTTGTGGAAAAGCATCCATGCCAATCTAGATGCGCTTTTCCGCAAAAAAGCCCCCATCGTCATTTTCACCATCGGGGCTTTTTTGTGGAAAAGAAATCTCTGCTGTCTACACTGGCCCTTTTCCGGAACAGTTTTCTGGAAAAAGACTTTTGCCCGAACGGGAGCAGCATTGTATTTACGCAAAAATACTGACAATCTTACATGAGATCGTCAGTGCTTTTCCGGAAATTCAAGCGGCCAGTGTAGACAGCTGGCAAGTTATTCCGGAAAAGCGGCTGATTTTCCGGAATAACTGGCCAGTGTAGACCCAGCCTGGGTGTCAGGCACATCCTCCCGCCGAGGCCCGGCCTGTGCCTAGTGTAACACCGAGGGCCAGTACCGTTCCCATAGTGCACTGTTCTGATCAGCTGCATGGCCAGCCAATGGACGTTGCTTTACCTAACAAGAGACCTGGTTCCTCTTGGAGGGCTGCCTACCGGGAGGTGGTTCTCTGCGTCTCATGCTGCTGCCTGTCCCCCGCAGGGGAGAAGGGTTCTAGAATTATAGAATCATAGAGTCATAGGGCTGGAAGAGACCTCAGGAGTCATCGAGTCCAACCCCCCCCACCCAAAGCAGGACCAACCCCAACTCAATCATCCCAGCCAGGGCTTTGTCAAGCCAGGACTCTAGGGAACCCATCCCAGCGCTTCCCCACCCTCCTCTGTTCTGTGACTCTTGAACACTGGGTCAGGTGTGAGAGACGGGGCGTTGAGACTGTTGGCTTTTGTGATTCATGTTCCTGCTGCCGACGGTCTCCCATTCCTCTGTGCAGCTGTTCAGCGTTGCTGTGTGCTGGGGGAAGGCTGCTGCGCTCCGCATGAGAGGTGGCTGCATTTCGGTGCTGGACGGGCTTTCGTGATTCAATGGCTGTGTGTGGTACAAACCACACACGCACACCCTGCTTTCCAGGGTACTGTAGGGATGATGTGGAGGGAGGTGTCTGCGATAATTATGCACCCCATGTGGTCAACCCAAAGCATACTAATATCATGAGACAGCCCCCAAAATCATGAGATTGGATTAAAAATCTTGAGGCCTTGGTTCTCTAGTCTCAAAGCCAGGAGCCATTTTCCATCTTTTTTCAGGGGGAAATGTCACAGGATGGATTTTTCCTGGTTAGTTAGGTGGTGACAAAGCCAGTGATACTAGAATTCACTAAGCACTTTCAAAAATGGAGGCCTGCAGGGAGAGCCATCCCACCCCTAGACAGTTCGGGGTGGCTGCTCCGGGCCCCACACTTTGGAAGGCCTCACGGCTATTGCCTCAACCATCCTATGAATGGAATGCCTCCCCCCACCCCCAGCCATGGAGCTCAGCTGCAGTGGTCTTTCCAATTTTTCCATTCATGTGCAGAATAAATTTTGTTCGGTGCACCAAGGCATGTGTGGATGTGCACCACCCGTAGAAACACACGCTGCCAGCGGTGGGTGCTCTGCTAATCAGCTGGGCAGCATTTGAGTCTCTCCTGGGCAGCCGTCCGAGCGCTTATCTTAGGGAACACTGGGCCCAGGGGAGGATGCCTGGTGCTGGGTGACAGCAGGGATTGGGCTCCCCACACTCCTGTGGTGGCAAGAAGCGGAACCGGTCGTTCCTCACTCCCGCAAGCCCTGCATCACTCGGAGCAGCAGGCTGGGGCAGGATGGGTGCTTCATTTCCCACTGCGCCAGTGAAGTGGAGCGCAGCGGGCTGGGGGATGGGCGGTGGGGTGAGCACAGCAGGCTGCCAGCTCACTCCAGCTCCCACCGCGTCAGTGAGGGCGGCAGGACTGGGACCCTGCAGCCAACACGCACCAGACACCCCCCCCATAACCTCCTGGCTCTTGTTACTCAGGGAGGGAGCTTGGGGGAAGGGATGCAATGGGGGTGGATGGGGGCAGAGGAGGGGCGGGGCTTGGGGAAAGGCTGGAGTGGGTGGGAGTGGAGCAGAGGCAAGGCAGGGTGGGGCCTATGGCGCGAGAGGGTTGCTCCAGGTCCCGGGCCCCCCTAGGAACCGCCCTGCCTGCAGAATTATCCGGGGGTGCAAGCGGCTTTGGGACAGAGAAACATGAGTTCCTTTGCAGTGAGCTCTGCCGGTGCTGGATCCATATGGGGCTGGTCAAGAATTATGAGGAGCCCTGGACACACAGATGTCAAGAAAATCCTGCCACGGCATTAAGGAAAGCTGGAGGAAGCAGGAGCTGGAAGAACTCTTCCCTGCCCGGCTGTCAGTATATGGATGAACTTGCCAATGAAAAGCCAGCCAGACATCAGAGACCTTAAGAGCCATTTTTATGGGGGCGCAAGAAGGGGGACAGGCAGGAAGGGGGCTTGGAAACAAACCCACAAAGGGACAGGTGTGTTGGCCTGTCAGCGTTTACCTGCCCAGCAATTGCTCCCTGTCCCAGCTCCTGCTGTCTTGTAAAGGGCCTGATGGATAACGCCCTTAATGAAATTGACGGAGCAGTCCCATCACCCGGCTCCAATTGCTTCCCTCCGTGCACCACGATCCATCTTCTTTATAGCAAGTATCCAGAGCTGGCACCATCTGCGCCACCAGCAATACAATTATCGCGGGGGGGGGGGGGAGTTTTCTTCCCGTTCCCATTTCATGGAGGCCTTGCATGGCTTTCCTAAATTATTCCCCTCACTCCTGGGACCTGAGCCGGTCCCACCACTTCACCGAGAACTCTGGTCCTGGAATTAACAAGTCTAATTTCCCCTTCCTCCTCCCTCCCCCTGCCAAAAAAGAGACATTGAAATTGAGCTTTGTTGCTGGCTGTCAGTAATTTAATCAGAAAAATCTCTTCCTTTGGCTCTCTTTTTTTTTTTAAGCCCTAAAATTGCACGTGGAAAAGGACAGTGTCAAGATGGAAATGACAGTGGTTAAAAAAAATCATCCTCTGCGCCTACCTTTGAGTTATTAACATTGGCAAGGAATTTACAGGCACCTCTCCGGCTCTGTGCCTCTCGGCTCATATTTGGATTTGCTAACTAATGACAGAGAGCCATCGAGGAATCAGATTTTCCCAAAGAATTCCGCTCTCAGCAGCTCCCATTGTGACATTTATGTTTGATTATCAGGCCCCACAGTCCCAGTTCTGCAAACCACTCGCTGTGGACAGTCCCCTGGCATGGTGAATTTCCTTGGTCCTTCTGCATTCTCCAACTCTTGTTTTTATTGGTCTAAAAATAAAATGTAACTAAAACCAAAAAAACCCCATAAGTCTGAAAGGTTTTTTGAAAACGGTGGGACCTGATTTTGCTTTTAGGCTCACATAAAGCAGGCGCATCTCATCTTCTGTAGGAAACAAGCTACGCTACTGAACATATGTTTGTTGGGATTCTAACACATGTTGGTTTAGACAAAGTGGCTTGTAACACACATTGGTTGGTCGAAGTAATCCTCAACTTTTATGTGTGCTGGGAAGACATGTACAAGAAAGCACGCCATGTATACACTAGACCAGGCATGTCCAAAGTCCGGCCCGCGGGCCAATTGCGGCCCGTGTTCCGGTTTAATACGGCCCCCCAGGTAATTTGGCAATATCTATCTTTTATGGCCCCCAACAAAGCCATATGTATTGAGATGAATACATTGTAAAATCTCAGTTAATGTCAGTTGGTCTAAATCAGTTATAAATATATTTGGACACAACATGTATACTTGGTGTTATGTTCCTGTTCATATTTTTTGAACTTAAAAGTTGACAGACAACCTTTATTACCAATAATATGTAATGTACTTTACAATGTTCCTGACATATATTTCAGCTTCCTGGATTTTTTTTTCATCTGGCCTTCAGATATGAAAGGCAGAGTGATTTAACACCTGTTTAGATTTGTCATCCATGTGACGAAATGAAAAGTATGCCGTTTGCAATAAACTTTGCATAAAAGTTAATTTGCATTTAATTTTAATGGTTCAAAGAATGTCAGGCAAAATGGTCGGCCCTCACGCATGTTCACTTCATCAAATCTGGCCCTCTTTGAAAAAAGTTTGGACACCCCTGCACTAGACTTATTAACCATGTTAATTAGTACATTTGAACATCCTGCTTTTTACCCTGATCTAGACAAGACTCTACAGGTCGGATCCTGCCGGAAAGCCCAACAGGCAGGATCTTGCACAGTCTTTTCCGAAGGTGTAAAGTGAGTTCTCAGATGCTGGCTTTGATTGTATGGAAACCCTTCTGTTTTAGGAAAAGAGGAATATTTTGAACTAATCCATGTGGGGACTTTGACATGTCAATACACAACATTAATCATACGCCCAGCAGATGTGGAGGGGAAATTAAGCCTACGGTGCAGCTTTCAGTGTGTATCAGAAACACGACGGGAGCAAAATGGTGCTGAACCCAGGGTTCCAAAATGCCCGCATGGTTCCAAGCGATTTAGTATTGTGCGCTCTGCAAATACAAGAGCTGGGCAAACATTATTAGCAGCTTTTAGCAGGGGGTTGGACTCGATGACCTCCTGAGGTTTCTTCCAATCCTATGATTCTGTGGTTATTCACTGAAAACATTTTTGGATAAAAGTAAAGAAAACCAGAATGTCAGCAATTTGCTTTTCTTGTAGGGTTTTCCTTTTTTTTTTTTTTTTTTTTTTGACAAAACATTTTTAGTCAAAACCTTTCATTCTGGTTTTAGTTATTTTCTTTTTTCCCCCCTCTTTTTGGTCTTTTATTCTTTCCCCTGCCTTCTTTCCACCAGAAAAGTGTGGAGCTGAGGAGACAAATGGGGAAAGAACTCAGTTTTCCAGCAGGAAAATTATTGTTCCCAATTGGTTGGTCCCAAAATTATTTGAAATTTAGACACAGAAAAAACAAACAAACCTTTCTCATTTGGTTTAAAGTTTTCAAAGAAAATACTGGCCATCTTTCATGTGTCTGCAGAAGGATTCCAGCCAGCCAATCCGTACGCAGGGCTCAGCAGAAACTGGAAGTGATTTTCGCAAGAGTTTTCACAAACATTTTGTCCTGTTTATTATCAAAAGTTGACACAGAAAAATCATTCTGCTCTCCATGTAGACAAGCCCAGAGGTTGCTCTTTTCAAAGGAACTGAAGGATGTTAATATGTTATGTGCCCACTGGATTTCCCTGATATTGCTGGAGTTTTCCACCACACCAGCCAAACCAATAGCTGGGGCTTGTCCACATGGGGAGTTATTCTGGAACAGCTTCCAAATCCTGATTAACTACTCCTGATTAACTCGCTGTGTGGATGCTCCTATTCCAGAATAAGAGTGCTATTCAGAACATACTGTGGACGTTTATTCCACTTTCAATTCATGCCCCTCCCTTGATCAAAAGTTATTTGCAAGCGGGGGAGGGCTGTGTTCTTAGCGCTAGCAGGTGCTGTCTAGATGGGGTAGAGTTGTCATTGACGAGCCAGGGAGTATAATTAGAACAGCAGAGCTGACCTATGCTGCCCACCGTTGATAATGAAGCGTCTCAGTTATGAAATGGGAGAATAGGCTGGTTCTTTTTGAAGGGGAAGGCCCAAGATCTCTCCCCACCGGCACCCAGGAAGTTCTGAGCATCTAGTGTTCCTCCCATGGCCATGGATCCAGTAGAAATGTCAATCGCTGTGCCGGGAAGAAAGCCCTCCCCTAGCAACGCCCGCTCCTACGGGAAGCTCTGCGGCTGTATCCTGAGGCATCCTTTCCCCAGACAGGCAGCTGCCCAGCCAGCCAATGGGGGCTGGAACTGTAATGGATGGTTAACCGCATTCAATCAATACCGTTCTGCCGGCCCTCGTCACCGCGACCTTCACAGCCACAGCAGCTCAGTGAAACCTGGAGCCTCCCCCCATCAGCCCTGTCACATTTGGCATGCTAGTCTCACGCAGTAATTGATGGTGCAGTCACTCCACACCAGGTCTGCTGAGGAGAACAGAGGGCCAGGGGATGAGCTGTGCCCCTCCCAGGGATGGCCTGAACTGCACAGAGCCCAGGGACTAGAAGGAGTGACAGTCAATAGGCTGCGGGGTTGTGGGTTCTAGTCCTGACTCTGCCACGTTTCCTGTGGCTGTGCCTCCCTTTCCTCTCCTGCCTCCTATCCAACTGATCTACTAGCATCCCGAGCGCTCGCTGTGTGCCTGGGCCCTGGCCAAGGCTCTATGCACGACAGTAACACAAATTAAATCTGCTACAACACATGGCTGAACAGGTCTAAGGGCAGCGGCCTTTGTGTCTCAGCCAGTCCATGATGGCAGAAAAGAAAATTTAATATGCAACATCCACTTTGAACACGGCTCCTCCCTGCCCTTAATTCTCTGGGGTTTCCACCTCACCACCAGTCCTACTAGGCTGCAGGAGTCACCCTGGGCTCCCTGCTAGGTTTGCCAAGTGTCCAGTTTTCAATCAGAATGCCGGTCGTAAAGGGCCCTTGGCATTTATGGCCAGCACCATTGACTGGGCCATGAGCAGTCCAGTTGGCAGGTCAGGCTGTCTCCTTATCTGGCTCCATGTGGCACCCAGAAGCAGCGACATATCCCTCTGGCTCCCAGGGATGACCACTGGGATTCTGTGCACTGCCCCCACCTCATGCACCAGTTCTGCAGCTCCCATTGGCCAAGAACCAGGGACAATGGGAGCTGCAGGGCGGCACCTGCGGGCAAAGGCAGCATGCACCACGCAGAGCCACTCAGGAAAGGCAGAACATGTTGCTGCTTCTGGAGAGCCCCCACAAGGCAAGCAGTGCCTGGATCCCACCTCCCGTATTCCCTCCCCTGCCTCATCTCCCTGTCCTAGCTCAGAATCCCCACCCATACCCAATCCCCCTTCCCCCTGCCCCAGCCCCTAACCCGTCTGGTACAGCAGTGTACTACCTATCCAGCTACTAAACATCTCGGGCCAAGCCAGATTTGGTGGCAGGACACTCCCCTCCTCGAGGGGCCCCCGGAGGCCTGGCCCTACCTTGCAGAATGCAACACAGGGGGTTATTGTGCCGGAGGAAGGTAGAGTCCCACCCTGGCTCCACTGCGTCAGGAAGGTGATCGGCAGGGTGTGACAGCCGTTCTGACTTCATTGTCCTGCCTGCCGCTGTCTTTTCCTCCACACAACTGCCCCTCTCCCCTCCCCCACCTTGTTCAGGGTGTCAGGGAGTTCCCATCAACCAGCTGGGAGTAGCACCCCGCTCTGTCAGGCTTTGGAGTGGGGGGAAGGAACTGTTCCCCCTTTGGCAAGTGGTTCTAAGGGCTCTAGACTGGCCAGAGAGCAGCTGCCACTGGGGAGCCGCTTTCAAAGCCATGAGCAGGTCCAGCAGGGCTAGGGAACCTTTTGTGGGTCGAGGGCCACCAACCCCCAGAAAAATCAGTCGGGGGCCACACACAAGCGAGAAGGAAAATAAAAACCCAACAGCCCCTGACTGAAAAGGAGAAAGACCCTCCCCCCATTCCCCTCTCCCACCAGAGCCTCGGGAGCCCAGGCTAGTAGATTTTTGTGCCCCAGCCCTGTGGGGGATGGGAACCCTGAGCCTTGGGGGGTGGCCAGCCCTGAGGTACAGGAAGAAGTTAGGACTCGTCTACACTGGAGGTTCGCCCCAGTCACAACTCTCAGTAGCCAGACCCCCTGGTGATGGGCACAGCCTCAGCTAACTGCACCCCCGTGCCGTTTGAACACAGGGATGTGCTGCACCGGTGCAAATCACAGTGCAGCCTACCAGTGCTAGGGGCTTGCACCAGCCTCCACCCCAGTGCAAAGTTCAGCTCACTCTGTCTACACTAGTGGCTTGCACCCGCTTTCTCAGGCCCCTCGTGCCGGACTGGCCTTATTTGGCCTCATTGCCAGGGTGAAAGGTGCCGTTGGTTTCCAAAGACACCAAGAGCTGCACTGCTGCAGTCCAAGTAACCGTGACAACACTGGGCCCTCACTCCGTGACTGTACCGCACCCTGCACGGTGGGGCTCGTAGCTCAGCAGAGCTGAGGGGCCTATTGGGGCCTGGTGGACCTCTCCTGGCCACCCAGTGCCTGACAACCGGACACACCATGGTCCTTGCTTAGCAGCAAGTCTTCTTGCCCTGGGGGCTCTTGCAAGCCACTAAAACAGGAGCCATTTCTTGTGGCCAAGGTCCCCTCAGGCCCCGGCCCTTCATGCAGCAGGAAGCAACCGTCCCTGAGCCAGATTTGGGGCCAGCATGTTCCCAGAACAAGTATGGGGAGCCCCACATCTGCGGAGCACCGGGCCCCCTGCTCGGCTGGGTTTCCTAGCACCTGTCCTGAGACAGGCCCGGCCACCCCAGCAGCCCAGCCCTGGGTCGGCAGGCCTGTCGCCCAGCCGGGGCGGTAGGACAGAGCCCTGCAGGAGATGGCCGGGGGGGGCCGAGCCTGGGTCACTGGTTTGCTGGGAGCTGCCGAGGCTGTCACTGCCGTACGCAGCAAAGGGGCCACCAGGCTTCTGCCACCCAGAGCCCGCCACAGTCTGGACCTAGCAGTTAACCCCAGCAGATGGGGTCGCCAGGCGACAGCAGAGCCAGGGATGGAACCAGCCTGCTGGGCCAGGGCCTTAGGCTATGGTTGCAGGGGGGCTTGGGGAGAGGGAGGAGGAGCCGGGGGCTGCTCCACACAGGGGGTTACAGGGCAGGCAGGCTGTCTCCAGGCAGCCATTTGCACCCCAAGCTATTAATCACCCCAGTCTGTAGATGGGCTTGCCCGCCCCGCCCTGGGGGCTCGCCTCCTTTATCCCTGGGATGGGCCGTGAGATGGGGGAACGCCCCTCGAACAACCCCCCTACCACAAATCAACACCTGGAGAGGAGGCCAAGCGACCCCAGCACTGTGCCTCACGGGCCTGCCAGATGCCTGGTCAGGAGAGGCCAGGTCACTAGGGGACTGTGTCCGCCCCTGTCCTGGTCTCCCACAACCGAGGGGAGGTGAGCCGAGGCCGTCGGGGGGCAGGACAATGGGAGCTCGGCCGGTGTGTGTTCGCCCCGCCCCGGGATTGTGCTCCACAAAGAGCGACTTGTATCGGTGCTCGGTGATTGTGAGACCCCCGTGCTCCGGTCCCCACCCCCATAAATCTGTTAGTCATGCTGGGCAACCCTCCGCCTTTGAGCCTCGGCCCTGTGGGCCTTCCCCAGCCCAGCCTCGCCTGTCCCTGCGCCCCTGCCAGAGACCAGAGCAGCTGGCTGCCTGAGTCCCAGTGAGGGGCCAGGCTGCCGGGGATGTGCCCAGACAGTCTGTCCTTCAGGAGTATCGATGTCGGTACAGGGCGGGTACGTGGGGGGAGCTGCCCTTGGAGCTGGAGACAGACCCCTCTTGGTGGGACAAGGGCCTCGTCAGCTTGGGGGAGCTGGGGAGACTCAGGTGTCTGAGTGACAGCACGGGGGCTCCGGCACAGAACCAGGCGGCTCTGGATTCAGATGGGCCTGAGCCACTGAGCTCTGCCAAAGCCTGTAGGAGCTGGGGGGTAGGAGCTCCTATCTGGGCCCCATTGGCTCTGAAGTGCTCCAATAGCATCTCCATCCTCCACTCATGCCTCTACTTCCCCTGGATCTAGACACGCCAGGATCCAGGGGGTAACAGCTGTTTGGCAGCGTTTCCTGCTACCACCGTCCTTCTGGTGCTTTGAACCCCTTCCTGCACCAGCCCAACAGTGAATGAGCAGCGCCCCAACGTTCATGCGCAGGACCAGAGCTGTGCAACTGGGGGGAGTTATGGGGAGAGCCGTGCAAATGGGGGGAGCCGTGCAAATGGGGAAAGCCGTGCAAATGGAGGGGAAAGCCGTGCAAATGGGAGGAGCCGTGCAAATGGAGGGGAAAGCCGTGCAAATGGAGGGAGCCGTGCAAATGGGAGGAGCCGTGCAAATGGGGAAAGCCGTGCAAATGGAGGGGAAAGCCGTGCAAATGGGAGGAGCCGTGCAAATGGAGGGAGCCG
Organism: Pelodiscus sinensis; assembly: GCF_052426305.1. Classification (NCBI taxonomy): domain Eukaryota; kingdom Metazoa; phylum Chordata; order Testudines; family Trionychidae; genus Pelodiscus; species Pelodiscus sinensis. Next base: position 11,011,120 of record NC_143082.1, read on the forward strand.
TGCAAATGGGGGGAGCCGTGCAAATGGAGGGGAAAGCCGTGCAAATGGGGGGAGCCGTGCAAATGGAGGGGAAAGCCATGCAAATGGGGGGGGGGGGGGAGATTGTACTGAGTCAGACAAAATGTTTCCATTTTGACCATTTCACAAACATGTTGGCTGGTTTTAAATGAAGGTCAAAGAAACAGGAAGTGGTTCCGAACCAAAAAATCCAAATGCTTCCGTTTTTAAGGGTTCTTGTGAGGAAGGGCGATTGACGGGTAAAATTCAGGGAAGCCACTCGTTTGCTTGCAGACCGTTCCTGGGTCTCCCTGCTCCGGAGGGGATGTTGTCTGGGGTCCGTCCCCCCACCGGGGGTCTGAAGTGCCCACAGACCTTGCAGCGGAGCCAGGACCCAAATGCAGCTCTCCCAAGCACCAGCCGCACCGCCCAGGAAGGGCGAGGAAGCCGGGGCAGCTCCTCACGCAATCCCTGTACTAGCAGCAGCTCTCTTCAGGACTCCCACTGCTGCCATGAGCAGGCCAGTGCTCAGCCTCCCCTAGCAATGTCTCCGGCAGGCGTGGTGAGTGCCAGGCAGGGGTCAGAGCCCCTCGGTCACCTGCTGCCGGTGCTGGCAGGGGCAACCGAGCCCACATTCTGTAGCTGCAGACAGGTGCAAGGCGGACCCTGGCTGGGCTCAACCGCTGACCCAGCCCTGACCTGGCACGAGCAGGGCCAGGGTTAGAGGAGCCCATCCTCGGATCTAAATCAATGCCCCTACATCCTCTCAGGGCTGAGTTATTATGCCCTGGTTTTGTGATGGAGATGACCAGGCAGCCAGGGCCACCTGACCCGGGCGAGACCACCAGGCTCGGGGCTTCCCATCGGACGCGGGGTGGGAGGTGAAAGATCAGGGTTTTATTCCAAATGCAGCTCAGCCCCCGCCCCGCTTCTCAGCCGCTCCCAGGCGTCAGGCGTGATTTAGTGCCTGTGGGGTCCATCTGGGAGCGAACGCCGCTCAGCAGAGATAGGCTCCCTCTGTCAGCACAGCGGGGGGAGCAGCGCAGCCCAGTGGTCAGCACACGCACCTGGGACACCCGGACACCACAGCTCAGCTGCGCATTCAGCATCTGATCTCGCACGAGTCACCCTCTGTGCCTCAGTTTCCCCCTCTATAATACAGAGATGCCCCAGGACCGGTCACATCCGGGTGGCTCTGTAGCCTGCCGAAGAAGGGGCAACTCACTCGGCATGGGCAGCTTCCCCTCGGTGCGTGACCCGTGCCCTGAAGCAGGAGGGTTTATGGTGAGGTGAGACCCTGGGCAGGAGGGCTTCCCTGCTTAGCTGGAATCACCCCAGCAATGGGAGCTGCCTGGCCCTTGGTCGCCAGCATCAGGGGCCCAGCCTTCCCACACACCCATCCTTTCCAGGCAGGGCTGGCTGCCGTTGCATTGACTCTTCTCCTGAGCTCCTTCTGCAGGTCTGACATGAGCAGCATGGATAAAGACCTGTCCTCTCCTGGACCCCCAGCCCCAGCGTACCCCTCACTGCCCTCCTGGGGCCACCCCGGGGTCCCCTCTGACCAGTCAGTCCACAGCTGGGACATCGATATGGTCTGCGCCTGGTGCATCTGCACAGCAGCTGGCAGGGAGAGGGACACGCACTAGCCTGAAAATAGCAGCGTGATGGGCTTGGTCCCTGGCTAGTCTCCTGGGGACATACCCAGGGGTATGGGCAGGATGCTACTTGGACACCTAATCCCAGCAGCCATGCTGCCTGCATCACAGCGGCCACGCTGCTGTTTTCAGGCACTAACACACACAGAGCCAACGTGCGCCTGTCTCCCTGCGCTGGGAATCAGATACACCCTTAGTACAGCCGGTGAGGTCAGTTCCTCACATTTTGATGGAGGGCTCCATGGATGACTGGAGAGACTGGAGGAAGGGCTTATGCCCCCTCCAGTGTGGTCTAGTGGATCAGAGGCCTAGGAGAGCTGCACTTAACCCCTGTCTCTGCCATCGGCTTTCTGTGGGACCTTGACCACATCACCCAACCTACGCCGTGCCTAAGGCTCACACTTCCCCATGTCACAGGGGCATGGACTGATGAAACATCTCCAACGCTGAGGCCATGCATATACTTAGCCAGACATCCAGCCTGCCGTCTTCATTTCTGAGAGATTAAAATCCACACGCTTCCTTTGCACCATTGGGCTGGTCCCCTTGCTGTACTGAGTTCTGGGCCTCTCGCTCAGCTTGGGACAATGAAACCAAGCCTGCCGGCTTCACATTTTGTTTGGCCCCAAATTTCATTTCCTCACCGTGGTGCCAGCAGCGGTGAGCAGGGGCTTGGTCACAGCTGGGACAGGCAAATTTTTTTTAAAAACACCCAGGAAAGCCAAGGGAAGGCCTCCCACCGCACATTCCTGCTGGACTCAGCCTAGGACCCGTTGTGCTTGGCACTGGGCAGAACGGGGCAGAACCTACAGCCTCCCTCTAAAACCCTCATGGTCTTAATTCCGACTGTAAAGCCCCCGACACTGCTCCCTGCCGCAGGGAGAGAATCACGCCGGGGAACCTCCAGCCTGTCACTGTCACCAGCACGTCCCTGTGGGTCGACACTTCCCATCTGTGCTGCTGCCTCTGCCCCTCCCGCACCCAGAGGGAGTGCACAGGGTGCCTCCTTGCCAAGCACACACTGCAATGTGGTGTGTGCATCCCCCCCCCACCTCCTGGGGGGCTGAGCAAGCAGCGCTGCCAATCAAGGCCCTGGTTGCCAGGTAGCTGCTGCGTTGTCAGTCACGCTCAGTTAGGAGATTAGAACGCACGTTCCACCAGGCTGCTCCTCTTTGCACCCCGGGTGTCCTGGCTCCACCCCCGGCCCAACTTGTGGGAGCTGCCACGTCAGGGAAATTGACATGCCTGTGGTAAGCAGGAGAATGAGCCTAACACACACGCACCCTGCTCTGGAAGGGAGAAGCGGGGACTGGAGCAAGCGGGTCCCCGGAGTCCTGGCCATGCAGCCCGTGTGAAAGAAGAGACATGAGGCGGGGGGGGGCACAGCTCCCTCCCCCTTGCCCCGAGGCGGAGGCAGCTGTGTGTAGGGCTGCCCGGAGCGTGGGGGAATGCAAGGGGACAGCTGGCAAAAGGGAGCAGTCGGAGCACAGGGCGGGGAGGCAGGGGCCGAGGGCTGCACTGCTCACCACCTCATGGTGCCTCGGCCTGCACAGGGGGGTAACGCCCTCCTGCTCCTTAGGCCTTGTGAGGGTCAGGGCTGGGCTTTGTTTCCAATGCCGAGGACAGACCAAACTGTCCCCTCAGAACCACAGAACCGTTCCTTCTCCCTTGATGCAGCCTGCCGGTCCCAGCTGCTCCAAACACGAGCCAGGGGAATTTTCCTGGCTACAGATGTCTGGGTCACCCCGATGCACACCCCTAAAGCAGAGGCCCGGTTTGCACCAGGGCATTTCCCTGGGGTATTACCAGGAAAAATCACGACGGTGCAACATGGTCTGTCCTGGGGGATTCCACGGACGAGCTGCAGTCAGGGAGCGACGCTGGGGCAACCTCCCGGTGAGGCTGGACTTTCTGGAGCTTTGAGACCAGCCTCCTTTTTCGGCCTCCTGTCAGCTCCTCAGAGCTTGGACCGTCGGCTTGTTCCGTGTTTGTACAGTGCCTAGCACCAGGGCTCTGGAGTGGGGTCCCTGAGCACGAGGAGGAGACAACGGAGGATGCTCTCTCCTGTGGCTGGCGATTGGCGCCACCTTGTGGCTGCTGTGAGCTCTGTCACTGCCACCACTGGCTCTGACTTCTTTTGCAATACGCAATTGCTAGCACAGGGTGTAATCTGCCTGGCTAACGACGGCCCTGCAATGACCCTCATCACACGTCCCTTGTGCCTCCCCTCCCCAGTGTGCAGAGCAAAGCCCTGCTAGGGGCTGACCCTTGCATGCCCGCAGGGGCTGAAGGGGGGGTTATTCATGGCTCTCTCGAGCCGCTCACGCTCCAGGCATCATGCCCTATGCGTACCCTGAGAGCCACGAGGGACAGGCGGGAAGATCAGTCTCTGTGGCCTGCCCTGCCCCTGGTTTCTCACCAAACTGTCCCATGGGGACTCGTGCACTAAGCCCTGGACCAAGACCCGCAGAGTCAGCGTGTCACGGGCCAAGAAACAAGGAGCAGTTCGGCCCGGCTGCGACGTCTCTCCTCATGGAGTGGAGAAGCTCCGTGGAGCAGAGGCCGTCCCTTTCTGTGGTTTTCAGTGTTCCCATCCCCAGAGGCCCCTTTTGGAGCTTCCCAGACAGGGGGAGAGAAGCCACAATGTCTGGGCTCCTCTGAGCCCCTTCCATCCGCCTCCACTACTGACTGAACCTTTGCCAAGCTTTCCTGTTTGCGCGCTAGCGCTGGCCCGAACGCACTCGGTGCTCGGCTTCCCAGCGCCCTCTGGGGCAGACGAGGCGCCGGTTGTAACAAGGCTGCGAATATTTCAGGCCCTGCATGTTTGTATCTGCGCTGAGGGAGGAAGGGGGCAGAGCAGGGCCGGGCAGCGAAGGCCCAGCCTGCCTGCCAAGGATCTCTTGTTGCAAGTGGCTTGAGGTCCGTTCGTGACAACCGGGAAGGATGAACAAGTCACAGGGCGCATGACGCTGCCTCTTATCCAGCCACTGCCTATTCACAGTCCATCAGCTGGCTGATCGGCTCTCTGGCTTTGTCCTGTGGCACCCCTTCGTGGCCACTGTCACGCAATACACTTGGGGCAGGGAAAGGCTTGCTTCTCTCCTGGACATGGTGCCGTTTTATCGCCCCCCCTGTTCCCATTCGGGTTCCGAGCTGCCCCGCTGTGTGCCGGCACAGTGGGCGCGGGCCAAACACAGGGGGTTGGCGTCATCGTCCCCCCTGGCTTCGGACGGGGGAGCTGAGGTGCGAAGGCAAGTCAGCGGCAGCACTGAGACTGGCACCCACCACATCCTTGAGTCCCTGTTGGGAGCTGCCCCGGCTGCCTCGCGCTGCAGCAGTCTCCAGGGCCGTGTCAGGATCCGTGCAGACCAGCAAGCCCTCCGGGTGCCCCTCCCCACTGGCTCCAGGCTGCCAGAGCGCCCGGCAATGGCCGGCCTGCAGCAGGGCAAGTGCCGGAGCTATAATAAGCAAATGCACCTGTGGGCGGTGGACAGGCCAGGCTTCCCAAGGTCTCTACTGTGACATAACCTGCTCAGAGACTCCTGCCTGCAGATTATAACACGCAGCTCCCTGCGATAACCCCATAAGCCCTAAAGCCGCTCCAGGCCTGCTCTTGTGATAAGAGGGCTGGGGAAGGTTAGGCAAAGGCCTGACAGCAGCACACGGCTCGCCAGGCAGGGGCCTGCGTCACCCGGGCCAGGCTCCTACGCTGGGAGGCAGGCGACTCAGGCCAGAGGGGCTGCAGCAGCCAGGCGCTATTTTTGCCACCTTACGTAATGCCTGCAGAGGCCTCCTGTTGTTACAGGAGGGACCCTGGGCGGCTCAGGGGCCGCCTCTCGTCTCCTCAGCCTGCCCAATGCCGTAGTGAGCGGCTGTGCCTCTGGGCGCCACTCGGCATCCCCAATCCCAGGGACAGAGGGTCCCCTGTCTCCCAGCCCGGGGCTACAAAGCACATAGGGGCAGGGCCTTGCTGGGTGTGGCTAGGAGACCTTTTTCAAGCCCAAGACTCAGCTCCGTTCCCTCCTCATGGAGACATCCCCCCTTCTAGCTGTCAGTAGGGCCCTGGAACAGTGACAGGAACAGAAATAGCTCCCCACACCCTGCCCCATCCCCTAGCTCAGCCTGCCCTCATGAGTCTCATCTCCCAGGCCTGCCCCTCACCCCCAAAGCACCCAACAAGGGGACCCAGTAGCACTGAATGGGACAGTCACTTGACCAGTGGAGACACTTGTCTGCACTGAGACCCATCAAGCTCAAGTCACACATGAGGTGCACTTTTAGCCACGAGAGACTCACAGCTTCCGGTCTGCCCCAAGCAGGATTTGAACTAACAGCTTCTGGGGGGAACCCTCCATCTGCTGGGCCCTCACAAGCTGCCCTGGCCCCCTGATTTGGGAAGCAGAAGCTTTGAAAAAGCAAGGTGAAAGAGGAGCCACGTGCATGGCCCGTGCCAAGAAGGCTCCACGTTCACGCTCCAGGCACTGTCTCCTTCGGCCCCCCAAAGCTCCGAGCGGGCTCGCAGTGTCCTGCTCTCGGTGCGAGGCAAGTGTAAAAACACACCAATGGGAACATGGCGGCTCCCAGCACCCCCTGCTCCGGCTAAGGACACCAAATCCCGCACACGCCTGCCAGATCCTGCTAAGGCAGCCAGAGCCGTTTTAAGTAGCAGTTTAAATTAAGATGCCTTGGCTGGCTAAGCCCCCAGCAACGTGCCAGCTGTCACAGCTCGGCAGCCCCGGGGCAGAACCTGTTTTCCCAGGGGGGCAAGGGGAGAAGAGGAAACTTTCCACGTCTCAGGGAGCTGGGCTGCCCAACTGGAGCAGCGCTAGGGCGAGGGACGGCCATGGAAGCGCGGAGCATCCCCGGATAAGCCCTGGGGAGGAGAAAAGAGTTTCCCCTGGGCTTGGCTGAGAGGCAAACACCAGCTCAGCCTTTCCAGGGATTTTCGAGGCTTCGCTGGACCGGAGCAGAACTTTCCTCCAGCCTGCAAGGACCCGCGTCATGTGCATCGGGGGAGAGGCAGGAGACCTCTAACCATTAGGTAGGCATGGAGCTTGTTTTATCTCCCCGATACTGCCAGAGCGGTAGGTGCCAGGCCTCCCCTTCCAGCCCGCTCGGGACCTTGTGGCAGGGAGTCCCACAGGCTAGTGATGCCCTGTGTAAAGTGTTTCTTCCAGGATGGGTGTAGAGGGGGATGACTTAGAGCAGAGGCTGCAGTGAGCCCATCATGCACAAGGCTGGGGTCCAAGAGCAGAGAACCAGGGCTGCCCCGCGCCAGAGGACACCGGACTGCATGGGCCAAGGGGAGGCTCAGAGTTGGCTGGTCCATGTCAGGGGCGGTTGTCATGGCAGCAGCACTTGCACCAGTCCCACATACCCTGGGGATGCTGGGCCGGGGGGACTGGGCCACTCCCAGAGCAGGGGGGTTCTTGGCTCCAGTTTCGTTGACTGAATTGCCAAACTGGGGAGGGTTGCTGTGTTGCTGACTGTGCCACTGCTGGGCAAGGTCCAGCCAGGCCCCAATTCCCCCCTCTGACAGATGGAAGGTCCCAAAGGACAACCAGCCGTCCTGGGACAGGCACAGAGAGCGAGCACCCCTGCCATGAGCCCCTCCTGCAGGACAAGTGCCCCTGCAGGGCCAGCACCACTGTTCCCCACAGCAAGACGCGCTTCCTCCCTGACACGTCACGTCCACCAGCCCCACACCCAGATGGGGCACCTGCACTTTGTCACCTCAGCTCTCTATGTGTACACACACACACACACACACACACACACCCTGGCCTCTTTGCATCATCCACCACCCCCCCCAGCACGCCCCGGAGCCACCCTCCCTCTGCTGCAGCTGACTCCGATCTCCCCCTGCCAGGGGCTGTGCGTGTCCCCTCCCCCCCCCCCCCGGCAGGTGTCAGCATGTTGCACTCTGGGGGCGGTGGCAGGGATGGGGGATCCTTACGCAGGAGCGTGTTTGTGGTCGGCAGCGCCCGGCTCGGCGCTCTCTAGACTGGTGCTAGGGGCTGAGCAGGGGTCCAGGGCTCCCTTTGTGCCCCGTATTCTCCCCCCCCCCCACCTCACTAGGGCTCTGGGCATAGGAACCGCCGGGGAGGCTTGGCTGCAGGGATCACAATGATCCCATTACGCCAGCAAGCTGGAGGTGGAGCCTTCTCACGCGTGACCAGCAGTCAGAGACCCCTTCCCCCCGCGAGGCCCATGGGGCTTAGGGGCTGGTGGGCCTGGTGGTCTGGGGTCGGCTCCCTTTCCCCAGCAGGGAGGAGACCTGGACGTGGGGATATAATTTACCGCTCGAGTGTTGGACTCTGCCTGGAAAATGGGCTTTGTGGCTGCCACGTTCCCTGTGTGGGGATCGGGTAGGGGCAAGGGGAACAGCCAGGAGTGCGGCACCCGCCCTTCCTCTCCCCCCCTGCCCGTGCACATGGGGCAGCACAGGGGCTCTGCCGCTGCCAGGACACAGGATGGATGAGGACTTTGGGGTGCAGCAAAACCAGCGGGGTGGTGGCCCAGCCCTGCAGGGACTTGGGTGGGCAAGCTGCACTTCCTTCTCCCTCTGCCGCGGGCAGCGGAGGAATTATGGTTAAGAGGCTAATGGAAGGGGCAGTTTGGGAGCGGCACACAGGTTCCCCTCCTGCCCTGGCTGGGTCCCTCTGGCCCGCTGTGGCACGGGAGACTCGATGCTTGGTTCACATGGCCCAGAAGCTGGGGCGTGGGGCGCTGCTTGGCACCCCTCAAGCTGCCCTCAGGTGATGACTTTACAGCCAGCTCTACACCTGGAGCCCGGCCTCAGGGCCTGTCTACGCTAGGAAATTATTTCAAACTAACTTCTTGTGAAATAATAACTCCCGGAATACCAGTTTGGAAATAAGCGTGATTCCTCACGACAAGCAGGAGCCGCTATTTCAGAATAACCGACTTGGTAGCGTGACGCGCCGCTTGTTATTTCGAAATCGCTCCCTCGTGTAGACCGGGGCGCAGTGAGCCACTTGGGGATGAGGGGCAGGGGGCCAGTCACAGTTTGGTCTCAAGGGCGAAAGGAGCCATGTGCCCACATCGGCTACTTGTGCCCGGAGTCCCAGCTGCCTCTGCCAACAGCCCAGAGAAGCAAGGACTCCTCCCAGCCTCACGGCAGAGCGACCGGTCCCTGGACAGGGCAGGTGGACTTGGGCCTGACCCGGCCTCACTGACCTGGCCTTGCGTTGCAGAGTCATCGCCCCGGGTGACGAGCACCCAACGGGCCGGGCGCCCCTTCTCAGGCAGGAAGAAGGCTCCTGGACCAGGGTGGGCACGTGGTGCCACGCCAGGCCCTGCTGCCTCTGAATGGGCCACTTGACAGATGACAGCAGTGGAGGAGAGCGTGCTGCAGACCTGGAAGTCCAGCCCGGATGCTTCGGACCCAGACCTGCACTACGAGGAGGAGGAAGAGGAGGAGGCGGAGCTCTCTGACACCAGCAGCATCCTCTCCGATGACTCAGTCTACCCCTGCTACGAGCCTGCCCCGGCCACGGATGGTGGGCAGGAGCTCACCTTCTACCAGAGCTGTGCCACGAACAAGGCCAAGCTGCTGCAGGAGGTGCTGGCATGCGGGGTGAGCCCGGAGCAGGTCATGGAATTGGATATCAACGGAAGGGTAAGGATTCCCGTGCTGGGGGAGGCCGGGGGCCTCTCCCCAGGGGCGAGACCGGGATGGCTAACAGTGAGGAATCCTAGCTGCTGGACAGACTTTGTGGCTCCCTGAATCTCTGGTCCCCAGCCCATACTAGGGATGTGAACGACTAGTCGCCTAGCTGCTTCCCCTGCCCTTGCTGCCTCTATCAGAAAGACGCACCGGGGCGGGGGGGAGAAGAGGGAGCGAGCTTCAAAGAGGCAGTGCCGCGTGGAGCCCAGGACCAGCTGGGGACTCTCCCACTGACCCCAGGCTGCATGCGGCGCTGCCGCTTTGAAACGCCACATAGAGCCTGACACCGAGCTCCCTGCGGCGTTTCAAAGTGGCAGCGCCGCATAGAGCCCTGGGTCAGCTAGGTATTCAGAGTCTCCAGCTGACCCTGGGCTCCATGCGGTGCTGCCACTTTGAAACACCACGGGGAGCACGGGGACAGCAGAGCACTGCTGTGTCCCCCGCTGGCCCCATGCTCCCCGCAGCACCCAGGGGCTGTTGCTACACTTCAAAGGTGGAGGCCCCCTTATCGACTAATCGAATAGTCGATGCAAATTGCATCGACTATTCAATTAGCCAGTTAATCTAATGTAACATCCCTAGCCCATACGCCACACCGCTTCCCAACCCCATGTCCTGACCAGGTGCCTCATGGGAGGGGCAGGAAGGGTTCCCACCGCTAGAGGAGGGATAGCAGCCCTGGGCGCTAGACACACCAGTCCAGCGCAGCCTGGAAGCAGACAGACTGGACAGACCCTTAACCTGGAACCCTAGCACAGTAACTTCCCAAGTGTTGCAAACTGTTTTCCCATCATGCACTTTGGCAGCACGGGAGAGGACAGGTGAGACCCTGCGGGGTACAGTGGCAAATGCCATGGGGGTGGGGTGCAGGGGCAGGGTGGGGAAGATGCTGGCGTTCACTGACACACTGGCTCTGAATGTTCCTCCCCAGAATGGGCTCATGGTGGCCTGCTTCAAGGGCTTCGTGGACATTGTGACCCTGCTGAGCAAATGCCCATACCTAGACATCAACCACCAGGATAACGATGGGAACACGGCACTCATGATTGCTGCTCAAGCAGGTAGGAGCTGCCGTGTGCCAATGCTGGAGCTTCACCCAGGAGCTTCCCAGGATACAGGAGCATGAAGCAGTCACTGAAATTAAGAGCCAGCCAAAGAGGCAATGTCCAGTTATCCTGCAGCAGGGAGTTCCACAAGTATATCTTAGCTACCCAATGATGGGAACATGACCAATAATGTCCCATTTCAAACTTGTTGCTCGTTCTCACCCTTATGTTCTTACCTAAGAGACAGACCAGGCCCTCAGACTAGTTGCTTGGGACAAATAAGCAGAAATAGCTCAACAGCAGTGACTGGACATAGAAAATGCAACACCCCTTTCACTCTCCCTCTCTGCAGCAGAGGAGAAACCACAGCTTGCAGAAACCCCCAGAAACCACGGCTGGCATCACCGTGTATAGGGGATGTCCTGTATAGGGTCCCACCAATGCTGGTAATAGCTGGGAGGCTGCCATCTTCTGTGTACGGTCTAATATGCTCAGTCGTATAGCGCCTTCACTCCTGCTTTTCTTAAGTGTTAGTGTGGTCATTCTCCTTTCGATCCGTACATACATACCGTGGTATATTTTAGGGCACACGCCACTTTCTGCTTCATGCGTTATCCATGGCTGCAGGCCACTAAATCCATACCCTTACGGATTTGGCTCACATACATCTTGAGGAGGATACATTTGTGTTGACTTCCCCATCAGTTTCAGGAAGTATTTCTTGTTGACAAAAGAAAAATAGAAACAATTTGTTCTTTCATAGTGAAATTTAAACCAGAATAAACATTTGTCAATATATTTTGTTATATAGTCTGGATAAACTCTGTATTTCCCTAAGAAAATTAATCACACTTTTTTTTCATTTATTCATAGAGAAAGGATCATTTTCCTTATTCATGATGTAAAAAAATTATAGGACCTCCTTTGTTTTCCTGGGAGAATATCAAGCATTCATGTTTATAGAGTCTCCTAGAGACTCCTAGAGTTTCCTTTCTGTGAAAATAATACATTCCTTTTTGTATGGTGTGGGCCTTCTTACATCGAGGCCTCAGGATGTCACATTCCCACCTCGGGTACGTCCACACTACAGAGGTTTTTTTGGAAAAACAGCGTTTTTTCTGAAAAAACTTCACTTATGTCCACAAATTTGGAAAAAAAATCAAAAGAAGTGAGGGGGTTTTCTGACAATGGTAAACCTCTTTCTTTCGGAAGATCTCTTTTGGAAAAGCTTCTTCCATAAGAAGCCTGCAGTCTAGACCAGTGGTGCACAACCTTTTTCGTGGCGTAACCCCCGGGAAAATTTTGTGTGGCCCCTTTAAATGCCACTTCGCTCACCTGCCACTCCTCCTGCCCCCACCATGTGCCAGGAAAAAAAATGGCAGCCGGCCTGGCGCTGTGACCCTCCCAGAAGACACCCATGGGTTGCGCACCGCTGGTATAGACACAGCCCTTGCTACTAAACGGGCAGCTTTTCCAACAGTGCGAGAAGGGATATGCTTGGACTCTCTCCTGGTTTACCCGCACAGGGCCTGATGCATTAACTACGTGTTTCCTAGTTTTTTAAAAAGTGAACTCCACCCACAATCACTCTGGTGCATGCCCCGCACTGGTGCCTCCAGAAACACACGGCCCAGGCACCCCGCTAATGCATGCAGCCTTTCCTGAGTGGGCGCGCCATAGTCACTTCTGGCGATGTTCTGAAACTCTAACGCGGCTTCTCTCTCTCTGACTGTCCAGGACACATCACGATCGTTAACTATCTCCTGAACTACTACCCCCTGCTGGAGATCGAGAAGAGGGATGTGCGGGGCCTGACGGCGCTGATGAAGGCGGCAGTGCAGGGGCGGAAGGAGTGCGTCACTGCACTGCTCATGGCAGGTGCGTTGTTTTCTCAGGCTACGTCTATACTGCTTCCTTCTTGCTCAAAAGCTTATGCAAATAAAGAATGGATTAGCTTTATTGTCGTGCTTCGTTTTGCATAATTAATTAGGGGCTGTTTTTGCGCAAGAGGTTTTTGTGAAAAATGGAGCTGTGTAGACGGCTCCTTTTTACGCAAAAACCCCCTCTTGTGCAAGAGCCGTTCTTCCTCTTGTGCAAAAACGGCCCCTAATTAATTATGAAAATGAAGTGTGGCAATATGCTAATCCGTGCTTCATTTGCATAGGATTTTGCGCAAGAAGGAAGCAGTATAGACATAGTTTCAGGGAATTGCTGGACCAGGCCCTCGCTTAGGGAAAAAGGTTTTTGACTCGTTTGAGAATCCCAGTAACGTAATTGTAACGTTCACACTTTAACTTAGCCCCGCCCCTCGTAGGGTTACTGGGGAACTCACTTTAAAACTGACAGCAGCCTCGTCTGCCCTACGATTTTCACGTGGGTCAAAGCCACGTTTTCCGTCGGCTACGTCTTCGTGGCCAGAAGGTGCTTTCACGTAGATCACCCCCGCCACGTAAAATCCGAGGGAGACAAGACGCCGAATGTGACCTGGATGCAGCCAATCAAGGTTATTCCGAAAGGAGGCGTACAGGGTGGGCCTCAGCTAGCCCGGTAGGTTACGTCTACACTGTAAAAAAAGCCCTGAGGCGGCAACCCGCAGAGCCTGGATCAGCTGACTCGGGCACACGCGGCAGAGCTGAAATGGCCGTGTAGTTGTTTGGGCTCCGGCTCAAGGCCAGGCTCTGAAACCCGCGGCATGGGGTGGAGTCCACAGCCCGAGGGAGGAGGTCTACACTGATGGCCGAGATGTACCCAAATGAGCAAAATTAATTCACGTCACTTGGGTAGCAATAGCAGGGGAGCCTGGACCATGGCGCTGAGCTTCAGGATGATTCTCAGGCCCGTACGCATTTTTTTTTGGGGGGGGACTTTTTTGTAAATGTGGACTACAAGGGTGTGAATGTACCCCCCAAGGTCCCCCAAAATAAGCAGGGAAATCAGCCCCAGCCTTCCCCCGGCCGGCCAGAGCACGGGGGAGGGAGACTCAGGCAACGCACCGCTCCTGCTTTCCCCTAGCTGGCCGGAGCATGCTTACTTAGCGGACGATGGGGGGTGAATTCACACCCTTCACACACACCCTGCGTACGGGCCTGATTCTGTGCCAGATCGCTTACAGCTAACGTGAGCACGTCCACACTGGCTGCCATCGCACCTTCCACGGCTGCGTAGACAGGCCCATGGCCTCTCCCCGGGGGGCTCTTTCTAAGCAGGGAGCACAAGTGTGTGGGAGCTCCACGTTCTTTGCTGCCATCTAGTGCCCATCCCACACTCCAGCCGCAGATCTCAACGTGCTTTACAACCCGGGCAAGCTCGTTAACCTCGTTTTACAGATGGGGAAACCGAGGCAGGGAGGTGGCCCGTGGTCACTTAGCAGGCCAGTGACCGAGCTGACAGCGGAGCCCAGGCCTCCTGAGTCTCTGCTCGGAGCACTGTGCACTAGTTCACACGGCCTCCGGTCAGCAATGGGAGGGTTTTTTCACAGCTTCACTTTAGCCCCAGAAGCCTCTTCCCATCCGTAAGGCCTGCGATGAGGCGGCTTGGAACAAGGAGACTCCTGGGCTCTGACCCAGGCTCTCGCAGCCACACGTCCAAGCGGCTCAGGTTTTATCACAGGCCCTTTCTCTCCCTCCTGTGGTCTCAGGAGCTGACCTGGCGGCGGTGGATCCTGTCCGGCAGAAGACAGCCCGGGAGTGGGCAGGTCTGACCGGGCGCTTTGAGACCATCGTGCAGATCCGGAGCATCCTGCAGCGCCCCCGAGCTGAGCAGTTCAGTGACCGGTACCGGCCCGAGTGGCCGGCACTGCCCGAGCTGGTGGCCAAGGCGCTGGCCAGTAAATCCAGATGCGAGAGGCTGATGGAAAAGATTTGCTCCGCCTTCAGCCTCAATTTCCCCCACGATCCCGAGGCCGACGGGGTGATGGACCACATGGTGCGGATGACCACGTGCCTGGCCAGCCCCTTTGTGACCACTGCCTGCCAAACCATCTGCCCCGGGAGCCCGCCAGAGGTGGGCAAGCAGACGCTATCAGTGCCGGAGATCCTCAAGGAGTACAGGCCAGATCCTGAGACCAAGTCCGAGCCCGGCTCGTCCTCCTGCAACAGCCAGGCTGCATCGGAGTCCCGCGTCCTGGTGCCGTACCAGAGCACCGCCGGCCTGCTGAGCTTCTTCCCCCTGCGGCTGCTGCGCAGGAACAGCGTCTTCCCCGGGGGGCAGGTCCCCAAAATCAAGCTGGTCAAGGCCTCCTCCCCGCCGGCCTGCAGGAAGGAGAAGCCGCGGCGGTCGAGGAAGAACAAGAACCTGCTGGAGCCACCCAAGTGGAAGTACAAGGAGCTGAAGGAGGAGAAGAAGAAAGCGGCGGAGGAGAAGCAGAAGGAGACGAACACAAAGAAGAGCAAAGGGAAGACGTCGTAGGGCGGGGGGGCGTTCCCAGCCTGGCAGCTCCAGTGGGTACAGCAGCCGGGCCCCGCCTCCAGGGCACGCTCGCCTGTCTGCTGTCTGGGGGGCTGCCCTGCTCTGAAAGAGCATTTCCCCCGCGGACAGGTAAGAGCGCCCAGAGGGCTCTGCCGTGCGAAAGAGACACAGGGAGCTAGCCGCAAACTGCATGTGAGCGATCAGCTAAACCCACCGGAGAACGCCAGCCCCAGATCCCCCAGGCCCAGAAGCTGTGCCCTTGTCTGTTTCCTGAACCCCTTCCCCCAGGCCATTAGCCTAGCCTGTTACTTGACCCCCGCCCCCTTCCTGTAGCCCTGCCCATCACAGCCTATTACCGCCCCCTGCTGGGGCCCTGCTCAACCCCAGCTCCCCAGTCTGTTACCTGACCCCTCCTCCCGAAGGCCCTGCCCATCCTTGCCTGTTACCCCTCCAGGCTCTTGCCCAGCACCCCAGTCTATTCTCCAGCCCCCTCCTCCCCCCAAGCCCTGCCCAGCCCCAGCCTGTTATCCAGAATCCCTTGCGGCCTCCCCACCTTTACCTCCACCCACTACCCAGGGCTGATGCCCAGAACTTGCACTTTATGCACTTCTTGGACTCTATCCCTGGTCAGGCCCCGCCAGTGGCGGCTTCTTGGCCTCAGGAACAGCTTCACCGGCTCACGTGTATTGCTCTTGCCACCCGAGCCAGAAAGTACTGGGAGCCACAAAATGGGGGCGGAAAAAGGCCACCAGAGACTTGATCTCATGTGGAGCCCGATGGTCGGCCAGAGGAGACAGCTGAGCTGGGGCTAGGGGCCTGAGAAGGGCAAGTAGGTGGCAGGGAGACGAGACGCATTTGTTGTTTCAGAGACATTTGGCATCCGAGACGCTGTATTTCGAAACGAGCCAGGACATGGCTGCTGAGGGCGCCACCTAGTGGTGGAGTTGGCAGCATACGGTACACGGCCCTTCCGCCAGCCCTAGGGCATGCTGGGAATCACACCCTTGTACTGAGCCTCTCTGGGTCCTTGTGCCTAGGGTTTGTACAGAGGAAAAAAACAATCAGGAAAAGCCTTCCCCAGATATGTTGGTTTTTGACCCTTCTCCCCTATGATTTAGGTCCTCGTCAGGCAGAGACTTCGTGGGGCGTGATTGTTTAAATTCAACTGAAAGCAGTTGCCGGACAATCAGTGTGTAGCTCTACCGGCCCCCTGGGCCTTGGGCTCTTTGCACTGGCATCTCCTGGCCAGAGCGATCCAAGTGCGTGGCGGGTAATACCCTCCCTTACTCCAGCGTCGGCCCCATGTCACTCATGCAGCTGCCGAGAAGCCAGAGGACCTGGATCCCCCCTCCCCCCATCTTGGACCCTCCCCCACACACTGGACCCTCCCCCACACACAGTTAAAACAAGCCAACAACCACAGCAAAGAGGACAAACCAATATCCTGCCCCAGCACCCCCTACTCCAGCTGGGCATGAGCAACAGCACCCCAGGAAGATCCCTAGCAGTCCCTCACCCGGGCTTTATCCAGGCAGGTCGGATTTCTGGCGTGGCCAGTGGGATAAATTCCTGCCCCTCCCCAGTCTGGATTTAGCCGGCTTAATCCCACTGAGCTATGGCCTGAGGCTAGATCACAAATGCTGGAGCTGCCTTGGCAGAGCCTCTAAGGATCTGACACAGACAAGCTGGAAGGAACCAGGGGTTTCCCTGCAGGCACCCCTGCTCCAATGCCCCCTAGAGGCAAGTCTGGTCCTATTTGCAGATCAGGAGACACAGGAGCTGAGGCCAGTCACCTGCTGTAACCCTTAGACCCCACCAGCGGCTTCCCAGCAGGACCAGGAATAGAACCCAGGAACCCTGGCTGCCAGTTCCCTGCTGGAACCATTAAACCTACAGTCTCCTCCTGCAACCATTGATTTTGCAGTCAAGGACCAGGGCCTGCTCTCCGGCATTAGGTAACACGCTCAATTGGCATCCAGTTGGAGCTGCCCCAATCCCATCCCCCAGCAGCAGATAAAATACAGCCTCTCGACAGCTCTCCACGCACCCTGCCAGTCCTGCAGCAGGAGCTCTGGGAGCCTGGGGAGGAGCTATCGCTGGGCGGGCAGCGCTTTCGGCATGCGGCGGTAACAGACTGTCTGTCATCTAGAGATGCCTAAGCAAGCCGGGCCACTGCCTTGTAAAAGGGTCAAAGAAACATGGACCGGAGGGACCCTGGGGTCTCAGACCTGGAGAGGGGAGAGCAGGCGAGCAGCAGGCCCTGAGCAAACCACAGCTCCGTGCCCAGCGCCCGGCAGAGGTTCCTGCAGCTGGATCTTGAATCCCTCAAAGCTGGACTGGTTATTGTTCTAGGTGGCCCAGAGATGGCCAGGCAGAACCCGGGGAGCAGCTTCCCATTGACACGGGGGTGTATCTAGCAAGGCTGTTCCACCCGCTACCAGCCACGGTCGGGGGAGGGTTAAAAGGCCCCGTGCTCAGAGCCCTCTGAGTCTGGATGTAGAATAACCTTTGATTTGGGGGGTTCGGTCTCGTTTTGCTGGGTGCCAGGCAGGCTGCCTCTGCCCTCAGGCCTTGAGACTCTAAATCCTTAGGCTCCCTCTGTCTCCCTGCCAGGCTAAAATAGCCCTTTGGGGATTTGGATGCTTGTTTTGTGTCTTGCTGCTATTGGATGCGACACAGCTGCTGTGTTCCTCCCCAGAGGTGGCTGCCTAGGAGTGGTGAGAACAGGGGTGTCAAGAGGCTCCGACTGACCTTTGGTGGGGCGTTTTGGAGGGACAGGCCTACAGCCATAGGGAGAGCAGCTCACACTGCTCCCCTTCCTCCCTTGGCTCATTCTCAGATTCCTCCCTGTGTGGTTTCCTTCCTTTGCCAGCTTGCTGGTTCCGCACACATATGGGCTGGGGGCGGGCGGCACATGGAGCAGGCGGATAGCTGCTCCGCACGTGCAGCTCGCCTGGTTCTGACAGCGGGCAGGGGAAGGGAGCACCAGCAAGAACAGGAGCATCAGGGGGACACTTGGATTCTGGCTGCACCGAAGAAAGGGGATTTATCGGGCTGACTAGCACGTGCGACTCTGGCCTCCGTCCTGTATGCATGCAAAGCAGGGTGCCTTTATGTCCTCTATTCTTCTCAAGACCAGAGGTGAACGGAAGCCGGTGAGCCCTGGTGTAGCATGCCGGCAAGAAGCAGCCGGCTGGGGCTCTGCAGGCTGCCTTGTTAAGCGGCAGGTAGCCAGGCAGGAGAAAGGGTTTGGGGTGTGTGCGTGCCCTGCCCCCATCCAGGGCTGCCCAAGCCCTGCCCCCCCGGCACCTTTTCAGGGGGGCAGAGGGGCTGCAGCCACACGTACAGGGTCTTCTTCCTCTTCCCCTATCAGGAAGCGAGGGGAAAATGCTCAGCGTGTGCCTTCCTCTCGCTCCCAGCTGCCGGGGAGGGCCGGGGCAGAAGAGGATGCAGCAGGCTGTGAGGTTTCCCCTCACTCCCCGAGAGTCAGAGGAAGAGGAAGAGGAAGAAGAGCAGCAGCGACCTACTATGGGCAGCTGCCACCTCCCCTCGCCTCCCGCCCGTCCTCCCAAAAGGGCACCCCCGCCTGCACTCACCCCTACAGCTACGGTCACCAGGGTGTCCGGTTTTGAGCTTTCTGTCCAGGAAACAAATAGAGAAAATACCAAACGTATAAATGTCCGGTATTTTCTAGTGAAATAAGTTTTATTATTCTCATGAGTATCAGTACGTAGCTGTGTACTGCCTGGCTGGTAGCCGCGCTCACACTGCGTGAACATGTCTACCAGCCAGGCAGTGCACAGCTATGCAGTAGAGAGGGGGCGGGGGCGGGGGCGGGGTGGGATGGAATCCCCTGGGCCAGACTCACCCGTGCGCTCCGCCAGGACTGTGCATGGGACGGGCAGTGCCCCGGGATCTGCGTGTGCCCGGGCCAGCCCTGCTTCCCACCGGACGGTTCCCCACCCCACTTCCCCCCACCCAGCTAGTTCTGCTCCCCCCGACCTCCTCCCTGCCAGCCCTGCTCCCCACCGGTCGGTTCCCCCCGATCTCCCCCAGCCAGCCCCGCTCCCCCTGACCTCCTCCCTGCCAGCCCTGCTCCCCACCGGTTGGTTCCCCCTGATCTACCCCAGCCAGCCCCGCTCCCCCCGACCTCCTCCCTGCCAGCCCTGCTCCCCACCGGTCGGTTCCCCCTGATCTCCCCCAGCCAGCCCCGCTCCCCCCGACCTCCTCCCTGCCAGCCCTGCTCCCCACCGGTCGGTTCCCCCTGATCTCCCCCAGCCAGCTCCGCTCCCCCCGACCTCCTCACATCCAGCCCTGCTCCCCACCGGTCGGTTCCCCCCGACCTCCCCCAGCCAGCTCCGCTCCCCCCGACCTCCTCCCTGCCAGCCCTGCTCCCCACCGGTCGGTTCCCCCCGATCTCCCCCGGCCAGCCCCGCTCCCCCCGACCTCCTCCCTGCCAGCCCTGCTCCCCACCGGTCGGTTCCCCCCGGTCTCCCCCGGCCAGCCCCGCTCCCCCCGACCTCCTCACATCCAGCCCTGCTCCCCACCGGTCGGTTCCCCCTGATCTCCCCCAGCCAGCTCCGCTCCCCCCGACCTCCTCCCTGCCAGCCCTGCTCCCCCCCGACCTCCTCCCGTCCAGCCCTGCTCCCCCCGACCTCCTCACATCCAGCCCTGCTCCCCCCGATATCCCCCAACCAGCCCTTCTCCCCCTGACCTCCTCCCTGCCAGCTCTGCTTCCCGCCGGATGGTTCCCCCCGATCTCCCCCGGCCAGCCCCGCTCCCCCCAACCTCCTCCCTGCCAGCTCTGCTTCCCGCCGGATGGTTCCCCCCGATCTCCCCCGGCCAGCCCCGCTCCCCCCGACCTCCTCCCTGCCAGCTCTGCTTCCCGCTGGATGGTTCCCTCCGATCTCCCCCGGCCAGCCCCGCTCCCCCCGACCTCCTCCCTGCCAGCTCTGCTTCCCAGCCCCCCGCTCCCCCCGACCTCCTCACATCCAGCCCTGCCCCCAGCTCTGCTTCCCACCTGCCAGCCCTGCTCCCCACCGGTCGGTTCCCCCCGATCTCCCCCGGCCAGCCCCGCTCCCCCCGACCTCCTCACATCCAGCCCTGCTCCCCACCGGTCGGTTCCCCCTGATCTCCCCCAGCCAGCCCCGCTCCCCCCGACCTCCTCACAACCAACCCTGCTCCCCCCGACCTCCTCACATCCAGCTCTGCTCCCCACCAGTCGGTTCCCCCCAACCAGCCCTCCTCCCCCTGCCAGCCCTGCTCCCCACCGGACGGTTCCCCTCGATCTCCCGCGCCAGCCCTGCTCCTCCCCCCCGCCCCCATCTGAGATCAGGTGTATCTGGTATTTTTGTCAAAATCATCTAGAAACGCTACTTACAGCCCCCAGCCCTGCCCCCCCTCCCACCCCTGCGGCCTGACTCCTGAACACCCCACAGCTCCCTGTCCAGGGCCCCCTATGCACTCTATGCAAGTGTCCTCTGTTCTGGAGGTACCTCGATGGCCACCCTAGTGTGTGTGCATCTCTGCTGTCCACGGCTCCAATGTGTATCCTAGGCCCTGGGCTTCTCCCAGCAGCGGGGGAGTCTCCAAAGAGAGGCTGGGTTTGGAGGCAGAGTGTAGCAGAAATTTGGCCCTGAGGCCCTGCCCTGATGCAATTTCCAACCATTCTCAGGTGGCAGGGCTCAGGGTGCTCCATTTACCAGCTGAGAGATGGCAGTGGAGCAGAGCAGGCTGCTGGGTCACTCTGCTTTATGCCGCAGTGAAAGGGGGAGCCCCCGACCCCTGCTGCCCCCTGCACCAGCCCCCCAGTAATTTCTTGTGTCGTATCTCTCGGGGGAGAGGGTGCAATGTGGGTGGGAGGGCAGGGGTGGAACAGGGTCAGGAAGAGGCGTGGCCTGACTCCTGAACACCCCACATCTCCCTGTCCCCCTCTGCCCCCGCCCCCCTCGTGCTGGCCCCATCCGGATGGTCTATCTGGCTGTGGGCATGTTGGCCTGATGCCTTTGAAGAGGCTTTCTCTATTTATATACATTCCTCCAGCAAACAATGAGTTAACGAGCCCTGAACTCGACCTTTTTAAAAAAGAATCCAGTGGTGCTATATAAGAGCCAAACTCCTCTCTCCCAGAGGGCCGCATGGAGGAGGGGGAGCGGCTCCAGCCATTGGCTGGTTAGAACCAGAGTCAAGAATTGCTTCCTTACGCCGCCCAGACTGTGCTGTCCTTTCTCATGGTCTGAACCTTCCCCCCACCCCTCCCCAGCCCCGCATTCCCTTTGGGCCTTCTAGCCCGAGACCCCCAGGCCGGCCGGCGCTGAGCTTCCCGTTAGCTGGCGGGCCGTCCCCGTGACTCCGTCGGATTTCCCGGGCGCTCCACGTTGAGCGAGGTAGGACACGATGCGCCTGCCGCCCTGGGACACGGGCGGGCGAGGAACAGCCCTGGGAGGCACTGCTCTCATCAGGCTGCTGGGATTTCAGAGCAGGAGCAAAGCTAGTGCATGAGATTGGAGAACCAGAGGCGGCCCAGGCAGCTTTCTGCAGGCCCAGCCTTCCTCTCCCCCTCAGCACAGCAGCGGCCCCGTTTATTGCACAAATTCCAGGGACTCTGGGGCCACAAATCCGGCCCCCCCCAACCTGCAAGGAACTGAAAGCGCCACATGGTTACCCACAGGCAAGAGTCTTTCACAGACAAAGAGTCAAATGTGGCCATTTGCCTGTGACCGAAACAGCAGGTTCTGAAAACCAGAATGAAACGGGATCTGGAAAAACGAGCGGGCAGGGCCAAACAGGCAACTGATGCATCAAAGTTTTAGTTACAGGGGGATAAGGGCAGTAGATGGGAGTCGGGACCCTCGGGTTCTGTTCCTCGCTCTGGGAGCAATGGCGGCCTAGTGGCTACAGCAAGCAGGATGCCTGGGTTCTGGTCCCAGCACCGCGTGACTGTAAGTAAGCATCTTTCCCTCCGCTATCAAGGTGTGGGCCCAGGATATCGCTGTAGAGATCACATCTCTGCAGCTCAGTTTTGTGTCTACACTGGGACCTAGCACAGCTCTCTCCACTGTGTTATACCAGGCTGTTCCACGGTCACACGGGAGGGAGAGCCAGTGACTTCATTACAAAACAGGAGGCGATGCCGGTCCAGCCGTGGCCCCCCGCCCCCTGCTCCTACCCCAATGGATGAGCTACGAGGCCAGGATGGAGCAGTCGGGGAGAGGCCCGAGGTGGGAGGAGAGATCCCTGAATGGGAGAGAGGAAGAGTGAGAAGCAGCTGACTGAGAATGACCCAGAAAAATGAATTTAAAAAGGCTAAAGGGGAAGTGGTGTTTCCGGTCCCCCTCGAGCCCCTGCCAGCTGTGCCAGCCACCCACACAAGCCTGGTGCTACAGAGCAACTTCACAGACATTTGTGGTTAGGCCGGAAGTAGCTCTCCCCCCTCCCCCCGTGGGAATCTGAACACCAGGGTTAACATGTGACTCTTGCAAAAGGGGCCCTGGAGTCTTTGGGACTAGGCTTCAGCATCCCCTGTGAACGACAGCACGCCCAGCCCTAACGGCGTCTGGGGGCAGCATTCTCATACGGGCAGAGCACCTGCACTTCTGCAGCGCAACGCCCCCTAGCCCTGCCCTGGGGCACTGGGAGAGCACCCCTGCACTTTTGTGCAGCACAGCGCCCCCTAGGGATCATTGGGGTCCACATTGACCGTGAGGGCAGAGCGCCTCCTGCTGAGTCACTTGCAGCACAGCGCCCCCTAGGGATCATTGGGGTCCGCATTGACCGTGAGGGCAGAGCGCCTCCTGCTGAGTCACTTGCAGCACAGCGCCCCCTAGGGATCATTGGGGTCCGCATTGACCGTGAGGGCAGAGCGCCTCCTGCTGAGTCACTTGCAGCACAGCGCCCCCTAGGGATCATTGGGGTCCGCATTGACCGTGAGGGCAGAGCGCCTCCTGCTGAGTCACTTGCAGCACAGCGCCCCCTAGGGATCATTGGGGTCCGCATTGACCGTGAGGGCAGAGCGCCTCCTGATGAGTCACTTGCAGCACAGCGCCCCCTAGGGATCATTGGGGTCCGCATTGACCGTGAGGGCAGAGCGCCCTCTGCTGAGTCACTTGCAGCACAGCGCCCCCTAGCCCTGCCCTACGGCACTGGGCTCAGCACAGAGGCTATGTCTAGACTGCAAGCCTCTTTCGAAAAAGAGCATCTAGACTACTAGTACTTTTGAAAAAGCAAGCTGCTTTCTCGAAGGAGGGCACCGAGGCAGTCTGGATGCTCTCTTTCGAAAGAGCACAGTTTGCATGACATAGCGCCTTTTTTTGAAAAAAGGCATTATTCTTCGTAAAACGAGGCTTTTCACAGCCGAAAAAACTGCCGCGTTCTTTCCATTTACGCGGCGGCAGTCTAGACGCAGGGGAAGGTTTTTCGAAAAAAGGCCACTTTTTTCAAAAAAAACCTGCAGTCTAGAGTGACAGGAGCAGAGCTTCTCACCAATACGTTGCTACTAACATGTTCCCCAGTTGCCTCCCAGCCCCACTCACAAGTCACCCCTACACTGGCCCCACCTGAGCTACCAGAATCGCTCCCAGAATGCCCTCGCCTGCTCCCACTCCGGCCAAGTAAACTAAGTCAGCTCGATTGCTGCCAAACCCTAGGCTCCTGGCTGCTCCCTGAGGAGGCTGGGTTCAGACACAGGTCCCAGAGCTGGTTTTGACGGGAGACTGAGGCAGGGCCGGGAACACGGCCTAGCCACACATTCTGGCGGGGGGGGGGGGAGTTGTTTGGCCGGGGCCTGGGAGGGAGGGAGAACAATCGTGATGGAGCAGGGGCCGGTGTGTGCAGGAGGAAGGGAGCTAGGCTGTGGCTGTAGGCTCAGCAATAGGAAATGCTTTATTAGCTGGGAGTGGTGGAGAAAAGCCAGGCAGGAAGAGGCAGTAATAAGAAACATTTTTTGACTTCTCCCACATCCAGAGCTCAGAGATCTTGCCAATCCGCCGCGTTTGGGCCACAGGGAGAGAGAGGCCAGCCCCTGGGACTGGGGAGGGAAGCTAGAGGCACACTCCCCTCTCGCCAACTAGGGCAGGCGACAGCCGCTGGAGTAACCACCAGAGCCAAAGCTCTGCCGGGCCAGCGTCCCTTTGCAAATCTGGCAAGGTTGCTGCGTGGAGAGGGGAGGACGGAGGCTGACCCGTGAATCTGCTTCAGGCGGAAGCTCGCAGCGCCGTGGGCAGCTGCCTGGGGGGAGCTGGAACCGTGTCCGTCAAAGCCTGGGATCCAGACTCTGCAACCGAAGGAGAATTGCCTCTGGCCCCGGGAACCAGTCAGCACCGCCCCACTGGCAGCAGACAGACAGCCGGATAGAAGACGCCCGGATCTGGGTCAGGCAGGGTTCCGTTGCGTCTCCAGAGGCGCTACAGAGCCTGCCCGCCCACACGCAGCCTCTCCTCTGGGCCGGTGCTGTCAATGAGAGGGAAGGAGCCGTAGGTGAGTTGGAATGAACTGCTCTCTGGGGGTGTCGGGCTATTCTCAGGTTGCTACCAAAAGCGGAACGCGTGCAACTAAACGGGCCGCTCCTCAGCTCTCGGGAGAGCGCTGCTCGCTCACAGCAGCTGCCCCATATTGTAGCCCCGGCCTCACCCCCTTTGTTTTGTCCCCAGTTGGCCTCCTGCATCAGACTGTTCTTTGGGTCCCCCTTTCTCCACGATGGAGGAGAGACTCTCCGCTTTAGACTCAGATCCACTTTCAGGCACTGCTTGCTTCTGAGATATGCTCTGTGGCTTGAAGATAAATCAGAGTAACCACATTGAAGCCTGCAGGACTTGCACTGCTGCGCTTAGAATCAGGCCTTGTCTCAGTTGCCATCAGTGGGATAGCTCTGGATTGACACCATGGTAACTGAAGTCAGAAACGGGCCCTGAGTCCCTTTTCAGAAGATGACACACTATGTAAACGACCATGATAGGCTGTGCAATGGATCTAGCGCGGGACAAGTCGTGCAATAAAATCTTGCTGCCAGACGGTAGGATTGGAGAGTAGCAAATGTTTTGCAGCTATTTCCAAAAGGCGTTAGGAGAAATGTAGCAAAGTGCAGACTCAATTCTGGTAAATTAGTTGAGATGATGGAATTACAAAGAACTGGGAAATGATTGATATGACAGAGTCGAAGCACCCCGGCTTCTGAAAAGGAAAACTCTGTTCACCAAGCTATTCAAATTCCCGACCGTTTTCTATAAAAGAGCAGACAAAGGAGAACCAATTGACACGATTCATTTAGACTTTCCAAACGGCCTTTTACAAAGTTCCTCATAAGAGGTTACTGAAGCAGCTTCAGTAGTCCAGATATCAGAGGCAAAGGGCTATCTTGGGTCAGAAATTGGGTAAGAGATGGAAAAACAAAGATTACAAAGAGATGGTCACCAAAGCAAGTTACCAGCAGGGGCTATTTTGGAGCTGATGTTATTTAATTATATTAATTACTGATCTGGGAACGAAGGAAACCAGGCAGAGTGCACAATTTGCAGAGAACACAAAATGATTTAGGTTAGGCAAGACCGTGTGGAGCTCCAGAGGGACCTAATCAAGTTAAGGGAACGGGCAACGTGGTAGCAAATGAAATTCAGCCTAGGATAGAACGCCTCCCCTGCACAGAATTCCTAAACTGCTCAGGAAAGAAAGTCAGGTAGCTCGGCCTTAGCGTAATATCCCGCCATGTGGAGAAAGCAAATGGAACACTGGGGTGTGCAAGGAAGGGGCTGTTGCTGTCCTGTAGCTGGATAGGATATTCGGGGCTGGAAGGGGGCACGCCATTCTAGCACACGCACACATCCCAGGAGGGGGTCAGAGAGCTTTGCAGCGTTTGTTGTTTCTAAAAAGCTTCCAGGCTCGAAAAAAATCCCTTTCCCGTTTTCGGCACAATCCAAAAATCAGCCTGGTCCTCCTGTTTCTCTCCCACAGAGAATTTAAGAGAAAATAAACATGTGGGTGGGGAGGGGGCGTCTGGGCTAATTTTCTTTTTTTTTTTTTAAATAACAAAACCTGTTTCTCTGATTTCTAGTGTAGCAACTGCCTGGAGCACAGGGTAGCACAGAGCCCGTGCTGTGCAACACGGCTGCTCGAGGCATCTGCTGGCTCTGGGCACGTTGCACCAGGCATGCCAATGTTTCTGGAACAAATGCCGGGGCAGCCTCCAGGGCTCCGTTCAGCTCCGAAATGGGCCTGAACTAGACCTCGGAGCCAGGTGAATCGGATCTCTGGCTCCAACTCTGCATTGTCTGCAGCCCTAGGGATACAGCATGTGCCTTGGAGCACACCAGTGACCAGCTCCCGAAAGCGTCAGTGCCAGATGTCACTGCCCAGTGCCCCCGGCCAGCGCTGTACTGATGGGCCGGAGAGAGGAGGGGCATCTCTGCAGGTCTCCGATTTAGGTTCGAAGCCCATTGAAGTAAACAGAAAAACTCCCACTGAGTTCAGTGGGCTTTTGATCTAGCAACCCATGATCTAGCAACAAATCTAGCCTGGTTTGTCGAGGGCTGAGCACTCCCCCGGCTGCCTCTGACCTCAGGGGGAACCTCGGCACCTCCAACACCAGCCGAAAGCAGCTGTGTCCAGGAAACTGCTTACATCTGCTGCCTCCTGGCACAGGGCTGACACGGGTTGCGGGCCATGCGCTCATGTGCGCTGGGAGCTGCTGATTCTCAGGGAAGAAAAATAAGGAACCAGGTCATGCGATAAACAAAAGAGGCTTTTCTGCTCAGGGTTTGCTGGGCGCTAACCCTAAATCTCGCCCCGATGCGCCTGGGACTGCACAAACCGTGCATCTCATTTGACTGGGGGGGACGGGGATTGCTTTGTTGAGGAGTCTTGTTCCTGCTTTGGTTTCGCATCAGTTCATTAAACTGTTCTCCAGTGTGGCCCACATGGTGCAAAGGGAGCTAGTAGCTCAGGTGAGGAAGGGTGTTGGAAGAGGAGAAAGAGTTAGGTCTCAATCGCCAAACCCTCTGGGGTCCAATTCTCAGAGGTGCTGAGCACCCAAAGCTCCCAGACTTCAGTTGGAGTTAGGGGGCTCTGTGTAATGTAGTATGGTCCTGACCTGGGGGAGGCAGGACTTGAACCCACAACCCTATCCTTCCCAGGTGAGTGCCATAAGGTAGTGGGGCAGACTCCTGTGTGGCCTAGGGTGCTCTCCTGAGGAGGACAGGGGTGTGGGTTCAAGTCAGGCCTGGATGGGATGAAACAGCAGAAAGCTGGCGGCCCTGGGGCAGGTGGGATCAGGGGTGTCCCTGCGGTAAGCTGGGTGCTATGCTTGGGCTGTGGATGACCCTTACTGGCCTCTGTCTGTAAGCACTGCCCAGCGGGGGTTTGCCTTGAGGGCCCTGATGTGTAGACCATGGCCCAACCAGCTCTTACTGAAGAGGGAAGGAGTTTGAACAAAGGAAGGGTGTGGTTTTGGGGAAGAGCTAATTTGACTGGGAAAACATGGAGAGAAGAGACTAAGCAGAGGGCTGGGAGTGGAGGGGCCTATGTCCCCTTGCCCCAAGGGGTCTAGGGCTGCCAGCCCCCAACTCCTTATGTCCATGTCACGTCTATTCTGTGCTGTATCCTGGAGAAGCAATAAACCCTCTCTATTCTACTGGCTGGTGGAGTCTCATCATGCTGTAGATGGGGTGCAGAATTAGGGGGGTCCCTGACACACTGCCACACTCAGCACCTCTGAAAATCAGGCCCAAGATCAGGATCCCAAAAACGGAGACTTCCAGACATCTGTCTTGCTCATCTACGCTGCGATCGAGGGCATGCCGCACAGCCGGGGTTAGCCAGGTCTGCAGACTCAGGCTTCAGGGTTGTCCAATGGCAGTGTAGTTCTCCAGGTCCATGCTGGAGCCCAACTCTGAGACCCAGCACAGGACGGTCATGTCCTCTGGGGACAATTCCTGGCCGCGCTGGGTGGTTACACAATGCAAGGCGCTGCCTTTCTGCCATTCGGAGACCTGCTTTGCACCGGGCGCGCATGTCTCAAGCCCAGGGGCTGGTTAGAATCCAGCCCCGCTGGATGGGAACAGAACGTGCTGGAGGCTCTTGCCATCAGGAGTTTGGTGGGACACAGTCAAGTTCCTTCCAGACACAAGTCCAGAAACCACCATCATGGAAGGCAGATAGACCAAGGCCTGAATGAGCCACAAAGCCTGAGCTATCACATGCTCAGGTGGTCCTGCCACGGCACCATTAGGGCTTCTGATAGAACTGGAGAGGCAACTGTTTCCATTAAAGGAAAATTCTCCAAGGGGGCACTTGGATTTGGAACCAGGTTTATTGGCAGGCAGGCGGGAAGCCTACAGGCTGGTCCAGTACGGAGAGGACCTTGGGGGTTTCTATCTGACGCCTTTCCCCAGTACTAAGCACACCCCAGATTTATAAAACCAGCTCTGTGCTGCGCGAAGAGCGGAGCTGGCCTTACAGTGACAGTGAGATCCTGGGCCGGCCCATTGCTTGTGGGAGACGGGAGTGGGGCCAAGAGGGCCAAGGAGAGACAGCAAGTCATCTGCCTGCATTCAGAGCCCTGCTTCCTTGTGTGCTCTGAGCCACAGTGGCCGGTGGGGAATGGCAGCTCGGAGCACTCTTCCAGCTTTCTAACTTTGCAGTCTCCACCCACATTCTTAAGAGATGCATCTGTGATAGGTCCTGCCAAATTCACCGTCCATTTTGGGCGATTTCATAGCCCCGGGATTTTAAAATGTATAGCTGGCATGGTTTGGGCTATTTGAATCTGCAGTGTCACCATCAGAAAGGAGTTGGGGGGGGTCACAAGGTTATTGTAGGGGGGCAGATTGCGGTACTGCTGCTCTTATTTCTGTGCTGCTGCTGACTTCTCCAGCCCTGAAGGCAATGCAGAAGTAAAGGCAGCAATAAGATGCCACCCCTAAAAGAACTTCCTTGTGGGCCAGGGCCCCCAGCTTGAGAGATGCTGGGCTCCCCCATGAAGTCCATATAGGTAGCACAAAACAGATTTCCCAGGAGGAGGTTAGATTTCATGGTCCATGGTGTGTTTTCCATGGCCGTGAATTCAGTAGGGTCCTCGTCATTATAGATCAGGGCTACTTAACTTTCGAAGCCCTGGGCGGCCACAATGACACTCACCGCACATGCCGAGGGCCGCTACTTAAGTGTGGTTGCATATACATGCAAATATATGCAAATAGCTTCTTTTACACTGACGGGCATGAATACAAAGATTAAGGCAAGATTGCACAATACACAGGCCCCATTTAAGTCAGTTCTGCTGGTATTAATAAAATGCAATATTTACCCGAGTTCCACCCGTATGACAGCACTTTTAATGAGCAATGAGAGTCCAGGAATTTAACTACTAAAACGCATATCAACGGAAGACCATTCTATTGACTACTTTTTTGTTTTGGCTCCCCCCCGTGGGCTGCGTGTTGAGCCCCATGTAAACCAAAACTGCGGTGTGGACCGCAAACAAACCAGCTGCGGGCCACATGTGGCCATGTGTTGAGTAGCCCTGTTATAATATCATATCAACAGCACATGTGTGGAAGAGGTGGAATGGACGTTCCTTTAACTGACTATCCTCACCCAGGTTCTCAGCTTGTGTAAACGAATGTGCTTCTATTTATTCCACCGGAGCTACGATGAGTTACGGAAGCTGAGGACCTGGTACCTCTATTTATGTATGTGCGGTGCAAAGGGTCAAGACAAGATAAGGTCGCCTCTTCTGTCCTGATTAGCTTGCCAATATGCGGCGCCTCACCTAGTTGTTTGCATTAGAAGAGAAATTGACGATGCACTTTAGGGATTTCTCTGCTATAACTTGGTTTATTTATAATGAATGAAGGAAAAAAGAGCAGGCGGCTTCTTTACTCAGAATTTCCAAGCCAGTGTCTCAAGCCAGTCCTGCGCACCAAGCAGTAGGTGTCTGCTTCCCCGGGTTAGTATCATGATTGTTTCTCTTGCTGACTCCTGGTTTTGTGGGCTCTGCTTTTCTCAGATGTCAGAAAACCCTTTAGCGCCTACATTTGCAATGTGCCAGAGCGAAACCACACTGATCTCCCTGGGGTCATTCTTGATCCAGCCTTGCTACACAGCCTAGTGACTTGGGCAGTAGCTTCTCTTGTGTCTGGCTATCCTTACATATAAGAGGCTTGGCTTCTTCTGTGTGGTATGAATGAAAGGTGGCTGGCACAGCCTTGTGTTTTCCTATATCTTATTGCCTCTATATAAAACCATGGTACGCCCACATCTTGAATACTGTGTACAGATGTGGTCGCCTCATCTCAAAAAAGATATATTGGCATTGGAAAAGGTTCAGAAAAGGGCAACAAAAAATGATTAAGGGTTTGGAACGGGTTCCATGTGAAGAGAGATTAAAAAGACTTGGACTTTTCATCTTAGAAAAGAAGAGATTAAGGGTGGATATGATAGAGGTCTATAAAATTATGACTGGTATGGAAAAAGTGAATAAGGAAAAGTTATGTACTTATTCCCACAATATAAGAACTAGGGGTCACCAAATGAAATTAATAGGCAGCAGGTTTAAAAAAACCAAAAGGAAGTTTTTCTTCACTCAGCGCACAGTCAACCTGTGGAACTCCTTGCCAGAGGATTTTGTAAAGACTAGGACTTTAACAGGGTTCAAAAAAGAGCTAGATGGATTCATGGAGGTTAGGTCCATCAATGGTTATTAGCCAGGATGGGTAGGAATGGTGTCCCTAGCTTCTGTTTGTCTGGAAATGGATGACAGGGGAGGGATCACGTGATGATTACCTTTTGTGTTCCTTGCCTCTGGGGCAGCTGGTATTGATCACTGTTGGCAGGCAGGACACTGGGCTAGATGGACCTTTGTTCTGACCCAGATTGGCTGTTCTTATGCTCTTACACCCAAAGGTGAAAGTAACTTAAAATGTCTTACAGATACTGTACTATCCTTTTGCAGCCTGGGTGCCTGGCAGCTCCTGCGGTGAAGACTAGGACTTTAACAGGGTTCAGAAAAGAGCTAGATTGATTCATTGAGGTTAGGTCCATCAATGGCTATTAGCCAGGATGGGTAGCAATGGTGTCCCTAGCTTCTGTGTGTCTGGAAATGGATGATAGTGAGGATTACCTGTTGTGTTCTCTCCCTCTGGAGCATCTGGTACTGGCCACTGTCAGAAGACAGGATACTGGGCTAGATGGGCCTTTGGTCTGACCCAGTGTGGCCGTTCTTATGTTCTTTTAACCAGGGCTGTGATTGATGGTACCATCAACCCTTCCAGCAGGGCAACAATTTTTAAAAAAATTTCTTCCCTGTGTTACTCACTCCAGAGGCTAAAATGGGAAGGACTTGACACTTGGGATTGACTTTCTGTCCACTGCTGCTGCTGCCTGTTGGACCCTTTTGTGCGTCAGTTGGCTTAGGAGGAGGGGATGTTGCTCCAGGCACTGCCCTTGGGGTGTCCCGCGCCTGCAGGATAGTCTGTGAATTAAAACAAAAGGTGGGTGATGAAATCAAAGCACTTCGGTTAATTGGAGGGTTGGATCCAGGGGGCTGATCCTAGAAACAATGCAGAGACGATGTTCCCAGCTGGGCTTTCTCAAAGTTCAGTCCTGCTCAGCCTCTGACCTTGTAGCTCAGCGCTAAGACTAGGGATTGGTGTAGAGGCAGATTTGACAGCCTGGCACTCCATCCCAAGCCCTGCACTTGGTTCTGATCTTAGGGGTGTAGTTGGTACCAGCCAGGGCTCCAAGGCTGTGGAGACCTGACGAGGTTAGAGAGCTACAGAGAACATGTGAACGGTGGCACACGTGCCGAGGGTGCAGGAAATTAAAGTCTCCGTTTCTGGAGCAGAAGCTTCCTTCTCGAAGCAGCTGCCGGGAAAGCAGCAGAATAAAGCGAGTTCTCAGCTGCTCTCGGGACACCCCTCCCCCTCCCGCAGACCTTGATGAGAACCAGAAAGCTCAGACTCGGGTCACAGGGCTACTTGTGACAGAGATGCTTTGGGTCTTTGCAGTCCAAGCTGAGGGGCTTAAAGAGCCCATGAGCCATCTGTGTTAGCATAGGAGGGAGAGAGGGAACACAGATGAAGGGGGAGATGGAGGTGGCGGAAGGGATCAGAGAACATGGGAAAGAAGAGAAGGGAGGAAGAAAGAGAGAAGGGAAGGAAATGAAGGACAGAAGAAGCTCAGTTGTATCATGGGCAGTGTATGAACGGACCACTAGCCCCCAAGCCTGAGACCCTGCTCCTTATGTGCCCCCTGCAGCCTAGAGGTCCCCCCAGCATAACTGCTGGTCCCCGTCCCAGGCTAGCTAGTGCCCTCAGCTCCTCCAGGCCCGACACACCGGGAGGGAGAGCATGTGGCACTACCGCAGCCCTGGGAAGGTTGGCGACGTGGCGCCAGCCCCTGGAGCCCAGCGGCACAGCTGAAGTGGGGGTCTGGGACTGTAGTGTGGGTGGGGCCATGCCTGGCTGATGGGCCTCCCCCAGCCTCCCTGACCCATGGCGTATGGCCCAGCCACATCTGCCAATAGCAAATACCTCCGGCAGCCGGTGGTGAGACACTAATGGGGGACTCTTGAGTTTACAGGGAATTCTTTCCCAGGTGTCTGGATAGGGGGGATCTTGCCCAAGTGTCAAGAGTCTAATTGATCACCAGATTGGGGGTCCGATTGGGGGTTTATACAAATTATACTTTGTATAATTCATTATAGTCTGCAAATCATTATTTCAGCATGAGGCTCACTCAGCCAGAGGTCAGCAGAGGGTGGGTGAGATTCTCTGGCCTGCGATGTCAGACTAAGGCGATAGATGGAGTGGTGACGATTGATCTTCTGGAGTTTGATTTAGCAGGTCTAGTAAAGGCCTGCTCAATCAAACGCTGAGGGTGCCCCCACCAATGACGGAACTCCTGCTCCTCACGAAGAGTCAGGGAAGTCGACAAGAGCATTTCTCCCCTCAAACTCCTGCTGTAAGGACGGCGCCAAACTTGGCTTAAGATACGTAAAAAATACATAACAGGAGCCAACGTAGCTGGAGTTGCATCCCTTAAGCCAACCTTCGGCTGTAGTGTGGACCTGGCCTAAGAGGATCAGAATGGTCCCTTCTGGCCTTAGAGTTGATGAGACAGGGGGAGAGAAAGAAAAGAAATGGATGGTGCTAAACAGAGCCTTCCCAGCTCTCTGGAGGTACCTCTCAGCCCAATGCCGACTTCCCAGAAGCTTCCTTTGTCTCTCGGCTACAGCCCTAGGCCCAGCTCTGGATGGGGCTTAGCCTGCCAGGACAGCTGCCAACCAAACATGTGCACCGGGAGCCTGCAGTGCCTATTCCAGGATAGGGAGGACCAAAACTGTCTGAGACGAAGGGCCAGGTTGTGCTGGCACTTTGATTTCACCAGCAGTGGCTTCTGCTTACACTGGCGCTGAATCTGTGCCATGGGGACTGGATCCCAGATGGGGGTGCTGCCCACATGTGGGTGCAGCTGCGGGGCAGCACCTCTCTCTCCCCCCAGCAACACTGTCCCTTCTGTGCCAGCGTTTGGAGGGCGCGGCTTCGGGATCCCTGTTCGCTCAGCCTGCAGATGGATCCAGCCACTTTGCTCACCCTTGTAAGGGCCTCTGCCTGCTTTATCCACAAAAGCTACAGATCCCCTGTGCCAGAGGCAGCTCCTACTCCCACCCCGGCCTGCATCCCACTGGGCTGAGACTGTTTCCCCTCGGGGAGCCACAACAAACCGAGTTATTTTGGGGAGGAAAGGTCCCCGAGAGGCTGCCCTATGGCTGGAGCCAGGGCGCTGCTGTCTGGGCCTGATAGCCGTTTGTGCGGCTTGGAGCTGGGCGGTTTTGCATGACTCCCCTTTCCCATCAAGGCCAGAATCTAAACAATCTTGATTCCTGTTCTGTCTGCAGCAACAGGCACTGGGCAGGGCTCGGTGAATTGCAGGAAACGGAGCCATCAGCCTGTTTACGTGGAAATCGCAGACGTCCCAGAACGGAGGTGGGTGGAGACCCTGGGGCTCCCGGGGGGCCTGTCCACTTAGAAAGGGGGCCAGAAGCGAAGGAGACGGCTGCACTGCGGGGGAGGGTGGGGGGAACTTGGGGAGGGGGTGAGGTCAAGTCTTCCTCATGTTTAGCTTGGCAAGAATTTCCTTTTTACAAGGAAGAATTTAAAAAACAAACAATAAAAAAAAATCCTGCCGCTCCACAGGAACAGCTGGGAAACTTTTGGCTGCCGGCTCCCCGTTTATTTGTATCACTGATAAGCCTGATACCAAACCCCGTTGGAAGGCCCGGTCCGCATGCCTCCGCTGGCCCATAGAGCTCTGTGTTCCCAGCCATGGCCAGGCATCCATGCACCTTGGGCTCTCCTATTTCTCCACCTAGGGCGCAGCCCCCTTTGGTCTCCTTTACTCTAGATTATTGGGCTTGGCACAGCGTCACTGGACGGTGTCGAGTCAGCCATGAGAGAGCGGAGGGCAGCTTAGCTGGTCTGGTGGTTCCTTCTGGCCTCAGACGCTGTGACCGTGATGCATAGAGGAATGGTGCGGGGTAGCCTGGATCAGGGCTGTCTTTAGGACTGATGGGGCCCAAGGCAGTGCTACCAGGAGTGGTCCGAGGCTGGCTGCGGCAGCTGGCGCCCCAGGCGAAATGCGCAATTGGCGCCCCGACTGCAGGGCCGTCAATGGACTGACATCATCATCGGGCGCCCCAGGTGGCGGGGCCCTAGGAGGCAGCCAGGGCTGCCCCTGAGTACTACTACACTGGAGCCCCTGTGTCCGATGGCTGCAGCGCGGGAGGATGTTTGTTTAGAGCTGTGATTTTATCGTCTTTAGCAACACACCCATGAAATATTGGAGAACAAATTTTAAACTCAGAGCCTGTCCACTCACACGCTGAATTCAGAGGCCGACAGTGCAGACCTGGGGTTGGCACACGTGACTTCAGCACCACTCGAATGGCTCTTTCACAGTTCAGTGTCTGCGAACAGCCCTGGCAAGGCTTTGTCACTTTGACAGAAACTAGATCCTCTCGGGAGGAAACAGAGCCATAGACCAAGGATAGGAAGAGGCCAGTGGGTGGACATTAAGACCCAGGGGTGCCCCCCGTTTTCGGGTGCCCGATGCTGCTGCATATCTGCCTGTGGGTAAGGACAGCTTTGGCCTGGGTGAAGGGAAGCTCAGCTCACCTTCACAAGGTCTTTCCGAGCCATTGCGCTTTGATCTGGCAAGACTTATTGTTTAGACCTAGTTAAATCCAGGGCCAGATTAAGGGGCGGGCTAGCCGGGCAGCTGCCCGGAGTGCCAACCTATAGGGGGCACCTGATTAAAGTGGTAAGGGACTCCACGTGCCCGGGGGCGGGGCCATGCATATGCCGCACGCTCGGGCGCTTAGTGCCCCTTACCACTTCAATCAGGCGCCCCCCATAGGTTGGTGCCCGGGGGCAAGGCCGCACGCCCACTGCCCAGGGTCAAGTATAGCTTGGTCCGGCACTGGTTAAATCCTACTAGCTACACTGGTCCCCTTTGGCCCTGCTGCATCGCGTTACCACCCTCTTTGACTTTCCTGAGTCCCCCAGGACTTCCTGCCACCGACATTGCCCCCACGTTGGTAGTGAACACGTCATGTAGCATGTTTTTGGCTCCCTGTTTCAAAACTGTAGCTGTGCTGGTGACGGATGAGCCCAGGCCCTGGTTTCTGTACTGCTGTGCTTTGTCAAGTACCTAGATCTTGAATACTGTGTACAGATGTGGTCTCCTCACCTGAAAAAAGATATTTTGGCCTTGGAAAGGGTTCAGAAAAGGGCAACTAAAATGATTAGGGGTTCGGAACGGGTCCCATATGAGGAGAGGTTAAAGTGACTGGGACTTTTCAGTTTAGAAAAAAGGAGACAGAGGGGGGATATGATAGAATCATGAGTGGTGTGGAGAGGGCCGATAAAGAAAAGTTATTTATTAGTTCCCTAAATAGAAGAACTAGAGGACACCAAATTAAATTAATGGGTAGCAGGTTTAAAACTAATAAAAGAAAGTTCTTCTTCACACAGCGTGTAGTCAAACTGTGGAACTCCTTGCCAGAGGAGGCTGTGAAGGCTAGGACTATAATAGAGTTTAAAGAGAAGCTAGATAATTTCATGGAGGTTAGGTCCATAAAAGGCTATTAGCCAGGGGACAAAATGGTGTCCTTGGCCTCTGTTTGTCAGAGGCTGGAGAGAGATGGCAGGAGACAAATCGCTTGATCATTGTCTTCAGTTCACCCTCTCTGGGGCACCTGGTGCTGGCCACTGTCGGCAGACAGGATACTGGGCTAGATGGACCTTTGGTCTGACCCAGTACGGCTGTTCTTATGTTCTTATGTTCTAGATGGATGTTACAAGGAGGAGGGAGAAAAATTGGGCCTCTGAGGATAGGACAAGAAGCAATGGGCTTAAACTGCAGATTTAGGCTGGACATTAGGGAAAACTTCCTACCTGTCAGGATGGTGAAACACTGGGGGTATGTCTACACTACCCCGCTAGTTCGAACTAGCGGGGTAATGTATGCATACCGCACTTGCTAATGAAGCCCGGGATTTGAATTTCCCGGGCTTCATTAGCATAAGCGGGGAGCCGCCATTTTTAAATCCCCGCTGCTTCGAACCCCGTGTAGCGCGGCTACACGGGGCTCGAACTAGGTAGTTCGGACTAGGGTCCTATTCCGAACTACCGGTACTCCTCGTGAAACGAGGTGTACCGGTAGTTCGGAATAGGCACCCTAGTCCGAACTACCTAGTTCGAGCCCCGTGTAGCCGCGCTACACGGGGTTCGAAGCAGCGGGGATTTAAAAATGGCGGCTCCCCGCTTATGCTAATGAAGCCCGGGAAATTCAAATCCCGGGCTTCATTAGCAAGTGCGGTATGCATACATTACCCTCCTAGTTCGAACTAGGAGGGTAGTGTAGACATACCCAGGAATACATTGCCTGGGGAGATATTTAAGAGCAGGTTAGACAGACACCTGTCAGGGATGGGCTAGATCGAGGGTGTCCAACACACTTGCCATTAACCACATGTGGCTATTGGCCAGCTGAGTGTGGCTAATTGGCTATAGCAGTAGCCACTATATTCTTTAAATCTTCAGAATAATGTGGCTGGTTCACTATAGCAGTAGCCACTGCAGCGGCTACTGCTTCAGAACTGGTTGGACACCACAGGGCTAGACAGTGCTTGGTCCTGCCATGAGCGCAGGGCACTGGATTTGGTGACCTCTTGAGATCCCTTCCAGTTCCAGTGTTCTATGATTCTAGGACATCGAGTGCTGTGCTCCACTCCAGAGATGGCTGCATTTCGGTGATGGGGAGGCCCGCCCAGCCTCTAAAATGCTTCGGCGCAGCTTTTCCTGGGATAAGAGGAAGAGCAGCAGCACAAGTTGTTAGAACGAAAAGAGGCTGGTGTGTCCATTGCTTTACCCACAATACAACACGGGACACGGTTGGGTCCCATGGAAAGAACCATGCTTACTACACACACGCAAGACCTAGCTACAAAGATCCTGCCGATCTGGCTGATTTGTGGTGGCTTCTCCAGCCCCCAACACAGTAAACGCCTCTAGCAGACTCGCAAACCATGTAAAGATAGAGTACCCCGTTCCTGTCTATTACCCTTCTGTGTAACTATGGGTTGCTGTCAATGAATGCAGGGATTGTGCTGTGTTTATGTACACACATTACCCACGCAGACTGGTCTCCCGGAGACTGAGTTTAGCTGGAATGGGTTTCCATGAAGTTATATGTTGCAAAGATCTCCTGGAATCGCTCTCAGGAAGAGGTGATAACCAGGATGTCCTGGCTAAGTTCCACTCTGGATAATTCTGTCCTACCTACCTCCATCCTGTCCCTCCCCTCCCCTCCAATTCCAGTTGACTGCAAAATCCTTTACTTCCTCTCCAAGGCCATTGTGTAGCTTTGCTGAGCGACTGCTAAGCAGCTGACCCATTCCAGCCCAGATGTGATGTGGCTGCCTCTCAGGGACACATGACGTGAACTCCCCCCCCCCCCCCGATATAATAGAATTGCACCACGATAATACCAATTTGCAGTGGCAAAGAGCGTTTGCATCCCCCAGGGGAAAGACGTGACAGAATTGTGAGGCTGCGCTATTCATTCCTTCCCTTTTCTC
The DNA here is from genome assembly GCF_052426305.1 of Pelodiscus sinensis. Taxonomy (NCBI): domain Eukaryota; kingdom Metazoa; phylum Chordata; order Testudines; family Trionychidae; genus Pelodiscus; species Pelodiscus sinensis. The sequence continues at coordinate 11,049,043 of NC_143082.1, forward strand.
CAGAGAAAATGCTGCAAGGAGCCATTGGGAGCTTCCTCCTGGCCGTTCTGACTTTTGCACAGAGCTTTCCAGAAGGTACGTAGCTGAAAAGCCAGCGTGACTAACAAAAATGCCGGGTTCCCAGAGGACGGCTGTTTCTTTCGGGAGCGTACAGGAAGCTGAAATAAATGGCTGGCGATTTGGAGATGTATTTATATTCCGCCTCTCAAAATAAGTCACTGTCCCTGGCAGTTTATTCAGGCCACTGAGTGTCTGCCTGGTGAGGCAGCACTGCCTAGTGGTCAGAGACGGGCGCTGGGAGTCAGGATTCCTGGGTTCTATTTCACATGACCAGGGGTGCGTTGTTTCCCCTCATTTGTCACTGACCTCTCTTCCAGTGTTAAGTCACATGCTTTAAGAAAGGGCTGGAGACAAGAAGGTCTGGAATAGTCTTAAATAACGAGGGCTTTTCCTGCAGATGGGCTCCTCTTCATGGGTGGCGAGTTGTATGGGCTCGTGGTGCCCATGCTCTACCAATATTTGGAGCTGGAGCAGGCTCTGGCCCCCCCACGCGAACTCCCATCCCAGCACCAGAGCATCCCTGCTGTGCACAACCTTCACTGAGCTCCCCCTTGTCGGCTGCTGCTGCCATGCACGGCGTGCTCAAACCGGTGGGCAGGGAGACCCTCGAGCATGACGTAACATCACGGCCCGGGATTTTAAAACTTCTGGGCACTGCTTTGCGGGTTTGGAGTCTGGGGACGGAGTGCAGACTCTGGCCCCGCAAAGTGGAAGGCAGAAGGTAGGGGAGGGAGGGGGGAGGAAGGGGCTTGTGCGGAGGGGGAGGAGAGAGGGGGAAGAAAGGGGAAGGCACCAATGGGACAGGGTAGAGGAGAGACAAATGCCAGGGGGCCAAGTGCAGACAATGAGGAAAAGGGCAGGAGGGGAGGTGTCAGTGGGAGGGGGACAGGGTGATGCTGGGAGGGAAGAGGGTAAGGGCATTGGGGGATGGAGGAGGAGGGGTGGGCATGAGGAAGGCAGGGATGGAGCAAGTCATGTGTGAGGGCACAAGGGCATAAGGGAAATGGGGGCAGAGGGAGGGGAGAGGGTGGACATCAGGGAAAAAGAGGGCAAAGGGGGCAGGCAGTGAGGAAAGGGGGAGGCACCAGGAGGATGCAGGAATAAGAGAAGATGCAGGTGCCAGGGGATTCTGGGGGTGAAGCAGAATGGCAGACACCTGCAGGGGAGGGACCAGCACCAGAGGAGGGACGCAGGGCAGGTGTGTAGAGGGAGGTGTTAGAAGAGGGGATGAGGAAGGGTAGCTCACATGATCAGAGTGGGGCTACTGGAGGAGTGGGCACAAGGGGGAGAGAAGGGCTGGTGGAGAGGGGCAGATTACAGGAGGGCTGAGGGCAGTGAGAAGGGCAGGAGTCAGGACAGCAGAGGAGGGTGAGGAGTTGGGGGGCAGCAGGCACCAGGGGAGATGATGGAACAAGGGGAGGAGACATGGCAGCAGAGAGAAAAGGGAAAGGTTTAAAAATATTTATTAATAACTTGGGTGGCACATCCAAACAAGCCACATGAACTCAGTACTGGTGCACAACACAAAATTCATTTTGCTCATGGGAGGAAATTCTTAGGCTATGTCTACACTGGCTGTTTCTTGCACAAGCACATCTTGCACAAGAGTTCTTGTCCAAGAAATCTTGCGCAAGAATATGTCCCACTCTGCCATGTGCGAGCTGTGCTTTTGCACAAGAGCATCAATGGCAGTGTGGACGCTCTCTCGCCCTTTTTAGCCATAGGGGTTTCTTGCGCAAGAAATCCCTGCCAAGCATCCATACTGCCCTCTTGCACAAGAGAGCTTACACCTGTTAGAAAAGAGCATAGCTATTGCACAAGACGCCCTCTCTTACCACGCCGTACTGTACATTTCCTTGTGCAAGAGCAGGCGGGCAGTGTGGATGCTCTGTGGGTTCTTGCACGGCTGTACTTGCGCAAGAAGCCACGAGTGTAGACATAGCCTTAGAGGGAACACTTCCCCCAGCCTCTCTGCCCCCGAGTTAATGTCCCACACATTGGGTTAATGCAACTGCAGGATAGTTGCATGAGGGGGGTTTGGTGGGGGCCAAACTAATCCCTGTTGGTAGGAGGATGGTGGGAAAATCCCTTCGAGAGGGGTGACATGACACCTTTTACTTCTGGTCATGTGTCCATCTTGCCCCGAGCGTGTTACCTCCAGAGGCATAGCTAACAGGAGGGGGGAGGTCAGGGGGCGTGGCTAATGGGGACCAGGGGGCGTGGCTAATGGGGCACCACCAAAAATTATACAAACCTGCCACCCATGCTCCTCTTAGTGATGGAGGGTGCTCTCTTCCTGGGATGGTATCACCCCCTCCGGTTACCCCAGTCTGCTGGGGCCAGTGCCCAGCTCTGTCACTGGTCTGCCCCAGCCCAGGGTTAGGTTCTTCCCTCTGCTCCCAGCTGTCCAGTGCCAAACCAAGGAGGCAAGATGTGAGGCCCTGTTGTTACGCTCAGCACTGTCAGAAAGCTGGAGGGGCATGTTAGAGATGGGCCCAAGCTATGAAAGAGGCCAGGGATAAAAGTAATTTAAATTTCATACAGATATTGAAGTCAAAGGGGGATAGTTCTGCTGGTCTGTAACTTTAAAAACAACAAATTGCACCTTAGGATGCGTCTGCACAGCACCCTAAACTCAAAATAAGATGCGCAATTTGCGCTACACAAGTTGCATAATCTTATTTCGATCTAATTTGGAAATAGGCTATTTCAAAATTTGGCATGTCTACAGTGCCAAATTTCAAAATAACGCACTATTTCGAACCATTCCTTATCCCTCGTGGCAAAATAGCACGCCTGTTATTTCGAAAAAGGATATCTGTGGTATCCCGAAATAGCCATGCAGTGTAGACGTACCCATAGGTATCCCGAAATAGCTACCCCACACCCAAGGAACACATCCACTATTTCAAAATAATTTTTAAATTAACAGACACGCTATTTTGGCATCCTTGTAAACATTGTTCCATGAGGAATAAGGGATGTCTCAAAATAGTGCTTTATTTCAAAATTTGGTGCCTTGTAGACATGCCAAATTTCAGAATAGCCTATTTCAAAATAAAATCAAAATAAGATACACAATTTGCGTAGCGCAAATCGCGTATCTTATTTCAATTTTAGAGTGCAGCTTAAACGTACCCTTCGGGTGTGTCTAGACTATAGGGTTTTTTCGAAAAAAGTGGCCTTTTTTCGAAAAAACTTCCCGGGCATCTAGACTGCTGCCACGTTCTTTCTAAAGTAAATCGAAAGAACGTGGCAGTTTTTTCGACTGCGGAAAACCTCGTTTTACAAGGAATAACGCCTTTTTTCGAAAGTGCTCTTTTGAAAAAAGGCGCTATGTCATGCAAACTATGCTTTTTCGAAAGAGAGTATCCAGACTGCCTGGGTGCTCTCTTTCGAAAAGGAGGCTTGCTTTTTCGAAAGTACTGGTTGTAGTCTAGACACTCTTTTTCAAAAGTATCTTTCGAAAGAGGCTTGCAATCTAGACATAGCCTTAGAGACTATCATAAACATATATATTATCATAAGCTTTTTGAGCATTACACCTCATGAAGTGGGTTTTGCCAAAGAAAGCTTATGATACTATATATATATATTTTGTTAGTATCTCAGGGTATGTCTACACTACAGCACTAATTTGAACTAACTTAATTCGAATTAGTTAATTCGAACTAAGCTAATTCGAACTAGTGCATCTAGACCTAAAAACTAGTTCAAATTAGCATTTTGCTAATTCGAACTAGCATGTCCACATTGAGTGGACCCTGAACCGAGGTTAAGGCTGGCCAGAAGCAGTGCCGGCAGGGCATCAGGTTAGGACTTAGAGCGTGGAGCTGCTGTCTCAGGCTAGCCGAGGGCTGTGCTTAAAGGGACCCGACCCCCACCCCGGACAGACAGTTCTCAGAGGTTCCCCGCTTGCAAAGCAGTCCTGGCTTGGAGTGCCCTGAGTGCCCACACTCGGCACATCACAGCACTCGGACATCAGCCCGGCTGCACTTGCCGCAGGCTGCCATCTGGGGGGGGTCAATCGGGGGGCTGCAGGAGAGTTTCCACCCCGAGGAGCCCGCAGAGCCACCCCAATCCTCCTCATCGGGGGCTCGTACCCCATTCCTCCCTCACATCCTTCCACTTACCCCTCCCTAGCCCCCGTTCCTGATGTACAAAATAAAGGTCATGTGTGGTCAAAAATAGAAACTCTCTTTATTTAACAAAACTCGGGGAGACTGGGAAAAGGAGGTGGGAGAGGGGAAGAGAGAGGGTGGGAGAGGGGAGGGCAACTAAAATGATCAGGGGTTTGGAACAGGTCCCATATGAAGAGAGGCTAAAGAGACTGGGACTTTTCAGCTTAGAAAAGAGGAGACTGAGGGGGGATATGATAGAGGTCTATAAAAACATGAGTGGTGTGGAGAGGGTGCATAAAGAAAAGTTCTTCATTAGTTCCCATAATAGAAGGACTAGAGGACACCAAATGAAATGAATGGGTAGCAGGCTTCAAACTAACAACAGAAAGTTCTTCTTCACAAAGCAAATAGTCAACCTGTGGAACTCCTTGCTGCAGGAGGCTGTGACGGCTAGAACCATAACAGAGTTTAAAGAGAAGTTAGATAAATTCATGGAGGTTGGGTCCATGGAGTGCTACTGGGCTAGATGGACCTTTGGTCTGACCCAGTATGGCCATTCTTATGTTCTTATGTTCTAAGCTCAGGGCTCAGGGTCGGTGGTCTCACTGGACAACCCTGATTTTCATGCAAACCTGCTCCTGGGTGGCCAGGCTGGCAGCTCTCCTGCCCTAGACGGCCACTTTCCTGTGCCTAGTGCGGAGGTTGTGGATGAGGTCCACGATCTCCGCACTAGACCAGGTGGGCGCCCACCTCTTGCGGCCCCGGGCAAGCTCCCGGGAGCCACCAGCCTGGTCCCGGGAAGAGGCGGAGGGCTGGCTGGCAGCAGGTGGATGGTTCATGCCGTGCCAGGTGCAGGGTCTGCTGGCTGGGTGCTGGCAGGCTTGCACCTGGCACGGGCACCGTAGCCAGACCGTGCCCCTTTAAGGGCTCCGGGGCCGGGAGGGGGGCAGAAGAGTTTCCCTGGTGGTGCCCAGAGTGGCCACCAGGGAAAGCTGGGGAGGGCTAGCCTCCCACTAGTTCGAATTAAGGGGCTACACAGCCCTTAATTCGAACTACTTAATTCGCACTAGGCGTTAGTCCTCGTAGAATGAGGTTTACCTAGTTCGAATTAAGAGCTCCGCTAGTTCGAATTAAGTTCGAACTAGCGGTTTGTATGTGTAGCGCCTATCAAAGTTAATTCGAACTAACGTCTGTTAGTTCGAATTAACTTTGTAGTGTAGACATACCCTCAGGGTGTATCTAGACTACAGGGTTTTGTCGACGAAACTATACCTGCGTCTACACTACAGCCAAGTTCTGTCAACAGTAAGTCGACAGAACGTGGTAGTTTTGTCAACGGCGGTAAACCTCATTCTACGAGGAATAACGCCTTTTGCTGGAATGTGGGGAGAGCCCAATGTGCCCCACCCAGCTCCGCTCCGTCCGTGAATCGTGCTGCCTCATTTGTGTCCCACAGAGAAGGTCACATGTGCCTGTGACTTGGAGTCGTGTAACAATCACACCTGCCAGGGGAAGGTGTGTTTTGTGAGCAAAAATCTGGATAGCGGGAAGGTATTCAAGAAGAAGGGCTGCCTGGGCAAAGACACCCAGTTGCAGTGCTCGAGTTCGGAGAAGGAATACGCCACGCGCTGCTGCAACTCCAACATGTGCAACGAGAACATGAATATCTTCCTGGAAGGTACAGCCCGGCTGTGTCTCCCCTGACTGTGCCCAGGCTGGCTGGCAGCACGGGGCTCCCCCACTGGCTGTTTGCCCCAGGCTCTCACCCCTTGCCTTGGGGAACCCTCCAGCAGCCTTTGGGGAGACCGAAATTCCCTCAGAAATCAGTCGGAGGCCACCCCGGTCCCTGCAGGCCTCTTTCCTTTTAGACACTGGCCCTTTCTCCAGTGCAATACGCTGCCTGCTTGCACAGCTGCACCTCACCGCAGCTGCCTGGGCCCCCCTCCCAGCCCTGAGCTCAGGCGCTGGGCTGTTGCCTCCCGCAGTCGGTGCTCCCTGGGGCCCCGCAGGCTCTGCCCTGCTCCTTCAACGGGAGGGAGCTATCCGCAGGGGGTGGGTGGCGTCTGCTGTCAGCTCGCCCGCCAGTTGGAGCCCTGGGACTCTCCGCCAGCTGCCCAGCAACTGTTCAGGGCTCCAGGGGAGTAGCACTGGCCCCTTCAGACCCTGGCTGTCCTGAGGCTGGCCCTGCATGGCTCTAGACCAGGGGTGGGGAACCTCAGGCCCCCAAGGCTCCAGCCTCCCCCACTGCCCCACCGCAGGGCTGGAGCACACAAAATCTACCAGGCTGGGCCCCCCCAGGCTCTGGTGTGTGAGGGGCACGTGGGGAGGATCTTTCTCCTCAGTCGGGGGCCACGTCAGTCAGGGCTGTTTTTATTTTTGCTTCTTGCTTGTGTGCGGCCCCGACTGTTTTTTCTGTGGGTCAGCAGCCCTTCCCCCCCAACGGTCCCCCCGCCCCTGTCCTAGAGTGTAAGATACATAACGCCCATGCCCCAGAGCCTGCTCTGACTCCATGCGCCAGAGCCGGGCAGAGGCATCCTTACTGCATTTGCCCCAGGACTCCATCTCAGCTCATCCTCTTCCCCACCTCAGCTGAAGTGCAGCCCGAAACGCCGACCTCTCTGAAGAACCTTCTCCTGATGATCCTTGTCCCCCTGCTGGCCTTCCTGGTCATCGGGATGCTCCTTGCGCTCTCCTGCTGGAAGCTGGCTCAGCATCGCAGGAGACGGCTCCTCTTCCAACACAACAACTTGGGCGATACCGACCTCATGCTGAAAGCCTCCATGGCCGGAGACGGCGTCTTAGAGGTGAGAGGGCCTCCCACCGCCTGCACGCTACAGCCAAGACACAGAGCTGGCCAGAGACGGCCTCCCGCCCTGCCCCTCCTCAGGTCTGAATAGCAGAAATCAGGGAAGGCAGGATTCAAACCCTTGACTCTGGGTCGCAGTCAAGGTCTCCCTCTAACTAAGAGGCTATAGCAGGGTTTCCCAGCCTATGGGTCGGGACCCACATATGGGTCGCCATTACATTTCAAAAGGGACTCCAAGTGTCTCCCCAGGTGGCTCTGTCTCCCCTCCTCCCCCCGTTTTTGAATTGCCTTGGGTCACCAAGTCTTCCTGAATGGGTCGCCATCTGGAAAAGGTTGGAAACCGCTAGGCTATCGCAATGACTAGGAAAGGGTTAGGGTTGCCATGGATGCATATGGCCTTCAGAAGTCTCTTTCCACCACCCCCACCCCCCATGGGTAGCAGGCGGATGTCTCTGCCCCATTGCGGGGAACATGTCATTGGACCTCCACGTCACGCCACACTCTTCCTTGCAGCTTCCCCTCCATCTCCACAACTGCCCTCCTGCCACAACGCTGCCACCCTGTGCCCCATCTCCACCCCACTCCTCCGGCCAGCATTCACCCCCTCTCCGTGTCCTTTGCCTCCAACCAGCCTACCACAGTGCACCAATCCCCACCCCCCAAAATCCAGGCGTTCTGCCCCCCTCACAATGCCCACGACGTGTCCCAGCCCCCAGCAGTCTCAGCACCCTTGTGCACCCTACCTACCTCCCAGTTCCCCCTCCTGATCGCCGTGGTAACAGAAGAGGTGGAAGGCCCAGACGGAGGGATTTAATGTCGCTGGCGGGGTTGCTATGCCAGCAGCAGTTTGCAAGGTTACCTTGCTGCAAGCTCTCTCGCTGACTTCCCTCAGGACCTGCTGAACGAGGACTGCACCACGGGCAGCGGCTCCGGCCTGCCCTTTCTGGTCCAGAGAACTGTGGCTCGACAGATCGCTCTGGTGGAATGTGTCGGTAAGAAAACCCAGCTCCGGGCTAGGCACTGCAGCTGACTGCACATCTGCCCCTGGCGCAGGAGGGTCCCTCTGGCTCAGCTACCACCTGAGCCCTTCAGCCAGGCCTGTGCCAGGCTCCCGTCCCGACAGCAGCTGGAGATGAGGTCATGAATCCCGACCCTCACGCCAGGCAAATTTTGGTCTCTGTTACCAACCCCCTAACCCAGGCCTTTGGAGTTGCTTCATGTAGGCGTGGGGAAGGACAAGCACGTCTTGGACTTGCTGGGTTATTCTTAGCCCCTGTTTGTAGAATCATAGAACATTAGAAGGGACCTCGTGAGGCCATCGAGTCCAGTCCCCTGCCCTCACGGCAGGACCCAGTACCAACACCATCCCTGATCGATGTAGATCATCCCTGATCCCCGATGGGCTAGGCTCTGGCTATGGGGCTTTTGGCCTGACTCTTCATGGTATGCCCTGAGAGAACGGGCCTTTCCCTTACCAGACAGGCCCGGGCACTGAGGTCCCCATGTATCCCCCTGCTGGATCTCACACTTTGGGGGACCCCCGGGGCCAGCATGACAGGTCAGCACAGTGGTCCCAGAAGTGACATAGTTGCTTCTGCCCTGGATCCTACCAGGGACAATCCTGAAGCCAGGCCTGTGCATGAAGTTCCCAGTGGCCCTATTAAGCCAATAGGGCCAATAATAGCCTGTAGGCCCTATTAAGCCAAAGACAAGTCCTGGCAATTTGCTGGGGAATAGGTTTGTTCTCAGATGGCCTTGGGCCTTAGGCTGCTGGGTGCCCCGGCTGTCAAAGGGTGCAGTGCGCTGGCTCCATCATGGGCCCAGGCTGCCCCCAAGTCCGGGATCCACAAAGAACATAAAGCCTTATCCTTGGGGTGGCTGAGGTCGCTAAACCTCCAGCTGAGGCTGCAATGGCCTGTGCTCCAACCCCAACCTGCTACAGCAGGGACAGGGATTCACCCCATGAGCCCTGAGCACCAGCAGGGCAGCGTGACACCGTGTCCGTGTCCTGGCAGGGAAAGGGCGCTACGGAGAGGTGTGGCGCGGCGTGTGGCACGGGGAGAACGTGGCCGTGAAGATCTTCTCCTCCCGGGACGAACAGTCGTGGTTCCGTGAGACGGAGATCTACAACACGGTGCTGCTCAGACATGAGAACATCCTGGGTGAGTAGCAGCCCCCTTGGGTCTTTATCTGGTGCCCAGCCTGCTGGGACCTCCCTGTTCCATGGCCTCTTCCGCTTTATCCCCTGTAGGCTTCATTGCCTCTGACATGACGTCCCGGAACTCCAGCACCCAGCTCTGGCTCATCACTCACTACCACGAGAATGGCTCGCTCTACGACTACCTGCAGAGGACGGTGCTGGACACAGAGATCTGCCTGAGGCTGGCCTACTCCATCATCTGCGGTCTGGTCCACCTGCACGTGGAGATCTTCGGGACCCAGGGGAAACCAGCCATTGCTCACCGGGACCTGAAGAGCAGGAACATCCTGGTGAAGGCCAATAGGCAGTGCTGCATCGCAGACTTGGGTGAGAGTCTACCAGATGGAGCCAGGACTGGAGCCCATTGCTGCATGGAGCAGAGCAACTGACCAGATCCGACCTTTGTCTTGTCTGCACCTAGCCAATGTCTGGATTCCCTTTTATCTGGGCTCCGTGTGGGGAAAGGGCAGGTGCATTGGGGGCAGGGCAGGATGAAAGCAAAAGCTGTTACTCCGGCCAATGGAGGGCATTGTCTTCTCAGAGCTTAAATATTTAGTTCCCTGGAGTCATGGGTTCAAATCCCAGTGTGGGGTAACTCCAGGGAATTCTTTTTTTTCCTCCACAGAACAAAGTGGTAGGCTATGTCTACACTGGCGTGACCTTGCACCAGAAGTATGCAAATAAGGCTAAGCGTGGAATATCGCCGAGCCTCATTTGCATATCTAATGAGCCACCATTTTGCGGAAGAGGCTCTTGCACCAGAAAGAGAGTCTACACTGCCCCTTCTTGCTCAAGAAAAACCCTCTTCAGCAATGCCGTTATTCCTGAAAATAATCAGCATAACAGAATTGCGCAAGAAGGTTTTTCTTGTGCCAGAAGGGGCAGTGTAGACAGCTCCTTCTAACGCAAGAGCCACTTCCACAAAAATGGCAGCTCATTAGATATGCAAATGAGGCTCGGCGATATTCCACACTTATTTGCATACTTCTGGCGCTAGATCGTGCCAGTGTAGACATAGCCATAGTGTTTTGGGAGGTGTCAGACCCCATGTAACCATAAATACTGACCTCCCCCACACTCACCTTCACAGCCCCACTGATCAGCAGAAAAGAGGCATATGGGAAAAGCCAGGGATGGAACGAAAGAGCATATCGCCATGGGAGACAGAGGTACACACAGGCTGTATTGATCCAAGGTGGATTTCCCTGGGCTGTAAGCAGAAAACTCTGCCAGCTCCAAATTCCAGGGTACTTTCCCTAATGGAGAGAGAAGTGAAAACCCCGTGTCCTCCAGCTCAGCCTTCATGATGCTTCTCCCTTTCAGGGCTGGCGGTCATGCATTCCCAGGGCAGCGACTACCTGGACATTGGGAACAACCCTCGGGTGGGCACCAAACGCTACATGGCCCCCGAGGTCCTGGACGAACAAATCCGTACCGACTGCTTCGAGTCCTATAAGCAGACAGATATCTGGGCCTACGGTCTGGTGCTCTGGGAAATCATCAGGAGGACGGTTGTAAATGGTAAGGGGCAGTCTGGGAGGCTGTGGGCAGTGAGAGGTGGCACTCCTATTTCTGTAGCCCAGTGGTTTTCCAAGTGTGGTCTGTGGATCACTGGTGGTCCGTGGCCACCTTGCCGGTGGGCTGCGGCTTGAAGCTCAGCCCCCGCCCTGCAGCAGGGAGCCCATGCTGGTGCTCGGGCCCCACGCACCCGCCCCCCTCCCCCGAGGTTAGAGCGCCAGTACCAGCTTCTCGCTGCAGGGGGAGCCCCGAGCCTCACGGGCTGGATCCATTCACAGCTCCATGCACTGCCGTTACCCCCTCCCGCAACTGAGGGACCAGCCACACAGGGGAGTGCTGTCTGGAGACTTTTTCTGCTGCTTCCATTGGCCAGAATTGTGGCCAATGGGAACAGCGGGAGGCATTAGGGGCGCTAAGCCAGATGAGCGCCCCCCATCTCCCTCAGGGCCAGACCCTGCAGCCCCAGCCCTCTCCTGCACCCTCCCTCACTCCTGCACCCTCCCTCCTGCCCAGACCTCTCACCCCAGCCCGCTCCTGCACCCAGCAGGGCCGACAGCAGCCATGAGCCCCGGGGCAAGATGGTGGAGGGTCCAGCTCCACATCCCTGCAAGAGGCTGGGCCGAGGGCAGTTGGCCCTTAGCGTATCCTGGACTACCGCAGCGGGTCCTCCCTCAGCCCTCAAAACCATGTGGAGTGGCTCTCCGGCACTCCCACAGCAGTTCAAAGGGGCTCTGGGCCCCTTTGAATGGCCAGGCCCCAGAGCAATTGCTCTTGTTCCCCCCTGTTGGGCCTGCCTGCTCCCTACTTCCTGCCCAGACCTCCCCCCTCCCCCCATTTTGTCACCATGGGTGGTTGGTGGAAAGTCTGCATTGAGCAGGGTGGGCCACGGGTCAAATGGGAACCACTGCTCTAGCCACATCCACGGGCACACAAATGTGGATATCTCGGCCCGAATCCATAGATATGTGCACATCTGTTTGTCCTTCACTAGTACCCAGAGACTGCCCTGATCTGTATATAGGCACCAAATATCTTGACATCCACAGGCCCAAAGACATCCACCCGGCCACCTGAGAGGGTCCCTTGTCTATTCTGCTAATCTTCTATACTCAGACTGTGAGCTCTTTGGGGCACAGACAGCCTTCTTGTACAGCACCCCGCATGTGTCCCGGGGCACCTCACACGATCTCACTATGAGGAATACATCCTAGCTTGCACAGAAAGCACCGGGGCTCTATTCGGATGGGGCCGAGGCTGGGGACCAGATGCAGCCCGCAGCTTGCCTGGATCTGGCCCCTGAGACTCAGGGCTCCTCCCCGGCATTGGGGAGCCTAGCGCTCCAGCACCCCCCCCCCCTCCGGGCTCTAGTGTGTAAGGGGAATGTGGGGAGGGTCTTTTTCCTTCTTAGTCAGGAGCCACATCAGTGCGACGGGTTTTGTTTTTGTTTGGGGGTGGGGGTTGTTTCTCAGTTGTACACGGCCCCCGACTGTTTTTCCTGTGTGTCAGCAGCCCCCGACCACCGATCCAAAAACAGTTTCCCCACCCCTGGCTTAGGAGCATGGCACGGGCGGTGGCTGCAGCCACAGCAGAGAGGCCAGAGCGAGCTGTGTGCGCTAGTGAGGCTCCCAGGGCAGAAATAATCGCGGCTCCGGGCTGTGAAGGTTTTCGGCTGCTCTCAGTGTTTTTTGCCCAAAGATTAGCTGTAAATTATAAACACTGTAATCTAGTGTCAGCGCCCGGCTCCCTGATTAAAGGGCCCATTAGACTCAATCAGCGCTTTGTTTGTTCAGCACTGATTAGAAAACAAGCAGCATCAGAGAACGGCTTGGAGCCTGGCCATATGCTGGGGACTTCCGGCTCCTCCGGCGCACGGGCTGGTTAACCCAGCACGTTTCCCCCAGGGCCTGCCTCAGGGATGGGCTGGTGCTGGCCTTGGGCAGAGGCAGCTGTTGTGGGACGGGGATGAGGGAGGGCAATGGGACTGAAGGGACCCAAAAGCAAATGGGCCAGATGCAGATTCCTTCTCCAGTGGCAGGGCTTGAAGGGGGGGGGGACTTCACCTGCCCTGCCCCGCCCCATTCTCCCCCTCCAATAGCAGTGTCAGAACGGGGGGGCGGGGCTTTGTAGCTAGGATGCTCCACCGACACTGCCCTCTCGCCCTCTGCCAGCTTCTGCAGACAGTGAGCCTGGCCTCAGATGTGGTGGCCTGAGTCAATGTTCCAGGGGTCCCTGGCAAGGGAACACCCCCACCCTCATCGTGGCCTGCTCCGTGGCAGCCCGAACGAGCGCCACAGAGCAGGGCTAAGGGACACAGGCAGGACAGGGGACACCCAGAGGCCCGTGGTCTCCAGGGGGTCCAGCAGGAAAGTTCATTAAAAGCCATTAATTAAAAGGTGGAAGTTGGAGGCAAGGTGGCAGCTCCCCCAAGGTGCAGTCTGGCCCGGCTAATCTCTTTGAGGGCTCCCAGGTGCTCTGGGATTCAACACTTCACTTAACTAACCCAGGAGAGGTTTAGTTCCTGCCCTTGACTTGGCCACCCATTAACCCCCGATGGGCCACAGGCCTCTCTCCCGTCAGACACCAGCGCAAGGGGAATTCCCCACCGTGTGCTGCACCCCAGGGTGGGCAGGGTGACATGGGGCTTGCACCCTCTGTCCCAAGGCTTCCGATCCCTCGTGCGGAACCAGGCAGGAACTTCCCATTGCGGTGGGCTGATGGGACACTGGGAGGGCTTTGGCAGCCAAAAAGGGTTAAATCTCCTGCACAGAGTTAAAGTCTGCACAGAGACAGACTAAATGGGGATTAATTAACCAGGGCCCCCTGCTGCTGGGAGCAGCTGCCTGGCCTCCAGTGCACCACTAGGTGGCGGCGAAGCTGCAACTGAAGACAAGGTTCCCAGATGATCTCCAGTTCCAAAGGGAGACCTGGGGAGAAGGAAGGGAAGGAGGCTCACTTATGAGCAGCACAGAGATGTTCATTGCAGGCTTGGTGCATCTTCCAGTACAGCATTTGGCATCCAAGGCAGGATCCCCCCGGGGTCCAATTTGGCAATGCAAGCAGCACAGGCTGCATCTGATTTGACCTATGCCGGCCTGAATCTGGGGAAACTCTGGATTGATGCTTCAAGGAGTAGCCGAGTTAGTCTGTACAGGTAAACTAAAAAAACAACAAATAGTCTGGTACCACTTAATAGACTAACAAAACATGTAGATGGTCTCATGAGCTTTCGTGGGCACAGCCCACTTCTGCAGATGACTGGAGTGTTGGATGTCTAGGACCAAAATAAATAGGGGAGATGGATTTTCCTGGAAGTCATGGGATGCGCAGGCCTAAGGATGGGGGTTCCACAACCACCACCCACAAAAGATCCCGGAAAACTGGAAAAAGGCAAATGCAGTGCCCATCTTTAAAAAAGGGAAGAAGGACAATCCAGGGAACTACAGACCGGTCAGCCTTACCACAGTCCCCAGAAAAATCATGGAGGGGATCCTCAAGGAATCCATTTTGAAGCACTTGGAAGAGGGGAAAGTGAGATCAGGAATAGTCAGCATGGATTCAGGAAGGGCAAGTCATGCCTGACCAATCTGATTAGCTTCTATGATGAGGTAACTGGCTCTGTGGACATGGGAAAGTGAGTGGATGTGATATACAATGATATGGTCTCCCACAATATTCTTGCCAGCAAGTTAAGGGAGTATGGATTGGAAAAATGGACTGTAAGATGGAGAGAAAGCTGGCTAGACTGTCAGGCCTAACAGGTAAGTGATCAATGGCTCAATGTCAGGTTGGCAGTCGGTTTCTAGCGGAGTTTTGTTCAACATCTTTATTAATGACCTGGATGAGGGGATGGATTGCACCCTCAGCAAGTTTGCAGATGACACTAAGCAAGGGGGAGAGGTAGATATGCTGGAGGGCAGAGATAGGGTCCAGTGTGACCTGGACAGATTAGAGGATTGGGCCAAAAGAAATCTGATGAGGTTCAACAAGGATAAGTGCAGAGTCCTACACTTGGGAGGGAAGAATTCAAAGCATTTTTACAGGCTGGGGACTGAATGGCTAAGTAGCAGTTCAGCAGAAAAGGACCTGGGGATTACAGTGGATGAAAAGCTGGATATGAGTGAACAGTGTGCCCTTGTAGCCAAGAAGGCTAATGGCATATTAGGGTGCATTAGGAGGAGCATTGTCAGCAGATCCAGAGATGTCATTATTCCCCTTTATTCAGCTCTGGTGAGGCCACATCTGGAATATTGTGTCCAGTTCTGAGCCCCCCACTATAGAAAGGATGTGGACACATTCGAAAGGGTCCAGTGGAGGGCAACCAAAATGATTAGGGGGCTGGAGCGCATGACCTGTGAGGAGAGACTGAGGGATTTGGGTTTATTTAGTCTGCAGAAGAGACGAGTGAGGGGGGATTTGATAGCAGCCTTCAACTTCCTGAAGGGAGGTTCCAAAGAGGATGGAGAGAGGCTGTTCACAGTAGTGAGGGATGGCAGAACAAGGAGCAATGGTCTCAAGTTGCAGTGGGGGAGGTCTAGGTTGGATATTAGGAAAAACTATTTCACTAGGAGGGTGGTGAAGCACTGGAATGGGTTCCCTAGGGAGGGGGTGGAATCTCCATCCCTAGAGGTGTTTAAGTCTCAGCTTGACAAAGTCCTGGCCGGGTTGATTTAGTTGGGATTGGTCCTGCCTTGGGCAGGGGGCTGGACTTGATGACTCCTGAGGTCTCTTCCAGCTCTATGATTCTATGCCATCTACAAGTTTTGTTAGTCTATAAAGTGCTACCAGACTATTTGTTGTTTTTTCTGCATTGATGGCGCGGTAGTTTCTGGGCCAGCTCCCACGACAGACTAGCACTCTGCCCGATGTGCAAACCCGTCTGTGGCACACGTCTCGTCGTGCTGCGGATCAGCGCCCATGTGTCTCCCAGGATATAGAACGGTGTCATGCTTGGGGTTAGTGCCTCATTGATTGGCTAGGCCCACCCACGTTTATACATGTTCCTATAACACAGAAGGTCTGTAATGCTCTGCAGCCACATGCACCTACCTCATGGGGAAAGGATCCCTGAGGTGAAGTCTTGCCCCCCACTCATTAGCAAAACTTCCACTGGCATTGGTACGAGCAGTTCCCCCCTGCTCTTCAGCTCCTCCACAGACACAACGTCTATATTCTGTACAGCACCTAGCACAAAGGGGCCACAGTCTTGATTGGTCTTCAGGCCCGGCAAAAACATATGGGATTAATTGTCTGTGGCATGACACTGGAGCTCCTGCACGGGGGTCCCTCACATCCCTCGTATAGTACTTAGGAACAAGGATGAGCGCCTTTTAAACAAGCACCCACATGGTGCAGGGCCATTCAGCAGACGGTGGTGGTGCAAATGGTGCAAATGTGTGTGTGTGCATGTACGCAGGCCCCTGTGGTGCACATGTGCATGCACACGCACACGTGCGCATGCCTGTGTGGTGCACGTTCCTTCTCTCAGTCCGTGGCTTCTGGTGAGTTAAGGTCACTTTGTGCTCCATGCCCTGTGACCCTGCCAGCTTTCCTCACCTGCTTTCCTGTCTTCCTGTGGCAGGTTTAGTGGAGGACTACCGGCCTCCGTTCTTCGACATGGTCCCAAGTGACCCCAGCTTCGAGGATATGAAGAAGGTGGTTTGCACTGACCAGCAAACGCCCAGGATCCCTAACTACTTGTACTCTGACTTGGTAAGTGTAGCCCACAGCACAGACCAATATTCTGTCTCATTTTTTTCCATCTTTGTGGAGAATAAATGTTATGTGCATCAAGGAATGTGCAGATGGGCACCACCAGAAGAAAACACATTCTGATGACTGTGGAAGCTGGGCAGCATTCAAATCTCTCCTGGGGAACTTCCCAAGTGCTCATCTTACAGGGAACACTGGCACAGACTCCAGTGGAGTCACTCTTCTTTAACTAGTCACCAGTATAAACCCAGAAATAAGAACCTCAGAAAGGCCACACTGGGTCAGACCAACGGTTCATCTAGCCCAGTGTCCACTCTTCCCACCGTGGCCAATGCCAGGTGCTGCAGAGGGAATGAACAGAGAGAGCAATTATCAAGTGACACTAAGCTAGGGGGAGAGGTAGATGTGCTTAAGGGCAGAGATAGGGTCCAGAATGACTTAGACAAATTGGAGGATTGGGCCACAAGAAATCTGATGAGGTTCAACAAGGACAAGTGTAGAGTCCTGCACTTGGGACGGAAGAATCCCAAGTATTGTTACAGGCTGGGGACCAACCAGTTAAGTAGAAGTTCTGCAGAAAAGGACCTGGGGGTTACAGTGGATGAGAAGCTGGATGAGTCAACAGTGTGCCCTTGTAGCCAAGAAGGCTAATGGCATATTAGGGTGCATTAGGAGGAGCATTGCCAGCAGATCCAGAGATGTCATTATTCCCCTTTATTCGGCTTTGGTGAGGCCACATCTGGAGTATTGTGTCCAGTTCTGGGCTCCCCAGTACAAAAAGGATGTGGACACATTGGAGAGGGTCCAGCGGAGGGCAACCAAAATGATTAGGGGGCTGGAGCATATGACTTATGAGGAGAGGCTGAGGGACTTGGGTCTGTTTAGTCTGCAGAAGCGAAGAGTGAGGGGGGATTTGATAGCAGCCTTCAACTTCCTGAAGGGAGGTTCCAAAGAGGATGGAGAGAGGCTGTTCTCAGTAGTGACAGATGGCAGAACAAGGAGCAATGGTCTCAAGTTGTGGTGGGAGAGGTCCAGGTTGGATATTAGGAAAAACTATTTCACTAGGAGAGTGGTGAAGCACTGGAATGGGTTATCTAGGGAAGTAGTGGAGTCTCCATCCCTAGAGGTGTTTAAGTCTCGGCTTGACAAAGCTCTGGCCGGGTTGATTTAGTTGGAATTGGTCCTGCCTAGAGTGGGGGGGGGGGGGTGGGGCTGGACTTGATGACCTTCTGAGGTCTCTTCCTGTTCTATGATTCTAAGTGATCCATCTGTGTTGTTCTGTTCCAGCTCCTGGCGATTTGAGGTTAGGGACCCTGTAGCATGGGGTTGTGTCCCTGGCCATGTTGGCTAATAACCATCGATGGACCTCTATGAACTTATCTAGCTCTTTTTTGAACCCAACTATACTTTTGGCCTCCCCAACATCCTCTAGCAAGGAGTTCCACAGGTTCACCATGTGCTGTGTGAAGAAGTATTTCCTTCTGTTTGCTGTGAACCGGCTGCCTATTAATTTAACTGAGTAATTCTTGCTCTAGTGTTATGTGAAGAGGTGACTAGCACTTCCCTAGTCACTTTCTCCACACCAGTCATGGGTTTTAGGTGTGTGGGATTTTTTTTAGACTTTTGCCATATCTCCCCCTTAGTTATCTCTTCTTCTAAGCTGGACAGTCGCAGTGTTCTTAACCTCTCCTCATATGTTCCATCTCTTAATAATTTTTGTTGCCCTTTTCCATATTTTTTCAATTTTAATATATCTTTTTTGAGCTGGGATGACCAAATCTCAGTATTTAAGGTGCGGGCATACCACTGGCTTACACAGTGGCATTGTGATGTTTTCTGTCTTATTATCTATCCCTTTTTCCTGATTGTTTCTAATATTCCGCTAGCTTTTGGAACTGCCACTTCCCACTGAGCAGATGTTTTCAGATGACTATCCACAATGGCTCCAAGAACTCTTAGTGGCAGCTACATTCGACCCTATCATTTTGTAGGTATAGCTGAGATTGCGTTTTCCAACATGCACTACTTTGGTGATGACACTTCAAATTTCACACGGGGATCCTGCACTCCTGGGCAGCAGTAGGCTAAGTATTTTCTCTCCCCCAAAACAGCAACTCCCAGTCTGATTGCTCATTCAGTAGCTCACTACAGCTCTCAGTCTAACCCCTTTACTTCAGGGGCAAACTGGAGACCGATTTAGCCACTCTCACCATTGGCATAGCAGCAGGGAAAGGGAGGGAGGAAATTTCTTAGGCTACATCTACACAGCTGTTCTTGTGCAAAAACTTGCCAGGTGTCTACATTGCACGTGCATTCTTGCACAAGTAAATGTACAGCACAGCATCAGAAAACAGGGCTTCTTCCAGAAGACTTATTCCTTTCCCCACGAGGAATAAGCACTCTTGCGCAACAGCTCTTCCACAAGAAGGCAGTGTAGACAGGCAACATGATTTTCTTGCACAAGAAACCCCTATGGCTAAAATGGCCATCAAAGTTTTCTTGCGCAAGAGAGCATCCACACTGCCATGGATGCTCTTGCACAAAAGCACATGGCAGTGTGGACACACTCTTGTGGAAGACCTTTTGCACAAGAACTCTTGTAATGAATGAAGACTGCAATGTAGACATAGCCTAAGTCTCTAGTAGTCTCACTAGATGTGGAGGCAAACTGGATTTCTTAACCTAGCCTCTCCCCCCTCTAGCAGGGTTTACCTCCCTCTGATTTCTGGGGCCCAAAGAGGCTGGTTCCCTAGTAGGGCTCTCCCTGCCCCTCGCCTCTGTACCTACAGGGTTCCCTCCTAGTACCTGAAGCATCTCTACAGTTCCTACTCTCCTGCAGCACATTCTTCCCCCACCACTCCTGATGCATCACTAAACTGTCTACAGGGAAGGCTTTTAACCAGCTCCACATGGTCCTTGATTGGCTCTAGGTGTCCCAATCAAAACTTAACTATCTCAGCTGGTTCTAGCAGATTCTAGATTGCCTCCAGGTGTCTTAATTAAGCTGAGGTAGATCTTGTTTGGTTACCAGGGAAACAGGGACTTGTTTAACCTGTGGCTAATAATATACCTACACTACCCAGCACCTGAGCCACAGCTGTTGGGAGAAGTGTGTCCTGCCCCGCCTTTTAGCCAATCAGGGGCACAGTCTGCTCAGGCCGTGGAAGAGTGTTTCCCTGCATGGCAGGAAGCCTCGCAGGGTCTCCTCCCAGCTGTGGAAAAGAGCTTCCTTGTGTGGAGGGAGGGCTGCGCTTCCTCTCACCGCACAGGGAAGGAGTCTTCCACAGCCAGGAGGAGACACCACTCCTGCCCGGCACTGGTTGGCTGAGAGGCAGAGTAGGACATGCCTCTCCCAACAGCTGCAGCGAGAGAGGTGTACCCCAGTCCCCAAAGCCGCAGCGGCCCAGCAGCCAGAGGTCTGGACCCAGCAGCGGGCCGCAGGCCACGGGCCAGGAGGTTGGGAACCACCGCTTTACTATAGTTTCAACCAATTTGCCTGCTCCTGAAGTTAGGCTTAGGAGTCTGTTATTGCCAGGGTTGCCTCTGGAACCTTTTATGAAAAATCAGCATTGCAGTATCTTCCAGTCGATGCTATAGAGGCGGATTTAAGCATTAGGTTGCACCCCACCGTTAGTAGCTCTGCAATTTCATATTGGAGTTCTCTCAGAACTCTGGGGTGAATCCCATCTAGTCCTGGTGACTTATTACTGTTTAAAAAATCAGTTTGGTCTAAAATCTCCTTTATTGACACCTCAATCTGGGACAATTCCTCAGATCTGCCACCTAAAAAGAATGGCCCAGGGGTGGGAATTTCCCACCCAGCCTCTGCAGTGAAGACGGATGCAAATAATTCATTGCGTTCCTTTGCACTGGCCTTGTCCTGAGTGCTCCTTTAGCACCTCGATCGGTGGCCCCACTGATTGTTCGGCAGACTTCCTGCTCCTGATGTACTTCAAAATAATGGCTGTTCTGTTAGCTTTTGTATCATTCACTCTTTTTTGGCCTGTCTAATTACACTGGACTTGCCAGAGTGTGTGTTCCGTGCTATTTTCCTCAGTCTCATTGGATCAGCCCCACCCTCTACACAGCAGCCTGTTTATTTCCATCTTCCTCTCGAAAGCTGTCCCTGTGCTCCCTGGCTTCCATGGATCCAAGCAATGTTGCTGCAGCTGGGAAGTGGGGGGGTCTCTAGGAAAACTGGTCATGCCATGGACATGCTGGAGAACCTCTGCCTGAAATTCTGTGTCTATGTGTGTGCATGTGAAAACGGAGATTGCACGACCTCCCTAGACAAGCACTGGAATAAATTGCCAGGGAGGTGGTGGAATCTCCATCACTGGAGATTTTTAAGAGCAGGTTAGACAGACACCTGTCAGAGTCATAGGGCTGCCAGATACTTTCACAAAAATACTGAACATAGCGGGGGAAAAAATTGGTTGAGCAAAAAAAAAAAAAAAAACGCCAGGAATGTCCCAAGCGGCCTTCCGTCCGAGAGAAACATTTTACATTTCCGGTATTTTCTGGGGGGGGGGGGGAGGTTACTGGACAGAGGCTGCAAATACTGGACTGTCCAGGCCAATACCGAACAGCTGGCAACCCTAGGGATGATCTAGCTAGTGCTTGGTCCTGCCGCGAGGGCAGGGCACCGAATTTGATGACCTCTCGAGGTTTCTGCCAAGTTCTAGTGTTCTGTGATTCTATGACTTACAATTTTTCAATAAATGGCCTTCAGCTAATTCATGAGGAATTGCAGAGGGGGATCGTGTAAACACGTATGTGTGGTCTTAACTTTTTTACTGCAAACAGTCACGGGTCTAACTCGTGGCATTAGCATTCAGCCTGTGCATCAGTGTTTGCCAATAAAGGGGCCTTTTGTGAGAGGCCTAAAGTGTGTTCTACATCTTATCATCCCCACTTCACACATGGGAAAATGGAGGGCCAGAGAAGCTGTCCAAATATTACAGTTTTTGCAGGAGTGGCTTCCAGGAAATGCTTTGACCTCACCCACCGTGTCCGCCTTCCTTTGGTCAGCCGTTATTGCTTGCCATTCTTCTTCACGGAGCCTGCCAAGAGAGGGAGACAAAGCAGCTGGGGGGTTCTGCATTCTCCTGGGGGGGGAGGGGTCACCGGTTGATATCGGGGACCAGAGCCATTGCAAGCATCGCCGGGCATAGCTCCACAGAAGTCAATGGAACACTGCTGATTTACGCCTGTGACGAATCTGGCCCTGAACCATTTGATAGTAATTCTCTTTCTCTCTCTCTCTTTCCTGGCCCCACCAGATTTTGACCGCCCTGGCTAAGATCATGAAGGAATGCTGGTACCACAACCCCTCCACTCGCCTCACAGCCCTGAGGATTAAAAAGACACTAAAGAAGCTGAGCAGCTCCCTAGAAAACCCTAAACAAGACTGCTAACTGCAGGCCGCAGAGCGCTGGGATCGGGTGTCTGACTCACTTACTCGGCTCTGAAGCAGCAGAAAAGCCAAAGAGGTTCAAGGTCACTGAGTTTATGCTATGTGCAGGGCGGGGCCAGGGCTCTTTGTTGCCTGGCTGTGTAACAAACCGGTTTTTCCTTCTAAGTCCAGCCCCGTTGCGGGAGGCGAATTTTAATTGGCCTCCACTCCCCAGCGACCATTCCAACCTGCTGCAGAAAAACCCCTCCGAGCAGCTGCCAGTTGTCTCTCGCAGTCGCTCTCCAGTGTCCTCGGAGCTGGGTTTTTTTGGACTTTTTTTTTTTTAATTAAAAAAAAATCCACCCAACCCCTTTGTAAAAATACCCGCTGGGTCTGTGAGCTGACGCCAGCCTGTCTTGCGAGCCAGACGGGAACATGAGCAGCAGTAGGGAGTGCCACCCCCTGTCCGCGCCCCATGAGCGGGGCGTGGTCTCCGAAGGCTACATCAGGACCATGTGAAACCAACATGGTTTAGCCTTCAGGACTCTTCTGCGTCTGCGTGCACGCATCTGCCGGTGCGCATGGCTGAGCGTGTGTGCACGCGTGTCTGTCTGTGGGCATGTGTGAAATACACACGCCCTGGATAACGAGGAGCTGGGACTGGCTTTGATGAAATGCTCGGTGCATGTGTAGAGGGCACAGCTGGAACCGCTGGGATGCACCAATGTAGTCTCCTACTGAGAACTCAAGCTGTCCTCAATGCCAGTAGAGAGTCCCAGGGAACAGCCTGCCCACCCCAGACTGGCATACAGGAAAAGGAAACGAATAGGCAGTTCTTTAGCCACTAATTAATGTTGCTAGACAGAAAATTTCGAGAAACGGGCGGGGGGGGGCAGATTCCTCCTACCTGCCATGGAGTTCCAGCCTTCATGCCCAGCAGCTTTTCCCTCGTCATCATGCAGAGTGAGCAAGACTCCCTGGAGGTGGGCCTGGGAGCTTTCTGATTGACTTTCATTAGCTTACACCCGGCTGGAATTTGGTGCAAGCAGCCGTTGGAGGTCTGCTGCCAACTTAGCATGTCCTGATCTACCCTCCTCCGCCCCAGGGGCAGCACTGAAGGGCAAGAACCTTGCCCTCTTTCAGTGGGTTTCCCTCGTTTGCCCCGCACCTCCAGCTGCCACTCTCTGGCAAGCCAGCCCTGGCTGGCGTGGTGAGTTCCTGCCTTCTCCGCATGGATACAAGCAGCATGAAGGAATCTGGGCTCTGCCCGGATCTGAGCTTCCCTGTGAATTTGGTACCAGCAGCACTCCCTGCCCATGGCTCCTACGGCGACAGCAGCCAGGAATCCCCCAGCCAGGGTGCAATGTATAGTGTGTTTCTCGTATTTGCATTCTTTCATTTCTCTCATCAAGGACGGTACTGGGTTAAGTCCGGGTTAGTGTCCCTGCCTCACCACGCTGCTGTAGATCCCTGATTCTGTGCTAGCTCATAGATACTCCCTCCCGTATCTTCCTCTCTTAGGCTATGTCTCCACCGCAGCGTTATTTTGGAATAACTGGCATTATTCTGAAATAACAAAGAGCGCGTCTACACTGCGAGCCATTATTTCGAAATAACGGCGAGCTGGAGGACTTCTTACTCCGACTTCTGTAACCCTCGTTTCACGAGGGCTGTGTCTAGACTGGCAAGTTTTTCCGCAAAATCATCTGCTTTTGCGGAAAAACTTGCCAGCTGTCTACACTGGCCGCTTGAATTTCCGGAAAAGCACTGACACTCTCGTGTAAGATCGTCAGTGCTTTTCCGGAAATACTATGCTGCTCCTGTTTGGGCAAAAGTCTTTTTCCAAAAGACTTTTGCGCAAAAGGGCCAGTGTAGACAGCACAGTACAGTTTTCCACAAAAAAGCCGCGATCGTGAAAATGGCGATCGGGGTTTTTTTTGCGGAAAACCGCGTCTAGATTGGCCACGGACACTTTTCCACAAAAAGTGCTTTTTGCGGAAAAGCATCCTGCCAATCTAGACGTGCTTTTCCGAAAATGCTTTTAACGGAAAACTCCGTAGCCAAGGAGTAAGGGAAGTCAAAGGAAGAGTGTTCATCCTTCAACTCCCTGCTGTGTTGACTTTTGCCCTGGGGTGTAGATGTGCCTTTAGGTTTTTTGGATGTATTCACTTCAGTGTGCGTGGCGAGGGGGTGTCACATCGTCGTATTTCATGCAGACCTGCTAAAGATGGGTCTGAACCACTGTGTACAGCCCCCGTCTTGTCTCCTATGGAAACTTTTCCACTTGTGCACACTAGCCGTGCGATGTGGCTGTTCTGATGGGGCATCTTTTCCCACGCACTGTGCACGGAGGGAAATGACAACGTAGGGGGACAAGGCGGGGCAGAATAAGAGCCCAGATCTCCCTAACATCAGTCCAGACTTCCCAGCCACAAGAGGGGCCGTTTGACACTCCCTTGTCTGTTAGCCCTGGTCTACACGAGGGAGTTATTTCAAAATAACAAGCGGAGCGTCCACACTACCAAGCCTGTTATTTCACAATAAGGGGCTGGTTGTTTTGAAATCATAACTCCTGCTTTCCATGAGGAAAACGCTTCTTTCGAAACAGCGGTCATGTGGGAGCTCCACTGCTGCTATGGCCAATAACTTCTCCCCAGAGTCATTCAAAGTAATTACTCCCCAGTGCTTCCTGGGGCTCTAAGTCAAGGTAGCGCGTCCACGTTAAGGGTGCATCTGTTATTCTGGCTGACATTGACAGCTGTTATTCTGGAAAAACAACTGTGTCCACACACCGATTGTGTATTTCAAAAGAAAATCGAAATAACAGAGGGCTTTTTCCGACGTTGGTAAACCGCATTCCATGAGGAATAACGCCTCTTCCAGAAAAACCCTTTCGGGAGGGGGGCGGGGTGGGCGCTGTACTACTGCTATGTCAAAATAGCTCCTCACCAGGGCTATTCTAAAGTTATTCCTCCCAGGGGTTCCTAGGGCTCTAAATCGCAATAGCGCATCCACATTAGGGGAGCCTGTCTTGGACTAATTTTGAGGCTTCCCTGTAGTGTGAAAGCGACGAGGAGTCCTGTGGCACCTTATAGACTAACTGAAGTGTAGGAGCATAAGCTTTCGTGGGCAAAGACCCACTTCGTCAGATGCACGACAGGACTCCTCGTCGCTTTTGCAGATTCAGACTAACACGGCTACCCCGCTGATACTTGACACCCTGTAGTGTGGACACGCTATTTCGAAATAAACTATTCCAGAGGATATCTTCCGGAACAGCTTTTTCCAACATAAGCTTACAGTGTAGACGTACTAAAGGAGCCTGCCTCGAACTGATTTCGAGGCTCCCCTGTAGTGTGGACATGCTAGTTCAAAATAGTTATTTCGGGAGTTATTATTTCAAAATAAGTTATTTCGAAATAATTCCCTAGTGTAGACATGCCCTTAGGAGTCCGGTGTGACAATCCAGACCTGTAAGTGATGCAAGAGCCAGACCCTCATTTTACAGTCTGAACTCGCCCAGACTTTGTGGGGCTGATTCTTGGGGGTCCCTCTCCAGTTTATCCACATCCTGAACTACTTAGCGTGGGAGGTGGGAGGACACACAACCCCCTCTTCAGCTGCCCTGCTGCTGTCCCAGGAGTGCAAACACAGCCCTGAGCGGCTGCACTGTTTTCTTGCTGGTGGTTTCAGCTGCCCAGCTATCAAAGAAGATACAAGCGTGAGCAAAATATTGTGGCTGGCTGCGTGTGTTTGTTTTTGATTAACACTGCCAGGGCTGAGCCCGGAGATATTCTGAGCACCCGCAGCTCCCCTTGATTTTGCCTGGAGCCAAAGGTGCTCAGTGATTCACGGGGGCAGCTCCCTTGTTGAACAGATATTGGCAAATTAAAGGCCTGAGCATGCTCCCACTGCAGTCTTACAATGGCTTTCAATAGGGCACAGCAGGACGTAGCTGCCACAGTGACCCACAGTCTCCTGGCAGGTTGTCACTGCAGTGCACAGTCTGGGTGACCCCAAGCCCCTTTCTTTGAGCCTCTCATACAGCTCAGTTGTTCCTGAGCTGGGACATAAATTGCCCCATCACCAAATCCGTACTGTGGCCGACCCTTCCTTCACTCACACAGGCATATATGGATAAGATATGCATGCCGAAAGGAGCTCTGACAGTAGTACAGCAATAGCATTGATTTCACATGCTAATGAGCCCCAAAAGAGCTTTTCTGTTCAGTCTGTCTCCTCCCAAGGTTGGGGAGAACAGCACTAGAACCCATCACCCTATGCTCCTCAGACAAATGCCCTATCTGCTAAAGCATACCAGGATCTACCCCACTCCCCTACTTTCAGTGTACCCCTTATCCTGCTTTCTCCCTGCCAGGGCTGGCTCCTGTTCTATCCATCAGCTCTTGGGGTTGGAGAACTATAACCCACAGCCCGGCACTCCCCAGACAAAGGCCCTGGTTGCTAAGCTACTCCAGAACCCAGCCCAATACCCCATGTTCAGGGTGCCCCTTATCCTGCCGGCGCCCACTCCAGTTCTGTCTGCTCCTGGGGTTGAGCCAGGGGGATGGAACAACTCACGAGAGACTAGACAACTCACGAGGGTTACCAAGTGTCTGGTATTGGCCCGGATAGTCCGGTATTTGCAGCTTCTGCCCGGTAAAAAAAAACAGAAAATACCGGACATGCAAAATGTCCAATATTTTGTTTTTCTCAGATGGAAGGCCGCTTTGGACATTCTTTCCCTGAAGTATCTGGCGGGGGTGGGAAGAGCATGGGGACGGAATGGTGCAATAAGCGGGTGATCAGGGAGGATGTGGGGCCCTTACTGGATGAGGGAGGTAACCTAGTGACAGATGATGTGGGAAAAGCTGAAGTACTCAATGCTTTCTTTGCCTCTGTCTTCCCAGACAAGGTCAGCTCCAAGACAAATGCACTAGGCAACGCAGTATGGGAAGGAGGTGGACAGCCCTTGGTGGGGAAAGAACAAGTTAGGAACTATTTAGAAAAGCTAAACACACAAATCCATGGGCCCGGATTTAATGCATCCGAGAGTACTGAGGGAGTTGGCAAATGTCATTGCGGAGACTTTGGCCATTATCTTTGAAAACTCGTGAAGATCGGGAGAGATCCCGGATGACTGGAAAAAGGCAAATGCAGTGCCCATCTTTTAAAAAAGGGAAGAAGGACAATCCAGAGAACTACAGGCCACTCACCCTTACCTCAGTCTCTGGAAAAATCATGGAGGGGATCCTCAAAGACTCCATTTTGAAGCACTTAGAAGAGGGGAAAGTGATCAGGAATAGTCAACATGGATTCAGGAAGGGCAAGTCGTGCCTGACCAATCTGATTAGCTTCTATGTTGAGGTAACTGGCTCTGTGGATATAGGGAAGTCAGTGGATGGGATATACCTTGACTTTAGCAAGGCTTTTGATATGGTCACCCACAATATTCTTGCCAGCAAGTTAAGGGAGTATGGATTGGATAAATGGACTGTGAGATGGAGAGAAAGCTGGCTAGACTGTCAGGCCCAATGGGTAGTGATCAACAGCTCAATGTCAGGTTGGCAGTCGGTTTCTAGCGGAGTGCCCCAACGATCTGTTCTTGGACCGGTTTTGTTCAACATCTTTGTTAATGACCTGGATGAGGAGATGGATTGCACCCTCAGCAAGTTTGCAGAAGACACTAAGCAAGGGGGAGAGGTAGATACGCTGGAGGGCAGGGATAGGGTCCAGAGTGACCTGGTCAGATTAGAGGATTGGGCCAAAAGAAATCTCATGAGGTTCAACAAGGATAAATGTAGAGTCCTGCACTTGAGACGGAAGAATCCCAAGCGTTGTTACAGGCTGGGGACTGAATGGCTATGTAGCAATTCTGCAGAAAAGGACCTGGGGATTACAGTGGATGAGAAGCTGGATATGAGTCAACAATAGCCAAGAAAGCTAATGGCATATTAGGGTGCATTAGGAGGAGCATTGCCAGAGGATTTAGAGAAGTGATTATTCCCCTTTATTCAGCTCTGGTGAGGCCACATCTGGAATATTGTGTCCAGTTCTGAGCCCTCCACTATAGAAAGCATGTGGATGCATTAGAGAGGGACCAGCGGAGGGCAACCAAAATGATTAGGGGGCTGGAGCGCATGACCTGTGAGGAGAGACTGAGGGATTTGGGTCTGTTTAGTCTACAGAAGCGAAGAGTGAGGGAGGATTTGAGAGCAGCCTTCAACTTCCTGAAGGGAGGTTCCAAAGAGGATGGAGAGAGGCTGTTCACAGTGGTGATGGATGGCAGAACAAGGAGCAATGGTCTCAAGTTACAGTGGGAGAGGTCTAGGTTAGATATTAGGAAAAACTATTTCCCTAGGAGGGTGGGGAAGCACTGGGATGGGTTACCTAGGGTGGTGGTGGTATCACAATCCCTAGAGGTTTTTAAGTCTCGGCTTGACAAAGCCGTGGCTGGGTTGATTTAGTTGGGACTGGTCCTGCCTTTGGCAGGAGGCTGGACTTGATGACCTCCTGAGGTCTCTTCCATCTCTAGGATTCTAGGATTCCATGAGTGACTCTCTTTTTTTCCCCTGCCATGTTCGGTATTTTTTGTGAAACTAACTGGCAACCCTACAACTCACATGCTTAAAAACAGGCACATGCTGTAATGGGGGCCTGACATACTCTCTTCTTATGACCATTCCTGTGATGCTCACTGGGCAACCATCATTATATTGCAGGCTGAAAAACAGCTCCTATTACAACCTGCCTCATTCTCCTCCCTCCTTTCTTCCCTGCGGTGCAGCAACGCACAGCCCTCTCCGCTAAAGCTAAAGATGAATCTTTTAGTCCCTAAAGTTGTGACCTGAATCCAAAAGTTTTCCCAGAGCTTAAAGCTGCTCTGATCTTGGGGCTCAGTTTGGTCTCATCATAACACCAGGTTAAATGATGCCCAGAAAAGCAATTTGAGGCCCTCTTCTATCATTATTTATCTGATAAAAGTTAATATATTCAGTAAAACCGTAAAGCTGCTATATGCGGCAAAATCACTGTCTTTTGCCCAAAATGAGATGTCAGGAGACAGGGAAAGCCCTGCAGTCCAGAGCTCATGCATGGTTTTTATTTATGTTCCAAGTGTTACACTCCTGTGAATAACGTCATATATCTTGTTTGCATCCAGCTCCTACAATAAACCTTGCTTCCACCCATTTACAAGCTTTTCTTTACAGATTTTGGGGGGGCCAGAAAGGGGAGGGCTGGTGCTGCAGCACCTGGCTGCAAAATGAAGCCCCAAGGGATTTGCCAGCCCAGTTGGAAAAAATGTGAATGTGTCAGAGTGTAATTCACAAGCGAGGATTTGGCCAGGGCTACTGGCCCTGACTCTTACCAAAAATCTGTCACAAGATTTTTAATGACCCACGAGCCATCGTCGGTTTTACATCTAGTCAAAACACAGCACCACGAGAGCTTCCCCGTGCCGTGGCCTGGTTTCATTCAGTTTCAGCGACCACCTCCCCAGGAGTAGTACTACTCAGCATTTGTGTAGCACTTACCCTCCCAAGATCCCCACGCACCATGTTCGGGAGAGAGACCCGTTGTAGCCCTCAGTGTACAAACAGAGGCAGAGAGAGGGTGGCGGAGCTGGAAACAGACCCTGGATTTCCCATGTCTCAGGGCTTCCCCGTGCAATTTCCCAAGCATCTTCCTTTTTCCTTCCAGATCCATCCACATACTGGACTGGTTAACGGCTCCTTAATTTAGAGCAGGACCACAGCAAATCATAGCCATGGATGGGGGCGGGGGGATAATATAAAACTGCTGGGCCTGATTCTGCTTTCACCTTCACCCTTTTTACACTGATGTAGCTGCCCTGAGCCTGATGTACCACCATATCTCGATGCATCTCTGTGTACAGCTGTATGCTGTATCTCTATGTACAGCATGACGTGGCTGTAAATGGCTACACACGGTGCAGGGCAGTGGAGCTGCAGGCCAAGGGAGTTACCCCAGCTTGCGTGAGAGGGAAGAGAGCTAGGCTTTCTCTCTTTCTGCCTGGGTGGAAATCTCTTTTACAAAGAGCAAGATCTAGCCACTGGAATCAGATCTGCTATGTGCCTATACTGTTCCTAAAAACTGATGCCAAAAAAGGGAAAAAAATGCACCAAAAAAATCCAGGTCTTGTTTGCGACCACTGGAAATGGCTTGAATAACATTATTTCAACAGGATACTAAGGGCTTGCTTCGCCTGCATCACCCAGCTCCTTTATCAGCAGATCCACATCATCAAGCACACAGGAGTTTCCTGCCGATAGCAAGACTGCATAAGTCAAAAAACCGGAGACAGATGAAAGAGGAACTTGCTCAGATTTTGTTGCAATCATTTTTTTTTCCGCTCCCCTGATAAAAGCCCACGGGGTGGATTGACCTTTCCTGGAATTTCTTTTTGGTTTTTACGGGCAGCCTTGCGAAACATGTCCCAAGCAATTGGCTGGTCTCTCAGACTTGAAGTTGTGATGTTCTCCTAAGCTCCACCCACAAGACCAGGCCCGCCCACTCATGACGTGACGTCAGAGCAGTGTGTGCTGATCTGCATGATAGGGTCATCCCACTGTTTTCTTAGGTTCAAAGAAATAGTGAACAAAACTGACACTGAATTGTCATCACAGCTATCCTCCCTTTCTCCCCTATACCAGAATCCCCCAGGGCCTTTCTGTGCCAAGGGTGTGTCCTGCCATTCCCTCCTCCCCTATCCCAAGGTCTCATGTTCTTGCATGTTTTTCTCACCAAGACTGGGGCTCTGTGTGCTCCTCTGTCCCCTCCTGCCATGCCAGGTTCCTTCTTTCTCCTCCATGCCGTAGGCTTTGTGTGCTCCCCCCCACCCAACTCCCCACTTCATTGTGCTCTCTAGAGCAGTGCAAGGTGCTTAAAGTTGCGGTTCTGATGAACAGATGTCAGGGGCTCCATGTCTCCCTTCTTAGGGGAAATCATTAGGGTTCTGTCCGCTGATGCTTAAAATATTCCCTTCACTTTGGGACCGAGTCAGATGATGCGTTCTACAGCTAAGATGTTCCAGCTAAAGAGATAAACGGAACAAAACTGTCATGTTAGGCCTTGGAAAGCGCAGCCAACAAACCGCCAATTTATTCCCCTTTCCCCAAATTCTCTATCAAGCCTGAGAGCATCTTGGGCTGGGGACTGGCCTTAAATGTCGGGACAGTCCCTAGCATTTGGTGGGCATAAATAAATAATAACAACTGAACTGCTGCTAACTGCCACCCTGCTCACAGTCAGCCAAGTATTCTGCACACGCGCCCAATTCCCCCCAAATGTCACAGACATTGTAGGCGGAACAATGATGGGTCTGACAATCTGTTGCAAATGTTCAGTTGCTTGGCATTCATCATTCACTTGTTTATAAACTTTCTGTCACTCTGGAAACCACTTAAGTGCATGCTTAAATACTTCCCCTCTCCTCCTCCCCCCTCCCCCCGCCCCACCTCATCAGCAAGTATGTGTCCGAATGCTTTCCTGGGTGACAGAAAGTTTTGTGAATCGAGGTCTCCATTGAGATGCACCAACAATACCATGCAACGGAGGTGCTAAACCACTGTACTCCCCATAGCGAATATTTGAAGAATGAAAATAGACTAAAAATATGTCGTTGCAATTCTTCAGCTGGGGGTATGTCTACACTTGTGTCCTAGTTCGAATTAGTAAATGAAGCCGGAATTTAAATATCCCGCGCTTCATTAGTATAATCTCAGCCTCCTCATTTTTTTAGGAGTAACATTAGTTTGAACCAAGGGGTTTGATTCGAACTAAGCGCACTTTCACTTTCGAAACAGCTGAGTTCCGAAACAGCACACGGCCGAGATTATGCTAATGAAGCGCGGGATATTTAAATCCCAGCTTCATTTACTATTTTGAATGCCTACATTTGCATCTCTAATTCGAACTAGGGTGCAAGTGTAGACATACCCATAGATATTTAGGACCAGCCACTATTCACAGCAACCCAGTTTGGCTCAAGCAATTCACTAACTAGAAAAGAGGGAGGGCACCAGATCTTCTAGGATATTTAGGTGCCTTACTTCTTCAGAAGTTAGATGCCTAAAGACCTT
The DNA here is from genome assembly GCF_052426305.1 of Pelodiscus sinensis. Lineage (NCBI taxonomy): Eukaryota > Metazoa > Chordata > Testudines > Trionychidae > Pelodiscus > Pelodiscus sinensis. Next base: position 11,080,955 of record NC_143082.1, read on the forward strand.
TGAGTGAACAGGTACAAGAGCTATACAGGTCTGGGCCTTACTGCAACCCCATATTCCTTTGTAATTGTCCAGCCTTGGCTTCTCTTTTATCTCATATGAGCAGGGCTTGCCGAGCCATGGCGAGCCCCACTCGCCAGCCGCACGGTTCAGTGTTCTGCGCATGTGCAGATCGCTCGGAGCCGGCTCTTCCGGGATGTAATCTACTCGCCACGGGCAAGTAGATTACATTGTTTGTCGAACCCTTCATATGAGGAAGATCCAGGGGACCAGACTTTCAAAGCGCTCAGATCCCATTTGGCCCCTGACAAATAGGGTCACATTTTCAAGTGCTCAGACTAAGGATGTTAAATATCGGTTAACTGAATAATTGAGTAAACCCGGGAATTCTTATTGGTTAGATGACTATTCTATAGTCCTGGGAGTGGGGCTGGCAGCCAGTGCACTCCGGCCCCATGCCTGAGGAATCCCCTGCCACTCCACGGGGGGTGCCAGGCGGGAGCTGGTCCGCAAGGAGAGCCAGTTTAAAAACCAGCCCCTCTGATACAGAAGCAGTAGCGCAGGTTGCAGCAGCCCCTGTCGGGGGGAGGGGAGGGGGAAAAGGGAGAGGGAAATGCCTGTAGTCTATAGCAGTGTTTCTTAACCTTTTTTTGTAAAATACCCCTTTTAAAAATATATATATAAGTACCTCCAATACCTACAGTTTTCAGACACACAAAACATGTTTCTACTATTGCAACACATCTGTTTAAACAACTTAATCATTGCCGGGCGGGTGATGAAATTTGTGGGTGTAAAAAGTACAAAAATAATAAAGCGCTGTAAAACTTAAAACAAAAATTCAGTTTTCTCCAGATTTCAGTTGTATTGACTTCTCTCAAGTACCCCTAAGGGTACTCGTACCACTGGCTGAAAATCACTGGTCTATAGTATTAACCTGTAAGCTTTTGCTTATCTGATAATTGTTTAATTGATTACATTACATCCCTAGTTCAGATCCAGCAGCCCCATGCATTCTGAAAAAGCTCCATGAAGCACCAGCTAGCAGACTCAAAGCCAAAAGCAGACATAGGGAATGACTTAAAGGAAACTCATCAAATGATCAATAGACATAAATGTTCATTTTAATATCCCCCAGCCATAAATGTTCATTTTAATATCCCCCAAACAGCAGATGACCTTTCCCTATATCCTCATCTACACATTTTTCCCCGTGATTTATATGATCTTTCTGCTTATGAGCTTGATCCTACAACATATGGGCTATCTCAGCACCCTCTGGGACTGGAGTTTTTTATTACTGTAGCTTTGGGATCTTTGTGTGTCTGCACACACATACACACATGCTTTAGGAACTCAGAAAATTAATCACTGGCTTGGCTTCCAGCAAGAATTTAGGACGGAATTTTTTTTTCTGGAATGCAACAATCAGTAAACCCAGCACACCAAGTCCCAAGGGACCAATAGATTGGCGGCATGTTCTCTATATAGGAGAAGGGAGGGAGAGAGAGGCCAGCAGTTTGCAATGAATGTGCTTTAATTGGAATGCCAGAGACTCCACTGGTGCCTTTCTGGGTAGCAATGAAATGGTCTGGGATGTCCAGCCAGCCAGCCTCAAGCTCACATTGCTCAGTCTGTCTGCATTTAGCATGTTCCGCTGCCAGGTTTGCTGGATGCTGGGGTCTGAAAATAGCCCTTCTAGCCAAGAGCAGGGGGATCCAGTATCACTGTGTCGGCAGAGCAGAATTGGAGGGTGGGAAAAATAGATTATTTCTGTGTCTGCAATGCTAGGCTTCATGTGTAACCACATTAGAGTCGCCTCTACCTGTAGTGCCTTGGGTGACATTGACTCCCTCCAAGGACATGAAGACTAATCCCATATGCATTGTAGAGATGACTGATGCATCCCCCTGTGTATTGCCCACACGTTGCATGCAGCCTTTTCTTGGTTGCACGGCATGTCTGTGTGCACACCTATTGCTCTTCTCTCTTTTTGTGAATACTACACTAGTTCTTTCCAGGTGTGCTTCTCAGTTAGGATGTAACATCCATGTGCATTGCACAAAAACCGCACACTACTCCATGAGCAGGGCACACAGAACGGTGTTGGCTTCTCCGGCACTGCACTGCACGCCCATTGACCATTCCCACCCGCACTGCACTATACACACTGGCCCTTATAAGGACACTAGCTCTCTACTGGGTACGCGGCATACACCTGGCACACACATTGCCCCAATTCGCACCACCATTGTACACCACTTGCATTTGCACACCCGCTGCACATTCATTCCCTATCACTTGCATACCCGTGTGCTTGCACATGTGCACACCCGCTGGCCTCACTATCCATCCTCACCCCTCCAGCCCCAGCGGCCTTTGCACATACATTTGCACACGCACTGTGCACACCCACCGACTAGCCCACGTGCAGCCGCACGCTCATTCCCTCCTGAGGACAGTGCCCCAGACGTGCTCTGTTTAGTGTCGGCGGACAGCTGCTCCCCCGCCCTCGCCTTTACGGGCGGGCCCTCCCCTTTAAGGCCCGGCAGCCCCGGCGGCGCTGCTCGCTCGCGCTCGGTGTCTCGCGCTGGCCGGGCCCGGACGGGAGCGAGGCTGCGGCGGTTGCTATGGCGGAGTGGGCTCGCGCTGCCGGCCCCTTCTCGCGCTCGCCGCTGCTGGGGGCCGCGCTCGCGCTGGTCCTGCTGCTGCTGGGCGGCCCCGGGGGAGCCTGGGGTGAGTGCGGGGGGGGGCGGCGGCCCAGGAGCCCCCTCGTGGGGCGGCGGCCTCCCGCTGCGGGGGGGCTTGGTGCTTGTGAGGCCCCCCCCTGCTCTGGGGGGGGCCAGGATGGAGGGGTTGAGGGGCCCCCTTGCGCTCTGGGGGGGGCCAGGATGGGAGGGGTTGAGGGGCCCCCCTGCTCTCTGGGGGGGGCCAGGATGGGAGGGGTTGAGGGGCCCCCTTGCGCTCTGGGGGGGGCCAGGATGGGAGGGGTTGAGGGGCCCCCCTGCGCTCTGGGGGGGGGCCAGGATGGGAGGGGTTGAGGGGCCCCCCTGCGCTCTGGGGGGGGGCCAGGATGGGAGGGGTTGAGGGGCCCCCCTTGCGCTCTGGGGGGGGCCAGGATGGGAGGGGTTGAGGGGCCCCCTTGCGCTCTGGGGGGGGCCAGGATGGGAGGGGTTGAGGGGCCCCCTTGCGCTCTGGGGGGGGCCAGGATGGGAGGGGTTGAGGGGCCCCCCTTGCGCTCTGGGGGGGCCAGGATGGGAGGGGTTGAGGGGCCCCCCTTGCGTTCTGGGGGGGGCCAGGATGGGAGGGGTTGAGGGGCCCCCCTTGCGCTCTGGGGGGGGCCAGGATGGGAGGGGTTGAGGGGCCCCCCTTGCGCTCTGGGGGGGCCAGGATGGGGGGTTGAGGGGCCCCCTTGCTCTTTGGGGAGCTTTGGAGAGATGGGAGGAGCTGAAGGGCCCCCTGATTGGGGGCCATGCTCCAGGAAAGTGCAGGGATTTGGCAGGTTGGGGGCCTACCTACAGGGCACCTGAGGGCTGCCTGTCTGGAATGCGGGGGGCTCAGGAGCCTCCCCCCGTGCTGCAGGGAATGGGGTTACCTTCCTGTGCGGTGTCTGAGATATATTTGGGGATCTCTTTCCAGAGGGTAATTGAAGGAGCTGCAAGTGTCTCTTTTCTTTGAGGGGGTGCTGGGGTTTGGGGGAGGTATAAGTGAGGAGGGTCTCTGGGGGACAATGGGTAGGGGTGCCTGAGTCTGTTATTTCCTGGCAGGGAGGAATGGGGGGGATGTCTGGGAGGAAGGGATTGGGGCACCTTGGCTTAACTTCCATAGGTGGGATATGAGGTTGGGAAAGAGGCTAGGTGCGTACAGGTTTAGCTGAGGGGGGCCTTATTCTCATGGATGTAGGGTTAAGATGGTGCAGGTCTAGGAGGAGACTCTAGAAGGAACTGCTGTCTGAGAAGCTGGCAGGAGGCTGTGGGGGCTAGGTATGTGAAATCCCATTTTATCAGTTAACCGATTAAACATTGTTTAGGTGGTTAACTTTAAATGAGGCAGGGAGGGTGGTGGGGGGAGGCTGGCTGGAGTGGCCCCCTACTCCTGCTGCGGGGCTGGCTAGTCCACTGGTTAATTCTAATTGGTAAGCATCATGTTGTAAGGGTGATGTTTACCAATTAACCATTGGCATCCTAGAGGGGACTGAGCGTATTTTACAAAGGACATTTGGGGAGCCACATTGTCTAGGCAGGCAATAGGAAGTGTGTGTGTTCAACTGATCGACCTTCTGTATAGGTGTAGGTTCTGCTTTTTGTTGTGTGAGAGGCTTGGAATGCTTTTTTTTGTGTTTTGGGAACAATAGAAGGCAACTGAAGACTTATAGGAGAGGGGAGAGGGCTGTCTCCATTCCGGGTATGGGAAAATATTTACCAGAGGGCTCTCAGATTACCCTCTTTTAAAGAATAGGGAAATTTGGGGAGCTTTTCAGGGGGTGGGCTTTCTTGTTCTCAGTGGACAGATATTTGTGTATAGGCAACCCCTTCTACCACACATTGTAGGCTAGTGTCTCAAAACTGTATATCGCTGATCTATGGCATTTCTACAACTTCCATTCCATTGGTAGCCTTCCAGGACTGGTGCATGACTAGCGTGAGGGGTTCTGATATCTGGCAATACCCATGTTCCTCTAGAGCAGTGGTTCTCAAAGTGTAGTGTGCGGACCACCTTCCAGGGGGTTCATAACTCAAGCTCAGCCCCTCTCAATGCTCATCGTTGCCATGCAGCCACGAGGCCGCACCACCAGCTCTCGCTTCCATTCGGAGGGTACGCAGGGGTAGGGGAGAGTGAAAAAAGCCCCAGCCTTCCCTGCCAGACCCAGCTCACTGAATCTGCCTCTCTCTGCGAGCCAGATCTAGTGGGGAAGTTGGGGCTTTCTTCAGCTCCCCATCCCCTGCATGCCCTCTGTGTGGGATGCCGGAGCTGGTGCTGCAGCCTCGCGGCTGCACAGACGCCTCACGGCTGCTCAGACTCCCCGCTTCGTGGGGGCCGGCGGGTGGCTGAGCTCTCTCCCCATCCCGCTGGGAGAACCTCAGCGTGGTGAGACGCTGTCCAGAGGCTTTCCCTCTTTGCAAGGGGGCACAAAGCCAGGTAAGCGTCCCCCTTCAAGCCAGATCCCTGGATCCTAATCCCCCTCACTCACTCCCCACTAAGACCCTGCGTCCCCAGCTTGCTCCAACACCTCCCTCTTGGCCAAACACCTTCCCTCCAGCCTGCCCCTGCATCCTCCTCCCTGGCCAGACACCTGCATCCTCCCTTGCTCCTGCTCCCTCCCCCGGCCAGACACCCTACTCCCAGCCTATTTCTGTATCTTACCTATCACCTAGACCTCTCAACCTCACCTCCTCTTGTACCCCCATTTCGCTCCCAGATTCTGCACCCCCATTCCTATCCCACTCGTTGGCAGCCCTATCCTGCACACTGAGCCCCTCATTTTTATCCCCACCCCAGAACCTAAGGAGTCCATAAAATCCGCTAACTCCAGAACGCCAGAAAAGTAAATCTGGCCTATGGGAAACCCTGAACCTCGGTCCTCCCTGTCCTTTCCCCTTACCCTGAGAGGCTGGAGCACCAGAGGAGTGAAGTGTCTCAGTTGGGGGCCACATCAGTGAGGGTTGGGGAGGAGGTTTGGAGGAGATTTTGTTTCTTACTTGAGAAGTCCCCAACTGATTTTTCTGTGGGTCAGTGGCCCCTTAGTCCAAAAAAGGTTCCCCACCCCATCATAAATAAAACATGGAAACCTTCTGTGTTTACATAAATTAATATTTTACTTTATTTAAAATGAAGTTAGTTTATCAAACATGAGAGAGTTAAAATGCTTAATCTGTTTAATAATTTAAATTAAACCATTCTCCCTAGCTGCAGCACTAGCAAAATGGCTTGGGCGTAATTATATAATTGATGGTGAGTTTCCATTAGCAAATGGTGGTCCACGGAAAGATTTGCATTGAGCCAGGTGGTCCACTGGCCAAAAAGTTTTAGAACCACTGTTCTGGAGTCTGTGCAGTGTGTGTGGGGTGGTCTGATTGTTATGCAAATTAAGGCACGCAGCTTCTTCCTTTTTTTAGGAATTAAAATAAGCGGTTTTAATATTATGTCTTTTGAAGTATATTTTAAAATGGCTCCTCTCCAAATTCTCTAACTCCTGGGTACCAGCTCCCAGTAATTGTGGGAAGAAGAGTACCTTTATAGAGAAGACCAGATGCTTCTAAACCATTTTCAGTATTGCAACATTTGTAAACCTCCATTGTGGGGATGGAGGAAAGGAAACCTATTTTCACTTGTTGATTCTGTGCAGTTTTATCAGGTGTTACTGCTTCTTTTAACCTGTGGGAATTTTTTTACTTAGGGCCAAGTGCTGCTGCTTTGATTTAATAAACTGAAGCTTGTGCTGGTGAAAGGCATCAGCTTGAGTGAGCTGAAGTCTGATGCCTTCTATTTATTCATAGAGTTAGTAGAGTACTAGCTTTCTTGCCAATCTTCCTCTGCCCTGATTGCCTCTAAGCTGGAGGCAAAGGGTAGCATCATCTTCATGGCCCATTCAGTCCTTGGTCTCTGGAAAATTTCTTACAAGAATGTTAATAGGCATAGCGGCTTGTGTAATTTGAACAGATGTCCAGTGAGAATTGAGAGCCACAGCTAATTTTGCATATCAGATTGTAAGACTTGAGTATTTTCTGGCCCAGACTGTTTTTTGCCAACCAATGAGACAACAGATGATGATGTATTTAACATTTCTGATGAAATTGCTAATAATACAGACACAATTGGGTAGAGAATAGATACATTTAAAAAAAATCATAATGACTTAAAAATTTGCATCAGCTGCCCTCTTAGACCTTTGATGAATATCAAGGTAAGTTTCCCCTCTCAATACTGTTCTGAAATCTTCATTTTGTTTCTTCCATAAGGTTTGTGTGTGTATATAAAAATAAACAGGAAATGAATAATTGACTTCCTATGTCTTGTGGAAATTAAGCTGATAAGTAGCTTTGATATTGTGTGTTGTATAGCTGGCTAATGTCCCCCTTAAGCATCTTTTGTGTTTTCATTCACACTGTGTGAGAGGTGTCAATGCAGTATGGTCTTGTGGGCAGGGAAGAAAGAGGTCCTGGTGTTTGTGGAAGATGTGAACAAGCAACTAATTCTGTAGAAGAGCACAGAAGGTTGTAGGAGACAGGTTTTTCTGGGTGGAATAAGAAATGGCAGGGAGTGTAGAATCCGCTATTTGCATCTTAAGAAGCCATTATGTAAACTCCGTGTGCCTTAGCAAACAAGGTCTTCAGAAGCTTTCTGTTGCATCTTATGTGTTTTATTGCAAGTCAAATCATTTCTTTTTTCATTGTGCATTATAAAAAGACCCTAATTCACGTGGCATTTTGAAGATGTAAAGTGCTATATGCATTAGTAAATAAGACTTAAAAAGACTTCCTCCTTCTCTCTCCATGGTTATCATGATAGTGTAGTTATATATACGGGGGTTGTTTATTACCCCTTGTGCATTTTAGTGCTTTATTCAAAGGAAGCAATTTTCCACTGGTAAATTCTGTGACTAACACCTGCTTAAAATATGTATTTACCCAATTAAATCAGACCAGTTCTGAATGGCCCATAATTCATGTTTTATAATTCTCCAAAAAAGATTTTTCTAACTAGAAATTTAAAAACATTGTCCATCAGGCATTCGTGAACTCTTAAACTTTTTGGCTAGAAAACTCAAACTTTGTGTCTCTGGATGCACAATCTTTTGCCTGCAGTGGATGCACAGGAAACTACTGTCACGAAAGGAGTAAAATGAAACGTCAATTCTGTGACAGCAAACAAAGTTCACAGGGTGTCAGCTAGTGGGAATGGTTTGTGTGTGTGTCCAGGGAGTAGTTATCTGATTGAAACAAGATAATTAAGTTCTCTCTTTTTGTGTGTGTGCGTGCGTGCACGCACATTCCAGTGGAGTAAGCTGTGATGGGGGGAATTTCTTTGTTGAAACCCCCCACTAATAGTGAATATTGTAAGTCCGGTCATGGAGTGTGGGTAGTTGTGCAGTAGTAGGATGGCTCTCTGGATTTGTTTATTTTAGCAATAACCCTTTTTATTTAAACTCTTAAAACGCATGCTTGTTGACTAAGCTGCTGGGCCTGGCAACGGTAAACAACATTTTTAATAGCTCACATCAATAAATGTCACAGTTTGAGCCCAAAGAACTTTGTCAGTGACAGATCAACATCTTTGCTTTGCTATGGAATTGACTTTTGGAAGATGCTTTCTTAATTAAGGATGTGATAGTGTAAACGGTTAACTGATGAGCCTATATCAGGAGAAGGGGCAGGCAGGAACTGGTGCTCATGGGGAGCTGCCTGCCCACCCACCCAAGCTGCTGCCCCACCTGCACTGGCTCCTGCAGAGCCATCCTCTCCCCCATCCCACGTGTAAACCTTTAACTGTTGACAAATTCAGCGGTTACACATTTACCAAAATAAACTCATTTTAACATCCCTATGAATACTGAGGTACAGATTTGGGCTGTGTTAAACTTACTGCTCTCATAACAAAATTTTAAAATGTAAAATGAGTTAATAGGTGCTAAGGTTAGAACAGGAGGTGGTAACAAATCTAGCATTCATTTTTTGACTTGAAGAACAGCAATGATAGAGACATCAAGCTTTATTTTAATTAACATCACATGGATTCAAATAACAATGAATTTTAAAGAGGTGAATTGAAATAAGCCAGTTCCACTCAGAGGCTGTCACTTTGTATGATAGAGGTTGGTACTGAACAGTGACAGCTGCTCGCTGTAATGAAGAAAGTGTATGCCGACTGTATTTTTCGCCTGTATGTTTTCCATTCCATAGTATTGCTTTAATATCCAATTTAGCCTCTGTCCAAGTACTGTAACCACTTTCTGGAGCAGGAGTGGGCAATAATTTTGATGGCGGGGCACTCCAAGAATTTGGTCAGTAGTCAAGGGCCCTCACTCTTCTTAGGGTCTGGGATGGAGGTTGGGTACTGAAGGGAGCTTGTGGTCCAGGATCTGGGAGTGCGTACGGATGCAGGAGAGGATTCTGACCTGATGGAAGGGTGCAGTAAGGGTATAGGATCTGGGAGGGGATTGTGACCTGGGGCAGAAGTGCAGGAGAGGATGCAGGAATTTGACTAGGGGCAGGGAATCGGGGTACATGGAATGAATGCAAGAGCAGGAGTGCAGAGTGTTTGGATTATGTGGGATAGATGTGCAGGAGGGGAAACAGAGGGTTGGGGTGGAGACTGGTATGCCAGAGACAGATTGTAGCTAAGAGGTGCATCTCCCAGTTAGCAGCCCAGCAGTTCCCTCAACCAGCCAGGTTCCTTGCCTTCACACAAGGAGATCATGTGCTGTGGAGATCATGTGCTCCCCTGGTTGCTGAGAGTCCCAGGGGAGGGTACCACAAGTTGCCTGTCCTGCAAACAGGCAGTCCAGTGGGAGCTGTGAGGTTGTGCTGGGGACAGGGAACAGCGCATGAAGCCTCTTTTCCCCATGCTCCCGCAGTTTTGAGCAGCCTACAGGGGCAGGGCAGACAGCGAGGCCTGGCTGAGGCTCCTGCTGGGCCACGGGCCAGATCTGATGTGACTTCCTTATTTTGCCCTCCTGTTCTGGAGGGATATGCATTCAATTTATCTGTTGGCCCTTTTTATTTCTAACTTCATTAATCCTAGTATAACTTTAAGTTTCTACAACATTTTTTATATTATGAAAAAAATATTTCAGCATGAACTAATGCTTACAAAGAAAAATAAAATTAATAGCAATAGGAAAGCAGATTTAAGAAGCAACGTCAAGGGACAGCAGACATTTGGAGATAAGATTTGGAAGTAGTTGAAGAGCTGATGAGGTATCAAGATTTGGGAAGTCTGTTCCAAATGGTGGCAGTTACAGAAGAAAAGGGTCTTGCATCAGTATGGTCATGATTATGTAGTAGAACAGACACTCAGTTACTGGAGGAGTGAAGAGACACGGTCTGTGTGAAGTAGGCTAGAATGCATATCTGTTTTAAAAAAATATTTGTTTCAGAATTGAGTTTTAATGTGGAACAAGTGAGGTGGTTTGAAAATTGACAGTGGTGTGCTACTGTTTCTTAGCATGAGAGAGAGAGTGGGTAGTAGCATTCTTCACCTACCAAGCTTTGTAGAACTTGTACTTGACTGCCTGCTCTGGGCAAAGAGTTGCGGTGATCCGGATGAGAGTAGTCAGAATTATCCAGAACTAGCATGGATGTGAGCTTCATTTTTAGACTGAATTTTCTGTACTCTTTATATTTAAAACAACAACAAAGTCTTCTGCTTAATTGTTGTTTAACAAGGTCTGGCCAGCTCTGTGACAGACTGACCAGAATTTTGATCTGGAATAATTGTTTATTGATTTGAACACTGGGTTTTAGAAAAGTGTAGTCAATTTCACATTACATCAGTCTCGAGTATCCCTCGTACTTACGTTTTGAGAATGGAACCTTGATTGTGTCCTTGAACAACCAGTGTCATCCTGCCCCATGTATGACATACATGGGTGTGTTGCAATTTAAGCATTGGTATGGCAGATAAGAAAGATGGATTCTGTTTCTAGTCCTGCAGTAGACTCACTGACACATTGATTTTTGTGTCCCATTTTTGTTTCATTGCAGTGTATAGTGAAGGCCTGAAAAGCACTTTGAAGTAGGAATAAGACCCTCCGGAAAAGGGCACTTTTTCCGGAGGATCGGGGCCAGTGTAGACGCTCTTTTCCGGCTTTTTTAAAAGCCGGAAAAAAGCGGCGGACATTTTTATTTAAATGCCGCGGGGGATATTTAAATCCCCCGCGGATTTCCCTACGACGACTGGTGAAATTTACATGCCCCTTCCAGAAAAGGGGCCAGTGTAGACGTAGCCAAAGTGACTGAGGAGTCAGAGCAGCGTTCTTATCACATGAGATTTCTTGTGGCATTCACGGGGGTGCTGACCACAGTGGAACATCGCTTCTGGGCTCCGGAAACAAGCATTGAGAGGTGGGATCACGTCATCATGCAAGCTTGGGAAGATGAGCAGTGTTGGGATGAGGAAAGCCACTTTCATGGGACTGTGTGCTGAGCTTGCCCCCACCCTATGGCATAAGGACATTCAAAGGAGAGCTGCTCTGCCAGTGGAGAAGTGCTTAGCAATCACACTATGGATGCTGGCTACTCCAGATGGCCTTTGCTGGGTTGCCAAACATTTCTGAGTGGGAAAGTCCGTTGTTGGGCTTATGCTGATGGATGAGTGCAGAATCACCAGTTGCATCCTGCTCTGAAAGATCGTGACTGGGCAATGCGCATGAAATTGCAGATGGCTTTGCTTGGATGGGCTTTCCAAATTGTGGAGGAGCAATAGATGGTGCACACATTCCAATTCTGCACCTGTCCAACTAGCCTCCAACTACATTAACTGTGAGGGGTATTTCTCCATGGTCCTGCAGGCACTTGTGGATCATTGTGGGCATTTCCCAGACATTAACAGTCTGGTCTGGAAAGGTGCATGACGCACACCTGTTTTGGAGCATTGGCCTGTTCAGGAAACTGCAAGCAGGGATTTTCTGCATGGACCAGAATATCACCATGGGGGAAGTTGAAATGCTCATTGTTATACTTGGAGACCCTGCCAACTCCTTAATGCTGTGACTCATGAAACCATACATGGGGAAACCTTGACAGCATCAAGGAGTGGTTTAATAACAGACTGAGCAGGTGCAGAATGACACTGGAGTGTGCTTTTGGCTGTTTAAGGGCCCGCTGGCAATGTTTTTTGTATGGGTAGCTGCACTTGGACGGTGATCACATCCCTGTGGTTATCGCCACATGCTGTACCCTTCATAATATTTGTGACAGGAAGGGTGAAAGCTTCACTCAAGGTGGGATCGCTGAGGCATAGCGCCTGGAGACTGAGTTTGAACAGCCAAAGACCAGGGCTGGTAGAGGAGCACAGTGTGGGAACATAAGGACCGGGGATGCCTTGAGGCAGAAATTTGATAAACTTGTTACTATGCATGGGAGCCAAGTGGCTGCGTTGCTAGGGGGTTACTCTTCTTGGTCCGTGCACTGCACTTAGTGCTACAATGACCGTAGTTTTGCTGATGTACGCTTGCTTGCTTTCATGTAATGGAATAAAGATTTCTTTGAAACACATGAATTTCATTTATTAAACATAGTAAATGTAGGGTGAAGCATGAAACAAACATCTGCACTGTGAGAGGGAAGGAGGGAGGGGTTGGGGAGGCAGGAGGTGAGGCATGCCCCAATAATTACACAGGTTTTTATATGTCCGTGGTTTATATGCAGCCCCACCATCTGTGCTGTGGAAAGGGGCTGCAGTTCATCAGGGCTAAGCCCCATGTGGATTGGCGTTGAGTGGATCCACAGCCTGCAGGAGCCTGTGTGGGTAGAGATGTTAAACAGCACATAATTTGTTAATCATGTAATCAACAAAAAATGATGCAAAAATGGGGAAGGGGAAGCTCTGTTTGGGCATCTGTTGGGTGCACCACAATCCCCTACCACAAATCACAGCCCAAATCACTGCATCTGCTTATTGGTTAATCGTTTAATCAACCGTGCCATTGCACCCCTATTGTGCGGGAAGATGTGGAGTGCAGTGAGTGCCGCCCCGGGGACAGGGTGGTGCCCAAACTGCATTGGTGGGGTTTATTGGCTAAAGATTTGGGACACCTGCTTTGGGAGGGAGGGCTACTCCTCTGTCTGCAATGCTAGCAACGCCTCCAGCGTGCATTTTCAGTTGCTGCTCTGTAATACTTGGGAACCGCTGTGTGCTTTCCTTCCACTTTCCCTCCACTCCTGCAGTTGTTTTGTGTGTGTTGGGCATCTGCGTGTTTTGGGATGCCTTGCAAAAACTCCTCTCGAGTCTGTCTTGGCTGATTCCTGCCCTTCTCAGATGCTCTGCAGGAGTTGGAACTTCCTGAGAGATTGGCATTCCAAGGCCAGCTCTATCAAGGGCAAAATTGCAACATGTCACAGAAGGCCCATCGTTAATGCTAGGACACAGCACTGCCCCAACTGCTTTGAAACACTTCAACTGTCCACATACCTAGCACCACTTGTCCTGGAGTGAGCATGCATAGCCCCACAAGTGTGAGTTCACCACTAAGGGCACAAAGGGAAACCCCGAGGGCAGGAGAAAGGGTTGTGAAAACCTTTGCTGTGGGTGGAAGTGTCACTTCCTGCAGTTGCCACAGAATCCCTTGATGCAGCCAGGCTGCATGCTGGGAAGCAGCGGTTTTCATTTGCGCGTGTTTGTACTTGTGTTCTGGGGGGGTGGAGGGAGTAAAAGTTTTTTGTAATGGCTAGGGATGTTAAAATGCATTTATTTTTGGAAACCTGTAACCATCGAACTTTAAATTTACATGTGGGGGGGGAGGTGGGAGCTGGTACTCATGGGGCACCTTCTTTCCCCGCTCTGTGCTGCTGCTTCTGGCTCTGTGGGAGCTACTACACATGGAGAACTGGTTTAAAAACTGGTTTTCCCCCCGCAGATGCTGGCTCCAGAGGGAGACAGGTAACTGTTAGGATTAAGGCTCGTCAGTTAATTGTGTAAGTGGGCACGTGATCACATCCCTAGTAATGGCCACTCATTGCCACAGCTGTATTCACCTAGAAAACACTTTGCTGTGAGCAGGGAAGCAAAGGGGGATCTTTTACTTGAGTGCATGTTCTGGTCAGGACCATTTGTCGCTTGTCTTTGCTCAGCGGTAGTGCCCTTCTCTCCCTCTCCCCCCGCTCCCGCTCCCCCCAGTGATGGCACAGTGGCAAGGGAATGTGATCCTTGAGGGGTCAAATATCATGTTTGCTCTGCCACCGAATCTGAGGGAAAGGGTAGCACAGCCACTGCATGAAGCGTTCGATGAGGTCTGTGGCAGATTACTGAGACATAAGAGGTTGCATCAATGGTCTGTGTGCCACCTGACCGACCCTCTGTTGGTACCTGCATCACACTGAACCCAGCCTCTTTTATGTAATCCTCCCACACTCAGCAAGTTGCTTGAGTGCTTTCCCAACCACTTACCAGTAGAATCATCTGCTGCCTCTGAGGGCTGCGAGTGGCTCATGTGTTTGGCGGTACAAAACCGCTCCTGATTGCCAAGCTCTAAGGAAGCCAAATCCTCATGGTCCCTCTCCCCCTCAGCACTCTCAGCCACAACTTCCTCCTCCTGTCTTAATCTGAGGTGTCAGTAGGGGTCTTTGGAGTGGCAGCATGGCCATCTCCAAGAATATCATTCAAAACTCAAGTGCAGGTGTTGGTCACCTGAGCAGGGAAGTAGAATTCAAACAGATGACCAGAGGGACCAGAACAGGCATTGTGGGAAGAGTGCTGGAGGCTAGTCAGGCTACAGTACTACACCACACTGTCCACACTGGCACACCAGCACACTATCCAAGAGTGCAGCAAGCTCTGTGCTTCTCACAAATCACTAACTGCAGATCTAGTGCGAACTAAGTGATTTGCCAGTGTGGACGCTGTGAAAGTTACAGCACTGAGGGCTGATTTACTACACAGTAACTTACCAGTGTAGACTTGGCCTAGGAGACCTCTATGGGTCATCTAGTCCAGTCCCTTCACTGGTAGGGCTAGGCCATGCTTGCCAGGTGTTTCTCTATCCTGTTCTTGAAAACCTCTAGAGTGAGATTCCATAACCTCCCTAGATATTTTGTCCGGGTGCTGAAGCACTCTTTTATAGTCATCCATAATATCTAACCTAAATTTGTCTTGCTGTAATTTAAGTCCGCTACTACCTGTTCTATCTTCTGTGGATAAGAACAACTTATCACCCTCCTCTTTATAACAGCCTTTTATGTACTTGAATACTGTTATTGTGTCCCCCCCCTTCTGGGCACCACATTTCAAGGAAGATGTGGAGAAATTGCAGAAGGTCCAGGCAAAAGCAACAAGTATGATTAAAGGTCTAGAGAACATGACCTATGAAGGAAGACTAAAAGAATTGGGCTTGTTTAGTTTGGAAAAGAGAAGACAGAGGAGACATGATAGCAGTTTTCAGGTATCTAAAAGGGTATCACAAGGAGGATGGAGAAAAATTGTTCCCCTTGACCTCTGAGGATAGGACAAGAAGCAATGGGCTTAAACCGCAGCACAGGAGGTTTAGGTTGGACATTAGGAAAAACTTCTTAACTGTGGTTAAACACTGGAATAAGTTGCCTAGGGAGGTTGTGAAATCTCCATCTCTGGAGATATTTAAGAGCAGGTTAGATAGACATCCATCAGGGATGGTCTAGATAGTACTGGGTCCTGCCATGAGGGCAGGGGACTGGACTTGATGACCTCTCTAGGTCTCTTCCAGTTCTAGTGTTCTATGATTCCTCTTCTCCAGACTAAACAAGACAAGGTTTTTTTCATTCTTTCCTTGTAAGTCATGTTTTCTCAACTTTTAATCATTGTTCTTGCTCTCCTTTGGATTTTTTCCAGTTTGGACTTTCTCCAGTGTGTCCACAACTTTCCTAAAGTGTGGTACCCAGCGCAGCACACAGTTCTCCAGTTGAGGCTTTATCAATGCTGTGTAGAATGGGAGAATTCTTGTCTTGCTTACAACTTCCTGCTGATACACTCTAGAATGTTTGGGTTTTTTTGCAACAGTATTACATTGACTCACATTTAGTTTATCTCTAACCCTCAGATCCTTTTCTGCAATACTCCATCCTAGGCGGTCATTTCCCATTTTGCAATTCATTTTTTTCCTAGTGGTGGTATTTTTGTGTTTGTCCGTATTGAATTTCAACCTGTTTATTGCAGGCCTTTTTTCCCTATTTGCCAAGCTTAAGTTGAATTTTAATTCTATCCTCCCATGTGCTTGGAATCTTTCCTAGCAGGGGTTATCTGCCATCTTTTTATCCCAAGAGTGATTGTGGTGGTGGTGTTTCTGCATATATCTTTCAGTCCTCCTAAGAACATGAGCTGTTGCTCAGAGCCAATAGCTCTCGATTAAAATTCCTTTAATGAACCAAGAGATGCATAGGGAGGATTCCTTAACTCTTCTAAACCTTCCTGTTTGCATTGTTGATTAAGATTAAAAGTGCAATTAAAAAAAAAAAAGTAACGAGGAATGGAACTAGAGGAGCTCTTCCATCTCTCCAGTTGTCATGACCACCAGCATTCGGTTTCAGATGAAATCAATGTTACAGTAAAACTCCATTGGTCCGGCTTCAAATGCTCCGGCACTCCTGATGGTCTGGCACCATTGGGAACCCGGAAGTGCTCCGGGCAGCCGGACAATTGGAGCTGCTCTTGCGCCTGGCTTCCCCAATTAAGCCGCTGCTGAAACTGACCAGCAGCTGAAGCAGGGGAGCAGAGCAGCTGGGATGCTGCCGGGTTGGTCCCATAGCGCTGCCCTTCGGGGCTGCGGGACCAACCCAGCAGCACCTCAGCTACTCTTGGGGATGCCTGGGGCAAAGCAGCTGCAGTGCTGCCGGGTTGGTCCCGCAGCGACAGCACCCCAGCTGCTCTGCCCCAGGCGTCCCCGATTCAGCCGCTGCTGAAACTGACAAGCAGTAGCTGATTCCGGGAAGCCCGGGGCAGAGCCAGACTATCAGAAGGGGGGGCTATGAGGGGTCTGGGGTGGCATCCCCCAACCCCACCCCAGACCCCTCATAGCCCCCCCTTCCGATAGTCTGGCATATCTGATAATGCGGCACCCCCTGGGTCCTAAAGGTGCCAGATTATTGGAAGTTTACTGTAGTTCGTTTCAGCATAAGTACAGATCTGATATCTATTAGAATGAGAACAGAGCTTTCATTCTGAGGATCTGCAGCTTAATGTTAGACTTGTTTAAACAGCTACTTTAGGGTTGGGTTTGTCTTTGAGCAGAATGTCAAAAAAAGCATACTGAACAGAAATAAGAGTCCATTGGCAACTTCTGTAGCACCTTTCTTGCAAAACGCATCCCTAGACACTTTAGTGGAACTAAAGACACCAATTCATTTTGTCCAGTTAGTTTTCTGTAGCCTAGTCAATTCTTTTTAAAATAGTTTGTATATTTTTGTTCAGTAAAAGCTCTTTCTTCAGGGGAAAAAAAAGCTGTTAGTGAGAAATTTTCATTCGGTCATTTCTCCTTTTGATTTGTCCAAACATCCCAGCTGCTCTCATAATCTTACTATAAAAGGTGCTCATGTTCAGTTTTCAAGTACCTGTAGGGTTTTGAACACTATCCAAAGTGGAAGAATTGTTTTTTCTTTTAGAAATACTGGGTTTGGTTTCTGATTTTATTTATGTAAGAAGAACTTGAAATGTTAGAACTGCATGAATTGCCTTGTAATTCTGTTTCTGCGGGCATCCCTTAATTCCCCCATTTCCCTCTAGGCATCAATGCAGAGAGATTGCCAGTTGCCTTTTAACAGCATCTGAGCAGTTATTGCTGTAGTTCTAAGGCTATGTCAACACAAACACAGCAACCACTCCAGCCCTCCCCCTGCAGCAGCAGTATGCCTGCCACCATGTTCCTAGAACAGGGCAGAACAAAGAGCAAATCATTGGAATGTGTCTGTTCCCCCAAATGGAGCAGCTCACTCAGCTGTCAGATACTTCCCAGGAGCTGTGAAAGGGAAAGGGGCACATGCCTGCAGGGCAGCAGAGATCACAAAACACTGAGCACAGCCAAAAGGGCAAGCATTGTGGAATATTGGCAGAAGCAAGTTCTCTCAATAAAACAAACCTCCACACTGACTCTTTGGCGACAAAGAGTGGGGGGAGAGAGACAAAAGTCTCTCGCAGGACTAGAAGGCTTTTGTTGCCAAAAATGGGTGTTTTTCTCAACAAAAATTACATTGCAATGTAAACACTCTGTCTCAAAAAGGCACTTTTTTGGCAACAAAACATGCCCGTGTAGTTAATTCCTGAGTGTGTTCTCTTGCAAGTGTTCTACCTGGCCATTTTACTCTGTGCCCTGTATGTGAGTAGTGGACTTTTTCATAAAAGAGAAGAAGGGAGCTTTTTGGGTGAGACTTACTGGTTAAGGTTGACCAGTGGGAGCTGGAGCAGCTGGCAGGGACTGCTCTGTGACGGGGGCAGGGGGAGAGACTCCAGCACAGAGGCAGGTAGAAGGATCCACCCGCTTGCCCCACTATAATTGGTTAACCAGTTAAACGTGTTTCTGCCAATTAAACTAGCTTTTACATCCCTAATACTGACACAGTCTTGACCTGTTTAGCTTGTTAAATCTGTTCGTTTCCCCCCCTCCCCCAAGATTATATGATTGAGGGCTGTGAGTTCCCATCACAGCTCAGGAAGGTGACTGACATTGGAGTGTTGAAAGCGAAGTGTAGTCCAGTGTGGTCATTCTTTCACAATATTTGTAGTGTGAGGGAGAAAGTAAGACGTGGAGGAATTTGCTGTTGGGGGAAGGAGGGGTGGAGGGGGATTAACCACTGCGCTTCTTTATGTACTTTAAATGTTACTTCAGACTTTATGCTTTAAAAAAACATATCTGCAGCAGGTATGTACATGTTTCTGAATCCCTCCAGGGAGACAGGGAGAGTATTACGTACTATTAAACAGTTCCCATCCTTCTCCCTTGGTTAAATTCCCTTGGTTTCCTAGCATGGCAATGGCTACATTGGCTAGGGATTTGGCAGCAGATTTTCAGGCAGTTTGAGCGAGAAATGACAACAGCTGGGAGGCTAGGATGTGAGAATCTGACTGTGGAACTTGTTTGACTAAAGAATGAAGGAGCTCTTCATCGATATCAGAAACCAGAAATGTATTTAACCCGAGATAGTAACTGCTTTTGGAATTGACAGGCTCAGGGGAACATTAATGGGATGCAAAGCTCTTTGCCTCTTACCAGAATCGAGTCTTGGTTAGGCACAGCCATGTGTTAAGTCACTGAACAGTTGTCTGATGTTATGTGAAATGAGGTGGCGAGTCTGTCTGATATGTAGTGAAGGGATGCCTGTGTTACCCCTGGACACTAGTTTGTAATCAGTGCCCTTAAGTCTTGAGAACTCCTTCTCAAACCTAGTTTAGTTTCTCTTCAAACGCTGTCTTTTCCCCCACATACATTCTTCCTCCATCCAAGTTGGGTTTGGAACAGATTGGTGGGGAAGTATGCTTCGAAGCAGAACCTATTCTAAGGATTAACAGGTTTTGATATTCAGATAAATTCAACTAGAAAACTATTTCTGAACCTTGAACAAGGGAATGCTTAACAGACTCCATTTTCAGTCCCCTTATTAGCCACTAAGATAGAGGCCAAGACATTATGAATATATTGGTAGGTTAGCTGCCCTCTGAGACCCCCACCTTTCATGTTTTACACACCATTTACTATTTCTTAGCTGCTTTTTTTTTTTTTTAAGTACTGCATTAGGGGGTGGAAACTGGATTTGCCTAATTCACATTGGCAGACTCTACCATTCAGTGGCAACTATCTTCTGTAACTGAATGCATGTTGTTTGTTGCATGGCCTGGAAATTGACCAGATTATGGGGGTTGCTCTTTGTGTTACAGACATACAGGGAGAGAAGTGCAATCTATAATCCCCATTCCCCCCATTCCTTCTCCTCCCCCCCCCAAAAAAACCCCCTCCCAATACTCTGTTCCTCAGCTTTTCTTTCTGTCTGTAAATTTAGCAAATATTATTGGCCATTTTTAGAGCTGGTTCTGTCTCAAAGCTTAGGAAGACCAGTGTCCTAGCCCAAAGAGAAGAGTTTCCCTGCTCACAGATCTTTTTCCTTGTCCTGATTTCTGCAGCTTTGATCTGTTCATGCTCCAGATGCAATCAAGCAAACTTCACATGCAAAACAGATGGGGCTTGCATGGTCTCCATCTCTAACCTGGATGGTGTTGCACATCACATGCGGGCATGCATCCCTAAAAAAGAGCTTGTTCCTGCTGGAAAACCCTTCTACTGCCTGAAATCAGAAGGTCTGCGTAACACACATTGCTGCTTCTCTGATTACTGCAATGAAATTGACCTAACGGTGCCCAGTGGTGAGTAAAGAAATCCTCTTGTTTTGTTGGAGAGTACTGTCTAATAGAGTAGGGCTGGGAACCACAGCTCCTGAATCCTTTCCCCAGTTTTGACAAATTTGTCTTGTGAACATGGGCAGTTCCTTCATATCTACCTCCATTTCCTGCTCTGTAAAATGGAAGTAGTGGTGATCTACCTCATGGAAGGTTGTGAAGCTGTTTAAGATCGTCTGATGATAGGCAAAATATCAACTTACACCACTCAGTTTGTAGGGTGAGAAGAAGCTCTTGGTTTGTATTTTTCTCTGATCTGTCCTCTGTTTCACCCACCTTCAAATGTTTGCTGTGATCAAGATATCACATCTCCCATCACATCAGCACTGCCCCCTGCAGAAACTTTGAAAACAAGGCTTTCTCCTTGCTTCCACTTAGGCTTGGATAGCCTGTCTTTGCTTAGCACTCTAAGCCCAGAATGGTCTGAGGACAAGGAGCAAAATCCCCCTTGTGGCAGTGAGTTGTGCTGCAGCCTGCTCTTGATCTGATAGAATTGCTTCCTGTGGGACTGAAATTCCTGTTGTGGTCATGAGCACCAAGCATGGTTTTACAGTTGAGTAAAATGAGCATGATGCTTGAACTCTGAATGAGGCCTTTCCTTGAACGAGGGAGCTGGAAGAAATCTGACTTCAGTTGTATTTTTAAGGCCAGAAGGGACCACCCTATTGGCTAAACCGGGGTAGGTGATAAATGGCCCGTGGACCAGATGTGATTTGCCAGGTTTAGCCTCTGGCAGGCCGCCAGACACTGTATTTAGCTGTGCATCCACAGGTGCGGCTGTTGGCTGTGGTTCACCGTTCCTGGCCATGTAAACGGCGAACCGCAGCCAATGGGAGCTGCTAGCAGCCATACCTGTGGATAAACAGCTAAATAAAGTGTCTGGCGGCCTGCTGGGGCTAACCCTGGTGAACCATGTCTGGCTTGCGGACCATTTATTGCCCGCCCAGTCTAAGCTGACAGCCTGTAATGCTCAGCTGGTCACACTAAACCCAACAGCCCATTCTGTCAGAAGGTACATGCTGCTTAACCTCCCCCATTCCATGCATTTTCATGAACAGCAGAATAGTATCCTTATCCACCAAGGTAGGAAGTGAATTCTGTTTTGTCTTCATAATCAATTTGGTGAAGCAGTTTAAGCTGAAGACTCATTGGCTGTTACATGGATTGGACCTTCCTACTTCACTATTTTGTATTAAGTTGGCTTTGTTAATAGCTAGCATAATGCTTTAGCTGTAGTGCTATGCGAAGACAATGACCAGTTTATTTTGAGGGGAAGGAATGCTTTGTGTTAAGCTCAAATGATCTGGCCGACTAGGCAGTAGTGACTGTGCGAGGAGAGAGCAACACGTGCAGGCCTAGGGCAGAAAGCTAGGTTAATGCCAGATTTTGTCTCCTGGGCAGGAATAAAAAGGGAAATCAAGAGCACAGGCCCCCTAATAAATGCAACTGCCGTTCCTTATGTGAAGTGGAATCTGTGTTTCAGATGGAAGATGCATTGTAGCCTGGTCTTCTGAAACTATTTGGGTACAGTTGTGGGCTCCAAGATGGTAATTTAGGTTCTGAAGTGAGACTGTAGTGTAAACCCTAAACTGGGCACTCCACTGGGGTCATCAGCTGCTACTTGCTGTTCTAGTAATAGTGATCATGACCTTTCTCATCTGTTATTCCAACTTAGCCTATTTACTTCTGCTTTGCAATAGCTAGTGAATTAGCATTGCAGCTGGGAATGTCCTTTTCAAAGTCCTGAAACAGAGTTAAAGTAGTTTAAGCTCTAAGAGTAGGAATCGGGGACTCTTCCCTCCAGTATATAGAGAACATGAATAAAGGAATCAAAGGGTACGTCTAGACTACAGGCTTTTGTCGACAGATACTGTCGACAAAGCTTCTGTCGACAAAGAGCATCTACACTACATCCAGTTCTGTCAACAAATCAAGCCGCTTTGTCAACATGAGTGTAGACGCAAAGGACAGTGTAGATGCAAAAACACCTTCTGTTAACAGCACTCTGTCGACAAAAGACATTATTCCTCGTAAATGAGGCTTGCCGCCGTCATCAAAACTGCCGAGTTCTGTCGATGTTATGTTGACAGAACTCGGCGGTAGCATAGACACAGGTATAGTTTTGTCGACAAAAGTCCACTTTTGTCGACAAAACCCTGTAGTCTAGACACATCCACGCTGTGTTAAAATGTTTTTTTTCCTCCTCCCACTACAGGTCACGTGAAAGAGAATGAACCTCAGTCTGCTTGGGGCCCTGTGGAGTTGGTAGCAGTGATTGCAGGGCCTGTCTTCCTTGTGTTTGTCATCTTGATTGTAGTGGTTTTTGTCTTTCATCATCACCAACGAGTTTATCACAATCGTCAGCGGTTGGACATGGAAGATCCCTCTTGTGAAATGTGTCTGTCCAAGGATAAGACTCTGCAAGATCTAGTTTATGATCTCTCCACTTCTGGCTCCGGCTCAGGTATTAAGCTCCTGTTACTTTTCAGTAATAATAAATTACGTCCAATAGTAATGGAATTCTGTATTCTGAAGTGCTCATCACCATGGTATCTCAGCTCCAATATTAGCCCATTGGCTACATTTCCTTATCTGCAGTCTGAATGGTAAGGTCACTGGTGTTTGTTCTAAATTCAGCTGAACATCAGAGTGTGAAGCCAGTGGCTCAGGATCAGCACTTGGATACTTTGGGAACTGTAGGATGCATGAGAGATGTTGCACTCTATGTAAATGCTAAATGATTCAATTATGGTAAAGTCTCCTTTGTGGAGTTCAGTATATAAAAATCTAGATCCTAGGCAGGAAACAATTCCACATACCTGTAAATGCAACGTCAGCTACAGCAGTCCCTTTTGTTGTTGTTGAACTTGATACTTTACTGTGACTTGGTATACGATGCATCTGGTTCATGTGAATGGTTGAACACCGTGCAGCCCTGTGCAACAGTTTGAGACTTGAGATGTATATACAGTCGACCGTCTAGCCTGTAGATTACCCCTGCAACATAACTTATCTACGTAGGCATTTGACCAGGTTATAAGCATTAAATGCCGTGTCTCCTCTGCAAAATGCTTTGGGGTCTTTAATGACTAAAGCTTGTCAGGACAAGCTTTATGTTTTACCTGAAAGAATGCACCTACAGCAGCATAATAGCCCCCTAATACATGCTGGGGTGTTGCCTATTTTAGCACTGTCTCTTAGTCTTTAACCATCTTCACTTCTTATGTTTAGTCTCTAGATGTTTCTTAGAGAACCCTCCCCCTGCGAACATTGACTCTGCTCAGCATACAAGATCTGATGGGATCACAGCATAAGGTGCTAGGCCAGGTTTTGGCCCAAAGTTACTTGAAATAGCTGAAAAATTGCAGAACCCTTGTGGTGGTCCATTGAGATGTTTTAGCACTTAAGAAGTGTGTGATGTATTGATCTTCTTGTAGAGTGAAAGCAAGCCATTTAATTTTGTAGCTACTTGTGTGATTTTTTTGGTAATCTGCCACTGCTGATAAAAGACGTTCCGTGTTGGTCCTGTCATAGCAGATTGAGAGTAACTTTTGGTTAGAAATGTTATTTCTTAGTCCAGTGTGCGTGTTCTGCTCAGTGCTGCTCAGATAGTGTAGTGATGAATGCAGTAAAAGAACGTGTATGGAATAGTAATACTTCAGATCCAGTCAGAAAAACTGCTTGCATAACCTGGGGCAGGATGTTCTCCAAAACATCTGTCTACAGAATTTTGTTGACTCAGACTTTATTCAAATCCACAAAGAAGTGTTTGGAAGTGATCAGTCAGTTATAGTGAATGACTGACTGGCAATAGGGAGAAACCCGTAATAGTCTGATTCATATGTTGGAAATCTGATTCATTCATATGTGTGTGTGTGTGTGTGTGTGTGTGTGTGTATATATATATATATATATATATATATATATATATATATATATATATATATATATATATATATATATATATATATATATATATATATATATATATATAGTAGGCCAGTGTCTGAGTCTGTAACGCCGAAATGCTGGCTGTTGCTGAAATGGTGGCTGTTCCCTCTGGGTGGCCCATGCCGCATGGGGAGCGCGGGGCCCAAACGGCTGCTTGCGCCGCTTGCTCCCCCGTGGTGGCCCGGCTGAGCGGTGCAGAAGTCAGCCGAGTGCCCCGGCGGAAGGGGAAAGGAGGCAGGGTGGTGACGTACATGCCCAGGGGGTGGGGCCTGGCCATGTACGTCACCGCCTCGCGCCCCCCCCCCCCTCGCCTCCTGCTATGGCGCTCGGCTGATTTCTGTGCCGCTCAGCCAGGCCACTGCAGGGGAGCAAGTGGCGCAAGCAGCCGTTTGGGCTCCACGCTCCCCATGTAGCATGGGGAGTGCGGAGCCCAAATGGCCACTTGGGCTCCGCAGTCCCCTGACTGAGAGGCAGGAGGGGGAGGAGAAGAGAGAGGGAGGCAGGAGGCAGAGGAGAGCTGAGGGGGGGGGGGGCAGTAGGAGGAGGAAAAGAGAGAGAGCGATGGAGCGAGAGACCAGAGGCTCAGGAGAGAAGACCAATGTGGAGGAGAGACCTGAAAATCCCGTCTTATGACGGGCTAATTGTCTAGTGTTGGAATAAGGGACAAGGATGAGAGCATCTTCTCTCTTCCAATCACTGCTCCCAAATCAGTTCTAGAGAGAAGGAGGTGAAGTTTTTGGGTTGTGAAGATTTGTTCTTGAATACTTCCATCTCTGGCAGTGAGAGAGTTCTTGGGTACCACAAGGGTGGATCCTGCATTTTTCTTTGGACTGCTAAACACAATAAAATTAAATCAAACACAGACAACCCTCTGGATATTCTGTTCTAAACTCCATAGCATCTCTCAAGTGTCCCTCAAAGTTCTTCTTTCAATCTCTTGTCCACAGGTTTGCCGCTCTTTGTTCAACGAACTGTGGCTCGAACCATTGTCCTTCAGGAGATCATTGGCAAAGGTCGCTTTGGGGAAGTGTGGCGTGGCAGGTGGCGTGGAGGTGACGTAGCTGTGAAAATCTTTTCTTCGCGGGAAGAGCGCTCCTGGTTCAGGGAAGCAGAAATATACCAGACTGTCATGTTGCGACATGAGAACATCCTGGGGTTTATTGCTGCAGATAACAAAGGTAAAAATCCTGTCTCGATCTTCAGCATCAAAGCACCAGTGGTCATAAGTTCCTCAGCGATCCCATGTTCTAGTACAGGATCTACTTTTTTTTTTTAAATGAAACCGATAAAGAAAACCATCAGTATATTCATAAAGCATAACGATCATTTCTTCAAATTATAAAAAGAGCCAGCTATAATTAAAAACTATTAACACTGTCAGTGTGCCCTAGCTTGTGCCAAGCTGCCTGTGAGGTTTGAGCGTCAGAGCCGGCTTCCCGCTGTGGGGGAGGGATGGGGAGTGAGCTTTGTGGGCTGGCTCCAACTTGTGGGAGAAGTGGTGGCTCCATATGCTGCAGCTCCCCCTCCTCCAGGAACTGTTCATCTGGAGGCTTTTCCCACTGCTCCCATTGACTGGAATCACCCCTGCTCCCTCCTCAGTGGAAGCAGCACGGGGCAGTACCTGAGAGTAGTGAGAGGCACAGAGTCTAGGGGAGGCACTCTCCATCCCACTCCCTTCCAGATCCCATACTCTCATCCCCTCCCCACAGACCTCCCTTCAACCTGCTCCTACATCCAGTCACCCACCTAGTCTTCACACCCTTACCCACTCTTCCACCCATTTTGTCATCATGGGTGGTTGGCTGGTGGTCTGCAGACAGGTCTGCATTGAGCGAGGTAGGGGAGGTTGGTACGTTGGTAGGGCACGGATAGGGTCCAGAGTGACCTAGATAAATTGAAGGATTGGGCGAAAAGAATTCTAATGAGGTTCAACAAGGACAAGTGCAGAGTCCTGCACTTGGGACAGAAGAATCCCAAGCACTGCTACAGACTGGGGACCAACTCACTAAGTAGCAGTTCAGCAGAAATGACCTGGGGATGACAGTGGATGAGAAGCTGGATATGAGCCAGCAGGGTGCCCTTGTAGTCAAGAAGGCTAACGGCATATTAGGGTGCATTAGGAGGAGCATTGCCAGCAGATCTAGAGAAGTGATTATTCCCCTTTATTCGGCACTGGGGAGGCCACATCTGGAGTATTGAGTCCAGATCTGGCCCCCCCACTACAGAAAGGTTGTGAACACTTTGAAAAGGATCCAGCGGACGGCAACCAAAATGATTGGGGCCTGGAGCATATGACATATGAGGAGAGACTGAGGGATTTGGATCTGTGTAGTCTGCAGAAGAGTGAGGGGGGATTTGATAGCAGCTTTCAGTTTGCTGAAGGGAGGTTCCAGAGAGGATGGAGAGAGGCTGTTCTCCGTGACGGATGGCAGAACAAGGAGCAATGGTCTCCGGTTAGTGGGACAAAACCCTCCTGGGATGATTTAATTGGGATTGGTCCTGCTTTGGGCAGGGGGCTGGACTTGACCTGCTGAGGTCTCTTCCAGTCCTAGGATTCTATGAGGTGATCTGCAGGCCAAAAAGTTTGAGAACCTAGACGATCTAGATCAGGGGTCTCCAAACTGCGGCCCGCGAGGCCCTCTCATCTGGCCCGTGGAGACCTTTTTGTCTACGGAAACAATTTTGGCATCCAGGAAACAATTTCACCATTCACACTAATACAGGTGTTCATGTGTAGTGTATCAATGTGTTATTAAATAATAACTGAATAAAATAATATTAAATAAATAATTAAAAACAACATCCATGTTTTGATTGTTTTTTATTTGGACCTCAAGTGTGTAGTCGGCCCCCGAACTGCTGTTTGATAGTTAATGCGGCCCTCGGGCTGAAAAGTTTGGAGACCCCTGATCTAGATGATGCTTGGTCCTGCCGCGAGGACAGGAGACTGGACTTGATGACCTCAGTGTCCCTTCCAGTTACAGTATTCTGTGATTTTTAATGATAAACAAAATGCATTATAAATGCTGATGTTTTGCTGCTCTTTCCCCTTTTTCTCTTGCTACAGATAATGGGACATGGACTCAGCTGTGGCTTGTCTCCGATTACCATGAGCATGGCTCACTATTTGATTACCTCAACAGATACACAGTGACTATCGAGGGAACGATTAAACTGGCCCTGTCTGCTGCTAGTGGCTTGGCACATCTGCACATGGAGATTGTGGGGACCCAGGGTAAGAGGGTTCTAGAAAAGTATTATCAACATGAACTGGTCATTCTTTGGAAGAGACTTAAAGCAGGAAGACTAATATGGGGCGCTTATGATGCACAGGTGCCTTGTAGTCGGAGAGCTAGAATTTAATCATAAAATGAAAGTGGAAATATGCCTTAGATTGGGGGTCAGCAATCTACGGCCAGTTTTTCACTGCCACGTAAGCCTCCCCGCTGGATCCAGCGTGTGGGGAACACTAGGACCTCCCATCCCAGTTCCGCAACTGGGACAGGCTCACGCTAGCACGGTGCAGCAGCAACGGCCGACACAGACACAGAATGTAGGCACTTTGCTGCCAGGCAGCTGGGGATTTTTCAAGTCCCCACCGCCCACTGCAGCTGTCCCATCACCGCATGCTGCATGGCCTCCTCCCTTCCCTCGCAGGGCTACCTTTGCCACATGGGCCCCAGTCCAGCCACACTACCACTGCCGCCTCCATCTCCAGGTGCCCACTTGTTACAACAGCTACCGCCACTGCTGGGGGTGGGGGAGCGGCCAGCCAGATACGAGGCAAACCCTGGCGGAGCCACTCCCAGACCTTACTATTTTGGAGCTACTGCTTCAGCCCCAGGAAGGGCTGTGCGGAGCCCAGCTGGGGCACTGCGAGGCAGGGCATGCTTGGGCTCAGCCAGTGTGCTTCATGTGCTGCTGTTCTCCCCCCTCCCCGTTGTGGGAGCAGCAGCGCATGGAGCCGCTTGCTCTTCTGCTCTCTGCCATGAGCCAGGTCTGGAGGGGAAAGTCAGGGCTTTCTTCACATGCGCGCCCTCCGAGTGGGAAGCCAGAGCTGGTGCTGCAGCCTTGCAGCTGTGTGGGCTCCCTGCTGCATGGAGGAGAGAGGGTTGCTGAGCCAGGTTAGTGTCCCTCAGTCCACTCCCGAATCTCCTTCACTCACTCTCCTGCCCCCACCAAGACCCCATACCCCCAGCTTGCTCTGACATGCTTCCTTGCTCCTGCTCCCTCCCCTTGGCTAGACCCTACCTCCCTTCCAGATCCTGCACCCCAGCCCTATCCCACTCGCTGGCAGCCTTGTCTCGCACACTGAATACCTCATTTTTGTCCCCACCCCAGAGCCTAAGAGGGTCCATAAAGTCCACTAACTCTGAACCCCCAGAAAAGTAAATCTGGTCTATAGGAAACCCTGAACCTCAGTTTTCCCTGTCCCTTTCTGGCACTCCCTGAGGCTGGCGCACCAGAGGAGTGAGGTCTCAGTTGGGGGCCACATCAGGGAGGATTGGGAGGGGAGGTTTGGAGGAGATTTTGTT
This sequence comes from Pelodiscus sinensis, assembly GCF_052426305.1. Lineage (NCBI taxonomy): Eukaryota > Metazoa > Chordata > Testudines > Trionychidae > Pelodiscus > Pelodiscus sinensis. Next base: position 11,109,508 of record NC_143082.1, read on the forward strand.
TCTTACTTGAGAGGTCCCCAACTGATTTTTCTGTGGGTCAGTAGCCCCTGACCCAAAAAAAGTTCTCCCTCCCATAAAGAAAGAAAACATTGAAGCCTTTTGCGTTGGACATAAATTAACAATAATTGTGCCTCGGATTAACCTCATTGGCTACGATACTGCCACTGTGATTTTAAAATGACATTTGATAAACTAACATGAGAGAGTTTAAAATGTTTAATCATTTAAATTAAACCGTTCTCCCTAGCGGCAGCTGGTTCAGAAAATATAATCGCCAGCCCCCGTCCCTCTTACTCCTTTTTCCCCTGGCACACAGATCAATAAATAGAAATGGATAAATTAATCTTGGCATGCTGCTTCTGAACGGTTGCTGACCCCTGCCTTAGTCCTCCTGCAAGATCTGAATCTAGGCCAGTTTAGCTAGGTCAAGTCTAGCTTTTCTTAGACAGATACCCACATCGCGCGCGCATATACTTAACTTGGTCCTGGTTGGGTGTGGGGAGCACAGAAGATGGTAGTATAGGCAGTAGCAGGGCAGAACAGATTATAACCTCTTCAGATCAGGAGCCATGTCTCTGTGTGTCTGAGACACCTGGTGCAGTGGGTCTGCTGCAGTTTAAATCCTAGTGCGTGGGGGGTAAATGGAAGCTCTTCAGTGTTTTTAGTGCCTTTTCTTGGTACCAAGTTTAGTTTAAATAAGAGACTGAAGAAAGAACAAGGCTGCAGATCTTACTGTGCGTACAGATGTTAAGATTCAAATTCACTCTGGATTTGATGACTGCCTCAGTCCCATTTTCTGCATTCAGCTCATCTGCACTGATCAGACTCAGTAAGGGGAGAGAAAAGTCTGCTATTGAGACTTCTTATCTTGCTCCATCAGGAAAACCAGGCATTGCACACAGGGACTTGAAATCGAAGAACATCCTGGTGAAGAAGAATGGAATGTGTGCCATCGCTGACCTGGGTCTGGCAGTCCGCCATGATTCTGTTACCGATACCATAGATATTGCACCAAATCAAAGGGTTGGAACCAAACGGTAGGGAGAGTGCTCAGCTGTACTCCCGGTCAAGGCTCAGTGCTAACCGAATGAGGGCATAGAAAGGGTTTGAGCCTCACTGGGAATTGGTAGAGTTTCTAGTTTAGATATAAGCAGGGTTTCCAGGGTGGTGAAGGAGAACTTTTAGTGGCTTTTTAAAAAATTTATGAATAAATTAATTCTAGGTTTGGGGACTCAAGCAGTCACTGCCTACTGCCCCTTCCCTCTGCTTGTGTGCTTCCAAGGCAGAGGTTGGTAGCTCGCCTCTGCTTCAGGGAACTCGCCTATAGGGTCCCTCGCCTCCATCCTGGCCTCAGGGGTCATGCTGTCTTCGGCTCAGTGCACATCTGACCATTCTTGCGTCCCTAGCTGACCCCTCCTCTTTCCTTCTTTGTTTGGATCATCGTTCTGTTTGCTCTCTTAACACAGTGCCTGCTTCTGTCTGGATCATTGGGCTCAGCATGACTCTCATTGCTGTGCAGCATCCAAGCACTGTACAGGCAACTTGTGTTGTATACAACAAATAGGGAGAAGTCCCCACTGAAGGCCTTCCAGAAAGTCCTCTGACAAGGAAATGACATTTGTTTTTTCTTTGCTGCAGGTACATGGCCCCTGAGGTCTTGGATGAAACCATTAACATGAAGCATTTTGATTCATTTAAATGTGCTGATATCTATGCTCTGGGCCTGGTCTATTGGGAGATTGCTCGTAGGTGCAGTTCAGGAGGTAATATGCTTTCAGCTTTTCTGCACTACTGTCCACTCCCCCCTTCCCCCCAAAACAAACAAACCAACCCCTTGTCTTTGACTTAGTTGAAGCCCAGAGCATAAAGAGAACCTATCCTTCCAGCAGTCATGGGGATAGCTATAGTCCTGGGATGGGGGGGTAAATGCAATGTCACCCCGGAGTATGTCCACCAAGATGGTGGAAGAGTGGAGAAGTGACTCAAGACTGCTAGCAGACCAGGCACGTGAGAGGCGATGGGTAGCAGTGCTGTTGGTGGCACACCTATTTCTGTAGCCAAATCTGAGAGAAGAAAGTGGTGGTGCTGCTGATGTAGAGCATGGGTTGCTTCCCTATGAATCTGTACTGAATCAGGGCCCTAGTATATCTCAGGGGATGGGGATATCGTTGTTGAAAGTGCCACACAGTCCTGAGCACATGTGGTCGGTAAGCATTCCCTGCCCCTTTTCCCAGGAGAGAGGTGGTGTTAACCCCAATGGCCTAGCCTAATCCCAGTTCAGCTAACTGCCTTCTGCTTCCCTGCACTGCTGACACCTCACTTTTGTAAATCATGTAATCCAGGCTGCAGTAATGCGGCTCTGGTGAGAGGGGATCACGCTGTTCTATCTCTGTGGATGACTTTTTCCCTTCTCATGCTCAGGTATCCATGAGGAATATCAACTCCCGTACTATGACCTTGTTCCCTCTGACCCCTCCATTGAGGAGATGCGGAAAGTTGTGTGTGATCAGAAGCTGCGCCCCAACATCCCTAACTGGTGGCAGAGCTACGAGGTAGGATCTGTCAGTCTTCATTTGAGCCTTAGGGAAAAGCACTATCCACCCAGTGGGTAGATTAGATTCAGTCCTGAAGGCAGAGTTCCTAATTCCAGCCTCCTTGCTTACTGATTTTCCTACTCCTGCCCTGGAGGGACCGACCACTCCCAAATGTTTTGGGGCCCATGGGGAAGCCCAGAGGGACAGAACATGGAGACTTGAAAGTCCCATCTGAGACAAGGAGTAGGTGATCACTCTATTGCACTGTACTCAGTGGAGAAGCTCCCAGAGCTGGGATAGCACCTCTGTTTGGAGTCCACTGGGCTCCACTCATGTTGTGTCTGAAATCCAGTGAGTGGTTAATAATTCCCCATTAATCAATGGCAAGTGAACTTTGTTACCCTGTAACTGCTCTTGGGCTGTGAAACATCTACCTGTTAGTGCTTGAGTTTTTCAGAGCGCTGTACTAATGCTCAGAACAATCTTGAGGTCACTATTATGTAGATTGAGTAAGCAGTTGGGTTTTAGGGACATGAAAAATGTTAATAAATATTAACCGTGTAACCGGTGGAATTTCCATTGTTTACACCAATTAAGTGGCCCCATGGGCTGCTGTCCCTGCTGGCTCTGTGCTCCCAAGCAGAGTTTGAACAGTAACAGGAACCAATACGCATCAGCTTATAGGTTAACCATTAAAACTCTTACATCCCTATGCTTAGTGCAGTTCCCAATGGCCCATGTCATTACAAAAACCAGCAGTAATGCATTCCCATGTTTAGTGGAATAGCCAAGAATCAAGTGACCCATGAAGGGATAGCACATCTGTAGAAGGTTACAGTTGAAGTATGCTGGCAAGTTAGCATAGGCAGTGGCAGTGCCGGTTCTTGGAATAAGCAGAAAGCTTCCATCTCGGCACAGTTACACCAGCATCTTCCACAAGTATTAGAGTCACTTTAAACTGTTGATTCAGTGTCTTAGCAGAAGGAGCTGAACTCTGAAGGAAAGGCCTGACATTTCTCTCCCTGCTTCCTGGCTAGGCTTTACGCGTGATGGGCAAGATGATGCGTGAATGCTGGTATGCCAATGGCGCAGCTCGGCTAACAGCCCTCCGCATCAAGAAAACACTCTCACAGCTCAGCATCCAGGAAGATGTGAAGATCTAGCCTGCAAGTTGCAGCTTGAGGAAGCTGCACAAAAGCTGCCATGCTAGAGTAGATGTGATTGAGGCCTACCTCGCGTTTCTACCCGACCTACTGCTACCAACCAGACCGGGAGATTTATGGGCTGCTAGCCAGGGAGGACAAAGCCTGCTAAAATAAATGTTCTCTTCCTGGTTTGGGTATGAAACGGAAACCTTTTTATAACCACCTCCTGACAGCATGGACACTGGAGAGGGATTGTGTGGCTGGATCTTGCCATGACCATTACTTTTGTTTCTTTGATGGAAATCCCGGTGTAGTCCAGTGAATATGGCACATTCATTGGAAAGGGTTCAAGGCCTGAGAGTGGGGAGGGAAAGAGAAGGTGGTATTGCCATACCCGCAGGATTTCCAGGGGCTGGCACATGCACATGGAAGAGCCATCGGCTTCAGCAAACTTTTTTTTTTTTTTTGAGCTTGGAAAAAGTAAAAAAGCCAGAGTGGCTGCTAGTGTGTGTGCATGCGTGCAGCAGTGCATGCATGTGCAAAGTCACGTGTGCTCTGTGCCGTTCGGTTCCCCTTAGATGTGCAGCGTGTCTGCTTGTAGGGTCGCACATTCCTATTTGTGTTTTTTCTGTGCATGTGCAAAGCTAGAGTGTCCTCTTCTGAGCTACGTGTGCTGGTGCCTTCCCTGTGCAGCAGTGAGCGTTATCTAGCTTGAATGGGCTACTTACAGCCAGATCCTTCTTTCTCCCAGAGCGGGGCTCTAGCCTGCCAGTTGTATACCAGCTGCAGGAACTTTTCGTCAAGTTGCTTCACTGCCATCCTGCCCCTTTCTAAAACAGGGTGCTGACTTTGTCCCTGAAACAAGGTTGTTTTTTTTTTGAAGACCCTGGTTTTTAAGGTCTGGCAGTATGTAATGATGGCCTTGCCAGGGGAGCCGTCTGCAGGAGGGATGCAAAGGAGACAGAAGCGTGTCTGACAGATTGGAGACAGCACTGCCTCTGGGTGGAGGGGACCAAGCTACAGGGACATGCAGGATATCTGCCTCTTTAGAACATAACCCGTGGATGTCTCAAAGCGCTTTGTCAGGAACACTCCAGGTCTGATCAGTGAAGAGCTCTGTGCCTGTGGAAACAGTTGTGCACAGCACCACTCAAGGAGCACTCTGCGTACTGCAGGATCTGACCATTGACCACTGGGATTGGAAATGTGTCCATCTTTTAAATATACATATATAAATATCTTGTATTCTGGAAGCAGCTGTGTATAACTCTTTGGGTGGGGGATGGGAGGGCATAACTGCATGAATCTTATTTTAATCGAATAACCAATCAGGTTGAAGTAGAATTGATTTGATTGCTGCCTAGTGAATGTTAGAAATAGCCCAGGGCTCTGTCCTGTCTGAACGAATGCAGCACTGAAGGCAACATTAGAAGCCCGGGTTGTATGATGATTAGGGTGTTGTTTGCGCTTTGTAACTCTGAAGCCATAACTTTTAACTGGAGTGCATTTGATTGTTTTTTATTTGATTGGGAGGGTCTGGGTTTTAACTTTTTTTAATATTGTTAATTTTTATAAGAGAAGAGAAACAGTCTATAATTACCTCTCAACCTCTTTGTTTGTAAAGAAATCACTGCAAAAAAGGAAAATCCAAATGTACGCAGCTGAATTTACACTGGAACTTTCTACTCAAACCTTGAGCCTGCTCTGTAAGGTGAGTTTTCATCTCTTCTCTGGCTCACAGGCTGCTGTTGTTTTACAGACTTTCTGTTCTCGCTGTCTGTGTGTGTCTTCCCCCAGGCCTCCTATCTCATCTGTGATTATATTCCTCAAATGAGGAGTCTTTTTTTGCTTTGTGTTTGGAGCTATTTTGCATTCTCCCATTGCTTTTAAATGACAGGCAGGACAGGGCTGCATCCCTGTCGGCAGTGGTCTGCATCTGTCAGACCCTGGGTTCATGGAGCGGCATGTGTGGCTGGTGAATGGAGTCTCCCATTCTGATTTGTCCTGAGTATTTCTCAGCCAGAAATTACTGCATCTCCAATGTGACTTGTTACTTACTGAGACCTTCTGCATTGAGAATCCAAGGTGGTGTGTGCCTTAAATACCTACTAGACTCTTCAGCCACTGTAGCGGGACCTTTAAGATGGGGCTTGTGCAGGAGAAAATCTGAGTGACTGAAATCAATGGCCGTAGGCCCATCACGCTGAATAGTAGGGGCTGCCATCCTGTCGTCCCATAAGCATTAAAACATTCTCCCTTCGGAGAACAAGGTCTCCTATTCCATTCGCTGTCCAGAGACTTTCTTTGACACTAATTCAGCCATTTAATTCCATGTGTTGATCCACTCCGTCACCCCCCAGAGTAGCCACACATGTATCTGCCTTAGTACCATGCCAAACAGCACATGCCAGAGCTGTACTGGCCCCGATGTCTAGAAGGGGGGGTGGCACACTGAGGTGGAAACACAGTTCCGAGGTACCGATCAGAGCAGTCAAACCCTCACTGGACCCTCTGAGATGGGAATAACAATGTAGCATTTATACAGCACTTTCCATGTATGTGCGCCAGAGAGGGGTGCAAACTTTACTTAGCTGCCTTGTAGCAAACCTAGGGATCACTTTGCCTGGCACTGAGATGCAGTCCTTTTTGGAAGTGAAACGCCAGCTGTCCTAACCGCATACAGTAACTAAACAGTTCAGGGCAGGAAAAGATCAGATCAATTGAAAAGAGGTGGGAGGAGGGAATTAGGCCTTTGGTTTAACCTGGGGGGGGTTCAGTTTGATCAATGGGATCAAATTGGGGAGAGTTCGGGTCAAAGTTTGTGCCTCTAGTCTCTGACACACGGTGAACGGATGGTACTCTGGCTTCAGAACAGATCTTTCTGGGTACTTCTCTGCGCCCTTTATTTGTATGTCGTCTTAGAAAAGGACTGTAAAATAGCCACTTAGACACTTTACCTCTTCAGTATGCAAATGTAAATACATTGTAATATAGGAAATCTTGGGTTTAATATAAGAACAAGCTGTCCAATTTCTGCTGTACATTATTAAAGTCTGTTTTATTCACACAAGCTGTTGGACTCATTCTCAAACCGTGCTCGCCGTGGGTATCCTGCAAAGGGTTTGCCCTGACCCGTCGGGATAGCTGTCTATAAACAAGAAGCAGGAAGGGAGTGGAGGTGGAGTAGCCAGCAGTAGTGGGATAATTAGAAAAATGAACTAGAACAGCAGGAGAGAGGCCAATGGGAAAGCTCCAATGCTGTGGGACACTTAAAACAAACAGGATCCTAGAATCTGTGCTGTCTACGGTGGCTCTGCCTTGTTCCTGGGAGCTCACCTGGAGTGACCATGGGCATGTCCTACTGTCAGTAGGTGAGTCTGGTCTTGTTTTTCTGTGTACGTGGCTTGTCAACATTGGGGAGTAAAGCCAGGCCTTCTAGCTTGCAGCCAGTGACAGTGTTATCCAGCTGCGGAAGTCCACATCAATACACCTTGACTTTACCTCCCTGGGTGTTTCCCAACCAGTGGGTTGCAACCAGGTTGTAGACAGGTTGTGGGCCTGCTGTGGAGAAGTCCCAGAGGGAGCTACTCACACTGTATCCTCGGGGCTAGGCCCAATGTAGAGGGTCATAGCACCACTCCAGTTTGGACTGGCCCCCTCTGTCACAGATGGGTGCTGCCATCACCTCATGCACTCCTGGCATGGAGTGTCCGGCCCAGCCTGGCGGGATGGGGGGTCAGTGCAGAGCAGGATTGCTCTCTGGTCCTCTGTCTTTCCTATCCCGGCGAGGGGTGGGGAGGTTCTCCTCTGCACCGTGCTGGGATGGAGGCTGGGGCATAGTGGAGGGGAAGGTTGCTGGCTGTTCCTTGTAAACTGGGCAGTTGTGCAGCTGTTCAAGAGATTCCGATACCACCCAGCAGATTAGCAGAGCCCCTACAGCAAGGTCTTTTTGTTTCTACTGGTGGCGCGCATGCGCGTGTGCCTCGGAGCACCTACAAATATTCTGCACATGGATGAAAAAGATGAGAGGAACATGGATGCTGGCCTCTGGTTTTGGGGCCTCTTTCACAGGTGGACCCTGGTAAACTGCGAAAAAGATAACTGGGTGGGTCACTTTATTCAAAAGTTCAGGAACCGCTATCATGGTGAGGGAATTCCATAAAAGTTGTCTACAGCACGGTTTCTCTTCCAGTGAAGGTAGCTGGAGAACTCCTGGGCCTGCTAACAGGTTTAAAAAGTCAAGTGCAGTTATCTTCACAGACATTACATGCTGTTTTTTCTAGTGAAGCCAGAGCTTTAGTGAACTCTGGCTACCTCACTTAAAAAAACTCCTATTATCGGCCAGTCCTTTGGATGGTACAGCTGGGTTTACAAGTCGTGGGTCACAGCCCCTTCACCGCACCCGCTTGGTCAGGATGGCCGTGCATTAAGTGGCCCTCCTAGTAGGGGGAATTTTAAATGGAGACAGATGTAACTGTGGATTGCTCCCCCCCCACTTTTTTCCCCCTTTTCTTTCCAAAAAACCTACCCCAAGAAGGGTTTGTGGGCCGCCTCCCTCCAAGCTAACAGTTTCAAAGTGGAGTAAATGTTAGGCCTAAACACTATTTGCTGTTGAAAGTGCCTGAGCTAATTCCTGATTCAGACCCCTTCTGAGCAGAGCATGTGAAAGAATAAAGGGGGCCAGTCTTCTCCTAACATTATGGTGTCTGGAATACCTCTGGGGTCAGACTAATTTGCTCTAGGGAAGCTGCCAGCTGGGGTATGCCCTGGATTTTAAACTAATAGCCTTTCTCTAGCACAGCCCTGCCCCTTGCTCAGGATGCTGCTCTGGTTGTGACATGGGCAAAGGAAATGGGGCTGGATAGGCTGGTGTGCTCAAAAGTAACAGGCAGAATTGTCCAGCTCTGATGCCTGCCATGTTGGAGCTCCTACTACTAAGCAGGTGGCAGGTACAGCCTGGTCCTGCAAAGGCTTCATAAGAGAGGTGTTGGGCAATTGGGATGGTTAAAACTAATGATTGGGTTGTGTGTGTCCTTTAAAATCCTGAACAGGTGAGCAAAACCCTGAATTCCAAATCCTCACCGAGTGAAAGCAAGCCTGACTGCTCCGCCTAGCTACAGAGACGGATCAGGGCCAAGTCAGAAGGGCAAACTCCTCCGTGGTCCTGTTCTCCAAAGCTGTTGTCATTTGTGTCTTTCCTTGTAAATGCTCTGCCCTCCCGACTGAAAATGTGCAAGAGCATCTCTGCCCTAGTGATAAGGAAGCGCCTACTGTGGATTAAATGGCCTGTTGAGGTTTAGGGCTGCTGCAGCTGCTGGCTGGTAGAGCTGCAAATTGAATTACTTAACCCTATGTCTGAGGAGCATTTATGTCCCATTCCTGCTGGACAGGAACTCAAAACCGGCTCAGCCTAGGTGCTTTATCAAAGGTCGCACAGTAAGTCTGTTATGGAAGCAGGTACGTAGAAACCAAGAGTCCTGACCCTGATTCTTTACTTCTGAATCCGTGCCACCATCCCTGCTCTCTTCCTGCGTGCCCTAGTGGCAGACACGCTGACGTAGGTGCCTTATCAACGTCCTCTACAAAGATGTTAACAATTCCTAAAACCGAAATGATGCGGATCTTTTTCTTACCTTAAGTTTTGTTTAATCAAGACAAGGTCTTAGCTGTGCCCTGGGCTGAGAGCATGCCCTGTTAAGCCTCATTTTCGAACAATAAGATCAAGTCCTGAGCTTTGTATAAGCCTCTTACAAGCCTCTGGGTGGTGTATTACTGACATCAGCAGAGCTGGCCTCTGGTTCATTGTTGCTAACTGCAGCCCCCTCTAGTGAGGGGCGACGAATGCTGCAGCAAGGCTGTGGGGTAACAACAGGAATCACTCTTCATGCCTGTGCACAGCAGCTGAATGTCTTAAAAAGTGAACTCCCGCCCCCCCTCCCCCCAACAGGGCACGTTAGCCTTGTCTATGCCCGGAGGGAGATAATCCTTGCAACTCCCTTGGACAGACACCTGTTGGCTTAGGCATTCTCCATGCACAAAGATGGGGTCCGTTGAGTTAAAGCAGCACAGTTCCCCTTGCGTGGGTGCATTTATATCAGTATTGGTGCATTTACCCGGCATTGCTTGGGTCCTTAAGGAGGGGCAGTGGTGTGAGGGTGCAGGAGGCAGGATTGGGGAGCAAGGGGGGGCCCTGGGCAGGGACGTGGGGGAAGAGTGCACCCACCCCACCCCGAGCCATACCAGGGAGAGCTGCTTGCTCTTCCCATTCCTCACCTTAGGGAGCAACAGCAGAGTGCACTGCTCTGCCCCCTGTGCTCCCCAGGCAGAGTGAGGAATGCAGCAAACTGCACCTTGCTGCCTGTTCCCCTTCATCAGGGAGCAAGGGGAGTGTCCCTGTACAAATCTGGGGGAGCTTTAGCCCCCCACCCTTCCTAAAGGGGGCCTGGAGGGTGGGAGATTCGGGGCTGGGGTGGTCCTGGATGGAGAGGCATGTACCCAGCCAGCCCTTTTCACCTACCTGGTGATTCTGCCCCTTTTCTGTAAGGTTTGAGGAGCAGCAATCCCCTTCCAGGCACGTCCCATTTTTCTGGCACAAACAAATCCTCACCCTGCTTTAAGTTGTGGTAAGAGGAGGCTGCCTAGTGAAATTGGTGGTCCTAACTCGTACCGTTTAGGAAGTGTTCTTGGACAGACCGACAGACTATATAGTGTCAGGTGCTTTGTACCGATATGGCTCTTCCCGCATGGGAAGGGGAGTAAGCTATCCCAGCATGTAGGGGGCTGGGGCGGTCGTAACGGTTTAGCTACAACACTAAAACTTTGTGTATCAATTAGGCCTTCATTAGGCCCTCTTAACAGTGCTGGAAGATGCTCTGGAAGCTCATGATGATGGCAGCCTGACCTGGCATAAATGGGTGGAACCTGCTTCGCTGGAGGGAGGGGTTCCTGCCCCATGCTCGGATCTCGCTCCAAACTGCCCCAAGTCCAGATGCATTTGGATCTGGGGCTTGAGCTCTGCTCCTTGACTGTAACCCACGGGTCTCTCTCCAGTCCCGAAGGGTGATGCGTTTGTTGCCCCCGTGAACGTGTGAGGGGTTTGATCCCCTCTAGGAGCCACTCTCTCTGTTCAGTAGTGGAAGGTGGAGGAGCAGACCCCTGCCAACCCTTTGTAAACGGGCAATTCCAAAAACAAACCCAGGCAGAGACAGGGACTCTGCATAACTTGCCCCGTTCCAGAAGAAGCTTCTGTAATGCTGGAATCAAGCTGTTGTGAAATCTGCCTCAGCTGCCAGCCAGCTGTCCTCAGATACTTGGCTTTTGAGTGTTCTTACTGAGCAATGTTCTGCAGCTAACAGTGCATCAGTTCATTCCTTGCTAAAAATTAAAGCCAGCTGCTGGATCCAAACCACGTACGCAGGGGAAATATTTTCCTGAAAGTGAGGCCAGGCCCTGCTGGGGAAAAAAAAAAGCGGTTGGTTTTAGGTCCTCTCCATGCTCCTGTCAAAATCGGGGCAGCATAGCTGGGCTGTCAGCATAGAATAAGAAACAGCAGAATCTTGAGAAGTCCTCCAGTCCAGCCGTGTGCTGAGGAAGGGCCAAGGATCAGGACCGGCCCTGACAGGTGTTTGTCCACCTTGTTCTTAAAAACCTCCAATGGCAGGGATTCCACCCCCTCCCTTGGTCGCCTGTTCCTTATGAGTTAGAACGTTTTCCCTGCTATTCAACTTAAATCTCCCTTACTCCCATCCTACCTCTGGTGGGTGAGGTGAACAGTTGGGCCCCGTCTTTGTAACAGCCCTTCATGTTTTTGAAGACTGTTTTCTGGTCTCGCCTCAGTCGTCTTCTCTGAAGACTAAACACACTGGCTACGTCTTCACTATGACTTCTTCCGCAAGAGCCTAGGCAAATGGGCTACGTTTACACTGGCATGATTTTCCAGAAATGCTTTTAACGGAAAAGTTTTCCGTTAAAAGCATTTTCGGAAAAGCGCGTCTAGATTGGCCAATCTAGATGCGCTTTTCCGCAAAAAAGCCCCGATCGTCATTTTCACCATCGGGGCTTTTTTGCGGAAAACACTACTGTGCTGTCTACACTGGCCCTTTTCCGGAACAGTTTTCCGGAAAAAGACTTTTGCCCGAACGGGAGCAGCATAGTTTTTCCGGAAAAGCACTGGTGATTTTACATTAGATCGTCAGTGCTTTTCTGGAAATTCAAGCGGCCAGTGTAGACAGCTGGCAAGCTTTTCCGGGAAAGCGGCTGATTTTCCGGAATAACTTGCCAGTATAGACACAGCCGTGAAGCATGGATTAGCATTTTCCCGTGCTTCATTTGCATACTCTTTTTCATTCTGTTTTTGCATTAGGGGTTTTTGCTCAAAAACAAGCGGTGTGGCCGTGGCCATTTTGCGCAAAAAAAAACCTTTTTCCGCAAGATCCTTATGCCTGTCCTGGAGAAGCATAAGGATCTTGCAGAAAAAGGAATTTTTGCACAAAGCGGCCATGGCCACACTGCCTGTTTTTAGGCAAAAACCCCTTGCGCAAAAACAGAACGAAAGAGTATGCAAATGAAGCATGGGAAAATGCTAATCTGTGTTCCATTTGCATTGTCTATTGCAGAAAAACTCATAGTGTAGCAATAGCCACTCAGTTCTTCTAACCTTTCATTAGGACAGCCAGACTGGCTCAGACCAAAGGTCCATCTAGCTCAGTGTCCTATCTCCTGATAGTGGCCCACGCCAGAGGGACTGAATAGAACAGGGCAATAAGTGATCCATTGCCTGTTGTCCAGCCTCACCTTCTGGTTTAGGAACACCCAGAGCATGGGGTTGTGGTACTTGGCCATGCTGGCCAATAGCTATTGACGAACCTAGCTTCCATGAACTTACCCTTCACTGCATCCCCTGGCAAGGAGTTCCACAGGTCTGTTGTGTGTAGTGTGAAGATGAGCTTCCTCATGTTTTGTTTTAAACCAGCTGCCTATTAATACTATTGGGTGATCTCTCGTCTGGGTGATATGTGCCAAGGTAAGTAACTCTTCCTTATTCCCTTTCGCCACACCAGTCGTGAACTTATAACTCTCTATCGTATCCCCCTTTAGTCCACGCTTTCCTTATAGGTTGGGTTTTTTAAGCCAGTTATCTATCTTTGCTCTCCTCTGGTCACGTTACAATTTGTCCATGTCTTTCCTGAAGGGTGGCATCCAGAAGTGGACACAGTACTCCAGCTGAGACCTAGAGTGGGACAAACTGACTTTCATAGGGCTGGAGGAGACCGTAGGAGGTCACCAAGTCCAGCCCCCTGCCCAAATCAGAACCAGTCCCAACATATGACTCTCCTGTTAATACTCCCCATGATGGTATTAGCCTCCTTCACGTTGTGATTTGCGATCCGCTGTTGCTCCCTATCCTTTCCAGCACTATGCCACCTAGCCCGTCGTTCCCAGCTGGGAGCTGTGCATTTGATTTTTTTTTCTCCTTCCCCAGCAAAGCACTTTGCACTTGTCTTTATTGGATTTCATCTTGGGGTAAGCTTGTCAGCATGGGGGTGGCTAGCAGGGTTCACCTAGATTAAGCTAAAGCCTTTGGAGGGAGTCCACTGCCGGCCAGCCCCCCCCACTCCTGGATTACACCCGCTTGCGCTCAGTGGAGCAGCTCTGCTATCTCCATGATTTGAGCACACAAAGTTGTACTGTGGTGCCTGCCCCGCCCTGGCAGACTGGGGGAGGGCTAGAGTGTTTACATGATTTCCAGAGAGCACGTCAGAGCCACGCAGACACATGCTGTGATCCCGTAGCTGCCTCGGTGCAAGGGGCTCTGGTGTCCTACTGAAATCCTCAGCCCTGGTCTACCCTAGGGCATTATTTCAAAATAACTCCCCTTAGGCCGAATTTATCAGCAGAGCGTCCGCACGGCCACACCCGTTCTCTCGAAATCTCTGGTCCTGCTTTCCTTGGGGAATAACGTTCATTTTGAAAGTTATTTTGAAATAGCGGCAGTGTGGACGCTCCAGTGCTGCTATTTCGAAATAACGACTCCCTGGAGTCATTCGAACTAATTACTCCCCAGTAGTTCCTGGGGCTCTAAGTCAAGGGAACGCATCCATATTAACATCATCCAGTTTCCTGACCCCAAGGTCTGTGCTAGCCACCTTGCTCCCCATTATTCCTGGGGTTCAGTTGGGCCAGCAAGGTGGGAGGCACTATACAAAGCCATAGACAGTCATGTGAACCATGTAAAACCTCTGTGGTTTAGACTTCTCCCCAGGGGTGGGAGGAACCCAGGAAAATTGATAATTCAGGGTCTTTCGCTTCTTCCCAGTTCCTCCTTCACATCACGTCAAAGGGCTCTTCTTGGGTCTGCTTTGGGAGCCCTACAAACCCACTGGGTGAGGGGCTAAATCCATAGACACGGCACAATGGGCAGGAAGCAGCTTTTGCAGTTGAGCAAGATGGACGAGAGAGGGCGACACACGCCTGCAGATAAGTTGACTCCAGCACGAGGAAGCCAGATTCAGCTCTGGTTGTGTTTGGACGCTGGGGTCTCAAGGAGACTCTTCTGCGCTGGAGGGAGTTTGCCCGTCGGCCGGACATAAATGCACCTTTTCCCTTCTGCAGCCTGTTTTCCTCCTGGATCTCAGTGCACTTTACAAAGCTGGATGGGGACAGCTGAGAAGGGCTGCCCGGGGACACACGTGATGCTGCAGATGGGGAAATGGAGGCCCAGGCAGGGGAAGTGACTCACAGGGACGTGCTAGGCAACCAGCAGGCTTGGCCTGGGTCAGCACTAAGCTAGGGAACCTTTGACCAACCAGCCATGCTTCAGGAAGTGGGGAAGGGAGATGGCAGGCAGCCGGCTCCAGGGCAAGATGGGGAGTTAGAGCTTGGGTCCACTGCCCTGACTTGCTGGGTAGCCCTGGCACCTTTGCTCTGTCCAGTGGGGATGGCTGCGCTGGGTAAGGTATCATGGGCTGCCTGGCACAGTGTCGGGGGGGGGAGGGGTTATCAGTCTGGCCCTTGCCTGGCATGCAGTGAGGCCTAGGCAATGAATATCGGCTGAGCCCCGAGCACGAAAGGCACCACCGAAATGCAAAGGGTCTTCCCCCTCTCTGATCCCCGGCCGGCTTTGCTAAAGCAGCTGGTTCCACTCACGCTCACGCTGCCCACCCTGGGCACGGATTAACAACGGAGGCGCTAGTGCTGGGGATGTAGAAAGAGCAGGGGGTCGGGGGACTCCGCTGTCATGGGAAATCAGGGTGGGGCTCCACCCCAGGAGTCAAGGACAGCGACTAAAGCGCTCGAGGTGGCAGCTCCTAGTGTTAGCTCACCAGCGCGGGGGCGGAAGACCCGGAGTCTCTTCATTGATTCGTTGTGAAGCCCGGGCCAGTCGCTCCATCCCCAGAATTCAGAGGCGCTCCCCCCCCCCCTCTTCCCCCTCCAGTCCAGCCTGCCAACTCTCAGCATCTCTGAGAGCCAGGCTGCAGTGCTCCAGGCTTCTGTTTCTGCATCTGTCCCCAAGGGGGCGCTGCAGGCCAGGAGGGGTGATGATTATTCACCTGCATGAAGGAGGCAAGTGGAATGGGTCCCCTTCACAGACTATACCGAGGAGGTTCTGTGGGCATGCCAGCAAGTGTAGGGTTCAGTGTGAGCGTGGAGCTCACGTCATCTTCCTGGGTGCGTGTCCTGGGGAGACCTCGGTCCTGCGCTTCTGCATTTCGCTTCTCCTTTCTGACGCTTCCCGTGGGGCAGCCAGCTCAGCACTGCACTATTAGCACAAGGGTCACTGTGGTTAGATCCTATCTCTGCCCTACCTAGAAGGGTCACAGGCTGAGCTTGGTGGTTGTGCTCAAGGAAAATGGCTCTTTGGGGCATCTGACGTGGGACAGCTGGTTCCACTCCCAGCCTCTGCCCTAGGCCAATCACTTCATTTCTCAGGGCCTGCTTTCCCTAGCTGCAAAGCAGAGATGAGAACTTGGCTGTGTGAATCTCTTTGGGGCAGGGGCTGTCGCTCGTGGATTTGTGCAGCACCCACCGTGATGAGGCTCTGAGCTTGTCTGGGACCTTTATGGCCCATAAATAATAAAAGGAAAAATGTTTAATTGATGCCACCAGGACAAGCCCCCTTTTTACAGCCCCTGGTCTGAATAGAAATGAGTTAATCTTTGTATTTGATCAAAGTTTAAAAGAAAGCCATTCGAGCTGGACTGAAACATTCCCTTGTAGCGGAAGGGTGGGTGCAGAAGCTGGTAAACCCTGATCCTGCAATGAGCTCTGGACCTGTGGACCCCACTCCAGGATTGGGGCCGTGATCCATATATGAACGACCTACTCATGAAACTGACAAGCCTAATCTGCAGTCCACTGAAAGAAATGAACAAAGCAAAAGGGCATAACTGGTGAAAATGCGGCAGGCCATAGAAGTTTAGAGGGAGTTTTGCATTGCTAAGCAGAGGTGTTGTCTAACATTAGAGTGCCCCTTCAGACGTGCCTCTGTGTCACAGGCTATGGCTAGAAATACACCAGCCAAGATTTTCCCGTGGCCTAGTACTTTGGCAAGCCTAGGGGTTGTGGGAGGCCTGACTTGAGTCACCCCTTTGAAAATCAGCTCCCTTCAAAGTGTATCAAGTTGGGTAGCCAAATTGCTGATCCCCTTCTAATAAATAATAATTAATTATAACCTCTCCCTCTCTGTTAGAACATGACATCTAGGTTCTCTAGCCAGAGGCTGGTCTTTACAGCCAGGAGGTTAGGCACTGCAGAGGGCCTGTCCTCCAGTTCCTGGGCTGGATTATTGTCTGTGCCAATGGAAGGAACTCCAGTGCAAGGCTGTGACATCTCTGGTCAAGTGGACTGCTGAGCCTGGGCCAGGATCTAGAAGGCAGCAATGGCTCCTGGAGTTGGTGAGAAACTCTTTACCACTGAGGCTTCCGCTCTGAAAAGACATCACTTTCGGCTCCCTGGCAGACATGGGCGAAACAGGAGACCAGTAACACTCTTGTCCAAAAATGTGTGAGCTGCCACAGCACTGAGGGTGTTGCAAGATCAGCCATAGGGTCACACGCTGACCACTGGAGTTTGGAGTCTTCTCTTAAATACAAGAAAACCCGGCAGTTGGTTCTGCCTCTTGTCCCCTCTCCCAGACAGATGCCCCAGGCTCAAGGAATCCACATAACTGCACTTTTCCAGCCTCTGTCTTTTGCCATTGTAAAAATAATGGGGGAGGGGGGGGAGTTTCCCTGATGGGGGAGGGGTTATTGAGGCTAAGGGGAGGAGTTTCCATGATGGGGGAGGGGTTATTGAGGCTAAGGGGAGGAGTTTTCTGAAGGGGGGGTTATTGTGTCTAAGGGGAGGAGTTTTCCGAAGGGGGTGGGGTTATTGTGTCTAAGGGGAGGAGTTTTCCGAAGGGGGTGGGGTTATTGTGTCTAAGGGGAGGAGTTCCCTGGAAGGAGGGGGCTTCCCTTCTCTTGCTCCCTGTCTCCGAGCTAACGTGGAAGGGGCGTGGTTTGTTAGCCACGGGGTGGAGTTTCCCTGGACGGGGGCGTGGCCTCTGCCTGCATTGGGATCGTGGGTTTGACCGAAGGGGCGTGGTTTCTCCGCCTAGAGAGCGCGGCGCCGCGGAGTTCCCGTTGGAAAGGGGCGGGGCCTCTCCCTTACGGGGCGGGGCCTGGAGGAAGGAGGCGTGTCCGCCGGCGGCACCGCCCCCCGCGGGCCGATATAGCCTCGTGCGCCGGCGGCCGGCCCCAGGCCCGGCCATGACCCTGCGGCGGCTGCGGCGGCTCCAGCCTAAGGAGGAGGATGCGGCGGGGGCGGCCGCCCTGGACCGGCCGGACGGGGGGGCCGGCTCCTTGCCGGCGCTGGGCGGCTGCCGGGCGGCCGAGATGTACCGGGCGCTGGCGGCCTCCGGGGGCACCTTGCCCCGGGCACGTAAGGTAGGGACCGAGCTCCCCCCCCCCCCGACCTGCTGGACCCGGACCGGGACCTGCTGCCCCCCCCCCGACCCGCTGGGCCCGGACCGGACCGGGACCGAGCTGACCCCCTGGGCCCGGACCGGGACCCCCCCCCCCCCCGACCCGCTGGGCCCGGACCGGACCGGGACCGAGCTCCCCCCCCCCCCCCCCCCGACCTGCTGGACCCGGACCGGACCGGGACCGAGCCCCCCCCCCCCCGACCCGCTGGGCCCGGACCGGACCGGGACCGAGCTCCCCCCCCCCCCGACCCCCTGGGCCCGGACCGGACCGGGACCGAGCTGCCCCGACCCCCTGGGCCCGGACCGGACCGGGACCGAGCTCCCCCCCGACCCCCTGGGCCCGGACCGGACCGGGACCGAGCTGCCCCCCCCGACCCCCGACCCCCTGGGCCCGGACCGGGACCGAGCTGCCCCCCCCCCCCCGACCCCCTGGGCCCGGACCGGACCGGGACCGAGCTGCCCCCCCCCCCCCCCGACCCCCTGGGCCCGGACCGGACCGGGACCGAGCTCCCCCCCCCCCGACCCCCTGGGCCCGGACCGGACCGGGACCGAGCTGCCCCCCCCCCCCGACCCCCTGGGCCCGGACCGGACCGGGACCGAGCTCCCCCTCCGACCCGCTAGGTACCTACCGGACCGAACCGAGATCTCTCCCTGCCCTCCCCCCACTGACCCGCTGGGTACAGACTGCACCGGGGCCCAGTGTCCTGCTGGGTATGGACCGGACTGGAACCGAGCCTCTCTCTTCCCCCCCCCTCCCCATTCCCCCCGACTCGCTGGGTATGGACCGGACCGAGCTTGCTCTCCCTCCCTCCTCACTGACCCGCTGTCACTAAGCAAGCCAGGATTGAGACCCCCTCCATCGGGGCAAAGACCCTCAACTCCTAATTCCATTGGGTATGGCCTGGACCGGGATCGTGCCCTCGCCCCCACTAACCTGCTGGGTACAGGCTGAACCCGGACCCACCGCCCGCCCCACTGAATTCTCTGGGCTGTGACTGAGCTGAGCCCTCATTGCCCTGAGACTCCCACCCCAGCCGACAGGCTAGGTACAGATGGACTGTCCCACTGGTACTGAAACCCCTACCTCCAGGCTTGTATCCCGTTGGACTCTCAAGCTATGGGCCACATCTCCTTCCCTCCCCCCTCCCTTCACCCCCCAGCAGGGACTTGGCTCCTCCCTGGAGTACAGCCAGCACCCTGTTATCCCAATGTGTCACCTCCCCACCTACAGTGCGTGGGGTGCAGGGAAAGGTCACGAGTTCCCCATAGCCCCAAGGGGCCTGCTCACCTCTAGGGCGTGTCCTGTTCTGTGATGTCCCCCACCCACCCTCATGGGGCCGGCTTCCCCATCTGAAACTCAACCCTCAAAGAGCATCAGGAGTCTGGAGCCTGTGGTGCTGCTGGGAGCATGTTTACCCTCCTGCTTTGGGGCCTGAACTGACCCCAACTTTCCCCCTTGTTGCTCATCAGACCCTATGTGGCTGGCAAGGGGAAGGGAAGGTAACTTTATTGCGTAAAAATCAGAGGCATGTTCTGCTTCGTGCTTAAAGGGACGCTGACGAGTTAAACGTCTCTCTAAAAAGAGCGCTTGTGGGAAAGTGAAGATTACAAAGATCTGATGCCATGCTGGCTCTGTGCTAGTTTCCTTCCTGTGTCCCTCTCACCCGTAACAGACAATGAAGTGACAAGTTGCTTTTGCTTTTGCTCTAGTCCTCTCCTAGGCAGTTTCACTGCTGGTTGTTCATGCCCTAGCCTGGTGCTTGGGTTGTAAACAATGCAGGGAATTGTTTGGTTCCAAGCCACATTTTTCACTGGAGTTCTTGATTTAAAAAAAAAAAAAAACCCTCTATGAATGTTCCACTGACTTCTGTAAAAGCAGATTATATCTGAAGCTTATGGTGTGGGGCATAGATTTGACGTGACATGTTCCAGTGGAAAGAGAACACCTTGGGCTCATTGTGTATTCTATGCCCTGTGAAAACCCCCTAACGTTCCATGTCAAAGGGTTGCTTTCAAAATTGGGGCGTCCAGAATTCCTCAGTTGATAACTGGCTTAAACTTCTAGGCAGGCAGGATGGTAAAAAGTGAATATTTGGATGGTGGGAACGTGAAGGGTTTCAAATGGCTTAATATGTTTGCTGTGACCTGAACCAAGTTATCAAAACTTTGCACATGAAGTTTGACTGTCAGTGGGAAAGAAAGGGCCGAGTCGGCATAACTACAGGAGCCTAGCCCAGAGTCTGTGTGTTTGTGTATTTCTGTCTTGTCAGCATGTATTTGTTTCAGAAGCACTTATCCAGGGCTCTGTAAAGGGAACTGACAGCCGTAGCAACTCTCCCATCTGCCCCAAGACAGACACTGTCTCTCTCAATGTAAATTATCCCTATCCTCAAATTGACATCAATAGCTGCCTTGGATATTTATCAACTTATGGGGTTTGATTCAGGTCACATCAAACACCTTAAATTCTACCTGGAAAGGAACTAGAGGCCAGTACCTGTTTTGAAGCAATTCCCTGTGGCAAGTGCTTCAGGGGAAGCCATATGACCCCCAAGTCAAACCCCTTAGCTGTGCAGGTTTCCAAGTGGCAAGTAGGGGAGGAGACGTTCCTTCCTGACCCAGGTTGGCAGCCATGCCCAGAAGCTTGAGGATTAATACCACTTATAACATTCACCTAGTTATGGGGGCAACGGATGCTGATTTTCATACCATTCCTACAGCACCATAGGCAAAGACAGGTCCTAAAAACGTGCCATCTAAGGGATGGGATGGGGGCTAGGATCAGCACACAGACTGTGGTTTTATTTGGCTACATTTTTAGTTGGCTACATTTACTGTCCAGTCCTCTTCTGACAGCCATTGACATCACTTGCTTCCCTTGGTAATATCCTCTAGCAGGGAGCTCGCAAGTCCAGTCTGTGCTGTTTACAGCATGATGTGCAGGCCCTGCAACACTGTTCTATGTGTTAAGGCAGGACTGGAGAAATAAGGACTCCCTTCCAGCCCGCTCCCCCTCGCACAATATCTTGTGGCAGCCTGGAACACTGGCAGCTGTGTGTGCAGAGAACATCTGTTTCTGAGTGACTTTGAATGCCGTGCTCTGCGTGAGGATTGGCTCCTGCAAGAGGCTGAAAGTTCTGAAGTGATCAACTGTTAGGTGCACATGGTTGTACCTGTAGGAGGGGGGATCTGACAGCCTGTGATCAGTGCCAGGGTACCATGATGTCATGACTGTTTCAGGGCATGGTTGACGCTGTTTTCCAGGAAAATGAGACGATTGATGGGGGGGGGAGAACAGAAACAAATCGCTTCTCAGGTTCTTTAGCTAAGCGAGGGCGGATAGCATGTGTGAGGTCTGGAATGGTTCTGTAGCAACCCTGTCTAGTTGCATTTTTGATCTCTGGCAAAGCCACATCAGTGTCACTTGCTGGGGAGAGGGTGGTGGTTTTGAAGTGCTGTCTGTAAAGCCGGAGGCGTCAGTAGCCGCAGGAGAGCAAAACGGATTCTCTCGTCCCCTGCCAAGACAGAAAAGTGTCGCCTCAGTGCGGGTCCTGGAATCTCTTATGGGTTTTGGTGATTTATGTATTAGAAGTTTGGCTGTTCTTCTCCCCCTCCCCATGCCCATGTACCAAGCTGAGTTTGCAGCCCTGTCAGAGAAATTGCGTGTCACAAGTAGGGATGTTGCTTACTGGTTAAGTGAATAGTCGGTTAACGTCACGAATTTTTATTGGTTAGTCAACTATTCTAGAGTCCCCGGGCAGCCCCTGTCCGGTGGGGAGGGGTCTGAGCTGGGCTGCCTGCCCACCTGGCTCCTAATACACTTTAAATGCAGAGGGGGTAGGTCCAGGACCCATTGCAAGCTGGGACTGAGCTGGGCTGCTGGCCAGCCTGCTAAAATATTTACTGGCAGGGTGGGAATGCGCGTAGTCTATAGCATGAACCTATACGCTTTTGCTTATCGGTTCATTGACTACACTGTTACATCCCTAGTCATAAGCTGAACCCGTGGAAAGTGAAGGATACGGCTGCACCCACCTCTCATTCTAACAGCATCTTCTCGGGTTCTAGCCCCCTGTGGCACGGCCGGTGTGTGGGTGCGGAGGTGGAGGTCAGGGCTCTTGGGTGGAGTCGATCGTGGCCCCTTTGCCACAGCTTCTGCATCTGGGAAGCAAGCTAATGCTTGCTGCTCTCTGCAAGTCCCTCTAGCCAACCCGAGTGGAGTGTTACTGGGTGCAGGCCTATCTCTCTCAATAGAAATTATCCCTATAATCCAGTTGGCATCAATAGCTGCCTTGGATGTCCATCAACCGGCAGGGTTTGGCTCAGGTCACATCACACCGAATTCTAGCTGGAAAGGAACTGGATGCCAGGACCCATTTTGGAGCATGCTTTGGGGGAAGCCATCAAACCCCATGGCTGTGCAGGTTTCCCAGTAGCAAGCCGGAAAGGAGATGTTCCTTCCTGATCCCAGATGGCAGCCATGCCCAGAAGCATGAGGATTGATGACACCCTTAACTTTCACCTAGTTATGGGGATGACGGACGCTGCTTTTCATACCAGGGCTGCTGAGCAAGGCCGATCAGATGGGGCGTGCTGGGAGGCTGGCAGGAGAGTTGCTGGCATTTGCTTTTGACTCTACTCCTGGGGGCAGGAGGAAGGCTCTGAAGGGCAGAGGGGGCAGGAGGCTGTGCATAGGAGCACTGGGGCAGAAGGGCTGGGGCACAGTAGCAAATGGTCATTGAAGCAGAGGTGGGGAGGCGGCGAGACGGGCCCTTTGCCATGCACTAGCTGAAGGCAACTCGTGGCCCTATGCTCTCTAGGACACGGGTATTCCACGCAGGGTCCCTGCGCACTGGTTTGGGGTGTGACTCTGGCTCCTTGCAGCTCCAAGCCCCTCCATGCTGACCGGCAGGCTGGCATGCAAAGCCCAGCCGGGCGTCACTCCCAGCTGCCTTCAGAGGCGCTGCACGTGCTTCCCTCGCTGTCCCTCGAGGCAAGCGTGACTTTCCGTCTCAGAGGAAACTTCCTGTGGCTGAAAGTGGCCTGGGTGGATGGGGGGGGCTGAGAAGCTGCTGATGCTCAGAAGAGAAATGAATCTCGAGGCTGCCCTGCGAAGAGCCTCGGTTAAGCTAGGCAGTCACAGCTGCCGCTTCTGCAGAGCTTGACTCTTAGCCCCCCCCCGGTTCCTGCGTTTCCGGGTGGGGTGGAATTGTTTCCGCATCCCACTTCCTGCGTTGGGGAGGGTTTGGGGTCCCTGCCGCCGGGGCTGGCTCGCTGCTCCCATAGTCACGTTTGAAATGGCCGGGCTTCCTGGAGCAAAGGGTTCAAAGCCCAGGAGTGCTGACTCCACACAGAGCCTGTAGCTGGCAGAGAACAGTCGAAAGGCCCACAGGCCTTGTGCTCATGCCAGACGGAAATGTGACACAGCACTGGCATCAGCCAGAACAGGGCTGCCGTGCGCCTGCAGCTTAATCCCACAGCGCTTTGGGGTTTGCTCCTTTGCATCCACTCAGCTCCTACGAAACTCCAGCAGGCAGAGATGTGTGCCCTGGGCAGGTCAGAATGTAGACCCCTCACTTTTCTGCTTGGTTGCTAATGAGAACAGTCTGCCTTCCCCTGCTCCTCTACCAAACCCCCTCTGTGCTGCTGTGCCCCAGAAACTGCCCCTAGTGCTGAACCCGAGCGCACGGGGGCTTGTGAGCGCACGGGGGCTTGTGAGCGCACGGGGGCTTGTGAGCGCACGGGTGTGCAGCTCGGGATGTTCCAGCTGAAACTCGGCTGTGTGGAAACGGGAAGAAATCCGGATAGCGGCGCACCGGGCCCCACCCCGGTGCTGGTGCCTCCAGCCCCAGGCAGGAAGCCAGCTCTGCTGGCGAGCGGATGAACCGCGAGGTTTGTTTACGGAGCCGTCAGCTGTCGAGGAGCAGGGCGGCGCATTTCACTTTCAAAAGCTGGATTTCCATAGGAGGCGCAGAGCCATTTGCATGGCCTGTTTCAATGGAAAGGTACCAACACCTGGCTTCTCAAAGCTCCCTCTTTGGGGAGGGGGAGTTAAATTTCCCTACCTGACTCCAGCACATCGCAGCTGGGGGGCAGGCCTGGCAGGTGTGGGCCATTGTTACACCCCTTCCCCCGCTGAAGGAACAATGCCCCACCTGCAGGCCACGGCTGCTGTCAGAGCTGCCTCTGGCTTCATGTGGGAAGCGCGCGTTCGCGCCAGGGCCTGTGTTGAATGACACAAGGCGACGCCAGGCCTGTGGCGGCTGCTGCCAGAGACCAAACCGGGAGCTGGGGAGGGGGTTAATGGTTTTTCCCTGGCGCTAAAAGCAGCTGCTCCCAGTTGGGCTGCTGTTTGAAGCTGCCTGGCTTTGGCTCTGCTCAGGAAGGCCTGCGACGGGAGGCTCCGGAGGGTTTATTTATTCTCTGTGCGCTTTCCTCCCGCCAGGCAGGAGCAGAGAGCATCCTGACGGCTGCAGCAGCTTGCTTGGCTTCGCCCGGCGTCTCCGACAGGCGCGCTTTGTGCCCGCCAGTGCCACAGGACTGGCCAGGCCCACGGTCGGCAGCAGAGCCTGTGGGGCAGCCCCTCTCTGTGCCCCAGCCTGAGGAGCAGGGAAGGCAGTGGAAGGAAGAGGCGCTAGCTTGCGAGGGCGCTCTGGTGCAGGCTGCTGAGACCTGCCCCTGTGGGAGCGGGGCGGGGGGTGTGCTGGGCTAAGAGGCAGCCGAGCCGGGAGGGAAGCCGGGGCTTTGGCTGGCGAGCCAGGGGGAGTTGCGGCAGCGCGCTAGCACGTGTTTATTTTCAAACAGAAATCCGCTTGTGTGGGGCGGGGGGGCGGCCGGGATCCTCAAAGGCCGCTTAATAAAAACCTGCTGTCTGCGTCTTGGCTGCTCCAAGCGGGGCTCGGGTTGAACCAAAGAGCAGCAAAACAAGACACTCGGTGACAAAGCCCCCTCTTTATAGTCAGCCGCTGCATATGCATGGGCCGGGATGTCTGGCATTCTTACGGCCGGCTGTCAAGTGGGGTCTGGGGCCGCCCACTTCTGGGGTGAGCCGTTTATGCTAATTCCTTAGGCTTCTCTTCCTGGCCACTGGTTCCCAGCATGCACCGCTCCCCCATTTTGAACTGGTCGACAATAAGGGGGATTGTTGCATTTTGGGGTCGAACAAAGAGGGCTTTCTGGCCGCGGGGCTTCCATCTCCCAGCCCCACAAAGCGCTGGCCGCAGCACGCGATGCACGGAACGTGACACGGGCCAGCGAGTCTGCTGGATGTCAGAGCCGGGGGACAAGTGTTAAACAGATGCAGGCTCCAGCCTGAATCAAAGCAGAATTCGATCCGTCCCCTGGTGGAGCTCTGGTGCTTGCGGCCTGCTGCTCGTCCTCTGTAGCCTGTCTCGTTCCCAGGGCTTCAGCAAGGCTGTCCCCACATCGCTTGTTCCTCTCCCAACATGCGGCTGTGTCTGGGGTGATGCGCAGCCGCTGCTGCAGGAGTGACACAGCAGCGCGGCGCAGTCTGGAATGCAGTGCGCTCTTTTGCTGCCGGGGGAGGCGGCACAGGAAAGGAGGGTGTAACTGCCCAGTTAGTTGCCACAGGTTTGTGGCCGTCTGGCAAAGGAGGACGGTGGGATCAGGCAGGCCCTTGGTGTCTCATCTCACCCAAAGGGCAGCGCCCGTGCAGTGCAGCCTGCTTCCCCTAGCATGGAGCTGGAGATCCCAAGGCGCATAGTGACTGGGCCGTGCCAACGCTGCAGTGAAAGCCCCATGGCGGGGTCTGGCCAGAGCCCAGTCAGCTGGCTCTGGCTTGGTACAGAGGAGGAAGCCGTTCAGGCCCTGGCTCTGAAATCCGGGGGGGGGGAACAGAGAGGCTGAGCTGCAGCCCCTGTGACTCCACTGCTCCTTCCAGCCCCCCGGCCTGAGCACCACAAGGCCTCCCAGGCTCAGACTCGGTGCTGCAGATTTTACTGCTCTGCCAGGTGACGGATTGCAGGAGCAAACAGCCGGGTCTTGTGTGGCTGCTTGGGCAGGATGCGGCCCTGGGGCCAGACCCGGCCCACCGAACGTTTGGATCTGGCCTTGGACTGCATGTGGCTGCTTTCTATTATATCCTGCTGCCTGAGCCACCAAATTTCCAGGGGATGGCTCAGGAAGCAGGATCCCATTTAAATGGCTTGTGGCTCCCAGTTGCGGCACCGCCTCAGCAGGGCCGGAGCTGTGAGCCCTTTAAATAGCTGCAGCAGCCCCGGGCGGCTGCCTGGCAACACGGTAGCGGCCGATCTGGAAGCTGTGAACGTTTGCTGTGTTCATTCAAAGACTCTGGCCCCAGACAACTCTGGTGGGAAGCTAGGCCCCGCCCCTTCCACTCAGGCCCCGCCCCTTCCACTCAGGCCCCGCCCCTTCCACTCAGGCCCCGCCCCTTCCACTCAGGCCCCGCCCCTTCCAGGGTGGAGCTGGCCCATGACTACCTACCAAAACTCATTAAGTGGCCCCCGCGTGAACATTATTGCCGACGGGCCGGCTGGAGTGCCAGGGAGGCAGATTTCTGGTGCTTTCCAGGCAGGACCCCAGTGCTGCGATTGACTCGGTGCCTTGGCACAAGGGGGGTGAAGGGGAGTCATTTTGGCACCTTGGGGTAGCAGTGAGATCAGCACAGATCCCCTGAGTGGAGCCCGGCCATTAGGGAAGGCAGCATCTGCAGTCCCTACCCCCACACTCACGCATACTCCAAGCGCCACCTTGCAGGGACAGCCGTGGTGGGCCCGTGGATTCCTGGGCCTGGCCCTGCCACTGGCTCGCCGTGTGGCTGACCAGGCTGGGCCAGACCTGAGGGTCCATCCTGCCCCATGTCCTGGCTCCAGCAGGGGCTGGTGCCAGAAACTGGTCCCTCAGCTCTCCGGACAGCCACGCTGAGTCTGGCGTTCTGAGCTCGCCCGGAGGGTGCTACGTTAGGGCCACGACTTGGTAGCAAACGCTCTGGGGTCCCACGGGGGCCGCGTCTGTGACTGCAGGCCTGGGCAGAAGGGATTGGCCTGTCTAATGTCTGTTTTCTCCTTCTCTCCTAGGGCTCTGGATTCGCATGGAAACCTCTGAGCCAGTCCCCAGAGCAGCACAGGTAACCACACTGCTTCCTTCAACCCCCTCTCCCGCATCACCAGGGGCAGCAAAAGCCCCTTTTGCCCTCTAAGCCCAGCCGCCTCCGGCTACTCCTTAGCATCTCGACAGGCTCCTAGCAAGTAGCCTCCCGTTTCTGACCGGCTCCTGTGTGTCCGAGTGCTGAAGGGCAAGGCTGCTTTTCTGGCTGGGCTGACACACCAGGCCTTCGCTGCCCGCTCCTCGCACTCCCAGGTCCGGCACACAGCCCAGCTGGCTGTCTGTGAGGGGAGAGCCCCTGAGGGCCAGCAGGCATGGGAGGGAGGCCGACTGTCTTTTTAGAAACAGCATGGGAGAGAGAAGTGTGGTTAATTCCTGAAGCAGCAGGGGCATTTGAACCTTTCTGCTGTGGCCAGCGCTGAGCTCGGGGTGCAAAGTCCTCAGCCACGTTCCATGGGTAACTATCTCCCCTGGCGGGGGGCATGGGAAACACTATGGCAGGGGAGACCCATGGGCTGAATCTGGCCACCGAGCTGTTGACCCACCCCCGCAGCGCCCTGTTGCTTGCCCGTCCCCAGGCTAAGTGAGATCCAGAGGTGGGGGATTGTGTGAAGTCCTTCACTGGTCAAAAAGGCTGGCGGCTCCCTCTCCGTGCCAAGATTGTGCAGTGCCTGGAGGGAACCGCCAGCCATTTGAGCAGCAAATGACTTGGCACACTCCCCTGCCTGCAGGTCCCAATTGGCCTGGGGGTGGGGGAGCGCATAAAGTCCCTTCCTCCCCACCCCCCACTAGGGGTGCACGGCACCTAGCAAGAACTGGCCCTTCCGGGCTGTGTTCCCAGTAAGCTGGGCGCTTGTGTGGCCACTCAGGAGAGATCTCAGTTCTGCCCGGCTGATTAGCAGAGCACCCACAGCTGGGTTTTTGTTTCTGCTGGTGGTGCACATTTGCACATGCCTTGGTGCACACACAAATATTCCGCACACAAGTGGAAATAATCCGCACATGGATGGAAAAGTTCAGAGGGAATGTTGCTTCTGGGGGCTGGCCCATGGCCACTCTCAGTGTTGGTGAAGTGGCTCCCCTGTAAAAATGATTGCCTGTCCCTGTGGGGGCTTGGCCCGATGGGAGTTCTGAACCCAGAGGGGTTTGAAAGGTCTGCAGTCAGTGAGGGATTGGGGTGGGGACCTGACTCTCTGAGCACCTCTGACTCCAGCGTGTGCGTCCCCTGCACCTCCAGAAACCCAGCCCGCATCCTGCAGCCAAGGCTGTGTGCCAGGCAAACCCGCTGGCCATCTGGGCTCTGGACACACCCGCTGAAGGTGCGAGCAAGCGCTGCATTTCCTTCCGGGGTTTCAGGATCAGCCCGTCGCAGCGGTGAATGAGCTGCTGAGATGGGTGTCTTTGACCGGCAAAGGGAAGTCTATAAATAAAGGCTATTTTGAGCGGCTCGCCATGGCAGGTGATTGCGTGGGGGGCGGGGGAAAGTGATGAATTTTCTTTGCTAGAGTGTGAAATTCTCCCAAGCTAAAGACGCCCTGTTACGAGCCAGATGAACAGCTGGGAGCCTTGTTCAAGGCCCGCTCGGGGGGCAGGCTGGCATGTTGCACGGGGGCTGGTACCCTGCAGACACCAGTGCTGGAAAAGGGTCTTTTAGATGTTGTGCTCGCCGCAGGTTCCAAGCCAGGGAGGTCTCTGCTCTCCAGCCTCGGGGCACGTGTAAAACCAGTTCAAAGCCAGTTTGGTCATCCAAGTGCCAGAAGGTCCCCAGCTGCCAAGCGAGCGCCAGTCTCTCACCCATGGGTCCCCCTACCCCACAGCAGGGAGCCTGTGCTGATGCTCCAGTCCTGCCCCCTCCTCTGCCCTGTGAGGATGGAGCATCAGCACCAGCTTCCTACTGCGCGGGGGAGACCTGTGGGCTGTATCCGACTTGCAGGGGAAGGAAGTGGCTTCACGTGCAGCCGCTCCCCCGCCCCCAGCAGAGGGAATAGCTGCACAGGAAACTGCTTGCCTGGAGGTTTTCCCCGCTGCTCCCATTGGCTGGAATCGGAGCCAATGGGAGCAGCGGGGGCGGTGCCTGGAAGCAGTAGGAAACATGGAGCCAGGTCCAGTACCCGCCCCATGCCCAGACCCTCACTCACTCACCCTCCTGCACCCCCCTCCAGCTGACACACTATACTCCCTGCCCTCCAGCCCCCTGCCACACTTCACTATACCCTCACTGCCCTCTGGCGCCCTGCCAGACCTCCCCCCCTCAGCCTACTCCTGCACCCTACCTCCTGGCCCCACCCTTCCTGCACCCATTTTGTCATCGTGGGTGGTTGGCTGGTGGGTCTGTGGAAAGGGTTGCGTTGAGCAGGATGGGCCAGAAAGTTTGAGAACCCCTTGAGCTAGTCACCGGCCGAGCCCTGGAAAGGCAGCTCTTTACCTGTCTGCTCCATGTAGGAAAACCTGCATCCCCTTGGAGAAAGAGCCCCCAAGCTAATTCTAAACTGAAGGGCCCATCTGCACTGGGAGCCGAGGGATCGGTGGGGGGAGGGTGCAGCCCAGCTTGCTGTGGGTAACACACAAAACGTGTTGCACTGATGCACAAGTGGGGCCTTGCTCTAGTGCAGGGCTCCCTGTAAGCAGAGCACTTGGGTGGCCGCCCAGGAGAGATGCAGCTGATGGGCAGAGCGCCCACGGCCGCCAGCATGTGCATGTGTTGATGGTGCACATCTGCACTTGCCTTGGTGCACAGAACAACATTTATTCTGCACTCAGGTGGAAAACATTAGAGGGAATTCTGCTCTAGTGTAGTGTCAAAATGGGGGCTGTGGAGCCAAGAACCCCACATGTTCCAGACAAGCGCTGAATGAGCCACCTCCTTGTGAACGTAAAACCCTGGCAACCCTGCTATAGAAACTGCCATCAACCCAGGCTCCTCCCACAGACTAACCCATGGGCAAGTGCGTGGGGGTCAGGGCTTGTGAGCCACCCCATGCCACATTCTCCATGGATCAGCCCACCCCAAGGTTTTCTGCCAGGGCTGCTCCAGTGTCCTCATTTGCCACAGGGAGCACATGAGGTGCAGGGAGATTAAGGGATGCTCCCAAGTTCACAGCCCCAAGCAGTGGCAGAGCTGGAAAGAGCTGGCTGCTGTTTCCTGACAGCAGCGATTCCCCTGGGTGCTCCTCCAGGTTTGCTGATTGCTCCTTTGTCTCTGCGCCTCCTGATGCCCCGAGGAAGCCCAGTGACTCACTGAAGGTGGGGGAGAGGGGTTCTGCAAAGGCTTAATTTGCCAGCTGTTTGGCCAGGGGGCACGACGTGCTTTCCCGCCGCTTGCCTGTCCGCATTGTGTGGGAATAAACCCATGTGGAGCCGAATGGCTGCCGGCAGGAGATGCTTATGCGACTGGTTAAATAACAGGCTTTGGGGAGCAGCTGGGGCAGCCTGCCAGGGGCTGTGAAAGGGGGTGGCCTGTGGATGGAGCACAGGGCAGGGCCGGATGCTTGTAGAGTTGGGGTGGCTGAGACTCATGGTGGGTCGGGCCAGCACTGAAGTTCTCACCTCTGACTCACTGTCTCTTCCCCCTCCGGCCCCTTGCTGGGAGTGCTGCAAAATTAAACATGGCTCTGGCTTCAAATGCTCATTCTGGGACTCCTGGCTTCGAGCCCCATGTCTTGGAGAGATTCCACTCCAGTGGCTGGAGCAGGGGGACCAAGAGCTAGAACCTGCCGGGCCTCATCCTGGCTCTGCTACTGACCCACGGTCACCTTGGGCGAGTCACTTAACCCTCCCGTGCTTTGAGGGAGGCACCTGGCGGGCGGTGTCAGGAAAGTGCTATGAGGCCCAGGCTCAAAACTCCTGGGAAACAAAGCGTCAGCAAGGCCAGCATGTATTTTGTGGCAAGGGGGGGGGGGGGTGTTGAGGGTGGGGAATCATGCAGGCGCTGCAGTGACGTGAATCAGATGCTGCCCTGGAGCCTACGGCTCTGTTCTGGGCATGTGGCTGTGCATAGGATGGGACGGGGCACCTTTAGGCTGGTTGCTGATGCTCCTTTCTCCCCAGGAAGGTGCTTACGCTGGAGAAGGAGTCAGAGGAGACGTTTGGGTTTGAGATCCAGGTGAGTTGTGTGTCCCCCCCCCCCCCCCCCCCTCCCGAGGCAGAGAAATCAGCTGGGGCTCACTCTAAGAAAACAAACCTCAAGTTCATGGGTCTGCCTGGCTGGCCAGGGCCCCTGGGACCAAGGGTGGCTTCTCTCGCTGCTCCTCCCGGCTGGTGGGGACAGAGGCCAGCCCGTGTGCGGCACGGCCAGGCGTAGCTGTGCCAGCCAGGGGGGCACTGTGGTTGCACCCATTCAGGACTTGAGGCGCTGCAGGGAGGTTGCCCTGAGGCCGTGCCTGGCTCTTGCAGGGAGCCCCGCTCCCCAGAGCCGCAGCGCGCTGGCGGGCTGGAGAGGCCGTCCGGGCTTCTGAGCGATTTCAGCCCAGCCCTTGCTCTGCCTGTCTGGTATTTTTAAACTGCATCTGAGCCCGGGTTTATTTTTAGCAGCGATGATGCCGAAGTTGCAGAAACCGCCCCCGACTCAGTCACGGTTCAGATGGCTGGAGGGGGCCGGCGGCTCACGCAGAGCAGCCATCTGGAGCGGGCTGGGTTCGGGGGCCCATGTGGGGGCCCCCGTTGCCGCGCGTTGCTAAGCACTATGCAAATCTGGGTTAAATACGGAACGTTGGGTGTGATGGCTCCTGACATGCTGGAGGCTGATGCAGAGACGCGGGCTGGAGGGGATGCAGCCTAGTCAGTCTCTGGCTCCGCCGCTGTAGCACGGAGCCGGGGAGGCAGCTGCTTTGGGGTGGCCGGAGCTGCTGGAGGCTCTCTGTGCATCTAGCCAGTCTCAGGCCTTCCCACTGACCCCAGCTGCTTATTCCAGACCTATGGACTCCACCACCAGGACAAGAACAGCGTGGAAATGTTCACCTTCGTGTGCCGGGTCCACGAGGGGAGCCCAGCCCAGTTAGCGGGGCTCAAACTGGGTAAGTGCCTGGCGGCTGCTCCCCTGAACTCCGCTCCCGTCTCGCCAACCAGGGCGAGGCATGGAAGTGGGGTGGAGGGGGCCCTGTCAGAGCCAGGGTAAGACCGAAGCATCCAGGGGATGGGGGGACCCAGGCGTCTTGGCTACCAGGGGCAAACCTGGAGGTAAAGGGAAATGGAACCGAGGCAGACGGAGCTGGGAGTAGCCCAGCAGGAGAGCTGAGAAATCGCTCAGGAAAAGGCAGCGTCTGGGTGCCGGCTCTTCTGCCTCTTCTGTGTCTTGCACTGTTGGAATGTGAGCCTGGGCTTCCGGGTCCCCGGGAGCAGACTGGTCTCGGGCGCAGGGTGGGGGTGAGTCCCAAGCACTGCCCTTCGTAATCGCCCCTGGCTGACCGCAGCCCTGGCGTGGCCCGGCCATGCAGGCAGCATCGCCTGCCTTATGTCCCAGCACGAACCGTGGCGGGAGGCTGTGCTGCCCGGCACAGGAAGTGACTCTCCAAACTTTGCTGGAGTGTGGGGTAGCGCTGAGCTCTGCCATGGGCTGCTACTTGGGATGCGCTCTGCCGTCCTGGCTTCCAGCCAGAATCGGGCTTCCTGGGGACTGGTCCTGGCCCTGGAGAGAGGCTGGGGGGGAGGTCTAGTGGTTAGAGCTGTGGAGGCTGGACTCCGGGGGGTTTTCCAGTTGTGCCTCTGAGCTTAACTGGGGAACGGCTCAAGCAGAGTGCAGGGTTAGCGCTGGAATCTCGGGGGCTGGGGAGGTGGGCGGCTGCGTCAGTAAGTCCTCTGCCCAGGCACTGAGCTGAGGGTGGGGCGCTCTGGCGCCGGCTCTAAGTGCCCCGTGTGCCTCCCAGGAGACACCATCACAGCAGTGAACGGGCTGAACGTGGAGGGCATCCGGCACCGGGAGATCGTGGAGATCATCAAGGCCTCTGGGAACGTGCTCAGGTGAGACGCTTGCAGGAGAGCCAGGGCCGGGAGGCAGCCTCTGTGCGGGAGGTGGCGACCAGCTGCCCCAGTGCTCCGAGACTGGTTGGCGTGTCCTGGCGGCGGGGTCTGCGGGAGCAACCAGCGCTCATGGGAACCCGCGTCCCTGGAACTATCCCCTGCCCTGCACCGGTGCGGCCTGGCCCCCAGAGCCTGGCACGTTGCTCTTAGGGCATCTCCTGCTGAGTGGCCCGGCTGGGGATATGCTCTTCCTGGCTGCAAAGGAGCCGGCTCCGGCTCCGATCCCATCGCCCCGAGACGTCTCCTTCCCCTCTGCTGTCGGCACCAGGCACCTCCCTCCAGGAAGTGAACGAAGGGATCTGGAGAGCTCACCTGCGAATTACCTTGCTGGATTGAACTCCAGAGAGCTCCAGGGAAGACCCCCAGTGCCCCTTTGCTTGGGGGGGGCAGGCCAGCTGGGGATCCCCTTTCTCTGGGCACTGGGGGGGGGCTGGGAGTTGGTTGGTCGTTACTAGAGGCTCCTTTCTTGCAGACTGGAGACGCTGTATGGGACGTCCATCCGGAGAGCGGAGCTGGAGGCCCGGCTGCAGTACCTAAAGGTGAGGCTGTGACCGAGTGCCTGCCCCAGCCAGGTCCCCACCCCGCCCGCCCGCCCGGCAGCTCTAACTGGCCTGTCTGTCTTGCAGCAAACCCTGTATGAGAAGTGGGGGGAGTATCGCTCGCTGATGGTGCAGGAGCAGAGGCTGGTGCGTGGTGAGTGGGGGCGCGGGGAGGGGGTGCATGCTTAGCCTGGGGAGGGAAAGGCAGCGGGAGCGGGGTAGCAACCTCCCCCTGCTGGGAGGGGGCGGGAGCACGCCCAGCCTGCCCTTCCAGATGGCTGGCTAAGTGGGACCAGATGGAAACTGCTGAGCCCAGCTGAGCAGAGGATTAGCCTGCTGGCTGATGCCCTGAAGCCCTCGCCCGGCTGCTGGAGGGGGCCCGGGGCTGGGCGCTGCCCTGTGCGATCCGGTGCCCAGGGCACTCCTGGCCAGGCCTGTTCTAACACCCCTTGCGCCCCCCTTCCCCCTCAGGGATCGTGGTGAAAGACCCCAGTATCTACGACACGCTGGAATCCGTCCGCTCCTGCCTGTACAGCGCCGGGCTCGCAGGCAGCTCCCTCTCCTTCGGGAAGATGCTGTCGGGCGCGGGCAGCACCTCCAGCTGCGTCAGCACCGCCACGGAGGAGAGCGAGGACTCCGTCTACCAGACCTGCTTCTTCGACTCGGCCGACTCCCTGGACGGGCACCCCGGGCGGGAAGGGGGCAGCGCCCCCTCAGCCCTCTCCCAGCGCCGGCCCGCCCTGACCCGCAGCGCCAGCGTCAAATGCACCAGCAACAGCAACGGGGCCGTGGGCCACTTCTGGGACAGGCCAGCGGAGCCAAAGAACTGCATGGCCACGCCCCGCAAGAGCAAACACACCAGCTTCCGCAAACGGCTGCTCAAGTTCATCCCGGGCCTGAACCGCTCGCTGGAGGAGGAGGAGAGCCACCTGTAGCGGGTGGGGGCCCGGGGCCACGGGGGCCGGGGAGCTGCCAGGTTTTAGAAGTTGGTTTGGTTTATTTATTTATTTATTAGTCCTGGGTGGGGCCATGGCCTGGCCGCGCGGGGGGCTCGGGGCTCCCACACGGAGCCTGGGTTTCAGTGCTGGGGGGGCTCTGCTGTAAGAGGCAGAGGGGGTTTCTCACACACACACACCCCCGAAGGAGAAATGGGTGAGGGGATGGGGGGGTGCTCCAGCGGCAGCTCGTGAGCCTGTCGGAGGAGGGAGCTGAGCACTTCTGTGTGGTTGGGGGTGACTTCAAGTGTCCTGAGGGAACAGAGCATGGAGGGGCCCTTTGCTTCCAGGCCTCGTGACCAAACCCGCCCTGCCCTCAGGCCTGTCCTAGCAGCGAGTGGCCTCGGGGAGCAGAGGCCAGCGATTCCCTTCCTGGGCGGGGCGCTGGCTCTGCCTCGTGTTTCCAGTGGGCTGGGCTGCCGTGGGGCTGTCGCGGGATCCTGGTGCTACCCTGGGGGGCTCCCAAGCGGCAGAGTAGCCAGAGGGCTCTTGGAGTGGGCAGCCCCTTCCCCTGACAATGGGGAGGGCCCAGGCCCTGAACAATGTGGGGTCCCCCACCTGCGGTCCCTGGCGGCGGCTCTGCTGTTCCAGCTGCATCCTCCTGTCTCGGCCACGTCACTGCTCTCCGTGACTTCCTGCCACGCAGTTGGTGCTCGCGTGTCAGCCCTATTGACAGCAGCGGCTCGGCCCCCAGATGACTGAACCGTGGGGCTGTCTGCATCTCTCCCCCGTGCTGCTCCACCCGGTGCCACCTCGCCCTCCGAGTGGGTGGAGAGAGGAGAGCCTGCTGTAACCTCCTGCTGCCTGCAAAAGTGCTCGTGACTGGCTGTGCGAGATGGAGGTGCGGAGCGACTCACAATCGGCCGTCACATGGACGGTGAGAAGCCTCCGGCGGGCTGGGGCCCGATCCTGCAGAGCACCCAGCAGGATCAAACCCAAGGGGCTGGCTGACCTGCAGGCTAGCAAGCATCTTGCCAGGGTCTCTGGAGCGAGGAGTTGGCGCGGAGGGACAGCCCCGGCCTGTGCATGGGAGCCCTTTTGGACACGGGGCTCCCTCTCTCAGCTCACTCTGTCCCCATGCTGGGGGAGGGGAGAGAAATCGACTCCCCTCCCTGGAACTTCTCAGAAAAGTTTCTCAGGAAATAGCCACAGGAAGAGGGTGGCTCAGCATGAGAGCTCCCTGGCTGGCCGTGTCTATAAAATGGAGCGTCTCCCCTCCACCCCAGAGCAGACTGACAGTGGTGGGGCAGTGGCTGGGACACTGGGGCAGTTAGAGGGGGGAGGAGGTGAGGGTTGTACAGACACGGGCATTGCGGTTACAACGCTTGGCACAGATGCTGATCAATACAATGAGACTGTTTTGCATGGGCGTGTGGCTGTTGTAATTTCACTTGGATCGTGCCCTTCCCAAGCCGGGGCAGCAGCCGGGGCCCCGAGGGGAGTGGGAGCGGGAAGAGCAAGGGCAAAAGGATGCGCCCCTGGTGTCAGTGGCAGAGCTGGCTAAGCAGCCTGGGCATCTGGACTCCTGCCCCGCACCTGCCAGTCTTGCATGGGCTGTGCGGCTAAGGACCTCGCACACCCCATGGGGGAGGGGAGCCTGTGGCATGCACAGCTCTTCTGTAAGCTCCCACCAGCTCAGCCATATGGCCACCGAGGCCACTGACGGCGTGCAGCAGCATTGGCAGCCCTGCAAATGGATTGAACTGGGGGCGATGTCTCTTGGGGGGGGGGAGGGGTCCTGCTGCCTGTGAGGTCTGCTCCCTAATTCCCTGCCTGCAGGTGCCTCAGGCCGGCCCCAGCTCTTCCTGCAGCCGGGAGTCTCCCAGCGCCCCTGTGGTTAGCAGCCTAATTGCATGTGTGCTGTGCCCTAAAATAGCCCCGTGCCAAAGGCAGCCCAGCCACTGTAGGGCAGGGAGCTTTCCCCAGGTGCCCCGAAGCCAGCCATGCACCCTGCCGGACACAGGCTAGGCCCCTCCAGCTCCCAGTGCGGGGGGCATTCCACAGGGCTGGCAGTGGGTGCTAATAACAAGGATGCTGCTTCTGGGGCATGGGTTCCCAAGCTGGGGGGTGTGCCCCCCTTGGGGTGCATGAAGAAATTCCAGGGGGGCACGAGGCAACCCAGCTTCCGTGCCCCCCCATCAAGTTTTGCTGCCCCAGCAAGTTCCTCTTTTTTTTGTTCAAGTTTTGCTGGGGGGGGGCAGTTGAGGGCTTTTCAAAAATCAAAAAGAGGGCGTGATGCCGAAAAGTTTGGGAACCACTGTTCTAGGGGCAGGCTGAAATCCGAGCTCCATGGGGCCGGGGTGCAGCAGTGAGTCTCTGCCCCAGGGGCATCACAGCCTGACTCAGTACACCCTGAGCTCATGACAGTAGCCACGTGCCGTAGCTGACCACTTCCTGCTGGCGGTACAGCTGGAACCTGGGGGGTTGGGAATGGAGGGGGAGCTGCAGGCTCTGGGGGGGCTGCCGTATGGGGTGGGCAGAGGTCACAGCCCCCAATAGCGACAGTGGGGGTGGGCAGGACTGCTGGAGAGGGTCGAAGTGGTGAGCTGAGCCAGGGCGCTGACCCCAGGGCTGCCCTGCCCGTGGGGCGCATGCTCGAGAACAGCTCAGGTGGCTCCTGCTCCACCTGGCCCCTGGGCGGGGGCTTGCTCAGCCCCAGCAGGGGGGTGTCCGGCTCCCTGTCTGAGTCCTGCAAGCAGGGTGCTGGGGAGGGGTGGGTGGTGAATGATGGTGAGGCAGCAGCTGTGTGCGTGGGGGGTGCCTGGCCTGTCTTTTTATAGCAAACCCATCCGGCTGGGGGCTGCCTCCCGCGCTGGTACGTACCCCGGCGGCTACGGGGGCCTCCCAGTGGGTCCTGGGATTGGGGAGAGCTGGGTTCCTATCTGCACAGTGGGGCAGGGAAGTAGATCAGGAAACGGAGTCTCGAGGAGGCAAAATGGCCTGGCTGAGGTCACAGGTGGGTCTAGAGGCCAGGAACCCCGACTCCCTCCTGTGCCCTAGCTGATGCTGTTCCCAGCTCTCTGTGGGGGGGGATGGGGAGGGGTTAAGGGCCCAGGCTGCTCTGTCCCTCAGGGGCCTGGAGCTGTCTGCAGTGAGCACACCCCCTCCCCCCCCCCGCCTGCCCCCTGTTTGGGCAGGGCCTTTGGGCTTGGTGCCTAGAGATGCATCCATGGAGCTGGGTGCTGTGTGTCTGGGAAAGGCCGTGCCCAACCCAGCTCAGTGGGGTTGGGGGGGATGCTACAAGGGGCTGGGGGGGCTGCAGACAGTGGCTCTAGTGCAGGCCCCAAGCGGCTCCCCCAGCGGCACTGCTAACAGCACCTCCTGCCGGGGAGGGACTGTGGAGGCAGGCGGCTCGCGCTCCCTCCTCTGCAGCAAAGACCAGAGGCTGAGCCAGGAGCAGCCACGCCGTGCTGTGCTGGGGGGGTATTGTCCAACATGCAGCGTGGCATGAGCCTGCCAGCTACCGGCCTCTGGCTTCCCTATGGGGGGAGCTACGGCACCTGGCAGAATAGCGCCATCCAGCCACAAGGGAGAGCTGGGCTTGCGGGCCCTGCCAGGGGCTGCCGGCGACCACCCAACTTCCCTGTGGGGACCACCAGGCCTGAGCTGAGGGAGCAGCGGCCTGAGTGGGAATTACAATGCGACCTGCTCCCACAGAGCCCCCGTTCCTGGTACTCCCCTGCTCGTGCACCCTGGAGAGCTGCCTTTCACAATGGCATCCTCGCACGGTGGCCGCCCCTTTGCACATGGCCTTGTGCAAAGCAGGAGAGGTGGGCGTGCCCACTGAGGCAGGGAGAACACCTCAAGGAGGGGTTCTGCTTGGAGGGAGCTGGGAGTGGCTGGGTTGGACGTTATCTCCAGAGCCTCTGGCTCTTGCTGGGGTCTGCAGGAGGCACCGGGGAGGGGGGGGGGGGCCTGAGCTGGCGCCCCCTGCTGGCGAGGGCAATGCTTGTGGGACCTTTCACTTGCAGCCTCTAATGGGTGGGGAATTATCCTGCACTTGGAAAATCAACTGCAGCCATTGGCCTGCTGCCCCCAGAGGGCTTGGAGGGGGGTTGCTAGGTGGCTGTTGCTTGTGTTTCACTTGAACGCATGGAAGTAGAACTTAGGCGTGGGTCATGGCCCCTGTACTGCTAATGAAGATTCCCCTTCGGATCAAGGGCTTTTGGAGTTGGATAGTCTGAGTTCTGGCCCTGTGGCTGCTGCTAGTTGAGTTTCTAAGCTGCTGGCTGCAGAGCGGTTCTGGAATCTCCATCTTGGGGCAGCTGATGCATCACCAGGAGCCGCTCCAAGCGCCGGGAAGGGAAAGGCGCATGCCGCTGTTCTGCCTCCTTAGTGCATTTAGCTTCCAGAGCAAAGGCCCCAGGGCTCAAGCCGAATTCCAACCTCAGAAACTCTGTTCCGCCTGCCTGACCTTCTCCATGCCGCTGGCGGAGGAGATTCCCTGCCTTGAGCTGCTGTCATGCACTGCTCTGCCCACGTCCTTCCCCCGAGGTGGCTGCATTTCCGCGCTGGGTGCAAGGGCTCCCGTTCAGTGCTGGGCACCGTGCTCTGGAATCCGAGGAGCTGAAGGCTTGTTAGAAACAGCCAGCCGGCTCATGTCCCTTTACCTGTGTTGCAAGCGGCTGGAGTGAAGTTTAGCCGCTTTTCCCATGAGGAATGTCTCTCCGCCACCAGCTGTGCAGACAGCACCAAGTCCCCCAGGATGCTCTGCTCCGGCTGGGGAAGGGCAGGGGGCGTATCAGGCCACAGAGGTGTGATGCATCTAAGCTGGGCGGGATCGGTCTGTGGTGACAGCACAAAGAGCAGGCTTAAGAGCCGGCTTATGGGGCCAAGGGGCTGGGCGGACAAGCAGGCCCCCTGCGGGGCTTGGTGCCTAGGAAGATGCTTTCTGGGACGGGGGCTGTTGCTGTGCTTGGCGGGACCCTGCAGTACTGGGAGCTGCTTTGTAAATAGGCAGGAAGCCGCCTGCCACTGCTGTGCTGGGTGCCAGCCCATGGTCTGAGCAGGGACTAGCTTTTCCCCTCTGTACAAGGGCTTTCCTGGCCCCACTCACTGGGAGGAGCCTATCTTGTTGTGCCTGAAGTGGCATGACCCAAGTGGTCCTGTGGGGTCCGTTTTCCTCCTTGGCCGGGCAGACCGGGACGTGCAACCCAAGTCTTTCTGGTACTGTTGACAGTGACAGTTCCGGCTCCCCCGTGTGCTCTGAGCCCTGGGTGGGTAAAACCAGCTTCAGGGACCAGGCCTTAGCTGTGGCTAGGAGCGTCTGCTTCACAGCTGGTCACGGCAGCAGGAGCTTTGGGCTGTTGAAGGGTGAGGGCACCTTGGAGAAAATGGGGGAGGGGAAGGACATAACCCATCAAGCTGGAAGGAAGGAAGGAAGACTTCCCCCATGTACCCACTGCCTAATTAGCCTGTGGAACTCATGGTCACAAGATGTCTCAGACGTCACGCATGTCACAAGGCTCAAGGAGGCATGGGACACGTAGATGGGCCACACCACTTGCTGGAGTGGAGGCTCAGGTGTGAGGGAAATGATTAAATCAAGGGTGAGGAATCTAAGGCCCGGGGGCCAGATGTGGCCCTCTGCTTGCCTGGATCTGGCACCCAAGGTTCTGGGCTCCCCCTCGGCCTCCCCTCCCCCACTAGTCCCCTGTGAGGCTGGCACATACAAAATCTGCTAGGCTGGGCCCAGCTAGGCTCTGGTGTGTGAGAGGAATGTGGGGAGCATCTTTCTCCTTCCCAGTCAGGGGCCAGGTCGGTGCAGGTTTTGATTTTGCTTCTCACTTGTGTGCGGCCCCCAACTGATTTTTCTGTGGGTCAGCAACCCCCTGACCTACAACAGGTTCCCCACCCCTGGATTAAACGGTGGGTTTTTAGCCACGTGGGATGCGAAGGCTTCTTGCACCTTGCTCTGAATAATGTCACTGGCTCCACTTGGAGACTGGTTGGGAGGAACCAGGGCTCTGGGCCAGCAGAGCTGCCTCTGGACAGCCAGTCTCCTCCCAGGAGCCATGTCAGGGCCTCCTATATCTCTCCCCCCACCCTCCACCTTCCAGCAGTGAAAAGAGAAACCCCTTGGAAGAGGGAGTGGAGAACAGCTCGCACACTGAACACAATGATCCGGGGGAGGTTTATTTGTGGCACCTCCAGCATGAATATTAAAATCCCTCATCACCTGGGTCCCTGAGAGCCGCATTACTCAGTCTGCTGAATGTCTTCTGACATCGTAGGAGGGTGACTAAGGGGAGAGAGGAGATCATAAACTTGGCACGCCTGGCTCATGTGCGAACGCTCCCTAACGAGGGGATTGATCCAGCTGAGCCATGGTTTTAGCTATAATTCAGTTTGCAGTGCCCTGGAGCCCTGAGACAGACCTCTCTGGCCGGATCACCTGCCAGAAAGCTCTAACGAGCCCCGAACCCAGACAAATAGCCCTGTTCTGGACAGGAAACAGCTTGTGTGTCTTTTGCCTGCCAAACTTCTCCCCGCTCCGTAGAGGGATAGATCGAAAACCAAGCAAGGGACAGCTAAACCCGGCTGCAAAGGGGCCTGCGTGTCCCACCCCTCCTGAGCCCAAGGGGCAGCTCCTATCCCTCCAACCTCTGTGTCCTGTCAGTCTAGTTGGGGTCAGCACTGCTCTGGGGGCGTGGTGTACTGGTCCAGCCCTATCTCTCGTGCTGATTTGGGTGGCAGTGTCATGTGAGCGCGCCAGGCGCTGTACAGACACCAGGAAAGCACAGCCCCCAGCTGAGGAGTTTACAGACTTTTGGCCCTTTGAAGTTGGGTGAAGGGCTGCACCAGGCCCGGCCTACGTGGGGGAATGTCACTCTCAAAGGGCAGGCGAAGCAGCTGGGAATTAGCTGAACAGATGGGCAGCCACGGCTGCAAATGCCACCAGCCATAAGCCGGGCTGAGGCGGGGTCCCTGGGTTTGCTCTAGGATCCGTAGCTGTCCAAAGCCAGCAGAGGCATGGGGCAGCAGCGTTCATAAGTTCCCCACCCCTGTCGTAAGTCTGAAGCCAGGCCCCCAGCAGGAGCTGGGCGCCGGAGGGGACTGGAGAGGGAAGCGCTTGCTGGGCTCAAGGGGATTTTACAGGCCTGTCTCCGCTGGCTCTGGGTGTCCCCGGGCCCGGAACCCAGAGCTGGTGGTGACGCCTGAGCTCTTGCTCATCTCTCGGTTCCATTGTGCAGAGGCGTGGGGTGGTGCTGCTGTCGCGGATGCTGTGGCGAGATAAGGCCAGGGGAAGCCATGAGGAGAGGAAAGCGACAAAACCACAAGGCTGGTGGGAGGTCCCCAACACGTCAGGGCACTACAAGCTGGTGGAGGGGGGTGGAGGGATTTGGGGAAGCAGAAAGTGACTGAACTGTGGTGACACCAGCGGAGGGCTGACTTGCCCTGGAGTGAACGTGCTGCAGGACACGCCTAGAGAGGCTGTCGGGCCAGGCGACACAAGGGCCTTGCCCAGCACCAGAGTGGGGCAGCCGCCCCCTCCAACCCGTCTGTCTCCTGTGCTCCCACCCAGCCTCAGCTGCACATTCCTCACCCAGCCCCTTGCTGCCCAGACCTTGTCCCTGGGGCCTTGTGCAGGAGCCAGCTCTGTCTAATCGCCTGCACAGCTGCCTCTGGGCCCAGGGCCCTGCACACCCAGCCAAAGGCAACCTGCTATGAATAGATCCCAGTCTGTGGTGTGGGTGTGAGCAAGTGGGTGTGGGATCTGCATGACAGCCTCTAGGGGTGGCTGTGTGTGTGTGGGGGGGGTGCGTGCGCATGGATTGGTTGGGAGAGAGCTGCTATCAATGTCAGTCCTCCTCCCCTCCAATTTCACTGTGCTGTAACCACAGGTGGGGGGAGGTTCTCCATTGTTCTGTGGGTAGAAAGGGGGGTTCTCCATTGTTCTGCAGGTGGGGGGTTCTCCATTGTTCTGTGGGTAGAAAGGGGGGTTCTCCATTGTTCTGCAGGTGGGGGGTTCTCCATTGTTCTGTGGGTAGAAAGGGTGGTTCTCCATTGTTCTGCAGGTGGGGGGTTCTCCATTGTTCTGTGGGTAGAAAGGGGGGTTCTCCATTGTTCTGCAGGTGGGGGGGTTCTCCATTGTTCTGTGGGTAGAAAAGGGGGTTCTCCATTGTTCTGCAGGTGGGGGGGTTCTCCATTGTTCTGTGGGTAGAAAAGGGGATTCTCCATTGTTCTGCAGGTGGGGGGTTCTCCATTGTTCTGTGGGTAGAAAGGGGGGTTCTCCATTGTTCTGCAGGTGGGGGGGTTCTCCATTGTTCTGTGGGTAGAAAAGGGGGTTCTCCATTGTTCTGTGGGTGGGATTCTCCATTGTTCTCTGTGGAGTGGCTGATTTTCAAGGCGGCTGAGCGGCTCCCCTAGACCGAAGAGGAAGAGCAGCCTGGGTGCCCGGCGGGTGCCGCGGGCGTGACTGTGTGTACGGGGCGCATCTAGCACTGTGCGCACCCCGGCTCCATTTACAAGGGGGTGCGGCAGGGAGGTAGCCAGGGTCCCTGTTCCAATAGCTGTGGGGCCCCAGGATACGAGGCTCAGGCAGCGGGCTGGGGTTGGGCAGCCCACCCGTGGGGACAAAGGGCTCAGCCCCTCAGCATGGGGGATTTTGGGAGCCGTCCTGGTAGAGTGAGCAGATGGCAAGTGAGAAAAATGGGGATGGGGGTGGGCAGTAATAGGTGCCTA
The DNA here is from genome assembly GCF_052426305.1 of Pelodiscus sinensis. Lineage (NCBI taxonomy): Eukaryota > Metazoa > Chordata > Testudines > Trionychidae > Pelodiscus > Pelodiscus sinensis. The sequence continues at coordinate 11,152,465 of NC_143082.1, forward strand.
TTTAAGAAAAAGCCCCAAATCCCAGGATTCAGGCCACTGACAAAGGGGGTGGGCAAAGGGGGCCACTGCCCCAGGGCCTGGCAATTCAAAAGGGCGGTCATGGTTAGAGCCTCAGGCCATAAGTCATCGCTGGAGCCCCCCATGGTGCGCTCCTGGGGGCTCAGAGGACTGCCGGAGGTAAGTGTGGCACTGGGGGGGGCTCTGAGGACTGCCTGAGGTAAGTGTGGCACTGGGGGGGGGCTCTGAGGGCTGTCTGAGGTAAGTGTGGCACTGGGGGGGGGGGGGCTCTGAGGGCTGCCTGAGGTAAGTGTGGCACTGGGGGGGGCTCTGAGGGCTGCCTGAGGTAAGTGTGGCACTGGGGGGGGGGCGGGGGGGGGGGCTCTGAGGGCTGTCTGAGGTAAGTGTGGCACTGGGGGGGGGCTCTGAGGGCTGCCTGAGGTAAGTGTGGCACTGGGGGGGGGCTCTGAGGGCTGCCTGAGGTAAGTGTGGCACTGGGGGGGGGGGGGCTCTGAGTGACTGTCTGAGGTAAGTGTGGCACTGGGGGGGGGGGCTCTGAGGACTGTCTGAGGTAAGTGTGGCACTGGGGGGGGGCTCTGAGGGCTGCCTGAGGTAAGTGTGGCACTGGGGGGGGCTCTGAGGGCTGCCTGAGGTAAGTGTGGCACTCGGGGGGGCTCTGAGGGCTGCCTGAGGTAAGTGTGGCACTCGGGGGGGCGCTGAGGGCTGCCTGAGGTAAGTGTGGCACTGGGGGGGGGCTCTGAGGACTGTCTGAGGTAAGTGTGGCACTCGGGGGGGGGGCGCTGAGGGATACCTGAGGTAAGTGTGGCACTGGGGGGGGGGGGGCGCTGCGGGGGGGGGGGGGGATACCTGAGGTAAGTGTGGCACTCGGGGGGGGGGGGGCGCTGAGGACTGTCTGAGGTAAGTGTGGCACTCGGGGGGGGCTCTGAGGGCTGCCTGAGGTAAGTGTGGCGCTCGGGGGGGGGCTCTGAGGGCTGCCTGAGGTAAGTGTGGCACTCGGGGGGGGGGGCTCTGAGGGCTGCCTGAGGTAAGTGTGGCACTCGGGGGGGGGGGGGGGCTCTGAGGACTGTCTGAGGTAAGTGTGGCGCTCGGGGGGGGGGGCTCTGAGGACTGCCTGAGGTAAGTGTGGCACTCGGGGGGGGGGGGGGGCTCTGAGGGCTGTCTGAGGTAAGTGTGGCACTCGGGGGGGGGGGGGGGCTCTGAGGACTGTCTGAGGTAAGTGTGGCGCTCGGGGGGGGGGGGGCTCTGAGGACTGTCTGAGGTAAGTGTGGCGCTCGGGGGGGGGGGGGCTCTGAGGACTGTCTGAGGTAAGTGTGGCACTGGGGGGGGGCTCTGAGGACTGTCTGAGGTAAGTGTGGCGCTCGGGGGGGGGGCGCTGAGGGATACCTGAGGTAAGTGTGGCACTCGGGGGGGGGGGCGCTGAGGACTGTCTGAGGTAAGTGTGGCGCTCGGGGGGGGCTCTGAGGGCTGCCTGAGGTAAGTGTGGCACTCGGGGGGGGCTCTGAGGGCTGTCTGAGGTAAGTGTGGCGCTCGGGGGGGGGGCTCTGAGGGCTGTCTGAGGTAAGTGTGGCGCTCGGGGGGGGGCTCTGAGGGCTGTCTGAGGTAAGTGTGGCGCTCGGGGCTGGGGGGGGGCTCGGTGGGGGGCTGAGGGATACCTGAGGTAAGTGTGACACTTGGGGTGGGGGAGGCGCTGAGAAGATGCCTGAGGTAAGTGTGGCACCCGGGGGGGGGGGGCTGCTGAGGGCGGGGGGGGGGGGCTGAGGACTGTCTGAGGTAAGTGTGGCACCCGGGGGGGGGGGGGGCGCTGAGGACTGTCTGAGGTAAGTGTGGCACCCGGGGGGGGGGGGGCGCTGAGGACTGTCTGAGGTAAGTGTGGCACCCGGGGGGGGGGGGCGGGGGTGGGGGGGGGGGGGGGCTGAGGACTGTCTGAGGTAAGTGTGGCACCCGGGGGGGGGGGGCGCTGAGGACTGTCTGAGGTAAGTGTGGCACTCGGGGGGTGCTGAGGGGCTGCTGAGATCAGTGTGGCACTCGGGGGGGGGGGAGCAGCTGAGGGATACCTGAGGTAAGTGTGGCACTCGGGGGGTGCGCTCAGGGATGCCTGAGGTAAGTGTGGCACTTGGGGGGAGGGGGCGCTCAGGGTTGCCTGAGGTAAGTGTGGCGCTCGGGGGGGGGCGCGCTGAGGGCTGCCTGAGATAAGTGTGACCCGCTCCAGTGGGTGTTAAGGGCTGCCTGAGGGTGGTGCGGCATGTGCCGCGGGTGGGGTGGGTGGGAGCATAGGGCTGCCTGGGGGAGGTGCGATATGTCCCCAGCTTCTGACAGCCCCCGGATAGCGGAGGGGGTGGTACCTTGGGCAGAGGGTGAAGAGTGGAGGGGTAATTTAAACCAGGCCAAGTGTGAATGGGGCTGGGTCACTGTGTGATGCTGGAGGAGCAGGCGCTGTGCACACTAGAGGGTGTAAGGCACATGGAGCCTATGGCTTCTCCTCAGCATGCCCTCACTGGCCTCAATAACCCAGCGCCCTGCTGCAGAAACCCCTGTCCAGCCCAGCCCTTCTTAGAGCACCTACGAGCTCTAATCCTCACCCCTTGGGGCAGGTTTAGGTCACATGCCCCGTTTATAGATGGAAGATGGTAAGTGACTTGCCCAGGACTGCCTAGTGAGTCAGTGGCAGGGCTGGGGATAGGTCCCAGGAAGCCTGACCCCCCTTCCCTGCCAGCAGCCATAACCTGCTCACTGTGCCTGTGTCCTCATAACCCTCCCTGGGTGCTGGCCGGGAGTGGCACCATCTAGTGACTACAGCCTGCAAGTGCCCTAACTCAGGGGTGAGAAACATTTTTTGGGTTGGAGGCTGCTGACCCACAGAAAAATCAGTTGGGGGCCGCACAAAAGTGAGAAGGAAACAAAATACCCGACTGAGAAGCAGAAAAACACTCCCCATATTCCCCGCACACACCAGAGCCTAGGTAGTTCCAGGCTAGTCGATTTTATGGGCCCCCTATGCTCTGCGGTGGGGCCAAAAATGAGTTTAGTGTGTGGGAGGGGACTGCTGGGAAGCAGGCTAGGGGTGTGGCATCTGGATGGGAGGGAGGGTGCGTGGGAGGTAGGATGCAGGGGGCGGGGTCTGGGTGGGAGGAGGGGGCACATGGACTGGAGCACCAGGCCGGCTCCCCAGTGCTGGGTGGGGGGGAGCCCCACGCCTTGGGGGCCAGATCCAGGCAAGCCAGGGGCCGTAAGTTCCCCACCCCATCCTAACCCTCAAGACACTGTGATTCTGCGTTTGCTTCCTTAGCTGCAGAGGAGGTCACAGGAGGAGTTTTCTGTCTTGGGGGGTCAGTTTGCTGCCATGGACCCAGCCATGCGTCACCCAAAGTGTGTTACATTAAAGAAGCTCTATACCGGGATGGGCCCTGTACTGAAATGCTGCCCCCTCTGGGCTGGGACCCAGCAGCTGTTGAACAGCAGCTTAAGACCACAGTTTAAGCCAGGAAGTGAAGGAGACAAGTTTGTCTCCAATTCAAACTGCAAAGGGAATGCGAGGAAGCTGACTGGAATTAGCGGGACTGGAATTTGGCAGGCCCCAGGGCTCACGTCCAGCCTCGCTGTGCGATGCAACGCTCTGGGCTTTTTCCAGTCAGATGGGCAGGACGTGGCTTTGCAGGAAAGGCAGCACTTCCAGTACCCCACAGGGCATCAGTCCCTCCCCCCGCCCTGGTTCGGAAGACAAAGCCCTTCCCACAGACTCAGCATCCTTAGGTCTTCCTCGGTGGCCTCCTACTCAAGCCCCAACCCAGCCCTTTGCTCAGACGCTCGCTCAGCCTGGGGCCACTTCAAGTGCCTTGGCCGAGGCCGGAGCCCACGCGGCCGTCTGGCCCAGCCTTTGTTCCACGGGCAGGGGGCTGGGGGAGGGGACACCGAGGCACAGGAAATGCTGCGCTCTTGGCAGCCAAACGAACTTGCTTCCTCTGTAAGGGGGGGGGGGGGAGCTGCGGGGCAGCCTTCCCAGCAGGAGGCAGGGTTCCCGCAGCATGTGGTGGCTCCCTGGTGGGCAGGCAGGGAGCGCTCTGGCAGGCAGGACTAGGGGCTCCTGGGCTCTGCTCTCAGGTGCGGGAGGGAAGTGGTGTGTAGTGGGTAGAGAAGGGTGGGGTTGGAGCCAGCACTGGAAGGAGAGTGGGGGCTAGTGGTTAGAGGGGACGAGGCAGGGAATCAGCACTGTTCCAGTCGGCATGGCTTGATGTCAAAAAGTCCCTCCCCCGCGGGCCTACGGGCGAGGGGGGTGCTGAGGCCAGGGGGTCGGGCTTTGCAAGGTGTCCTACTGGCTGGATGCAGCAGGTGCTGCAGTGGATTGCTGGGCAATCGTGCCCTCGCTCACCCCAGCACGTCTAGTCACCCTGGCAGCCCAGCCAGCGGCCTCCGCCCTGACTCACCGAGCAGCCTCCAACTGACCCCTGCTGCCCCATGCCCTCTGACAGCTGCTCCCCTGGCTTACCCGCCCAGCCCGACACGCTGTATTCGGGGGCTTATTGGGTCTCCCCCAGACTCCAGGGCTACGTCTACACTGGCATGATTTTCCGAAAATGCTTTTAACGGAAAAGTTTTCCGTTAAAAGCATTTTCGGAAAAGCACGTCTAGATTGGCAGGATGCTTTTCCGCAAAAGCACTTTTTGCGGAAAAGTGTCCGTGGCCAATCTAGACGCGGTTTTCCTCAAAAAAGCCCCGATCGCCATTTTCGCAATTGGGGCTTTTTTGCGGAAAACAGTACTGTGCTGTCTACACTGGCCCTTTTGCGCAAAAGTCTTTCGGAAAAAGACTTTTGCCTGAACGGGAGCAGCATAGTATTTCCGGAAAAGCACTGATGATTTTACAGGAGATCGTCAGTGCTTTTCCGGAAATTCAAGCGGCCAGTGTAGACAGCTGGCAAGTTTTTCTGCAAAAGCAGATGATTTTGCGGAAAAACTTGCCAGTCTAGACACAGCCCCAGGTGTCCAGGCGGCACTGTGCGGCCATGCCTGGAGCTACACAGAGCGGGGGCTAGCTGTTCTCACTGCAAGGAGACCCAGCGCCTGAGGCCGCGGCAGGAATCCACAGCATGTTTTTCTGGGCCTTCTCCAACCCCTTTTCCTGTCTTGCTTCCTCTGGGCTCTTGTGAAATTCTGCGAAGAAGGGTTCCGCCCCTGCGCCTTTCCGGCTGCGGGACGGGCCCTGGCCGGCTCAGAGTGGCGGCCTCCAAGGGGCTGCGACCAACAGGAATCCCAGGGGCTGGCTTTGCTACAAAGGCCTCTGGAGCCAGCATGCCTGTTCTCTGGCCTCAGGGATGGGGGGCGCGGAGGCGAGAACTAGTCTCTTGATTTACTTGTTGCTTCAGTTCAGGAAACGCCCTGCCTGCCCATCTCCGTGCCGGAATTCCCGGGAACGGGAAAGGAAATCAAAATGCCCCCGGTTTCTCCAACCACGGCACTGGGGCCAGTGCAGACAGAAGGGAGAGTGCCCCCTAACGCACAGTAAGTTCGATGGGGGGAAAGAGAGGGGTTTGAGAAGGGGGACCCAGCCCCCCATACAGGCCCGGCTGGGCATGACCCAACACTAGAGACACTGAGCCCCTTGGAGAGTCCTGGACTCCAGGCTCAGAACCACCCACTTCCCAGCCAGGGCAGATCCCAGCCAAGCCGGGCTGGTGCTGGATGCAGCGGGAGGGGGAAAAGAAGACTGCTGGCCCCACCTAGTGGAGAGAGTGGGGGTGACATGAGGGCCTTGCACCAGCTGAAGGAGCCCAGGGCTTGGCGGGCGCCAGACAGCTCCGTGCAGGACTAATAGTGAGCCAATTGCCTCTGTGCAGGGCTAGGCGGGCACCAGACGGCTCCGTGCAAGGCTCAGCGGTTGCCAGATGGCTCCATGCAGGGCTACGAGGGTGCCAGATGGCGGCTCCGTGCAGGGCTAAGTGGGCACCAGACGGCTCCGTGCAAAGATGGGTGTGGTCCTCAGACAGCTCTGTGCAGGGCTCGGCGGGCGCCAGATGGCTCCGTGCAGGGCTAGGGGGCGCCAGATAGCTCCATGCAGAGCTAGACATGGTCCCCAGATGGCTCCATGGAGGGCTAGGTGGGTACCAGATGGCTCCGTGAAGAGCTGAGTGTGGTCCCCAGATGGCTCTGCGCAGGGTTGGGCATGGTCCCCAGACGGCTCCATGCAGGGCTAGGTGGGCACCAGACAACTCTGTGCAGAGCTGGGTGTGATTTCCAGACGGCTCCGTGCAGGGATGGGCGTGGTTCCGAGATCAGTCCATGCAGGGATGGACGGGAGCCAGACAGCTCTGTGCAGGGCTAAGCAGGCTCCAGATGGCTTTGTGCAGGGCTAGGAGGGCCACAGACGGTGCAGGGCTAGGTGAGCATCAGACGGCTCCGTACAGAGCTCAGCAGTCCTGCGTCGTCCCAAAGCTGCTCACTCAGCCCCGGGAGGCGGGCCAATTCTTCCGGCAGTTGCCGTTGCCAGTAGCAGTAGGGGCAGAAGCTGAAGGCAATGGGGCAGCACAGGCCTAACCAAGGAGGAGTCCATCCCAGAGTCCTCGGTAGCAGACAAGAGCCCAGGAGCGCAGGATGACCCGCTCACTTTGCCCTTATTCCCCTCGCAAACTAAGGAGATTTGGCCCCGGTTGGCACATTTCTGCAGAGCTGCTGTTTGGAGCAACCCCAGCCTGCACGGATCAAGCCAGAGGGCCCCTGGAAATACACCAGCTCAACAGCTCTGAGTGCAACGCTGACGTGGAGCGGCCACGAGAGGGCATTGCAGCCCCACGTTACCGGGCAGGCCGCTCGCTCTGGCTCCTGGGCCCAAGGCGGGGGGAGCTCTGCCCCAGTAACCCCTTCATGCAGACATGCTGTGGGCGGTGCACCGGCGCAAGCCACGTTTTTGCACGAGAGCAGCACGTCTGTGGGCGGGGTTTGCACACACTTAGAACCTTGGCTTGTGTTCCAGCCACCTGCACTGCCAGAGGGCACTGCAGGGGTCTGTGACTTGAGAACATCCAGGGGACAGAGGGGCAGGCGGTGATGCTGCAGCTCTGTCTCCATTCCCCACTGAGAGTCCCTTCTCTCCCTGCCCAGCTGTGTGTGCTGGGGACCTGCATCGCCCCTTCCCCAAGGGGACCTGGCCGGGTCTGTGACACTTGCCCCCACCCCTCCTGGCTGGGGGAGAGAGGAGGGTAACACCGCCTCTGAGTAGCCCTTTCCTCAGTGGTTCGCCGAGAACGCTCAGAACCCTGCTTGCAGGGCTGGACGTCACCCCCCCCGGCATCTCTGGGGCCTGACTTAGTGGCGGGGGCCTGGCAGAGCCGTGTGCTGCATGGTTGCCTTGCCCAGGGAGCTGCGCTGCACGGGCTGCAGGCAGGAGAGCTGAGCTCAGCTCCCAGGCGATTTACCCGTGTGAGGCGGCTGTGTCTGCGGGGGGTAGGGGGTCTTCCAAGTCTGGGAAAAGTCATCCATGACCTGAGCTGCCAGGCCTGAGGGAGGACCCCTGACAGCTGGCCTGAGGGAGGACCCACCTCTGCTTCCTGCCCCTTAGACACATGGGGCCTGATGTGCCATGAGCCTGTGAGGATCCACTCCCTAGTGGTTACAGCCCTAGGATGCTGCTAGTAGGATTAGCACACTCGCACCACTGGGACACACACACCCCCTCACACTTCTGGCCCCAGCATGCCAGGCACTGCACAGAATCAGTGACAGACTGTCCCTGCTCCTGCTCTCATAGGCTCATAGACGAGCTGGAGGGGAAACTGAGGCACGTGGCAGGGCAGAGACTTGACCAGAGTCTTGCAACCCGTCAGCAGTTGCAAGTTCCTGCCTTGGGGACTGATTCAAGGCAGCCTCAGTTCCCCTGGAAGCTGCCTGAACATGAGCGCAGGGCTCTAACATTCCAGGCTGGGGCCCCCTCTAGTCCATGAGTGGAGGCTGCTGCCCAGAACTGAACCCCAGCTGTTTGTGTGTGTGCGCACGCACAGACCCTTGTGCGAGTCGCACTGTGTGTGCACACGCACAGACCCCTGAGTCACTTTGTGTGTGTGGGTACGCGCACAGACCCCCGTGTGAGTTGCTCTACGTGTGTGCGTGTACACAGACTCCTGTGCAAGTTGCTCTTTGTGTGTGAGCGCACACAGTCCAGTGCAAGTCACTGTGTGTGTGTGAGAGCGCACAGACCCCTGTGCAAGTCGCTCTGTGTGTGTGTGAGTGCGCAGGCTCAGGGCTGCTCTTAGGCTTGTCCTGCTTCCAAAATGACTGTGTAGCTGGACATTTATGGTCTGGGTTACGGGAACGTTCTTTTCACAGTCAAGGGCACAGCTAAATCCAGAGCCAGTCATGTCACTGCCAAGACTCCCAGCAGAGCCCACTGGCTGGCACGGAGCAGCTCAGCCCCCCCCCCCCACCAGATACCTTTCTGATTACACCGCACCCCTTCTAAAAAGGGCTTTTCCATGGAAAATTCCCTTCTGAGCAGGTGACCAGTCACGTTAAGGGGCTGAGTTTTTATTAGACGGGATTTCGGATCAGGCAACGCTGATGCAAAGTATCTTTGGCTGCCTGCTGCCCAGTCCTTCCCCCTGCTCACATGCAGTTTTGGCTGAGAGGTTAGAACTGGGGACGCAGAAGCCCTGGGGTCTAGGCCAGCCCTGGGAGGGGAATGGGGTCTAGTGGGGGGTAACAGGCCTAGAAGTCACTCCAGCTTTCTATTCCTGCTTCTGCTTGCTGACTCACCGCTTGACCTTGCCTCAGCAGCCCCCGGGCACGCTTTGTGCCAGACAGGCAGAGGTATCCATGTGGGGGGATCCCCAGATGTTGGAGCAGCGAGGGAGAGGTGGAAGGGGGGGAAGAGCAGCCACAGACCCAAGAGGGGACCATGCACTGGGTGGAGGGCCAGGGTCAGCTCTGTCAGCTCTGGGTGAGTGGAGGAGCTCTGTGATCTGGGAGTAGCAGCAGATTGGTACTAAAGGGTTAATGGGCTAAGGAGCCTGCCCAGGTCTGTCTCGGAGTCTGGGGGAGATAGCTGTGCCCTTGGGGTGCTCACCCAAGGGACAGGGGCAGCAGGAGGGTCCCAGGACAGGACAGTGCCAGCAGCCAGTAAATCCCAGCGTAGAGCATGTGGCTGAGGCCCTGTGTGTGGCCCTCCTGGCACTTGGGGCCCGGACACATGCTGGGCCTGCAGGTGAGTTGCAGGAGGGTGGCCCAGGGCTCGCCGGGGCCGATTCTCACTGCGGTAGCAATCCAAGTCAGGTGCCAGCGTGGTTAGCCCTGCCCAGGCAGTGAGCATCCCTGGGCCCCAGCTAGACCCGATCCCTGCCTGGGTCCCCCTGACTCCATGGGGCCCAATGCCCAAGCGACAGTACCCCAAGCTTGGGGGCGACATGGTTGGTGGTAATCTGGATGCTTCCTCCTCAGCAGCTGCCCTGGCCTCACACAGGGAGGTGGGCACAGCTGGGCTCTTGGCACAGTACCTTGGGAACGCCCCTCCGTCCCACACAAAGGGCCTCTGGGCTGCCCAGCTGGGAGAACTCGTAATTACCGACAAATATAGGCCTGTGTCCATGGCGATGGCACCAGGAGCCACGGTGCCTCCAGGACCGGCCAGGGCCTGGCGCTCCAGGCAGGATGCGAGGCAGCGGGCAGCCCTGTAATCACACGGGCGGTCTCTCCCTGGGCGCTGCCGCCACCAGCCCTTTCTGGCTTTTAATTATGAAACGTCTCCCAAGCTAATTGGGGGGCTGGTGGAACAGTCCGGCCTGGTGGCCAGGGAGAACAGTGCCCGCCCTCTACCTGCTGCCATGATACCATGGGGATGGGCTCCTCTCAGCTCCTGTGGCCCATTCAGCTCCTTCACTGAGGCTGCCAACACTGAAGCCTGGGGTGAGACCTTTCAGACGTTGCACTAGAAGGGTCCTTGGCCAGTCCTGACTGGGGCTGGGTTGGAACAGGTGAAGGCCTGTTGCTTGTTCCGGCGACCAGCTTCCTGCTTGCTCAGCCCGGAGCCCACAGGCCACGCCTTGGGGTTTGTCTGCAGGAGGAAGTAGCCAAGCGATTTTAAACCAATGTCAGCAAACGGGGCTGCCTCCCATGTGGACACGTTCCCCTCAGTTTAAATGAGGCTGGTTTCCATTGAACTCAAATCTGAACCTTGCAAAGCCCCAGCGTCCAGCCAGCTGGCACCGCGCCGCACGTCCACATGGACATTACATTGGAGCAACTTCCTCGCTGCCTTGCCCTGCCCCTTGTGTATCTTGAGCCCAGGGCAGGGCGGGCACCAAGGAATCCCTCCGGGTACGTCTACACTACAGCGCTAGTTCGAACTAACTTAGTTCGAATTAGTTAATTCGAACTAAGCTAGTTCGAACTAACGCATCTAGAACTAAAAACTAGTTCGAACTAGCGTTTTGCTAGTTCGAACTAGTAAGTCCACATTGAGTGGACTCTGAACAGGGCTTAATGATGGCCGGAAGCAGTGCCGGCAGGGCATAAAAGGAGGACTTAGAGCATGGAGATGCTGTCTCAGGCTAGCCGAGGGCTGCGCTTAAAGGGTCCCGACCCCCACCCCGGACACACAGTTCTAAGGGGTGCCCCGCTTGCAAAGAAGTTCTGGCTTGGAGTGCCCTGAGTGCCCACACTGGGCACATCACACCACTCGGCCATCAGCCCGGCTGCACTTGCCGCAGGCTGCCATCTGGGGAGAGGGAGTAATTGGGGGGCTGCAGGAGAGCTTCCACCCCCAGAAGCCCGCAGAGCCAGCCCAGTCCTCCCCATCGGGGGCTCGTACCCCATTCCTCCCTCACCTCCTTCCACTTGCCCTTCCCTAGCCCCCCTTCTTATTGATGTACAAAATAAAGATAACGTTTCTTCCAACATTGACTCTGTCTTTATTGAACAAAACTGGGGGAGACTGGGAAAAGGAGGTGGGAGAGGGGAAGAGAAAGGCTGGGAGAGGGGAGGGCAACTAACATGATCAGGGGTTGGGAACAGGTCCCAGATGAAGAGAGGCTACAGAGACTGGGACTGTTCAGCTTAGAAAAGAGGAGACGGAGGGGGGACAGGATAGAGGTCTCTAAAAGCAGGGGTTGGGTGGAGAGGGTGCATTCAGAAAAGTTCTTCCTGAGTTCCCATAAAGAAGGACTAGAGGACACCAAAGGAAAGGAATGGGTAGCAGGCTTGAAACTAGTAAGAGAAAGTTGTTGTTCTTGACAAAGCAAATAGTTAACCTGTGGAACTCCTTGCTGCAGGAGGCTGTGAAGGCTAGAACTAGAACAGAGTTGAAAGGGAAGTGAGATAAAGTGATGGAGGTTGGGTCCATGGAGTCCTATTAGCCAGAGGGTAGGAGTGGTATCCCTGCCCAAAGTTTGTGGAAGGCTGGAGAGGGATGGCACGAGACAAATGGCTTGGTCATTGTCTTCGGTCCATCCCCTCCAGGGTCCCTAGGGTTGGCCGCTGTTGGCAGACAGGCTACTGGGCTAGATGGACCTTTGGTCTGACCCAGGACGGCCATTGTAAGCTCAGGGCTCAGTGTCGGGGGTCTCAGTGGACCCCCTTGATTTTCATGCACACCTGGTCCTGGGTGGCCAGGCTGGCAGCTCTCCTGCCCTAGACGGCCACTTTCCTGTGCCTAGTGCGGAGATCGTGGACGAGGTCCACGATGTCCGCACTAGCCCAGGAAGGTGCCCGCCTCTTGCGGTCCAGGGCAAGCTCCCGGGAGCCGCCAGCCTGGTCCCGGCAAGAGGGGGTGGGCTGGGGGGCATCGGGTGGGTGGCTCTGTGCCGTGCCAGGTGCAGGGTCTGCTAGCTGGGTGCTGGCAGGCTTGCACCTGGCACGGGCACCGTAGCCAGCCCGTGCCCCTTTAAGGGGTCCGGGGCCGGGAGGGGGGCATAGAGTTTCCCTGGTGTTGGCCAGAGTGGCCACCAGGGAAACCTGGGGAGGGCTAGCCTCCCACTAGTTCGAACTAAAGGGCTACACAGCCCTTAGTTCGAACTGGCTAGTTCGAACTAGGCGTTAGTCCTCGTAAAATGAGGTTTACCTAGTTCGAACTAAGCGCTCCGCTAGTTCGATTCAAATTCGAACTAGCGGAGCGCTAGTGTAGCGCATAGGAAAGTTAGTTCGAACTAACGTCCGTTAGTTCGAACTAACTTTCTAGTGTAGACATACCCTCCCAGAGTAAGCGGCTTGTGGTTTGCTTTGCACCTCAAGGCTCATGTTACCTTGGGATGCTGGTGGCCTGTGTCACCCTAGGGCTGAGCTGGATTATGGCAAGCCAGGGCTGTAAGGTTGGTTTATGAACAGGAAACCCTACCTGTTGTGTTCTCACCTAGGAGATGGCTGGTTTCCTAGTAACTAGCCAGGACTGGAGATACAGTTAATCCCTGCAACCTCAGGGACCCAATGCTGGCTGCTTCCGGTGGAGACAGTGCATTTTAACCCTTCGGGTGCTACCACACATAAGTTCCCTTTTCCCCCCAAACATTACTTGGTTCATTTCTGGAGAGAAGCTGCCCTGGATTTTGTGTTAATTACATTAACGAAGAAATAGAGGAAAAGACTATGTGATTTAGGAGTCTCTGACACCCTCCCTTCCCCAGCCTCTAGGTCAGCAGTGGTTAGTGAGTGGGCTGCTTGGGTGGCCTTCCTTCACCTCAGTGGGCCACAAAATTATTGTGATGAAGCAGGTGTCCCGGGCGAGGGTAGTTTTGCTCATTGTGCTTGCGCATCGCGAATTTGTGGGGTGTGCCGATTGAGTGGCTGCAGAGGGAGCGCACGGCTCGCATAGTCACTGTTTCTGTGCATGTCACTTTAGTAACACCGGTAGGAAAAACCTGATGTGGATGGAGGCCAGGGGAATCAGGCAACCCTGGGTGTGGGCAGAGGTAAACAAAATGTCTGGCAGGCCACATATAGAACCCTGACGGGCCGTCTGCAGCCCTCAGACCGCAGGTTTCCCGCGACTGCTCTCCGTCACTGACTCAGCCTGGTTTGCTATTGGCTCAAACGAGCTAGTTTCTCATGGCCCATCCATGCGATGAGTTTGATGGGTCAGAGCAGTTCCTCGCCGAACAGGCATGTCCACGTCACCAGAACCACCCTCCCCAGCACAGGCGGCTCCACCAGCAGGGCCAAGGGCTGAATGGGCCAGGAGGAGTGAACTGGCTGAGGGACTCCACATGGGGCAGCACACACAGGCCACGTGTAGAACTCCTGCCTGGAGTGTCCCTGCTGGAGAGCAGGTTTGGTCTCTGGTGCTGCCTGTCCAGCAGCGGTCTGCTGCTGCTTTGGGAGTAACATATAAACCCAGCCTGAGCCCTTGGCACCACACTGGATATATGAGGGGCAGATAGATTCCAGGCAGGCCAGTGTGCCGAGGAGAGGGCGGAATCCCTCCCTCCTTGGAGGTTGGGGATAGAGCTTCAGGCACTTTGCTTCCCAGGCATGTTCGGCCATGAAGTCTTCCCCTGGCACTTGCGCTGCGGCTGGGACACTGAGGGTTTTGCAGATTCGGGAACTTGCCCGCCCACCTCAACCCCTCGTGGCCACCGACACACCACATGCCTCCACCCACGTGCCCTTCCTCACATAAACACACACGCACATGCCCTCCCACAAGCACATCCTGCCCTCATGCATATTTGCTACACACACAACCCTTCCCCTCACACCTACACTTTCTCCATGCACAGGCTAGCAGCAGCCCCACCCCGCTCTCTCTCTCTCTCTCACACACACACATAGCCAGCCGGAGCTTCACCAAACTGTTTGCAACCAGATGTTATGTAGGGAAGATTAAATTCTTGAGATCAACCCTAGGGTTTTTTTTACCATAAAACCAGGGAGGGTCTGAACCATTGTGCGAGATATGAGGGAGTGCAGGAGTTTTGGGGGACAGGGTTTCTGGAGAGTTAGAGTTCCCCTGAGTTCTGAGGGAGAGACTGGGGGGCTCAGTTTGGGGCTAGCCTGATTTTTGGGTTAATATGGGGGAGAACAGCCACTGGGGTCACAGTGGAAATCCAAGGGAATTGCACCTACTCAGAACCTGGGGAGCCCCACAATGAGTTTAGGGTAGGCCTGACTCCAAAACCCAACCCCACTGGAGGCATAGCAGTAAGAGAGCTCCGTGTTATCCCTTCCCCCCAAGGCCTTCACCCCTGAATCCCAAGCCATAGGGAAAAGACCCCGGCTGGACCCTGGTGCACAAGGCTCCTCCTCTGACCCCTCCAACTGCCCTGGGGGGTTTCTGCAGCTCGCCTCAGGGGTACACAGGACGGGGAGGGGGGGCTCCCCCAGGCCAGGTCAGAAAGCAAGAGGGCCAGGTCTGAAACGAGCAGGGAGGGGGCGGAGCCCCTTAGCGCCAGGTCCGCCTCGTGCAGGGGAGGGGGCTGCTACGAGCAAGGAGGGGGGCTGGAGCACCCCAGGGTCAGGCCCGCCTCGTGCAGGAGAGGGGGCTGCTACGAGCAAGGAGGGGGGCTGGGGCACCCCAGGGTCAGGCCCGCCTCGTGCAGGGGAGGGGGCTGTTACGAGCAAGGAGGGGGGCTGGGGCACCCCAGGGTCAGGCCCGCCTCGTGCAGGGGAGGGGGCTGCTACGAGCAAGGAGGGGGGCTGGGGCACCCCAAGGTCAGGCCCGCCTCGTGCAGGGGAGGGGGCTGCTACGAGCAAGGAGGGGGGCTGGGGCACCCCAGGGTCCGGTCCGCCTCGTGCAGGGAGGGGCGGGGGCCTCCACGCCCCGGGGCTGCCCTGAGCCGGGTCCCGCCTTCCCTGGCCGCGAGACGCGCGCGGCGCCGCGGTTATTTCTGGCTCCGCGTCTATTTTTAGTCTCTGCGGGCGCGGGGATTCCATCGACGTCATCGGAGCCTGGGCTGACGTCACGGGCCCCCCTCCTCGCGCCGTCGGCCCGAGCCCTGCAGCCGCAGCGGATGGAGCGCGTGGGGAAGCCTCCGCGGAGATCCCGGGGGCGGGCGGCCGAGGGTCTCCCCACGCCGGGCAGGGCGCGCCGGAGGCGGAGGCGGCGGAAACGTGCGAGCGAGCAGGTGAGCGCCGGGGGGGCTGCCCCCCCTTCCCCGCTGGGCGTGTGGCACCCCCCCCCCCCGGCTCTGAGATCTCAGCGGCTGGCCCCTTGAGTCTGTCCGGGGGGGGGGGGGTGGGTGGATGAACTGTGCTGGGCCTATTCCCCCCCCCCCGCGTCTGCAGCTGGGGGGAAGCTGATTTACCTGGGTCTGTGTAGATACGGGGGCCGGAATCGCTGCCCCCACTGGGAGAGGGGCGGCCTCTTGTGTCCCTTTGCACGAATCTGGAGCCCCGACTGGATTGTCAGCCCGTGGGGGAGGAAGGAGCAGAAAGGCTTACCTAATTCTCTCCCTCTGCCCCCACTCCAGCCCCACATCTATGGGACCTGTTGTCTTGGGTGGTCTCCCCCCCCCCCCCTTTCCTGGCCTCCTTATGGACTGAGACGTCTGCCCCCAGGTTTTTTCACTGAGATTGCTTTGACATTTTACTGAGTTTCCTGTGCAAAGATTGAGCTGGGGATATGGGGGGGGCCGCAGAGCCCCCCTGTCCTTACGTCATGGATGGCGATGGCGGTGGCTTGCGATGCTGCTGCATGGAATGAGCTTGATGGGTCTCAGCCCACCTCCTAATGGATAGGGAGCCCCGGTGGAGTTGGCCAGGTTGGGACTAACTGCCCCCCCAGCCCATCCCCTGTCACTTTGCTTGCTGAGCAGAGACCAAGGAGGAGCTAGAGGCTAAACTCTCCTGGCATCCCATTCAGGCACAGCGGAAGAGAGACAGTGATCAGTGTGTCTAGTGCAGCCGTTGCCGTATGGAAATTGCCCTAGGAAACACCCCAGGCACTTGCTCTGCCCAGCATTGGGCTGCTTCTCCCTCTGGATCCCTGGGCTCCAGGCAGATTGCAACTTGTCTCCAATCCAGCAGGATACCCGGAATGGGCAGTGCCCATACCCGGCTCTAGAACTGTGACCCCACCCTCCTCTCTGCACCTGTTGCGTCCTAGGACCCTGAGGAGAAGCAAATCGATACCAGGGTGACACTGGCCTGTGGTTTGACAGCTCCCCCCCGCAGCTGTGCCCGGGGGGGAATAAGGCTGGGGCGCAGGCCTGTGGCTTTGACCCATTTCAGGCTGAGCTGGTGTGGCTGCAGCCTGTCTCCCTGGATGGGTTCTGGGTGCTCTCTGCGGGGCATCCTTTGCGTCTAATGAGATGCCCGTACAAGGCAGCTTGGCTGCGTTTGCAGTAGCAGAGTAGTGGGGCTGGCGCCCAGCCCGAAGAACACGTTGCTTCGGATGTGTCCTTGTGCCAGCCAATGCAGGCTGCAAGGGGGGCTGTGGAGCCCCTCAGAGCCATGCTAGGCACCTCGGCCTCTTGTGCCTCTCGCACCTGATCCGGCTCTGGAGTGCCGAAAATGTACCCGCATTCTGGGGGAAGGGGAGAGGGGATTTCACAGCTGCTGCTCGCTGCCAGCCAGGCGGATTAGGCTACCGGAGAACATGTTCAAAGGTGTGACACAGCATACACATCCTCGTAGGGGGCAATGGGGCTGGTGAGCTACAACGCCTCATACCCCAGCACAGGGGCTAGAGCGGGTTTGCAAGGCCTTTTTCACACCGGTGCAGCACATTGCACGAGGGGCTTGCACCAACGCAACTGTATCGGTGCAGAAAGCCTTGTGGGCCACACGTGCCGTTCTCTGTGTGTTACGTGGGCCACATCCACATGCTATAGGTACTCTCGGTATGGCCCTGCAAATGTCCTAGGGGCTGTAGCTGTGCTGGCTGGGAATTGCGAACCACTGGCTTCGCTGAACGGTGCTGCTGGCTAGTGCAGCTGGCTCCCAGCACGTCCCCAGGCCGTGAGTGTTCTGCACAAGCAAAGAGAAAGCTGAGGGTTGCAAAGGAGGTGGGTTCTCCCAGCCCGGGGCCTAGGCACAGCAGCAGGTCAGAGCAAAGCTGGCACGAGCCGTGTCTCACCTGCCTCCTCGCCAGCCGCCATCCAGTAAGGGAGGCAGAGTGGCTCTCGCAATTGCACTGCAGGGAGCTGGGAGTCTGGACTCCTGCTGCCGACTGGCTGCATGATCAAGTTACTTGACTTCTTTGTACCTGTTTTCCCCATCAGTGAAATGGGGAAGTTGCCTGAGCCTAAGGCTCATGAGATCCGTGCCATTAGCACTGTAACCTGAGCTGTCTCTGGGCTTCGTAACAGGGCTGCTCAGAAACCCACAGCCATCCTGCATGGAAAGCTGGCCTCTCTCTGCCACAGGAGCTAGCTCACGGCGTCCAGTGGGAGGGGCCCGGGTTCAAATAATTCCTCTCTGAGCTGCCCTGGGGTGTATTGCATGGTGTTTGAGGGGTGCAGGCCGGGGATGCTGGTGTTTTCTTGCCACCTCTGCTACTGTCTGGCTGAGTAGCCTTGGCCAAGTCACTTCTTCTCCTCCTCCCTGTCTGTGCTGTGGGGGAGTTCTCACTGCCCAGTGGAGTGCTGGGGGGATTAGTCTGCTCCACTCTTGGATCCTCAGCTGCTAGTGGCTGGAGGAGGGAATTAGGAGGGACTTAAGACAAGGGGATGGGAGCATCGACCCAAGGGCATGCGGGGGGGAAGTCCAGTGTCAGTCATTCCTCCTCTGACGGTTCTGCCCTGCAGGAGCCTTGGCTGGGTAGAGGCCCTGAACTGGGCTCTCGCCTCCTCAGAGCCCCCAAGGCCAGAGCATGTTCCGATCCCATCAGGTCCAGCCAGTCTGGGGACATGACTCCCAACCCCCAGTGTCACGGTGCTGTCAGTGCAGGCTGGTCTCCACCATTAGAGGGCAGCTGGATCCGGCCCTTGGTTCCCAGCGGTGAGAGCTGTGGATCTCTAGGCTGATAGGCAGGCAGTTCTGTGTCAGTACAAGTATTCCTCCCAGGCGCCCTCTGGCCCGTCCCTACTGCGCCAGGCTGGTAACGCCACCACTGGGCACGTCCGCGTCGCCAGCCACAGCCTGGCATGTGCTTCTCAGCACCCTGTTCCCGTGCCCTCGCTCGCAGTCCAACAGCGCTGGCTCCACATTCCCCTCCTGCCACAGCACGGGGCCAGCCTCCATCCTGAGCATGGAGTCCTGCCAGCGAGACCTGAGAGACAAAGAGTGAGGAGCTGAGGACAAGGCCAGCTGGCTCTGGCATCTGCGTCCTGAAAGGGTCGTGGCTCTGAGCAGAAGCCGGATCCCGCCATGAGGCCTTGGGGACGGGAGAGGCAAGGGTCCCAAGGGTGGCTCCCTAAGCACCATGCTTGTCCCTAGGGTGGGGCAGTGCAGGCGGCTGCTCCCCAATTTCCTCTCCCTCCCTCCCCCCCAGTGCTGTACATGTAGGGAAGTTACGCAGCAGAGCCATGGGGAGAGAAGAGGGCAGGGCTAAGGAGGGGCACCAATGCAGGGGGCACTGGAAGTGAGGGGTTGGGTGGGGGTGCCTTTTCAGTGGGGGGCTGGCCAGGAATCCCCTCCCCTTTCTGCTGTGAGACAGCAGCATCTCTTCTCCTGTGAGCAGAGGGGGAAGGAGAGTGGCTTTGTGCCCTGGGGCGGGGGGATCAGAGCGAGGGAGCCTGGGGTGCAGCAGTGATCCTGGGCTTGAAATAAGAACAGGTCATATGCAAGTTCTGTAGTTTGGTTCAGTGGCTTTCAGCCCCTCCCCCGAAAAAACCCCCAAACCCTGGTCCAGTAGCGCCCCTGGATGGAACCCACTTCCATGAAACACCCTGATGTGACGTTTTCTGGGGTCCCCGGGTCACTCTGGGCGCTGCCCCGTGAACACGTCCTGGCATCGGGATCTGGGCAGGGCACCCGTGTCGAGGGGCCGGACCAGAGTTAGCAGGGGGCCAGACGTGTGTCCTGCATCCTGCCTGGCTGTTGGGTTGGTTTTTCAAGAGCTCTGTGCCTGGCAGCTCGTGTGGTACAGAGAGCAAGTGAGCGAGGTCTTGTGCCTAGAGTGACGGGTGAATGGGAGCCAGGACTCCTGGGTTCTGTACTCAGCACTGGGAGGGGAGTAGGGGCTAGTGGTTAGAACAGGGTCTAGGACTCCTGGGTTGTATAGTTATAGGAATGGGGGAAGGGAATGGAAATGTTGGGGTGTGGAGCTGTTAATCTCTCCTTTCAGGTCTGATTACAGCAGAGCATGAGAGACCCCGAGGGGGGGTGTCACTTTTTGATCACTAAGACCCCCACTCCTGCTCTCCAGAGCTAGCCAAGAGCGCAAGGTCCCTCCCCTGCTGTGTCCATATATGGCAGTTGGCGTGTTCTTGTAAGGCCAGCTGCCGGCTGACGCGAGCATGCGCCATCAGAGCGCTGACGTCCAGTGCCGGGAGGACTCCCCGTCTCAGCGTGCGGCTGTCTGACAACGCCCCGTGGGCCCCATCCGTGCATGCCTTGCGCTCTGCCTGCCAACTCCCGCTCCCAGCTGCGTCCTGGCCCGGCCCCGAGTGATTGGAACCAGCTGTGCTGCTGAGCCGCGCTTCAGCCCCGGACCGAGGATGGCAGCGGGCCAGGCAGCTCACGCTGCACCCGCCGGGCCCACTGAGTTTCTCCAGGGGACAGAGCCCCCCGCGTGCCCAGGTCCCTGATCCTGGCACCCAGGCCCCTCCGCCGGCTGCTAGGAAGGCGTGCCTGGCGGGTGGGTGTCTCAGCCTGGCTTGTTGCTAGGCTTACTCCTAGCCTGCTGCAGCAACAGCAGGCAGAGCTCTCGTGTGTCCTGGTTCTTGGCAATCGGAGCAGCCGCAACAGGTTTTTCAGGCGCCTGCAACTCGGATAGGTGGGAGAGGGCAGCTACGTCGAGACTGGTCCTGGTCTGGGCTCTGCTGGCAAAACTCTTCTCTCTGTGGGGAGCCAGGGAGCAGTTTCCTGCCTCAGTTTCCCCAGCTGTGAAAGGGGGAGGAGGTGAGGTGGAAGGACGGGCTTGCTGTTAAGGCATGCCCTTGCCTGCAGGCTGCCTGCTCTAACCACTGGGCCCTGCTTCCCTCCCAGGAGTCCCAGCTCATGCCGACCCGCTGGGTGGCATGGTGCCACAGCCAGGTTTAGACTCTGGGCCTGCTCCCTGCCCCGCTGGGCTGGCCAGTGGGCACTCCCCTTCAGCTGCAGCCCCCAGCCATGGAAGACAATGGTGGGTTTCCATTGATGTTGTGAGGGCCGGGATTTGGGTCTTTGGCGTTGGAGCACAAGGGTGGTGATGCTGCAAAGATGGGAACCAGGCAGGGGTGGCTGCCTTACTTACCGCCCCTCTGCCCAGCAAAGCCTGGCCAACCCAGGGAGCACAGACGACTGAGAAAGGGAGAGCTACTTTTCCCTGGCCCACCGGAAATGCACCCTGGCTGGTATCTTCTGCTGCCAGGCAAACTTCCCCTCCTCGAGAGAGGCCCCAGCCCGTGTCACAGGCATCCCCAACAAGGGATGATTTGGCTCCCAGCTGCCTGCACTCTTCCTGTGTCCATGGCCAGTGTCAATGCCGGGTTCTCGCTGGCCGTGGGATCTGCCGCTGGCGTTCGAGACAGGCCGTTCTGCAGCGGGTGGCAAAGCTCCCACGCGAGCCAGCTGCTGAGGCCTCGCAGCCCCGGGTCATGTTCGACAGAGGCTCCGATGGTCTTGCAGTGCCAGCGCGGCACCGTGCGTAGGTTCAGTGCCTGGCTCTGCTTGCTGTGTCCTTGGGCAAACCACGTCACCAGGCGAGCGGCGGGCGTATCTCCCTCAGCTGCGCGCTCCTGGGGCAGGGACTGTTGGGCGTGCCAGGGCTGGGCCCCACCGGGCCCAGATCTCATTGAGCAGCCTCTTGGCACTGCTGGGATGTGTGTGGCGAGAAGGAATTGGCCCAGATTGCTTCTCAGCTGCGTGGCGGGTTCCTCGCCCTCTCGTGCCGGTGACTGTGTGGACTCTGCCCCATTGAATGGATCAGAGAGCCAGTGGGCCCGCCCCTGCCCTCCCACCCCCCCAGCAGAGTGTGCATCCCACAGAGGCTGCTGGTGAGGTATGGGCTTGGTGGCAAACTAAAGAGGCAAGTGGAGGGAGCAGCCCCCAAGGAACCAACCTTGGCGGTGGAGGAGTCAGAGGTTTACCTGTCTGAGGAGCGAGTGACAATGCCATGGCCACACAAGTAGGCAGTGTCAGGGACAGTGGCAAGGAGCCACCCAGCTTTGGGCTCAGCAGGCCTGATTCTCAGGGGTGCTGAGCATGAGCAGCTGCAGGTGAAGTCAGTGGAACCTCCACACCTTCTGGGAGCGAGGCCTAAGGGCTCTCCAGCTGGGCTCTCCAAACCAGCAGGGGAGCCTGGAGCAGAACACAGATCCCCCCGTTCTGAGCGGCAGAGCGCCGCCCCCTCTGCACGCCTGCTGCGGCAGCCAGGCCGCTCTCCCGATTCGGCTCATCCATCCGCACCAACGAGGCTAACGCGAAATCAACACACGTCCGAGATCATCTTTCTCTTTGTGTGTCTGGCGGAGGCGGCACCACTCTGGGGTCCCTGCCAGCAGACACGACTGTTTCCATTTCCCCAGCCAGGGTCCTCCTTGCTCGGAGGAAACTCCACCGGGACCACCTGATGCATCACGCACAGATTATTCCTGACTGAGCGGGAAGCAGGATTGGCTGCTCCGCTGACGCTCCCCCACTTGCTTGGAGAAGCAGCCACGTGACTGAACTCCCTGACCTGCCGCTTGCCTGGCACCCGCTGGGTAGTGTGGGAAAGCGGGCCAGGAAATGTGACGTGGACTCACGCTTCACCCGTGCGGTGTCCCTTGCCTGGCTTGCTTTGCTTGCTTGGTGTCTTATGCGGGTGACTCAGAACCAAGCCAGCAGCTGCCCATTCTGCCTGCATGGGCTCTTTCACCCCAGGAACTGCGGGGTCTGCAAACTTCAGCACTCTGGGGCTGGTCAGAAGGGCACTGACACCCTGTCTTTGCCCTGCTCTTCCCATGCTGCAGACGAGCATCCTGGGTACGCCGCTTTCCCTGGGGACGGGTTCTCTCAAAACTGCTGGTTTCTCCTGCTCTGACCCTTAGAGGCCGTCCCTCTGTTCTGTCAGCAAGGGGCATTTGGATTCCATGCATCCCATAGTGCTCCATATCGCTTAGCAGCAAGACTGCTCCCGTATCCCCACTGTCCATCGCAGCAGTGATAGATTTGGCACTGATGTGCTTGCCTTCCCATCCAGGGATTACAAAGTGCTTTAATCCGGTGGGCGTCGTTAACTATGCCCCACAGATGGGGAGACAGAGGCACTGGGAAGTGACTTGCCCAAGGACACCTGGCAAGTCGGTAGCAGAATGGGCCCGGGGGCTAGTGGCTCAGATTTGAGAGTCCATTACCCTTGGGTGCTAAGTGTCTTAGGGCACCTAAAGTTAGGGACTGCTTCTGAAAACATGGACCTGATCCCAGCTGTTATTGTCGTGACACAGGGAGACGGTGGTGTCCTAAACTCTAATTCCATGGAAACAGCCTATTTGCCAGAAGGCACCAGACGACCATCAGGCCATTCTTCAGATCCTAGGCCAGCTTGGAACTGGCACCTGGTAGGAAGGAGTTTAGAGTCCCTTCTACTTAATCCCCTGAGCCATCCGGCTGTTTGTGCTCAGGTTTCTGACACACAAACTGTGAAGCAAAACCTCCTCTTGGGAGCAACCCCTGAAAGACAGGCTCACCAAGCATGTGGTTCTTTGGAGTCTGATATTTGGATATATTGCATTTCTGTAGTGGATTTCTGTCATCTGTGAATGGCAAAGCATCTTTGGATTAGCTAGTAAATCTTCAATTCCTATCTTCTCCCCTGTGAAACTGGTTAGTATTAACCCCATTTTAGAGACAGAAAAACTGAGGAATGGAGAGAGTAAAGGGAGTTGCTCCATTCAGTTTCCCTATGTCCTATTCAGACAATTATTAAAGATTCTGCCAGTTTAAACTTCCTCCCTCCCTCCCGGGGGTATGTCTAGACTACACCTCTCTGTTGACAGAGAGATGTAGATTAGGCACGTCGAAATTGCTAATGAAGCAGAGATTTAAATATCCCGTGCTTCATTAGCATAAACATGGCCGCCACTTTTTTTCGAAATGGAACTTTTGTGGGAAAAAAAGGCAGTCTAGACAGGGATCTGTCGAAAAATAAACCCTATTTCGAAAGATCCTGTATTCCTCAAAAAATGGGGTTAACAGGATCTTTCAAAAAGGGTTTATTTTTGACAGATCCCCATCTAGACTGCTGTTTTTCGTTTGTTTGGGGTTTTTTTCCGAAAAAAGCGGCAGCCATGTTTATGCTAATGCAGCGCGGGATATTTAAATCCCTGCTTCATTAGCAATTTCAACGTGCCTGATCTACAGCTCTCTGTCGACAGAGAGGTGTAGTCTAGACACAGCCTGGATGTGGTAACAAACTGTTGTCCTCAATCCACCCCAGAGCTGGCTGCATTCCATTACCGCAGCATCGAAGTGTGAGTAGCTTCGCAACACCCCCAGTCTCTTGTCCCCGTTCTCCAAGCAGGGGACTGCAGAGAAACAAAGTGATCTGGCCGAGAGTCGGTGGCAGAACTGGGAAACAAAGGGCAGTCTCCTGGGTCCCAGGCTAGTGCTTAACCACAGCACCCTCTGCCCCTACTCTGTAGAGGGTGCTCCAAATGCACACTGAGATGCATTCAGTTTCTCGGCGTACAAAATCAATGCCGTGACCTATATTTTTCTAAGAGTTAAATTCTGCCCTCATTTAAAGCATCCAATCTCTAGCCTTGAGAGTATATTTAGCAGCTTTTATATTAGAGGCTTCTCCTCCCCCCCCCCCACACACACTTTTTTCCTTCTTTTTTCCTTATTTACCAAGAATGAGATTTATTTACCCAGAGTAAGGCACTCCCGAGCCAGCGGATTGGAACTGCTGGAAGGCTCACCCAGCGACCCAGCCCGCAGACACATTCCCCAGCCCAGCCGCCCTGGGAGGCCTGCCAGGAACTCAGCACAAACATGTAATAAAAACGCATCTCGTTACGCAGTTGCTTTTATAAACGTGAGTATTTAAACAAATCCAGAGCCTGGGCTAAAAATATTTTAACAATAGGAAAATGCATACCTCTTTCCAGCTGCAGACTGACCGACCTGTGAAATCCCCTTTTCCATCTGCTGGACTGGTGCTGCCTTAGCAAACCAGAGGTCGGCCACACCAGGTGAGGTGCTCCTGCAGAAAGGAGTGACCCCACGGGGGTAGACCTGCAGGGTGCAGTGAGATTTCTGCTAGGGCAGTGGGAGCTAAGGGTATTTGGTAACTCAAAGGGAATGTGGAAAAACCTCCTCTTAGAAGTGATTCTGCATCACTTGTCTACACCCTGAAGCTGCAAACCAGTATGGCTGAACCAGTGCAAACCATTGTGTGGCCGCTCTTATGCTGCTCTAAAACTGGCTGGTGTCAGTTTATGTTTGCCAATATGAATTGGTTTTGAATCGAATTAAGAGCATCCACACTAGGGCTTGCACCAGTTTAACTAAACCAACTTTTGAATGCACCTGTAATAAATGGGGCAGGTTTCTCTGTGGAGCCGGCTGGGAGTCTCGGAAGGAGCAGAAAGCACGGGGCCCCTGAAATGCTCTGGCTTGTGGGCTCCCAGAACGCCTTTTGAAAAGGAAGCGAGACCTGTCCCCGGGGGGAAGTTGCATCGCGGGCTCACCCATCCGGACAAGGCTGGTGTGTATCTGAGGATGGAGGCCTGGGGGACTCTGGTCTGTAGCTGCAGTGGTTGAAATGAGTAATGGCACCTTTGGACTGGACGGTAAAGACTGGCCTCTGTGCAAAGCTGGTTTGGATCTGGAGCTAAATTCCAAGAGGGTGCTGTGTTTACACAGCTTTCTGTGCAACAGAGGCCTCGCTGCTGCCATGGAGCGCTCCCAGAATACAAGCCTGTAACAATAAGAACTGGATCTAAGCCAGCAGGGCCATCCAACGCCAAGTCCCCAAAGCAGGCCTCGAACTAGTGTTCTGCTTCTCCCAACAGTTCCCTCATGGTGGCTGAAACAGGGACCGCGAGGGTGACTGCTCTGGTTCATCTGTCCCTAGAGCCCCAGACTCTGGCTGCAAACTTTTGCCATCTGTCTGTCCCTCTGGGAGGAGGAAGTGTCTTTCTGATCAGTTTTGTGGTTGCTTTCACTGGCCTGTTATTAGAATGTAATCCCTGGGGCAGACCTTGCTCTCAGTTTTGCTCACTGGCTAAGCTGCTTTTTATGTCCTGGCTCCCAGCCCCACAGGTGCTGGATTAATATTTTCTCCTGGCGGCACTGATGCAGCAAAGAAGCCTCTCGGGAAAGTGCTAGCTAGGGTCTATTCTGCTTTCACCAAGGCCTCTTAACATTTCATGACAGCAGCCTGCATGGAATCTGGCTGCTCCTGGTTCAGAAAGCCCCACCCACTGTGCATGAGGGAGAATCCCC
The DNA here is from genome assembly GCF_052426305.1 of Pelodiscus sinensis. Classification (NCBI taxonomy): domain Eukaryota; kingdom Metazoa; phylum Chordata; order Testudines; family Trionychidae; genus Pelodiscus; species Pelodiscus sinensis. Next base: position 11,177,904 of record NC_143082.1, read on the forward strand.
CTTTGCCTTTTACAGTGTGGGGGAAATGACACCCAGGAAGCACTTCTGATTCCATCCAGCAGAGGGCAGTCATTAGTTGTCATTTGTTGTCAGCATCTCCAGTCAGGAGCCCATTGTTTTGCCTAGTGGGGGAAGGGAGCTGCCCCCCAGGCAAGCTGGAGGCAAGGCTAGAGAACAGCCCACAGCAGGGGTCAACCCTAGTGCCCTCCCTGCCCCATAAAACAGGCTGGGGGTAGAGGAGAGGTCATGGGGCCACACTGAGGAGAGGGGAGACTTCAGGCTTGGAGACAGCCCAGAAGGGAGTTTACAGCCAGCAGGATATGGGTGTGATTGGGGGTGTGATTCCCGTGTCAGAGGGATTGGCTCTGGAGTGTCCTGGGGGCTCGGCTTGCAGAAGAGCCAGGGCACCGTTCCTTGTGCAGCTTCAAAGCGGGGAAAGAAAGAATCGCCCTTTAATCCTGGGACGCGACAGGTGCAGGAGGCCACGTGTTCCACGCTGACCTAGTTTTTCAGAATTCTCCGTAACCCACATCCCTAGTTTCCCTCCCTCCTTTGAGTGAACTCGCAGGGTTTCCACAGTGCACTTTGCAGCCACCCGTCCGCTGAGCCTGACGCTGCAGAATCCTCTTCCTTCTCTCAGGCAGGGGGAATTCTGCACTGCGGGAGCGGCCTTTTTATTCTGGCAGGGGGCTGAGAACAGCCTGCTTCAGTGAAATTGGGCGTTTATTATGTAATCTGCCGTTCTGGCCCCAGCAGGCCCCAGACTGGCCTGCTATGGTGTGAGGCATAGCATGCCCGTTGAACAAAAAATAGGCCCTACCGCAAAGAGCTATGTGGGGTGATGGGCAGCTTTAGCAAGCCCAAAGCAATGAGAAGTGTGTGAGGGTGGCAGAGAATCCCACTCGCATTTCCGAAGGGGCAGGAAACTGGAAATGACCCAAAATGTTGTAAGTTGGAGGGCAGGAAGAGTAAAGAGATCCCAGCTGGGCAAACTATTCTAGGTGTGTTTTATAGAAAGGGAGCGGTACAATTAGAAATAACCCCATTCTGCAAAGAGCTTCTGTGTGTGTCCCTGGATGAGTGCAACCATGGTGACCTTAAACATTTGCTCTAGCTAGAATGATAAACCAGGTTAGGCCCAATCCTGCACTGCCTTAATGGAAGTAGGATTGGATCCCTTTAGGGGTGGGGAACCTAAGGCCCGGAGGCCGGAAGTGGCCCCCAGTTTGTCTGGAACCAGTCCCAATGGCTCTGGGCTTCCTCCCCAGCATTGAGGAGCCCGCGCTGGCGCATCAGCCCTCCTGCTGCCCCGCTGTGGGGCTGGAGCACACAAAATCTACAAGCCTGAGGGGACAAAGGAATTTGGGTTTTTTTCCTTTCGCCTTTTGTCTCTCTGAGAGAGCTCTCTGCAGCTACAGAGAGGGACAAGCATGTCTCTCTCTCTCCAAGACACCATTCTTCATTTTCTGTAAGTAGGGTAAAGTTTAGGTAGTCTCGTTAGGTTTTATTGTTTTAAGGATTGGGTATGGGATCTGAGATCTGGCACTGCTTACAAGATGTTTTGGCTTTTCTTTGTAACTAAGTTCTAGGCCCATGGAGTTTCTCCATGAGTATATTTTGTTACCTCCCTATCTAGTCATTATGTTGCAACAGGAATATTGTTGTAATAATAAAAAGTTCTTTCTTTTCTTTTATTAACCTGGCAGTGGTTAATAGTGTGTCCTGATTTTTATTTTGGTGTGCGAGGGGGGAATGTCTGCTTCTCGGTCGGGGCCATGTAAATGAGGGTTTGTCTTTCTTTTTTTCCTTCTCACTTGTAGGGTTGCCAGGTGTCCGGTTTTGAACCGGACAGTCCGGTATTTGAGCTTTCTGTCCAGGAAACAAATTGAGAAAATACCGGACATAGAAATGTCCGGTATTTTCTAATTAAGTTTGATTGTTGTCATAAGTATCAATACCTAGTTGCGTACTGCGTGAGCGTGTCTACCAACCAGGAAGTACGCAGCTATGCCGTAGAGAGGAGGGGGGCAGGGGCGGATGGAATCCCCGGAGCTGGACTCACCCGTGGGCCCCACCAGGACTGTGCGTGGGACGTGCAGCACCCTGGGATCTGCATGTGCCTGGGTCAGCCCTGCTCCCCGCCAGCTGGTTTCCCCCCCAGCCCACTCCCTCCTCCCCCAGCCAGCCTCGCTCCCCGGCAGCTGGTTCCCCCCCTGGCCGGCCCCACTCGCCCTGACCCCCTCCCAGCCAGTCCTGCTTTCCGCTGGCCAGTCCACCCAGCCCTGCTTCCCCCGACCCTCCTCCTATCAGTCCTGCGCCCCCTGATCCCCTCTCAACCAGTCCCCCCTCCCGTTCTGAGATCATGTATATCTGATATTTTTTTGAAAGCCATCTGATAACCCTTCTCACTTGTGTGCAGCCCCCAGCTGATTTTTCTGTGGGGCAGCGGCCTCCCACCCAAAAAAGGTTCCCTGCCCCCGGAGTTACTGTTCACAGGCTTTCCGTACTTTAAGCCTCTGTGGAAATGTTTGTGGGAGCAGTACCATGAACCTGGAGTGAGATTTACAATAAACACTCAGGCAAAATGTAAGACCCCCCCCCCCCCCAGTAATGGTTAAAAGAAAAAGGTGACCGGTCTTGAGTGCCTGTTGTGTATACCTAGAGGTGACCATCCAACACTGCCGATGTCTAGCTGCACACAATGGGGGGGGTCCGTTTGTCTAGCTGCACACAGTGTGTGGAGGGGTGTCCGTCTGTCCCTTCTCTCTGTTGCTAGGTCTAGGTTTGCAATCAAAGGAGGCTGTTCTTTAATTACCCCCTAGGCCTTCCTGCAGGGCAGGCAGGGAGACACCTTCACTGAACCCAGAGGGCCTGGGCTGAGCCCCGCGCCTCTGTGTTATCCGCTGTGACGGTAAGACAAGGGCTTGCAGACGGGCACCTCCTTCCTTACACATTCAACCCCGGCCGAAGAAGCGTTTTAAATCCACCCGCGGTGACAGCTGCTCCCCTGGCTGCCTTTGTCTTGACATGCCCCCTCCCCCCCCCATTCCCTCTCCATTTATAACCCTTCCACCTGCACACACCCCTTTCCCCTCCAGCCCCCCCTCCACCGGAGACTCCCTGCCCCCTCCCCCGCCTTTGTTTTTATCCCTCCCCCCGCTGCCTCCGCTTTGGCTCTTTCTATTCCTAGCCCCGCGCCCCTCCCCCTCCCCGCACGGGGGGGTCTATTTTTAGCAAGGGGCAGCGCTGGGCTATTTATAGATCAAACAATTCCAAGGCCTGCGTCAATGGAACCCCGTGTGCGTCACCCGCCCAGACATTCCAGCCCGCTCCTCCCCCCCTCCCTGTGGGGACCGGAAAATTCCGCCCCTTCGCGCCTTGTATGGCCAAGGCTGCAGCCGGCCTTGCGTCAAAGGGTCCCCCCTCCTCTGGCCCCGCCCCCGGGCCGTGCGTCACAGAGGGCTTAAGAGGATCTCGGTGCGCAGGGCTGGGGAGCCCCAGAGCAGCTCCGAGCCGCTTTCAGCCAGGGGGCGCCTCCGCTCGCGGCTCCGGCACCGAGGAAAGGCTCCGCTGCACCTGGGCATGTGGATTACTGCGACCCGGAGCGCTGCGGAGCTTGGCTGTGCCAGGTGGGCGCGCGGGCCGGGCATGGGGGGAGGAAATCGCCGGGCGGGGGGACTGTATAACTTCGGGGGGATTTCATCTGGCGGGGGGGGGGGTAACTGCTGGGGGGAGTTCACCTGTTGCGGTGGGGGGTGTGTAACTGCTGGGGGGAGTTCACCTGTTGCGGGGGGGGCTGTGTAACTGCTGGGGGGAGTTCACCTGTTGCGGGGGGGGCTGTGTAACTGCTGGGGGGAGTTCACCTATAGCGGTGGGGGGGGTTGTGTAACTGCTGGGGGGAGGGGTGGGGGGGGTTGTGTAACTGCTGGGGGGAGTTCACCTGTTGCGGGGGGGGCTGTGTAACTGCTGGGGGGAGTTCACCTGTTTGGGGGGCACTGCTGGGGGGAGTTCACCTGTAGCTGTGTAACTGCTGGGGGGAGTTCACCTGTTGCGGGGGGGGCTGTGTAACTGCTGGGGGGAGTTCACCTATAGCGGTGGGGGGGGTTGTGGTGGGGGGAGGAGGGGGGGGGGGTTGTGTAACTGCTGGGGGGAGTTCACCTGTTGCGGGGGGGGCTGTGTTGCGGGGGGGGCTGTGTGGGGGTGGGGGGCTGTGGGAGTGCCCTGGGGGGAGTACCTGGGGGTGCGGGGGGGGGTTGTGTAACTGCTGGGGGGAGTTCACCTATAGCGGTGGGGGGGGTTGTGTAACTGCTGGGGGGAGTTCACCTGTTGCGGGGTGGGCTGTGTGACTGCTGGGGGGGAGTTCCTCTGGTGCAGGGGGGTGCTGTATAACTGCAGGGGAAATTTACCTGGCAGGGGTGGCTGTGTAACCAGGGGGGGAGTTCATCTGGCAGGGGGAGGGGTGTAACTGCAGGGGGTAAGTTCACCTGACCCAGGAGGGTGCGTCTTAAATAAGGGGTGAGCTGCACTGTGCACAGGGGGGCTGGAGGAGAGGGTCTCCAGTCTGGTGTGTCTTGAGCAGGGACCGCTCTCCTGTGCCCTTTGCAGGTGGGCCGGGCCGGTGGCGGTGTGAGCGTCCGTGTCAGTTCTACCAGCATTTGCATGTGTGTTTTTGGAGCAGGCCTCCCCTCCCCCGTGCAGAAACCCACCGGAGGGGTGGGGTGCACGGAGCAGGCAGGTGACACGGCAGGGGCTGCGTTTTTTGTGGCTTTCTCTGGCTGGAGAAGGGCTGGAGGGGCTGCAGCTTGTGGCCCTTTGCTTTGGGGGGAGGCTACTTAGCTGGCTGATCAGATTTGATACTGTCTGGTCCAGAGTGAAAAGTGACTGCAGCCTGCATGTGGCAAAGTAACAGGAGCTCTCCAGCAGCTCTGCAACTTGCCACCTAGCTCCTGGCCAGAGCTCTGGCTCTTTTGCCCAGTCACCCTGGCAGGTTGATTCCTCAGATGCATGGAGACCTGTTTGTGCAGATACAGGCTAACGTGGCTACCCCGCTGAGACTTGTTGCAGATTAAGATAATACTGCCCCTTACACATGCCTGCTTTTTTCAGACCACTTTAAATGTAAGCATGAAAATGCAACTAATTCTTCTATTGTCATAGAATCCTAGGTTGGAAGAGACCTCAGGAGGTCATCGAATCCAACCCCCTGCCCAAAGCAGGATCAGCCCCAACTAATTAATCCCAGCCAGGGCTTTGTCAAGACCAGATTTAAAAACATGTAGGGATGGAGATTGTACTACTTCCCTAGGTGCTGCACCACCCACCCTCCTAGGAAAGTTTTTCCTAATATCCAACCTAGACCTCCCTCACTGCAACTTGAGACCACTGCTCCTCATGCTGACATTTGTCACCACTGAGAACAGCCTCTCACCATCCTCTTTGGAACTCCCCTTCAGGTAGCTGAAGGCTGGCATCAAATCCCCCCTCATTCTTCTCTTCTGCAGACTAAACGAGCCCAAATTGCTGAGCCTTTGCTCATAACTGTCATTTGACATTGCAACATAAACACACACCTCTGAAATCCCCTGTCTTCAGCAAGGCGTCCAGGAAGGTACTTTTAATCAAATGGGCAGTTAATTGGTTTTGCAAATACCATTTTATGTTCACAATTCTGGGATGCAAACAAGGATCCTCTGACCTGACTGTAGAGCCGTTGTAAAACAGCAGACTTGGAGCTGACTTTCTGCTGCGTGGCTGGGCTAGCCTCTGAACGGAGCAGCTGTTTGGTTCTTGTTTTAAATAAAAATAAAATCCCTCTGAATTTTGACTTGCAAAATGACTTGGCACCAACATGGCGACGGAGTGCAAATCAGGAAAGGCCCCTCCTTACTCACTTTTTATATCCTGCTAGTTAGGGGGTGGAGGTGGGGGAAAATCCAGTTTCCACCTGGACAGCAATTGGCACAGCTTTGCCTTTGGACACCAGGCAAACAGATTTGCCACCCAGTCTCTGTTTGTTTCTGACTTGCTACACCAGACCTGAAAGGCTGGCAATGTCAATTCATTGCCATCGGGAGTGGGGGGGTGGGGGGGGGACACATGACTTGTGCTTTGGCTTAAAGACTTGTGAACATGTTCACATCACCCTCAGTGCAATAGTGTCTTATCACAAGGGATAATGCATTTGTATCTAAAATAAACAGGTTTGGTCATTATCTGCAGCACCTCCCTTGGTCAGGTCACATGTTAAATTCATAGTAGATTAGAAAAAGGGGAACAGATTCTGTTCTCATTTACACGGCTGGAAATCTAGACTGACTTCAATAGTGTTAATCCTAATTTACATCCGTGCCACCGGTACCAACTCCATAATGGATGGTAATTTTTGAAGTACTACTTGTCAGACTGCAGGGGGCGCATTGGAGGGATTTTTATTTTGCTTTCAAACATCCTAATCTGAAGTCTCTACAGACAATTTTAAAATGAGGAAGGAAAAATGAATTTGAATAAGCAAGCAGCGCCTGTGGAACCCCAGAGCAAGCTTTAAACGTCCAGGAAGTCAGCTTTTCCTGCTGGCCGTTCCCTTGCAGATTGTAAAACGCAAGCTGTGAAGGGGAAAGAGAATATTCACAAACCCCGTGAGGAGGCGCTCTCGGAGGGGCTGATGCTTCACATATTTTGTCCTTGGGGGTGGTGATTTATCCTGAAAGAAATTTGCATTTTTTTAAAAAAACGAACACCACAAAGGCTCAGCGGTGTGTAGCGTTGTCGGGTTGCTATAGCAACAGCAAGCCAATGCAGTTCTTTCCATTGGTGTGACTACTGTGATGGCAGAGTGGAGGTGGGGACCAGGTGTAGATCTTTGTAAATAGCGTGTGTGTGTGGGGGGGGTGTTCCCTCTGTTGGTTAAAATTAGAATGAACCAACTGCGTGTCATAAGCCCTGTACTGAAAACAACTGGTGGTTCAGGCAGCTGGAGCTTGGGTGTATGGCACGAAGGTGCCTGGAGTTTTCACTCTGTTGCTGCCCATAAGATCTGAATGGCTCTATTATGCAGCATAGTGACCACCCTGGCTGCAGAGGCGTGCATTGTGAATGTCTGTATTTGTCATCCATAATGGTGGAAAATACTGATCAGAGCACTAGATGAAAACTGTCAGTGCCTGTTGTTACTGACTGAGCAGAATGCTCACAAGCATTCCCTGGACTTTTAGCTGGCACAGCTCTGCTACCAAAGAGAGAGGGCAGCTGGGCTCTCTGGCCCTCATGCCCTGGGTTCCAGGGCCAGATCTTCACTGGTGTTAAATCAACCTTGCATGGACTTCAGAGGCGCTAGGGTGATGTACCTGAGTCAGGGACCCAGCTCTTTTCTGCCTCAAAACTTAAGATTTTCTCTGGAGATCTGGGCGCATCTGTGCTAAATCCCAGCAAGTTGTAAATTATTGAGAGCCAAGCCAGGCTCTCAGTAGGAACCCAGAATAACTGGTCTGTACATGAAGGTGGGGACAGGCGATTGTGCAAGTATTTTGCTTGGTCAATGAAACCATTTTACTGCTTCGTCCCTTCTGAAACGAATTGACTTTATCTCCCTATGCATGGGAGGAAAAGTCTCCCATGAGCCCTTTCTTTCTTCAAGTGTATTCATTATTTATTTATTTGTATTCCACCAGCAGCTGTAGAACCTAGGTGAGGGTCTGGGCCCTGCACAAATGTAGAAGGAGCCGTTCCGTGCCCCAGGAAGCTTACACTCAAGATGATAATAAGTCCATCTCAATTCTGCATCTGGGGAAACCAGGGCCAGAGAGTCCCAAGGGAGATGTGGGTATTAAACCTAGATCACCTGAGCCTAACCTGCGAGGCCCAGCCTGACCTGTCGGGCCCACCCTTCCTTGCAATTAGCGGGCTCCCAGCCTGGGCTTCTAAGAGAATGGTGCTAAACTGGAGAGGAGCAACTGTCTCCGTTGAGCTGCGTGGGGCGGGGGGGGGGGGTTGACTTTCTGTGTGACTTATGATTGAGGACAATGGCCTGCCGATGCTATTAGCTGTCTGTGGATCTGCCTTTTTAAATAACCGGGCTAGGTCCCGAATTCTGGTCTCAAAGCCAGTGGGAGCTTTGGCTGAATAAGGAGCAGCTGGCCCCAGAAGAACGTTGTAACCTTGTTCCGATGGTGCAGCCGTGTCAACGTTGCTCGGAATTCTTGTGTCTCAACATTCCGCCCTCCTTTACAGGCCATTACGGACTCTTCTCGGCCAATCAGGCGATGACCTTTAAAGGTCTGCGATATGAATTACATTATCATCTTGCTGCAAGGGTTACTTCTGTCTTGGCTTTCAGCTTGCCTGGGGACTCTTGTTACGTCTCTCCTCTATATGGCCCCGTCTGCTGTTCCAGCCCGGCTGCTCCCCGGGCTGAGCGAGGGAGGCCAGCATGCATCGGAAAGGAAAGCGAGATGGCAAAGCAGCCCGGGTCCGTTCCCGGCTCTGCAACGCCGCTTCTCACGCAGCTGAGTCCGTGGGAGGGCTGGCTGAGAACTGAAGAGCAAGATGGCTCCTGAGGAGCTGGGCGAAGCTGGTTCCAAAAGCGAAAGGCGAGGGGCCCGGCCGCAATTTTCAGCCCTTCTTCCCACCTTTGAATCGGTGGCTTGGTTATGGGCACGAAAGAGCCATGCGCAGAATACAAAGGGTCGCCCAGTGGGTGAAGCAGGAAGTGGGTTGTGAGGGTGGGGCATGCCGAGCCCACAAACACGTTCCTCGGCCTCTCTGGGAGGGAGAGGCCCATAACATGGAACCCCACTGCTGAGGCACCGTTCCCTGAGCCCTGCAGGCACTGAGCTAGCCTGCTGGTCCCCTTCCCTGGCTCAGCTCAGCAGCTCCTTCAGATGCCTGGAGATGGGCACAGGCCTCTGCTCAGATGGCCCCGTGAGGGAAGCAGGTCAGTTGGGGAGGCACGAGGACAGGCCTAGAAAATCAGGGTGATACATTGGTGGGGCCTCTCCTGAGTTCACCTCACCAAGGTGTGGCAGTGGGGCAGCCAGCTATACGGGCAGAGCCCCTACCAAAGGCCTGCTGGGTTTTTGAAGGAGTGCTGGACACCTGCGTGGCCCTGGGCCAATCCCTTCCCTTCTCTGCCCTTCGTCCTGGTCTGTCTTGTCGCGGTCTTGGCAAACGTCTTGGGGACAGAGCCATGCCCAGGGCAGCCAAGCCTCAGCTCCTCGGGTAGGGAAGAGCTGGGTGGGTTTCACACAGTGACTTGTTTATACGACTCTCTAGACCATGCACTGAAATGCAAGTGCCCTAGTTATATGCCAATTCTCTTTTTTACAACTGAATGTAAAAAAAATCAGAGTTGGCCAGTGATGTTAAATATCGGTTAATTGAATAGTTGATTAACCTCATGAATTCTTATTGGTTACTTGACTATTCTATAATGTCCAGGGGCGGGGCCGGCAGCCATTGCGCTCCAGCCCCACTCCCGAGGAGCCCCCTGCCATTCCGTGCTGCTGCCTCTGATACAGAGGCAGCAGTGCAGGGTACCAGGCAGGAACTGGCCCACGAGGGGAGCTGGTTTAAAAACAGCCCCCCTCACAGACTGGCTGCCTGTTGCCCCTCCTCCCCCGCTGCTGCTTCTGATAGAGGCGTAAGCTGGAATTGAGCCAGGCTGCCCGCCCGCCTGGCTCCTAATACACTTTAAATGCAGAGCCACAGCAGGGGTAGGTCCCAGACCCAGCGTGAACCAGGACTGAGCCGGGCTGCTGGCCAGTCTGCTAAACAATTTACTGGCGGAGGATGGGGGGGGCTGCGTGTAGTCTATAGCATTAACCTATACGCTTTTGCTTATCGGTTACTCGACTCCACTTCCATCCCTGGAGTCGGCACACTGCCAGGAAGAGCCTGCTTTGGGAGTTTGATGTCTGATTTTTGCAAGTGAGGTGACAGAGGGTGCTCAAGACAAATCAGAATGCTGCTAGGGATACAATCGCCTGGAAAGGTTGAGAGCACTGGCCCAAGGCATCCAAGCTGGGTCTAGCTGGCTGGGCTCCTGGTTCCTAGGCTGGTGCCTTACCCATGGACTGTTCTGCCCCCTGATCAGGGGCAGTGCATGGCTCTCGGAGCCTGTGGGAAAGGCTGGGTCCAACTCTGCTGTGCTGTCGATCCTGTCTCCCCCATGGCAGGCGCTGGTGTCCCACGTGTGCTCAGTCCGATGAATGGGGAGCAGGTGCATCTCCGGCCCATTGTTAATTCCTCTGCCTTTTCCTCTGTCCCCTCGCTCAGAGATGCCCTGTATCCAAATGCAGCATGGGACTTTGCCTCAGAGCGGAGGGCCCTGTGAGTGCTACCCGGCCGACTTCCTGATTCCCGAGCTCAGCAAGTTCACGATGGACCTCGTCAACACCGAGATCGCGGCCACCGCCTCCCTGCCCAGCTTCAGCACCTTCATGGACAACTACAGCGGGGAGTTCGACGCCTTCTTGTACCAGATCCCGGCCTCCAGCCAACCCGCCTCCTTCAAACTCGAGGACTTTCAGGTGTACGGCTGCTACCCCGGCTCCTTCAGCAGTCAGCTGGACGAGACCATGTCTTCAAGCGGCTCGGACTACTACGGCAGCCCTTGCTCCATCCCGTCCCCATCCACCCCGGGCTTCCAGGCCCCGCAGGTCCCGGCGTGGGAGAACTCCTTTGGGGCCTACTCGCCCACTCAGAACTACGAGGGCATGAGGCCCTGGGCGGAGCAGCAGAAAAGCAACTCTTCCCAGCCGTCCTTCTTCTCCTTCGGCCCTTCGGTCCCCAGCCCCGGGGTCACCCAGAGCCCCCTCAAGGTGCAGCCGGCCACCGCACACCGGCTGGACACCGAGGTCTTCGCACTTTCCCAGAACTCCCCGGTGGGCTTCTCCGGCCTGTCCCTGGGCCAGGCCTCCCCGCTCCTGGAGAGCCCCCCCTTGATGGACGGCTCCCTGTCGCCAGCCAAGACGCGCAGCCCCGGCGCCAACGAGGGGCGCTGTGCCGTGTGTGGGGACAACGCCTCCTGCCAGCACTACGGCGTCCGCACCTGCGAGGGCTGCAAGGGCTTTTTCAAGGTAGGGGACCCAGGGGAGAGCCAGGGCAGTGCCTGGGGACCCTCAGAACCAACAGCCTCCCTCGCTAGCGGGCCAGGAGCCTCCCCGCTCCACCCCCAGCGCTCGGCCAGTCTTGCTCCCAGAGGAATCTGGGACTTGGGGGGGTTCCCTGGGAGAGCCCCGATGTGACCGGGCCTGCGGCGCGACAGAGTCTGTGCGTCTCCTCTTGGCTGCCCTGCGTGGGACGAGCTCTGAGTGGGCTCAGGGTGTGTGCGGCTCACCCGCGGGGGGGGGGGGGGGGGCTGGGCGGCGCCGTAAGGTGCCTGTGGGCTAGGTCCTGGGTGGTCTGGGGGCATGGCCGACGCGCTGCGCAACCCGTCGCCCCCAGGCCGGCAGTTCAGAGGGTCAGGCGGTTCCCTCCTGGTGGCCGGGCTGGGCCAGGGGCCTGTGTGCCGTGGGCCCGGTGCCACCTCGTGCCTCTGCAAACTGTGTGCTGCGGCGGGAAGGGACCCTGTGGCTGCCCAGGCTGCCCCTCCACTGCGGGGGAGGGAGGCTGTCCCCTTGTCCCACCAGGGCTGACCCACGTGCTGCAGGCTGGGCGCTCGTGGAGGCAGGACTCCAGCGCCAGCGCCTGAGCCATGGGGAGTTGAAGGGGGGGGGAGAGTCGGTGCCATGTCGAGAGCCATCGCCAGGGCCCCGCTCTGCAGAGCACCAGCCTCCGTGCCCAGTTCGGGGGGGGCGCGTGCTGGGCCCAGAAGCACTGGCCATGGGGGTGGACACCTGGGTGTAGCCATAGGGGGCAGCGCTGGGAACGAGCCACGTGGCCTAGGGTCTCCACAGCAGCTAACACCTCTGGCCCAGCACCCAGCTGCTCAAGGAGGCCTCAGGTTATGCTGAGACTCGCACTCCTCCGAGGAGCCCCCTGCGTTGTGCAGCTCCAGCATCGCTGGTGCTCTGAAGGGGAGAGAAGCTGGCTGGTGCGGGGGAGGATGGTGCCAAGTCCCCAGGGAGAGAGCAGGACAGGGGAATTGGTGCCAGGGCCCAGAGGGGGTGACCGCTAGGGCTCCCTGTAAGCTGGGCGCTTGTGCGACCACTCAGGAGATATTCCAGCACCGCCCAGCTGATTAGCAGAGGCTTTGTTTCTTCTGGTGGTGCACATGCCTCGGTGCGTATAAAATTTATTCCGCACATGGATGGAAGCGATTAGAGGGAGCACTGGCGACTACTCAGACCAAGAGCAGGCAGCAGAGTCTCCCCTGGTCCCTGCCCACAGATGGCAACATGGAGGTGCGGCTGGCTGTCCAGGCCCCCCCCCCCTCGGGAAAGCGACGTGTTAACCGCCCCCTCGTGTGTCCTTGGAACACGGCCCCTCAGATGTGAAATTGGAAACTGGGCGCCGCGGGGCAAGGAGGCTGCTGTGGAAATACCAGGGGGACAGAAGGGCTTTTGTTCTGCCTGGGCCCTGCTCGGGACACCCGGGATCTCGCGCTCCCTCTTTGCCGGAGGCTGACGAGCTCCCTTGCGTCTCCTCCTCCCTGCAGCGCACGGTGCAGAAGAACGCCAAGTACATCTGCCTGGCCAACAAAGACTGCCCTGTGGACAAGAGGAGGAGGAACCGGTGCCAGTTCTGTCGTTTCCAGAAGTGCCTCGCCGTGGGCATGGTCAAAGAAGGTACACGGAGCACCAGGCGTGGCGAGGCTTCCTCCGCAGCATGGGCAGCAACCCCCTTCCAGGCTGGCGCTGGCTAGGCAGGGCTGGGGAGAATCCAGGGGGAGGGGGGCGAGGCCAGCAGCGCAGGCTGGAGAGTATCACAGGGTCTGGGGGCCCCCCTGAGAAATGCCTTGTGTGCTTGGCAGCTGAGCCCTGACGCCTGCCCTCTGCTCTGCCTGCACCTTTCTGCTGCATTCCCAGGTGCTTTGGTTCTGCTTTTCCAAGCCGCCTTGTGCTGTTTGCTTGCAGCTCCCGCCAGTCTCGTGTTCCCCTCAAATGCTCGCTGGCCTTGCTGTGGCTTTGATTCCCGGAAGGATCCAGACCAGGATTGGGCGGGGGGAAGGAAAATGGGGCCAGAATCACGTAAGGAAGACAGTAGCTGTCCTTGTGAGGCTCGGATTTGAGTGGGCGGAAACAGCTCCAGAGCCCGCCCCCTAGCTCCAGAGCCCGCCCCCTAGCTCCAGAGCCCGCCCCCTAGCTCCAGAGCCCGCCCCCTAGCTCCAGAGCCTACCCCCTAGCTCCAGAACCGTCCTAGCTTCCCATCCCAGGTGGTTCTGGGATCAAAATTGTGAGAGATTTTGGCCTGTCCAACCCTGCCCCCAGGTCCCGTGCGGGCCTGCAGCTGATCCATGGCCCTGTGTGTTTTTGCAGCCCCACACCACCAGGTCGGGCTTCGCAAGGAGCTGCCCCCACCCTGCCGAGTCTCTTCCCTCTCCCCAATGCCTGCTTTTTCTCAGCGGCGCTCTCCTCTCGGGGCTGGCGGTAGCGAGGTCGCGTTGCTTTTGCCAGCACTTGACTTGCTGGGGCAGCTTATCTGTGGGGTGAGGGGGCAGCCTGGTGCCATGCCGAAGGGCCAAGCGCCGCTCGGACAGGAACGTCCAGCCCCGGCTGCCCTGAGCCGGGTTTGCTCTGGAGGCCTAGAGGGGAGAGGTCTGTGCCGGGACTCAGCCCCACGTACCCGTTTCCTCTGCCTGAGCCGTGTCCTCCTTCTCTCCCCAGTGGTGCGGACGGACAGCCTGAAGGGGCGCCGAGGCCGGCTCCCATCCAAACCCAAGCAGGCCCCAGACGCCTCCCCCGTCAGCCTCATCACGTCGCTTGTCAGAGCGCACATCGATTCCGTACCCAGTGCCACCAAGCTGGACTATTCCAAGGTACCCGCCGCTCGCAGTCGGGGTCAGAGTCCTGGGGCCCCTGGGAAGGAGCTCGGTGGAGCTTAAGGGGCGCAGCCATAGGAACAGGGGGCAGCTAGAGAAGAGATCCTGGAGCCCTCACCATCAGGGTGCAAGCTTTGGCACTACACGAACAGGGCAGCATGGTCTGCTGGTAACAGTGCAGAGCAGGCCAGTGTCTCTTCCCAGCTCCGGAAAGGTAGCGTCCTCCAGTGGTTAGAGAACTAGAAAGCAGGACTCCGGGGTTCGTTCCCCAGCCGGAGGAGGGGGTGAGCTAGTGCAGAGTGCAGGGACGCTGGACTCTTGCTTGGTTCTGACCTCGGCACTGAAATGTCATCCAGCCTGGAGGCTCCGGGTGCAATCCAACTCCTTACAGCCAGGGAGCTCTGTGACCTTCAGAAATAGGTTAACAATTAACCTCCCCCACATCCCTGCGAGTTAGGGGCTATCTCCATTCACTATATGGGGAAACTGAGGCACAAATTGCCCAACGTTGCAGAGTAAGTCAGCAGCAGACCGCCTCAGGGGTCCTGACCCCCAGACCCTTCCCCTTGAAGCACTAGACACTCCTTCATGCAGCCACGTTGCCAGTGCCAGGCAGTGGAAAACGCCTCCGCAGGGATGGTTTCTGCTCTGGCAGCGCAGTACAAGGGGAGCTAACCCTGCCCTGTCCGTGTGCCCTCTAGTTCCAGGAGTCTGTCTCCTCCCAGTTCGAGAAGGAGGACTGCGTGGACGTGCAGCAGTTCTACGACCTGCTCACCGGCTCCATGGACGTGATCCGCAAGTGGGCGGAGAAGATCCAAGGGTTCCCGGAGCTCCCCAAGGAGGATCAGGACTTGCTGCTGGAATCTGCCTTCCTGGAGCTCTTTATTCTTCGGCTGGCCTACAGGTAACGCCCCCCTGCTTGGCACCCCGCCATGGCCCAGAGCTAGGGGGTCGGGGAGCTCCCCGGAAGACTCAGAAGGGGATGTGGCAGCCTGGGTCGGTGGCTAGGGCAGGGAGATCAGGTTCTGCCCTTGGCGCTGCAGGACTTGGAGCAAACCCGTCTGCCGTTGGTTTCAAAGGAGGCTGTGGCCGAGTCAGCCCCTCAACTCGTCCAGGCTGCGCCCTGCAGGGCCCATTCATGTGGGGCAGCCGGGCTGGAGCCTGTGGTCCCAGACCTGCTGCTTAGCCCCTGGCCCTCGTGCAGGGTGAGACGGGCCAGGGTCCTAGCGGGATCCCTGGTGCCCCATTCGGCTCAGGCTGGTTCCACTCTGGTTCCTGCTCCGACAGTCTCCTTAGCTCCCTCCTGCTCCCGGTCGGCTGCCGGCAGCGCCCTTGGCCTGCCCTCCCTTCTCTCCTGACGGGCGGCTCTCCTCCTTCCCTCGCAGGTCCAAGCCGGAGGAAGGCAAGCTGATCTTCTGCAACGGGGTGGTGCTGCACCGCATGCAGTGTGTGCGGGGCTTCGGGGAGTGGATCGACTCCATCCTCGAGTTCTCCCAGAGCCTGCACCGCATGAGCATTGACGTCCCCTCCTTCTCCTGCCTCGCCGCGCTCGTCATCATCACAGGTAGGGGCGGCTCGGCACCGTCCTGCCGCGCGGGGGCGGGCGGAGAGGGGGCGGAGCTGGTCACTGGGAGGGAGCCGGAGGGTCTGAGCCCATCTCCGACCCCAGCTCCCCTCTGGCCGTGGGCCTCCCCGAGCGGGAGGGCTCGTCTGTAGAAGGCGCGGGAGTCTCAGGTGAGCCGGTTTCCTCCGGCCGCTGGCTTCGGCCGTCCTCGGCAATGACTCGCCAGATCAGGTCCCTCTAAGGAGCTGATCTCCTAAGCGCCCAGAACCAGGCCCCGGGAAGGTCTCCAGGGGTGGGCCCCCCGGATCGCTGGGCCTCTGCCTTCCCGCAGCCCCCAGAGGCGACCGGCAGGGGGGACTGAAGCTGTGCTGGTCTGGTTTTTAACCAGGTTTCCCTCTTATACTCCGGCCCTTTTCCCAGCATGCTTTGCCATAGCTTCTACTTCCCTGGGGCCTGCTGAGAACTACCCTTCCCAGAATGCCTTGCGGGGGAGGGTTTGTGGACGAGGGTGCAGAACAGGCCCCGTTACCCTCAGCCAGTGGATGAGTCTGAGCAGGAGGGAGCCGGGGGGGGGGGGGGGGGGCAGTTCAGGAGCCTGCTTTGCCATGAACCGGCGGTGCCGGCAGCGCCCGGGAGCAAGGCAGGGTGGGCCTGACCGCTCCCCTCCTCCTTTCCAGACCGGCACGGGCTGAAGGACCCCAAGAAAGTGGAGGATCTCCAGAACCGAATCGTCAGCTGCCTTAAGGACCACGTGACGTCCACCACGAGCGAGCCCACCCGGCCCAGCTGCCTCTCCAAACTGCTGGGCAAGCTGCCCGAGCTTCGCACCCTCTGCACCCAGGGCCTGCAGCGCATCTTCTACCTGAAGCTGGAGGACCTGGTCCCGCCCCCTCCCATCGTGGACAAAATCTTCATGGACACGTTGCCCTTCTGAGGGGGAGCAGCCCCCGGGACCCGTGAGGCCCCTGCCGTGGAGAGCAGCGCGCTCACCCGCTTGATACCGGGGGGAGTTGGACAGACACGTCTCCCCCAGCGTGGAGTGGGAGGGGCCATCAGAGGAGCATTTCCAGAGACGGGGGGGCGAGCCCCACTGCCAGCTGGGATCATGGGGACTCGCCGGATGCGGGGAGAGCCCTTCACCCCTCCCGCTCCCCCGGAGCCTGGCAGCTGGCCCTCGCTCGGCCTCCGCCTCCCGTACCAAACCCGAGGATCATGACGCATTTCTCTGTGGAGAACTCCAATGTGCCTTTAAGGTGATGCACTCAGACGCACAATATCCCTGGGCCTGCGACCCCCAGCCCCCGCCGCTTGCTGCACCACGCCGGGGAGGGAGAGCAGGTCCTGAGACGTGGGCAGGGGCTGGCTTTCCCACCCCTTGTCAGGGCGGGTATGCGGAGATCTGGCCTGCTGCATCCAGGCTTCTCCGTCCCCCGCTGCCGGAACCAACCCTTTCCAGACCCTCCCGCCGGCTGTTGGCCATACTTGTGCTTTTGCGGCGCTGGCCCAGGGAGCAACGGACCCGGCCCCATCCGCGTGGCGCACAGGAGGTTTTGTGCCGGTGGGCTGCAGAGACCTCTCTTTGTAAAAACACAAGCTGTAAATAGAGGGGGCTTCGACCTTGTAAATACAGAGACCTGCAGAGGCAGCAAGAGACGAGACGAGGCGCTGGGAAGGCCGGGCGGGATTTTTATATCGCCTGACAACCACGTGGCTTTCTGTGCCTGGGAAGGCTTTCCCTCCTGGCTGGGCCTTTCCCTGTATATAAACTTGTACGTAAAACACAAAAAATCAACATTTATATTTGTGTATTTTTGGGGGATTTACCATATGTGACTTTTTTTCTGATTTAATATATATTTAATATATTGAAATAAAAAACATGCTGGTGGCTGTTACTCTCTGCTTCCGGCTGGTGCTCCGGCTGGCTGTGGGGATCACAGAGGCGCTAGCTGGTTTGGGAGAGCGCCTGCAGGCTGCGGCCCCCTTGCGTTAGGCTGAGTGCGAACGGAGTTCATGAGACAGACCTTGTCTCTTGGGGAGCAGGATGGGGCCTTGCTGAGGTGGGCGTGTCTAGCAGGTGCCACCCCTTTCTCGGGGTCTGCTGAGCACGTACTGAGCCAAGTGGGGGGACATGTCCCCAATCCCCATTCTTGGGGACATAGCAGGACTAGTGGGCATCTGTCCCATGTTTTAAAGCGCACAGTCAACCTGTGGAACTCCTTGCCTGAGGAGGTTGTGAAGGCTAGGACTATAACAGGGTTTAAAAGAGAACTAGATTAATTCATGGAGGTTAAGTCCCTTAATGGCTATTAGCCAGGATGGGTAAGGACTAGTGTCCCCAGCCTGTTTGTCAGAGGGTGGAGATGGATGGCAGGAGAGAGATGGCTTGATCAGTACCTATTTGGTTCACTCCCTCTGGGGCACCTGGCATTGGCCACTGTCGGCAGACAGGCTATTGGGCTGCATGGACCTTTGGTCTGACCCAGTCTGGCCGCTCTTATGACCTCCTGACGTCCCAGCTGCTCCGGTGCCTGACAAGTGGAGATTTATGTCCAGCCCTGACCTGAACGGTGTCTCTGGCTGGGCACACAGGTGGCCCCGATCGGCTCTTGGCAGGAGCTGGGAGCCCATCTCCGTCCCGAGCTTCTGGCCTTTGCAGACAGCACCGTCTCCGGCGGGTGGCTGGGGATGATGGAGGGATGACAGATGCTGCCCTGGCTGATGGCCTGGTGAAGTCGCTCCATCGGCAGCTCCCTGGTGCAAATGCAAAGGGGGCCTGGCCCCTTGTGAGGCTCGGTTCAGCAGCAGGCTCGCCAAAGCCTGGGCACAGCGGGGCACTCACGGCCCTGCCCCCCTCCCTCTATCACCTGCCCTGGAGACTGAAGCCCCGTGTTTTGCCCCCAGACAGCCCTGCCCACGTGCCTCAAACCTCCTCTGCTTGGCGTTCAGTCCCCACAGCCCTTTGGTCCCAGACGGGCTGGTGGTGGGGCCAGGCTGGCTGAGAACCCTCGGGATTCGTTCCACCCAACAGCAGTGACCCGCAGGCTGCCCGGCCCACCGGCGAGTTACCGAGCCCCGGAGAAGCCGGCCTGGGGATCAGCTGGCACCTATGGCCCTTCACCTGCCTTGGCTCGTGATGCAGGCCTGAGCACCCGCCCGTAGCCTGCCGCCTCTGGTGAGCAGCACCTGCGTTTGCAGCCTCTTCTCTGGCTCCCTGCGCTGAATGGTGCTGCCCTGGCTCCGGAGAGCCCGATGAATCACGGACACAAAAATAAACGGAATGCGGAGCCGCATGTACCAGACCAGGGCGCCGGGCAAGGCCTCCCGACGGGGCCCTGGCTCAACCCTGCTGCTGGGCCGAGGCTTCCATGCAACCCGGCTCTGTCCCGAACAATCCCCCGCCCTGCCAAGGGGCTCTGGTTTCAACTCCTGCTGGGCTGTAGGAACAGCTTAGACAGTAGGATTTGCACGTTGCGTCCATGTGGAAACTCTGATGCCCTTGGACAGTAACTAATACCCTCCGGGCGGCTGTGGCGGGCTCGACACCTGTCTCCCTGTTGATTTGTTCTCCCTGAAATAGCCTGGAATCGTGCTCTCCCTGCGCGCTCCAGCTGCGATGATTCCCCCTCTGGCAGGGACTCAAAGGCCAGGCTTGGCCAGCTCGCCCAAAGGCGGGCGGCGGAGAGCAGGGAGGCGGAGGCCGGAGCCTGGCTGCAGCAGGACCGGATGTGCGGGCTCCTCGCAGAGGCCTGAGGAGCCGCGGATGCTGGAGCCAGAGCGGTTTGGTCAGCAAACGCCCACAGGCAGAGAGCAGCCCAAGCCTGAAGCACGAAAATTAGTTGTCGGTGCCACCTGGGCTGCAGACGTGCTGAGCCCTCCCCCGTGCCGAATGAAGGCACCGGTCTAGAAATTGGGGCCCAGAATGAGCAGCCTGTCTCCCCCCGTGGGGGTGGCGGGCACGTCGGCGCCCGTGTCCAGCTTTGGGCACAGTGAATGCGAGCGGCCCTGGCAGTCTCCTCGCCCCCTTGGCCTGCCCACGCTGACTGCGACAGTTTGGCACCAGAGGACGGCCATGTGGGGCCGGTCGCCCTTAGCCCTCCCTGGCGGGGCCCCCTACACCGAATTCCCCAGGGCTGAGAGGCCAGGCCCTGTCCCAGGCCTGCGGAGAGCGACTGGCCTCTCCCTCTGTGCGTGTCAGCAGGGCGGCCCCCCGCCAACAGGCCGGCCCCGAGGGGCTGCTTCCCAGACAGAGGCGTTTGTAGGACCCGTCAATGCCTTGTTTCATGAAGCTGGCCCTGTTGCGGCCGCTGGCGCAAATCCAGCTGCAAAACCCTCTGCAGGCCGGGGGAGAACATCCGTTTGGAACCCAGCCCCCTGGGAGTTGGGGAGCTCGGGGTGATGGTGCTGGGGGGAGGTGAGGCAGTTTTGGAGCCATCGTCTGCCGCCCCCGTCAACCTGCTGCGCTTTCCTGCCTTTCCAGGGAGACGCTTGTTGCTCCGCCTTGGTTCTCCGCTCCTCTTAGAAACAGGCTTGTGCTGCGCTCGGCAGCAGGGGCGGGTCTCCAGCTCAGGGCTGGCGGCCTTTCACCCACCCACCCAGGTGCCTCAGTTCTTCACACAGCCCATAGTCAACCTGTGGAACTCCTTGCCTGGGGAGGTTGTGAAGGCTAGGTCTGTAACAGGGTTTAAAAGAGAACTAGATGCATTCATGGCGGTTAAGTCCATCAATGGCTATTAGCCAGGATGGGTAGGAATGGTGTCCCCAGCCTCTGTGTGTCAGAGGGTGGAGATGGATGGCAGGAGCGAGATCGCTTATGTGTTAGCTTGTGCTCATTTGCGCTGGAGTCTGGCTGGGCTGTGCCGTCCCTCGGGAGCCCATGGGGCCCGAGTGCTGCCCCCAGGCTGGGTGTGTGCATGACGAGGCTTCGCTCCTTGGGCTGCCTGGGGCTTTGTGTGTTACCTTCCTGCTGCACCAATGGCATTTTTCACCCACCCGCCCCCTCTCTGCCCTAGATGTATTGTGGGGCGGTTCAGCAGGGATGTTCCACCCTAGACAGGGCTGCATCTCCGTCCTGGGCGAGCTGTTCCCTTGGGGTGTTGCTGTGGGACGGTTAAACAGCAGCCCTGTCCCACCCCAGAGGTGGCGTCTCTCTAGAGCAATGAGACGCCCCTCCCCCCACACACTTCAGGGGTGAAGAGTGCTGATCCAGCAGCATCGTGTCATTCCCAGCACGGCCGCTAGCAGGGCAGTAATGGCCCCGTTGGAGGGTGAGGCCTGTGCCAATGGTCTGAGGCACCCCAGTGCTTGGGGCCTGCCGGGGAGTTTCCTGGGCATGGAATTTTCCATCTGAATCCGACGGCTGCCTCTTTGAGGCTTCTGCAGAACAGCCTGGGGGGAATAACCCAGCCGGGCAAGTCTGCGCCATGCTAGGGCCCTTCAAGGTCTGTGCTCTTGTGGGCATCTCCTTCCCTGGGCGTGGAGGAGGCGGCACTGGTGCCCCGGGCTCGGGGAGCCCTTAAAGGGAGCAGGGCCCTGGCTTTAGACGTGCTTGAGCAGGAACAGCAGCTGTCTACGCAACAGGACAAAGGGTTCTCCAGCTGAGAACAGAGCCTGGCTGGTGACAGAGCCGGGGCCTAGGACTCAGCGCTCTGAGGTCTAGGGCAGGTTTGGGAGGAGGAACAGGGTGTAGTGGGTCAGACTCGGGGCTGGGAGCCAGGATGCCTGGGGTCTGTTTCTAGCTTTACAATGGATTTTCGCTGTCCCCTTGGTCGAGTCTCTGTACCTGCTTCCCCACGGAGGATGGGTGGGTTGTACCCCCTCCGCCTCCCAGGGGGTACTTACCCCGTGCGCTGAGGTCGCGGGGTGTAAGCCGGCCGGCGGGAATGGAGGCCAAGTGCTGATGAGCTCTGCCTTGTGGCCCTAAGCCTCGGGGTGAAGCGGCTGCTGGGTGGCCCCGGGTGGCCCAGCAGGGCGAAGAGGAAAGGGGAGGTGTATCCCCCCCCCACACACACTCGTACGGCGCTGGAGTGGAAGCAGCCCAGGCCAGGGGATCTTTGCACCTGGGCTCGGCTCTCTGCTCCCCCCCCCCCCCCAAATAGGCGGGGCTGGGGCTGGTGTCGTTGCTGCTAGGCCAGCCCGAAGGAAATGGAGTGACGGCGTTTTGCCTCTTTCCGGGGGAGATCTTGGCACGCAGACGCCCAGGGTAGCCCCGGAGAGGCGCCGCTGGCTGCAAGGCCGTTCCTGCACCTCTTCCCCCAGCTTTCTGGGAGCAGCAGCCGGCCCATGACCCTCAATCGTCCCAGCAGGCCTATGGCTGGGGGGCCTGTTTGTAACACACACGGTTTTCCCCACTGTTCCGAGAGCGTTTCACAAAGGCTCGCGTTGGAAGGCCCAGTGCATTCTGGGTTGGTGCAGCGCCTGGCACTAGTGTATCGGAGACACGACCATAGTGCACCAAGTGAATAACGTACACACAAGGGCCCTGGGAACAGCCGCCTTTCTCACAGCCGGGAATGCACCACGGACCTATGGCACGTCCGTGGCTAGCTGGGCATGGAACCCAGGCCTCCTGCTTTCCAGGCCTGTGTCTCATCTGCCCACTGCCGAATGATAAGCGCCCCGTGGGTTACAGCTTGATCTGTCATGCCAGCGTCCTTACAGGCTCTTCTGGCCTCGGAGCGGTGGCTCTGACTTGACAGCAGCCAGGCTGGGGTGCAGGGAGATGATGGGACTCCCCTAAGGCTGTGCCGGTGGAGAACCCAAAAGTTCTGGCTGCCAGAGCGCCGGGCCAACCCCTCGAAATGACAGCCAGCATTGCCAGGCTCAATGAAACCCCAGAGCAGCGCTGTCCTTTAATGTGGAGCACAGCTGTGGGAAACCAGCATGTTTCTAGGGGTGGTGCACATCTGTGCATCTCAGCGCACAACATTTATTCCACACATAGATGGGGAAAATATTAGAGGGGACATTGCCTCCCAGCCCCCGCAAGTTTCTTCGTCACAGGCTGAGATTGGTCACGGGGGCACAGTCTTGGCATCCTGACTGGCTAAGTTGCAGCATTATGGGGAGCCAGTGGGGGTCAGGATCTCTAGGGGCTGCGGCTCTGAGGGCTGCTCTCTGCGCCAGACCGGGCCTGTCTCCTGCTGGAGGAGGGCATCACCTTGATTGCTCTTGTCCTGGATGGCCCCGGGGGCCCTTGGCCGGCTGCAGGGCCTAGCCTCAGGCCCCCACGAGGTGCCGACAGCAGGTTGGGTGGGAAAGAGATGGGTTGAAGGTTCCCATGGCCCCTGTGGTCTCCGTATCACTCTTCATGGGTGTTATGCTGGTGCGGGGGGAGCTCCAGGCCGGGGCCCCCTTGTGTGAGACCCTGTCCAACCCCAGAGCTAAAGGCCCCATGGCGAGACCAGGAGCCAGGTGGGGACACCCCGGCAGCAAGGAAACAGACTGGCTGCCTTGGCCACCAACCCGTGTTTCACAGGCTCCGGGCCCAGGGCGGCTGTGAGGAGAGGCTGGAGGAGGACCGAGCTGGGCAGCTGTTTTGGGGGAGCCCAGAGAGGAGCCCCCCTCCCTGCCGCCAGGCCCACAGAACAGCCGTCCCTGGCTGCGCAGCGGCTCAGCTTGCATGCACACATTGGAGGGCTGGTCCCCGGACCGTTCGCCTGCGGTCTCCATCTTGCTCCCCTTGCAGGAACGGCAAGAACAGCCAGCGCTGCACAAAAGCCAGCTGGCCCCCTCCCCTCCACCCTTTTCTGGTGCAAGGGGAATAACCGGCCCATAGAACAAATGTTAATGAAGCTACCAAAGGCCCGCACCAAACAAGAGGCGCATTGAGATGGCCTGGGATAAACAGCCGGCCTCTCGCCATCCCGCAGACAATGGCGGGTCTGTCTCGTGTTGACCGTTCGTTTCCCAAACGACAATAGTCAAAGGGGATGTGACGTAGCCACCGCAGTGGAATCCCTGTGTGTTTTTTCCAGGGCTGAATGCCGGGCGTTCTTGCCTGCGTGGGTTTCGGAAAACCTTGTTCACCGGGAACACAAGAGCCCCCTTGCTGGTGCTTTGCAGCCCGTCAGAATTCCCATTGCGTCTGGGCACCGGCGCCTGGCTCCCCGCCCCGCTCCCGCCAGCTGGGCGTCCTGCGCCGCACGGGCCTCGGTGCCCCCGACCGCGGTGGGAGGACAGTGACAAACGGGGGTACAGCCTTGGCTCCAGGGCGTGCTGGGGGTCCCTTCTGAGCCCCTGGACCTCCCTCCAGCCCAGCCTCGCAGTCCCCCAGACCTAGGGTTGCCAGGTGTCCGGTTTTGATCCGGACAGTCCAGGATTTGAGCTTTCTGTTTGGGAAACAATTTGAGACAATAGAAATGTCCGGTATTTTCTAAATCAGATGGAATGCAGATTGTGATGTCACGTCAAGTGTGTCCGGTATTTTTGTTGAAACCATCTGGCCACCCTACCCGGACCCCCGCAAGGCAGCTGGGAGCAGCTGGGCTTGAAGGCAGCCGCTTGCGGCAGGAGCTTAGGGTCAGAGGGGCACATGGGGGAAGGCTCTGTGGCAGGTGAGGCTGCTGTAGGCCCAGGCATGAGATGGGCAGACAGGGCCCTAACTCATATGCAGAATACACAGCTGGGTAGGGCAGCCGAAAATGCGGGGTACCACTGGGTCTTAATGTCCATCCCCCCGCTTCTTCTTACCCTGGCGCTGTGGCTCTGCTTCACCTGCCGGCGCTGCTAGCAGCACCTGGACCCTGCGAAGGCCCAGGGTCCGTGGAAGGTGGGAAGCCCCGGCGGAGAACAGAACGGGTTTCCTGAGGTCTTGCAGCGCCTGGCCAGAGCAGAGGCCAGAGACCCCCGAAGAAGCAAACTGAGGCACAGAGCACCCTGGATTGTGAACGCTGCAGGGCGGGGCCTGGGGGCTGTACAGCGCCCTGCACAAGGGGGCCCTGCCCTGGCCGGGGGCACCACGGTGCTACCTTAACTAGCTGCAGGGGCCTTCACAGCAGCATTGCCTTGTGTTTCCACACCCTCCCTCAGGAGCCATGAGCATGCAGCAGGCAGGGGTGCCATTTGTGGGGGGCTAGAGAGGTCAGTAGCCCCCCCAAGCTTGAACCCCTGGATTTCCTACGTGAGGTCTGCTTAAAGCGCACCCCCTCGCTCCACTGGCAGCTCTTTGCTGCAACCGCATTTGTACTGCTCCCGGCTTTGCCACTGGGGCAGGGAGTTTGTCTATAACCAGAGGCAGGCAGGGTGGGGAAGACAACAAAAAGCTGGGCGTTTGCGTACAGGCTGTCCTCGCTACGAGGCCAAGAGACGTGCCAAACAGCTTGGGCTTATAGCGAAACAACGTACAGCCGGGAATTTCTTTCCTCCGGCTGACTTCCATTTGCGCAAATTGGGGTGGGTTTGGTTGTGGGGGGAGGAGGCGGGGGGATTGGGGTTTTTTTGTGCGTGACTCGAGCGTGTGTGGGGTTTTGGGGGGGGTGTTTTGTGCGTGACTCGAGCGGGGCATGGGAAGGTTTATAACACATCCGCTCCTGCAAGCGTCCTGTAATTGAAGGAGTGTTAGAGCTTTATTATCTTTGTACTTTTTACACCCAAAAATGTCATCGTCTGCCCAGCTACGATTAAGTTGTTTAAACAAATGTGTTGCAATGGTGGACAAAAATGTAGTGTGTCTGAAAACTGTAGGTACTGGGGGTACTTATAATTTTTTTTAAAGAAAGGGTGTGTTATGAAAAAGAAAGGTTGAGAAACACTGCATTAGATCATCGTGAAACCATTGCCACTTAAAAGACAGGGGGAAAAGAGGAGGAATAAGTAATGGCATGCTTCAGGGATCTGCATTTGGCCCACTGATGTTAAACGTCTTATAAATGGAGTAAACAGCGAGCTGGCAAAAAAAAAAAAAATTACTCAAAAGAATGAAGTCCCAAGCTGTCTGCAAAGAGTTACAAAGGGATCACACCAAACTGAGTGATTGGGCAGCACATGGGAAGATGGAATTCAGTGTTGATAAATGCAATGTAATACACATGGAAAAATATAAACCCAACTCTACATACAAAAACGGCGGAGCCGAAAATAGCCGTTACCACTCAAGACAGAGATCCTGGAATCATTACATATAGTTCCCTGAAAACATCTGCTTAATGTGCAGTGGCAGTCGAAAAAGCTAACCGAATATGGAATAGATAATAAGACAGAAAATATCATCTTGCCAATGGATAACATCATAGTACGCCCACATCTTGAACACTGCTTACAGATCTGATCTCTGATCAGCCCATCTAAAAAGAACTTGAAAAAGGTACAGAAAGGGTAACAGAAAGGATTGGGATAAGGGACAGCTTGCATATGAGGAGAGATTAACAAGTCTGAGACTTTTCAGCTTGGAAAAGAAATGCCTAAAGGGTGGGGGGATATGTTAGAGGCCTAGAGAATCATGAACAATGTGGAAAAATAGAATCAGGAGATGTTCTTTATTCCTTCACTAATCTAACACAAGAGCAACGTGCAATCCTGTGGCACCTGAGAGACGAACAAATATACGAGGTCATGTGCTTTCGAGCGTCAAACCCTCTTCATCAGAAGCTCACCCAATGAAACGTATAGGCAGCAGATTTAAAACAAAACTCATCATGGGCTCACGGTCAACCTGTGGAACTCTTTGCCGGAAGATGGTGGAAAGACCCAACGGTTGCAATAAGAAAAAAAATAAGTTCAAGGCGGATCGGTCCAGCAATAGCTACTAGCCAGAATGGACAGGGATGGTGTCCCTAGCTTTTGTTTGCCAGAAGCTGGGAATAGGCAACAGCTGGATGGATCGTTTGATGAATGCCTCTTCTGTTTATTCCTTCTAAAGCATCTGGCTCTGGCCACTGTCAGAAGACAGGATTGTAGGCTAGATGGACCATTGGTCTGACCCAGTGTGGCCCATCTGATGTTCTTATATAAAGCCCAAATGTATCTGCCCCCTGCTATAACCCAGTAGACCCCCCCCCCCCCCGAGCTGAGAGAGCACCCAGGAACTCTGCAGAGTTAGTAACAAAATAAGAACGTGTCTTAGTGTCAAGGTGAACCAGTGCCCCTTCAGCGACTTGCCAGAAGATGTCAGAATGTTAACATTAGAGCTGAGTGGGTCTAATATCTATTTAATTCTCTTCCTTTTGTATAGGAGTTAGATACAGTGCTCCTGTCAGCTAATTGCGAAGGTATCGGCCAAGAAATTAGAGTTTTTCAGTGCCTTAAAAGTGCTTGGAAAGAGTTGGGGGGGGGGGCAGAGGATCAGTCCCCCCCCCCTCCAGTTTGCGGCTTGGATTGTACTGAGCATGCTCAGTAACACTGCCAAAGCCATTCTCCTCAGTCGGCCCCTCCATGCTCTCACTCTGCCCCCCCCATCACGGCATGCACAGGTCAGCGCCCCCCGAGTCTGCACTGGCACCCCCGGCCGCAGGGAGGCTCTGTCCAGAGTTGGACGTGGGGCCCAGAGGGAGGGGAGGAGACCTGCCTTGCCCCAGGACAAGCCTTGGCCAATGCTGCTGCCGAGCGACCCAGCCTTCGTCCCAGGGGAGTCGCCGTCTTGCGCCGCGTCAGCCAGGGGAGACCCCAGGAGTCTCTCACTGCGCCAGCCAAGGCTCCCGCCTGGGCCCTGATAGCAGGCTGGGGAGCGGGGAGGGGCAGTTCACAGCCCTAGAGATTGAATGGCCGGACTCTGCTTGCGGAGCAGGGCCCCGGCTGGAACCACAGCAGGAAGGGAGAGCCACTGGCTGGCGGCGCGCCTGCACCATGGGCCCATCTCCCCGTCTCTGCCCGGGCCACACACTCACCTAGTGTAGCTGGGGCAGCCATTGCACCAGGGGCCATTTGAACCAGCTGGGGGTCTGGCCCCACTGACTCCAGTGCAGCTACGGCCGATTGCCCCAGCTTGGGGATCTGGCCCCACTGACTCCAGTGCAGCTACGGCCGATTGCCCCGGCTGGGGGTCTGACCCCACTGACTCCAGTGCAGCTACGGCCGATTGCCCCGGCTGGGGGTCTGGCCCCACTGACTCCGGTGCAGCTATGGCCGATTGCCCCGGCTGGGGGTCTGGCCCCACTGACTCCGGTGCAGCTACGGCCGATTGCCCCGGCTGGGGGTCTGACCCCACTGATTCCAGTGCAGCTACGGCCGATTGCCCCGGCTGGGGGTCTGGCCCCACTGATTCCAGTGCAGCTACGGATGGTTGCCCCAACTGGGGGTCTGGCCCCACTGACTCTGATGCAGCTACGGCCGGTTGCCCCGGCTGGGGGTCTGGCCCCACTGACTCTGATGCAGCTACGGCCGGTTGCCCCGGCTGAGGGTCTGGCCCCACTGACTCCAGTGCAGCTACGGCCGGTTGTCCCGGCTGGGGGTCTGACCCCACTGACTCCAGTGCAGCTACGGCCGGTTGCCCCGGCTGGGGGTCTGACCCCACTGACTCCAGTGCAGCTACGGTCGGTTGCCCCGGCTGGGGGTCTGGCCCCACTGACTCTGATGCAGCTACGGCCGATTGCCCCGGCTGGGGGTCTGGCCCCACTGACTCTGATGCAGCTACGGCCGGTTGCCCCGGCTGGGGGTCTGGCCCCACTGACTCTGATGCAGCTACGGCTGGTTACCCCGGCTGGGGGTCTGGCCCCACTGACTCTGATGCAGCTACGGCCGGTTGCCCCGGCTGGGGGTCTGACCCTACATTACACAGAAGCATCGGCCCTTGGCAAAAGTATCCCGTGACCATCCGATGTGGGTGGCTGCATCTCAGCAGCTGGGATTCACCCCTCAAGCCCCTCCCACTCCAGGCTTCACCCCACCCGCCTCCTCCGCGTGCTACTGCCTTCCCAGCCTACGCTCCCCCTCCTGCCGAGGGGCTCTGGGCCCAGCCTCTCCCTGGCCAAGTGCTGCTTCTGCCCGGCCCTGGGCGGCTCCGACCTCTGTGACACTCGCCGGGGATGTTCTCCGTGTGGGGAGCCCGTGCCCTGGCCTGCCCTGCCGGCCTCAATCTCCCTTGCCCGCCGTGGCTGGGAGCGTGGGACTCCTGCACGCCCATGTGGCGGGGGAAGGGCGTGGCGCTGGAGGGCAGGGGGAGCAACCAATCACCAGCCTCTGTGCCATTCGGGGACAGAAACCCCCCCACGGAATCGCGCCTCGATGCTGCCCGAGAGGGGCCCTGCCCAGCAGGCCGCCTGTGCGCCCCTGCAGCAAAGCAAGCGCTTTGTTCTCTCCTGGGTCGCCTCCCCCGGTCCCACCCAGCCCAACACGCCCAGGGCGGCGCCCGCCTGCTGGCCCGAAAGGCCCGTTTGCTCGGCGTTCGGGCGCGCGCCTCTAAGAGGCTCTTTGGGCCTGGCTGGGCAGCCGGGCTCCACTCAGCAGGGAGAATCTTGGCTCCTCGGACCCAGCGACAGGCTGGGAACGACGCTGAGCAGAAGGGGAGGGAGCGAAGAAGAGCGAAGAACAGCCTGTGCCTTCTATTTCCCACACGCACCGGGCGCTCGCGGCCCTGCCCACAGTACATGCAGCTGCGGAGACGCTCACAGGCGCCCTGGGCAAACCCAGGAGGGCAGAGGCAGAGCTGCTCTGCGCACGCTGCACATGCTCTGCGTACCCAGCTGGAACGAGAGCGCTGCCCCGCCCTGGAACACCCACAGCGCACGGTGTCCCGAGTCGGTACACCCTGAACAGGGCCTGGGCACGCGCACACCCGCTGCTGCGTACCGCAGCGGCGTAGCCAACGGAGGACGGGTGGGTGGGCCCCCGATTTCGGGTGGGTGGGGCCCCCGATTTCGAATGGGCGAGCAATGATGGGGGGCAGGGGAAGGAGGCAAGGGGGATGGGATAGAAGGGACTGGTCCACCTCCCCCCCCAAATGGCCTTGGCGATAGAGGCGCTGGCGGGGGGACCCTGGGCGCAGGGAAGCATCCGGGCAGAGAGGCCCACGCGTAGGGACCTGCCCCATTCCCCCGCCTGCCTGGTGCTCCGGCTGGGAGCAGGATCCAAGCGTGGGCGCCAGCCCTACTCCTCCTCCAAGCTGATGGAGCGGGGCTAGTCCTGGCGGAAGCTCCCCAGCTGCAGTGCCAGGTGGAGCGCGGTTAGTCTCCCCGCCCCATCCCGGTCCCTGGCTGGCGGAGCAGGGCAGGAGTTGGGGCATGTGGAAAGCTGGGGGGGCCTGCAGGGAAGGGGGGGCCTGGATGCAAAGCGGGCAGCACCACGGCTCACTCAGGCCCACCTGCGGCTACGCCCGGATAGCTGGCCTTGTGCCAGAGCCTTGTCATACCTGGGCCTCCAAATTCACCCTCGCGGGAAGCTCAGCGGCGGAGCGCAGCCCATGCTGGGGAGGGGCAAAGGCTGGCAGGCTGCATTGGTCCTCACAAAAAGGCCCCCCGGTTGAATCCGCTCCCGAGTTAAGCTAAGGCCTGGCGAACGAGAGCAGGGGGGACTGGCGGCACCCGAATCGGGGCGTCAGAAATTAGGCTTCATTGCAGGCCAGAACAGTGAGGAGCTGGGCTAAAGTCTGGGAGAAACATCAGCTCCTGGGGCAAACTTCCTCCTGGGGGCCGCTTCACCCTGGCTCCTGGCTGGGCCCTCGTCGTCATAGGCTCCACGAACCCCATCGAGTCCAGCCCCCTGCCCAAAGCAGGACCAACCCCAACTCAATCATCCCAGCCAGGGCTTGGTCAAGCCGGGCCCGACTTCAACACCTCTAGGGATGGAGATTCCACCCCCTCCCTAGGGAACCCCTCCCAGCGCTCCCCCCCCCCTTTCGGGAAATCGTTTTTCCTCCCATCCCACCTGGACGTCCCCCACTGTAACTAGAGACGGTTGCTCCTCCGTCTGTCCTCTGTGAAATGGCCTGGCCTGGCCCTCTGCGATGTCCTGACCAGGCAGAGCCAAAGAAAGAGGCCCCTGGGGGGTCCCAGAGAATCCCCCCCCCCCTTGGAGTGTCAGACTCGGCTCTTTCGTGCGTCCTCCTCCCTCCTCACCCCTTCACTTCCCTTTCCACCTTCTGCCTTGGGGCTAGGGAGCGCCAGCTCAGCCAGCCAGGACGGTAGCACAGCTGTGAGCCGGCAGGGGGCAGCTAAAAGCCCTGCCCAGGACAGCTGGCAGCAGGGCACCGCTTCAGGCCAGTGGGGCAGGCCCTAGCTGGGGACCAGGAAACAGAAAGGCTGGGGGTGCTGGTGGGCGAGGGGCCCAGGGCGAGAGCTGGGGAGCAGAGGGATGCCATGTGCAGCAACACCAAGTGGTGGGGAAGGAAGGAAACGGAGCCAGGGAGAGGGCAAGGGGCTGGTGACGGGGGGTGGGGTCCCCCCAGGCCTGAAGGGGCTAACGGGGCCTGGTCGACACCTGGCAGTGGCAGCACCTGGGAGAGAGAGAAAGGCTCCATGCAGCCTGGCTGGGGGATCGTAAAGCCAGGATGGTTGCAGCAGAAAGGGGCTGCAGGGAGCGTGTTGGTAGCCGTGCTCTGGGGCTGGATGTAGCCGGAAGCAGCCCAAGGAGGCAGGAGCAGATCCTGGCTGCCTGCTAAGGGGCCCAGGGATGGGTGAGAGCCAAAGCCTCAAACTGCCCTTCTAATCCAAAGGAAACAGCTGCCCTACGCGGGGAAACTGAGGCACCGCTAACGTGATGCCGGGCTGGCTAAGGGACCCTGTTACAGGCTGGGCTCTCTGTCACCGAGTGCTGAGCTGGCAAAGCACCGGCACAGAGTGGGTGTAAAAATGCTGCCAAACTGGAATCCGTCCGTCACGCCCATCCGCTGCGGTGACTTACACCCCCCTTACGTGAGCCTGGGGGGGAATACGAGCGCGCCCTGCGGCGAAAAGCAGGCACCCGCCACGGGAAGTACAGGTGGGGGGCTGCGGCCCGGGGCTTGCAGGAGGTGAGTTCAAGTCCCGCTTCCGTCACCAGCTCCCCCTTCCAAAGGGCGAGCCGGGCCCTAGCCCCCCCGCCCTCCGCACTGCAGATGCCAAGAGCTAGCAACCCTGGGGCGAAACCCTGCCCCTCTGGATGTCCAGGGAATCTTGCAGCTGACTTCAGGGGAGTTACGCTTCTGCCTCAATGCCCAGGCAGCATGCCTGGCAGGGGCGACCGGTGCCTGGGGTGGAGGGGGTGCAGGGTGGGGGCACCCCATTTAGCAATTAAAATGTTGGGGGGGTACCGGGAGGGGAGTGCTCCCATGAGTCACCTAGGACGCCGGGGTAAGAAAACGCCCTTTGCCTGTGGGGCTTCTGCGGCGGGGGGCCGTGGGCAGGGCCCCCCCATCGCTCCCCTACGGCTAACAAGTAACTGGGGCTTCCACTTTCTGCAGCTGCTTTTGTTTCCGTGGCTTGTTGCCGCTGGCAGGGAGCCAAGCCCGGAGGGTTGGGCCGCGTGCCCTAGGCGTAGGAGACTCAGCAAAGCCCAGGTACCAGCCGCTCGCAGTCCTGGGCCCGCTTCAGAGAGCCGGCTGGGTGCTTCGTATCAGCGCCCACCCGGCTGGGGCATGGCCAGACACGGCAGCTCTCGGGCTGTGGCCAGGCGGCTTCTCGGCCTGTCACCTTCTCATCTCGGGCCAAAAACGGCAGCCGTGGGAGCCCCCCGCCCCAGAGCCGCTGCCCCCAAAGGATACCTCTCCAGGGCACTTCAGCGAGGGTCTCGCAGCGTTTCACAAGAGGCGGACCGAGCCCGTCACGTGCTCCCTGGAGGGCGGGCAGTTATCAACCCTTCCTGACCGGGAGAGAAAGTGAGGCACAGAAGTGAAAGGGCCAGGCCAGGCTACTGAGGCAGGGCGCCTCAGGATAGAAGGCAGCCCAGGTGTCTTGATTAGGTGACTAAAATGGTATTTCCCTCCCCACAAATTAGACAGTCCGCTGGCCCCTCCCGCCTGCTCCTGGCCACTAACCCGGGCCTGCTGCTGGCCCTTCCCACATGCTGCTGGCCCCCACGTGCCCGTTGCTGGCCCCTAACCAGGGCTTTGCTTTGCAGGAAGGAGGCAGAAAGGGGTTGCTCAAAGCCCCGCATTGCGGATCACCCACGATGCTGTTTCCTTGGGATCCTGCGCCCAGCAACCGCGTGTGACCCTGTTCCCAGGGCTCCCTGGTAACTAACAATTGCTTCCTCCCAGAGGGGCTGAGCGGAGCTAAATCCACACTGGCACTAGATCCCGTCCCAGCCTCGCCACATCACACGGTCTGCAACAGCTGCAGGGCTCGGATTTCTGCCGCCATCTTGAAATGCTGGGAGCTGCACAGACCTGCCCCCTCCAACCTCATTTGCACTTGCTCCCTTTCCTGGCACGCTGCTTGTCCCATACGGGGCGCTCCCCAGGTAGGGCTCCGTTACCGCTGCTGGGGGGGGCTCGTTCCTAGCCCTGCGCCTGGCGCAGCCCCTCGCACCTGGACAAAGGGGGCGTGAAAAGCTGCCAAAGCCGGGGGAGAGGGCACGTGCGCGTGTAAACGTTTGCACCAGGGACGGGCTGGGACCTGGGGGAGGGACACGAGTGAATGGGTCAAGGCGCTCTGCCCACAGAGGACACCAGCAGCCAAAGCCTGGGGACACTGGAGCAGGAGACCTGGATTCAGCTGCTGGCTGACCTCACACGGGTCACTTAGGGTCAGACTTGTAAAGGTATTTAGGCATGGGCAGTGGGTGAAGGTAGGGCTGGCAGAGGCAAGCCCTCAGTCCTGCCCTCAGCCCAACCCCTTTGCCCAGGCCCCGCCCCCACAAGAGCCAAGCCACGGCCCCCCAGCACCATGGGGAAGGAAGAGGATGCTCGACCCCGGCCTTCCCGGCCCTGCAGCACAAGGAGGGTGTGTGGACCCAGCCTCCCCGGTCTTACCGCATAGCGAGGGCAGGTGCTCGGGGCAGCGTAATGTTCCCATCCCTCCTTTCAGCGTGGGTTTTCAGCCCTCCCTGCCTAGCGCAACGAGCAGCACCCTGGTACCGGCAGCCGTGGCATTCTGGGTATGTGCAGCACCTTGCACCTCCCCGCCAGGTAACTCACGGGGATGGACAGCACTTAGTACAACTGCTCAGAGGGGGAGGCTGTCGGAGCAGCTGGAATAGCAGCTAGCGGGTCGGGCATCCCCTCTGGAGTCCCACAGCTGGCTGTGCCATGCTGGGCCGATGCCTGC
Source organism: Pelodiscus sinensis (assembly GCF_052426305.1). Taxonomy (NCBI): domain Eukaryota; kingdom Metazoa; phylum Chordata; order Testudines; family Trionychidae; genus Pelodiscus; species Pelodiscus sinensis. The sequence continues at coordinate 11,211,496 of NC_143082.1, forward strand.
TTCGCCCCCCGAGACGCAACGGGGGCTAGAGGACCCCAGCTAAGCAGCGCTCGGTGCGAAGTGGGCTGAGCCACGTGCGAACCTCAGGGGGTGCTCAGCGGAAGGCGTGTGGGACGCAGTGACATGGCTGCCACCCTCCTACGTCCACTCCGGGGACAAGCCTTACAGCGCCACAGGTCAGAGCAGAGGGCCAGAGAAGCATGAATTCGATGCTGCTCCAACAGCCGCACTGCAAGCCGGGCCTGGCACTGCCCCACAGAGCATGTTCCAAGCAGGGCTACTCAGCAATGCCATGGTTGCTGCTGCCGAGGATATATTTAGCCTTGGCCTGGCTATAAATTAATTTGCAAAGCACGACTTTAACAAATAAAGCAGCTGCAGGGCAGAGAGAGGGAGAGGAGTCAGGGAGCCCGCTGCTCCTGGGCATGAGAGGTGGACGCGTGTCTTTTTTCCGTACATGCTGTTCTGGAAAAAAGACATGCTCCCGCCCTGCGCCAGAAAGGCTGGCATTACAGGGCTATGCATGGAGATTTGCTCAGTCCCGCACAAATCAGGAGCTGCTTGGATTCTCTTGCAACAAAAAGGCACAGGCCTCCAGCTGAAGGAGAATCCCTGTGTGCTGATAGCAGTATAGGCCTCATGACACACAGCAGGGTAGACTAGATGACAGTGGATGCCAGTTCATGGCACTTTTACCTCCAAAGTGGGCTCGACATGTGGAACTGATGCTTTTTGCCTGTGACCCCGTCAGCCCCCCTTTCTCCTTTCTGCACATCCTGAGCGAGTTAATTGCTCGCTCGCCACAGATGCCCATGAGCAGCCCAGGCAGGGACCTGGAGCAGGGAGCCGTGCGCCTTCTCCACTGCTCGGTTGCAATGAAAGAGGTCGTGGGGCTCAGGCACACGCGGAGGCTGGGGCCGGGGCTTGGGGAATGACAGAGCCTGAACCTTGCTGACCTCACCCTGCAGTAAAAATAGCCCCCGGTTGGCAGGGTGCTGCAGGGGCCGGGCCGGGCCATGCCCCGGGAGAGCCAGTGCCAGGTTTGAAATAGATCAGAAGGGTCTGGTGAGAAGGGACCGTGCAGGGCGGGGGGGACGGGAGGAGAACCTCTTGGGCCAGTCCAAACTAGGGAATCAAGGGGGAGGGGGCAGACCCTGCCCTCTTGGGCCAGTCCAAACTAGGGAATCAAGGGGGAGGGGGCAGACCCTGCCCTCTTGGGCCAGTCCAAACTAGGGAGTCAAGGGGGAGGGGGCAGACCCTGCCCTCTTGGGCCAGTCCAAACTAGGGAGCTGAGGGGGGAAGTTTCTGTATTTAATTACAAAATTGTGTCTGTGCCCCACAACAATCCCGGTGTCTGTCTGTCTGTCTCCCACGCACATATCTATCCCCTAGGTCTGTCTGTCTGGCCTCTCCACATCCCTTGTGTTTGTCCCCCCTTCACATACATGTCCCCTGTGTCTGGCCATCTGTCTCCCCCACATTCCCTGTGTCTGTCTGTCTGTCCCCCACCACATCGCCGTGTCTGTCTGTCTGTCTCCCACTCACATACACATCTCCTGTGTCTGTCTGCCCTCCCCCACATCCTCTGTGTCTGTTTGTCTCTGTCCCCCCCCCCCACATCCCCTGTGTCTGTCTGTCCCCACACATATACATATCCGGTGTCCGTCAGTCTGTCCCCACACATACCCCGTGGCCTTCTCTCTCTCCCCTGGAGCGCCCCTCCTGCTAAGCACATTCACGGGGCTTGTTGCCTCAGCGCCCCAGGCCAGCTCCTGATTGGCTTTGCGGGGTCCCCTGCTCTTGGCCACCCACGGAGGCTGGGGCCCGGGGCTGTCCAGGGGCCAAGTGTGAGGAGAGTCGTGTTCAGCGTGGGGCAGGGAAAAGCTCCCAAGCAAGTGACCGGCGGGGCGGGAGGGAAGCAGCCGGGGTTTGAAACAGTTCGTTAGGGTTGAACGAGCTCAGGAGGACGCTGCTAAGCCAGTGAACGAGGCGGGGGGACTCTGTCCTGCCTTGGGCGCCGTGTCGTCACTCCCGCCCACACCCAGGGAGCGCGCCGCAGCCGCGAGTGGAGCGGGCGCCACTCTGCTTCGGCTGGGGGTGTCCCCATGGGACCCCGTGCCGCTGCGGGAGAGGCTGTGCCCACCACGCGGCTCTTTGTGGGTGGGACCCAGGAGCAGGGACAGGCCCCATCTCGCCGACTGGAACCAGCTCTGGATCTCTGGGCTGACCCTGGAGGCCCCTCCCGCCCGCTGGCTCAGGCCAGATTCTGAGCCCGGCCCAGTGGGATCCAGCGTACGGCCCTGAACCCCGTGTGGCTGGAAGCAGCTTGTCCTCCGGCGCCTGCTCCGTCACCCTGCCATGCTCCCTGCATGGGTACCTGCCGTTTCCCCTCCGCTCAGCGGCCTGCCAGCCGGGGGCTCACTGCTGCTGCATGTCCCGCCCCTCACTGCTCTGCCCTCTACCCTGCCTGTGCCAGTGCAGCCGCTTTTCCTGCCGGGGGGGGGGGAGCAGAACCCCAAACGCCGCTGCAGCTCCCCGATATCTCGCTGGTGCCATCTCCTGCAGGCAGTGGGACGGGGGCTATCGGCCCTCATCCCCGTTCCTCCAGGATTCAGGTTGTAGGGATGGGGGAGTCTGGGAAATTGGCCCTGGCTCCCCGCATGTGCTGCCGGAGATTTGAAACATTTGGGGTACGGGCACAGCTGCTCCTCGGCTCCACGTCGGTGCGCCTGCACCTCTCTGGCGTGTTTCCTCCGGCCACGCTCTGCCATGCAACGCGCCCGTCCCCACAGCCTGGAACTCACCCTGTGCCCCCGAGGACCTGAGCACGGCCCTCAAGGCCACAGAGGCAGGCCTGGGCCCGTAGCTTGCAGCCCAGGGTGGGTGGTAGCCATGGACTGCCTGGCTCAGGGCTGCGCATCAAGTGTCCTCCCAGCAGCAGGTCGTGTTCGAATGATGCAATCAGCAGAGTGGTATTTTGGGCCGCCTGACACCATAATCAATCACCGCCCTGCTCCTGCAGGCACCGGGACGCCAGGCTCTGGCCGGCATGCGGGAGGCCAGGGCGGTGGTACCTTTGGAAAATACTCTCAGAAGCAAATAGGAGCCATTCTCTGGCCTTGCTGCAGTTGCTGATGGGCTCCTTACAGCACAAGGGACCTTTCCCGTTGGCCTCCTTGCAGTCCTGGGAGCTGGGGGACAGGACGCCAGCGCCAGTGCTCTGCTGCTTTAGCGGCTGTTCTGGGTCTCCAGGGAGCAGGGGCCTGGACAGAGACCGCTGGGCACCGTGCTACCCAGCCTGTGCTGAGAGCTGCTGGGCCCTGAAGCGATGGCTAGCCAAAGGGCTGGAGAAAAGGACACAGACCCATCTCACAAGCCTGGGGCATGCAAGGAGTCTATGGTGGAGATGGAAACTGACCAGGGACCCCTTGGGCTTTCGCCCACCTGTGAAAAACGCTGCCTGCTTGGAAAGTCAGCCCTTCTCCTATGTGTGTGATGGTCGCCCCCCCGTGGTGGCAGCCCAGGGAGGGTGCCAGTGCCACTGAGCCCCAGGCCAGGATCCGGGCCAGCCAGTGACACCGCCGGGAAGCTTGGGATGTAACAGGATCTGTGGTCTAGATCCAGCTCTGACAATGTCTCCATTCTGTGGCCTTAGAAGATGCTTTTATAGTTGCCACCTGCCTCAGTTTCCCCATCTCTAAAACGGGGCTAATACCGAGGCACCTCACAGGGAATAGCCAGCTACTCCCTTGCGCCAAGGGCGTGGTGGCGGGTGTGTATAACCGCTAAGTATTGTGATTAGAACAGGAAGGGTCGGGCAAATAGGCCAGACTGGGAAATTGCCCCAGGGGGGTTGGGTAGGCGAATGCACTGAAGATGCTGTGATGGTGGGGGCGAGCGAGGCCTGTTCTCTGCGTTCAGGGAGCCACCAGCAAAGCCCTCCCTTGGGGCGAGCAGCTGGCACCTCAGCGCAGGCTGGGGGGGGCCTGTCCTGGACTCTCCTCCAGCCCAGTGCAGGGCCTGTGCCCCCAGCCTGGGCAGCTCCCCTTGCAGGAATGGCACCCGGATTCCTTGGCCCTTGGCAGCACCCTAGTGAAATCCAACCCCTGGCACACGTGTTAAACCTGGGCTCTCCTCACCCCAGGGCTATTTATACAGCCCAGCATTCCTCCAGGGGCACTCGGCCGCCCGCTGGCCAGGCCCCCCTGGCAGGCCAGCCTCGGCATCTAGAACGGCTCCTTCCTGAGACTGAAAAGAGAAGAATCCAGCAGCCTGTCAGCATCCAAGCCACAGCCCTGCCTCTGCACCGCCCCTCACAGCAAGGCAGCGCGGGTGTACTGCAGGGCCCCCTGAACGGGGGTGAATGGCTGGGTGAGGTGGGGGTGATGGCTGTTTGCTGAGCCCCACTTTTCCATTGTCCGGCGCCTTCTGCTGTCAGCTCAGCTGGAGCAAAGTGGCGATAGCTCACCCCACACCCACTGTGCACTAGTGTAAATAACCCACAGGGTGCAGCTAGGCAACAGTGTGTCAGACTCCAGGCCCCTAATAATGAACTACGCAGCACTGGTAGGGCTGGCTGGCTACACTGCCACTGCCAGCGCCCCATCTTATGGGGACACTCCCCTGGGAGCTGTGTTGAAAACTCGCTTATGTATACTCCAGCCAAGTTCTTCCTCGCTGCAACAGCGCCCTCGGCAGCTTGCAGGAAAGGCTGATGCTAAGAACCTAACCCTGCAAGCGACCGCCCTTTGAGACTGCCTCCTTCCACAGAACGATCTTAATGCTTTGGAGAAACACCACCCAATTAGTCCCTGTTCTATGGGAAACTGAGGCACAGAGCAACAAAACAAATTACAATAGGTCCTACAAGTCCCTGGTCAAGGCAGAAACAGAAATAAGGTCTCTTGACTCTGGTTCTCCCTATGCTAACCAGTGGATCCCACCCCCAGAAATGGGAAGCCAGGAATCCTGACACCCGGTCTACTATTTATCCACAGGATCAACCTTCCTCCTTAGTGTGTTAAAAAAGAAAAAGGAACTCATATGTGATGTGCAGCAGTGCGGGAGGAAGGGCGAGTCTGGCCTCTCACCACTCCCTGACAACCCTTCCCACAATCACACCCAAAAAAAGAGCCTCCCATGCGATGGAATGACATCACCGATGGGCAGCCCAGCGCTAGGAATAGCCCCTTTGGGCACCAGGTATAAATAGCTCAGCAGGACAGTGATAGCATAAGCTTTTGCCAGGGTTATTTGCCCAGCAGAGCCAGCGAGAAATGACACCCAGTTTTAGGAGGGCTGGGGAGAATATTTGACACAATACCAGGGCTGTCCCTGCTCAGACACACAGCTCCTCTAGAAATGCACTCTGGGAAGGGGGGAGAGATGGGCCTGATCTCAGGCAAAGCTCTGGCTGGTTTCGATAGGACTCCTGATGGAGTGAGGCCTGCACCGTACAGTGCCAGGTAGAAGCTTGATTCCCTCCTTCTCCTAAGGGCAGCTTTGTAAAAGCCTGGTGTGGATGCAAACATAGGAGTTTGCACCACAGATAAGAACCTTTTCTGTAGTGGGTAGGAATAGGACCGTGCCCTTCAAAGCTTTGGGGAACCTGGGAGTGATGCTATGTTGTTGAAACCACCAGAAACCAGCTAGAGCATGTCAGACTGGGTGTGACAGGGTTAGTGAGCCTGGTTGCTTGGGACGATGGTGGCAGTGAGCTTTCTTTCCAGAGCTGTGCAGAAAGCAAAAGACACATCTCCCCCTAAACACTGTCAATCAGATTGTGTTTTATTTCCTTGGTGCAGATGGGCTGAGACTGTACAAATAATGGGAAGAGTTGCTAACAGGGATGTTTTGGGGGGTATGTCCTACTGCCCCCGCAAACAGGAGACTCTGGGCTTGCCTGCTTTGTGAGTGTCTAGGCAGAGTTCTGTAATATTACAGACTAACACAGCTACCCCTCTGAGACTATAGCAGAGCAAAAGCAGGAAATACGACTGAGGCAGGCTGGAAATTGGATGCACAGACCAAGAGCCAAAGGAAAAGAACCCCAACATCATGCTAAAAACCACCTGCCCCTTAAGCCAAACTCCACGTTTCGGAGGGACTTCCAGGGAGGCTGCAGCCAGCTCTCTGCAGCCCCCCTGCGACCACCCTCAAAGTCGGATCCACGTGGAGGGGCTTATGTGCACCTTTGCAGCTGCAGTACCGCCTCCCGGGGAGTCCGCCGAGCCAGGGGGCAGCCGAGAGCCAGCCCCGCCTCCCGCTCCACAAAGTGGAACGACCCCTGGCACGCGCAGTGCCCGCTCTTGGGTTGCGCCTTTTCTTTTTCGGAACGAACCAAGTCAGAGCTGGAGAGGGGAGGATTCATGAACAAGGGGTTGTTTTTTGTGTTCGAGGGGGTCGAAAATAAACAAAAAGGAAGCAAATCTGAATGCTGTGTGGCCCACTTGGGAAGGGATCATGCGTAGGAACGGGGAGGGAGCTGGGTGGAGACGCGGGGAATGGAAGATGGTTTCCCCCCCCAGTGTAGATGGTCTATCCTATACACCCCCCCCGGTCCCTGGGATGGGATGTTCCAAGGTCACCGCCCCCCACCCCGTGTCGGGGGGGACTTGGTTCGTTCCAGGTGGTGGGCGGGGCCGCGGCCCGCTTCGGAGGCAGGTGAGTTGGAGGCACCGGGTGGTCCGCGCGCTACGGCCCCCCCCGCTTCGGCCGCCCCCCCCATCCTGAAGATTCTCCCCCCCCCCCCGATCCGGCCGCCCCCCCCATCCTGAAGATTCCCCCCCCCCCCGATCCGGCCGCCCCCCCCATCCTGAAGATTCTTCCCCCCCCCCCCCCGATCCGGCCGCCCCCTCATCCTGAAGATTCTCCCCCCGATCCGGCCGCCCCCATCCTGAAGATTCTCCCCCCCGATCCGGCCGCCCCCCCCATCCTGAAGATTCTCCCCCCGATCCGGCCGCCCCCCCCATCCTGAAGATTCTCCCCCCCGATCCGGCCGCCCCCCCCATCCTGAAGATTCTCCCCCCCGATCCGGCCGCCCCATCCTGAAGATTCTTCCCCCCCCCCCCGATCCGGCCGCCCCTCATCCTGAAGATTCTTCCCCCCCGATCCGGCCGCCCCCCCCATCCTGAAGATTCTCCCCCCCCCGATCCGGCCGCCCCCCCCATCCTGAAGATTCTCCCCCCCGATCCGGCCGCCCCCCATCCTGAAGATTCTTCCCCCCGATCCGGCCGCCCCCCCATCCTGAAGATTCTTCCCCCCCCCCCCCGATCCGGCCGCCCCCCCATCCTGAAGATTCTCCCCCCCCCCCCGATCCGGCCGCCCCCCCCATCCTGAAGATTCTCCCCCCCCCCCCGATCCGGCCGCCCCCCCCATCCTGAAGATTCTTCCCCCCCCCCGGATCCGGCCGCCCCCCCCATCCTGAAGATCCTTCCCCCCCCCCCGATCCGGCAGATTTCCCCCCCAGCTACGGCCGCCCCCCCTTTCCGCGCCCCCCCCTTGTCCGCCCCCCCCCGCTCCGGCCGGCCCCCATCTCCCCGGCCCCGCCTGCCACTGCAGCCGGGTTCCCCAAACCAGCTGGCCCCCCCCCCCCCCCCCCCCCGTCTCCCCGCTGCCCGCCCCAGCCGGGCTGGGTCAGAGCAAAGGTCCAAAGCCCCCTTGGGCAGGGTCAGTGGTCTGGCCTTGCTGGTGTGCAGGGGCTGTGAGGGTCCTGGGGCGACTATGGGGGGGTCTCTACCCTGACTTGGGAGTGGACCCGGTCCTAAGCCCCTTACCGGGGCCCTGGATAGATGCCACTGAACTAATCCATGCGGCCTCCGCTCTTCTACTCTGTGCGATCCTGTCTCATGGGTGGGGAAACCGAGTCACACAAGCGCAAAGGGGCACCTCTTCGGTGTCATAAGCCAGGGAGCAAAACAGGCAGAATTGATCACTTACCTGTAGCAGAGAAGTGAGCCCCAGGGCAACACAGAGGGTTTGTTTTTTTTGTCATGTCATAGCCCAGTTTTCTCTCCTTCATGGGTGTATCAATATATCCCTGGTGCATTACAGCTGTACCTGTGAAACCTTCTCACATAGACAGGGCCTAACTTTCAGTTCCTGTCTAGACCATCACAGCAGTCTCCTGGAGTAAAGACTAGTCAGATAGTCAGTCAACTAGTCAATTGCCCCCCTCCCCCTTGCTGCCACTTTCAGATAGAGGCAGCAAAGGGGGGGGGGAGGAGTACTTCAAAGCGGCATGCCACACAGCTGAGCCGAAGATCAGCTGTGCTGTGCTGCCTCTTTAAAATGCTGCCTTGGCGTTTCAAAGGGGCAGCGCCATGCATGGCATTTCTGGGGAAATGTGGCTCAGAACCCAGGGTTAGCTGGGAGTCCCAAGCAGATCCCGCGTTCCACGTGGCATGCAGCGCAGCATGGAGCCCGGGGTTACTGGGGGACTCTTGTACATTTCAAAGCAAGCACGCCTGCATGCAGCCCAGAATCAGCAGGATTCCCTGCTGGCCCCTGGCTGCACACGGCCATGCCTGCTTTGAAATGTACAAAAGTCCCCAGTGGGGGCTCTTATACATTTAAAAGGAGGAATGCGGAAGTGACTACTCGACTAGTCAATTAACCATAACTTTAACATCCTTATCCTGGACGCGCACGGACCACAGCTTCCGTCCAGTGCACCTTGCTACAGCGGGTGCTAAGCATCATGGCTGTTTAAAAGGAGATGAGGTTTCTTAAAGCCTGATGTAAAGAATGGTTCTCCTCTTGTTAATGCAAACACAGTGGTTTTTAAAACAGCTTCAGTCTGGCTCTCCCTGTCACCACCAGTCTATGGATAACTCATGAGCTGGTTGGAAAACAAACTTTCCTGGTGCTAGGACCCAGGTAATGAATTCATCTTTCTGGCTAGTGCGAAATGAGGTTTGATCAGGAGTACTCAGGGCCTCTCAGATCTTTTCCCCTCCCCACCCCATGTTTAAATCTGAGGACGCTTGTGTCACCTTAATTAGAAATCACTAGGGGGCAGACTGCTGTCATTTTAGACAGATTTCTTTTACAGTCGCTTGCTTTGGCTTTCCACAGCAGAAATAGCCTTCCTTTCTTGATCTCCAGTTCTCCTGCAGATGTAACATCAAGCGGACACACGACCACCTGCAGACACCTCTCCATGGGTCTTAGCAATGTTTTGCAAGTTTCGGAAGATGCCCAGGTTGTTTTGGGTAGCACCCTGGGCATGTGAGACCAAAGGACAGGAATGGTTATTCCTTACCATGGGCTATTCAGTTAGCCCCCTCACCTGAAAAGTTAAAATACTATCTACCAAAAATAGTATTCCCCCATTGTAAAAATATTCTTTATCGAGAATAACCACAAAAATACATATTTGGGTAGCCATCCCGAGGCAGTGTCCTGTAGTGGTTGGAGCAAGGGAGTGAAAGCAAAGGGCTCAGTTTATTCAGATCTTTTCTTTTTTCTTGCTATGTGAGCCTGAGCGTGTCATGGTTCTGTGCCTCAGTTTCCCCATCTGTGAAATGGGGATGATGGCAGTTGCTTAGCACACAGCAGGGTTGGGAGACTTAGTCTTTGTGTGCAAAGCCTGCCAAGATGTACTGATGAAAGGTGCAAGGTTCCAGCAAAAGGGGAAAACGTAGCCTTGCTTCTCTCGGGTGACATCGTGTACTGCCTGGCTGAGGGCAAGGCAGGGTGAGGGTCAGACCAGGAGAGCTGCTGGAGCAGAGAGTCGTGATACCTTTGACTGTTTGTTTCCACCCAGGGATGCGTCCCACCAGAAGGCTCTGAGACCTGTACTTTAACAAGACTTGCCAAGCGAGTGGAGGAGTATCCGGAGCGCTGTGTGAAGGAGGTATTGCATTCAGAGCTAATGTGGCTGGCACACAGACCCATTTCCGTGAAGGCTCACAGGGTTACTGGTCAGTCTCCCCGCCTTGGGGTGACTGCTGACTTCATTGAAAGCCCCATGATCAGCTCCTGCTAGAGCCTCCAGCAACCATACTCAGTGACAGACTCCCTTGTGGGATCTCACGGGGCAGACCACGGCCCTGCGTATGGGGTGGGGGGAGGTAAGCGTGCTGCCCCCAGCGCTGGGCTTGGGAGCAAGGGAGAGTCTCTGATGTGTTGGTTCACTGCAGCGCCCTTTGTCAATCCACCTAGTGACTCGGTGGCCTTGTGAAACGCTGTAAAACAGGCTGAGACAAGAGTCTGGCCTCGCCGCAGCCTTGCTAGGGATGGGCCTCCGTAGCAAAGCTGTTACTTCGCATTCCTAGAGGGCGCCCTTCTAGGAGGGCTTCGCACACGCTAAGGAGACCTCACACACATGATCTGCTCGCACCCACAATTGACGCAGTTGTGAGCAAACAACGGAGCCTGGCTGTTCTGCTCTGGGATGGTCCGTGTCCTGGCAGTCCCTGGACATCCCCACAGAGACCTGCCGCCCTGACTGGAAGAGTTTGCGCTCTGCCTAGGGGCAGGATAACAGGCGGGTTTTTCTCTCCATTGTACATCTGGGGAAGCAGGGCACGGGGTGGCAAAGTGACTTGGCCAAGGTCACATAGTCAGTGGCAGAGCTGAGAACTTGGGCCCCTCCCTCCCAGCCCTGCCCTGCCCTCTGTCCCGCTGCCATAACGTGCTCGCTTGTTGTTCGGTTGCAGGGAGAGCTCCGCTTTGCCTTCCCCACCTGGCAGCACCAGACTCACGTGCCCTCAGCCAACCATGAACTGCCGCTCCGAGGTGCTGGAGGTGTCGGTGGAAGGCCGGCAGATCGAGGAGGCCATGCTGGCCGTGCTCCACACCGTCCTCCTCCACCGCAGCACCGGCAAGTTCCACTACAAGAAGGAGGGCACCTACTCCATCGGGACGGTGGGGACCCAGGACGTCGACTGCGACTTCATCGACTTCACCTACGCCAGGGTCTCCTCCGAGGAGCTGGACCGAGCGCTGAGGAAGGCCGTCGGGGAATTCAAGGTGAGGTTGGAGCCAGGCCCCCCGGGCAGAGTGCAGAGTGGGCTGCCGGGAATGCTGGGCCCTTCTCCAAAGCCTTTTAGCCAGTCGCTGAGCTGGGCAGCATCCCGTTATCCCTCCCTAGCACGGGCAGGACCCTTCCGACCGGGAGACCCCTGGGCCTGGCGTCTCGCAGGATGTGAGGACTAGAAATCTCCACCGGGGTTAGTGGGAGTGGCAGGCCCCCTCTGAATTGGGCCCAAGGCACTCGGCGTGAGAGGGCTTCACCCCGCAGTTAACCCAGGCTCTCCCCGCCGCCCGCCAGCCCCCCGGGAGAGCCTCTCCCCCCGATGTTGGAAGGCTGGGCAAGTTGTCCCAGCGCGGAGGGCGGGTGGGCGCCCAGGCTGACTGCAGTAAGGCTGAGTGGTTTGAGCGCTGATAGTCCTCCAGCACCCGTCCCACAATTCCACCCCAAAGGATGGGCGAGGTCCCCCTCGCTTGGCCTGGGAGGGAGTCCTGGCGTCTCAGCCCAGGGAGCCCTGAGCTCTGCCCCCGACGAGGAAAGCGATGGCAGTGGGGACGCGGCGAACCCGGTGCCCCCGCCCAGGGGCCGTTCGCGTGGGTTAGCTCGGGAGTGAGGAAAGGCCCCTCCGTGCGTTACGCCCTTCCTCGGTGAGTCAGCCAGGGGTGGGCGGGCGGGGCCGCGTGTCCAGTTCTCCGTAAGGTGCACGTCCCTCTGGCTGCTGCAGGAGGGCCACCCCACCCCAATCTAGCCCGTCCTCCAACCTGCCATGCCCGGGGCTTGCTGGGCCCTGGCCTGGGCTCTGCCATGCTCCTTCCAGCCGTGGCAGCGTGGCCCCGGCCCCAGCGGCCGAGCTCCAGTCCTGACGTCGCCACGGTTGGCTGGCCCAGCACCGGAGCTGCCACAGCAGGGTGAGTTTCCCCCCCAGCTCAGGTGCAGTTGCGAGGAGAACGAGCGGGGGCGTCCTGTCTCCTTGCAGTAGCTCCAGAGCATCCTCCTTCCCCTCAAATCCCTCCCAAACCTGGCCCCTCCCCTCCTCACAGTCTTGTGGCCCAAGCTTCTGCCTCATGCCTGAGCCCCCCGGCGCTACGAACCCTCGGCCCGACCCCGGCCACCTGAATTCTGTTCTGTGCACCCGTGTCAAGGTGACGGCTCGCACGTCTCCTCCCCGTCGGTGCAACAATATTCATTCTGCTCGGGGGGGAAGCGGTGGGGGGGAAGGGGGTGCGTGAGTAACAGGGCTGTGGCCGTGCGGGCTGGGAATGAACCCAGCATCCTGCACTTCAGGGCTACGCAGCCTCCTTGGGAGGGAGCATCGTGGGAGTCGCCGCAGAGTGGAAAGGAGAATTGCGTAGTTACACATAGAGAGGCAGTGGCTCCGGGCGGGGCCGAGAGCTGGATAAACGGGCTCCCCCCAAGCCATCGAGAACGAAAGTTCAGCCCCCCATGGAGCCAGGCATCTCTGCCGGGTGGGCGCGCTCTGTCTGTGTGGTGCCTTGCCCTGCATGCTGAGGCTTGTTGCGCATAATTCACCCAGCTGAAAGCTCGCGGCGCGTAATGCAACAGGGCCTGGAAGCTGCCCCTCTCCTGTCTGTTTATTACGATTTGCATCCCAGCTAATTCCCCGGCTGTGCTGAGGATGGTCACATGGTGAGGAAGTTTCTGTGGTTTTAAATCCCCGACATATGTTGCGGTGAATTTTAATTAGGGAGATTTAGGGACCAAATTCTCCCTGGAGTATTTTGCTTTATGTCCTAAATCCTGCTGAAAGGCTCGGGGAAGCAGCGATATCTCGCCTGTGGGTGTCATCTCCAACCATCACTGTTCAAATCCTTCACCGTCTGTATGTTGTGCCGTGTGCCAGCCCCAGCCCGGATTTCCAGCCCTAGCAGCCTGCAACCTTTTGTGCAAGGAAAGCGATGACGTTTGCAAAGCGCCCAATGTAAACGTCCCTGGAGGCTTGGCCCTTCTGCAGTGGGACCTGGGGGCAGTTGGCTGTTTGGGAATTGGCAAGCCGCATGGAGCTGTGTCCCTTTCCCCGGTGCGCCCCTTAGCTCCGGAAGAAGCTGCTGGCGGTGAGGCTGCTCACCGTAGTTACCAGACGGCTTCACGGAGAGGAATCTCCAGCTGCTGTCACGGTGTGGCCAGCTGCCTTGCCCCAGTGTCCCTCCGCCCCAGAGCTCAGCTGTGCCGGGTGTTCTCTCCGCAGGACGCCCTCCGGAACTCGGGCAGCGACGGCATCGGGCAGATCAGCCTGGAGTTCTACCAGAAGAAGAAGTCGCGCTGGCCCTTCTCGGACGAGTGTATCCCCTGGGAGGTGTGGACCATTAAGGTCAACGTGGTGAACCTGGTCAGCGAGCAGGAGCGGCAGATCTGCCGGGAGAAGGTGGGGGAGAAGCTGTGCGAGAAGCTGATCAACATTGTGGAGGTGATGAACAGGCACGAGTACCTGCCCAAAATGCCCACCCAGTCGGAGGTGGACAACGTCTTCGACACGAGCCTGAAGGACGTGCAGCCCTACCTGTACAAGATCTCCTACCAGATCACGGACTCCCTCGGCTCCTCCGTCACCACCACCATGCGGCGGCTCATCAAAGACACGCTGGCTCTGTAGGGCCGGGGTCTGGGGACAGGGGTTTGTCAGAGGCTGGCACCTTTCTGCTCCCCACCAGACAGGGTGACACGGGTGTCCTGGCGAGGAGGGTCCTCTCCAAGTACAGTCCCAGCCCGTTGGCCTGCTAAGACCCCTCCCTTTCCTCTGTCCCGTTCAGGGGGAGCGCTCCACAGGCTGGACTTGGGCCAGCCCAAACTGCGACTCTCCCTGTGTGGGGGTCGCCTGAGGCCTGTGCACCGTCGGTCCCGCAGCCTGTGTTGCAGCCGACCTGTCGGCTCCCCTCCCCCGCTCTCTCTTCCCTCAGATCCCTCCTCAAGCCCCGCTTCCCTTGTGGGACCTCATCCAGGCCCGGCCTGGCACTGGGCCTGCTGCTGCCTTGCGTCGTGGGACTGGGAATTCCCGCTGGGGCCGGGGGTCTGCAGAGGCTCTAACAATCCGTGGGTAACCTCTGGCTGCTGTCGAGGCGGGTTGAATTTCTCTCCCTTTAGCCCTCTCGTCTGGTGACAGTGGGGAAAACCCCCCCGCAGAGGCAGCTGCGGTTAGAACAGCACTCGGGAGTCTGTGGTGCCCTTCTCTGCCTCTCTCCAGCTGCCAACGAGAAGGATCCATCCAGGGGGAGCTGCCCCCTCGAGTAGGGTTTGTACAGCCCCTTCCCTAAAATACTGGGGTGTGGCTCAGTCCTTAACACCCACCACCCCAGCCAGGCACCTGAACCCACGTCCCTGAGAGGTGCAGCCAGGGGGTGGAAGGGAAGCTGGCCTGGCCGGAGAAGCGAGCGCAGTGAGAGTGGCCGTTGCTAGCCGGCCCTGCCTGCTCCGTCCCCCCTCCACATCCCCTCTTGCCGTCGGTCGAAGGGGCCGGGAGCTGAGTGAACTGGGGCAAGAAGGGGCCCCGGCCCGGTTGAGTTGTGTTGCCAACGTGTTCTCAGGTTTGTCAAAACCATCCCCTTCGTTCTGCCGGGCTGGCAAAAGGGCAGCGGAGCCGCAGGAGACACCTCCCGGTCCTGTCGCGTCAGTGCACCTACAGCCCCGCATCCTCTCTAGTGTAGACTGACGCCATCAGCCCTTGGGTGCTTGTGTTGGTCGCCGACTGTTAGGAAACTGACCTGCCTGTAGCTCTGGGTGTAATAAACGTTGGCCTGGCCGCCTTCTTACTCTGTCTCCTGTCAAGAGTGCCCCCCCCCATTCCCGTAGTGCCACCTCGATAAGAGTCAGGCTTTGCCGACTGCCCGTGGGCCATCCCAGCTGCAAAGCCCAGCCCTGCGGCTTTCTCCGAGTCCATAATCTGCCTTCTCCTTGGAGCTCTCTCCTGTGTCCCATATTCCCCACCTGCGCTGAGGGAGTCCTGCGGGGGCCAGTGAAGGGAGAGTCATCCCCGGGTGCGGGAAAGGGGAAAACACGATGCTGACGGCAGGGCTGAATTTCAGGAGGGCTCAGGGCCAACCTGTCCCCTCCGGAGCACTCGGGTCCCAGCTAGGACCCAGCGTGCAGCCAGCCCTCGAGATTTCCGGCCACGGTGCTCTCCTTGCTGCAGGAGGAAACAGGGTACTTAATAACTGCCCCTTTCCGATCACTCCCTCTGAAACACCAGCCCCAGTCGGAGCCAGACACTGGGCTAGACAGCCCATTGGGGTGACCCAGCCTGGCCGTTCCCGGGTTTATACCGTGCTCTGGGCCAAGAGAAGGTGTGGGGCATGGACTGACCAGTCTGGCTCTGGCGAACCAGCTGCAGCAGCTAAGAGAGGGCCCAGACCCCTATCTGGCGCATTCCCCTGCGTGAGGGGAGTCCCTCTCGGAGCCTGTGGGTCTGTTCCTTCCCCCCCCCAGAGGAGCAGGTTTTCTGAGTTCCTCTACTCGGCCAGCCGGACGTGGCAGGTGGGACCCAGCGGGGCGCCCAGCTATGATGGCGTCCTCGTCAGGTCGGACTTCCATGGCCCTAGCAACGGGACTCGGGGCCCGGCAACTGTGTGTTTGGCTGCCTAAGAGGCCCTCCCTGGCTTTCAGGCCTGCTGAGCACACACCTTGGCCAGGGGGAGACCGCAGGGGCTCAGCACCTCTGGGAGAGGTTGGGAAAAAATGCAGCCTCCATCCTCAGTGCTGGCTGTAGAGAATTTTGTCTAAATTCTCAGCTGGCATAAGAGGGCCGGAGGAGGCCTGTGTTACTGCCACACCTGCAACGAGCCCATTCTGAGCCTACAATCTCTGGTCTCCAGAGGGGTCGGTGGGACAGCTGGCACCCTGGGCTGTCCCTACCATGAGGCGAACTGAGGCGGCCGCCTCAGGTGCCAGACTCTGTGGCTACGTCTAGACTGGCATGATTTTCCGCAAATGCTTTTAACGGAAAAGTTTTCCGTTAAAAGCATTTTGGGAACAGAGCGTCTAGATTGGCACGGACACTTTTGCGCAAAAGCACTTTTTGTGGAAAAGCGTCCGTGCCAATCTAGACGCGCTTTTGCGCAAAAAAGCCCCGATCGCCATTTTCGCAATCGGGGCTTTTTTGCAGAAAACAAATCCCAGCTGTCTACACTGGCCCTTTTGCGCAAAAGGGACTTTTGCCCGACCGGGAGCAGCATAGTATTTCCGCCACAAGCACTGATTTCTTACAGTAGGAAGTCAGTGCTTTTGCGGAAATTCAAGCGGCCAGTGTAGACAGCTGGCAAGTTTTTCCGGAAAAGCAGCGGATTTTCCAGAAAAACTGGCCAGTCTAGACCCAGCCTGTGTATGTGGGGCGGGCGCCACTAGCACCCAGAGTGTAGAAAATTGTGTCTGCTGCTGGTGCATAGGTAGGTAGCAGAGCAGCGCCCTGCGAAGAGCAGAACAGGAAGGAGGCAGAATCGAGACCTTTCAAAGTTTTGGCCCAAGCGAGAGGGCGTCAATTGAGCTCCCTGCCTCAGGTGCCAAAATGTTGGGGGCCCTGCTGGCACCGCACCAGCGTCCCCTCGGCACAGAGACAGGACCCAGGGTGCCGTCCCAGCAAAATAGCACAGCCGAGGAGAATAGCTTCTAAGGAAACTCCTCGCACTCGGTCAGCGGCACAGCTCAGCCATTTAACCCCAGTTGGAGGTGACTGGGAGCGAGCTAATCAGTGCAGCGTCGTTGCACAGAGGCAAGGGAGGCCAAAGAGGCAAGGAAGTCGAGGCAGTAATAATATGGACGTCAGCCCTGGGCTAGTCAGACGCATTAAGAAGTGACTTCTTAGCCCAGGAAAGCCCCGAGTGAGGCGTCCCGTCGCGGGTGGGTGGCGGGAGCTGAGCCGGGGAGCTCTGCCGTGCTGGGGGAGGCGGTGTCGCGCCCAGGCACGGTGGCATTGGGGGAATTTCAGCCGAGGGCCTGCCCTTGAGAGCCGACACGGAGGCTGCTTCTACTGGCCACAACCGCTGTCTGAAGAGCCCCGCCGTGCGAGCTAACGCTTCGGCGAAGGGTGCGCATCCAGCTGCCGCCACCGCCGGGCTTGGGGAGGGAGAGAGGATTTACTCTGCCGGGATTGGGTCTGGGTAGGAGGATTAACGAGCTGATGAAAAACACTCTGGCTCCCTCATGACCCGGGGGAGCTGTTCTGTGGCAGCAGGGGGGGTCCAAGCTGCACCGTGGTGTCTTGCAGGCCGCAGGGAGCTTCACCTCCAAGCCAAACGCCAATCATCACGGGAAAGGTTTCTCTGCCGACGTTCCTGCTTGCAGCCCCCTGGCCGGCCACGTTCGAGTCACACGAGTTCAGCCACGTTTTGGTGACCCCCCCAATCGCTCCTGGCCATGGGGAAAGGCCCCTTGCTCTCCCCGCTCCACTGTGGCTGCAGGATTGAGCCTTCGGCAAGAACCGGCCCAGAGATGAGCCCGGCCCCCCTGCCTGGCCCACGTTCCTGGGGCAGGATGGACCGGCCTGGAGGAGCTTTGCCTCAGCTGGGCAGCTGTGGGGGTCGCTCCCTTGGTGCTGAGCCTGGACGGCAGCCGCACGTCTCCAGGGGCAGGGCCCGGATCAGCTGGCCCCTTGGGAGAGAGCGGGCAGGGACCACGCCCCAGCAGTCAGCAGAACAGAGCAGGAGGCGGAGTCCCTTTCCTCCTCCTCCCCCACGGGGAACCTGTTTGGGGGGCCTCCTGGAACTGGGAACCTGGGGCGGAGGCATTTCCCTGAGCCCGCATGGTGGAGGGGGGCTGGTGTTGCCTGGGAGGGGCCTGGTCCCCTGGGATGTGGGGTGGGGGGCACAGGGAGGAAGAAGGGGTGTTGCTTCCCTGGTGGAATGCGGGGGTGGGAAGGATCATTCTTTGGGGTGCAGGGTGCCTGATTCTCAGGAGGGGCATGGGGAGCTGTTCCCTCAAGGCAGAGGGGTTTCCCCAGGGATACGGGGTGCAGGGAGTCTGGCTCCTTCTGCAGGGTGATCAGTTAAGCCATGGGGGCTGAAGGGAGAAGTTTCCTGACATCACTTAAACCCGCCCCGTCTGTCACTGACCTGCAGCAGCCCAGCCGGCTCCCGAGGGGAGGAGAAAACTGGGCAGTGGGGGGGGAGGCGGGATTTGTGCAGGCTCCTGGAGGAGAGGCTGAGCTGGCAGCGGGGGGCACGGAGTGAGCCTTTCGGGATCCCCACACCTGGCTGGACGGGCTGAGACATGAACGGCACCTCGCTGAGCCCCACGCGCTCCCTGCCGGCAGCCACCCGGCCCGGGGACGCCGTCCTGGGGGCCTGCTGCACCCTGGCGAGCGGGGGCGCGGGGGGCCTGGCGGCGCAGAGCGAGCAGCTGAGCCCGCACTTCATGAAGGTCGCGGTGCTCTGCGTGCTGTGCCTCACGGTCGCCTTCGGCATCTTCTTCCTGGGCTGCAACCTGCTCCTCAAGTCTGGCAGCATGATCAGCCTGCTGGGGAAGGACCGGAGAGCCTCCAAGGAGGGGGACGTGGGGCTCGGTGGCACCTAGGGAACCCGCCCGGCGCCCCTTCGCCAGCCAGAAGAGGAGCTGCAGGTGGCTAGTCAATGCCAGACTGGATTCCTGGCTGCAGTTGCTGGTGGTCTCTGGAGGTAACGGACACATTTGAGGGGAGGGTTAGAAATACAACCCCCCTCCTCCTCTCCTAGCAGGGACCGGGAGCGCTCAGGTCTGGTCTGGCCCCTTCCTCTTGGCACGTCCGCCTGCGAAGCTCGCGGTGCGACCCTCCAACCGAGTCCCTGGCTGAGCTGCCGGGGCGGGAGCTCCCAACAGCCAGAAACATGTTTTACGGCGACGTTAAAACCCGCCACAGGCTGACGCCAGGGGCTCTCCTCCTGCTGCGGGAAGATTCATTTTGTCCTAGCGAGAGAGAAAGAAAAACCAGCCCCCGGCCTGGACAAACCCCTCTTCTTTCAAAGTCGGAGCCGTTCCAGGGCTGCCCGATTGGCTGCCCCTCACGTCTTCGTTCCTCGCCTAAAATGGACAGAGAGTGGTGGTTGCGTGTCAGAGCCTGGGGGCGGCAGATTTAGTGTAACCGGGGAAGGATACTTCCTCGGGCCGCTACCACGGTTTTTTGTCTTCCCTTCTCTGTTCCATTAAAGATCACTGTTCGCTTCCACTCCAATGTCATTTGCGCCTGCAATAATCCCCGTGGGGTGGGAAGGGCTGCTGTTCGGGTGGCGGTAATGCCAGCCATGCCAGGTCAGGCCTGCACTAAAGACAGGCACTGCCCCAGAGGGCTCCCAGGTCAGGTTAGGCCAAGAGGCAAAGGGGGGCTGAGACAGGTCGCGAGGAAGGGCACCAGGTAACTGAAGTGGGCGAAATAGCCCTTGGTTCACTAGGTTAGCGGGGTCAGTGAACCTAGCTGGATGAGTCGCCCTGGAGTGTAGAGACAAGTCCTAACCGATGTCACTGTCGTGATCGCCTTGCTGCAGCCCGCCGTGGCTGTGTTTGGCTTCCCTAAAGTGCAGAGAGAAGCTGAAACTATCCCTCTTTTAAATGCCATGTGGACATTTCTATTCCTCTGTATAAATCCGTGGTACGCCCACATCTGGAATACTGCGTACAGACGTGGACGCTGCGTCTCAAAAAAGATCTCTTGGCATTGGAAAAGGTTCAGAAAAGGGCAACAAAAATGATGAGGGGTTTGGAATGGGTCCCATATAAAGAGAGATTAAAAAGACGGGGACTTTTCAACTTAGAAAAGAAGAGACTAAGGGGGGGATATGATGGAGGTCATGACAGGTGTGAAGAAAGTGAATAAGGAAAAGTTATTTGCTTGTTCCCATAACATAAGAACTAGGGGGTCACCAAATTAAATGAATAGGTAGCAGGTTTAAAACAAACAAAAGGAAGTTTTTCTTCATACAGCACACAGTCAACCTGTGGAACTCCTTGCCGGAGGATGTTGGGAAGACCAGGACTTTAACAGGGTTCAAAAAAAGAACTATAAATTCATGGAGAATTGGTCCATCACAGGCTATGAGCCAGGATGGGCAGAGATGGTGTCGCTAGCCCATGATTTTGTGGTTCCCTGTTCTGTTCATTCC
The DNA here is from genome assembly GCF_052426305.1 of Pelodiscus sinensis. Classification (NCBI taxonomy): domain Eukaryota; kingdom Metazoa; phylum Chordata; order Testudines; family Trionychidae; genus Pelodiscus; species Pelodiscus sinensis. The sequence goes on from NC_143082.1 coordinate 11,231,545, forward strand.
CTCTGGGACACCTGGCATTGGCCACTGTCAGAAGACTGGGCTAAATGGACCTTTGGTCTGACCCAGTGTGGCCGTTCTTATGTTCCGTTAACTTCTGTAACATTCCCTTCCCCCTGAAAGAGCCCAGACGTGGAACCAAATCCTCAGCTGGTGGGAATTGCCCTTAGCTCTGCATGTGGCATCGCAGTGACAGGTTCTTGTGTCCCTCATCAGAATATTTTTGGTGCTGAGAATTGCTGGCCAGGTTGTGCAGCTGTAGAAGAATTCTCACTTTGCTGGGCAGCTGCTGACGGGACAGGGTACCTGTTAATCACAGTCTTCCCCAGGCTGATGATGGCTTTTGGCAGAAGCCGGATACTGTCTCCTTATGCGTGCAACAGTGGAAGAAGTCTTTACAAGCACTAGAAAAACCCTTCTCCCAAATTCATCAGGTCCGTGGACATGTCCACTGGAGAAGGGGAAAATGAAGTGGGGGAGACTGGCAGTGAGGTGATGGTGACTTTGGTTAGAGATTGCACCAGACTTACTGTTTTGCTGAGAGTTAGAGCTGCTTTGTGTGTTATAATGTGCAATCAAAGAACAGTCCAGGCTAGTTCATGCTTTAAAAGGGCCAGTTTCACAAAAGCTGCAAACAAGTGCAAGTCAAGCCAGCTAGGAGGAAGAATTTAATCAGAAAACTGTGAATGATAATTAGGAGTCATTTAAGAACACCTTACCGATGCCCCAAAAACCACAACTGCGGAAGAAGGCTGGGCTGGTTAAAAAACCAATGTGGTTAAGAGAGGAAGTGAAGGCAGCGTGTGTGTGAGAGAGAAAATCAAAAGGAAGAAAGGGGAAGTAGATAGTAATCATTAAAAATCACGAGTCAGGAATTGCAGGAAATCAATAAGGGAAGCTAAAGGACAGAACATAAACTCTATGGCCAGCAGAATTAGGGACAATCTGGAATTTTAAAAATAAATTAGGAACAAAAATAACCCTGACAGTGGTATTGGTCCATTAGTAGACAGAAATGGTAAAATTATCAATAATAGCAGAGAACAAGGCAGAAGTGTTTACATATTTTTGTTCTGTGTTTGGGGGGAGAAACATGTCATAGTTTCATCATATGATGATGATAAAACATTTTCCATTCCTCTAGAATATCTGTTAACAGAAGGTACTAAAATTGTACATTTTAAAATCAGCAGGACCAATTAACATGCATCTAAGAGTTTTAAAAGAATTGGCCGAGGAGCTTGCTGGTCTATTCATGTTGATTTTCAAGAAGTCTTGGAAGACTGGAGGAAAGCTAATGTTGTGCCAATATTTATAAAGGATAAATGGGATGACCCAGGCAATTATAGGCTTCTTGGCTGACACCAGTCCTTTACATGATCATGGGGCAGCTCGTCCAGGAATTGATTAACAAAGAGGATAATGCTATTAATCCACATCACCAGGTGTTTATGGGAAATGAATCATGTCAAAATAACACATTGTCTCTTTTGCTGAGAGAACAAGTGTGGTTAATAAAGGAATGTGTATTGATATTAATCCTCCTGTGCGTCGGCTTCAGCCCTGCCTACAAAACAGCACTGACCTGCCTGCTGGGGTGACGGGGGGGGGGGGGGGGTTGCGTTAGCGAAGGACTGGGCTTGCCAAGCACTTGGGGAAATACCCAGCGTATTAGTGTGTTACTTTCTACTTAGCAGAAATCCTACCTCCAGCCAGGAAGATAACGCGCCTTAATACATCTCAGCTTCCGCCAGCGACAGGGCCAGAGGCTGTAATCAGATTTATAACACACGTCATCCTGGGTGTGGCCAAGGGCTGGACAGGGCTTTACTTTTCCTGCGTAGATAAGACGCGGAGATAAAGACCCCCCCCCCCATGAATCCCCAAGGATATTTCTCCAGCTGTTAGCTCTTGAGCGGAGCAGATGCTTAAATCTCTGCCAGTTCAACAGGGAGAACTCAGCTGCGCCAGAGATGCTGATCCTGTCCCTTTCGAAGGCCTGATCCTGGCAGGGCAGGAGCTCAGGGCTTATGGCCAGGCGGGATTGGGTGCCAAAGGGAGAGGCACTGTCCTTTTCGGGAAGGCGCCTCTGGGGTTCTGGGCCTTGCTGGGAGGAGAGTGGGGTCTAGTGGTTAGAGCAGGGCAACTGGGAGCTGGAACTCCTGGGTTCCGTTTCCAGCTGCAAGAGGGGAGTGAGGATCACGTGGCATCCAGGACACCTGGGTTCTCTCTCTGTCTCTGGGAGGAGCTTGGGTGACTGGTGAGACTAGAGCAGAGGGGCCGGGAGTGACGTTGGTAAGTGGCTTCCCCTCTGTCCGTTTCCTTGCCTGGGAGGGGGGCAGTGCTAGTGCTCCCCAGAGGTGCTGTGGGTCTGACGGGGGAGTCAAGCACAGCACCAGCTACAGCGCCCGGCCCTGACAGCCCACTGCACGTTTTCCCTTCCGGGGAGTCGCACGGGGCCCTGGCCAGCTCAGAGTCACCCTGCTCAGGTGAGCCGCCTTGCAGAGCTGGGGCCCAGGAGTCGCTGGCCAGATGCTTCTGGGGCACGCTGGGGGGGGGATTCGTCCAGTGGGCCGCAAGGGCCGGGCCCCCCCCACACATGGGGCTGAGCTGCAGCACTGGCAGGAGATGGCTGGTGAGGTCCATGGGGCAGTGCCAGTTTCCACAAGCGAGGCTCAGGTCCGGTGCTGCTGCCTGGCTCTTAGGTGAGGCGCAGTCGGAGTTGGGCCTGAGCCCCCAGCGGTGCAGGAGGTTTGCGGGTATCTTGGGTCAGCTCTGGCTCCAGCTGGTTCCAGTGTGGCCCTGTCCACTTCCTGGTGCTCTCCAGGTGGCAGCCAGCCGGCCCCTTCCCCTCGGACTCACTGGTAGGTCCAGCCCGGTGGGCCAATCCCAGGGCAGGGCCTGCCTACGGAATGGATCCATTTCCGTGCGGGGTGGTTGCTCTGCTCCCCGTTTACACGGATGAAAGGCAGCTCCGGGTCGGGCCCGGAGGGTCTGCTTTGGAAACGTAGCCTCTTGCCTTGCAGGGTCCCAGCCTCCCTCATGGGCTTTACAGGCCAGCGGCGCAAGGAGACCCAAGATCACAGGCTGGCCTCAGCCCCCTCCCTACGTGCCTGAGGGTGGAGCGTTAAAGGCAGGGGCCACGAGGCTCTAAACGTGATCCCACGGGAAGGCAAGCATTTCTGCCTGGAAATAATCCCCTGCCGTCTTAATGCCTCCCGCCCAAACCCGTCTTAGGGGCTGTGACCCACCCAGCCGGTGCCAAGGAGGAGGCTGCAGAGAAGCTGGCTTCTGACGTGCGCAGGGCATTTCTCTGCAAGCACGTGGCTCCTGGCGCGGCTCCCAGCGCCGAAACCCAGCGGGCCCCACGTGCAGGACGGCCCGGCAGACTGCGCAGCTTCCCGCCGTGTTGCATGAGCTGGGTCCAGCCCTGGAGAAGAGAGACGGGGATGGAGTCTGATCTCCGCTCCCCGGGGGGGAATCCAGAGTCACCCCTGCTGCCGCGGGGGCAGGACCCGACTGGCTCAAGCGGTGCCAGGGCAGTACGGGCGTAACGCCGCCCTGGTGGCCGAGACAGACTGGCCCCCCCAGGTCTGGGAGAGCAGATGGTGGTTGTGTGAGTGCGCCCCCTGCTGGCCACACCCCTCCCTTCAGACTTCCCTGTGACTCCAGCGGGAGGCCTGGTGTATTTCTCCACATGCTGCGTCCATATTAGCTGCTCCTCCTCTTGGCCACTGCCCCCAAGGTGCAGGGAGTCCCCGGGTCCTGCACCCCCCTCGGCTGCCAGACATGACTCTCAGCCGTCAGGTAGAACAGGAGGTTTATTAGTCCACAGGGACACAGCCTAGAACAGATTTGAAGGCACAGGAACCAGGGGCGATCAGAACGATCCATCTGGGGGAAAGGGGGGCCCAGAACCAAGGCCCTGGGCCCCCTTCCTGTACCCTAAGCCAGCCGAGACACACACACTCAGCAACTCGTCCCAGCCCTGCCGGCAGCCCCATCTCCTCCTTGGTCCAGCTTCTCATCTGGTCACGCTCCCCTCCTAGGCTCAGGATACAGAAAGCATCAGCCACTGTGTCCGTGCTGGGGCAGGGGCAGCCTCCTTCAGGGGGAGTCGCACCCCAAATTCCCATCCCCATCTAGGTACTGGTGCAGTGCTCAGGGAAACTGAGGCCCATACACACATGGGATTACTACAGGAGAGTAGAAATCCCGTGCAACATAAAGCAACCGGAGCGAATACAATCCCCACTTCAGCACAGCCTCAGTGCCCCAAATGGGGCTAGCGCTCAGTTAGCCGGGGGCTGTACGAGGACACTTCAGCTCTGCCCCCTGAGCGAGCCGGGCAGCCCTCTGGGTAGCTAGCAGAGGTTGCCAGAGCCAGGGCACAGTGACCTGAATGCATGTGGGTGTGCTGGAGAGCAGGGCAGCACACACTGCGGTAACCCTCTCCCCCTCCTCCCGCAGGCCCCCAGGATCCACACGGACAAAGCCATCAGCCACCCTGGCACGTGGCACCTTTGGGCCACCCCCAGCGAGTGCACCGTGAGCATGGCTCCGTGACACTAGCCCTATGGGGACTCAGTGTCTCCATTCTCCACCAAGCTGGGAGTGGCTACAGGCGGGCCCACAGAATTGCTGGGCCCCTGGGGAAGGTGAGGAGGGGCAGGCCCATGCTCCCGGAAGGGTGAGGCTTAAGGCCGAAGGGCAGGCAGCCCTCGGCGTCACCTGGAATGCACCACACCACCCCGGCCTCCAGGAGCCCACAGAACTGCCCGGAGGTTCTGGCAGCGGGGTTCTTGGAGACCCTGCAAAGGGCGGGGCGGGAGGAGTGCAAGCCGCAGTGCTGGTCTGGGGCTGCCTGCTCTAGCAGCGCGGGGAGGGGAGGCTCAGGGGCCAGTCTGCTTTGCGCTGATGGAGCACAAGGCCCTTTTAAACAGCACCCATGCTCCGGCAGCCTCCTACAGCTCTCTGAGCAGATCAACAAGCGTGTGGACAAGGGGGAGCCAGTGGAGAGAGTGAAGGTAGATTTCCAGAAAGCCTTTGTCAAGGGCTCCCCCAAAAGCTCTTGAGCACTGTAAGCTGGCAGGGGATAAGAGCGGAGAAGCTGCTTTTGTAGTTAGCGAGCCATTCACAGTGTTTGTTTAATCCAGAGTTGATTGTGTCAAACTTGAAGATGAACTTGATCCTCCTTGATTGGATCCACCTCGTCATCTCCAGTCTGATCCTGGCCTGCATATTTATTCCTGCCTCTGGAAATTTCCACTCCATGCATGTGACGAAGTGGGTCTTTGCCCACGAAAGCTTATGCTCCAACACTTCAGTTAGTCTATAAGGTGCTACAGGACTCCTCGTCGCTTTTGCAGATTCAGACTAACACGGCGACCCCTCTGATACTTGAAGATGAACTGTAGCTCAGCAGTTTCTCTTTGAAGTCTGGTCCTGAAGTTTTTTTTGCTGCAGGATGGCTACCTTTAGAAACTTTAGAAACAAAGACTGTGAATGGCTTGCTAACTACAAAAGCAGCTTCTCCTCTCTTGGAAGTCACACCTCCAGATCAGCTACTAGAAGTGGGCCTCATCCTCCCTGATTGGATCCACCTCGTCATCTCCAGTCTGATCCTGGCCTGCATATTTATTCCTGCCTCTGGAAATTTCCACTACTTGCATCTGACGAAGTGGGTCTTTGCCCACGAAAGCTTATGCTCCTACACTTCAGTTAGTCTATAAGGTGCCACAGGACTCCTCGCCGCTTTTGCAGATTCAGACTAACACGGCTACTTGTCTGAGTTGGGAGCCACATCAGTGAGGGCTGGGTTTTTTTGAAGGGTTTTATTTTCTTCTCACTTGTGTGGTCCCCAACTGATTTTTCTGTGGGTCATTGGCCCCCGACCCAACAAAGGAAACCTTTCGTGTTGGACATACATTAATATTTTACTTTATTTAAAATGAAGTTTGATAAACGAACATGAGAAAGTTAAAGTGCTTCATCTGCTTAATAATTTACATTAATATTTCCTTTCTTACTGGTTAAACTAAACCGTTCTCCCAGCTGCAGCACTAGCAAAATGGCTCGGGCGTAAGTATGTAATTAACGGCGAGTTTCCATTAGGAACTGGTGGTCCACGGAAAGGTTTGCATTGAGCCAGGTGGGCCACAGGCCACAAAGTTTGAGAACCACTGTGTTACGGGGATGGGAGAGTGCTGTGTTGCGGGGGGATGGGCGGGCGGGGTGGTGGCAGCATGGCAGACCAGGAGAATGGCGCCCCTGCCCGCGAGGAGCAGCCCAGGCCCGGTCCCATGGGCTGGAAGTCCCGCTCACACTCACCCGCAGCCGAGGAAGCGGGAGTCGCAGCAGCCACCCTACCCGCTATGATCCCAGAAGGTAATTTCTATAAACCCCTTATTACTGTATGCACTTGTAGTGTGTGATAACAAAATCATTTTACCAATCACTGATTCCACTCACATTTTTCATTCATCTCTCCTATGCACGCTCATTGCATGACTACTTTGAACTCCTTTATATTTACAAAAATAGCAGCCCGCATTTACAAAAATAGCACCCTGCCCCACACAGAGAAATTCCGGCATATGGGCCTAGGTCCTCTCATGGACTGGCAACTGGTTAAAAAGATGGGAAACACAGGGTAGGTATAAATGGGCAAATAGTCGTGTCCCCCAGGGATGTGTTCTGGGACCAGTCTTAGTCAACATTTTCATCAATGATCTGTAAAAACAGGTAAACTGAGGTAGCAAAAATTGCAGATGATACAAAACTGCTCAAGATAGTTAAGTCCCAGGCAGACTGCAAAGAGGATCTCACAAAACTAGGTGACAGGACAACAAAATGGCAGGTGAAACTCAATATTGATAAATGTGAAGTAATGTACATCGGAAAACACAGTCCCAGCTATACATATAAAATGATGGGGTCTCGCTTAGCTGCTTCCACTCAAGAGAGATCTTGGAGTCACTGTGGCTAGTTCTCTGAAACATCCACTCAGTGTACAGCTGCAGACAAAAAAACCCACAATATGTTGGGAATCATTAAGAAAGGGAAGAAGAATAAAAAATAACTTATTGCCTCTATATCAGTGGTCCCCAACATGGTGCCCGCAGGTGCCATGGCGCCCACGGGGGCATTCATGTGCGCCCGCCAAGTGCTCGGGGCTGGCCTGGCCCTGGGCACATGGCGCACGGTGAGCGCCGGCCCCGGGAGCACCGCGAATTGGCCGCCCGCGCTCTGGGCGTGCGGCGCTTGCAGGAGGCGCCGGCCCCAGGCATGCGGCACTTGAGGGAGGGGGGGTGCCGGCCCTGGGCGCGCGGCACTTGGAGGGGGGGCGCCAGCCCCGAGTGCGCGGCATTTGGGGGGTGGATACCGGCCCCGGGCGCGCAGCCCTTGGAGGTGGCCCCGGCCCCGGGCGCGCAGATATGGGGGGGCCATGCCCCCTGGCGCCCGGCAACCTCCAAAGGTTGGGGACCACTGCTCTATATAAATCCATGGTGCACTCACATAGAATCATAGAACCATAGAGCTGGAAATCAAACCGGCCAGGGCTTTGTCAAGCCGAGACTTAAAAATCTCTAGGGATGGAGACTCCACTACTTCCCTAGGTAACCCATTCCAGTGCTTCACCATCCTCCTAGTGAAATAGTTTTTCCTAATGTCCAACCTAGACCTCCCCACTGTAACTTGAGACCATTGATCCTTGTTCTGCCATCCGTCACCACTGTGAACAGCCTCTCTCCAGCTTCTTTGGAACCTCCCTTCAGGGAGTTGAAGGCTGCTATCAAATCCCCCCTCACTCTTCTCTGCTGCAGACTAAATAGACCCAACTCCCTCAGCCTCTCCTCATAGGTCATATGCTCCAGCCCCCTCATCATTTTGGTTGCCCTCCACTGGACCCTCTCCAATGTGTCCACAACCTTTCTGTAACTGGGGGCCCAGAACTGGACACAATACTCCAGATGTGGCCTCACCAGAGCCGAATAAAGGGGAATAATGACATCTCTGGATCTGCTGGCAATGCTCCTCTTAATGCAACCTAATATGCCATTAGCCTTCTTGGCTACAAGGGCACACTGTTCACTCATATCCAGCTTCTCATCCACTGTAACCCCCAGGTCCTTTTCTGCAGAACTGCTTAACCAGTCGGTCCCCAGCCTGTAACAACGCTTGGGATTCTTCCGTCCCAAGTGCAGGACTCTACACTTGTTCTTGTTGAACCTCATCAGATTTCTTGTGGCCCAATCCTCCAATTTGTCTAAGTCACTCTGGACCCTATCTCTGCCCTCCAGCGTATCTACCTCTCCCCCTAGCTTAGTGTCTAGAGTCCTGCGTGCAGATGTGGTCACCTCATCTCAAAAACGGTAACTTGGCATTGGACAAAGTTCAGAAAAGGGCCACAAACATAATTAGGGGTTTGGAGCGGCTGCCCAAGGAGAAGAGATTAATAAAACTGGGACTTTTCAGCTTGGAAAAGAAACAACTAAGAGGGGATATGATAGAGGTCTATACAATCATGACCGGTGTGGAGAAAGTAAATAAGGCAATGTTATTTTTACTCCTTGTAACACAACTAGGAGTCATCAATGATATTACTAGGTAACAGGTATAAAACAAACCAAAAGAAATATTGCTTCACATACCGCACAACGTGCCCAGCCAAGTCCAAGACTAAAACAGGGTTCAAAAAACTAGATACATTCATGGAGGATAGGTCCATAAACGGCTATTAGCCAGGATGGGCAGGGATGGTGTCCTTAGCTTCTGTTTGCCAGAATGTGGGAATGGTTGCCTGTTCTGTTCACTCCCTCTGGGGCACCTGGCATTGGCCACTGTCAGAAGACAGGATGCTGGCTAGAAGGCCGTTCTTACGTTCAGCCTCAAAGCCCCTAATAATGGGGAAGTTCTGCTAGCCCCATTTCCCAGATGGGGGAGTTAAGATGCAAACACACACTCGCATAAGGATGTAAAGGAAGAGAGCCCAGGAGTCCTGACTCCTAGCCTCTGCTCTAGCACTACCAATGGTGTGAAGGCCACACCAACAGAATGGGGAGAATCTGTCAATTGTCAGATACCCCTGCCTCTCTCTCCTACATCCCAGCTCTCAGTCTCATACACATCTACCTAGCCCCAGAGACCCTATCTAATCTATCTGCCAGCAACCCAAGAGGGCCCTTACTAACTGGCATGATTTTCCGGAAATGCTTTTAACAGAAAAGTTTTCCGTTAAAAGCATTTTCGGAACAGAGCATCTAGATTGGCACGGATGCTTTTCCGCAAAAGCACTTTTTGCGGAAAAGCGTCCGTGCCAATCTAGATGCGCTTTTCCACAAAAAAGCCCCAATCGCCATTTTCGCGATCGGGGCTTTTTTGCGGAAAACAAATCTGAGCTGTCTACACTGGCCCTTTTGCACAAAAGTTTTGCACAAAAGGACTTTTGCCCGAACGAACGGGAGCAGCATAGTATTTCCGAAAGAACACTGACAATCTTACATGAGATCGTCAGTGCTTTTGCAGAAATTCAAGTGGCCAGTGTAGACAGCTGGCAAGTTTTTCTGGAAAAGCAGCTGATTTTCTGGAAAAACTGGCCAGTCTAGACACAGCCCTTTTGTATACTTGCCTTAAATCAGTGGCCAGTGGCTGCAGGATCAGGCCTTGAGCTGGCTCTTTGGCATGGGGTCCCTCCTCCTGTTGGGTCCTTCACAGTTTTAGGGATTTGGGGATGAAGAGGGGGGTTGGGAACTGTTCTCTTAGCCGTGGTGGGAAGTGGGAGTCAGTGTATGCCAAGGGATGGGAAAGGGAGGAGAATTGGGCACCGGATGGCAGTTTTCAGAACCATGAATTGGGCCAGGGAAGGTTCTGATGGGGGTCTGGCTCAGCTGCCACTAATACGCTTCAGAGTCTGGGGTGCAGGTTCGTTCCCTGGTCTGTGTCTTTCCCGAGCATGTAGGGTCTCTGCTCCTGCAGGGTGGAGGGAGCCGAGTCTGGGCTTTGCCAAAGGGTCCCTCCAGTGCTGGGCAGCAGTGTAGCCAAAATGTAGTATTTTAGTGTTGGTTTAAGAATCCAAGCATAATGATAGTAACAAGTCCCATAGGATTTGCTTACAAGTTCTGTAGGTTTCTATTTCACTCTGTCATGATTAGTCAATGTCTGCATTGCAAACCAAGCTGTGTCTTCTAGTCCCTCTGTCACCCTGAGTCTGGGATGCCCTGCCCATTGCTTGGTGGGAGGGAAGCATGTGTGAGAAAGGCACCAGGACGGTCCAGATAGTCCAAAAGACTTGAGAGACTTGGAGATGATGAGAGAACATCCCTGGTGCCAGAGGCTGGATGAATTCGCACAATAGGCCAGCCCTGGGGACAGGCAGACCCCCAAGAGAGAGACAAGCAAGAGATAATGCAGAGAAGGGTGGAATATCCGGAGATGAACACCTTGTAGGGAGAATGATTGCACATCGCCCTGCGAAACCCACAGACTCCAATGGGAACTGGCGTGTAGAGAATGGGGGCTGTTTGCCATTGGACTCTGGGTTCAGTCCTGCAAGCCAAGCCTCAGAGGGGCCCCGAATTGCAATTGAAAGACCCCGATTCCTCACTCCGTCCGTCCTGCCTGCCCAGTAAGACCGACCTGAGCCCGGGCAGGCTGGTCCCTACGCGGTGGGCAGGGGGTGGGCGCTGCTTGTCACGTTGCACTGGCAGTAGCCGCGGCGCGGCGCCTTTTCCCCGGCAAAGTCCCCGGGTGCTTCTTCCACGCAGCAGCGCCGGTGGGGCAGGTGGGCTGGGGCGGGAGGCAGGGCGCTGGCTGCGCTGAGAGGGCGGGGGGGGGCGGTGGGGACAGAGCTGAGGGACGCGGGGGGGGGAGGTGATCCCGGGACTTTCGTCTGCAAGAGCCAGACGGCTCCTGCCCCCAGCTCGCCCCCTGCCCCGCCCGGGCTACCCCGCCCCCAGCTCGCCCCCTGCCCCGCCCGGGCTACCCCGCCCCACCCCCAGCTCGCCCCCCGCCCCGCCCGGGCTACCCCGCCCCGCCCCCAGCTCGCCCCCTGCCCCGCCCGGGCTACCCCGCCCCCAGCTCGCCCCCTGCCCCGCCCGGGCTACCCCGCCCCACCCCCAGCTCGCCCCCCGCCCCGCCCGGGCTACCCCGCCCCGCCCCCAGCTCGCCCCTTGGCCCGCCCGGGCTACCCCGCCCCCAGCTCGCCCCCCGCCCCGCCCGGGCTACCCCGCCCCGCCCCCAGCTCGCCCCCTGCCCCGCCCGGGCTACCCCGCCCCGCCCCCAGCTCGCCCCCTGCCCCGCCCGGGCTACCCCGCCCCGCCCCCAGCTCGCCCCTTGGCCCGCCCGGGCTACCCCGCCCCGCCCCCAGCTCGCCCCCCGCCCGCAGCCGAAGTCGCTGGAGCCACGTGCGGGCGCAGCGTTCGGGCCCCGCCACGAGCCGCGCTGCCGGCAGAGCCCCGAGGCCGCGCGGGGGGGGAAAGGGGGCGGGGCGGGAGCCGCCTCGGGGGCGGAGCCGGGGGTGGAACCCAGGCGTCCGGGCTCGGCAGCGAAGGGGTGCCGCCTGGCCCCGCCCCCGCCCGGCAGCCAATAGCAGCGCCGCTTACTGCCGGGTGGGCGCGCGGGCCCAGCTGACAGAGGCTCCGGCATGGTAACGTCCCGCTTTGTTGGGCCCGGCCCGGCGAGGGGCTGCGCGCGCCGCTCCCCGGCAGAGACCCCCCCGCCCGGACTCTGCCCCCCCCCGCGCACGGGCTCAGCCCCCCCCCCCCGCTCTGCCCTCCCCCCCGCGCACGGGCTCTGCCCCCCCCCGTTCTGACGCCCCCCGCGCACGGGCTCAGCCCCCCCCCCCCCCCCCCGCGCACGGGTTCAGCCCTCCCGCTCTATTCCCTCCCCCCAAAGGCTGAGCCCTCCCCCAAGCTCTGCCCCCCCGTGGATGGGCAGTGCCCCTGGCAGAGCACCCTGCTGGCCCTGCCCCACCCTACACGTACCGAGCGCCCCTGCTGAGTCCTGCCTGCAGAGACCCTTGTGGTGGACGGACACCCCCCCCCCCCTTACAGGCTCAGCCCCTCCGGCTCTGATCCCTCTGGCAGAGGCCCCCCCCCGTTCACAGGCACTGCCCCCCTTGGGGCAGAGCCCCCCCCCCCCCATGCATGGGACTGAGTCCTGCTCCGTGGCTGGGCCTTGGGGGTGCCCATAGGTTTGGGCCTTCACATGCTGCCCTGGTCTGCTCTGGGCAGCTGCAGGTGGAGCAAAGGGTGGGGAGTCTGCACCTGCCAGGTTGGAGGGCGGGAGAAGTAAAAGTGGGGAGTAGGGTTTTCCCTTTGCTTTGATACAGACACCCCCCCAGATAGAGCTTTGCATACTCACATCCGGACACCCCTCTCCCGCCCGCACCAGAGCCAGCCAGTGACCTTGGGGGGGCATTTGTGCTATAGGTGCTGACAGGAGGGGGGCTGTGCCCAGTGCTGGACAAAGGGCAGCAAATGGCATTGCAGTTTATCAACCCTGTCCTTCCAGTGAAACATGGACAGCCAGCCCCACCTGACAGGCTGCGCCGGGTGATGCCATGTGGGCCTCAGCCTCCCTTGGGGTTCCTTGGCCCTCCCCATCCCACAGCCTCAGTGTGCCCTGTGATCGCACCCTCCTGCCAACTCCAGGCTCTCTTGCCTGATGAGCCCTTATCTAACAGGCCTCTGCCTGTCCCCAGACTCCCCCACCCATTCCCAGGAGGGGCAGCCCACTCATCCCTGTGCCTCTGTGGTGAGGCAGCTCACAGCAGGTGGGTGAGTAGCCATTTGTGTCAGGGGGGAGGGATCACAATGTGACACCTGCTCAGTGAGAGCTGAGATACTCAGTTCATTACACACAGGGTCCATCAGCAGTTATGCGCCGTTGCTACTGGCCTGGATCATCCTCAGCCCAGGGAGCCATGGACCAGGCTCTGTATCCTGCTGGGGGTGTGGTGTTCTGAAAATAAAGATAGATTAATTGATCTATCTCCATAGGCACCCTTCATCCATCTGTCCATCCATCCCTATACCTTCCCTTCATCCATCTGTCCATCCATCCATCCCTATACCTACCCTTCATCCATCTGTCCATCCATCCCTATACCTACCCTTCATTCATCCTGTCCATCCATCCCTATACCTACCCTTCATCCATCGCATCCCTCTGTCTCCCTATGCACCGTCCATCCATCCCTATATGCACCGTCCATCCATCCCATCCATCTCTATACACACCATCCATCCCTATATACACCCTTCATCCCATCCATCTATCTCCCTACGCACCATCCATCCATCTCCATATGCACCATCTATCCATCTCTCTACGCACCATCCATCCATCCCTATATGCACCATTCATCCATCTCCATGTGCACCATCCATCCCTATACCCTCCATTTATCCATCCCATCCATCCATCCATTCCTATACCCTCCATTCATCCATCTTCCTATGCACCATTCATCCATCTCCAAACACACACCATCCATCCATCCCTATACACACCCTTCATCCTTTCACCTATCCCATCCATCCATCCCTATACGTCCCCTTCATCCATCCCATCCCCGTATCCACCTATCCCCATACGCCTTCTCCCTCCCTCCATCCCGCCCATAGCCACCCTTCATCCATCTGTCCATCCATCCACCTCTGGTGCTTTGCAGCCTGCTCCCCCAGGGCTCCGCCGTCGGTGCTGAAGAGTGGCCCAAAGCTGCCCATGTTGGGAGCAGATTCTGCTCTTCCTATGCCCGGCACCCACCTTCGTTGCCTACTGGAGCAGAGCCAGAGTCCTGGGCCAGAGGGACCATGATGATCATCTAGTTTCACCTCCTGCACGGCAAGGCCAGAGAGCTGCCCTGGCTAACGCAGCCATTGACTCCCGTCTGCCCCAGATGGCAGATTCTCTCCCCAAGAGCTGCTGTCCGCATGGAGGGTTTGACAGCCGTTCCATGTTTCTAACTCCCCCACCCTTCAGTTGGTACAAGCTGGGCGGAGGCATCTGCCTGGGAGCCAGGAGGGCCAGGCCTCCCTTCTCAGGGTCAAGGGGATTGACCACCTGCCTGGCGGCCCCATGCTGCAAGGGCCGAGCGGTGCTGTTCGTTTCCCGGCTGGGCTGCTGTCGGCCAGGGAAGATGCAGCTTCTCGTTGGTCTGTTTCTCTTTCCTTCGCTTGGCTTGTTTTCCCTTGTCTGCTTTAATTCAATCGGATCCGATGTGTCTCCATGAGGAGTCTCTATGTCACGTACTGCATGGCAGGGCTGGGGCTGGAACCCGGGACGCCCCGCCCCTTCTGCTCTCCTTTCTTTCCAGCGGGTGCCTGCATTTCTTTTTCTCTCTTGCTGTTGACAGTCGGCTCCGGACTCCAGCAGCGGCCCTGCAGGGCAGCCGGCCCCATTTCCCACCGCCCCACCCATGATGCCTCCGCCCTTTGTAAGTTACCTGCACCCTGCATCACTTAGTAACCAAACCAGCGTGACCCCCCCCCCCCATCCCACAGCACGGCGCAAAGGGGGACTCACTGGCCTGGCTGCGTGAGAGAAGTGAGCAACGTGCAATCCCTTGGTGGTGTGCGCACACGTGTGTGTGTATGGGCATGCGTGGGGGAGGGGGTCGGTGTGGGTGTGCCCATGTATGAGCAGTGCATGCTCATTGCTTTCTGCGGGCTCCGACGGGGGCAGTTTGAGCTGAATTAGCGGGCAAAGGGAATTGGAGCCGTTCAAAGCCCCAGCGTGGACGTGGTGCGGTGGGAGCAAGGATGCAGCTGGCCTTGGCTGCACCTTGAGCAGGCTGGGCCCGTGGCTGGCACCAGACATCGGTCTGAGTAGCTGCAGTGGCGGGGGAGTCCCTGGCTGGCACGGGCCTGTCCCTTCAGTGGCGTGTGTCTCTTCTTGCTCCTAGCTGCCTCCTCCTGGAATCCCCCCTCCCTTCCCCCCCATGGGACTCCCTCCCATCGGGCCGAGACCGCCAGCGATGCCTCCTATGCCCCCTGGCATGATGCCACCTCTGCTCCCGCCCATGGCAGGGCCCCCTCCCATAGGACAGGTAAAGCCTCTCCCTTTGCCTGTGTGGTGTCGGTCGGAGCCCAGGGCCCCCTTTCAGCCTCCACTCAGGATGGAATGTCAGTGCAGGACCATGACCTTGGACGGGTGGGGCCCTTTGGCTGGGCGGGAGATAGAACCCAGGCATCCGGGTTGCTCTCCCTAGCTCTGGAGGGGAGTGGGGCCTAATGGGTTGGAACCCCGGGTCTCCTGGGTTCTCTCCCCAGCTCTGGGAAGGGAGTAGGGCCTAGTGGTTGGAGCAGGGGAGGAGGGAGCCCCAGGACTCCTGCGTTCTCCCCTGGCTTGGGGAGGGGAGTGAGGCCTAGTGGTTGGAGCAGGGGAGGAGGGAGCCCCAGGTCAGTCCCGGTCCAGGCTGCGGGAGGTGGAGAACGTGGCTGAGAAGTGCTCCTGGGGGAGGGGGCCAGGCTCTGTCGAGGGCTGCCCCGAATTTCCTATTAAACCTCAATACCAAGATGTTGGGAAAAGCCCCACGCGGATGTCGGTTCTCTGGGCCTTTCCCCCGATCGTGTGATGGGAGCCATGCTTCCGGGGTTCCCCAGACACTGGTGGGCACAGGGCCCAGGCCGAGGTTCTGAGCCATGCCTGCTGCCTGCCATGCCACATTTCTGTCCCCTAGATGCCGCCCATGGTGCCTCCCATGATGCCAGGGATGCTGATACCAGGGGTGCCCTCTGGTCCTGTCCCTGCAGTGGTGAGCATCCTTGGAACCTCTCTCTTGTCCAGCCAGCCGTGCCCAGGTGGGGGCTGCCAGGGCTGAGTTGGGGGTGGAACATAGAGGGGGCCTCGTGCCCTTGTCCTGCCTCTCTCCATGGGGGCCCATTGCCCAGTCCTTGTTTCCAGAGCAGAGCTGAGATGCCACCCGCGGGTGAGGGCTGAGTGCCAGCTCTCCTGGGTTCTCTCTCCAGTACTGCGACTGACATGTTCACTGCAGCTGTGGAATGGTCCCTGGATGGTCTTGCGCCTCAGTTTCCCCCTGGCAGGGGAGGCTGGCTCTGAGCTCCCTGCCGTTTGCAGAGGGATTCAGGGGCCCTGGGCGGGGGTGTCTGGTGTCTGGTTGAGTCTGAGCCGTAGCCCCCACGGTTCATGGCCCCGTTTCTCTTTTGGCAGGCGGCTCCTGTGACAGACCCAATTGGCGGTGAGTGCCAGGGTCCATCATGGGGGGTGGACCATGGGGGAGCTGCTGAGAGGGGACAGGTGCATCATGGGGGGGGGGAAGAAGCTGTCTGGAGTGTCCACCGCCCCCAGCAGCTCAGGGAGGAGGGTAAAACATTTCTGCGTCTCGGGGGGCACCTGGGAGTCAGGCCGGATCCTGAGGGGAGCCCGATGGATCCTGAGAATGAGGCTGGGTGTCCAGCCCTGCCAGTCTCTCTTGGGAGCCTGTAGCTCCCAGGCCGATGGCAACACCTGGCAGCCCCTCCGCCCCCACCCAGTAACACATGGCTCTTGTTTTCCAGCTGCTCCGGCCCAACCGGCACCCACAGTGAGTAGGCCCCTCCCCCCATCAGTGCTCAGCAATGTGGCAGCGCATGCTCCCTCCCAGGGCTGTGGGTCAGGAGTGAGGGGCACCAGAAGAGCTGGGGGCAGCCTAGGTCAGGCGTAGCAGGGAGCTATGGGTCAGGAGTGAGGAACCCTGGGAGAGGGGGAGCTCAGAACTGAGGTCTGTGGGTCAGGATTCAGGGGCCCTGGTCAGTGTTCCCTCTAATCTTTCCCATCAATGTGCAGAATAATGTTCTGTGCACCAAGGCATGTGTGAATGTGCACCACCCACAGAACACAAAACCTACCTCGAGGCTCCACTAATCTGCTGGGTGGCATTTCAGTCTCCTGAGTGGCCTCCCAAGCGCCCAGCAGAGCCGGGGGAGGGCAGAGCCCAGGGCACGTGCAGCACCGTGGATTAGGGATGTAAATGGTTAACCGGTTAACCAATAGGGCCTGGAGCAGGCAGGGGCTGCTCAGGCCGTCTAGCCCTGTCCATGCAGGCCCAGCCCAGCCCTCCCACCACAGGTTACACGCTGGCTCCCCGCTTCCAGGGAGGCCTCGCTGCAGTCTAAAGCTCGTCTATAAAATCTTTATACTGCAGAGGCCGCAGCAAGTGTAACCGCTGGGGCTGGTAGAGGTTACACGGTTACATTTTTGAAGGACTTTTGACATCCCCACTGTGGCCCGGACGTGAGGGGGCTGTTGGGAGCCCAGGGCAGGGCTAGCAGGGGGCTGCAGCTCGGGACGGGGCCCCGGCTGAGTTCGGAAGAGGGGTTGATTTTTGTCACCTTTGTGCCCATTAGCTCCCGAATCCCATGGTGGCCCCCGTCCAGCATAGCCTGATGGGCAGTGGTTCCCCAGCGCAGGATGCCCCCCGCAAGGTACCGTGGGGCGGGTGTGTCCTTTCCCGGTGGCTCTGGGGGGCGCTGTGGGCAGGGTGCGTGTCAGGAGCCACAGAAATGCCCTCCAAGTGGAGGGGCCATTTCAACCCCCTGGGGGTGCATGTTCCAGCCCGGTCCCAGCTTAACCCCTTGCGGGAGGAAGTGGGACAACCACCAGGAAAAGCCAAACACGCCACTTCCTGCCGAGGGCCTGACCCTGCCACAGGGGGCCCTGGCGCTTCGCCGCCTGCCTCTTGTGCCAGGGAGGTGAGTGATACCAGCATTTCCAGCATGGGCCCCATCCTGACCAACTGGGAGTCATCTGGGGTTTTGTTGCTGGTTGCAGTGAGAGCAGGATCAGGCCCATACAGGGAGGAGGTCGGGGCAGGGTCCCTGCTGAGCTGTGTGGCCCAAGGAGGGCAGCTGTGGGGGGCTGGTTGGACATTCCTGACCCTGCTCTTGCTTGTGGTGCCCAGAAGCCCCCCTGGAGCGAGCACAGGGCCCCAGACGGACGCATTTACTATTACAATTGCAACTCCAAGCAGTCCACCTGGGAGAAGCCGGATGAGCTGAAGTCCAAAGCAGAGGTGAGTTCCTTCAGAGCCCTTCGCCCAGCACTGAGATGCAGCCACCTCTGGGGTGGGGCCCACAGCTGAGTGACAGCTACACAGCAACACCAGAGACCAGCTGGAAATGTGTGTTTGTAGCCAGGAGTAGACTAGGGAGGCAGACACCAGTGTCCTAAAGTTGCTTCATGACAACATGAAAGTGACTGTTCTGAGCAGCACTGGCTCCCCGAGGGAACCTTTCAAAGTATAAACGGGAGTGAAACAGCATCGTCCCGGCCACAGTCTTTATTGCCGGGGTGTTTTACCTAGTTGCTGGGAAGCCCCTGGCTGGCGTTGAAATCATCTACAGAACAGGTAGGATGCTGTTGAGGCTTAGCAGGCTGAAAGCTAAGAGTAAGATCCCCATCACATCTATCAGTCTGTGGAACTTCAGGCTGCGGATGACAGTGCAGTTTTTGCCCATTATGAGAGAACTCTTCAAACGCTCTTGAATGTGTTTGCTGATGTCTTGGTGTCGCCCTTCACATCAAGAAGACCAAAGTGCTGCATCTCCAAATGAGGTTCCGTGCGCCCCATCTATTAAAATCAATGGAAAAGCATTGGAGATCGTTGAGCATTTTCTCTAGCTTGGGAGTTCTCGCTCATGCACGGCAGATATGGATGTAGACATCCAACGTCGTCTGAGCTGGGCCAGCGTGGCCTTTGTTCGTTTACGGCAAGATCACGACATTCGAACAGACGCTAAACTTCTTGTCTGTCAAGCCGTCATTCTCCCAACACTGTTGTATGGGTCTGAAACCTGGACAACCCACAGACATCACTTGAAAGTCCTTGAGAGGTATCACCAGTGCTGCCTGTGCAAGGTCTTGAAGATCAAATGGGAAGACCGGCGCACGAACAGCCGTGTTCTGGAAGAGGCTAAGCCCACCAGTTTCGAGGCAACGCTCGTCCGGCAGCAGCTTCGCTGGACTGGTCCCGTGGTTCGGATGCCAGACCATCATCTCCTGAGATAGGGCCTGTTTTCTCAGCTGAACGTACCGTAACGTGGGAGGACAACGGACGCTTTATAAGGACTTGCAGAGACGCAGGAGGAGGGGGAGACTGGCTTCTAGTCATGGCCAACTGTCTCCTGCTGTACCTGGAAACATCCATCCTCACTGTAGTAGAACTTGTGGCTCAAGGATCGGCCTCATCCACCCCCTGAGGGGCCGCAAGTCCTGTGGAAGATGATCCTGCTCGGCGACGAGTGATCGCCTGTCAGGGAGACAGAATGTAACATGAGGATGTAGGTCTCAGCTCTTGTGAGCCGCTAGCCTGCCCCTCTCCCGTGGCAGAGAGGGAGCCGTGGCTCCCAGCTCCCCTGCTCTAACCCCTGGTATTGTCGGTGCCCTCTCCATGGGCGTTAATAGCCCCTGGCTCAAAGCGCCCTGCTCTCTGCCTCTGCAGCTGCTGATATCCCAGTGCCCCTGGAGGGAGTACAAGTCCGACACGGGCAAATCTTACTACTACAACTCCCAGAGCAAAGAGTCGCGCTGGACCAAGCCGCGGGACCTGGACGAGCTGGAGGGTAAAGGGGCTGGGAGCCTAGGGAGCTGGGGGCCAGGGCAGCCACGCCTTCGGGAACTTAGGCAGAGTCCCTGCGCCGCAGGCTAACCGCCACCTGGGTAGGCTGGTACAGCCAGTGCCCCAGGGGTCTCACCGTGCCCCGGCCTTGGAGTGGTCCCCGACCCCCAAGGGATCGTGTCTGTCACGAGGGCAGGCCCCCGAGCCTGGGCTTCCGGGCTCCAGCCCTCCCGTGTCTCCGCCCAGCGAGTCCCTCTGTGCCAGGCTCCTGCTCCGTGCTCAGGGGGACCCGCCGCAGCCCAGCAGCCTGTTTGGAGCAGAGGCTTGTTTGCTGCAGACGCGGCCCCCGGCATTCTGGGCGCGGCACAGGGAGCCGGAGCAGAAGCCGGAGCCGAGGCTGCCCAGTGTCGGACCCCACCAGCCAGTTGCTATGGATCTACCTGTCTCTGTCTGCTCCTGTCTCGTGGTCATGGGGAGCCTGTGTCTTGGAGCCCAGTGCTTAGCCCAGCCGCCAGCACCTCTCCGGCTCTCATCCTGCCACAGAGCCTGGCTGGGCCCTCACGGCCTTGCTCAGCTCCGGGCACAGACGGAGCCCCGGGGGCTCTGCCAAAATGGGTCGGCCGCAGCCAGTCTTTAGCTAGCCACATGCCCCTGGCCTCGAGCTTCCTGCTTAGCCCCCGGAGCAGCTTCAACCCCTGGCAGGCACTGGGCACGAAGGCAGAGCCCCTCGAAATGACGCCCCCCGTTGGCCACCGGGCGCTGCCCCGAGTAACGGCCGGGCTCTCTGTTTTCCCTCCTTGCAGCGCTCATCGACGAGGAGGAGGCAGGGTGAGTGGCTGGCATCTGCCCGCTGGGCTTGGACCCGTTAGCTCTGAGCCGGGGCGGTAAGAGCAGGGTGGCACTGCCCCCAGGGGCCAGAGGGGGATGGGGCCCTCAGGAAGGCCCCCACTCAGGCGTAGGCGGGGGTGCTAGCAGGGACCTATCTGCTTGGTGTATGGGTTTCGAGGGCAGGTACCTCCCTTGTGGGGACATGGGGAGGGCAAGGCAGAGCCACACACCCCAGCGTGAGGTCTCCAGGGGCCCCCCTGCCCCTCAAGGGTGGTGGGCCCCACAGTGCTGTGAGCCCAGAGGTCTGGCCCCCAGGGGGCTGTGTGGGCCCCTCTCCGAGTCCCACCAGCCCCAGGCTCCAGCCTTCTCTGCTCTTCCAGGAAGCAGCAGGAGACCCCGTCAGCCGCCTCCAGCCCCAGCCTGTCCTCGTCCGCCAGCACGGACATGGAGGCGCCGGGCGGGGAGGAGCACACGCCTGTGCTGGGGGCCACAATGGAAGGCCTGGAGGAGGTGGCCCTGCAGCAGGAGGAAGTGACCAGCAGGTGACGGGGCAGGGGGGTGTCAAGCAGGGACCCCGCCAGGAATTGGGGGGCGTTTGCTCTGTGTGGCCAGCTGTTCCGCGGGCACTGGGCCTGGGGGCCACTGGCGTCTGTGGGTGCCGGGCACACACAGCTTGCAGGGGCGCCAGGGCCTGTTCCAGAGAGCGGAAGGGAGATGGGATGCAGGTGGGGAGACAGTCAGATGCCCCCTCCCCCAATGGGGAGTGATGGGCCCCGGCTACTGCCCTGGGGGGTGATTCCAGCTCAGTTCCCCTGCCATTGGCAGGGAATTCTCTCTGTCCTGACCCACGGCCCCGCCTTCCCCTGCTCCCCTAAGCTATTACTGAGGCAGGCGGGTCGCCCCAGCCCAGCCGGGGCCCTTCCCCCGCTCCCCCCGCAGCTCCCTGGGCGTTCTGCACTGTGAGCCCGGTGTCTGTGTTCCCGGCGCAGTGCTGACCCCGGCCGGTGTGAGGAGGAGGAGACGGGGGCCGGGGAGAGGAGCGCCTTCAACTGGAGCACCAAGGAGGAGGCCAAGCTGGCCTTTAAGGAGCTGCTGAAGGACAAGGTACAAGAGCAGGGAGCCGGGGGGCTCGCTCGGGGGGAAGTGGGGCTGGCCAGGGCGAGGGGCCTGTTTGCGGGGGCTGTCCCGGTCCCATCTGAGTCCCAGCATTTGGCTTCAGGGCGTCCCCTCCAACACGTCGTGGGAGCTGGCTATGAAGATGATTGTGGATGATCCGCGGTACAGGTAGGGACCAGCCCCACCGCCGGCTCCGCCCCCATCCATGCTGCTGGCTTGCAGGAGTGCAGCCCGCTGCAGGGAGGAGCCGGGACTCCCCTCCCGCCCCGCTCCCTGCAGCGCCCCCTGGGGGAGAGGCTGGGGTCGGAGGAGCCGAGATCCCGCCCCGCTCCCTGCAGTGCCCCCTGGTGGAGAAGCTGGGGTCGGAGGAGCCGAGATCCCGCCCCGCTCCCTGCAGTGCCCCCTGGTGGAGAAGCTGGGGTCAGAGGAGCCGAGATCCCGCCCCACTCCCTGCAGCGCCCCCTGGGGGAGAGGCTGGGGTCAGAGGAGCCGAGATCCCGCCCCGCTCCCTGCAGCGCCCCCTGGGGGAGAGGCTGGGGTCAGAGGAGCCGAGATCCCGCCCCGCTCCCTGCAGCGCCCCCTGGGGGAGAGGCTGGGGTCAGAGGAGCCGAGATCCCGCCCCGCTCCCTGCAGCGCCCCCTGGGGGAGAGGCTGGGGTCAGAGGAGCCGAGATCCCGCCCCGCTCCCTGCAGCACTCCCTGGGGGAGAGGCTGGGGTCAGAGGAGCCGAGATCCCGCCCCGCTCCCTGCAGCGC
The DNA here is from genome assembly GCF_052426305.1 of Pelodiscus sinensis. Taxonomy (NCBI): domain Eukaryota; kingdom Metazoa; phylum Chordata; order Testudines; family Trionychidae; genus Pelodiscus; species Pelodiscus sinensis. The sequence continues at coordinate 11,253,801 of NC_143082.1, forward strand.
CCCCTGGGGGAGAGGCTGGGGTTGAAGGAGCCGAGCTCCCGCCCCGCTCCCTGCAGCACTCCCTGGGGGAGAGGCTGGGGTCAGAGGAGCCGAGATCCCGCCCCGCTCCCTGCAGCGCCCCCTGCAGCACTCCCTGGGGGAGAGGCTGGGGTCAGAGGAGCCGAGCTCCTGCCCCGCTCCCTGCAGTGCCTCTGTTATTGTCCTCGGAGCTGCCCCTCAGCAGCAGCCAGCAAGGGAGCCCCTAACCCAGCCCATGTGCTCTGCCCAGCGCCCTGCCCAAGCTGAGCGAGAAGAAGCAGGCCTTCAATGCCTACAAGGCCCAGCGGGAGAAGGAAGAGAAGGAGGAGGCTCGGCTGAAGGCCAAGGAGGCCAAAGAGGAGCTGCAGCGCTTTCTGGAGCAGCACGAGCGCATGAGCTCCATCACCCGCTACAGGTGGGCAGAGGAGAGGAGCCGAGCTCCCACCCCGGTCCCTGCAGCGCCCCCTGGGGGAGAGGCTGGGGTCGGAGGAGCCGAGCTCCCGCCCTGCTCCCTGCAGTGCCATCTGGGGAAGTGGCAGGACACAGGGGCCAGGGAGCGAGTGGTTGGGCATAGGGGCCAGGGCGCAAGAGGCGGGGCACAGGCTGGGGGGAAAGCAGGGGAACCAGAAGAGTGGCAGAGGGCTGCAGGGGAGGGTGGCTGGGCAGGGGGATCGTCCCCTTGGTTTCTGGGACTTGGCCTTGGAGTGCTGGATGGAGGGTCCCAGAGCAGGCAGAAGGCTAGGAAAGTGCACATACACAGCTGATAGCATTCAGGATCCAGCCAACCCCTGCGCGTCTCCCACCCCCTCGCCGGAGAGAACCCAGGAGCCCTGATGCACTGGCTGTAGCCCCAGAGCCCCCTTTGGCAGGGGAGATGTGTGAATCCAGTGTGGGGCTGTTCGGCAGGGTCTGTTGCTAAGCAGCAGCAGGCGGGTTATTACCCACATAAATTTCTCTATCCCTTCCACACTGAAGGGACACACACCGTTACCTGGCTCCTAGGGCTCAAGGTGCAACCTTGTTCATTTACACACGCACCCTTACCCAATTCCTAGGGCTTAGGGCGCATCTTCCTGCGGGTTGGCAGGATCTTTAGCCAGTGAAAGAGCCTTACACAGTAATATCCTTATCCTCTATTTATTGACAATTCCCAAACAAGCAGAATGCACATGCTAAGCACACAGTGTTATGCTCACCAACCCTGGTACAGGCAGACTTCCCCTGTTGGCCAGGCAATATCAGTCTCTCTGGATCTTAGCTGCTGCATGTCACGGTCGTGCAGGAGAGTCCTGGCAGCTCTTATCTTAGGCTGTCTCGGAGGTGAGTTCTTCTTTCAGGTGTTCCCCCTTCTTGGTGTTCCTTGTCTCCCTTTGGTCTTCTTCCAGCCTTTTGCTGCTTTCCTTCTGCGTCTGTTACTTCCGATCTTCCTGGTCTCCTTCTTGGATCCCAGTTTATATAATGAAACCTGAGTCCTGCTTAGCTATTCCGTAACCAATTATTTTAGCATGATTCTACTAACCAGTCATAACAAAATTACCTAACCAATCAGACCCCACCACCTTAATTGATTTACACCTAGCAACATTAATTATACAGCAGACAGAAACAGTTACAAACCACACAGAGATCACACAGTCAAACAATAGGGAAGTGTAATGACAATGATCATAGAATGAGGATTCCACAACCTCAAGTATTGATGAGCAGTTTCTTGCCAGACAGAATGGTGCGACTGACGTTTTCTTTACCCATCTTGAGAGCTGTTTCTTTATCTGGTGACAGCGAGGGGCTCTCAGGACAAAATCCCCTTCTCCCAGCCTGGTGTGACACTATTTTAAGACAACTTAGATGGAATGCGAGTATGTGACTAGGCCTTGCGGCTAATGGCTGCTGCTCTGCAGTCTGGCTGCAGAAGGTGGCTTTGGCTGCCAATATGGCTTCAGGCCTTCCGTCATGGTTACAGAACAACCATATTGTTACAGGGTGGGGCCGAGCGAGGTTCAGGGTTCCCAGCCAGACGGCACGAGAGGTTTGGCCTTGCTGGGCGCCGTGGGGCTAGGCTGACAGAGGGAAGTAATCTCCCGGGAGGTGGCAAAGCCCATGCTAACATCAGGAATCACTGACTGCTCCGGTGCCTTCGGACGTCCCCATCGCCTCTGCCCCCAGTCTGCAGGAACCGTGCCGCCCCTGGCCAAGCAGAGGGCCCATCCCGCAGGCCACGCCCTGGCTCCACCACTGGGGGCGGGAAATGTCTTGCTGCACTCCTCCCCGGGCTTGGGGGCACAGTGGGGAGCCTGGCCCAGTAACCGCCTGCCCCGGCCATTCCCTTTAGGAAAGCCGAGCAGATGTTCGGGGAGCAGGAGGTGTGGGCCATAGTCCCAGAGCGTGACCGCAAGGAGATCTACGACGATGTGCTCTTCTTCCTGGCCAAGAAAGAGAAGGTAACAGCAGATCCCAGCTGTGATGCAGGGTGGGGCCGGCGTGACTCCGCCTGGTGTCAGTACGGAGCCCAGACTATCACATGATGGTGTCTGGGCAGGTGTGACCCTGCCCAGCCATCATGCTCCATAACCCCTTATTCAAAGTCAAAAACCGCCCGTGGTTTACAATCAAGGCAGCGTGTGGGTTCTGCCAGTGCCACTCAGCCTATGCAATGGGGGGTGGGGGCGGGTGTGTATCGAAGGGCATAGAGCCCTGGAGGGGGAGCGGGATTTCCTTTGCTTTAGGCTGTAATGACGCTGTCAGCACCTCATGGTGTGCCGCTGGTGACGGTGAGAGCAGTGCTGCTGGCTGACTTGTCTCCGGCTCGGGTCGCATCGCCTGCGGGGTGAGGGGGGCATGGCCACCTGCGCTATCAGCTTGCACCGCAGTAGCCGCTGCTCTGGGGGAGTCTGTGTGGAGCCATAGCAGCGGGCAGGAGGCAGCCAGTGGGGCGCCATGTCCCCCGGGGTGGGTCCCAGGACAGGGGGCGTTTGACACGGCCCGTTTCCTCCGCCCAGGAACACACCAAGCAGCTGCGCAAGCGGAACATCCAGGCCCTGAAGAACATCCTGGACAGCATGAGCAATGTCAGCTTCCAGACCACCTGGTCCGAGGCCCAGCAGTACCTGATGGACAACCCCACCTTTGCCGAGGATGAGGACTTGCAGAGTGAGGGCAGCCCCGGACCTCTCCCCCCCACACCCTGCCACAAGATAAATAGTACAGCCCACCCATGCCCCTGCCCCAAGATAAATGGTACAGACCAGCTGCAGAAACCCTCCCCCAAAATCAATGATGCAGTCAGACCATCTCCCTGCCCCTAGATAAACGACACTGACTGACTATGGACCAAGATAAAAGGCCCATCACCGCCCCCAAGACATATGGTACAGGCCCATCCCCCCACCTCCTACCCCCAGATAAATGGTACAGGCCCGTCATCCCACCCTCCTGCCTCAAGATAAATGATACAGGCCAATCATGCCTCCCCTCCCGACCCAAGATAAATGGTGCAAGCAGGCTGCCCCCCTGCTCCGAGATAAATGGTACTTTCTATCCCAGTATAAATGGTACAAAATAAATATTACAGATCAGCCACTCCCGTACCCCAAGACAAGTGGAACAGGCCAGCCCCAGGATAAATAGTATTGGCCGGCCATGCCATTCCACCCCAAGATAAATGGTACCGCCTCACTTCCCCACCCCCATGATAAATAGAACAGGCTAGTTCCTCACCCTTTCTCCCTGCAACCCAGAAGTCCTGGTGCCCACCCTGCCTCTAATCCACGGGCCCCACTCCCCTCCCAGAGCCAGGGACAGAGCCCAGGAGTCCTGGCTCCCAGCCCCTGCTCTGTAACCACGGGGCATCCTTCGGATGAGGGTCCAAGGGTGGTTACCACATGCCACTGGCTCCCCTGCCATGGTCCCATGCTCGCCCAGCTCCTTCCTGCCCTCCCCCACCACTGGTGCCAGTTCTGCCCGCTCAGCCCGCGCCTCTTGCAGACATGGACAAGGAGGACGCCCTGATCTGCTTCGAGGAGCACATCCGCACGCTGGAGAAGGAGGAGGAGGAGGAGAAGGAGAAGACGAGGCTGCGTGAGAGACGCCAGCAGCGCAAGAACAGGGAGGCCTTCCAGGTAGCGGCGCCCTGGGGCCTGGAAGGGGGGGATGGCTTGATTTGCCTGGGCCTGGGCTCGGTGGAGCAGGATGGCCTGGGAGTCTAGGTGGAGGCTGCCTACCCATGGAGGGGCATTCAGGACTCAGCAGAAACAAGGATGGCGCAAGAGGAGGGGGGTATCTGGAGAGCGCGCGATGGCTGGTCACTATTTGCTGTAACTCTCCCATGCCCAGGGCAGCACTGGTCAGTGCACATCAGCAGGGACTAGAGAGCTCAGCAGTTGGCCCTGAGGACTGGAACTCCTCCTCCTGGACTTGTTCCCACAGTTCTGGTTTGAGCAGCTTCCCCCTTCCGGTCCTCAGCAGCCCACCGCTGCTTCCCTTCCCCGTCCGGCTCTGCAGCAAGAGCCATGGGGCCCAGAGCCTTGGACGGAGGCTGGGATGTGACTGTTCTGTGCTGCAGGGTGGCATGCGAGCATGGATTGGAGTGCACGTCTTCCACGAATCCTGTCTTCCACAATTTGAAAAATCATGGAAGATGGGAATGATTCCAGAGGACTGGAAAAGGGCAAATCTAGTGCCCATCTATAAAAAGGGAGATAAGAACAACCCAGGAAACTACAGACCAGTCAGTTTAACTTCTGTGCCAGGAAAGATAATGGAGCAAGTAATTAAGGAATTCATCTGCAAACATCTGAAAGATAATAAGGTGACAAAGCCAGCATGGATTTGTAAAGAACAAATCATGTCAAACCAGTCTGAGAGCTTTCTTTGATAGGAAAACAAGTCTTGTGGATAAGGGAGAAGTGGTGGATGTGGTATACCTAGACTTTAGTAAGGCATTTGAGACGGTCTCACATGACCTTCTTATCAATAAACTAGGTAAATACAACTTAGATGGGGCTATTGTAAGGTGTGTGCATAACTGGCTGGATAACCGTACTCAGAGAGTAGTTATTAATGGTTCACTATCCTGCTGGAAGGGCATAACAAGTAGGGTTCTGCAGGAGTCTGTTTTGGTCCTGGTTCTGTTCAATATCTTCATCAGTGATTTAGATATTGGCATAGAGAGTACGCTTATTAAGTTTGCAGATGATACGAAGCTGGGAGGGGTTGCAACTGCTTTGGAAGATAGGGTGATAATTCAAAATGAGCTGGACAAACTGGAGAAATGGTCTGAGGTAAACAGGATGAAGTTTAATAAGGACAAATGCAAAGTGCTCCACTTAGGAAGGAACCATCAGTGTCACACATACAGAATGGGAAGCAACTGTCTAGGAAGGAGTCCTGCAGAAATGGATCTAGGGGTCATAGTGGACCACAAGCTAAATATGAGTCAACAGAGTGATGCTGTTGCAAAAAAAAACAAACCTGATTCTGGGCTGCATTAACAGGAGTGTTGTGAGCATGACACGAGAAGTCATTCTTCCGCCTCAGTTGGAGTAGTGTGTCCAATTCTGAGCACCACATTTCAAGAAAGATGCAGAGAAATTGGAGAAGGTCCAGAGAAGAGCAACAAGAATGATTATTGGTCTAGAGCCATGGTCATCAACCTGTCGGCCACCCCATCCCCCATTTTCCCCCCACCCGCGAGAAGCTCCACTACCTACCTCTAGTGTAGTGCTGGCTTCCTGCAGGGTGGATGGAAGTCCTGGGTGAAGCCTGCGTCACTTCCAGGGACTCCGGAAGAGCACAGGCTGCTCCCCTCCCACAGCTCTGTCACATGCTGGGGGAGGGGGCATCAGCTCCAGAAGAGGGGTCCAGCGGCTTCCCTGGGAGGGGTGAATTGGGATTTCCCTGCGCCACGGGAGCGGGGGTCGGCCCCGGGGTTTGGCCTGGGGAGGCTCCTGCAGGGGTTTGTCCGCACGGTGGGAGAGGTGGCTTGGCCCCGGGGCAGGCACCTGCGGGGGTTGGCTGCGCTGCGGGAGGGGAGGGGGCTGGCTTGGCCAGGCTGTGCCGCAGAAGGGGGGTTTGGCCCCAGGGCAGGCTCCCGTGGGGGTTTGGCCCCACTGCAGGGCGGGGTTGGCTCCAGGGTAGGCACGCGTGGAGTTTCCCTGCGCCGCGGGGGGAAAGGGGAAGTCGGGCCCGGAGGAGGCATGTGCTGGCTTCCCTCTGCGGGGGGGAGAGGGGGGGGGAATCCTGGGAGGAGGCAGATGCAGGGGACACTCTGCTGCCACTGGCACCCCACCCCCTGTCCGCGCTCCCCAGACCCCACTCCCCTCTCCCCAGCTACAGAACTCAGTCCCCACTCCCATCCCCACTCCCCAAACTCTGTCCCCACTCCCCGAACTCTGGCACCCTGTCCCCTGCTGCAGAACCCTGTCCTCTGCCCTCCCAGCACCCTGTTCCCTCTCCCCTGCCCCCAGCGGCAGAACTGTCCCCACAAAATGTATAATTCTAAATGCTTCCTTTTAGATTTAAATAGCATGAATAAAAACCAGACCATTTATTTCATAACTATAAACATGTGATTTTAATTTTATACATCGCATAATTTAAAAATAAACTTTATCAGAGTGTGTAGGTAAGGGCTGGGGATAGCAAGTGATGGACAGGAGGAGAATAGAGAGGGCGGGGCTTCAATGAAGGGGAGGGGCTTCAAGGAAGGGGCGGGGCGATAGATCTTCGCCTGTTCTGAAATTTAAATAGTGATCCTGGGTGTAAAAAGGTTGGAGACCACTGATCTAGACCAGTGTTTCCCAATCAGGGTTTTGCAGACCATCGAAAGGGGTTCCGCGAGAAATCGTGGAATAAATAAATAAAAATGTTTTTTCTTACAATGTAAGCTGACATCATATCTATAGTAGCCCAATGCCTGTGACTCTGTAACGCTGAAACGCTGGCTGTTCCCTCTGGGTGGCGCTGTTGTCTCCCGCCATGGCACAAGCGGCTGTTTGGGCTCCACGCTCCCCATGCAGCATGGGGGTGCTGCATGGGGAGTGCGGGGCTCAAACGGCCGCTTGCGCTGCTTGCTCCCACGTGGCGGCCCAGCTGAGTGGTGCAGAAGTCGGCCAAGTGCCACGGCGGGAGACAACAGCGCCGCCCAGAGGGAACAGCCAGGGGGTGGGGCCTGGACGAGCGTGCGTCTCTGATGTCAGGAAAGGGCACCGGATTCAAAAGGAGGAAAGAGGAGCAGACACAGAGGACGCGGAAGAGACAGAGGGGAGAACAGAGGAGGCGGAGGGCAGCGAGAGAGAGTGAGAGAGACGCGGCAGCAGGAGGAGAAGAGACACACAGAGTGAGAGGCAGGAGGGGGAGGAGAGAAGGAGAGAGAGAGAGAGGAGGCAGATGAGAGCTGAGAGAGAGGGCGAGGCAGTAGAAGGAGAAGAGAGAGGCTGTTTGCGCCATTTGCTCCCGTGCAGCGGCCCGGCCGAGCGGCGCAGAAATCAGCTGAGCGCCACGGTGGGAGGTGAAGGGGGGTGCAGCCCAGAGGGCGGGGCCTGGACGAGCGTGCATTCCCGACAGAGACAGAGGAGAGCAGAGAGAGAGTGAGAGGCAGAAGGCGGAGGAGAACTGAGAGAGACGGGGAGGCAGGAGGAGGAGAGACAGACAGACAGACAGAGTGAGAGACCGGAGGCTCAGGAGAGAAGATCAACATGGAGGAGAGACCTGAAAATCCAGTCTTATGACGGGCTAATTGGCTAGTATATATATAACAGCTCTTTATAAATACATTTTCTTGACAATCATTTAGCAGTAATTGAATTGCGCTCCTTGCTGTCAACTTTTTCTGGCCCAGCAAACATTTTCATAGGTTCCTCGGGATATGAAGAATTATTTTAGGGGTTCCTCCATGGGAAAAAGGTTGGGAATCCCTGATCTCGATGGTGCTTGGTCCTGCCGTGAGGGCAGGGGACTGGACGCGATGGCCTCTCGAGGTCCCTTCCAGTGCTAGTGTTCTGTGATTCTGTGCAAGGAAGGGCCGGGAGTCAGAGAGCCTGGGTTCTATTCATAAGAACATGGGAGGCTGCACTAGGGCAGCCCAAAGGTCCAGCTAGCCCAGTGCCAGATGCCCCAGAGGGAGTGAACAGAGCAGGGAATCCTCATGCGATCCCTCCCCCGTCACCCCGACCAACAGGCTAGGGACCGTCCCTGCCCATCCTGGCTAATCGCCATTGATGGACCTGACCTCCATGAACCCTGCTCTTTTTTGAACCCTGTTAGTGTGGGCTCAGTTCTGCGGCTTTGGGGAGTTTGGATTGTGGCTGCAGCTGGAGGCGGATCAGTCCTCCCCTCGCCCCCCACCCAGCGAACGGCACTGACCCAGCTCCCTGGGTGCTGACGCTAACATCTCTGCCAATGTCTATGGGCCCTTGGATCTCCGTCGCCCTGCCCCAAGCACCTGGCTGCCTGCATGCTGGCGGCAGGGTCAGATCAGGGGCCTGTCGCCCATGCTCCTGGGAGGGGGGCTCCATGAGCCTGGCCATGGTGAGGTTGGCATGGAAGCTCTCAGGGTGCAGCGGTAGCACTGGGAGCCCAGAGGGCATCTTGCCCAAGGACCCTGAGGCAGCTGGAGGCAGAGCGGGACTTGAACTCACGTCCCTTGAGTCCCAGCCTCCCTCTTAACTTCTGTCCTTGTTTGCCTCGTCCCTGCAGTGACCCCCGTGCTGCTGCCAGGCCGGCCTGCGCTGAGCCCTGCTGCCTGCGGATAACTCCGCCAGTAGCCCCCTGCCTACCTGAGCCCTCCTTCAGCCAGCTACCACCTCTGCAGGGAGCCGGTCTTGGAGGAGCCATTGCTACCCCAGCCTGTGCGTCCCGGGCTGGCCAGCAGGGGGCAGCAGCTGCATGAGACCTTTCCCTAAGCAAAGCCACCCAGCAAGTCACCAGTGGACACTTCATTGGGTGCATGATCTCAGGGCAGACCCAGCACCCTCTCTCTGGGGAGGGGCGGATGGGCAGGGGTCCAGTGCTCACTCTCCCTGGGGAGGTGCAGACAGGCAGGGGTCCGGTGTGTGCTCACTCTGGGGAGTAGCCAGTGGGCCAGGATCCGGTGCGCGCTCGCTCTCTCTGGGGAGGGGCCGGTGGGCTGGGATCCGGCGTGCGCTCACGCTCTCTGGGGAGGGGCCGGTGGGCTGGGATCCGGCGTGCGCTCACGCTCTCTGGGGAGGGGCCGGTGGGCTGGGATCCGGCGTGCGCTCACGCTCTCTGGGGAGGGGCCGGTGGGCCGGGATCCGGCGCGCACTCGCTCTCTTTCGGGAGGGGCCAGTGGGCCAGGATCCACCGTGCACTCACGCTCTCTGGGGAGTAGCCGGTGGGCCAGGATCCAGCGCGCGCTCACGCTCTCTGGGGAGTAGCCGGTGGGCAGGAATCCGGCGCACGCTCGCTCTCTCTGGGGAGTAGCCGGTGGGCCAGGATACGGCGTGCGCTCACGCGCTCTGGGGAGTAGCCGGTGGGCCGGGATCCGGCGCGCACTCGCTCTCTTTTGGGAGGGGCCGGTGGGCCAGGATCCGGCACGCGCTCACGCTCTCTAGGGAGTAGCCATTGGGCCAGGATCCGGCGCGCGCTTACGCTCTCTGGGGAGTAGCCGGTGGGCCAGGATCCGGCGCGCACTCGCTCTCTCTGGGGAGGGGCTGGTGGGCCGGGATCCGGCGCGCACTCGCTCTCTTTCGGGAGGGGCCGGTGGACCAGGATCCGGCGCACGCTCACGCTCTCTCTGGGGAGTAGCCGGTGGGCCAGGATCTGGCGCGCTCACGCTCTTTGGGGAGTAGCCAGTGGGCCAGGATCCGGCGCACGCTCACGCTCTCTGGGGAGTAGCCGGTGGGCCAGGATCCGCGCACGCTCACGCTCTCTCTGGGGAGTAGCCGGTGGGCAGGGATCCGGCGCGTGCTCGCTCTCTCTGGGGAGTAGCCGGTGGGCCGGGATCCAGCGCGCGCTCGCTCTCTTTCGGGAGGGGCCGGTGGGCCAGGATCCGGCGCGCGCTCGCTCTCTCTGGGGAGCAGCCGGTGGGCCAGGATCCAGCGTGCGCTCGCTCTCTCTGGGAAGTAGCCGGTGGGCCAGGACCCGGCGCGCACTCGCTCTCTCTGGGGAGTAGCCGGTGGGCCGGGATCCGGCGCTCGCTCGCTCGCTCTCTCTGGGGCGTAGCCGGTGGGCCAGGACCCGGCGCGCACTCGCTCTCTCTGGGGAGTAGCCGGTGGGCCAGGACCCAGCGCGCACTCGCTCTCTCTGGGGAGTAGCCGGTGGGCCAGGACCCGGCGCGCGCTCACACTCTCTGGGGTGTAGCCGGTGGGCCGGGATCCGGCGCTCGCTCACTCCCTCTGGGGAGTAGCCGGTGGGCCAGGATCCAGCGCGCACTCGCTCTCTCTGGGGAGTAGCCGGTGGGCCGGGATCCAGCGCGCGCTCACTCTCTCTGGGGAGTAGCCGGTGGGCCAGGACCCGGCGCGCGCTCACACTCTCTGGGGTGTAGCCGGTGGGCCGGGATCCGGCGCTCGCTCACTCCCTCTGGGGAGTAGCCGGTGGGCCAGGATCCAGCGCGCACTCGCTCTCTCTGGGGAGTAGCCGGTGGGCCGGGATCCAGCGCGCGCTCGCTCTCTCTGGGGAGTAGCCGGTGGGCCAGGACCCGGCGCGCGCTCATGCTCTCTGGGGAGTAGCCGGTGGGCCAGGATCCGGCGCGCGCTCGCGCTCTCTGGGGAGTAGCCGGTGGGCCGGGATCCGGCGCTCGCTCGCTCTCTCTGGGGAGTAGCCGGTGGGCCAGGACCCGGCGCGCGCTCGCTCTCTCTGGGGAGTAGCCGGTGGGCCAGGATCCGGCGCGCGCTCACACTCTCTGGGGAGTAGCCGGTGGGCCGGGATCCGGCGCACGCTCGCTCTCTCTGGGGAGTAGCCGGTGGGCCAGGATCCGGCGAGCGCTCGCTCTCTCTGGGGAGTAGCCGGTGGGCCAGGACCCGGCGCACACTCGCTCTCTCTGGGGAGTAGCCGGTGGGCCAGGATCCGGCGAGCGCTCGCTCTCTCTGGGGAGTAGCCGGTGGGCCAGGACCCGGCGCGCGCTCGCTCTCTCTGGGGAGTAGCCGGTGGGCCAGGACCCGGCGCGCGCTCGCTCTCTCTGGGGAGTAGCCGGTGGGCCAGGACCCGGCGCGCGCTCGCTCTCTCTGGGGACTAGCCGGTGGGCCAGGACCCGGCGCGCGCTCGCTCTCTCTGGGGAGTAGCCGGTGGGCCAGGATCCGGCGAGCGCTCGCTCTCTCTGGGGAGTAGCCGGTGGGCCAGGACCCGGCGCGCGCTCGCTCTCTCTGGGGAGTAGCCGGTGGGCCAGGACCCGGCGCGCGCTCACGCTCTCTGGGGAGTAGCCGGTGGGCCAGGATCCGGCGCGCACTCGCTCTCTCTGGGGAGTAGCCGGTGGGCCAGGATCCGGCGCGCGCTCACACTCTCTGGGGAGTAGCCGGTGGGCCGGGATCCGGCACGCGCTCGCTCTCTCTGGGGAGTAGCCGGTGGGCCAGGATCCGGCGAGCGCTCGCTCTCTCTGGGGAGTAGCCGGTGGGCCAGGACCCGGCGCACACTCGCTCTCTCTGGGGAGTAGCTGGTGGGCCAGGACCCGGCGCGCGCTCGCTCTCTCTGGGGAGTAGCCGGTGGGCCAGGACCCGGCGCGCGCTCGCTCTCTCTGGGGAGTAGCCGGTGGGCCAGGACCCGGCGCGCGCTCGCTCTCTCTGGGGAGTAGCCGGTGGGCCAGGACCCGGCGCGCGCTCGCTCTTTCTGGGGACTAGCCGGTGGGCCAGGACCCGGCGCGCGCTCGCTCTCTCTGGGGACTAGCCGGTGGGCCAGGATCCGGCGAGCGCTCGCTCTCTCTGGGGAGTAGCCGGTGGGCCAGGACCCGGCGCGCGCTCGCTCTCTCTGGGGAGTAGCCGGTGGGCCAGGACCCGGCGCGCGCTCACGCTCTCTGGGGAGTAGCCGGTGAGCCAGGACCCGGCGCGTGCTCGCTCTCTCTGGGGAGTAGCCGGTGGGCCAGGACCCGGCGCGCGCTCACGCTCTCTGGGGAGTAGCCGGTGGGCCGGGATCCGGCGCGCGCTCGCTCTCTCTGGGGAGTAGCCGGTGGGCCAGGATCCGGCGCGCGCTCGCTCTCTCTGGGGAGTAGCCGGTGAGCCAGGACCCAGCGCTCTCTCTTCACGGCCCGACTCTCTCAATGGTGCCAAGAGGGGTTGTGCGATCCAGGCAGCTCCCCCGAAGCTCTGGCTGTTTGGGGGGGCTGCCGGGAGCGGGGTCCGGTGTCCCCTGGGGCGCACGTGCGCTCGGGGGAGGGGCTGATCTCCCAGTTCTCTCTCGCTCTATCGTAGAATAACAAGGCTGCTTCTTGCCCAGGCCTTTCTGGATGAGCTGCATGACAAGGGGCAGCTGCACTCCATGTCCACCTGGATGGAGCTGTACCCGTCGCTCCGCGCCGACGCCCGCTTTGCCAACATGCTGGGCCAGCCGGGTAAGGAGCAGCTGGGGGGCAGGGGACGTTCCCGCACGTGGCGTGGAGCCCGGGGGGGCATGTTAAAGGGGGGGGACTAGCCCTGACTGCAGCAGAGCCCAAAAGTGGGGGGGGGGGCTCAGCTGAGGGGCCCCGGGGGTGGGTTCCCGGGGCTGCCCCCCTTCATTGCAGCAGGATAAATGCAGAGAGACGGGAGGCGCTAGCCCAGTCACACAGCCCCCCTCCCGGCCGGGTCCCCTTTCTGCCGCCCCCTTTCTGGGCCTCACTTTACGGGGCTCAGGGAGGCTGCATCGAGTCCTGGCCAGGGGCCTGCCCAGAGCAGGGGGCTGGGAGCCAGGACTCCTGGGTGCTGCTCTGGGCCCCGCGAGAGCAGTGCTGCCTAGTGAGCAGAGTGACAGCGCTGGAGCCAGGACTCCCTGCTCTGGGAGGGGAGCTGGGTCTAATGGTTAGAGCTGGGGCTGGGTGCCAGGACTCCTGAGTTCTGTTGCTGTGCGGCTGCCCTGCGCCATGACCTGCCTGCCTGAGGTGGGCTGTTCATTCCTGAGCGTAGCAGGCTGGGGGCTCTTCCGGAGCCCGGCGTGCTCCCCCCCTCTCCCCGCCTCGCTGGGTGTCCTGGCAGGGCCTGTAACGCCGCCCCCTCTGCTCAGGCTCCACCCCCCTGGACTTGTTTAAATTCTACGTGGAGGATCTCAAGGCTCGTTTCCATGACGAGAAGAAGATCATCAAGGACATCTTAAAGGTGAGGGCATGCAGCTGCCTCTGCCCATGGGGGAGGGGTCCTGTCTGACCTGCCCCCGTTTGCCTGCTGCGTGGAGGGGGCCTTGGACAGGCCTGGCCTCACGTGCCCAAGCGCCAGGCCCCTGGTCTCTCTGCAGGTGCGCGTCACCTTTTGGAGGACTTGTGAATCCAGCGCCCCGAGCCCTAGGCTGGGGAGAGCTAAGCCAGCTCTGCTCATTTCATTCTGCCTCTGAAGCTCCCCTGCTTCGCACTGGACGCAGGCCTGTTCTTCGCATCCCGTCCTAAACAGCTGCCATGCCCCACCCCAGAGATGGCTGCATTTCAAGGCTAGGGAGACGTGAGCCCTCTGTATGTTCCGGGGGACGGAGACTCCCCCGAGGTCCTGTGTCCTGCTGAGCGCCTGGCCTCGCCCAGTTCTGGACCCTGCTGCTGTCGGCCCTGGGGGACAGGCCGGGCTGGGCCGCGGGTGACCCTGCCTCTGTCCTGGCAGGATCGCGGCTTCAGCGTGGAGGTGAAGACGACCTTCGAGGACTTCGCCCACGTCATCAGCTTTGACAAGAGGGCGGCCACGCTGGACGCAGGCAACATCAAGCTGACCTTCAACAGCGTATGTGGGGCCAGGCGGGGCCGAGGCCGGGGCTCAGCGGGGCCCGTCCCCCGCGGCCTTAACCCTGCGGTGTCTCCCCACAGCTGCTGGAGAAGGCCGAGGCGCGGGAGCGGGAGCGGGAGAAGGAGGAAGCGCGCAAACTGCGTCGCCGCGAAGCAGCCTTCAAGAGCATGCTGAAGCAGGCCGCCCCGCCCCTGGAGCCCGGCTCCTCCTGGGACGAGGTATGGGGGGGCGCCCGCACCCCTGCCATGCCTGGCCCGGGGCAGCCCCCCAGGCGTTGCTCCCTGGGCCCGGGACCTCCCCCTTCCTGCCCTCTGGACCCCTCCTCCCAAGGTCAGGGGCGGCAGGACACGGCGCCTCCCCCCGCAGCATCGCTCATGGGGCCTGGCCCCTCCCCTATCCCGCCCTCTGGACCCCTCAGTCCAGCATCACTCGCAGGGCTCAGCCACCCGACCCCCCCAGATGCCGTGCAGGGCAGGGCTGCTGTGTGTGAATGGCCCCTCGCCCCCACCCTGGGTAATGGCAGGGAGAGTGCGGTGCAAGTGCTGTGTGCCGTGGGGCAGGGGGCTGCCCGTGCTGCGCTGTGGGGCCAGGGTATGCGTGATTGAGTCATGTGGGGGGGTGGGGCTACATGGGCCATGCTGCGGGGGGAGGGGGGCTGCCCAGGCCATGCAGTAGGTGGGGGGCTGCCCGTGCCTTGCCGAGGGGGTGGGCCATGCTGCGGGGGGAGGGGGGCTGCCCAGGCCATGCAGTAGGTGGGGGGCTGCCTGTGCCTTGCGGAGGGGGGTGGGCCATGCTCCGGGGGGAGGGGGGCTGCCCAGGCCATGCAGTAGGTGGGGGGCTGCCTGTGCCTTGCGGAGGGGGGTGGGCCATGCTGCGGGGGGGGGGGAGGGGGGCTGCCCAGGCCATGCAGTAGGTGGGGGGCTGCCCGTGCCTTGCTGAGGGGGTGGGCCATGCTGCGGGGGGAGGGGGGCTGCCCAGGCCATGCAGTAGGTGGGGGGCTGCCCGTGCCTTGCGGAGGGGGGTGGGCCATGCTGTGGGGGGGGGGGGAGGGGGGGGGGCTGCCTGCCCAGGCCATGCAGTAGGTGGGGGGCTGCCCGTGCCTTGCCGAGGGGGTGGGCCATGCTGCGGGGGGAGGGGGGCTGCCCAGGCCATGCAGTAGGTGGGGGGCTGCCTGTGCCTTGCGGAGGGGGGTGGGCCATGCTGCGGGGGGGAGGGGGGCTGCCCAGGCCATGCAGTAGGTGGGGGGCTGCCTGTGCCTTGCGGAGGGCGTGGGCCATGCTGCGGGGGGAGGGGACGGCCCCTCCCCAGCTCCCTGTGTCTGCAGGTGCGGGAGCGATTCCTCAGCGACCTGCCCTTCGAGCAGATCACGCTGGAGTCCGAGCGGATCCGGCTCTTCAGGGAGTTCCTCCAGGTGGTGGAGGTGAGGGGGGGTGGGGCGTTGCTCCAGGAGGAGCTCTGGGGTTCAATATGGAGGGGGGCTGAGGGGCCTCGTGTAGAGGGCTGGGGCTGTGCCCGGGGCGGGGGAGGGAGGCTCTGGGTCCCCCACAGAGGAGAGGGCAGCTCCCGCCTCGCGGAGCCTTGTGCAGCCCTGCCCCTCGGGGCTGCGCCAGGCCTGACGGGCCGTGGGTCTGTGCCCGCAGAACGAGTGCCAGCACTACCACGCCAAAGCCAAGAAACACACCAAGAGAGGCAGGAAACACCATCGGAAGCGCTCGCAGTCGGTGAGCTGGGCGAGGGCCCGTGTGCACGGGGGTCCCCCTGAGCCAGCCCAGGGGAGGGGTGCCAGGGCTGTGCCCCCACGGAGGAGCTGGCCGGATGCCCATTGGAGCTGGGGGCGGGCAGGGGATTTAGGGCTGTGGGTCTGTCAGGCCCTGCCCAGAGGGGCTTGCTGGGGTGAGGGGCCGACCGGGGCCGTGTTAACCCCCAGCTCTGCCCCCAGGGCTCAGAGTCGGAGCTGGAGTCCCACCACCAGCGGGCCCAGAAGAGGAGGAAGCGGAATCACTCGGAGTCCGGTTCAGAGCTCTCCTCCTCGCCCGACTCAGGTGGGAACTGGGGCTGCCGGGGGGAGACTTGGCCCGGGCACCGCCCCTTGGCACCCGGGCATGGCCAGACCCCGTGCGCCTGGAGAGCGCCAGGACAGTGCCCGACTGATGCTCCCTCTGCTGCAGATCTCAGCTCCCGCAAGTCCCGGAAGCAGAAGAAGAAAAGCAAGAAGAAGAGGCACAAATCGGTGAGTGCAGGGGGCGTGGGGGGCGCTGCTGGGGTCCTGCCCCCCTGGCTGTATGGTCTGAGGCCGCGCTGAGCCCCAGCTGCTGTGTTACAGAACAGTCCCCAGAACGAAGGGAAGGAGAAAGGCAGGAAGGGGAAGGAGAAGGAGAAGGAGCCAGAGCGGGCAGAGGGCCGACGGCGTTCCCCCCAACGCAGCCTCAAGAGGGAGAAGGTAAAGGGAGTGCCGGGGGGCAGAGGTGCTGGCTGTGGAGGGCAAGAGCTAGAGAGGGATGTGGGGGAGAGACTGGCTGTGGGGCAGCCCAGGGGACTGGACAGGGCAGAGGCTGCCCCCCTGATTTCTCCCCCCCTCCCCATGCAGAGCGTCTGGGACACGTCGGACAGCGAGCCGAGTGAGGGGGAGCTGGAGAAGCGGCGTCGGACGCTGCTGCAGCAGCTGGATGACGATCAGTAGCCGGGCCTGCCGGGCTGTTGCTGCACTGGGGCTTCCTGGGACCCGTGGGGGACACCCTCTGCTCCTCTCCACCTCCCGGACAGCTCGAGCAGGCGAGAGGCAACTGCGCTGCCCACGCCAGAGAGCTGCCTGGGGGCGCCTCGCTCAGGACTCGGGCTCCATGGATCCCCCGCAGCTTTGCTGGCCCCAGGACGCCGGCACTTTGGACGGCGGCCGCAGGGCCGGGGCTGGCTGGATGCGCCCAGGGCCTGGCGCCGAGGCTGGCGGGTGCTGGTCACAGGGATGGCCGTGGGGCGTGTGCTGCTGAGGGGCGTGGCCAGGCCCAGCGCATTGTTACTGGGGCGCTGCTCGTACTCTGGGAATTAAAGGGGTTTTCTAAATACTATTTATAACCGTGGCCTGGGCCCCGCTGGCTCGTGCTGTGGGCAGGGGCCAGCCCTGAACAGCTGGCGGGGGTGGGCTCTGTGGTGCGGCAGGGAACGGCCCCGCTCCTGCGACCTCCGGCGCCTCGGCCCAGCGCCCGCTCCGGGCACCGTGCCCTACTGAGCCCCAGCTCCCAGCGGGGGGCTGCCCGGGAACCTCCCCAGGTAGAAAGCAGCGGGCAGGCGTGGCCTGATGGGGCTGGTACAGAGCAGGGACAATAAGATCCAAGCTGGAGCCCACCCTTTGGGGGGTGGGGGCAGGTTGCTGAGAGGGGGCAGGTCTCCCACTCACGGGCTGTGGGGGCCAGCACTCTCGCCCCAAGCAAGGGGGGGGAAGCCTCTTTGCTGTGGGTGCGGGACTCTGCTCACAGAGTCAGCCTCGCCTTGGGCCCGCAGGCTGACTGCAGCCCCCTAGGCCAGGCAGGTCCCTAGGTACCGCAGGGTGGGGCATCCATGCAGGCTCAGTGGGTCAGATCCAGGCCCATCAACCAACCCCCCCCCCCAACCGAATCCCAGAGGGAGGCAGCTCCGGCCTGGGCCCAGCCTTCCCCGGCTGCAGCTGGCCAGCTGATGATTTCTCCAGCCACTAGGAATCACGCACAGGAGGCTGCATACAACAGTCAATATATTTCACATGTACAAAAAGTCACCCCTAGCTACACCGCGCGCCAAGGGAAGGGTGACGCTGTAAACAACGGGGCAGCCACGCGGTGCCGGGGGCGGGCAGGGCCACCGCCTGTCTGCCCGGCCCCCCGGGCCTTGGTCCCTTTTGGTCCAATAGTGTTAGCGCAGCCCCAGACGCCAGCTCCCAGCGCCCACGTGGGGCCGGGGCCGAGCGCCCAGGGCTGTGAGCGGGAGGGTAAAGTGCTGGCCAGCTCAGAAAAGTAACTGGGGGGGGGGGGGGGGGGCTGGTTCCCAACGCAGCTCTCTGGGGGAAGCTGCCGGTGCCTGGCGCTCACGTGGATTATTTCTCCTCCAGACAAGACCCAGTTGCTGGGGGCGGGGGGAGGGTAGACTGGGGATGCAGCCGCTGAACTGGGGGCAGGTTACCCCAACCAGGCCCCTCCCTCCCTCCCTCCAGGCCTGGCCTTGGGCACAAGGGGCAGTATCGCGACCCTGGGCCACCAGAGGATCAGGCCCGGGCTTGGCTCTGGCCGGCGGAGGGGGGTTAAATGAGGCCCCTGGTGCAGGGGAAGCTGGAAACCAACCGGCCTCCATGCCCGGTGGGACGTGCCTGCCCCAGAGGGACACAGCTAGGGGGGCAGGAGGGCCCCGGGACCCACTGGCTCTGGCACAGGTCACTGGAGCCAGCACAGGCGGGGTTGGGGGATGCAGGTGCTGGGACAGCCCTGCCAGGCCTTGGCTTTCCGGAGGCCCTCGTGCCTGGGGCCGGGCTGGCCACGTGCCCGGCCAGGAGCTGCCCAGCTGGGCGCTGTTTGGCTTTGGGTCCTGAGGGTGTTGAACCAGCCCACCACTGCCAAAGGGGCTGGGCCGAGGCCCTGGGGGCCGCCCCGTCTCCAAGTCCCTGGCTCCACCCAGCATGCCAGGGCGGCAGACGGGCGAGGCCCCTGTGGCCACTGCTGGGGGCTGATAAAGGGGGGAACCGCCCAGCCCCACCCGCGGGCCGGCTGCCGCTGCAGCAGCACAAGGTGTGTGTGGGGGGGGTCAGTCCAGCCCCCGAGACGCAGTCCGTGGCCCCACGGCGAGGGAGGCGCTCCCCCCCCCAGGCCTGCAGCCGCCACAGCCCGAGCACCCGGGGTCGCGTGCAGCAGCGCTGGTGCTGCCACCGTGGGACTCCGGCGCCTGCCCGTCCCAGCCGTGGGGGCCGGGCGCAGGAGCGGCAGGCGCTAATACTGTCGCTCTAAGGCACTGTCCAAGGCCCAGCGCCGGCCTCGCCCGGGGTCCGCTTGGTCCTTCAGCGCGGCGTCGGGGCAGGGGGCAGGACAGAGGCCCCCGCGAGCCCCAGCCGCCGCTGGGTCCAGGCTCCGGCTGGCGGCGTTGGCCCGTCTGAGTGGCCGGGCGCGAAGGTCTGGGCAGGGGCGAGAGAGGGCGTTAGGGAACCGGGGGCGCAGGGGCCAGGCCCCAGTCACAAGCAGCAGCTGCGAGGCCCCCAGCTCCGGGGAGCGAGACTGCAGGGACCGGCCCCCTCCGTCCCTTCAGGCACGTCACCTGTGGGTACCAGTGGCCCTGGCCGGTGAGATCAGTGCACGATCCCCCTACACACGCTCCAGCCCCGCTTCCCACACCAGGACGTCAAGCCCCGGGTGGGTCCCGCTGGCTCGCATGGCACCCGCTGTGCTCTGGGCCCAGCTGGGCAGCTGCAGGCAGCACCCTGGGCTGAGCTAGAGCCAGGGCCGGGAGCTGCCCTGCGGCAGGGAGCTTGCCCCACAGGGCTGAGCGAGGCAGCGGGGGGCTGTGGGGCGCGCCCCTTCCCCTCTGCTGGAGCTACGGGCGGGATGCTCTTGGGGGACAGGAGCAAAGGGAGAGGCAGAGTTCAGCCTGGGGGGGTTGGAGTCACCCTTCCCCCTCCAGTGCAGGCAGGACAAGCCAGTGTCTGGAGCTGGGACGCCCTGCAGGCCAGGCCCAGGGCGAGGCCGGGACTCCCTGCACACGGGGGGGGGGGAGAAGGGGGGCGCACCCACACTCTGCACCAGCCAGGCTTTGCCCAGGCTGCTGGCCCAGCCAACTCACCCCCCACACGGGCAACCGCAGGTGGGAGCAGCCGCTGAGCTAAATCCCAGCCCCCCTCCAGGACCTTCGTCCTGACGCTCAGCTGGGCTCCACCCCCTGCCCCCCAGCCGGTCCTGGGGAAATAGGCCCCTGTGTGGCATCGCTGCCAGGATCCCCGCCCCCCCATGCAGGCCCCAAGCCCCCTGGGGGCAGATTTAGTAAACTACTCTAGTGCGTTAGCAGGGCGGGTGCTCCGGGCCGCGGGCAGGCGGTGCCGGGGGACAGGCCATGCAGGGCGGGTGCTCCGGGCCGCGGGCAGGCGGTGCCGGGGGACAGGCCATGCAGGGCGGGTGCTCCGGGCCGCGGGCAGGCGGTGCCGGGGGACAGGCCATGCAGGGCGGGCCGCTCCGCCCGGAGGCATGCACCGGGAGCCGGGCTGTACCTGCGCGGGGCATTACGGCGCCCGGGGCTAACAGTTAGACTCATCGTGATGGGCCGGGTCGCAGAAGAACCTCGAGCCCCGTTTGGCGGTTCGGGCCGTGAAGGGGACGCTCTTCAGCACTGCAGACGTTCGACAGAGACGCGCGTCAAAGCCGCCCCTCGCCTGGGAGCCGCTGGCAGGGGCAGGGGCCTGCCCGGCTGGGTTCTAGCAGCCCCTCGTCCCCAGGGGGCTCCTGCCCCAAGCCTGCTCCCAGCCAGGCAGACCAGCAGGGCCAGGGCAGAACCGGGAAGCAAACCCAGGGGTCCTGGCCCTGCACCCACTAGGCCACGCTGTCTCTGTCCGAGAGCAGGGGCCAGCCCTGGCTCCCATGGGCGGTGGGGGGGCACCTACCCGTGATGATGTCCTCGATGGTCCCGTCCTTGCCCTCGTAGACGGGTCGGTGCTCCTTGGCCTGGCGCCGCCGCAGCTCCGCAATCAGCTCCTGCTGCTGCCACTTGTTGCGCTGCAACAGGCACCGGGGTGGGCACAGGGCTGGGGAGAGGAGACCCCCCCCCCCCGGGCGGATCCTGCCTGGCCCTTCCCCCGCTGCGCCAGGCAGATCCAGCCCCCTCCCCCACCACCGCCCCCCGGCCCCCCCATCCCGGTGAGCAGCGCTGAATCCGTTCAGCAGGATCCCATCGGGGGGGGGGGGGGGGGCTCTAGCCCAGCCAAAATCAGTCCCCTGCCTGTGGCAATGCTGGGCCTGGCCCCCGGCGTGGTGGGCAGGGCTGGGCTGCAGCAGCCCACCTGGGTGGGGGGCTGCTCCTGGGCCCCGGTTACCAGGGAGCATCACCTATCACCACCCTAGAAGAGTGCATGGGCCCGCCCCGCCCCTCCCCGCCCCGCCTGCCGCTCTGCCCCCTTCCCGGGCTGGGCCAGCGGGGGAAGAGCTACGTGGCTGGGAGATCTCAGGGGTGCCCCCCCAACCCAGCAACCCCCCCCCCCACCTACCTTCTCCAGCTTCTTGGCCTCCTGAGCCAGCATCTTCTCCCGCAGCACCTCCTCCTGCCTCCGGCGCATCTCATTCTCCTGCTCCGCGTCCTGGCGGCACAGCGCGGGGTGAGGGCACCAAGGGCCAGAGCCAGCCCCAGGGCAGCCCAGGCCCAATGGCTCCAGCGCCGGCGGAGGGGGAGGGGGCAGCAGCTGGAGGGCACTGCGGGGGGGGGCACGCGGAGGAAGCACAGGACAAAGCCGGGGGGGGGGCAGCCAGACACAGTGGCCAGAGCAGCAGGGAAGGCAGGAATTGCTCAGTCCCCGCCCACATGCGGTGGCACCACGGGCAAGGGGTGGCTTGGGGGTGACCCAGCGCAGGGCAGCTGGGCAGGGGGCCAGGGCCAGCAGGGGAGGCACCGAGATCCAGCCGGGATGGAGCAGCCGCCCAAGCGCGCTCAGGAAGTGCAGGACCACGGCTCGGGCGCGCCCCTGCCGGACGGGGCAGCCGTTTCCCGTGAGGAACAATGGCAGGAAGGGGGCTGGGTTGCCGGCTGAACCCAGCCCAGGGGGCAGAGCCGGGGGCCCCGGGGAGCAGAGCCAGGGACCCCGGGGAGCCAGAGCCCTGCAGGGGGCTCCACTCACCTTGTAGGAGCGGATGAAGCGGACGAAGACGGGGAAGAACACGGAGGGGGGCGTGGTCTTGGGGCTCTCCCCGAAGTAGCGCACGACCATGTTGTAGGTGTCCTGCCAAACATGAGGGCCATGATGCTGGATCCCTGCCCCCAGACCCCCAGGTGTGTCGCCTCACCAGCCAGATGCCCAGAATCGCAATGTCACCCGGCCCCACGCTGGCCGTGCATGTAGCTCCAGGGCACAGGGCCACACAGAGCGCACACCCAGCGGCACACCGGACATGCACACAATTCCAGTGGGCAGTGTGTGTGCTCAGTGCCCGCCCGGCCCCACGCTGACACGCGCACAGTGCTGGTGCCCAACACATGCCCTCAGTGCCCGCCCGGCCCCACGCTGACATTCAGTTCGGCACCGAGAGCATTTCTTAGAACCTGGTTTTCAGTCCCCGGGAGCTCCACAGCTCAACCCCAGGCTAAGGGTGCGGGAAGCTGCTCACACCAGGCCCTGCTGACTGTCTGCCTGGGCAGTACGGGGTTAACCTCAGCTGCTGTGGGGGGAGGGGTGCTCTGCCCCCTCTGCGCTGGGCCACTTGATGGAGAGAAGTCCAAGGGCCTGTTGCCCAACCTGCCCCCCGAGTGCCCCCAGCCGACCCCCCCTACCTGCCCCCCAAGTGCCCCCAGCCGACCCCCCCTACCTGCCACCCAAGTGCCCCCAGCCGACTCCCCCCTACCTGCCCCCCGAGTGCCCCCAGCCGACCCCCCCTACCTGCCCCCCAAGTGCCCCCAGCCGACCCCCCCTACCTGCCCCCCAAGTGCCCCCAGCCGACTCCCCCCTACCTGCCCCCCGAGTGCCCCCAGCCGACCCCCCCTACCTGCCCCCCGAGTGCCCCCAGCCGACTCCCCCCTACCTGCCCCCCGAGTGCCCCCAGCCGACTCCCCCCTACCTGCCCCCCGAGTGCCCCCAGCCGACCCCCCCTACCTGCCCCCCAAGTGCCCCCAGCCGACCCCCCCTACCTGCCCCCCGAGTGCCCCCAGCCGACTCCCCCACCTCCGCCTGCCTCCCCGACTGCCCCCTCCCACCTCCGCCGTCTTGGCGTCCTTCTGCAGCTTCTCCAGCCGGCCCTCGCTGGCGCCCAGGAAGCTGCGCAGGACGCTGTTGTCGTGGCTGCTGCACTCCCGGCGGATGAGCTCCATGCCGCGGCCCAGCTCCTTCACGTCCAGCAGCACGTTCTCCAGGGACACTGCGGGAGGGGCGGGGGGGTCAGACGGGGAAGCCAGCCGGGCTGCCCACCCAGAGACACGAGCACTAGGGACCCTCCCTCCCATGCCGCACGGGGGCCGTGAGCCACAGCGCCCGGCGCAGGGGGGCCTCACATGGGAACGGCACACTGGGCCCAGCGAGGGGCAGCCAGGGCTGGCTCCAGGGGAAAGGGGCCCGGGACAGACCCCGGAGGCTCCCCAGCTGGGGGGGAGGGGGCGCAGCTGCTCTACCTGCTGCAGCCTTCTCCACGAAGTGCAGCTCCTGCCAGAAGGTGGCCAGGTCCGGGTACTTCTCCCGCACGGTCAGCGCGATGAAGTGCAGCAGCGTCAGCTTCCGGTCTGTCGACTTGGTGTCCAGCAGCTGCAGGGAGCGCGGGGGGGGGGGGGGGGGGGTGTCAGAACGCGGGGGGGGGCACAACTCTGGGTTGCACCTGCGTGTGGACACCTGCAGATGCGGGCGCGTGCAAACAGCCGCATACACGTGCGCCGTGTACCCAGGGCGTGCACCAGGGCGTGCCCAGATCGGCGTGCACCAGCGCCCATGCACGGCCCAGCGGCCCCTTACCAGGTCCAGACTCTGCAGCTTGAAGCCGTAGACGCAGCCGCGTTTGCTGCTGTTCATGTAGTTGCCCAGGGCCAGGATGATCTGCGGAGGGACCCGCAGGGCAGGGTCAGAGAGGTGGGACCAGTGGCCAGCTAGAGCCGCCAGGCAGCCCCCACCCCCACAGCCACTTCCTGCGCCAGAGCAGCCTGGGTCTTCCCACCATCCCCCGGGGTCGCCCAGCTGGCCTGTTTCCCCATCTGTAGAATGGGGCTGGCCCCTGGCTCCCTTCCCGGCTGGAGGCATCCCCCCCACCCCGGGGGCCCCAGCCCAGCTCATGGCCAGGTTCCAGCCCCAGCGCCCGCTGGGCCCCGCCAGGCTGCAGAGAGACCCCCCAGGGCATCCTGGGCAGCCGCGCTCCTGCCTCCGGTTCTGCCCAGTGAGCTCCCCTTCGGCAGGCCCTGTCCTGCGGCAGACGGCAGGGCTGGGGCCCGGCCCCACCCCCGCCCCCTCACCTCCAGCATGCGCTTCAGCTTCTGGGAGGCCTTGACGGAGGCAGAGGCAGCAATGATAGCGTTGAGTTGCTGGAGGGACAAAGAGGGACCAAATCAGCCGTCGCCTCTGCTGGGGCCAGGCCAGTGACATACGTCCCCCGCCCCCGCGATCTGTGCATGCCCCCATCCCCCGCCGGGATCTGCACGCGTGTGTGTGCGCGTATGCGCCCCCCCGCCGGGGATCTGTGTGTCAACGCGTGTGCCCTCACCTCCCTGCCTGGGGAGAGACAGCACCATGCGTGGGGATCTCCGCAGGGTGCATGTGTGTGCACATGCAGGTATGTCTCCATCCTCCCCCCCTCCCTGAAGGAGAGACACCACAGCGCACGGGGATCCGTGCAGCATGAGTGCGTGCATGCCCCTATCCCCCCGTGAGACACCACAGCGCACGAGGATCTGTGCAGCATGTGTGCGTGCATGCCCCTATCCCCCCCGTGAGACACCACAGCGCACGGGGATCCGTGCAGCATGTGTGCGTGCATGCCCCCACCCCCCCGTGAGACACCACAGCGCACGAGGATCCGTGCAGCATGAGTGCGTGCCCCCATCCCCCCCGTGAGACACCACAGCGCACGAGGATCCGTGCAGCATGAGTGCGTGCCCCCATCCCCCCCGTGAGACACCACAGCGCACAGAGATCCGTGCAGCATGTGTGCGTGCATGCCCCCATCCCCCCCGTGAGACACCACAGCGCACGGGGATCCGTGCAGGGTGCATGTGCACACTTCCCCTCCCCCCCGAGAGATCACACAGAGGGATCTGTGCTGAGGGGGCTGGGAGACTGAAAGGTCCTTGGGGGCGGAGCTTCATCCCTGCTCCACCCCCCCCCCCCAAGACATGGGGGAGGCTCATGCAATTGGTGCATCCCTTGGGGCTGGAGCTAGTGGAGGCTGAACTGGTGCCGTCCATGGGCCCGACGCAGCGTTTCTCGGCGGACGACAGTGGGCGCCATGGAGGAGCCCAGCCCCGGCCCTCCCCTCCGCTCGCCTGGGCGGGTCAAGGCCCCAGTACCACAGCCAGGCCCCCCCAGGGCAGGGCTCATGGCAAGCCCTGGGGGGCCGGGGAGGGGGCGGCTTGGCCTGCTCAGGGGCAGGGCCCGGGCTCCAGCGTGGGGCAGGAGGCGCAGGGGCCGTACCGGCGTCAGCATCTGGAGGTTGTCCTGGAAGTTGCCCAGGAAGGCCATGATGGCCATGCGCTGCGCCAGGCGCTCCACCTTGCTGAAGTGCAGCATGAAGCGATCCTCGTCGGCCAGCTCCTCGGGCGGCTTGCGCTCCTTCTCGTACTGCCGCAGCAGCTTCACCTCCGCCTCCGTGGGCAGGAACCGCATCAGGCACTCCACAAAGTCCACCGGCAGCGTCTGCAGGTCAAACCTGCCGGCCCCGGGCCCGTCACACGCCGGCCCAAAGCTGGCTCCCTGCAGCCCCTGGCCCTCCCGCGCCCGCTGCGACGCAGCCTGGTCCGCCCTGACGTGGGGGCTCTCTCTGGGCCCCCCTCACCCGGCCTCTCTGGGCGGGCGCGGACTCTGGGTTGCAGGGATGCAGAGGCTCCGGCGTAGGCCAGGCAGGCTCCCACTGGGGCGGGGGGTGGGGGTGGATTCCAGCCCCCACGTTCCCGGCGGCGGAGGGGATGCACGGGGCACCTACGTGTGGATGGCTTTGCAGATCTCCTCGGTGCTGCGGCCCGCCTTGCGCAGCGTGATGGCCAGGTTCTTGGCCCGGTTGGCCTCCAGCAGCGTCACCTTGCTGGCCGCCTTGTGCGAGGCCTTGCCCTTGGCGCACAGCAGGTCCAGGGCAGGGCCCTGTGCCTTGGTTTTGAAGAGCTCCTCGAACTTGTCCAGGTCCAGGTCCTGGAGGGGAGAGGAGGGAGCGTCACCCCCCACGGAGCCGCCCCATTGCTGCCCAGCCAGACTGGGCCCATGCACCAGGCACACACGGGGGGGTCCTGCCCCAGTAGCTCCCTGGGGCCCTGCAGATGGGACCCCAGCGAGGCTGCCTGAGAAGGCCAGGAAGGGGAGATTAGACCCCAACAGGAATCGCACTGAGCTGGGAACGAGCCGGCTCCGGCCAGCGGCTCAAGCATCCGCACTCCCGCCCCTCTGCCCTCTGGGACAAGGCCCCAGACCCGGCCCCACCTCCAGGATCTTCTCGTCGTCCAGCTCGCTGAAGACGGTGCCGCTGATCTGGTTGGGTTTCAGCGCCGTCCAGTTGAAGATGGGCAGGCGGAACTTGGTCTTGATGGGTTTCTTTATCCGGATGGCTGGGGACAAGGGGGCAGGGAGGGCGTGACGCCAGGCCCGCTGCACCAGCCCCGCTCGCAGGGCGCCCACAGCGCAACACCGGCCACAGCCCGGGCACGGCCCCACAGGTGAGCCGGCCACGAACCCAGGCGGTAAGGACCTGCCCACAATAGCGCCTGCCTATTTTATAGCTGTGTTCCCTTCCCAGCATGCACTGCAGCTCAGCCTACAACTTCCCTGGACTACAAATCCCAGGATGCCGCGGTCCTTTAAACACCACCCTCCAAAGGGTCAGTGCACGCTGGGCCAAGCCACTTCTCGGAAAGGCCCAGAGACCTGAGCTCCCGAACGGAGCAGCGGGAGACCCCGGACAGATGCAGCAGGGGCAGCCCCTGGGGCCCTCGAGCACTCTCTATCCGAGGGGGGGCACACCCCAAAGGCGCTGACTGGATTCACGGCTGGGTGGGGCTGTAGCCCCAGGCCCAGCTGCAAACCCGACGGCTGGGCTGAACCAGCGGGAATTTGGAGATACATTTTCCCGCAACTGCAGCCCAGACCTGGAATCTGAGGGGCAGTTCCAGAGAGAGCCCCCCCCACCCCGCATGTGCCTGCCACATGGGGGAGACACATCCGCCTGCCCGCCCCACGAGGGAGACACATCCGCCTTCCCCCCCCCACGAGGGAGACACATCCGCCTGCCCGCCCCACGGGGGAGACACATCCGCCTTCCCCCCCCCACGAGGGAGACACATCCGCCTGCCCCCCCCCACGGGGGAGACACATCCGCCTGCCCCCCCCACGAGGGAGACACATCCGCCTGCCTGCCCCACGAGGGAGACACATCCGCCTGCCCCCCCCCCACGAGGGGAGACACATCCGCCTGCCTGCCCCACGGGGGAGACACATCCATTTGCTCACCCACCCCATGGGACAGACACGTCCGCCCACCCGCCTCACTGGCGAGACACATTCATTTGCCTGCCTGCCCCCCATGACGCCCCTCCCCACTCACCCCACGGGAGGGGCCATCCACCTGCGAGACCCACCCTCTGCCCGCCCGCCCCAGGGCAGCACTCCCGGGGGGCCACGCCCAAAGACGGGGCTTCCTACCTGACAAGCCCACGGTGAGGATGACGGAGGGCGAGGCCCCAGGCAGCGGAGGGGCAGGGGGGCACTTGTCTGTGGGGCGAGAGGAGGAGGATGAGGCCCTGGCCCCTCCGGGGGCACCCGGCGGCAATCCCGGGGCAGGGGCTGAGCTCACCTGGCAGTGGCGGGGCCGGGGGGGGCAGAGGCGGCGGCGGGGGTGGGGGCGGGGGGGCAGCCTCCACGGGAGGCAAGGCTGGGAGGCGGATGTCATCCTCGGGGATGTCCCCTTCGCCCTCCAGGGGCGGCAGCGGCTCTGCCCCCGGCTCCCCGGGCTGGGAGGCGCCGCAGTGGCGCCGGAACGCCGCCTCCTTCTCCCTGATGATCCTGCGCAGCGTGTGCACCTGGTGGGTCGTGCTCTCGAAGGTCTCCTGTCCCGGCAGAGGGGGGCTGTGAGGGCGGCTCCCCCTGGAGACGGATTCCCCCTCCCCCCCACGGGGCCAGAGCCAGGGAGCCGGTGCACGGGCTGCAGCCAGCGGTGGAGCCCCGGCTCCCGGTGGGGACACCCCTCGGCGCCGGGGAAGGGGCCGCGCTGAGCAGGGGCATGCTGGGAACACGGCCCGGCGCACAGGGGCACCCTGGGCTCACCGCTGGTGAACGGTGCAGGGCCCCACGGCGGAGGGGCTCGGTCCCCCCCCCAGCTGCGTTAACCGCCCTCCCTGGGTCTACCCCCGCCCCCCACCTTGATCAGCTCCAGCTCCTTCTCCCGCTGCAACAGCTGCTTCTCCAGCTCCGCCACCCGCATCACGTTCTCGTTCTCGAGGTCCAGCAGCTTCTCCGTCAACTGCAGCGAGGGCAGGAGGCCGGCGGTTACCCAGGGCACCCGGCCCCGCCAGGCGCCGCCCCGCAGCCGGTTCAGACCCAACACGAGCCGGAAGGAGAGCCCCACAGCAGGACGTCCCCTGGGAATCCCCCCACGACACTCCCGGGGGAGTCTGACGTCCCCGGCCCCCCAGGAAAGAACCTCGGCAGAACCCCCGTCAGGGCGAGGGACGAGAGCAGCCTGCCCCCCCGCCCCACGGCGCCGGTTCCAGCCGCCACAATTCCGCACGCTCTGCCGGCGATCACGCCGCCCCCTCCCCTGGAGACCCCGGCGGGGCGGGGCAGGACCTCGCATGGCCTGGCGGGGCAAGAAAAACCTACATGAGACACGTGCTCCTCCAGCTCCTCCACTTTCTCCAGCGCCACGTTCTTGGTCTCCGCGTCCTCCAGCAGCCCCCCCACGTCAAAGACGTTGTCCAGGTAGGCCTGGATCTGCACCTGCAGCTTCTCGCTCTCCGTGTGCCGCGACTTCTGCAGAGAGGGAACCCGGCCTCAGGGCAGGAGGCCGCACGGCCCGGAGCTCGCTGGCTGGGCACAAGAGCCCGTTATGCCCCCCTCCCTCCCCAGCCTCTCTTCTCCACCGCCTGCCAGCTTAGGGCACCCGCTTCTCCCCAGCAGTGCCGGCCCGTGCTGCTGTTGTCCAGCCTGTTTTCAGAGAGGGAAACTGAGGCACAGCGCGGCTGGCGAGGGAAGGCATCTCCCTGCATGAGTGATCGTTTTCCCTCCCTCCGACCTCATGACCCTTCCTGTGCATGGTCAAGCCTCCTGTTCCTGGGCTTAACTGACCCCTGGTTCTGGGGGCTGGGGCAGGCCTGGGGGCAGATCCCCCCCATCTCCACCTATCCCAGGGCCCCTGGGCCTGCCTGGGCCCTGGGGGGCTGAGGCAGCTTGGCCAGGTGGCCGTCTCCTCTGCCGACACTGAGCTGCAGCCCCTGCTACCGTGGGGCCTGAGGCTCCCGTGATGCCCTGGCACAGAACCTGACCGGGCGCCGGATCGGGGCCTCGCCGCTCCCCGCCCCTACCTGCAGGAACTCCTCCAGGCCGAGCTTGGTGAACTCGTACTGCAGGTGCACCCGGAAGTTCATGTCCTCCACCGAGTGCACCACGATGTTGATGAACTGCATGCAGGCCACCTGCGAGGGAGAGGGAGTCGCTGCAGGGAATAGGGGGGCGGGATACCCGCCCCGGCCGGCCTTGGGGAGTGGGGGGGGGGTCATGGGGCAGGCTACCTGCCCTGGCCGGCCTTGAGGAGTTCACGGGGCAGGCTACCCGCCCTGGCCGGCCTTGGGGAGTGGGGGGGTCACGGGGCAGGCTACCTGCCCTGGCCGGCCTTGAGGAGTTCACGGGGCAGGCTACCCGCCCCGGCCGGCCTTGGGGAGTGGGGGGGTCACGGGGCAGGCTACCCGCCCTGGCCGGCCTTGGGGAGTGGGGGGGTCACGGGGCAGGCTACCCGCCCCGGCCGGCCTTGGGGAGTGGGGGGGTCACGGGGCAGGCTACCTGCCCTGGCCGGCCTTGAGGAGTTCACGGGGCAGGCTACCCACCCCAGCCAGCCTTGGGGAGCTGTGGGGGGGGGGTTCATGGGGCAGGATACCCACCCCGGCCGGCCTTGGGGAGTGGGGGTTTCATGGGGCAGGCTACCCGCCCCGGCCGGCCTTGGGGAGCTGCGGGGGGGGGGTTCATGGGGCAGGATACCCGCCCCGGCCAGCCTTGGGGAGCTGCGGGGGGGGGTTCATGGGGCAGGATACCCGCCCCGGCCAGCCTTGGGGAGCTGCGGGGGGGGGTTCATGGGGCAGGATACCTGCCCCGGCCGGCCTTGGGGAGCTGCGGGGGGGGGTTCATGGGGCAGGATACCTGCCCCGGCCGGCCTTGGGGAGCTGTGGGGGGGGGGTTCATGGGGCAGGCTACCCGCCCCGGCCGGCCTTGGGGAGCTGTGGGGGGGGGGTTCATGGGGCAGGCTACCTGCCCCGGCCGGCCTTGGGGAGCTGTGGGGGGGGGGTTCATGGGGCAGGCTACCCGCCCCGGCCGGCCTTGGGGAGCTGTGGGGGGGGGTTCATGGGGCAGGCTACCTGCCCCGGCCGGCCTTGGGGGCTGGGGGGGGGGTTCATGGGGCGGGCTACCCGCCCCGGCCGGCCTTGGGGGCTGAGGGGATGCAACCAGCCACAGGCGCTAGGATCCGGGCATCGCCCAGCCATCCTTCAGGGGGTGCCAGTGGCGGTGGGTCCATACACTGCCGGCCCTCCTTGGGGCAGGGTCATGGCGGCTCGCTCCACCCCTGGCTGCCCCTCCCGCCCCAGTGGGGAAGCTAGAGGCCCCCTGGGAGGGCAGTGCCAGCCCGGGGCCGGAAGCGCTCACCATGAAGTCGATGCTGCTGTCCTCGTTCCGGAAGTACTCCATGAGCTTCTCAAAGCGGTGCGCCTCCTTACAGACCTGCCGGGGCCCGCAGACGGGTGAATGCCCAGCCCACCCTGACGGCACCGCCGCGGCCCGAGGCCCTGGGGACACCAACGCGGGCGCCCACTGGAGGGGGCTGCACAGGCGGGGGTGACGAGCTTCGCCTTGCGCCCATCACCCCGGCATCAGGGCACGTTCTGCCCTACTGTCTGACTAGCCCTGGGATCCCTCCCTCCTGCAGCTCCTGGGGCTCTTTGCTGTCTGCAGCTCCCGGGTGCCCCGAGACGGCCAGCCGGCCCCAGGATCCCCTTCCCAGCCCCAGCGGCGCCCCCTTGCAGCCGGGCCGGGCTCACCTCTTTGAAATTGTCGAAGGCGGCGAGGATGATTTCGTGGCCGCCCCTCACCAGGCAGACAGCCGCCAGCAGCTCCAGCACCAGCGCCTTGGTCCTAGGGGACAGCCCAGGGGCACGGTGACTCGGCCAGCCCCGCCCTGCCCCAGCCCCCCCGCTGGGGCTCCCTCCCTGGCTGGGGACAGCCCCCGAGAGCCCAGGCACGTGCAACACCGGGTCGCTGCCACCCCGGCCTGGCAGGGAGCAGGGAGTCCAGCGTCCCGGACTGAGGCCCCTCGAACTCTCTCACACCCAGCTGCCGGGAGGCCTGGACTGGAGCCGAGAGCGTCTGGATCCCCAGCAGCTTTCTGCAGAGGCCTGTAACCCCCAGGGGCTGGCGGGGGAGGGGGCTCTGGGTCCCGGGAAGCCAGAGTCTGTAACGCCCCCAAATCCGCTCGCCCCTCCCCGGCTGCGGCCCCTGGCTGCTTGCGGCTCTGAGCGCGTCCTGCGTGGCTCCGGCCGTCAGTATCGCAGCCCCCCCCCCCCGAAGGGTTCTCGCCCTGGCGGGCGGGAGCTGGCAGCGCAGGGGGCTGCCTGCGGGGAGGGGCACCAGCACCCTACCTGGGGTTCTTGTTGTTCAGGCTGAGCGCTATCTCGTTCACGGCGTGGGGGTGGGACATCACCAGGTTGAATCCGTACTGGGGAGGAGGGAGAGGCAGAGCGCGGGGCATTAGCCACGGCAGGGAGGCCGGGAATGGGGGGCCTGGGGGCGCAGCCCCTGTGCTCCCCCCAGCTCAGGGCAGCGGGACGGGCTGGGCTTGGTCCTGAGCAGCCCGTGGGCTCTGGCCAACCAGCCACGCCCTCCCCGCTCGCATAGAGACACGGACATTTCGTCTCCGATAAAATCCCCCTCCCCCCCATCACCGTTTCTGCAACAGGGGAAACTCAAAACCAGGTGCCACCTGCTGCCTGGTCCCAAACGATGGAACAGCTGAGCCAGCCGGGCCCTGCAGGAGAAGCTGCCCGAGGCCAAGAGGGCTACACACCCCCATGCTTCAGGACTGCAGCAGTGATGGGGGTCAGGAAGGGAGGTGACCCCACTGCACCCCTACAGGGATCCAGCCCCCAGCCCTGGGCGCAGCTCTGGGGCTCGACACAAAGCATGTGACAAGGGGAAGCGCCGGGTGGGGCCGGGTGCCGGGTACCTGGTAGTTCATGATGGCCCGTAGGCACATGATGCAGACATGGACGTCGTCCTTCTGGCTCACCAGCCGCGAGTTCTTCAGCGCCTTCCGGCTGGGCACGGTGCTGCAGCTGGCAAAACACGGCAGCCTGCGGTGAGCGAGCCCGGGCAGGGCCCCGGAGCCGCCCGGACACACTGGGGAGCCCATGGGAATGGATTCTGGCCCTCAAACCCGGCTGAGCAGCCTCGCCTCCCTTAGCACCTCTTCCCGCTCAGCCACCTCTCCCCGCAGAGCTGCACCGGCTCGCCATGCCCTGCGGGCCCACGTCGGCCCTAGGGCGCAGGGAAAGCCAGCGCGGCCGCACTGCGCTCGGCAGGCCGTGGGGGAGGGGTCTGCGCAGGCACGGGGAGGGGGTTATCAGGCCCTATTCCTTCCCCCGCAGGGGGTCCTGCTGCGGGCACCGGGGCCGTGGAACGGGCACAGCCCGGCCCCTCCTGCCAGCGGGGGGCACACGCCGCACGGGCCGGCCTGCTGGAAGGGAACGTGGCTCAGTCCTGCTGCGCTGGGATCCAAACGCTGCATCCTGCTGGTTCTAGCCACTGGCCCGAGCCGCCAGGAAGCCGCAGCCCCGCGGGCGGCGCTGGGCAGGGAGGAGTCTGCGTCTTTCTGCTCCCTCTCAGCCGCACCCTCCTGCCTTGCTGCCTGGTGCAGCGGCCCCTGCTCAGACGCTGGCACGGAGGGGCTGGCGCACCCAGGCTACATCTCTGCCCATCCCACCAGCGCTGGGGGACCTGCACCTCGCGCCGCCTGTCCCACAGCGGCACCTGCAGCCTCCTGCCCAGACTCCGGCCCCAAGTGCGGTCCCTGCCCCAGGGAGCTCACTGTCTCCCCAGAGGGCGGGTGGGGAAACTGAGGCACAGAGCCAGGAAAGGACCCGCCCGCGTCACGTGGCTGCGCTGGGAACAGAACCCAGCAGTCCAAGCACAACATCCTGTCCGCTAGGTCACATCTGTGCCCCCCTGCACTCCCGGAGACGCCCTCCCCGACAGACCCTCCCCAGCTCAGCTCAGAGGCCATCTCCAGGCAGCGCTGAGAGAGCGGCAAGGCCAAGGGAAGCCCCCAGAGGCACCAAGCCCGCAGGGCCGAGGCAGGGCACCACACAGAGCAGGCAGGGCAAGGGACGGGCAGCGGGGAAGACGCTCGCTGCTCCCACGGGTAGCGCAGGGTCAAGGTGAGGGGGAGGACAGAGCAGGGGGATGTGAGCACAGAGGGGGCTGCACAGCGAGGGAGAGGCGCACTGGGCACGGATCCCGCAGGAACGATGGAGGAGGGCGCAGAGCGAGACACAGAGCCAGGGGCAGGCGGGTAGGAGGAGCTGCGGGTGAAAGAGCAAGAGGAGAAAGGCGCGTGCACACATGCACAGCACCTGGATGCACACAGGCATGCACACGCACGTGCGAACACCCAGACATACACAGGCATGCACACGCACGTGCGAACACCCAGACATACACAGGCATGCACACGCACCCGTGCATGAACACCAGGATGCACGCATCCGTGCACACCCACACACGTACACGCACGATGCAATGTCTGCCCGTGCACACACGGTCATGGACACTCTCATGCACGCACCCAGCTGAGCAGAGCGGAAAGGCACGGGGTGTGTTAGCGGCACGGAGGGGGCGTCTCGTGTCCCACGGGCCGGCGGCCTGGAGCCGGCGGGTACTTACCCGGCGAGAGGCGGGGCAGACACAGCCAGAGGACAGAGAGAGAGAGCACAGGCCAGAGAGACGGGCAGGCAGAGCGAGAGGGAGACGGGCCCTGGAAGCAGAGAGAGGAGGGCGTGTTACTGACCCAGACAGAGGCAGACTGGGGCTGGCAGGAGAGAAGGGCACAGACCACTCCAGGGAAGCGAGAAGGGGGCAGGCAGCATCCCGGGTGGGGAGCAGATGGGTACGCAGCGTAGAGCAGAGCAGGCAAATGCAAGGGGGGGGGAGCATGGACCTCGGGGAGGATGTACAACAGGGCAGAGCAGAGGGGGGTGTACCAGGCGGGCACATACCATGGGCTGGGGGGGTACGTATCACAGCACAGAGCTGGGGGAGGGGTGACAAGCAGGTGTGGGAAGGCGCCCTCGGGCAGGGCGAGGGGGGTACCTACCGGGGAGCAGGGGGAGGTGGCGTGTGTCCTGCAGGCTCCCGCAGGGCTGGGGTACCTACCGTAGGGCGGACTGGCGCGCAGAGCGGGCGAGGCTGTTGGCGAAGGGGGCAGACAGGGCTAGGGGGTGCTGCAGATCCTCGATAGATCTGCTCCAGGATTTCAGCTTTTCTAGCGCACCGTCCTCTCCGCTTTCCAGACCCTCACAATCAAACCTGGGCGGGAGAGGGACACACGCACAGAGGCCACGTTGCAAAGCGGCGGCCTGGCGGCCCTCGCGGGGGGCGGGCCGGGGGGCACTTGCGCGCACTAGCAAGGGCGTTAAGCGCGCGCAGACTCAGCAGCAACATGGCAGGCGTAGCGGCTCGCACGCTCCTGCTGACAGCAAGCGCCCCAGCAGTGGGGCAGAAATTCACGGCTTCTCCGGTGTAAACACACACCTCTCCCCCGGCAGCCAGCCAGCCAGCCACCCCCAGGGGCCCTCCAAGCATCTGAGATGGAAAAGCCCATCCCCGGTTCAAACCATTCTCCAGGCAGCGACGGGCTGGCTCGGCCACACCCTGGCACTCGTGCGAAGGCGACTTGCACCAGCAGGGTTTGCGTGTGAAAATGATGGTGGGAAATCCCTCGGCCAGAGCACAGAGTGGAGGCGACGGGTGGCCAGCAACAGGGAGGCAAGAAGGGCACAACAATGGAGACTCTCCCCACACCGTGTTAGCAATGAGTGGGGCTGGTGCGAAGCACGTTGGAAAGCCCCCACATTGCACCTTGCCAGAGCCAGGGCCCAGCGAAGGGAGGGGCAGGACCCACTCCTCTGCCTCACACACGTGCACAAGAGGACACCTGTAGGGGGCAGCAGCAAACCGCTGAGAGGAAATACGCTGGCACCCATAGAGTCATTGGACTGTGGAACTCACTGCCACAGGAAGTCGTTGAGAGCAGCAGCGTAGCAAGATCCAGGTTCCTGCATTGGGGCACCAACGCTAACGGGGTCAGGAGGACACAATCACAGGAGGCAGATTAGCCACGGGGGGTCTCACACCTTGGCCTGGTGGCCAGCTGTGGCTCTGAGCCAGTCGGGGAATTGCCGTGTTCCCAGGACGAGGGAGAAGGGAGCTCAGTGGTGTCAGGCACGGCGGAGACCCGATGCAGGGTTGCTGCTTTGGCCTCTGCAAACCGCGCTCTCCCCCGCTCTGCCTCGGGCACACCCCGAAGCACGGCCGGGCTGCGGCGCCGCCCGTGCGGTACTTACATCACCGCGCACTGCGCGAAGGAGAGATAATCCACCAGGACGTCCAGGCCTTTGTTCTCGTCATTGAGAAACTCCCGAACCCACCTGCAGAGAGGAGCAGGGAGGAGTCACCGCTGGGCTGACGCAGGGCCTGGCGTTCATGCTGGACTCCCGCCTGGGGGCCATGTTCAGCCACGGTCCGGAGCCCCCCCTGCCAGGCGGGAAACCAGTGGCACCGCGCCTGGCCCGGCGACCTGCGCTGGCAGGAGTCCCGGCCTGGAAAAGGGACAGGCACTCGGGGCAAGGACCACGAGAGCCACCTAGCCAGCGCCCCAGAGCTGGGCAAAAGCAACACTGGGTCACTACAGCGTTGCCATGACAACAGCGGGTCAGGGGGTGCAACTTGAGCAGAGCTCGGGGGCCGGTTCCCCCTTTCCCTCCCTCGCCCCGGGCAGGTGCACTTGGGCCCCGATTCTCCGCACTACGCTGGTGCCACAACGCTGGCACCAGCCGTCATCCTGCTCTGCCCCAGGCTAGGGCTGGATTTAGGCCCCGCAGGGGGAGGCCGGGTGTTTGCAGACAAGCCGGGGCCTGGGCCCTGTGCCGAGCCGGCCCGGGGTTAGCTTTGTCCTGG
This sequence comes from Pelodiscus sinensis, assembly GCF_052426305.1. Taxonomy (NCBI): domain Eukaryota; kingdom Metazoa; phylum Chordata; order Testudines; family Trionychidae; genus Pelodiscus; species Pelodiscus sinensis. The sequence goes on from NC_143082.1 coordinate 11,289,969, forward strand.
GTCACTTTGTGCTCACGGGCTGGGCCGAGGCACCGAGAGTTAAAACACCCTTGGCCCTCCCAGCCACGGGCCCTGGCTGCGGCCTGTAGATTGCGGCCCCTGGCGTCTGGCTGTTATCTGGCAGGGCCAGAGCGGTCGGCTCAGCTCAGCTGCCCCGCCCCACCGCCCCCCGAAACGCCCCCAGGGCAAGGCCGGCTCCCCAAAACGGGGTTCCGCCCCCGGGGGGCGCATGCTGGGACCCGACAGGGCGCGGGCGTCCTGGCCATGTCCACAGGCCGCCCACGTGTTCCCCGACGGGCACGCGTGTTACTCAGTGGGGGGCCCTCGTGTTAGCCGATCGTGCGAACCGGGGGGGGCGTGCCTGCACGTGCGAGGGGCGGGTGACGTTTTCCGAAGTGCGGCGCCGGGGCGATGGGATCCGGCCCAGGAGCGTCTGACACCGGAGCTGACTTGGAGCCACTTCCCCCGTGGGGGGAGGGGGCTGGCGAGCCCGCCCATTTCCTGCCTGTCTGCGCTCCAGCTCCTCGCCCCCGGCTCGTTTCCTGTCTGAGGCCGCGCTGGCGCGGCTATTTTAGGGCTCTCGGGGGTGGGGGAAGGGCATCTGGGCTGGCGAAGACAAACCCGGCCGCCTCTGCAGGCTGGGGGGGGACCCCACGCAGCCCCTGAGTGTGCACGTGTGAGCCGGAGGGCAGGCGAGTGTGCACATGGCTGTGGGCGAGAGGACACGTGTGTGCGTGGGTCTGTGTACACGTGCGAGCGTGCACACGCGGGGAACATCTGCACTGCCCTTCCGCCCCAACCCTGCCTGCTACCCCAGGCCTCAGCAGGGCCAGGGCTGCCCCCGGCACCTCCCCACCCACTGGGCCCCTCCCTGCCACCCTGGGGTGGCTCCTCCCCCCCATCTGCTGCCCACCATGACCCTGGACCACCCACGTGGGGGACACCAGCCCCTGCAGGCGGCACGGGTGGTGCCCGGCCTCAGCCTGCCCAACCCTCGCAGGGCTGGCAGCAAGGCCCCAGTCCTATGTGGGGCTGAAAGCCCACTAGACTCACTGAAGGGGGTGGGGGCGGGGCTGTGGCGGAGTGTGGGCGGGGCCAGGCTGGTAGGCCCACGAGGTACACGGAAAGCCCGCGTGCGGAACCAGCCGGGGGGCTGCAGCTGGTGGCACTAGCACAGACCGGGCGGGACAGAAGCTGAGCCAAAGGGCCCATCAGCACTGCTCCGACCACTCAGCCTCTGAAACCCCTCAGCAGAAAGGCTCCAGCGCAGACCCCGAGGGGGGGACTGTTGCCTTTAGGGCCCTGGATGCTGCCGGAGGCCTCTGCCAGCAGGCCGAAGAGTGGGGAAACTGAGGCAGGGAACTGCAGGCAGGGCTGATCTTGGGGTCTCGGTATTTCTCCTGCTGTTCAGGTCAGAGCGATGCTGCCTGGATCCCGTGCCATGTCTGGCGGTGCGTGCGGGCTCCGATACGCCTTGCACGTGCCGGGCCAGAGCGGGGTACAGCACGAACGCTGGAGAGGGCGTTCCCCCCAGGGGTTGGCCGGGCCTCGGGGCCTGGGCAGGCTGAGCTCTCAACAGGGGGTGCTAGACAGAGATCTGCCCCCCGGACCGCGCTCGGGATCCCAAGCTAGGGGCAGTGCCCAGGCTCAGTTTAGACTCCGGAGATTAACAGTCCACGGCCCAGCCTGGGGGTAGGGGGCTCAGCTGGACCGGTGACAGGGGGCTCAGAGTGACTGTCACCCTGGGGCCCCACCACGCCCCGCCAGGGAGCTGCTGACTCTGCGCCCCGCCTTTCCCCTGTGCAGGATGTCAGCTCCGGCCCCAGCATCCGCTGGAAGGAGCCCTGGCCCGCAAGAGCCCACGGCCTAGCCAAGCACAGGAACAAGCCCGGTTCCTGTGCCAGCTGGTATTTCCCCTCCAGCTGCAGCAGGGCCTGCGCGGGTGGGGACACGCAGCCCGATGCGTGCACACTCACAGGACAAAGCAGGGGGGCGGCCTTGGACCGGGCCAGGCTGGGTGGGGGGGGAGCCGTCTGACGGCAGCACGGTGCCCCGGCCCTCCCAGGCCAAAGGGAAGCGAAGACTTGGGGCTGGACCACGCCCGGCAGTGGAGCCCTCCCTGTGGCACGTACTCCCGTGCGGCAGCCAAAGCTTCAACGAGCCAGGGGACTGGGTTACGGCTCGGGGATCAGGGCAGGAGCTGGCAGTTCTGGGCCCCAGCTCTGCCACTGACTGGCTGAGTGACCTTCGGCCAGTCTCCTCCCCTCCCTGGGCCTCAGTTTCCCCATGCATCCGGACACTGAAAGCTTTTGGGAGCAGGGCCTGTCTCTTGCTCCATGGGACCCTGGGCCTCAACCTCACCTGCCCCATTCCCCTTTGGAGCCGGTTCTACAGACACCCCACCAGCCAGCTCCCTGGCTTGCCGGCACTCACCCCCAGCCCTGGCAGGAGCCAGCAAGCCCCCTCGCCCTGGGCACACTGGGTCGGGCAGCCGGACGCTGCATTTAGGACTGGTCTTCACTTCAGCCTGTAAAGTCCACGTCCCGTCCCGTCCCCCATCAGCTCCTCCTGTTCCGTTCATGGCCTGGAATCCCCACCCCCAATGTAACCTCTTCCTGGTGCCCACAGCACCCTCCTCTGCCTCGGGCCCCAGGAGCCACCCAGGGCTGTTCACCCGAGCATGGAGCCACTTGCACAGTAATTCTGTCCCTCTTAGGGGAAACTGAGGCACGGTGCGGGGCAGTGGCCTGTCCCTAACCATTACTCAGTCTAGCGAGCCAGTGGCAGACACAGCAACCGACCCCAGGCCCCCTGGCCCCCAGCCCTGTGCTCTACCCAGGGCACCATGGAGCTGCTAGCACCCCCGCTTCTGCTTATAGCCCCCTCCCTCCAAACGACACTGGCCGCACCGCCCTGCAGCACCAGGGGAACGGCAGCCTGGTTTGCCACGGAGCGGCAGAGCCGTCCGAAGTGACAGCCAAGAGGTCTCACCGCAGACGGGGTTTGGGCCCCGTCAGCCCCACGGCCCCCGCACCGAGTGGTGGAGCAGCCTGGCCAGAGGGGCACTGCGAGCCCACATCCCAGGGTCTCGTCTCAGGCGGCGGAGCCGGGAGGCCATGGAGAAACAGGTCTCAGCGAGTGTGGGAGCCCGCAGGAGGCTACTGGGGAGCGAGCCGGCCACGCGGCCAGAGCGCAGGTGAGCCAGAGGCGGGCACTAAGGGGAGCCGAGTCCACTGCCCAGCTGGCTCCAGCTCCCGACCGAGCCCAGCTGCCCCCCGGCCAGAGCGGCACCTACCCGATGTGGTTGGTCCGCAGGGAGATCTCCAGGTCCCGCAGCACTTTGGTGGATTCCTGCAGCCTCCGGCGGAACTTCTGCCAAGAGAGCCCAACCCCCGGGTTAGGAACAGCAACCGGGCCCGGCGCTCCTGCCCCCTCGCAGCAACAGAGCCAGCAGCGTGTGCTCTGGGGCTGGGACCGCCTGTGTGTACAGCACCGAGCGCAATGGGCTCCCGGACTGGCCTCGGACAAAGCTAGCGAGCCATCACACGGGGCTGGGCTCGCCAGAGCTCTCCGGGGTCTGTCCGGGGTCTTGCCCATGTGCCCAGGGTCTAACTCGTGGCCAGATTTGAGGTGCGACTGGCAGAGATCCTAAGAACATAAAAACATAAGAACGGCCGTACTGGGTCAGACCGAAGGTCCATCTAGCCCAGTATCCTGTCTGCCGACAGTGGCCAGCACCAGGTGCCCCAGAGAGGGTGGACCGAAGTCAATGATCAAGCGATTTGTCTCCTGCCATCCCTCTCCAGCCTCTGACAAACAGAGGCCAAGGACACCATTTTATCCCCTGGCTAATAGCCTTTTATGGACCTAACCTCCATGAAATTATCTAGTGTCTCTTTAAACTCTGTTATAGTCCTAGCCTTCACAGCCTCCTCTGGCAAGGAGTTCCACAGGTTGACTACACGCTGTGTGAAGAAGAACTTTCTTTTATTCGTTTTAAACCTGCTACCCATTAATTAATTCCTGCGGATTTACACCTTAGAACTGGGGCGGGCAAAAGGGCCTCCAGGAGCCGGATCTGGCCCACCAAGCGGGTGGATCCAGCCCACAGAGGCCCTGCTGGTCCCCCGCCCCCAGGCCAATTAGGGCCTGGGGGCGGGGGAGCGCCTGGAGCCGCCTTCGCTCTGCCCCCGCCCTGCGAGCAGCGCTTCGAAGCGCCGCGTGCTGCTTGCAGGCGTGGGGGGGGGGGGGGGAGTGGAGGAGGCTTGGTGCACTCCCCCACCCCCGGGCCCTGATTGGTCTGGGGGTGGAGGAACATGCCAAGCCTCTTCCAGGGCATGGATGCCTAGTGGGAAGGGTGTCAATCATCATCTGGGGGTGGGTATCCCCGCCCCTTTCTGTTTAGGCCCCGCCCCTTCCAGGTGGCCCAGGGCTACTTCAAAAATTTTTGAAGTGGCTTCCCGGCGAAAATGATTGCCCACCCCTGCCTTAGAATCATGGAATGCCAGGGCTGGAAGAGACCTCAGGGGTCATCGAGTCCAGGCCCCTGCCCAAAGGCCCTGCAGCGTGCGGCCGCCAGGCGAGCCCCTTACCTTCCGCGTCATGCCGGGGTCCAGGAAGGTCTGCAGTTTCTGGATGTAGGTGTGGGGCGGGTTCTTCACCTGGAACCGCTCCTGGGGGGGTGGGGGGGAGGGAGCATGAGTGTGGGTGTCAGAATGGAGGGGGTCCTGGCTGGGGGAGGGGCAAGCGTCACCAGGCTGGGACGGACCAAGCGCTGCAAAGGGCCCTGGGGCTCTGACCCGCTGCTCCCAATAGCCTCAGCCCGGGGGATCCCGATAGCGCCCGTGGCCGGACCTGAGCACAGCCTGGCTCCTGTGTCCTGGCTGGGGCAAGCTCCCGGCCTGTCCCCTGCTCCCAGCTCCCTCCCCCCAGTACCTGGTCGCAAATCAGGTCCCATTTCTTCTCGTTGTCGTACTGCCGCAGCAGCCGGGCTTTGTCAGGCGGGAGGTTCATGGAGCTCTGTGGAGGGGAGAGACAAAGACGACATGAGGGGGGGGGCCCCTCCCCGGTGGGGTAACAGGCACGAGCCACACGCCCCGGCCCTCACGTAGGCAGCTCGGGTTGGCCGGCCATTCCTGCGGCCTGAGCAGGAACGCGCACGAGAGGGCGGGGGGGGGGCGCCCAGACACACCTGTCAGCCCCAGATCAACGCCCCCCCATGCTAGTTCCAGCTGCCAGCACTGTATCTGGGTCCTGCTTTGGGTCCCCCAGGGACACAGGTGCTGGCCGGACCCCCCCATTTCCTCCTGCTGGGGGTCAGGCCCAGCACCCCTCTCCTCCCACAGGCACCCCACATCTCCAGGCAGAGCTGGGGTGAGCCCCCCCGCAAGACCTGCTCTCTCCAGATTCTGGGGTGCACATGCCCCTCCTCCCCCAGTGACCCCGTCTCTTTGCAGCGGGTTGGTGCTCGGAGCAGAGGGGAAGCAGGTCAGAGCCCCGGGGTGGGGTGTTGAACCTCATTTCCCATGGGGGGAGGGGAGAGACAGATCGACTTGCACAGCAGAACGGGAGACGTGACTTCATCCCTAATGGCTTTAGCACACGGGGCTAGGGGGCGAGAGGAGAATGAGCCCATGGGGGGGACCCCTCTCCCACTGCCCCACACATCCCCCCAGAGCTCAGAGACAGGGAGCTCTACACACACACGCCCCCGAGCTGCACCCTGGCACAGAGGGCAGGCTACCTGCCAGATCCCGCCCCCGGCTGCATCTCTGCCTCCTCGGAAATGCAAGGCGGCTGCAGCCACACAATGCGCCTTTTGTTCTGGGGCGAGCGCTGGCCTCCGTGTCGCCCAGCCACGGCCCTGGCAAGGCCACGAGTCCCACGGCATTCCTGGCCCACGCCCGACTCAGATCCCCGGCGTGCCTGCCAGCCGCGCCCTGGGAGGAGCCTGGCCCCCTGGCGCCAGAGGGGTTTACTTCTGGGACCCCTCCCATCCTGCTTAGACTGCAGGCGGCCTGGGGCAGGGACTGGCCCTGACACTAGAGCGCCCCAGCGCTGCTGGAACAGTTTGTTCAACAGGAGTGATGGTCCATGCCCAGTCTCCATCCCCTCTGCATGCCCAGGGGGTGGGACTAACACCTAAGGGCGCTGGGGCACAGCTCCCCGAGTCTTCACACGCTGCTCACCGATGCAGCTGACTACACTAGTGCAAGCAGGCCACCTGCGTGCTCCTGCCCACGTGCGATTAGCCCCCCAGCTGCAGGGCGCAGGCCCGGAGGTGGCTGGCTGCGCGCTGGGGCTAGGCGGGCGCGTCCCACGCTCACGGCGCAGCACGGCCCTTCCAGCAGCATGAAATCTCGCTGGATGACAGACGTCGCTTCCGGTCTACCCCAGCTTCCTGGCAGCGCTAACCGCAGCCCGGCGCCTGGCGCCCGCCGCGCTCACCCACATCCTGACGTGCGCTGGCAGGGCTGAGAGCGACGGGCCTACCGTGCCGGCCCAGGAGGGCAGCCGGGGGGTCGCCCCATGTCCCAGCTCAAGCAGAGACAGTCGGCTGGAGGTCGTGGGCTGCTCCGCACCTGTTCTCTCCCCTAGCAGCAGGTCCCCTGAGCTGGGCCCAGCACCCTGGCTGGGCACAGGAGCCCAGCCTGGCACTACCACGCCTGCCCTGGAAACCTGGCACCACGAGCCAAGTGCTCAGCCCTCAGCATGTGCCCCCCGTGTCGCGCTTGCATGGGTAGCCCCCAGCGTCTCCCCTGCCCTGTCCCGGGACACGGCCCTTTGCCTGCTCTTCACCTTCACATGCCTCTGTGCCCTGGGCAGGAGCCCAGCACCCCATCCCGCGCCAGCCTGCAGGGCCAGGTGCTCCGGCTGCTGCCAGGCATCTGGAAGACCTGTTGGCATCTAACCAAGCTCCTGGCAACGCCCTTGGCAAGGTCTGGGGTCCCCTGAAGGATGCTGGGAGCATTCGGGTCTCTTCCCCCCCGACCAGTTTGCCTGGGTCCCCGTTTCATCCAATCCACCATGCCCTGGCCAGCCCCCCAGAAGGACCACGTGCCCTAGGCTCTGGCACCCGCAGGACAGTGCCCTGCCCTTGACAGGGGACAAGCAGCCCTGTAGATTTTCTATGGAGGGTCCCAGTTTGCCTGCCCCCCTTGATCCAAGCCTGCAGGAAACACCAGCTTGGGCGCTGGGATACAGGGCATCATCGGGAGGCATTTGGGAGCAGTGGGTCAGCCCATCCTAGGAGCCAGCTGCTGGCCTCCCTGGTTCAAGGCTGCCCAGCCGGATGCCCTGCCCTCTGCACAGGTGCAAGAGTGCTACGCTGGGGCATGAGAAGCCCCCTCCCCTCTGCTCCCCGCAGTGCAGAGAATGAGCAGGGGCCAGAGGCCGGATTCGCTCCCCCTTCCAGCGCCAGACACCTGGAGCAGCCGCAGCCAGATCACAGGGCCGGGAGAGGGGGCCCGGTGTCTTAGGAACCGCACCGAACAGCCACCAGCCACGGCCCCAGCGGGCGTAGGACAACGCAGCTGGGTTGGGTCAGGCAATCGAGGACCCATGAGGTTCAGCTCCGGGCTCCTTCCCGGACACGCACAGGGCTCCCATCGACCCAGACACCACAGTGCTGCCCGGGGGAGACAGAACCGGACCAGAACCTGCCACCCAGCCAGCCCCCGAGAACGTGTCCGGATCCCTGCTTGGAGTGACAGGCGTGACTCCATTTCCCTTGGCTGGCGGGGTCCATTTCTCGCACTCCAGGGGTTTATCCGCCAGCCCCTACTCTGCCTTTGGAACTGGCTACCGGCAAAGTCGGGTGGGACAGCTCCCGCCATGCCCGGCAGGAGCTCCCAGGCACTCGTGCAAGTGTGCCCTGTCAGCCGTGCACTCGTGCAACCGCTCAGGACAGATTTCACAGCACCCAGCTAGGTTTGGGTGGGTTTCTACTGGTGGTGCACATCTGCACATGCCTAGGTGCACATAGAAAATTTATTCTGCTCACTTATGGGCACGATTAGAGGGAACATTGATGCAGGGCCATTGAGAGGCCAGGGCAGGTCCCACCTGCAAGCAGCAGAGGGAGGCAGGGCTGCGGCTCCATGCTTGTGCCCTGGCCATGTCCGCACCAAGGGCCGTGCCCGGTGATCACTGCTCCACAGGCCAGGATTCAAACAGGCCATGGGCTACAGAGCCTCCTGCTTCCCAGCACAAGCCCCCAGGCTAGGCAGAGCTGCCAGTGGCCCCTTCAAACTCTCCGGCAAACTTTGAACTCAGGCCCTGTGGCCTCACACAGTAAATTCAGGCAGGGACAGTGTGGACCTGGGGTTGGCCCATGCCCTGAAACGGCCTCACTGCCCCTCACCTGGCTCTTTCCCAGGCACAGGGTCCACGCGCCGCTACCAGCTCAGCCAGGGGTTGTCGCTGTTCATTTAACTGGATCCTCTTGGGAGGAAGCGGAGCCGCAGACCAGGGCTAGGAAGAGGCGGGAGGGTGGACTTTAAGACCCAGGGGTGCCCCACATCTGCAGGTGCCCTATGCTGCTGCATATTCTGCACAGGGGTAAGGAGGGCCGGGCCCGTCTCAGTGGTTTGTGCCAGGGCAGGGGTGGGGCACCTCACCAACATTCCTCCTGGCATTACCCAGGGAAGCGCTCGCCTCACACTGCAGCGGGGACACTGAGGCAGGCGGCAGATTGAAGGACAGGACCAAGAGCACACAGGGCGTCTGTGGCAGAGCAGGGCATGAAACCCAGGTTTTCCAACTCCCAATCCGTTGCTTTAACCACTAGGACACACTCTCTCCCAGGCTGACTGGACAGTCGGGAGCACAGGGCTGCACCCCAGGCCAGGGGAGTTTTGCCCCGACTTTGTTGGCAGCAAGATCACACCTTGAGCCGTCCCGGAAAGAGAAACCTGCCAGGGAGAAGGAGCGTGACGTATCATAGAACCATAGAACTGGAAGAGACCTCAGAAGGTCATCAAGTCCAGCCCCCTGCCCTAGGCAGGACCAGTCCCAACTAAATCAACCCAGCCAGGGCTTTGTCAAGCGGAGACTTAAACACCTCTAGGGATGGAGACTCCACTACTTCCTAGGGAACCCCTCCCAGCGCTTCACCACCCTCCTAGGGAAACAGTTTTTCCTAATATCCAACCTGGACCTCCCCCACTGTAACTTGAGGCCATTGCTCCTTGTTCCAGCCTCCTTCAGGGCTTCTGGCCTTTTTAACGTTTTACGCCCCCCCCCCCCCCCAGCCGCCCTGCGTCGCCTCCCACCATCCCGGCCCAGCGGCAAGAGGCAGCGCGCGCCAGAGGGAAAGCCAAAGCCCAGGCGGAGAACAGGGCCCAGCCTGGCGCCCGTTCAGCTGCAGAGACTCCGCGCCGTCAGCCAAGACAGAAACCGCATTGTGCAAAACGCCGCTGCCTGCGAGGTGAAAAGGAAACTTTCAAAACATCAGCTGACTCCCCCTCCCCGGACCCGGTCCCATCTTGGGGAGGGGGAAGGGGCTGGCTTATTCCTAGCCCAGAGGATGAAAGGGGGGTTTCCCACCCCCAGGGCTCGCTGACCCACGGACATCCCCTGCAACTGCTGGGCTCACACAAAGGCATGTTCCCCCCCACCCCCAGCCTCGCATCTGTCCTTGGGCCCACAGTCCCCCTCCCCGAAGAGCTGGGGGAGGCTGGGCAGGGTGCGTGGGGGGGGAACATGTGGCCACATGAAACAGGATATGGTCCTGGCTCCGACAGCTGCCCCAAGCGCCCTTGCTGAGCTGCCGAAACGGGCTGTTTTCGGGGTGCCCCACTGCAGAAGGCTCCCTAAAGGAATGCAGCGCATGGCCTGATCCTGCCCAGCCCCAAGTGCCGCCCCACGGCTCCCAGCCCGAGTGACGGAAGCAGGGGATGGGGGCAGCGTGGCCCCACGAAGCCCAGCCCTCCTGCCCCCCAGAGTCTCCCAGGGGTGCTGGTCAGAGCCGCAGAGGGGGCAAAGCGCAGCTGGACGCAGCCTGTCTCGCTCGAGGGCCCCACAACTCCTGGGCTGGGGGCTGTTCCTCAAAGCGCCAGCTTCAGGAGTCAGGGGAAGGCGACGGGCTCGCAGCCCCACGGAACCCCCGCCGACAATTTCAGCCAGGGGGATTGGCTCCCACGCTGCTCTCCGGAGCGCTTCAAGGGCAGTTCAGCCCGTGTCACTTCCCAGGGCAGCCAGGCCTGGGGGCGAGCCCCCCGCTAGGCCCAGGAACTCCTGCACCCGGTGCCAGACACTTGCTGCCCCGCAAGGCTGCCCCAGCAGCTCCAGGCCGTGGTTCCGCCACAAGGCCTACCCCGGCCTTGGCTTGTCTCCCTGACAAGGCCCTTCCCAAACCTCCCTCCACCAATCAACGCTGGATCCGAGGTCAGGAGCTAAAATTATCCCCAGCCAGAGCTCCGGAGAGCCCTCCGGCCAAGCACAACCTTTGCAGGATGCAATCCAGGCTGCCCCGCCCCGCCCCGCCCCCAGCAGGGAAACGGCTGCAGGAAGGAGAAAGCATCTTATCTGGCCACCCAGCCCGCTCCTGCTGGCGCAGCGACGCCCAGCTGCCGCTTCCAGGTTTCTTGGGGCCTCCCCGCCCCTCGGGCTTGGGCCTGGCAGCTGGAGCAGCGCTGCCTAGGAGTGCAGCTTTGCCCTGGGCCTGGAGAGGTCAGATCAAACACAGGCCTCGCTGGGGGAGGACCCGGTGGGGCCTGCCCAGAATCCCACCCAAGGATGTTAAATTGCGGTTAATTGACTAGTCGGCAGGCACTGGTACATTTCAAAGGAGGAACGCAGAGCTCCATGTATAGTCCGGGGCCAGCGGAAAGTCCCACTGACTCCAGGCTGCGCTCTGAAATATACAAGAGTTCCCCGTGGGGGCTCTTGTGCATTTCAAAGCCACAGCGCTCTCATGGAGCCCGGGGTCAGCTGGGAACTCCCCCGCTGATCCCAGTTCTGCTGAAATGCCGCGCAGAGCCCAGGATCGACTGCGGAGTCCCCAGTGGACCCCGAGCTCCACGGTGCTGCCCCTTTGAAATGCTGAGGTGGCGTTTTAAAGGGGCAGCGCCGCACAGCTGAGCAGGGGATCTCCCAGCTGACCCCAGGATCGAGGGAAACGCCCCGCGGAACCCGAGATCAGCTGGGGCGTCCCCAGCTGATTCTGGGTCCTCACAGCGCTGCCCCTTTGAACGCCGCTTCCGCGCTTCAAGGGGGCAGTGCGCACAGCTGATCCCCAGCTCAGCCGTGCAGCGCTACCGCTTTGACGTACCCCTTCTTCCCTTTGCTGCCTCTCTATCAGAGAGACAGCAAGGGGGCGGGGGAGTCAACTCGTCGGCCGAGTATCCCAATAGGCATTTGCTTATCGGATAGTCGACTAGTCCTTAACACCCTTAATCCCACCTCCAGCAGTGGCGCACACCAGCTGCTCGGAAGGACAGCGCAAGAAACTGCACGGGGGGCGGACGGCCGCAGGAACGGCAGCGCGAGGCTGGCTTCACAGCCCTTCCAGACCCCTCGCTGGCTGGGAACCCCCCTGGCTGCTCGTGAGCAAGAGAAACGGCCGATCTCGTGGGACGAGCCCTGCTAAGGGCTTGGCCTCCCGCCGCGGCATGTGGCGTGGACTCCCACGGGCTGGCAGCACAGTGTGTTGGCAGAGAGGCCCGGCAGAAGGATCTCACGGACTCCCAGGCCCATCCGGCTACTAAAGGGCTGGAAGGAGCAGAGGGACTCGAACAACCACGAGGACTGGTAAGCGCAGGGCGAGACAGCTGAAAACGTGCAGGTCACGGCTGCATGTTCTGGGGGCTGGAGGTTTCCATGACGATAACTCTGCAAATGTCAGAGGAGCATCAGGGCCGGCCCACGACATTTTGCCACCTGAGGCGGGGAGCTGAAATGACGCCCCCGTGCCCCCTTTTCTCCTGCCTGCCTGTCATGTCTCGTGCCCTCCTTCCTCCAGCACCGCACCCCACCATCTCGGTGCACCCAGAGCAGAGAGAATACAGATGCACCCGCAGGAGGCCTAGTGGCGCCTCCCGCACAGTCTGGCACCTGAGGCGGCCGCCTCAATTCGCCTCATGCTAAGGCCAGCCCTGAGGAGCGAGTGTAACCCACGCACTGAGTGGCACGTGGACCACTTACAGCGAGAGATAAGAACAAGGGAGCTCTACAGGCTAAGCTGCGAGCCAGCTGGCTTTTTAGCTCAAGCTGCAGAGGCTCCTACACTTAGCTCCAGACGTCCCAGGTTCAAATCCACTGGGTGGTGGTTACACATGCACACCTAGCATGGGGGTTACTATATGTGGACTAGCCGGGCATGCTCTGGCTGGCCAAGCAGATGAGTGGAGGGTTTCATCCCGGCCATCCAGCAATGCAGCCAACAAATTGAGGAATGAGAAACATGCCTTCCCAGAGCTAGACTGTGGAGTCCCCCTCCCCACCACCGGTTCCACTGAGGCCAAGATCTCCACAAGCGTTTGAGGGCTGGGCAGATGTCTGGATCACAAGAGACATGGTGCTCTAGTGGTGAGTGCAAACACAGGTATCAGAAGGGAGGTGGTGCTGCTATCCAGGGGCATGACAGGCAGATCTACATCCAGAACTAAAAGAGCCACTGTCTGCATCTGCACAGGGTGGGGCCAGAGGGAGGGGGCAACCGTTTCTGCAGGGCCCCAGGGGAGGTCTGCTCTGTGCCCCCAGAAGGGCTTGGGTGAAAGGGGCAGGGCCAGGGGCAACCAGCCCAGACCAAGGTGTGCCCAGCCACACAGTGCAGTGGCCCAGGACTCTGGCTGCTGCAGTGGCAGCATCTGGGAGCCCCAGAGCAACTGGGCCCCTGGGAGGGAGGGGGCTACATCTGGATAGCTGGGTGGCCCCCATAGCTAAGGAGACATGGGCCAGAAGAGCCAGGTCCTGCCTGGGACAACAGAAGGGGGTCTCAGCCTGAGCTCCGGACTCATGCTGTTACAAGTCAGGGGACTCTGTCTGGTCTCGCTGGCTCTGGGCTTTGGTTCTGGATTGATGTCTGGCCCCAGAGACATGACCTTGCTACCTACGCACAGAGGGGACCCAGCAGGAACCTGACGCCTTTCCCCCTGAACAGCTGTACCCACAGCACTTCACCCCAGCTGACGTGCAGCCACCTCTGGCGGGACCGGGGAGGGGAACACTACCCAGCTGGTAGTTTAGTTTTCACAGACTCGGGCCAGACAGGACCCCTCTGATCATAGAATCAGACCTCACCCCGCAATTCCCATGTGCAGCCCAGAACACCTGCTGAGCAACAGGGTCTCCAGGAGCGGTGCCGACTTGGGGGAGGCTTCCAGGGATGGAGAGCTGCTCGCATCCCTCACTCGCATCCCTCGGTCTGTTGTTCGGAGGGCTCATTCTTTAGGATACAGTGTCCCTATTCCCAGCCTGAATTTGTCAATTTCTAGCCATGAGATCTCAGGACACCCTTTTCCCGCTGTCAACTGCCAGCAATCTCTTCTCCAGGTGGGCCCTTGTCATTTAGGACAGGAATTGGGCCATGTCCCCACTGACACCCCCCTGCTCCAGGGAGGCAGGACAATCACCAGAGCGCGAGTCTTGCCAGGATGATGGAGTTAACACCCCAGCTCTCAAGAAAAGCGCCGGTTGACCCTGAATAGCCCAATGGGGCGAAGGTCTCTCTAGTTCAGGGGTGGGCAATAAATAGGCAGCAGTTCCCCAGGGTTCTGCCATCGCTATATGTACCTGCCCTCCACAGGTACGGGCGATTGGCGCTCCCATTGGTCGCAGATTGCCATCCCGGCCAATGGGAACTGCAGGAAGCCGCACAGACGGGGAGATGGATTCCCACCACTCTCATTGGCCAGGAACAGCAATCTGCAGCCAATGGGAGCTTCAATCTCCCATACCTGCAGAAGCACAGGTAAATATAGTGGCGGTCTCCCAGCCAGGCCCACTCTGCCTAGCTTGGCACAGTCCCTGGGAGCAGAGCTGCTGGCATCTCTCACTGACCCTAAGCAAAGCTAATTCTACCCACAGCGACAGAGCCAGTCCCCATGTGCTGCAGGTAGACTCGCTGCACGGTCAGACCAGCTGTTCATGTTTCTGAGACTGCTCAATTTAGTTAGCTCTAAACAGACTGAAGAAGGCTTGGCCCCAGCATGACAACCTCCTCCAGCAGGGAGTTCCACAGGTTAGTCACCCTTTGCATGAAAAAACTGTCCCTTCTTTCCTGCATGGATGCACTGCCGTCCAACGATGCTTGCTGAGATGGAGTAATTGAGGCCAACAGGAGCTGCCTGAATTGTTTTCGAGGCCTCTCTCATGGCTCCGGATTCACACGGAGTCTGCTGCAGTCTCGGGATGGAACCCAGGCATCCTGACTCACTCTCTCGTGCCCTAGCCACAGCTTTGTTTTTGCACACCACGCTCAGGCAAACCCCCACAGCCCAGGCAATGGCCATAGGGCCTTCCTCAGGTCTGGAGACACCTGTCACCACCCCACGCCCTCCTGCCAGACCGTGCCCAGCGAGCTGCTGGGCCAGGGGCATGTGTTGAACCCACATCTCTGTGGCACCGGGCAAAGCACCAGCCTGCTTCCTCTCCGGGCAGGGCAGCGGGTGCAGCCTGGCCAGGCCCAGCTCTGGCACTCGGCTCCAGGTCAGCTCTTATTTTTATAACAAGCCTGACCGCAAATTACAGCGTCCGAGTGTTCTGCAAACCTCTGGCTAAGGAGGCAGGAGAGTGTTCCGTGCCCACCAACCAGCCCTGCTCCTCCCCTGGATTTGGCTGACGCCAGGAGCTGGGCTTAGCTGGCTGTCAGGGCCAGGAGCTAAACACGTCTGCCCAGCCCCTTGGCTTTTCTTCCCTAAGTCGCATCAAGAAGCCAAATCCGCCTGCGTCCTGCTCGGGGGCTGTTTACTTCTCTGGGGAGCACAGGAAATAGCCAGCAGACTTCCCTGCAGCAAGCTTCAAAGCCCCACAGTAGACAGAGGCGCCTCTCTATTCTTTCCCATTTGGCAACGGCCACATCCTCACGGGTTCACCTTAACGCCATCCAAGCGGGCAGCTCCGGCCTGCAGGGGCCAGCCCCAGCGGCTCCCTCATTCCCAACAGCTGGCCTGGAGCCCCAGTAGGGGCTCCGTTTGGATCAGGTTGGCAGGGGCCAGCCAGTTTGCTCCCAGTTGTGCCGGATCCCAGGATGATCCACGCACCAGCCCAAGGTGACCAGCACCCCATGAGGGGCAGGGATCCCCGCCACTAACTACCCGTCCCATGAACCGGGCAAGGCGCCTGGGGTGGGGTTTAAGAGACTCCATGGCTGGGAATCAGAATAGTCAAACTGGAAGGGACCTTGAGAGGGCATCAAGTCCGGACCCCTGCCCTCATGGCCCCTGAAAATCGCCCCCGCCTCCTGGCTCCCTGTGCTCACTGGGGCAGGGGAGCCATGTCTGGTGTGGCCAAAAAGCCTTTAACTGTGGTTCTTAAAGGGGCAGTCTTCTTTTTTTTTTTTTAAACCAAATGCGGCTGGGCTTTTTTTTGTTTGTTTGTTTGCTTGACAACTTTCCCCCTCGGCTCTTTTCGCTATATGCACAACTATTCTGGCTCTTTGCCTGTAACGGATTGGCCACCCCGATCTAGATCATCCCTGAAAGACGTTTATCCAACCCAGTGAAGGAGATTCTACCACCTCCCTAGGCAACTTATTCCCATGTTCAACCACCCTGACAGGCAGGAAGTTTTTCCTAATGTCCAACCTAAGCCTCCCCTGCTGCAATTTAAGCCCATTGCTTCTTGTCCTATCCTCAGAGGCCAAGGAGAACAATTTTTCTCCCTCCTCCTTGTAACACCCTTGTAAGTACAGGCAGTCCCCGACTTACGCGGATCCGACTTATGTCGGATCTGCAGTTACGAACGGGGCTGCCCTGGAGGACACGGACTGCGGGACCTCACGGTCCTGCCGCCCGTGTAATCCGGGGCTTTCTCCGTGTCTCCCTGGTCTGCAGACCAGGAAGACGCGGAGCAAAGCCGCGGGGGGGCTCGGGCAGCGAGGCAGCCCAGGCGTGCCTGGGCTGCTCCGCTGCCGGCTTCCCCGAGGCTTTGCAAAGCCTCGGGAAAGCCGGCAGCGGGACAGCCCAGACGCCCCGCGGCTGTCCCGCTGCTGGCGTCCTCAGAGGCTTTGCTCCCCGTCTCCCTGGCAGACCTGGGAGACTGGGAGCAAAGCCGCGGAGGATCCAGGTGGCGGGACCGTGGTGCGTCTCGGTCCGCCACCCGTGTCTTCCTGGTCTGCTGGAGTGTGGGGGGCGCAGCTAGTAGGCCCCCCCCAGCAGACTAGGCTTTTCTCCAGATGCCTGTGGCAGAGCAGCTGGGACGCTGCCGGTTGGTCCCGCAGCGCCGCTCTGGGCGCTACTGGACCAACCCGGCAGCACCCCAGCTGCTCTGCCCCAGGCGTCCCCAAGTCAGCTTCTGCTGAAACTGACCAGCGCTGACTACAGGAAGCCCCAGGCAGAGTTGCTCTGCCCCAGGCTTCCTGGAATCAGCTGCTGATCAGTTTCAGCAGCAGCTGACTTGGGGACGCCTGGGGTTCTTAAGTTGATTCTGTATGTAAGTCAGAACTGGCGGTCAGTTTGAGCAGCGGCTGAATCTGGACGCCAGTTTCAACTTACATACAGATTCAACTTAAGAACAAACCTACAGTCCCTATCTTGTACGTAACCCGGGGACTGCCTGTACTCGACAGTTGAGATCGTGTCCCGTCTCAGACGTTTCTTCCCTAAACTAAACAAGCCCAGTTCTTCCAGTCTTCCCTCACAGCTCATCTTTTCTCGACCTTCAATCACCTTTGTTGCTCTTCTCTGGACCTTTTCCAGTTTCTTTCCTGAAATGTGGCAGCCAGACAATACTCCAGCGGAGGCCTAATCGGCGCATAGCAGAGCAGAAACACGGGGTAACGGGGAGAAGCCTTTGGATTTCTTGTGGGACTCACACTGCCAAGTCTTAGGGCCACTCCAGGGGCCTACACACCTGTAACAACCTGGCCATTAGACACAGCCCCAAGCGAGTGTCGGGCCAGGGAGCCAGCAGCAGCCACTAGCCACATATCGCTAGCAGGAGATGCGGGGGGCTTGGTGCCTCGGAAAACCTGACTCTTGCTTTAGGCTCCAGTCACCTCACCTGTAGGTGCTGGTGTCCGGGAAGCACCAGCTGTTCACCTTGTGGTGCCGCATCTAATGGGACTGAGGCCCCTTCTGGGGGGCCTGGCGAGACAGAGCAGCTGGGGGGGCCAGGAAGCAAAGTCCAATCCCCGAATGCCGAGCCGTGTGAAACTGGGGCTCTCCTGCCCTTGTGCTCCTAGGGCAGCACAGGGCACGTTGCTGTTCCTCTCCCCTCTCCTGCAAACCCCAACCCCCATGCAGCATGGTTCAGTTTTTCCCCACCGAGTGGCAGAGGCACTTCGATAGCACAGCCAGAGACGGGGGGCTGCGTTCTGCCCCGGTCTCGCATCCAGAAGCTGCAGGGTGCCCGTGGGCAGCTCTCTCCAGGCAGGGATACAGACTGAGTCTGATCAGAACTTTGCGACACCTGGGTCCGTCCTCAAAGCTCCGTTGGGGAGTCTAAAGGGCTGTGGGAACCAGTCAGCCACACGGTTGTGTCTCTTACACCTGCCCTATGCAAATCCAGGCAGAGGGACACAAGCGCCCCCACCCATGCCCCTACGCAGGCACCCTGAGCCTAGCACGGAGGGACCCCCAGATAATGCAGGATTCTGTGTCTCCAGTGGTCTTGAGGGGGGTGGAATATCCCTGTTCGGAGTCAGGGCCCATCTGCATCAGGGCCCGAGCAGCGATGCAGCCGCAGCAGCGCGCCGTTCCAAGCACAGCTGCTCGGGTGCACCCATGTTACGTGGCGTGCTGCTGCCGGGGGGGGGGTGCGTTTCCCTCCCGCAGCCACTCCTCCCCACTTTGCACAGCTGCGCACGACGGGAGTGCACGGTCTCTCGCTGGGAGGTGCGCCGTGCTGGCCGGGGGCACTAGAAGGCCCGGGGCTCTCGCGTGCTTGGAGCTGGCCGAGCCAGGAGGGACGGGGCAGCGCCCCCGGGGCTCAAAATAGGAGGCGAATTTTGTGCCAGGGACACGCAGAGCCGGCCAGCTTTGGTCCCCACCCGGCCGGGCTGCAAACAGGAAAGCGGCCGAGGATCAAAGTTAACTAGGCAGCCTGGGACTCTGCTCAGCTGCATGAAAGCAAAGCTACTCCAACTCCAGCCTGCCCGGGATGGATCCCCGCGGATCTATAATTATTCCGCAGCAGCGTCTCAATTGCTACCTTCCCTCGCTAATTACACACAGTCCCCCCCCGCCCAGGGCAGTGGGTGGCAGCTCCCGGACAATAATGAGAGGAGAGGAGGCCTGTTGGCTTCAGTGCGCGAGGGAGGAGGAGGGGCGAGGCAGGGAGCAGGGCGGGCGCCGGCCGCGCACGGTGGGATCCTGCCAAGCTCCAGCGAAGCGGGAGCAGAGCAGACAAAGGTCTGGGATGGGAGCTCGCAAGTGGCCTGTAGACACGGTCTGTCCCTAGCAGGCTGTGCCACGTGGCTGTGCCCTGGGGGACCCCTCCAGCGGTGGCTGCCTGGCGCTGGGGGGGGGAAGCCAGGCGCTAAGTCCCTTGCAGAGGCCAACTTGGAGGGGGAGGGAAGGGGGGGGAAATCGACAAGTTTACCGTGAGGTGACGGAGTCATTTCAGCTACCGCTCCCCAAAGCCCGCTGGCTCTGGCACACAAGGGCAAAGGCGGCTCGCTAGCCAGCTGCTGGCAGGAGCTACGAACACATGTTTTAGCACGTTTCAGCGGGAAGCTTTGCCATCGACAACAGCTGGAGTACAGGAGCAATAATGCTGCTCTTACACTGCCCATCCCTGTGTGTCAAACGCACTCAAAGTGCTATTACACCGGTGGGGAAACTGAGGCACAAAGGGGAAGCAGCTCACCCGCAGTTGCACATGAAGGTTTCTAGCCCTGTGTTCTAGCCACCAGTCCAGTGGCAACGTTAGAGCAAAGTGACTCACAAGACAGATGATGGCAGATGAAGGGCAATCTTCCTTCATTTTTCCCCATTCGTGTGTGGAATAAATGTTATTAAGTGTGCCAAGGCATGTGCAGATGTGCACCACCAGTAGAAACACATGCTGCCAGCTGTAGGAGCTCTGCTTGTCAGCTGGGCAGCATCTGAATCTCTCCTGAGTGTCTGCCCCAATGCACAGCTTACGGGCAACACCGGAAGGACCATATATAGGAGTGGTAACTAGGAAGCCACAATACCACAGCTCAAGAAAGAAATCTACATTGATTAAAAAAAACAACAACCTGGCTTAGAAGGGAAGTGAAAGAAGCTTTCACAAAAATAAAACACATGAGGTAACAAATAGGGAAAGGAGGCATTGATAGCAAGGAACGTAAATTCAAAACTAGGAATTGTAGAAAATTAATAAAGGACACAAGGAGAACTCTGGGGACAGCAGAGTTAAGGAGAATAAGGATTTTTAATAGTGTATTAGGAACCAAAGGAACCCTAACAATGATATTGATGCATTACTGGATGGCAATGAAAGCCTGTCAATAATAATGCAGAAAAGACAGAAGTGCTCTATAAATAGCTCTCCTCTCGGTTTGGGGAAAAAGCCAGATGATCTAATCCTATCCTACCATCATGATGACGACACTCTTTCCATTCCAACAGTAACCCAGGATTATATTAAACAGCAGCTACTAACGTGAAACATTTTCAAATCGGTAGAGCTAAAAAACTTGCATCCAAGAATCTTAAAAGAGCTGGCCAAGAGCTCTCTGGACTATTGATGTTCCTTTTCAGGGACACCTGGAACACTGGGGAAGTCCCAGAAAATTGGAAGAAAGCTATATTTTCACAGGGTAAGTGGGATGACTTGGATAATCTGAGACCCATCGGCCTGATCAATGCCAGGCAAAATAATGGAGTGGCTGCCACTGGACTCAGTTAATAAAGAATGAAAGAAGGCCCGTGATATGCACCTAGTCACCATGGAAAATGGACCCAATTTCAAATTGAGGCTACCAGTTTGCTTGAGAAATGCAATCATGTCACCTTACTAGACCTTGATTTCTGGAAGACATGTGACTTGGTGCTGCATAGTATTTTTATTAAAAAGCAAGAGCCGCGCACACCCAACCTGGCACATGGTGTCTGGATTCAAAGCTGGCTAACAGCTCTATCCCACCATGTGACTGTCAAAGGGGAATGGTCACCCAGGGGGTGAGTTTCTAGTGGGTCTCACAGGAATCACCTTTTGGCCCAATGTGATTTAATATTTTTATCAGTGCGCTTAGAGAAACCCTACAATCCCCACTGATGAGACTGGCGGGTGGCACGCAGAAGGAGGGGCAATGAAGAGGACAGGTCACCGAGTCAGAGATGGGCTTTGCTTGGTGAACTGGGCACAAGAAAAAAAATGTGTCCCTGTATGGCCAAATCCATCCAGGAACACAGAGAACAGGCTGGACATATGAGACAGGGACTCTATCCTGGCAAGCAGGGACTCTGAGAAGGCCAAGAAAGTCCTGGGAGAGGATCAACTGAACCAGAGCTTTATTTATTTTTTAGATATATCTAATCTGATAGAGCTGGAAGGGACCTTGAAAGATCATTGAGTCCAGTCCCCTGCCCTCACCACAGGACCAAGTACCCTCCCTGATAGAGTTGCTCTGGATCCCTAAATGGCCCCCTCAAGGATTGAACTCACAACCCCGGTTTTAGCAGGCAAATGCTCAAACCACTGAGCTATGCCTCCCCAGCATCCATGCCACGCTGAGGTGGAAAGAACCAATGTGCCCCAGGGCCGTATCGGCAGGAGGATCTCGAGCAGGGGGCAGGGAGGTGACACCATCTCCAGACGTGGCCTGGTGCGACCACGCAGGGACTGTTGTGCCCACACGTCAGGAAGGGCGTGGCTACATCGGAGCCAGAGAGAAGCCAGGAGCAGGGATGTAAAAATTCATTTAAAGAGGTAACCGGGTGACCACTTAAAAAACCCAGCGGTTACAGGCACTGCCAGCCCCACTCCCGGGGAGCCAGTGTGTAACCTGCAGCGGGGCGGGGGGGGGGGGGGGGGGGGGCTGGGATGGGGCCACCACGGGCAGGAAATCCTCTGGCGAGCTAGCCAGAGCAGTCCCTGTCCACGGCGGGCCCAGGCCTTTGGCAGGGGAGCCAGGCCCCATAGGACTGGAGCAGCCCCCCTGCCTGGGCAGGGCAGGGATCTACCAGTTAGCCATTTACATCCCTAACCAGGAGATGTTGTAAAGGGTTTGAAACAAGCTGGGAACCACAAGGAGCTGTCTCTCCATGGGACCAAGGAGACAGATGCCGGGGCGGGGGGGGGGGGGGTCGCAGCCTAAAGGAGAGAGGAAGGGAAGAGAAACGTGACACCAGTGTGGTCAGTCCAGTGCACAAAGGAACAAGGTCCCAGGGCTGAAAGCTGGAGATGGAGGGTGATAAGTAGCCATTTTGAACAGGGCGGGCAATTAACCCCTGGAACAAGGGCGGGGCGGATTCTCTGCCATCCCTGGCGACTTTTACCTCCAGACGGGCTGTTTCTCTAGCAGATCTGCCCTGGGGCTCAATGCAGGGCCGTGCTCTGGCCCGTTCCCCCGGGGGGCTCATGCCGCTCGCTCCCAGAGGCGTTAACCCAGCAGGCGGCACGGAGCACAGGGTGCCTCTGGAGAGGCTGACCTGCTGTTACGGGGCATTGCCCGAATGGGGCAAACAGCAGGTGGCGCTGCTGCACTGGGGCCAGCACTCCCTTTGTCCACCTCGACCCTGCCGCCCCTCCGTGCCACGGGGCACACTTAGGGGCAAATTTGGACCTCAGCTGGCACCCAGGTGATGCCCAAGCACCGCCGCTGGAGGGAGCGGAGCCCCACTGGGTTTACACCAGTCCCCCCAAGATCAGAAGCTGGCCCCACCCCACTCAAGCCGGAGGAATCCCTCTGGATTTGCCCTGCGCTCCGCGTGCAGAGACCGAGCGGAGCAAAGAGCCCAGCCAGCCAGCGACGCAGAAGGGAACAACCCGCCGCTGCGGCTGATCCGAGCAGCGCGCACCAGGACCCCTACTGAATCCCGTTCACGGCATTTCCAGCAGCAAACGTCCGGCTGCAGCAGGTGGCCACACGTGGCTGCAACTCCAGCTCCCCCCCCCCCACTGCACTGCACGAGCGCCCCCCCGGGGACACGCAGCCGATGTGTTTTCCCTCAGAGCAGCCCCAGCTGAGTAGGTTTTACCCTCTCTGACCCAGGCCCTTTTAGGAGAGCTGCCCCCCCCCATGACTAGCCTCCCAGCTGGTGACCAGGGAGCTCCCTGGCGGGGAGAGACCGGGCCAGGGCTCCCTGCTGGGCTGGTGGCAGATGGCGGGGAGAGGCCAGGCGGCAGGGCCTGTTTTACCTGTCTTGGGCAAGGCTGAAATGTGGTGGAAGAATGCGCCCCTGGGGGAAGGGATGGAAACACTGGTGGGAGCTGCATGGATGCCCCGGCTGGGGAGCAGCCTAGCAGCCTGCATCACTGGGGAAACCAAGGCAGAGCCCTTCCAACCCCCTGTTGGTGCCTTCCCAAATGGGTCACCCTTAAGTATCCCCACCCTGCTATGCCGGGGGGGGGGGGGGGAACCTCCCTATGGGGAAACTGAGGCACAGTCTGGTTTGCACAAGTTCCTCTGGTGAGCACAGCAAAGCCCCCGACTCTGCCGCCCCATTCTGCGCATAATCCAGTCCCTTCCCAGGCCCTCCCCCCGCCATGGGGAACACCACTACGCGAGGGGCGTCTCGGAGCTTCCTCATGCTCCAATCTGCCCGGATCCACCAGCTGCCTCCTGCCTCGCTCCCACGTTTCCTCTTCCGAGTCGGTCCAGCACCTGGCACAACGGGGCAGGCTGGGCCTGGCTGCTACCATAATACACCTAACAATGGACAATGCCCAGCACAATGGGACAGACTGCCGTAATGCACCTAATAATGCTGCCATGTTTTTGCAGGGCCTAGGCTGGGGGCACAGAAGCCGTCTCCCGTTGAGCCAGGCTTCAGTGTGAGCCGGATATGGGCGTTTAGCCCCCTCTCCACCACACCCGCCCTGCTAACCCTGTGTACCACCCCACCCGCCCTGCTAACCCTGTGCACCACCCCACACTGAACTCGGCAACTGGCCACTTGGACGCAAAGGATCTTGTACACCCTGGGGCCCGGTTCACCCAGGGGGCTCAATGTTCATGGCCAAAATGCACCCTCCTCCTATCGTACTGGGAGGGAAACTGAGGCAGGGAGTGAGAGACAGGGACTGGTCCAGAGTCACAGGTAATCTGTGGCAGAGCTCGGAGAGGAACCCAGGAGTCCTGCCTCCCTCTACTCTGACCAGGTCTGACTCGCAGGCCCTCCCGCTCTACCCACGTGGCACACAGAAGGAAGGGGGTCTTTGGCCAGGCCACGGAAAGGACCAGGAACCCTCGCTCCCATTCTTCACACTCCAAGCCCAGTCCCCTTGAGGACCCACACGGCCAGGCTCCCAGCCCCTTTCTCGCCTCGCAAGCAGCGAGGCGAGAAAGGTGCAGGAAGGACCTCCCCCTGCGCAGCCCAGACCCTGCGAGTTCCCCCCGGCTTCTGCAAAAGAGGTTTCCTAAACAAAGTCTTTTCCCTGGACGAGGCTTCTCCGTAACCAGACACTGATGCAATGTTCCTGTAACGCCAGCCCTGCGCCAGCAGAGCTCCCGACAGGGCCGGGGGGAGTGGGGGGGCACCATTTGTTTCCTCTGTCCATGGAAGCCTGGTGTTCCCGTGGGGGGGGGGGGGGGGGGGAGCAGAGCTCTGTGCCTATCCCTGCTGCTCCTGGCTTTGCAGGGAGTCTCAGGCTCTCGTTTCCTCTCAACGTCAGCTTCCGGTGCTGAGAGATGGGAAGAATTAAAGTCTCGCTGCCAGAATAAAGTTTCTCCCAGACGGGCCCTTTCTCGAAGGCCTCTCCCCACCTGGCGAGCACAGGGCAGAGCCAGCCGCGGCGGGGAGACGCGTTCCCCTCTCCCGCCCCACGCCCGGAGCGTGACGTGCCCCGGGGATTGGGGACGGACGCACTGCAACGTCAGCTCGGAGCAATTGTGCTGTGTGGGAAAGGGGCGAGTCTGTCAAAGCTGAAATCTCCAGCCAGACGTCCTGGCTGCTCCCAGCCCCCCAGCTCTGAAACAAGCTGGCCCCCATGGGTGAGGCACAAGTGGTCCAAGCCTGGGGGGTTTATTGAAGGAACCATGTTCTCCCGGGACAGGCGCCGGCTTGGGGCAGTTGGGGTTCCTTGCAGTAGACACAGGCCAGCCCCTCTGCTGGTGTAAACGGCACCACAGGTGGGATCCGGCCCGTTGCCGAGACGAAAACACGCCCGCCCCTCGGCCTTTGCGCAGTGCTGCAGCCCTTGGCTGGCTCTCGCCGAGCGTCTGACCAGCCGGCCAGTGTGCAGCTGGAAACGGACACCGCTCCGGCCAGGCTGGGAAATTCCCTTCTCCCCATTGTACGGAGACGCCGGAGAACCAGGGAGCGGCAGCGAAAGAGGCTGGGTCTGAGCTGGGCACGGCGACCCCACTTCCCGGGCCCCTCTGCGGAGCCCGCCCACCCTGCTCTACTCATTGTGTTCACGCACCAGACCCAAAAAGAGGCACCGAGCACGACACGGGTGGGAAAGACACGGGGAGTTCGTCACCGAGCGGAGTTACAAGTTTTTAAAAAGAATTTAGCTGCAGCAAAACAGTGACCAAAACCCAGTGAGATTTCTGTTCTCCGAGTGGCAATGATTACCCAGCTGGGGAGGGGGGATGGTTTGTAAGACAAGCTTTTTATTAGCACCCTTCAATTTAAAAAACCCCTTGCTCCCACCAGAAGCCACAGGCTAGGGCAGGTTGGTGCACACAGCCCGGCCTAGGAAGGGCCCAGCTCCCGAGAGACAAGCCAGCCCCCAGCTCGCCTCTGCATGAAACTGTCCCGGAGCAGAGGCACTTGTGCAGCATAAAGACAAAGGGAAGGGGAGTTCGCTCCGCTGGTTTAGGGCAGCTTTGCACCTGAGACTGCACTGGGCAACTATTTCAGTACAAAATCCCCCGCCCCAGTCCCCAGCAGTGCAGCTCTGGCCAGCGTCTCTGTGAGGGGGCCCAGGGCAGCGCGACGGCGGCCCGCTCCCTCAGGCCACGAGACCCAGACGCACGCAAGAGCTCCCCAGCGCTCCCCTGGCCCGCTCCCCAGCCCGGACCAGGAATGTTAAATATCGGTTAATTGAATAGTCGAGTAACCTCAGGGGAGCCAGTTTAAAAACCAGCTCCCCTTGCGGACAGGCTGCCTGCTGCCCCGCGCTGCTGCCTCGGATACAGAGGCAGCAGCATGGGATGGCAGTAGCCCATGTCTAGGGGGTTCTGAGTTCCCGGACCCGGCTGTCTGCCCACCCACCCAGTGCCTAATACACTTTAAATGCAGAGCCATAGCAGGGTAGGTCCCAGACCTGTTGCAAGCCAGGACTGAGCAGGGCTGCTGGCCAGCCTGCTAAAAAAATTACTGGTGGCGGGGAGGAAGCGTGTAGTCTATAGCATTAACCAATACGCTTCTGCTTATCGGCTAATCCATTAATTGGCTCCACTATTACATCCTCAGCCCACACGCCGGGTGCCGCCCTGTGCAAGGCTTGCCACTGGCTGCCTCATCTACCTTCCAAGGATGCTTTCCAGCAGGGGGCGCCAGGGCCAGCTGTGACTCAGAGGCGTGTGACAAGCCCAGCCCCTCCAGGCCGGCTGGCCCCCCTTGGGGCACGCTGCTGGCACAGGGAAGTGCCGGGACCTGCAGTGGGAAAGGAGCCAGAGGGGATGTCCCCATAGAACAAGGGAGCACCTCCTCCCCCCTGCAAAAAGGAGCCCACATCCCTGGGGGTCAAACCTTTAGCCTGGGATGCTGCAGAGCCAGTCCAATTCCCTGCTCTGCCAAGACCCTCCAGGTGACCTTGGGCATCACTCTACCTCTCCGGCCCCAGCCTCCTCACTGCAAACAGGAGCAGCCCCCCTGCCCTGCCCCCAGGGGTGGGAGCAGACCCCCCCAAAAGCACCCCAGACAGACCGAAGTCGCTGAACTAGGAGGGTTTCCACCCACCGAGAACCTGTCCCCAAACACCACGGCAACCAGATGGCTCCAGGGTAGCCCCCAGGCCCCCGACATGGCATCGCTTGCCCCCTATGGGGCGAGTGTGAAGCCCCTGTCCTTGGGGGGGGGGGAGGTCTGTGCGGAGGCAGCAAGACCCATAGGGGAACCACGAAGGGGAGGGGGGGGAGCCCAAGCTGCACCCAGCCCGTGGCTTGCGATGGACAGATCGGAAAGCCAAGGCCTGGGCCCCTGCAATACCCCTAGGGCCCTCTCCACTGGCCAATTGAGACCAGCTTCAGGGCACTGCCCGGTCCTGACAGCACTGAGATGTGAGCAAGCAGCTCCCACCCAACACAGCCCAGCAAACTGGAACAGCTTCTGTGGGAACTGCCAGCTGCCCACAGCCAGGTGGGCACGATGGCCCCCAAAGGAGCCCCCCGGGTGGCCCCCAGGGCCAAGGGGAAGCTGGACGCCGAGGGCTATCCAAGGCCCCTGGGGCGGCACTGCCTTGCAGCAGGGAACTCGGTCACATGCCGTCCTGTCCTCAGTTTCCTGTGGCTCTGAGCGGGCGCCCCGCCAGCGGAGTTTTTGACGCGAGTTTCCCGGGTCAGAAAACCCCAGCTCAAAACTCTGTGCAGCAAACTGGAAACTGGGGGCAGAAGCCAGCGAGCAGGGAACAGTCTGAACACCAAACTCTGCGGGGGGGGGGGGGTGTTTCCCGTCGGAAAAGCCCCTTGCTACCCAGAACAGAAACCAGAAACCCCGTTCACCCAGCCCCGCAGCTCGGCCCGGAGCCTGCCCCAGCAAAACCCCACACTGCAAAGCCAGCGAGTGGGGTTATCCTGTGTTTACATCAGCCTCGCCGAGAGCAGGGCCCGGCCCTTTGTTTCAGGGGAGAAGTTGGGGGGCCAGGTGCTTGGGGCTGCCACCGCCCCCCAGGCAGCGACACACCTCGCCCCGGATTTCTCACACTCCACACACTGCGCAGTGGACAGCGGCTCAAGGCGGACCCTAGTGATAGCCTGAGATAGCCCCCCCCAACCTGCACCCGCCTTCCATGCCCAGAGCCTGGCTGAGCGCTGGCAATGCACCCAGGGGAGAGCGAGGGTTCCATTCTCCCACCACAGCTGCAGGCCTCTGCCCAGGTCTTCAGCGCAGAGAAACACCCTGGCCAAAGCCAGTCCCAATGGGGGGGGGGAGAGGGGGGCACTGGACCCAGCCCCAGGGCGACCCCACTGCACTCTGCACCCCACAGCCCCATCCTGGGAGGTGCTGACAGCACCAGGTGCTGCTCAGGAGTGGACCCCAAAAGCTTCCTCCAGTTAGGAGAGCAACAAAGGGCAGTAACATTTTGGGGGGTATCCTGGACACCCCTCCCCCAATAACACAGCCCAGCCCCCCCCCCCCGCAGCATTGCCAGGCCCCCAGCAATGCACCAAGCCCTCCCTCTGAATTGTAAATGGTGCTCAGTCTGGGCCGGCTGCCCCCAGCCTCTCCTCTCCCCACGCCAGAAGTGCCCCTGCCCTGCCAAGTTGAGACCAGTTTCTCCAGCCCCCCACTCGAATAAACAACCAGAAGGGAGGGGGAGTTCCTGTGCCCCCCAACGTTGTTATGTGGTGACCCCTCGTCTAAGGGGCGGAGGCAGGAGAGCTGCCCCTCCCCCTGCGTTGCCAGTCCGGGGTCTGGAGCCCCCCGCCTCACCCACAAACCCTCCACAGACAAAACAGGGGCAGAGGCGGGTGCTGGGACACGTGGGGATCCGGGGGTGCAGTGAAGGAGAAATGAGGCGGGGGAGGGGGGGCTCTGGGGCGGTCTCGGGGGCTCGAGCGGGAGGGCAACAGAAGACACGGAGAGGATCCAGGGCGGGGGGGTCCTAGCTCGGGGGGTGGGGACCGGAAGGGGGTGGGGAGCCGGTGGGCTCCAGCTGGGGCAGGGGATAGGGAGGAGAATGAGGGGTCCAGAAGAGGGGAGGGGCTTGGGGGCGGTAGGTGGTCTGTGAGCTTGGGAGGTCCGGGGGAGGGGTCTGGGGGATGGGGAGGGGGCCGGGGGCTGCGGGGGATGGGGAGGGGACCCCGGGGACAGGAAGGGGGTCTGGGGCGCAGGGTCCAGGAGCTCGCTCTTACCAGCACCAGGGCGAACCTCTCCTCCAGCTCGCAGGGCTCCGGCATCGGCATCTTCCCCGACGGCGGCAGCCCGGGCCCCCCCAGGGGGGCTCCGCCCGGACTCCGGGGCAGCGGCTCCCCGTCCGCGCTCTCCACGTTCCCCATCCCCGGCCCAGGCACCCGGGGGGGCGGCGGGGGAACCTCAGCCCTTCGCGTCCGGCTGCCGCGGCTGCCTCCTGGCACCGCCCCCCCGGCGCCGCCCCGCCGCCCGGCAGCCACTCAGCACCCGGCGCCGCCCCGGGCAGATGTGCCCCGCATCGCCCAGATGTGCCGCCCCGTAATGCCCCAGCTGCGCCACTCCAATGCCCCACCTCCGCCCAGCTGCGCCCCCAGAGCCATCACCCCCTATGTGCTGCCTCCTAATGCCCCGCCTCCGCCCCACTGTGTCCCCAGAGCCCCGCCTGATGCCCCACCCCAGCTGCCCCTTATTGCTTCACCTCCGCCCCACTGTGCTGTCCCCTAATGCTTCACCCCAGCTATGCTACCCCTTAACACCGCACCTCCGCCCAGCTGTACCCACAGCACCTCTCCCCCAGCTGTCTCCGCCGCCCAGCCCTGCCCTCCATAATGCCCCGACCCAGATGTGTTGCCTCCTACAGCCACCTACCCAGCCGCGCTGTGCGCCCTGGCCGGGGCCCTCGACGGGCTGCTCCCCTGCCCCCTTCGGCCCTGCATCCTCTAAAACTCACCCCTTGCCCAGACGCGGCTACTCCTACCCGCCACGGATCTCCAAGCGCGTTACAAACATCACTCTCTTAGCCCCTTCTGCAGCCTGGGAAACTCAGGCGTGTCCGAGGCTCCTCCGGGCTAGAGCCACATGGACCCCAGGAGTCCTAACTCCCATCCACCCACGGCTACACCACAAGCCCCTCCGAGCTGGGACTAGAACCTGGGTATCCCGAGCCCTTTCGCCCAGTAGCTGCAGACTCCCTCGGCTCCCCTGAGCTGCCAGGGGCCGCCTAGGAAGGGAGAGGCCGCCCCCTGCTGGCGCTTGCTGGAACAGACACACCTACCCCCGCGCGGAGAATTTCTGGGGCGGGGCGGGGAGGCAGGCGGGGCCATGCGGCCACAGGGCCGGGCTGCAGAGGATGGGGAGAGAGGGGGCGGGCTGGGCATCTGCCTTCGCGCCAGTCCTTGGTGGGGGGCATTTCCCTGCGCTCAGCTCCCCAGCTATACAATGGGATAAAACCGCCTCCTCCCCCGCCCCCACTTGGGCTGCGGGCCCCGTGGGCAGGGCCAGGCGTTGCTGTAACCCCAAGGTCAGGAACAGCCATCAGCGAGCTGCAAGCCACTGTACACGCCGGCCCCGGCCACCCCCAGATGTGGCACCAGCAATGCACGCCACCCCAGGGGGAGCAGCACCTGGCACCGCACCCTAGGACCTGCACCCCGGGGACACAGCTGCAGTGCACCTTGCTGTGAGGTGCAGCCAGTTATGCACTGCATGTGCCATCCCGGGAGGGGGCAGCTGGCCATGCACTGGGTGCACCATGCCAGGGGAGCTGAATTCTCCATACTGGAGATCACAGCCAGCAATGCTCCAGATGCACCATGCTGCAGGTTGGGGGGGGACACAGCTGCCAATGCACCGGATGCCCCATGCCCAGGGGGGCACTGTATCGGGGGCACAGTTATCTCTATATGCTGGACACACTGTACCCGGGGCATGGACAGCAATGCACTGGACACACAGGGCCCGGGGGCAGGCCTGCCAACAGCAATGCTGGACGCCAGGGCAGAACAGTCAATGGGCCCCCAGGCACACACCATCTGCACCCGCATGGGTGGTGTTGCGCCTGCACTGGCTGGTGCCCAGCAAGCTGCCAGCTGCACTCTTCCAGCACCGTCAGGGTTTCCACATGCCTGCCCGGGGAGAGCTGCCAACTGTCTGAATCGCAAAAATCCAAAAACCCTTGCCCCATGGGGCAGTTGCCCTGGGGCTTGGTGATTCAAAGGGCCCTAGGACTCCCAGCTGCTGCTACTGAGCCCCCCCGAGCCTCAAGCCTTTTAAATCACCCACCGTGCAGCTCTGAGGGCTGAAGGGGGACCTGTCATGGTTCCAGCAGCATGGAGGGCTGGCTGCCCTGCCCCTTCTTTCTAAGGCCCGCCCCTTCTTTCTGAGGCCCCGCCCCTTCCGGGAGCACAGCGCCAGAACCTTTACCTTGCCCAGGGGCCCACAGAGGCTGTTGGCTCCCTTGCCCTACCCCTTCCATGAGGCCAAGTTCCTGCCCAGTCCCCAGCTCACTCCATCCCCTCCTCATGGAAACTGGCCAATGGGAGCTGAGAGATTTTGCTAGGGGCAGGGGCAGCAGGGAAAGCCTCCTCTTTCCCCTTGGCACCTGGAGCACAGAGTCACAGGGAGCATCCAGCCATTTTGAGCAGCCTGGGGCTATGGCAGCAGGAAGTCTGCCTCAGGGTCCTGCAGGGCTGCTGGCCAGGAGCCACCTAGATAAGTGCCTCTTGGCCAGAGCCTGCCTCTCGCACCCCAGCCCCACCTTCCCTCAACTCCCTTCCCCAGGCCACCATCCAAACCCCCTGCACTTCCTTCTCTCTTCCCCCAGGTCACAACTCCCTCCCAGATCCTGCACCCCCTTCTGCACCCCTCCCCAGGCCAGAATCCTCTCCTGCACCCCAAGCCTTTACTCCAGATCACAACCTCCTCCTTCACCCAAACTCTCTCTCAGCCCCCACACCCTCTCCTGCAGCCCAGTTCCCTACCCCAAGCCCCCTTCTGACCCAACCTCGGTCCCAGATCCCACACCTCCTCCTTAGAAAAGTGCAGCCCGTGACGGTGGTCGGGGAGCCCCCCGATCCTTCACCCCTGTCCTCAGCAAGATGAGACTCCACCAGCCAGTAGAATGGAGAGGGTTAATTGCTTCTCCAGGATACAGCACAGCATAGACATGATGTGGTTATAGGAGTCAGGGCCAGGCAGCCTTAGACCCCTTGGGGTAGGGGTCCACTGGCCCCTGACCCCTCGGTACTCAGCTTAGTCTCCTCTCTTCATGTCATCCCAGCCAAAAACTGCGCAGCTCCCAGGCCCTGCACCCCAGCCAGGTGGCCGTTTCCACCTCCCTTCGTCTCTCCCCCTGGGAAGAGCCTTGCTATCTACTCAGGCTGGAACTAGGTGTCTGGGCCAATCCACATGTGGGTGAGTCAAAGGGAATCACACATCACAGGGTAGAGGAAACCCGGGTTACAGAACAGACAGCCCCCCCACTACAGGTATGTCTACACTGCATTCCTGCAAATGCAGCTGAGCGAAATCGCAAATGAAATGCGGATTTAAATTTCCCGTGCCGCTTTTTCGGAGAAACGCTGCCTAGATGCAGTTATTTCGACAGAAAACCCTTCTTTCGAAATTACCCTCAAACCTCATTTTATAAGGAGTAAGGGTAATTGCAAAAGAAGGGTTTTCTTTCAAAATAACCGCATCTAGACAGCGTTTCTTTTTTCGAAACAGGGTATTTCGAAAAAGCGGCCGGATGCGATTATGCAAATGAAGCACGAGAAATTCAAAACCGCGCTTCATTTGCAATTTCGTTTAGCTGCATTTGCATTCCTCTCTCGAAAGAGGAATGCAGTGTAGACATACCCTACCTCACACAGCCCTTGACTGCTTACCAGATCTTGGGAGTGGCCTGCCCACCAAAAATTATTGCCCACCCCTGGTGTAGAACTTGTCAGAACAGTAAACAGGAACATTTGGTAAAACTGATCTTTGGGAGAGGAGAGTCTCTGGCTAGGGCCTGGCTCTTGTCCTGAACCCAGGGGTGAAAGGAACTCAAGCTTCTTACCAGTACTATCACCCTCCCTATGGAGGGGTCAGGGCAGGGGATTAGAGAGGAGGGGGCAGAGGGCAGGGGGTGGGTATGTAG
The DNA here is from genome assembly GCF_052426305.1 of Pelodiscus sinensis. Lineage (NCBI taxonomy): Eukaryota > Metazoa > Chordata > Testudines > Trionychidae > Pelodiscus > Pelodiscus sinensis. The sequence goes on from NC_143082.1 coordinate 11,322,165, forward strand.
AGGTGCAGGGGTCAGGGTTGGGGGTGAGGAGGGGCTCAGGGCAGGGAAGTGGGAGCTCAGAGCAGTGGTGCTGTGGGGGGTTCAGAAGTCTGGGCAGAGGACTCAGGATGTGGGGGGCTCAGGGCAGGAGGGTGTGGGGGGATGTGGAGCATGGAAGGCTCAGTGCAAGGAGATTGTGGGGATTCAGAGCTCAGGGCAGGAGGGTTTGGGGGGTTCAGGAATCAGGGGTGGGGGAGGGGAGTCTCAGAGCAGTGGGAATGTGGGGGTGGGGGACTCCGCTAGGGATGTGAATGGCTAACCCATTAAGCCTTAATGGTTAACCAATTAAATGGGATTTGACATCCCTAGCAAGGGCGCCTTCCATTGCAGGACAGTGGGGAAGCTGCAGCTGCACATGTCACTGCTGCTCTTCCTCATCCCCTGACAATCAGGGAGCAAGGGGAAAGTGCACAGCCTGCTTCATCCCCCTCTGCCCCTACCCTGGGCAACTAGGAGCAAGAGGAAGCCATACAGGCGGTGCACTTTTTCCTCGCTCCCTGATCGGCTGGAGAAGGGAAAGAGCAGCAGAATTCCATATGCATGGCTGCAGCCCCCCAAGAGCATGGGGAGGGTCTAGGGGCTGGGCCAAGCAGCTTGTAGGAGAACCCCAGGAGCCCAGCTGGGAGCAGTTGCAACTGAGTGCCTGGTTAGCTGCGTTCCTGCTGGTGCACTGCACGGGGGACCACCGGCTTACTTGCACTTCTGCTTGAACCCCAAGCCAGACACTCTTTCCCGGCTCAGATTAGGAAGAGCTGGAGTCACACCCCAAATTCCCATCACCATCTAGGTTTTGGTGCAGTGCCCCAGTGGCACACACAGGGGGTTGTAGGACAGTAGAACTCACATGCAACATGACAAAGTGAATAAAATCCCCACTTCACAACCAGATACACGGGGGGGGGGCACAGTCGTGCACCATGGGGGGGCACCAGGTGCACCATGGGGGGGGGGACAGCTGGCAATACAGCAGGCATATGGTACCCAGTGGTGGCACAGCCAGCAATGCACAAGATGCTCCGTGTTGGGGAGGGGCACAGCCAGCAATGCACGGGATGCAACGCGGGGGGGGGGCGCCATTCGGGGGGGGCACGGCCGACAATGCACCACGCGCACCTTACGGGGCGCGGCAGTACCCAGCGCTGCCGCTGGGGGCGCTCCGCTGCGGGGCGCCTGCCTCCTGCACTCCCCTCCAGCGACTCCACAGCGAGAGCCTGCAGCACCCGGTCCGGCCTCTAGGGGCCTCCGGTGACTAGCTGGCCAATAGAGCCGCGGGAGGGGGCGGGCCGACCACTTATTGGGCGGTTGTGATTGGTCACCGGTGACGGATCCATGACCAATGGACGCGCGCCAAAAACGGCCAATGTTGGGGTTTCGTCGGGCCAATGGCGGCGCTTGGGTGCGGCCGGAAGCCTATTGGAAGCGGCGGGACTGACAGCGACCCGCTTTAGCCAATGGGAGGCGGCGAGCTCTTTAGCGGAGGCACCCAATGAGCTGCGGAGGGAGGCGGGAAACCCGCTCTGGGCGAGCCAATCAGCGGCGGGGCCTAGGTGGGAGGTGGCCGCAGGAGAGCGAGGCCAGAGACACGTACGGGCCCGAGCGCAGCGGTGACGGAGACGGCAGGTGAGAGCGGCCCGGGACCCTCCTCCCCCCCCCCACCGGGCTTCCCTCCCCCCACGGGCCCCTCTCCGCCCCCGCCCCCCCCCCCCACCGGCTCCCCTTCCCCCCCCCAACGGGCCCCTCTCCGCCCCCGCCCCCCCGGGCTTCCCCTCTCCCCCCCCACGGGCCCCTCCCCGCCCCCCCCCACCGGGCTTCCCTCCCCCCCCCACGGACCCCTCCCCCCCCCCCCCCGCCGGGCTTCCCTCCCCCCCCACGGACCCCTCTCCGGCCCCCCCCGCCGGGCTCCCCTCCGTCCCCACGGATCCGTCTCGGCCCCCGCCTCCCCTCCACCGCTGGGCGGCGCCTCCCCCCATGGACTTGGCCTCTCGGCCTCCGCCTGGTTCCCCTCCCTACGGATCCCTCTCGGCCCCAGTCTCCCCCCCGCCGAGCTGCCTCTCTCCTTCCCCCCCCCCCCCCATGGACCTGGACATCCTCCTCCCCCTCCTCTTAGCCGCGGCCCCCCCCCCTTTCCCATAGGCCTGGCTCCCATCGTTCCCTGGATATCCCCATGTTCCTGCCCCCTTCTCCCAGATTCCCTTGGGCCTGGCTGCCCCCCATCATCTAATTCGCCATCGGGCCCGCCCTGGGTGTGTCTCCTCTCCCTGCCCTTTTACCCGAGTCCAGCATGGATCCCCTAGCCTGGCACAGCCCCGTCTCAGGCCCCTCGCTGCTGCTAGCAGGCCTGTGCCTCGTGTGCCCAGGCCCCGCTCCCTCCCAGAGACCAGGAGAGGCCCCAGGAGTCCTGGCTCCCGCCCGCCTCTTTGGGCTGGTACTTTCTAGGCCGTCCGGACCAGTGGCGAAATTTCGCAGTTGTGTCCAAGTGACACCACAGAAATGACATGTGTTGGAGCGATTAATGATGCCTTGTAGCTTGAGGCTTTTACAAATTGTAAGTCAGAGCCTGCTGAGGAAAACAGGAAGTAGCAGAGACTCTCCGATAAGGCGGCGGGTGGGGGGGAAAGGAATTTGAGTAGCACTTTGCTAAAGACACACGCTAAAGTTGTGTTGAGTACATCCAAAGTGGGAAACCTGCCAAACGTGCAGTGGGGCCACCAGACGACAAAGGTGTGAAAGGCGAGCTCCAGGAAGGCAAGGCCATTACAGAAAAGCCAGATGAAGTGTTTGCTTTGGTCTGAGTGGCTTGCGTCACTGCTCTTGTTGAGCAAGAAACCTGAAGTAGTCCTGCGAAGGGATGTGTCAGAAGAGGTTTTAAAACAAAGTGATCACTAACCAGTAATAAATTACTAGAAGTAGCTGGGCTAAAGGGACTTGGACATGAAATTACAGAACTGCAAAATGAAATGTAGTCTCATGCTTAAGCTAGCCTCTGGCCTAGATGATTGGAAGGTAGCTTCTGTAGCACTGATATTTAAAAAGGGTTCTTTGGGCGATCCTGACCAGTAAGCCTACCTTTGGTACTGTGCAGTTTGGTAGAAAAAGCATATTAAAGAAGAAAATTTTGCCTGACATAAGGAAAATACAGCTCGTTGATGGCGAGTGAACATGGCTTTTGTAAAGGGAAATCATGTGATTTCTCCTTGGATGCAAGGAGAGGGCCTCTTGCAGGTCAAACGGCTTGAAACTTGGAAACAGTGGGAATAAATGGTCAGTTTTTCCACTGTAAAGCCATGAGCAACAGAGTCCCCCAAGGATCTGCCCCAGATCTTTAATGAAGATCTGGAAAAGGGGGTAATCAGTGAAGTGCTATCATTGGTGGACAATACAACATTAGTCAGCATGGTTCCGTGTAAAGCAGAGATGTTAAAAATTGGGTAATAGGGTAACCCTGTAACTGCTGAAAAATCTGGTAGCTTTATACTGCAGAGTCCGCAGTGAAACCTCCCCAGGACTGGGGCTGCCAGCCCAGCTCCAGGGGAGGAGGCCTTGAGCAGCAAAGAGACCTGCCTGGGTGGCTGAGTGTAACTGACACCATTAAACATCAGCTTATTGGTTAAACGGTTAGTCATTTTCACTCGACTATCCATAGTGTAAAGTAGATTGAGGACTTACCCAGGTTTCTGAGATCTGTCTAACAAAATATAGTTGAGTTTCATCTGCTAAGTAGTACTTGGGAACAGATAGTCCCAGTGATGAAGTCTACATTGGCCATTACCACCCACAAACAAGGTCTTGGAGCCATTGTGGCTAATTCTCTGTAAACTACAGCACGATGCTCAGCTGCAGTCAAAAAGGCTGAGGGACTGTTAGGAATGAGAGAAAAGGTAAAACATACCATAAAGGCACTCTGTAAATCCATGGTGCACCTGTAACTTGAACACTGTGTCCAGTTCTGGTTGTCCCATCTCGGAAAGTATCCAGGAGAACTGGAAATAGTTCAGAGAAGAGCAGCAAAGATGATCAAGGATATGGAATGGCTTCCATCCAAGGGGAGACAAAAAATGAGAGATGTTAAGCTTAAAGAAAGAGACCATGATGGAGGGAGAGCATAAGATACAGAGCTGACCAGTCTGAAGTGGTGTGCCCACATACAAAAGCGAGAGGTGACCTAATTAAATCAATAGGCTTAGGACAAAGAAGAAGTCCTTTTTCATACAAGGCAGAACTAATCTATGGAACCTGTTGCCGGGGGGAGAGTGATGGCCAAAAGTATAATGGAGTTAAAAAATACTGTGAAAATTGGAGGGATCCATCAATGGCCATTAAACAAGATGATCAGGGGTGCAACAGCGCGATTGGGACAACCCTTATCTTTGGACTAGTCAGCTGTGGAAGACAGGAATGGATCACTCCACAGTTGCCCTTTCCTGCTCTCTCTCCCTGAAGTTCTGGAACAGAAGGGGGTAGATGGTCTGACCCGGTATGACAGCTGTCACACTCATCTCGACTCTGGCTCAGGCTGAGTCAGCTAACAAGGGAGATGCAAACCAATGGGGAGCAGACCCCACCTTTGAAGAGGGTATTTAACCCCCAGCATTACGGGGGGGACTGAGGCAGTAGCAGAGCTGGCTTCTGGAAGTCATCTTGAAAACCCCTACCTGCATGGGTGCAGTTGAGCAGGCTAGATTCTGGTGATTAGCAGGCTAAAGGCCTTTCCCCAGCTCTGATGCAGAGAACACCTGGGTTCTTCTAGGGAAGGAAACAGAGGAGCCAGACAGACATGGTGCAGGGCTAGGAAACAGGAGGATTCCTGGGTTTTCAGTCCCAGGCTGCGTGGCCTCAGGTCTGCTACCATCCTGCTGCGTAGTGGGACATCTGTCCCCAGAGCAATCTCTGCAGCTCCTTTGAAGCTCAGGTCTTGCTGATAGGATGCCCTTGTCCAGGGCAAAACAGCTGGGCTTTGGTCAGGAGCTCTCAGCCCTGGACTTGCTGCCACAGCTGGGGCTGAGAAGCCTTATCTGGATTCTGAGCGGGGAGCAAACAGCTGCCCAAGCACTGGCAAGGACAGGTGCCTGCAGTTTGTGGGGTTGGGACGTGTGGAGGGCTCAGGGAAGGCTGAGGACTGAGAAGACCCTGGAAGAGCTGGGGGTACCCTCCTAGGGGAGGTGTAGAAGGAAAATACGCGGGGCTGCCGCCTCCTGTGCAGAACCAGAGCTGTGAATGCCAGGGGGAGTGGGGCTTGCAGGATTTCAGGCAGGGCCTGGCTAGCTTGTTCTGGCAGTCTGGCTATCCCAGGAGGCAGAATAATGGGACTGTGATGTCATAGAGGGAACTGCGATGTCATGGGTGGGCTGTGCCAGCAGTTCTGCTGTGCTGTCCCGGCGCAAGGGTGTTTGATTTGCCTAGCACAGTCTGGGACAGCGTTTGCGCCCTGCCTCGCCTTTCCTCGGGGCAGCGCAGGGGTTCAGGCAGGCAGCAGAGCTCCCCTCGGAGCAGGCGCCGCAAGGCCAGGGCTCGGTGGGTAAAGGTTGCAGGGGTGGCCGGGTTCACTGGTTATTTATTGACGAGCCAGGGTTTGGCTGCTTACTGACCTCACCCCAGGGGTCTTGGTGACACAGGGGGCGGGCTTTCCGCCTGTTTGGTTCCCCTGCGGCAATTGGATGCTTTCGGACCATCCCTGTAAGCTCAGTCACACCCGTGTGAGTTCACCTACCACCACTGAAACCGAGCGCCCCTCGGGGCTGACACGGGTGGCAGCAGAGGCCAGCCCGTGTGCTCCAGGCTAGGCTGCAAGAGGGCCTGCGCCGGGGAGCCACTGAACTCAGCCTGGTAGGCAGAGCACGGCCATCCCCCCCCAACCTCCGCCCGCCTGGTTCTTTCTCTTTCACTTTCCCGTCCCTGGGCCCACAGGCTGGGCTCGTGGCTGGCCCTGGATCTGCTCTCCCGACTTCCTCTGCCTGGTGGAGTCAGAGCGCAGGCTGACGTGAGCCAGGGGTTGGGTGAGCTCTGCCCCGTCTGAGCCTCCCCCGCGCACCAGGTGCCGACCTAGTTTGGAACCTTGCGCCGACTCCCCACGCCTGGGGCGTAAACACTGAGTCCTGCCCTGATTCCAGCTTGGGAGCCGAGTCCCGGCTGTCCCTGTTCCTCTCCCCGGCTGGGGCTGAGACATCAGACTGTGGGAAGCGATTGTGGCTGTGCCCATGGGGCCTGAGCAGTGACGTGCTGGTGCCCTGCTGTGGGCCAGGCCTTGGAAGCGGGGGGCTGAGGGGATCGCCTGCTTTCTGGAAACTAGGACCTGGTAGCTCTTGTCCTGGCAGGATCTGGCGCTGTCCCAGACTGACGATCCCTTCGCGGTGTCTTGGCAGTGGGCTGATTCCTCAGCCTGGCTGCAGAGCAGCCTTTGCTCTGCTCCTGCTAAAGGTGGCAGGAGATCCAGGCTGGGCTCAGGCGCCCCCCACTTGCTACCATCACTTGGCACCAGGCTTGTTTGGCCTGGGCACGCTGGGCTGGCTGGCGCTGCTGGGCTGCACGCGAGCATCCCGAGGGGGAACCCCCGACAGACAGTCACTCTGCAGCCTCTGGGCATTGCGGTGCCTAGCCAGCGCCCCAGGGCCTGTGCCCACAAGAGGTGCCTTGGGCTGATTGTCCCATGGATGAGCCACCTTCCCGGGCTGAGCGCGTACACCAATCCTGGGATCAAACTCCGCCAAGGCATCAGGCCTGCCCTGTGCTTCTCGGGGAGGGGCAGCCCTAGACCTGTGTCCCCGTGTCACTGCATGGGGCAGGGCCACGGCCTCAGTAAACGTGCTGTAAGCCAGGCCCAATCCCCCGCCCTGTCCCTTCACCCCCTTGAGCCAGAGCCTGGGCTGGCGTCTGCACACAGGCTGCTGGGTGGGCAGGGAAGACCTGCTCTTGGTTACAGCGCTTGCAGGGATTCACTCCTGTCTGGCCCCCGTGGATCAACCCGGTGAATGAGGGAGGGAGCGACCTAGGGCCAGGGAGCAAGAAGCCTCCCTGCCCAGCGCCGATCCCGCCCGGTGCTGGCCCTGCCTGGGGACGTCATTAGGGGCACTAATGGAAGCCTTGAACAAAGGCACTTTCCAGCTGCTCTCGCCTGCCAAGTGGAAGTCCCCGGGGAGCTGGGCTCGCTGGGAGCCTGTGACTAGCCCTGCAACAGCCTGCAATAATTGCACCAGCTAGACTTCGGGCCCAGAGCCCCGGGCAGGGGGATGAGGCGGCAGACGCTTGAGAGGTTTGCACAACAGCGGCACGGCTCCTACACGGTCCTCGGGAGCCAGGCTGAGCGCGAGGTGGAGGGAAGCCCGGTAGCTCGCCACTGGGGGAGGAGATCTTGACAGGCAGCTCCCTGGTGAGTCAAATCTCCCTGCACAGCAGGGGCTCCGAGCCAGGTTGCCGCTGGCTGTGGCGGTCGGGAGCTGGCAGAAGGCTGCAGCCCAGGCGTGGGGCGGAGATGGAGCTCACCGCGCCAGGCACGTCACGGCCCGCGGCCTTCGCCCAGCGGTGTCGCCTTTCCCTCCCGAGAGTGGTTCTTGTGTTTCCTTATTCTGTGCCCCAGAAAGCACCCTGCCACGCCTGGCTCCCTGCCTGCCGGGGTAGGGCGAGGTGGCCTACTAGTGCCAGCTGGAGGAGGGGGGTTGCTCAGGCCCCCAGGCTGGGGGGGTGTCTCCAGGCAGGGCTCTCCGGAATGAGCTGGGCACCAAGGGCTGTGCCTGGGGAGCTGGTCTTGGCAGCAGGGCTCCACTGTGGTGGTCTAATGCGTCCCCCTGCCCTGTCTTTCCCAGCTGGTGAAGCTCCACAAGGCGAAGGCGTGTCCGACCCACCAGCCGGCGCCATGGACGTGTTCAACCGGAACATTGACTTCAATGCGCTCTTCAAGTTTTCCCACATGTGAGTGTGGGGCTCCCTCCCCGGCCCTGATCCCCCTGGGCAGGAGTGGGTCCTAGTGGTTGGAGCCTGGGAGCCAGAATTCCTGGGTTCTTGCCTGGCTCTGCCCCAGAATCACTTGTCGGGGTGGGGCTGCAGGGCTTTGGGGCTCCCAGACTGGCCTCTCCGCCCATCGGGGCTGGTGCCAGTGGCCGTTCTCTGGCTCAGCTGGGCAGCTGGCTGAGCAGCCCTGGCAGTAGCCAGGCTGGGCTGTGGGGCAGCTCTGAACTCTGGAGGCTGCTGACTGGCTCCTTTCTGCCCCGCAGCTCCGCCTCCACCCAGCAGCACCTGAAGAAGGTCTATGCCAGCTTTGCTCTCTGCATGTTTGTGGCTGCGGCCGGCGCCTACGTCAACGTGGTGACCCATGTGATCCGGGTAAGGGCAGCGGCCCCGCCTAGTCCCCAGCCGGCTGCTTCTTGAGGGGGCTTGATGGGCTCTCGGGGGCATCTCCTGCCCATTTCTCAGTGCTGGCAGATGGGTGGTGGGCGTGGCAAATGGGCACCTGCCCTGCTGTCTTTGCTCCCGCACTGTGGCACTGACCCCTGTCGGCAGCGCCCTGTCAGCCCCCCAGCTTCTCCCATCTCCGGGCGGCTGTGTCGGCGCTGCCCATGGTGGGATAAGAATGGGGGGGCACCCCTTTCCCTCTCCACGGGCTCCCCGCTTACCTGTCTGTGTCCAACAGCTCAACCTGCTCTCTGGCCTGGGCTCCCTGGGACTGCTGATCTGGCTCACGGCCACGCCCCACAGCAGGGAGACGGAGCAGAAGAGGCTGGGGATGCTGGCTGGCTTTGCCTTCCTGACTGGTACGTGGGGGCTGCTGCCCTGTAATCTCCTGAGCAAAGGGGGTTGGTCTGCAAGGCTCCCTTCTCCCCTCGCTGGGGCCTGTGGCTCACCTGTCACTCGCCTGGGCGGAGGGCCACCCTTCTTCCAGGGCTGGGCACAGGGCGGTTGGTGGCAGATCCAGGCCTGGCACTGAGCCCTGGGCCCATCTCACCTGCCCTGAGCCCCACGGGGCCGCTGGCTGCTGACGGGGCAGGTCCTGTCACTGACGTGTGCTGTGTTGCCCTTGCAGGAGCCAACCTGAGCCCTCTCCTGGAAATGTGCATCGCCATCAACCCCAGGTAGGCACCATGGCATGTGGGGCGGGTGGGCTGGGCGCCCGTGTCCCTCTCGGCCCCTCTCACCCGCTCTCCTTCTCTGCAGCATCATCCCCACGGCCTTCCTGGGCACCGCTGTGATCTTCAGCTGCTTCTCGCTGAGCGCCCTCTACGCCCGACGCCGCAGCTTCCTGTACCTGGGAGGTAAGAACCAACCTCGGCCTCCCCCGGCCTGGCTTCCCCTCCCAGCACGGGGGCTCATGCCCCTCTCTCTGTCGCAGGCGTCCTCCTCTCTGGCCTCTTGCTGATGCTGCTCTTCTCCGTGGTTAACATCTTCGTGGGGTCCACTTGGCTCTTCACGGTGAGTCCCTCCCTCCCTGTGCACAAGGGTCCTGCCAGGACAGCCGGCAGCGGGGGGGGGGGGGCAGGCGGGTGCCTCAGGCTGGCTGGGGGAGTCAGTGCAGTTCCCAGAGGTGGGTGTGATCCTGTGGGCCTTGTGCCACAGCCTGTCTGGAGCCACACTGGGCCCAGCGGGGCAGACGGCCCAGTCCTGGGAGAGCAGGTTCAGTGGGCCCCTTGCGGGATTGGGCCCTTGTCGCTCCCACTGCTGGGCCGTGTTTCCAGCCTGCTTTGCCTGGCACCCATCGCGAGACTGCGGCTGGCGGGGGTGGGTAACTCACCCCAGCTCGGGGCAGCCCGGCCCAGGAGCTGAGGGGGAAACGGGGGGGGGGGGGGGGGGGAACGGACTCACACCGGCTCTGTTGCGCGCACACACAACAAAGTGGGACCTGCCTTGTTCCTGGAGCAAGTGAGACCAAGGCCCCCCCACCCTCCTGGCCCCAGAGGGGGCAATTACTGGGGCAGGAACAGCAGCCCCTGCTGCTTGAGGGGGAACGTCCCAAACAGACTGGGTGGGATGGGGCATCTAAAGGGCTCGGGGGCTGTCCCTGACACTCCCTCCTCCCCACCAGGCTAACCTGTACCTCGGGCTGATGGTCATGTGCGGCTTCGTGCTCTTCGACACGCAGCTCATCATCGAGAAAGCAGAGAGCGGGGACAAGGATTACATCTGGTAGGGAGGGGCGTGGCGGCGCCGAGCCAGTGCGTGGGGGTGGGGATGACAGCTGGTGGATGGGGGGAGGGGCGGGGAGGACAATGGGGAGCTGAGTGGGGCCGGGAGGACAGCGAGCAGGTGAGTGAGACGGGGGCAGGTATCACTGCTGGGAGGTGGGGGGACGGAGCAGGTACAGCTGGTGAATGGAAGTTCGGGGTGCAACAGGCAAAGAGCCCAGCCCCAGGCTGAGCCCCCCAACTCTCTGCCTCTCCCCCAGGCACTGTGTGGATCTCTTCCTGGATTTCATCAACCTCTTTCGGGAGCTCATGATCCTGCTGGGGATGAACGAGGTGAGTCCCTGCCCGGCTCCAGGTCCCCGGTCAGCCAAGGCTGCCAGCCAGGCTGAGCACTTGGGGCAGACCCGGCAGCGTGGGCCGAGTTCAGCCAAGCAGGGACGTGGCCCAGAAATTGCCTGGCCCAGGGTCTCTGCAGTGGGCCAGGACAGTAGCCAGCACCCCTGGGCCCCTCCCTCCAGCATCCCCATGGAGCTGAGCGCGAGGGTGGGGCCACGCAGGGCCTGGCGAGGACGGAAAAGCTGGAGGCCCCCGAGGGGCAGCCGTCTTGCCTGCATGGAAGGGGCTGCAGAAGGGCTGAGCCAGCCGCAGGCCGGGCACTGACTCCTCCTCTCCTCTTGCAGAACAAGAAGAAGAAGGAGAAGTGAAGAGACGCCAGGTGCCAGTTGGGTGGAGCCCCCGCCGCCCCCCCCACACATTAAAGGGGCTGCGCTCTGCCAGCGACAGGCAGCCGGGTTGCTTTTGTATTTTGTGGGTTGTTTTCCCTTGTTTGAGCTTTTTTTTTAAATTAGAAACCAGCTGCTTAGCAGCTCCTCCTGGAGTTTGGTTTCCTCTTCCTACCCTGCAGCTTGCTCCTGGGGGGGGCCCCTCCCTAGCTCCTGTGTCCCCTCCCCCCAGCTCCACTGACTGAATCTTTGCAGGGTTTGGGGCCTTCAGCGGTGTCTCTTCTCAGAGCAGGGCCAGGAGCTGGCTGTAGGGCTCTGCCTAGAGCCACGAGATGGGCCCCAAGCTTAAAGGGATCCAGGGCAGCAGAGGCAGGGGTTGTTCATCCCCCCCCCCCCCCCGATCCTAAGAGCTGAGACGCCTCCTAAAGCTGATCTTGCAGCAGCCCTGCCCTTCCTGCCCCTTCACTCAGCCAGGGTGTCTGAACCAGAGCGAACCTGCCCAGCCACCAGCACAGTCCTGTTCCCATGAGGTGCAGGCCCCGATCCCCTGGGGACTAGGCTCCTAGAACCTCTTGGGCTCCAGCTCCGGGGATCGGGGCCTGCCCTTCTGTGTAACTAATCCACTGGTAGAGATTAGTCACCTCCCCATGGGAGCAGCCCTACAGCCAGGCGTGGCACCTAGGGGCTCTGGCAGTAACACCAACCACCCCCCCAGCTTGTGCTGGAGCTGACCTCGCTGCTCCCTGGCCTCCAGCTCCTCTGTGCTGGCCAGTCTCCCCTCACCAGGCTGCCAAGGCCCCAGTGCAGCTCCTGCCCCGCCCAGGGAACCCCTAGAGTTTTTGTGAACTTTCTCCCTGCCAGCCAGGCCTTCCTCCCCTCCCTTAGGCCAAACTCCCCCCTGCTTGCTCGGGCGGAAGCAGTCCCGCTCTCTCTAGAACCAGTGCCAAGAATTACAATGTAAGAAATCTACTTTTAAAGAGACGTCTAACAGGTTTTCATACCGTAACGAGTGTAATTATCCTTCTCTTCTGTCGGTGGCCAGCTGTGGCTGCGTTATCTAACTCATACTGTGAAGACAAAGGTGTTTTGATTCAGAAATATGAAATCTCCATAGTCTTACTTTGTACAAAAATAATAAATAAAAATCCTCAGACTTTAACCTTTACAGCCAAGCTGCCTGCTGCTCCTTGCGGGGTGGGGGGGGAATTCGAGGCCTGCTGGGGTTGGGGCTGGAGCTGCTCTTGGCCGCCTGAAGCCCCAAAGATCTAAGGGTCTGAACAGCCAGAGCTGACCAGCTATGTGTTACACAGGGGTTGGGCCTAGTCCTGCAGACCTGTGGAATCCTGCCTTAAATGTACTAGTTGCCCTTCCACAGTGTGGGGCTTGGACAGCTCCTATCTCTGTTCTCTGGGGCTGGTCTCTACAGCCAGCCTTCTGCCTGCCCCGCTGTGGCTCAGCTGGGGGAGTGATCCTGAGGCAGTCGTCAGCTTCCCCCCAGACCTGCGGGCCCCCCAGCACCAGCAGTGTCAGATGGAGCTGAGGGGTAGCAACAGGTAGCCAGTGGCTCTGGGTTGTAGCACGGGCATTCGTAGATTGGTGCAGACAGACTGGGTCTCCTAGGTGAGTGGAAGGACTAGTAGCCTACAGAGGCTGGCTGGGTGAGGGGTGGGGAGAACAGAACTGAGTAGCCACCCTACCTTGCCCTACAGCTCACCCAGGAGTGGGCTCCCAGCCGGCCTCCCCTCAAATCCCCTGCCTGCTTCACTTAGACACTGTGGCCACAGCATGCGGCTGTGACTGCAGCCACCCCAGAAGCAGCTGCAGGGGCTGAGATCATGTTGCTTTAAGAGTGCTCAGGGGCAGTGACAGTTATAACAGGAGCCTGGGCCTTGCTTCTTTTCATGCGTACACCCCACTAGCCCTTTGCCCCACAAGGCATTTTAGACCATGGATTAACCCTGGAGGTGGCTTGCAGCCAGACTCAGGGAGGGGCCCCAGGCTGGATGCGAGATTGCAGCACAGCCAGGATTTGGAGGGAGGGGAATGGTATTGGGGTCTGGTTTCCCTTCTTCCTCCAGTGAGGCAGGGGTCTGGGATGCCCTTGCCCACATGGGCCTGGCTGTTCCCTGCACTTGCCTTATGGGGCAGCTTGCACCTCCTCCACGCAAGTGGCATCACAGCTGAGAGGGCACCTAGCAAACACCCCCACACCAAGGAGAAGGGAGGCCAGAAAATGCCCTTGCTGGCTGTGAGCACCTTGCCCCAGACACACACACCCTGTCTGCCACGGGAGCAGGTAACACTGGCTGCTGGCTGGGGGCAGAGGATCAGTGGGGCTGGGTCTCACCCCTGGGAAAAGGGGGCCCTACTGCAGGGAGAGAGGGGGATGGTAAGTATGGCCCCCAGCAGGGACTGCAGCCTGGCCACACTGCCAGTGGTGGGGGGCAGCCTGGAATGCTGGACACAACCCCCCCCCTGCTGCCCCGCCTTTGGGGGGCCCCTCCACATGGGGGGGCTCTTCAGAGTGTGCCCTGTGAAACCTCCTCCAGCGAGGAAATGGGGTGGTGCCTGTGGAATGGGCCCAGCACAGTCTGTGGGGGGGTCAGAAAACACCCCCCACCTGCCCAGGGGAGGGGCCCTGTGAGGGGAGTGATGCAACTGCCCTGCAACCAGCGGCGCTGACCCGCGCTGGCCACAAGGGGGCGCTGCTGGTGCCTACCTGGAGCCACAGAAGGGGAAGGGGCCACTTCCCTTGCCTGCCCCATTCCAGCCACTGCCCCGCACCCAGCAGCCCCAGTGTGGGGGCTTGTGGGGGGGGGGCAGCACCTTCTCGGGGGGGGGCAAGCTGTCAGTATGTGCCAGAGTAATTAGTGCCCCCCAGCCTGAGACCCCACAGACATCCCCTAGCACAGGGTGAGCCCCGCCCTCCCCCGCAATGTGGTACGCACCCCCTCCCTTCTCCAGCCACCTCCTCCTGGGAATCCCCCTCCCCCCAGGGCTGCAGCTCAGCTGAGCTCCCCCCATCACACTCTGGGTCCTGTGCATTGAGCCCAGCAGGGGCCGGCCCCTCACAGCCCCCCCCCCCCAGCCCGGGCATCTCCTCCTCCCCAACAGCCCTCTCTCTACAGCCTGGCCCCCACAGGGCAGCGCGCCCACAGGAGGTGGGGGGGCAGATCTCACACGTGTGCGCGCCACAAGGGCATCACCTACTCTCCGGACCTCACTTTAGGGGCTGGCGTGGGGTGACTCCTGCTGGAGTAAGGGGGGGGGCTTCCGCCCCAAGGCAGGAACACAGCAACCAGTCCTGGCCCTTCCCCCTCTCGCAGGGGACTGGGGAGTAAATTAATACCCCACTGGGGGTGTTACTGACCCTGCTCCCCACCCAACCAAGCCGCCCCCCCTTGTGCAGCTCCATGGGTTGATTGCAGGCCCTGCCTTAGGTGTATCGGCGAGCAAGGTGGTTGCTTTGGGCCCATGCAGGGCCCCGCGCTGCCTGTCCCCCACCTCCCTGGCTGCTCACTCGCTGCCCTGGCTAGGAGCCGCCCGAGGGCACGGCACAGCAGCTGTCAGCAGGCTGCCTTGGGCCCAGCAAACTCTTTGTCCGGGCCTGGTTGATGGAGGCCCCTGTGACCAGCCAGCAGCACCCTGGGCCAAGGCTCTGGGTGAAGCCCCAGTGCACACCCTGGGGTGGGCTGAGTCCCTGCTCCTGCTCTCAGCCCCTTCTGTGGCATCCTCCGTCCACCCAGGGCCCTGGGCTTAGCCCGGCCGCCCGCGGGCAGCGCTCACCCACCTACTGATGCCTGCCCGAGCCAGGCCTGCTGCTGCTGCAGGCTGGCTTGGCTGGGGGTGGCGCTCGGGCTGGTCGTGGCTGGGTGCAAGCCCGTCCCTCGGCTGCCTTTCTGCACACACTGGACAACGTGGCGGCGAATCCCCCGCCCCAACTCCCCAGAGCTCCCTGGGGCCCCTGCTTGTGCCCGGGGGCTGGCCGAGTCTCTCCCCTCAGGGAGGGGGAGTCAGCAGGGGGAGCGCTGTCCCTTCATCTGTCCATCCCTCCCAACACAGCCCCCGAGCTAACAGCTGCTTCCTGCAGCACACACCTCACCTTGCTCCCCCGCAGCCTTGGACACCCACAGCCTGTGGGGGCCGAGCACGGATGGGACAGCTTAGGGGACACGCAGGCAAAGGCTGCTCAGCCCCAGCACGGGGGGGGGGGGGCCTGGGCCATGCATATACACCCCATCACCAAGAGGAGCAACAGCCTGTTGGGGCACAGGGAAAGGCACAAAGTGGCTCTTCCACCTTCAGCCCCCCCCCCCCCCCACACACACACCTGCTCAGCCACAGAGGAGCTGATACACCTGCCCCACCAGGCTCTGGGCACAGGAGTTTCAGGCCACACCCGACCGTGGAGCACACAGGCACTAGATGGACAGCCTCCCCCAGCCCCCGCCTCTGCGCCGCACCCCATCACAGCCAGAACGCCTGCCCTCCAACTCTGCCCCTCAATCCCAGGGATCCGCCCCCTCTGCCCCACACATGCTCCTCAGCCCCTACCCACCCTGCAGAGGCTGGGTGCTGAGCCCCCCCGGGGCCTGGCCTTGCGAGGCTGCAGCTGGGCCTCATCCTGAGAGCCGGGGTAGGTGGCTGGCCTGGACCCAGCTGGTGATGCCTGGGAGCAGAAAGGGCCCTGGCCAGCTCCGGGCTGGTCACCAGGAGACCATGGAAAGCAGCTGATTATAATCACCCCCCTTGGAGCCCCATTGCCTTGGGGTAAACCACTGGTGCTTTGGAAACCCTCCCTCAGCCACCCCCAAACGTGCCAGCCCTGCCCCTCACCCCTGCTGACACCCACTCCATCCTTCCCCCTCACTGCGCTCCAGCTTTGCCTGGCAGCCCCCAACAACCACTGCAGCTTGGCCGGCCTCCAGCCCAACTCCTCTGCCAACGGGCTGCTGCATGCTCCCCCCGGAGGCAGCTAGGGCTGCTCCATGCCCCCCCCCCAGAAGCGGCTAGGGCTGCTGCTTCCCCCCCCTCCCCGAGGCAACTGGGCTGCTGCATGCCCCCCCGGAGGCGGCTGCATGTCAGCGCGGGCGCGCAGTGCCTGGTACAGCTGCCGGGCCGTTCGTTCAGCTGGGCACATGCTGGGATGGTGACAGAGTCGCTCTGGTCGGGGTTTCTCGCCCCTGCACCACTTGCTAGAGCAGCACCAGCTCTTCAGAGTGCGTGACAGGGAGAGGGCTCCCCGGAAGAGGGGCCCAACCCCCCTTTCCAGCCTGGCCTGCACGGGGTGGGGGGAGCCCCACTGGCCAGTCAGCATCTGTGGTTCCTACCTGCAGCTCAGAAGAGAAAGGGACCAGCCCGGGGGGGGGGGGGGGGGATCTCATCCGATTCACGCTGCATGAGTCCATCACGCCCCCCAGGTCCCTGCACTGGTGCCAAACCGGCCCCAGCAGCTCTGCGGTCTCCTTCATGCCGTGCTGCGGGACCCTGCCCCCCCATGCCCTGTGCTTCAGCTGCTCAGGGGCGTGTGGGGGAGGGGGCACCCTGAGCCCATTTCCACAGGCATCTGCAGTGGCTTGGGGGCCCTGCCCCAGGGACCGATCACTGCCAGGGATGGCTGCAGGCTCCCCAGCTGCAGGTGGGTAGGCAGGGCGGGGATGGGAAACTGCTCATTAAGCCAGCCCAGCTCTTAACCTTTTATTGGCAATTGGAAGGGAGACCAAGGCAGACAATAAACAGCTGGGTTCACAATAACTTATATAAATAAAACCAAGTGGGAGGGCAGCATCCTTGAATAGAAAACCCAAGTGGAAGGCGAGAAAGGGCGGGCGGGAGAGGATCTGTACAAGGCAATAGCACCATCAGCGGGAGCCAGCCAGGGCAGGCAGCAAGGGTGGGAGCAGCCAGCCTGGCCCCATGGCAGCTCCAGGACCCAGCTGGGGTCAGCTCCTGGGAGCTGACCCCACAGCACCAGTGGGGAGAGAGGAGCAGGCGGGGCAGGGCTCAGAGCGCAGAGGGAGGCGCTGCACGGTGCCCCCTAAGCCCCACCCTGGCCCAGAAGGGACACAGGAGAGAGGGGAACTGGTCCGCAGCCTAGAAACCCCTGAACTCCAGCCCCTCTGCCCCTGTGCACTGGGGGGCAGGGCAGCAGGGGGCTCAGGGCTCCTACAGCATTGACTCCCTCCACTCAGCGGCACTCACCCAGAGCTGGTGCACGAGAGGAAGGCAAACCTCCCCCTCCCCCATCCCCAGCCTGTGGAACTCCCTGCCACCAGAAGTTGAGGTGGAGAGCCAAGTAGGCAGGCCCAAGGGATTCAATGCAGCCAAGAACCACAAACCAGCCAGTTACCTGAGCAGGGCAAAGCACCCCCTGCTGTACAGACGGGTCAGGCCCTAGCCCCCCTCCCTACCCGCCCGGCACCTCACGGCAGAACCGCCCACAGCAGGCGTCATGCACCTTCCTCAGCGGCCCTGGTGGAGACGGCCTGAGAGGGGGCCCTGGTACAGTCTGGGCTCGCAATGCCCACGTACCCACCCGATGCCACAGGGAATCCCCTCCTGACCTGTGCAGGAGCCTGGCTCCTGGGCACGGGCCTGGGCTGATCCGACCGCGCACAGGCCCTGCAGCACCAGGTGCCCGCACCAGCCTCCGGGGGACGGAGGTTGGGGGGGGGGGTGAGCCTGGAGCAAGCAGCAGGAATCGAACTGGCCCCAGGAAAGCGCCAGGCCCGGCAGATTTGGTTGTCGCCTCGCCCCTCCCGGCACCTAACATGGGGGGGGGCCGTGTCCAGGGCGAGGTGGCTGCTCAGTCCCACTCAGGAAGGAGTCCAGTGCTGACCCCCGGCCGCGGCTCCTCTGTCAGGGGGAGAAGGACCCAGCAGGATTCTGTGGCCCCCAGCGCCAGCAATGGGCTGACTGGTCCCAGCGCGAGCGCCTGGCTCCTGAGGGGTCGGGGGAAGCCCCCAGCACCAGATCTCCGGGCTGCAAAGGGGGCCCCGGGGGCACCCTGAGATCGGGCCCCGTCAGCCCTGGCTCCCGCAGGAGGACAGGCTGTCATACAGCGAGTCACTGAGCGACTCCGAGTTCTCCAGGCCCGGCTGGCCCTGCCCTGTGTCCCTGGACTTCAGGTCTGTGCTGCCTTCCTCGCCCACGTCCGAGGCACTGGGCGTCCTGCTGCCGACGAACGCCAGGGAGGAGGGGGGCAGCAGGTGGGGCACATCCGAGGAGGCTCTCTTCCGCTCCGCGGTGCTGCACACGGAGCCCTGCGGGAACAGACAGGAGCGTGAGTGGGAATCCGTGGGACATGGGTCCAAGATGTGTGAGCTGGGGGGGGGGGGGAGGATCTGTGAGCCCTGGGCAGACATCGCTCAGGGATGGGGAGCAGAACCCAGGAGGCTGGGGGGGCCCCGGCATCCCTCAGAGAGAGGCTGGGATTGGAGATTTCGGGGGCTGGGCACTACAGAAGGAGGGAACCTTGACTTCCATAAACTGGACAGCCAAGTACCCCCCCCACCGACCCTAGATCCCCCTCCCATCCCACTGCTGACACAGACCCCCCAAATATCCCCTCTCAGTCTGCCCCACAATACCCAGACCCCCAAACACCCCCAAACCCTAAAGCTCACATCCCAGCAGCCCTGGCTTCCTGCAGCCCCCGACATCTCTGCCCCACTGGCCACAGCACCAATGTTCCTGGCCCCTCTCTGACAGCTGCTCTTGGCCCCAGCCGCCCTGTTCCGTAGGCTCGGCGCTCACACGCTGCAGGCGTGATGGGGTGATTGGGGGGGGGCGGGCTGGTCGTCGTGGTGCTGCAGGGCCCTTCCATTTGGGGGGTTTTCCTCAAGAGGGGCCCCGTGCGCATGGGGGTTAATCCAGGCTGGGCGCCAGACGGCCTTGCAGCTCACTGCACATGCAGGCTGAGCCATGGTGCCAGGGCCCCATGCCCAAGAATTCTTAGCCAGGCCCCAGCCCCGTTCCTGTGAGGTGCCGCTGCCTCCTCCCCAGAGGCAACTGCATGCGAGTGGGGCCCCCGGCCTCCAGTGACAGCGTAACAGAAAAAGGCCAGAGCGCAACAGGCGCTCAGCTGGGCACCCCTTGCATTAGCCAGGTCACACGGGGCACCCCACCAGCCTGCCCCCCGCCCTCCCACACAGCCCGCAGCAGGGCCGCTCCCGCGCCAGGTCCACAGCCCCGAGGGAGCTGGGAATGGGGGCGGCCGTGCAGGGGGGCGGAGGGGGGCTCTGCAGAGAGCCAATGCAGGCGGGCACAGGGCTGGCTGAGGGACCTGGCTGGTGCGGGTGCTTCCCCCTCGTTGCCCAGTCAAACGAGGGCCCAGGGCTGCTCTGTGCCAGCGCGGGGGCTGGGCTCTCCCTTCACGCTACTAACTGAATCCAGCTGTGCCCACATCTGCCAAACAGCCCCTCCTGCCTCCCCCCTGCACCTCCCACCTCCCTGCCCCAGCAAAGGGCCCTGAGAGCAGCCAGCCCCCCTGCCCTGACGCTACCGGCGCATCCCTGGCGGGGGCTGGGATTCCAGCGGGCAGGGCCACGGGGCCCACCCAGACCGGCCCTTGGCAACACTGGCAGTTCCCCCCCGCCTCCAGTGAGCTCCTTACCCCGCCCAGCCCGTGCAGCCCCGCGAGGTCCCGGGCCGTGCACAGGAAGGAGTCAGCGGTGCCGCCGCAAGCTTTGGAGTTGGGGAAGGTCCAGTTCTTGCTCTGCCCCGCTCGCCGCGCTCGGCCGGTCTCCACGCAGGGCTCTGGCGCCGGGAGAGAGGGGGTGGGGCGTTAGCGGAGAGCTCCGGGCCTGGCCTGCTCGAGTCCCCCCCCGTCCTGGTGGGCAGGTCAGCACAGGGTGGGGGGGAGGGGGGCTACACCCTCTGGTAGAGGGGGAAAGGGCCCAGCACGGCCCAGGTGGTCTGAGAGGCACACGGGCAGGGAGGCCAGCTGGGGGACAGCTCTGTGCCATGGCCAGGCTGGCAGATGCTCCCCACCTTCTCGGGGAGGGGGGGTCTCCTGGCATCCTCCAGGGAAGGATCCATTTCCCACAGGCGGTTCCCGATCCCTCCCCATGCCAGAGGCCCGAGCCCCAGGGTTCGGCGGGAGCAGGTTGCCAGGGGAGCAGCCGGGAGTTGGGCCGGAGAATCCCATC
Source organism: Pelodiscus sinensis (assembly GCF_052426305.1). NCBI lineage: Eukaryota > Metazoa > Chordata > Testudines > Trionychidae > Pelodiscus > Pelodiscus sinensis. Next base: position 11,342,181 of record NC_143082.1, read on the forward strand.
GGGGTGGGACCAGCAGGGATCTACGCATTGGTGTAAAACCGTAACGCCCCACGCTCAGGTGTGCGCACAAGCCCCCAGCTCGCTGGGCCCAGCGTAAGCCCCCCCACACCCGCGACTCACCCGGGTACAACCCTTCAGGGCAGCCCATGCGGCCGCGGAGGCTCGGGGGCGGCTCGGCACCGGCCGGCACTCCGTGGAAGGCGGGCATGCTTTGGTGCTTCCCAGGCGCCAAGACGTCCTCTGCGCTGGGCACCTCCCTCTCCAGCGTCCGGGCCTTGCGGGGGACTCGGGTGGCACCAGGGGGCTGCCCCAGGGCGACGCTGGGCAGCGGGTCCAGGCTGGGTCTCGGCTTGGGGAGGTTTTTACTGGGAGCCCCACTGCAGTAGTCTGGGGGCGGAAAGGTGCCGATGCCGCTGTCCAGGGTCCGGGTCAGGGAGCCGCAGGCTGCGAGCGACAAGGCCAGGGCAGCGTTAGTGGGCGGGGCTAGGCCAGACAGACTTCTGGAGCCCCTCCCCACGGGGCATCCCAGGCTGAGTCCCACCCTTCACTGCCATGCCCCTCCTACCTCCAGACTGACACTGCCATAGCCCCGCCCACCTTCCACTGCCATAGCCCCGCCCACCTTCCATTGCCACTCCCCTCCTGCCTCCAGACTGACACTGCCATAGCCCCGCCCACCTTCCACTGCCACGCCCCTCCTGCCTCCAGACTGACACTGCCATAGCCCCGCCCACTCTTCACTGCCACGCCCCTCCTCCTACCTCCAGACTGACATTGCCATAGCCCCGCCCACCCTCTACTGCCACGCCCCTCCTGCCTCCAGACTGACACTGCCATAGCCCCGCCCACCCTCTACTGCCACGCCCCTCCTCCTACCTCCAGACTGACACTGCCATAGCCCCGCCCACCCTCTACTGCCACGCCCCTCCTGCCTCCAGACTGACACTGCCATAGCCCCGCCCACCCTCTACTGCCACGCCCCTCCTGCCTCCAGACTGACACTGCCATAGCCCCGCCCACCCTCCACTGCCACGCCCCTCCTGCCTCCAGACTGCCACAGACCCTCCTACCCTCAGACCTCCCCCTCCCTGCCTCTCCTGCCTCCAGACCTCCATCACCCCTAGCCCCAGCCACCCTCCAAAATCCCAATCACCACGCTCTGCCTCCCAAACCATGCACTCAGGCACTCTGCCGATAACTAGCCTGGCCTGACCCAGGGTCTGTGCCACACGGGCTTAGATAGAGAGTGGAACCGCGGCCACTCGGGGCAGCCTCCGCGGGGGGCGGGGCCGGGGGGTGTCACCTGTGAAGTGCTGGGAGCTCACGGACTCGGCCAGGCTCTCATCCGAGGGGATCTCCTCCCGGAGCTTCGCATCTGGGCTCTTCAAAGGAAAGGAGAGAGGCGGATAAACACGGGGCCCGGGGCTGCCCCCCCCACCCTCGTGGGGCATGCAGCCCAGCCAGGGGTGCCCCCACCTGCTCAGGGGTCTCCTCGCAGCTCCGCAGGTGGCCGACGATGCCGTTCCGGGGCGGCCGGAAGAGCCTGGGGTCTTTGGCGTCCTGAGAGACCCTCTGGAAATCCCGGAGCTCCCTCTTCTGCTCCAGCCTGTTCTCGTAGGCTTCCTTCCCATCCACCCTGCAGGGAGGGGGCATGAGCCACCACAGGGCCTCCAGCACACACAGTTGGACCCCCACAGCCCTGCCCCCAGGTCAGGCAGCAAGGGGACCCCCTCCCCTGCCTCTGGGCTGGGCCCAGCCTGCCCTGGTCTGAGCTCAGGATGGCTGCCCCGGAATGCAAGCCCCTCCCTCCCCCCCTCCGAGCATGCCAGAGCTTGGGAGGCAAAATTCCCATTCGCAGAGGGTGAAACTGAGGCCCAGAGAAGGCCCCGGGAGTCTCTGCCAAGGCTGGGGACTGGAGCCAGGAGTCCTGGCCCCCCTTTCCTCACTCTTGACTAGGCCCCAGTCCCCTCCCAGCGCCAGGGCGAGCGCCCAGGGGCCCTGGCTCCCCACACTGCTGACCCATTTCTGCTTCCGCCCCGAGCTCTGCCGGCTTCTCTCCCCCGCCCGGTACCTGTTCAGAAGCTGCTGCATGAAGTTTTCGGCCGTCACCTCCTGGTACATGACCTGCAGCTCGCTCTGCGTCTGCTCCACGAGGACGCCGCAGGCGTGGGGCCGGCCCTTCTCCAGCGCCAGCCCGTTGAGATAGGCCTTCTCCTCCTCCAGCGCCTTGCGCAGGTCCTCCGCCTTCTCCATCAGCCTGGAGATGTTGAGGCTCTCCGCCTCCAGCTTGCAGGCGGCCGCCTTCCCCTCCCTGCGGGGCAGCGGGGGGCCCGGGCCCCGCTCCTTCCGCTCTTCCTTGGCCTTGAGCGCCTCGGGCCGCCGGCTCAGGGCGGGCAGTTTGCTCTTGCGCAGCCCGAACCAGCTGGCGATGCCGCTCGAGTTCTTCGGCTTCCCCTCGCCCGCCGGCCCCTTGTCCTGGCCCTGCAGGCGCAGCATGTTCTCCTCAATGCCCTTCATCACCTTCTCCTCGATGGCCGAGTGCAGGGCCGGGGCCTTGGCGCTGTCGGGCGCCTTGCGGCCGGCGCCGGGGGGCGGTGTGGGCGGCCGCTTGGGGCTGCCGGCCTTGGGCTCTTCAGCAGGCGGGCGGGCAGCCCCGGGTTTGGCCGCTGCCTTGGTGGGCGACTTGGAGGGCAGCTTGGTGGGGCTCCCGTGGGGGCTCTTGTTGCTCTTGGCTGGGGGCACCGGAGGGGCTTTGGGGGGGTTCCTGGTGCCCAGGGGGGTCCCCGGCTGGCGGGCTTTGGCGGCGTAGTGCTTGGCGGAGCAGGCCTCAGCCTCCAGCCGGGAGCCCACCGAGCCAGAGGAGTAGCAGCGCCCGGCGGCCTCCCCGCCGCGGCACTGCTCCTGGTGCTTGAGGCTGCCGCCTGCACCGGGCCGGGGGTGCGCCCGGGCCTCCAGCGCCTCCTCGCAGGGCCGGCCCGGGGCTCGGGGCTTCGCGGGGCAGCTGTTCTTCTCCAGCCCCGGCGCCTCCTTCCGCTCCCCGGCCTCCGCCCTCTTCAGCTTCCCCAGCGCCGAGAGCCGCTCCTTAAACGGCAGGTGTCCCGGCTCCGGCTGCTTCTTCCCGGTGCCGCTCCCCAGCCTCCTGGGCCCAGCGGAGTCCCCGGCAGTCCTGCGGGCGGGCGGCGGGGACTCCGTCCCCCGCTCCTTGGCCGGGGCGTAGGGGCACAGCTCAGGCGGGCAGGGGGGGGCACCTCGCCCGGGGGTGGAGCGGGAGCATTTGGGCAGCTCCGGCGGGGAGGCCAGGCCACCCACCGACAGCTCCGAGACGTTCTCGTAGTCGTGCGCCTTCAGGGAGCGGTGGCCGAAGGGCTCCGGGGAGCGCACGGCCCCCTCGGCCGTCCCAGGGGCCAGGGGCCTGCCGGCCTTGGGGGAGGCCTGGCCGCCTGCCCCAGGAGTCAGGGGGCAGGCAGGCCCCACGGGCCCTTCAGGGGAGGCCCTGCGGCTGAGCCCGGGCGAGGGGCACACCTCGTAGTTGTTGCTGCGGCAGGGGATCTTGGAGCTGCGGGTGAGCTGGGGGCTCAGGCGCAAGGGGTTGGGGCCCTGAGGCTTCTCCCCGGGCGTGGGGATCCTCAGGAGCCGGAGCATCTTGGAGGGGGAGGGCAGGGGAAGTGCCCCCCCGCCCGGGGACGTGGGGCCCGGCTGCAGCTTGGGCTTGCCCTTGGCGCTCTTCTCGGGGGGCTCGTCTCCGGCGAGGCAGACGCTGAGGTAGGCCTGGCGCTCCAGGGCCGCGTCGGGGAAGGGCCCCAGGTCCTGCTCCCCCGGGGCAGTGCCAAAAGCTGGCTTGTCCGCGCTAGCCTGGGCCAGGCCTGATGCCGGCTTGACGGGCTGGTACCTGCCCATGGCAGAGAGGCCAGTGAGCATGTCGCAGCTCAGCACCCCCGCGGGGGGGCCCAGCGCCTCCAGGGGGCCCTCCAGCCGGTAGGCGGCCGCCGGCTCCCCGTTGAGCGGGCAGCCCTCCTTCCGGAAGTGCTGCAGGTAGCACTCCGTGTCCTCCAGCAGCAAGCCCAGGTCCAGGGCGCTCCGCAGGGCCTCGCCCGGGGGCCCCTTCTCCAGGGGGCCCGGCTCCCCCAGCTCGTCGGAGGAGGAGGAGGAGCTGCCCTCGCCCTTCTGCTGGCAGCACAGCGGGGGCAGCAGCTGGGGCCGCCCCCCCTCGGCTTCCAGGCCGCCCCCCTGGCCCTCCTCCTCCTCGCCCTTCCACTTCAGCGCCTCCTCCAGGCCCGTCTGCGCTAGCAGCAGGCAGGGCGGCCAGCGCTGGCGTGTGGCGGCCAGGGAATCGGCCGGGGGGCCCTCCCCATTCAGGGGCGACTCTGGCTGGCTCCCTGGGACCGGCTGGCAATGGCGGGAGCCGGCCTTGGTGGGGGAGTAGCCGGGCTCTCTCCAGGGCGGGGGGCACAGCAGGGGGTCCGTCTCCTCCAGCTTCCGCAGCACTTCCAGGATCTGGGCTTTCTTCTTGAAGAAGGGCGACAGCGCCTCCATGGGCTGGGAGCCAGGGCTGCCCGCCTGGGGAGAGGGGCAGGAGGAGCCATGAGACGCCCCTGCGCCAAGGCCCCGAGAACCCGGACCCCCAGCCCGGCTGCAGCTCACTGCTCCGTGGCGTTCGCTGCTGGCCACGTGGCTGCCCCCCCGCTCCGTCCCAGACATGGGGAGCCGAGTGGGAGCCCGGCTGCTGGGGGTGGAGGGTCCCTTTTGATCTCGGCGCCATGCCAGGGCCGGGGGCCAGCTCGCCCTGCGGCAGGCTGGGCTGTGGGGGGGAGGGGACTCTGGCTCTGGGGCAGCCCCACACCTGCAAGGGTCCCATTCCCCCTGCTCAGGCCGGAGCCCACTGCCCTGCCACCCCACTCCATCAGGGCCAGCCCCACAGCTCCCCACTGATCTGTGTCGGTCTGCTCGGGCCTGGCGCCCCCACCTTGGTCTATGCTCTGCGTGCCCGTCCCCTCCAGCTGGGAGCCTGGCTGGGCAGGGAGCTGGGGCTGGGGGTGGGGGGAGGGACATACCTCCCTCGGCAGGGCGCAGCATCCCAGGGGCAGCGGGGGGGCCAGCTTCTCCACCGAGCCCAGCTGGAGACTGGCTGGGGGGCTGCAGAGCGAGGGCACCGGGTGCAGCGCCAGCTGGGAATGAAAGCAAGGCGGTGAGGCCCAGAGACGCTGCAGGGGGAGGGCAGGGAGCCTGGGGGGCTGAGGCAGTAGCAGAGAGCTGGGGGGGGCGGGCAGCTGAGCTGGTACCAGGTGGCTGGGGAGGGACAGGGAAACTCAGGCCTTTACCGGGTGGGAGGGAGCCTGGGGGGGCTGAAGCTGCCCCTAGTGACCTGGAAGGTACCCGGTGGCCAGGGGCTGGATGCGGCGCTCAGGCCGTACCGGGGAGCTGGGCGGGGCAGTAGCCGGTAGCCAGGCCTTGGCCGGGATGGGGCCGTACCCGGTGGCTGGGGGGATGGGAGGCTCAGGCCGTACCGGGGAGCTGGGCGGGGCAGTAGCCTGTAGCCGGGGCCGTACCTGGGGCAGCGAGCCGGTCGCCAGCTGCAGCTTCTGCTGGAAGAGGTCGCTCAGGCTCTGGTTCTGCCGCTCCAGGTCAAAGACCCTCTTCTTCAGCTTGATGCACTCCTGGCGCAGGTCCTGCGGCCCCGGGGCAGAGCAGAGGGTCTGCGCCAGGGCCCCCGGCCGGTGGGGGGTGCTTGGCCCTGCTCTCACCGCCAGGCACTGGGCTCCCCTCCCCGTCCACACAGCTGGGTGGGGGTCTGCTAGTGTCCCCAGAGCCACCTCCCTCCGCCCACGTGGCCCCCACCATGCTGGCCCCAGGTCACAGCCCCTTGGGGACAGGGCTGGCTCCCAAGCCAAGGGCATGCTGAGGATCCGTCATGCGATGCGGCAGGCGGGGCTGGCTCACCGATCCAGGGCAGCTCCTATATCCCCAGTCCCCACCCGCAGGCCCGGCCTGGCCTGTCGCCACCCGCTACAGCCCTGGCAGCTGGGCACAGAGGCCGCCAGTACCAAGTAGGCTGCTTCCCTGCACCCCAAGTGCAGGCTCCGGGGCTCTGCTCCCACCAGGGGCAGGGGAGTGCTGTGCAGTGGTTATGGGTGGGGGGAGGGGCAGGACGCCTGGGTTCTATCCTTAGCGCGGCGTTGCTCTACAGCACCCCAGGGCCCTCTGCCCAGCCCCCAGCCCCCACCCTGGGCAGGTCCCTGCAGGAGGAGGCGCAGGTGGGCAGAGAGGCTCCGGTACCCACTCACCTTCTGGTTGAGCAGAGCCTGCACCACGTGGTTGGCAACCTGGAGAACAAGGAGGACACATGAGGGGTGGGAGAGGACGGGGGGGCAGAGCCAGCCACCAGCACCCTGCCCCCCAGGCTCAGCCCGGCGAGGCTCTGGTCTGGGCGGCAGGGCAGGGCCTGTTACCTCGTCCAGGCAGCGCTCGTAGGTCTCCCTCTGGTTCTCATTGGCCTGAGCCAGGGCCGAGTTCTCCGCCTGGGACCGAAAAGGAAGGAGCAGAACAGGTCAGAGGCCCAGTCACTCTGCCCCGACAGCCAGGCCGCCGGGGGTCTCCCCCTGGCTCTGGGGGGCAGTGAGGTCTGGTGGGTAGAGGGGGTGGGGTTGGGAGCCAGCACCCGGGGGTCTCCCCCTGGCTCTGGGGGGCAGTGGGGTCTGGTGGGTAGAGGGGGTGGGGCTGGGAGCCAGCACCCGGGGGTCTCCCCCTGGCTCTGGGGCACAGTGAGGTCTGGTGGGTAGAGGGGGTGGGACTGGGAGCCAGCACCTGGGGGTCTCCCCCTGGCTCTGGGGCGCAGTGAGGTCTGGTGGGTAGAGGGGGTGGGGCTGGGAGCCAGCACCCGGGGGTCTCCCCCTGGCTCTGGGCGGCAGTGGGGTCTGGTAGGTAGAGGGGGTGGGGCTGGGAGCCAGCACCCGGGGGTCTCCCCCTGGCTCTGGGGGGCAGTGGGATCTGGTGGGTAGAGGGGGTGGGGCTGGGAGCCAGCACCCGGGGGTCTCTCCCTGGCTCTGGGGGGCAGTGGGGTCTGGTGGGTAGAGCAGGAGGGGCTACGAGGTAGGACTATGGGCAAGGCCCTGGCCCCTCTACCCCAGCCCCCCGGCTGCGGGGCTCTGGGATGCCGGGTGCGAGTCCCGCTGGCGGGCGCTGCCCTTGGAACAAACCCCCGAGCAGCCCGGGGAAGAAGACTCAGAGCCGCAGGAGGGAGCCGCACGGCTCCGAGCTCACCAGCACGGTGCCCGGGGCCCCCTCCCCATGCGACTCCCACGTGCCAGGCAGCTCCTGGGGCAGCGACCCCCCCACGCCCAGGATCGCGCCAGCCGGCCCCAGACAGCCCCGGGGCGCCGCACCTCCAGCTCCCGCAGTCTCTGCAGCAGCTCCTGGCTGGTTCCTGGCTCGCTGCCGCCCTCTTCTGGCTTCATGTCTCCCGACATGGAGCCCTGCAACACAAAGCCGGGGGCCAGTGAGCCCCAGCGGTGCGCCCCCTGCCGGCTCCTCCCCCCCCGCACCAAGGATGGGCCCCCTTTGTGCAGCTCCTGCGCCAGGCTCTCCCCACGGCCAGCCCAGCCCAGCCCCCAGCAGCCCTCCCCCTGGAACAAAGCATGTGCCCCCAGGGCAGAAGGGAGCTTGGGCTGCAGGAGGGCCAGAGCCTGGGGGGGATCACTCCAGAGGAGGGCAAATGAATGCCAGGGTGGGCATGGACACACATGCATGTGCAAAGGAGGGTGTACACACGTACATGTGCAAAGGAAGGAATGCACACACGTGTGCAAGAGCATGTAAACGTGTGCATGCAAAAGAGGGAGTACACGTACATGCTAGCAGAGTGTTTTACATACACGTGCAAAGGAAGGGGCCTGAACAACCCTGCATGCACAAAAGGGGGTGAGGACACACATGGGCTTGCAAAGGAGGGTGCACACACACATGTATGTACAAAGGAGGATGTACACACACAAGGGTGTGCAAAAGAGGGGGCATACACACACCTGCACGTGCAAAGGAAGGTGAAGACACACGTGATCAGAAAGCGCCTACATACATGTGCACGTGAAGGTGAGTACACACACGTGTGCACACAAGCAGGTATTTACATGCAAAGGGTGCACACGCAGGCGTGCAAAGGATGCGTGCACACACACACAGTCATACGAAGAATGGGGGTGATCTCTCCCTTTCCTTACCTCGCTCTGGGGGCCTGACCCCAGACCAGGCAGCACCTTCCAGCCTTCCCTCGTCACCTCTGCCCGTTCGCCTGCAGGGGGGTAAACCCAGTGATGAGACTGGCCCCCCCTGCAGAAGTCCCCAGTCCAAAGAGCCTGGAGTGGGGGGGTGCTCTGGGAACCCCTCCCCCCGGCACCCAGAGTCCGAACCCCGAGGCGGCTGAGAGCACCAGCCCAGGCAGGCTGCAAGGGGAGAGACTCTGACAAACGAACGTCCTTGTGGATCTGGTTGGACCTTGACGGGGCTGGAGCCAGGCATCAGCCAAGGCCGGCTCCACGCCCGAGCCGGCTGCAGCCCCGCAGCGCTGCCCGAGAGGCTGCCTAGCCTGGGTGCTCCGGGCCCAAAGCACCTGAGCTAAATGGAGTCGAGGTGCCGGGGGGTGACGCCCCAGACACTGCCCCAGCCGGACCTCACCCTTCTGCCGACTGTCACCAGCCCCAGACGCTGCCCTGAGCTGGGGCCCAAATGCTCCTCCAAGAGCAGCCAGCAGAAGGTACCTTCCCCTTGCCGTCCCACCCATCCTCTCTGCACCCAGCCAGGGGCAGTGCCTCCCCAAGCACCACCCTCTCCTGTGCCTCAGTCTCCCCAACGCGCAGTGGGTCTAAGAACTGCCGCCTGCCTCCCACAACAGCCTGTTTCCAGGAGGCTGTGAGACTCGGGGGCTGGAGGGTCTCAAAGGAAAGGCCCAGAGCAGGGCTAGCTCTCAGAGGGACAGCCCGAGTGCTCCCCGCCCCACCTCTCCAAAAGGCCCTGGAGCTGAATTGCACCCAGCCCCGCTTCCTAGCACTGGCGCCAGTGGACACTGCACAGACGCATCTCAGCAGCAGCGTTCCTGCTATTTTTTTTTCACCCCGTATGGAATAAATTTTGTTATGTGCACCGAGGCAGGTGTGGATGCGCACCACCCATTTAACCACGGGGGCGTTCTGCTAGTCACTGGGGTGGTCCAGAGCACTCAGCTTACAGGGACACTGCTCGGCATCGGTGCCGGTTTGCCCTGCAGGCTCTCGGCCCAGCCAAGTCAGAGCCTCCCGGGGCCGAGGGCTGTGTCCCCCACCAATCCCAGAGCAGGCAGGAAGCTGCCTGGTGGCACCGATGGCTCCAGCCTCACACCAGCATCTTGGAGTGAAAGCAAAGGGGGCCCGGAACAGAGACTGGATCCTGCTATGACTCCAGAACCCTGGGGGGACAGCCAGGGAATGGGGCAAGGGACCCCATGAGGGGCAGAACTGCTGCTTGGAGAGGGTGAGATCCAGCCTCTGAGTTACCCCAGCCCACCGCCAGCATGGCACCCCCTCTCTGGGACACTAACAAAGCTCCCAAAGCCAGCAGCCCCCAACCCCAGCACCTGGCCTCAGCAGGGTCCAACACATAAACACAAGTTTACAGCAGAGGGCACCAAAACCCGGACACCCAAAACCTCACTCCAACACCCCCAAAACTTGGCCCGCACATCTGTGACCCCCACAACAACCACCAAAACTCAGCCCAACACATGCCCAGCACCCCCAAACCTCAGTGCAATACACAGAACCCCCCAAACCTCAGCCCAACACACGCCCAGCACCCCCAAACCTCAGTGCAATACACAGAACCCCCCAAACCTCAGCCCAACACACACCCAGCACCCCCAAACCTCAGTGCAATACACAGAACTCCCCAAACCTCAGCCCAACACACACCCAGCACCCCCAAACCTCAGTGCAATACACAGAACTCCCCAAACCTCAGCCCACCCTCCCAGCACCCCCAAACCTCAGTGCAATACACAGAACCCCCCAAACCTCAGCCCAACACACACCCAGCACCCCCAAACCTCAGTGCAATACACAGAACCCCCCAAACCTCAGCCCAACACACACCCAGCACCCCCAAACCTCAGTGCAATACACAGAACCCCCCAACCTCAACCCACCCTCCCAGCACCCCCAAACCTCAGTGCAATACACAGAACCCCCCAAACCTCAGCCCAACACACACCCAGCACCCCCAAACCTCAGTGCAATACACAGAACCCCCCAAACCTCAGCCCAACACACACCCAGCACCCCCAAGCCTCAGTGCAATACACAGAACCCCCCAACCTCAACCCACCCTCCCAGCACCCCCAAACCTCAGTGCAATACACAGAACTCCCCAAACCTCAGCCCAACACACGCCCAGCACCCCCAAACCTCAGTGCAATACACAGAACCCTCCAAACCTCAGCCCAGTACAAACCTAGCACCCCCAAACCTCAGTGCAATACACAGAACCCCCCAAACCTCAGCCCAACACACACCCAGCACCCCCAAACCTCAGTGCAATACACAACCCCCCAAACCTCAGCCCAACACACACCCAGCACCCCCAAACCTCAGTGCAATACACAACCCCCCCAAACCTCAGCCCAACACACACCCAGCACCAGCCCCCCCCCCAAACCTCAGCCCAACACACACCCAGCACCCCCACCCCAGTCCACCACACACCCCATCACCTCCAAACTTCAATCCAACATCCCCCCGAAAATCTGACCTCACAAACCCCGGTGGCCCCCCGAACCCCTCCAACTTCATCCCAAGACACACACCCCGAAATCCGCCCCCCCCAGTCACCCCATCTCCCCCCACCCCGACCCACGCGCCCCGGCCCGCCACCCCCCCACGCACCCAGGCCGGGCCGGGCTGTGGGGCGGCCCCGGGCGGCCGCTGCTCCGGGCGGGGCCCCCCAGCGCGGCGGAGCCGGGTCCCCAGCATCCTCCTCCGGCTGCGGCCCCGGCGGCTTCCGCTGCGGCGGTTCCCAGCCCGGCCCGGCTCCGGCCGCGGCTCCGCTATTGTTGGGGGAAGAGGCGGCGCTGCTGCCGCTCCAGCCTCGGCGGCTCCCTCGGGCCTGCGGCTCCGCCTCCCCGCCGCTACCGGGGAGGAGCCTGGGCCGGGGACCCGGCCCGGGACCCCCGAGCCTGGGGGGAGAGGGACCCCCGATCGGGATCCCCGGGCATGGGGGGCCCTCGCCGCGACCCCCGAGCACGGCGGGGGGGGGGGGGGTAGGGGATCCCACACCGGGTCATGGGAGGAGGAGGATCCCCAAACTGGGACCTCATGAGTATGGGGGACCCCCTGGCATAGGGGGAGGGGGACCCCGATCAGGATCCTCGGGCATGGGGGAGCCCACCCCGAGCACAGCGGGGGGGGGAGTACAGGGGATTCCACACTGGGTCATGGGAGGAGGGGACCCCTCAAATTTGGGCCCCCCAGAAGAATGGGGATGGGAGGAGAAGGGTCTCTGATCAGGATCCCTAGTCATGGGGAGCCCACACTCGGACCCCAGCATGGGAGGAGGGGACCCCCCAAACTGAGACCCTTGCAAGCATGGGGATGGGAGACCCCCAACATGGGAGGAGGGGACCCCCCAAACTGAGATCCTTGCAAGCATGGGGATGGGAGACCCCCAACATGGGAGGAGGGGACCCCCCAAACTGAGACCCTTGCAAGCATGGGGATGGGAGACCCCCAACATGGGAGGAGGGGACCCTCCAAACTGAGATCCTTGCAAGTATGGGGATGGGAGACCCCCAACATGGGAGGAGGGGACCCCCCAAACTGAGATCCTTGCAAGTATGGGGATGGGAGACCCCCCCGACATGGGAGGAGGGGACCCCCCAAACTGAGATCCTTGCAAGTATGGGGATGGGAGACCCCCAACATGGGAGGAGGGGACCCTCCAAACTGAGATCCTTGCAAGCATGGGGATGGGAGACCCCCCCAACATGGGAGGAGGGGACCCCCCAAACTGAGATCCTTGCAAGCATGGGGATGGGAGACCCCCCCAACATGGGAGGAGGGGACCCCCCAAACTGAGATCCTTGCAAGCATGGGGATGGGAGACCCCCCCAACATGGGAGGAGGGGACCCCCCAAACTGAGATCCTTGCAAGTATGGGGATGGGAGACCCCCCCGACATGGGAGGAGGGGACCCCCCAAACTGAGATCCTTGCAAGTATGGGGATGGGAAACCCCCCAACATGGGAGGAGGGGACCCCCCAAACTGAGATCCTTGCAAGTATGGGGATGGGAGACCCCCCAACATGGGAGGAGGGGACCCCCCAAACTGAGATCCTTGCAAGTATGGGGATGGGAGACCCCCCCGACATGGGAGGAGGGGACCCCCCAAACTAGGGCCATGGGTGGGAAGAGCTTCCCAAACAAGCTCCCCCTGAAGAGCCCCCTTGAGCCCTCAGGAATCTGAGTCCCCCAAACCAGGTCCTGCCTCCAGCACGGGGGGGGGGGGGACCTCCAATGTACCGCCCCCCCCCCCAGCTCCTTAGGATCATGGCACAGGGACTTCCCTCCTGGATCATCCGTTGTGGGGACCCCTCACAAACTGCCCCCAGGACCAAATGCTCTGACTGGGAGTTGGAGGATCCCCCCGCCCCTGCCGCCCCCTTCCCGGCATCGCTCTAGGGGTGCTTCCAAGCCAGGCCCAAAGGAGGCCGATGTTTCCCCAGGCCGAGTGACTGTAGGTGCCCAGATCAGGACCCTCGGAGGAGCCTCATGTCCTGCCGGGGCTAAGCCCCCACTCTGAGCCCTAGACCCCTGCCCGAGGGGGCTGAGCCAGGCCAGCGCAGCCCCCAGGCCCAGCAGGAGCTGAAGCTGATGGGACAATGGAAGGAGGAGACAGAGCAGCTGTTCCGCCCTTAGGGCCAGGGGGCTGGGGAGGAGGCAGAGCTGGGAGCAGTGACCCGGCTGAAGGACAGAATTAAGCAGCTCTCTGCCGCAGACCAACACCATTCCCCCCAGCCACCACCTGCCCTCCCTCACCGGCCAAAGTGCCCTGGCTGTGCCCAGCATGCGGCCCCAGGGCCCCGCTGCTAGCCCTGGCGCCTACGGGGCAAACCCACATGCCCAGGCCTTTTCGGCAAGGAGCTGCTGCCCGGACACTGCGGGAAGAGCACCCCAGGCGTGTCCTGACGGCCCAGAGCAGAGCTGCCACCGGGCGCCAGCCTGGGGCTGGATACGCCGAGCTTGGCCGGTCAAACGTGCACTGCTCCAGAAACGAGACAGCAGCAGGATCTACCTCCCTGGCATCGCGCCCGGGGTGCTGCCAAGTGCCAGCCAAGCGTGTGCCAGGGACCTGCAGCTCCGGCCTGCCCTGTCGCCGAGCGCCGGACAAGTCCCGGGGAGAGAGAGGAGCAGTCGGCGCCTCGGGGCGGTTCTGCGTCGTGACGGGTTTGCTGCCCATCACAGGACACGGTCTGGTGCCCCCCTCGGGATCCAGCCTTGTGCGTGGAGGTGGCAGAGTCTCCCTTGGGGCGCCAGAGGCTGATCCTAGCAGAAATCACCAATGTTGGAGACCTCCTGACTACGACAGGGGGGACTGGGGGGACCCCCGGGCGCTCGCTCAGCGCATGGGGCTCTCCACCCCCTGGATCCCGCTGCACGTGCTACAGGAGGTGAAGGCGGCTTTGTCACAGCCCGCCCTGGATTTCCTGCAGCGAGCCCTGCGAGAGAGTACACCCCGCTCCCTCCCCACAAGCCCTCTGGCCCTCTGTCCTGGCCCCGTTCCATGCCCCCCACCCCCGCCTCCTCATCCTTGGACCCCCAGCCGGCTGCAGGATTTGCAAACTGAGCCCATCTGCACAGGCGCGTGGGCTATATGTTGCGTGTTTTCACGTGTTTTCGCGTGTTTTCAAACTGAGCCCATCTGCACAGGCGCGTGGGCTATATGTTGCATGTTTTCACGTGTTTTCGTGTGTTTTCGTGTGTTTTCAAACTGAGCCCATCTGCACAGGCCCGTGGGCTATATGTTGCATTTCTTCACCTTTGTGTCCCACCCCAACACCAAACAGGGGCAGGAGTAGCTCAGTGGTTTAAGCATTGCTCTGCTAAACTCTGGGTTGTGAGTTCAATGCCTGAGGGAGCCACTTTTAGCATTGGGGCAAATCTGACAGGGATGGCACTTGGCAGGGATGGCACTTGATCCTGCCGTGAGGGCAGGGGACTGGACTTGAGTGCTCAAGGTCCCTTCCAGTTTTATGAAATAGGTGTATCTCAATGTATGAAATGGTGGGACTATCTAAGACCCGTCAAGGGGCTGTCCCTCCCACAAGTGTGGGGGAGGAGCCTTTAGAACTGCAGTGGGCCGGTACGTACTCCAGCTTAATCCCAGGGGGATGCAAATTGGTGGCCCTCCCACGGAGCCATGAGCACGGGTGTGTACCTGGGGCAGTATGCCGGCCCCTTCTGCAGCGTGAGGGAAAACCTGGCACACGCCTACCTAGGATCACCAGGTTGTAGCCCCTTTTCCAACTCCACCCAAACCTTGCCGAGGTGCTGGCTGCACGTCTCCCTCCCCTGTTCATTTACGCCCACCCCATCCGTGGCCCCACAATGTCGCGAGGCCACGTCCGCCTCCTCCTGGCCCTGGCGGCAGCTGCCTCCTGTAGCAGCAGGAGGAGGATGCTGGAGGGGGGGGTGCTCTGCGACCGTGGGGCCCACTTCTGCTCCTCTGGGCGGCATCACTGGCTCCCTAGACAGCTTCGGGGGGCAGTGGGCACCGGGTGAGGTTCTCTGCTCGGTGTCCCCCTCCAGTACCCTCGTTTTAAACCTTTGACCCGGATTTTCATTATTTGTCCCCCAGAATCAATTGAACCCTGGGTCCAGTTGTCCCTCCCACAAGTCTGGGGGAGGGGCCTTTAGAAGTGGGTGGGGTGATGCCTGCCCACCCCCCTTGGGTTTCAAATAGTGGTGCCTCCCTTGGCCACCTGCTGGACGTGGGTCCCGACGTGTCAGGCCACGTCCCCGTGCAGCTCGCAGCACTTGGCCGGAGCCAGGGGGCCCCGTGTGCTCCCCAGACCCTGCACCCGACTTTACAATCCTGCGGCTGGAGATGTCCCGTGTCGGCCATCCCCGTGCGACTCGCTCCCCGGCCAGCCGGCAGCCGATGGCAGCCGCCGGGCCAGAGACAGGAGGCCAAGGTGGTGGATTTATGACCTTTCCCGAGGAGCCTGAGCAGAGCACAAAGGGGCGTGTCAGCAAGAACGAAAGCGGGAGGCGACCTCCCGAGACAAGAGGACGGGAAAGGCTCAGTCATGCCACTAAAGGGCAAGGAGAGAAGCATCCAAGCTACAGGTCGGGCAGCAGCCTCCCTGGAGACGGCGGCGAGGACAGGATCTGACTCAGACCCCAGCTTTCGGGACAGTGCGTCAGCATCTTCTCTCATGCCCACCCGGTCCCGGCCTGCACGGCACGAGGAGCGACAGACGCCGGCTTTGGCTCACCGGCCTGTCTCCTCGTCTCTTCTGCAGCATGACACCCACCCGTCTGGGCCGTCCTGGATTTCCCCTGCCCTGCTGAGGCTCTCGGTTGGGAGGCGCTGGAAAAGCAGGGAAATGACACGGGCTGCTCTTAGCAGCGGGGTCTGAAGACGACAGCATCCCTCAAGCAGAGCAGTCACCAGAAGGCCCAAGCAAACAGACCTGGGTCCAGTTTGCCCTCGTGCTGCGTTTTGCAAGTGTCACTCGCTATTTGCACTGCTGTGAATGGCCGGGCAGGAGGCAGGGAACCCGGGGCCCTCCCGTATTGGTCCATCACTGGAAAAGCACGTGACCTGTCAGGTAGGTACCGGAAGGGGAGCTGCAGTGCAGGGAGTGGAGGCTGGCGGTGGGCTGGGCTGGAGCAGCCCCCAGCATTGGGGGCAGGACCACCCTGGCTAATAAGTATTGATGGACCTAACCTCCTTGAATTTATCTAGTTCATTTTTGAACTCCATTAAAGTCCTCATCTTCACAACATCCTCTGGCAAGGAGTTCCACAGGTTGGCTGTGCGCTGCGTGATGAATAACTTCCTTTTGTTTGTTTTAAACCTGCCAGCTACTAATTTCATTTGGTGACCTCTGGTTCTTACGTGACGGGAACAAGTAAATAACTTTTCCTTATTTGCTTTCCCCATCCTGTCACGATTTTGTAGACCCCTACGATATCCCCCCTTAGTCTCCTCTTTTCGAAGATGAAAAGTCCCTGTCTTTTTAATCTCTCTTCACATGGCAGCCGTTCCAAACCCCTACACTTTTTTGTTGCCCTTTTCTAACCTTTTCCAATGCCAAGATATCTTATTGCGAGGTCTGCGTCACCACTTTCAAATGAGGCTATTTCTCCCCCCTTCCCCCACAGCAGGCCAGGCTCCTGCAGGGGGAGGAGAAAGAGCCACAATCTGGCCTGATTCCTGCCAGGTGCCAACATTGCTTGGCCTGTGACCCGCAGCTTCCTCCTGTGCCTGTCAGGTGGCCCACAGGACGGGATGGACACCCGCCCCAGGCAGGGAAACCTGGCAAATCCCCAGGGACCAATCACAGGCTGCTCTGTCGGCAACAGACCTCAGTTGTGGGCAGCTCCATGCATCACAAAGCAGAGACAAGGGGGGGCCCTGCAGCCCAATAGCCCCTATTCCTAGTGCACCGGCTCAGCCCAAATACCCGCCCCATGCATCTGACGCCCCATGCGGCAGAGTAGGACGCCGATCTGCCTTGGCACTGGGGGACCCGGTGTCAGGACAGCTGGTCCTGTTCCAAGGTCTGTCAGTAAACGTGGGAGCCGCTTCATTTCCATCTAGACTGGGCCAGGAGCAGCGACTTGTCCCGATTTAAGTCAGCAGAACACAGATGTCCTGTCCGGTCCCTGAGGCTTAGACCATCCTGCCTCCCCCTATAGCAACAGTCACCCAAGGCCCAACATACATCCACCCGCAGTGGGGAAGCCCGGGTCAGTTCCGTCCCGTCCCACGACACAGGATGTTTGCACAGTTGCAGAGGTTTTACACATGGGAATTCTGTTCATGCACAACTCCTGTAGCGATGCTACAGATCTCGCACCTTCCCGGGATAGAGTCTCATGCACACGCACAGATATTTCCGCCACCATGCCATTCGCTCCCAGGCAGACCCGTGACCCAGGACGCGAGCTCTCCTCCTCACGCCGGACACCTGCGTGGAGGTACGGGGAGCTGCAGAGGCTCAGCACCCCCTGGAGATCAGGGCTCAGTACAGAAATGACATGGAGGGATTGTATCCCCCACCAGTGAAATGCAGCCACCTCTGGGCTAGGGCGCAGCAGCTGTTTCCCAGGGAGCTGCGAGAGATCAGGGCGGTGGGGTGAAGAAAACCCATGCAGCTGATTGTGAAGCAAACTGAACTGGGGAAGAGGGAATCTGAGAAAGACACAAGGACTTCTCTTACCACCCCACGAGGGCTGGGGGATCGGCACCGAGCAGCCAGGACCTCGACTGACCGCCTCCATGGAGTGAGGAAGTGGCAGAATGCTGGGGCCACCCAGAGGAAGTGCCCTAGGTCGGATGCATCCCATCCCGTCCCGGATATGCAGAGGGCAGGACAGCTCTGGGGGAGGTTTCTCAATTCCATGCCCCCTGGCGTCTGGGAGAGGAGATGGACGCGGAGCTCAAACTGCGGGAGGCCGCGCCAGGATGTGAGAGAAACCCACAGCAAACCCTGCCACACTCCCTAAGCTCAGCGCCGAGCCGGGACCAGACACAACAAGAGCTGCGAAAATAGCCCAGGAGCCCTCGCTGGGAAGACGGAGGGTTATTTATAGCTGGCTCGCTGCAGCTCGGACACACGCCCAAGCTGGGGGCGCTGCAGCTGGGAGCTGGCTGCTCCATCAACCTCCCGCCTGGGGCTCCATCCCAGCACAGGGAGGGGGCTCTCCCAGTGCCGTGCCCCTCGCCAGGGTACGCTGCACCCCCGTGGGCAGCAAACCTGGAAAGGCAGAGGGCCGGGGCTGGAGGAGCAGCCCAGCTGCCAATGTCCGAGTCATTGCACCACGATGCAGCCAACGGGCCTGCCGGGCGCTCCAGAGGAAGCCACCCGGAGTGGGGGAAGGGGGAGCCCCAGGCTTGGCCGGGGCTGGACCTGCAGCTGGTTCAGGTCCCCACAAAGCGGCTTTGAGGCGCGGGCTCCAGGGGTCTCCTCCAGAGGGATTTTGTTCTGCCAGAACTGGGACGTATCCCACTGCCCACAGCGGCCCAGAGGTGCCCAGGCAAAGGGGCGGTTTGCCAGCGGACCGGTACCCACCCCTCCCTGCCATGGTGCTTTTAGCCACCCCGTTTCCATAGCAGCACAGTGCTGGGGCCAGGATGGGCACCAGCAACCAGGACTCCTGGGTTCTGTTCCTGACCCGCCCGCCCATTCTGCGTGCGACCTCGGCCGCGTCACGCCCCCTCTCTGTGCCTCAGTCTCCCTGTGTGGATGATTGGGGCACAAAGCCACTTCTCCGCTGGGCAGCCCCCACCAGGTATACAGCAGGGCAGGGTCCGGGGGCCGAAGGATGCAGCTGCCCTGCCGTTTACAAGGGAGATTGCTCGTGCAGAGACCACCCTTCCCAGCATGCAATGCTCGGCGTGACCCACACAGCCTGGAACCCACTCAGCTCAGGATGGGGCGGTGCATGCTGGGACCTGCTGCTGCAGCCGGCATGGCCCTGGGTGCCCCGCGGAGAGTCTGACTGAGCCCCCGCGTGGGGACCCTGCTCCGCTCCAGGTCACTTGGGGTAAATCCCCGGAGCTCAGGGAGAAGGCGCCGTTCGCACAGCTGGAGCAGAAGGGGGGCCGTGAGGGGGAGCAGCTTCCAGCCCCAGCTGCCTGCCTGGAGTGGGGCCGCTCAGCTGGGTGAGTGACAGCAGGGCCGGGGTGTCTTCGGGAACCTTCCCAGCCCCCAGAGGGATTAGTGAGGAGGGATCAGAGCCCAGGCTGCCCCCAGCTTAGCATGTGGAGGCAGGGAGCGCCCATGGGGCAGAGACCTGGGCATCACTGGGGCAGATTTAGGCAGATCGGGGCTTCTCTAGGGCTATGCAACTGCACTGCGGCACCCCCAATGCAGTCATTGCTGGGATCGGAGTCTAGTGGTTAGAGCAGGTCTGGGAGCCAGGACTCCTGGGTTCCATTTCTGGTTCTGTCGCTGACTCGGCACTCGGCCCCGAGCTCCTATCGTGCTGCTGAGCCTCAGCTTCCCCATCTGTGCCACAGGCCCGGCCCCAGGGAGCCATGCGGCTGCCTCCCAAGCCCGCACTTCCCCTGGCTAGGAAGCTACGCTCCCCCAGGCTCCCTGCCTCCCAAGGCCAGAAAGGAGCCGCCATTCACCCGGCTGCCCCAGCACAATCCCTGCGGTGACGGAGGAGCCACCGACCCTCCCTGGTGTGCCTGGCGCGTGCTGGGCCGCCCGCGGCTGGACCGACGAGCCGCTGATTAAGGGTTTGTTCCCCAGGCGGATCCTGGCAGCGCTCGCCGGCACCGGCAGGCAGGTTTCGAATTCCGCCTTCCTTCCCGGGGCCCTTCTCTGAACTCAGACCCACGCAGCACGGCCCCTCTGGAACGGGGACCCCCAGCACGGGACACTCCCGGCAAGCGTCCTAGAGGGGCATCAACCTGTGCTGGCTGCCAGCCCCTCCCCCCATCTGCTTTCACTTTGACATGCTAGAGCCCCCCCCCCCCCCCCCGGGTCTATTCCAACAAGCGGACACAGCTCACAGATGAGACCAGCTCCAGGGGCTCCAGGAGCTGGACCCACGTTTGACCAGGCCTCCCAGGGGACCTGCCAGCTGCCTGGCTCTGTTGTTGGCTCAGAGCATGGGGGTCCTGGCACCAGGCTTGGAGTGCAGGGGCCCCGGCAGCGCTGGCCTGGGGCCCGTTCTGGCAGACCCCATCCTGAGGGCCCCAGGCTGCCCTACAGACAGACTACAGCCTACTGGGCCCTGGGCTGGCACATTCGGCTTTGCCCCGGCGGATCAGTGGGGCTAGCGGCCAGGTCCTGGCAGCAGCCAGATGCCACACGTTGCAGAGCTGCCCAGCGCCCAGGCTAGGGCCCCCCACCGACCTCTCCAAGTAACCCGCTGAGACCAGGAAGCACGAGACTCAACCTCCCCCACCCTCATGGCGGCTGGCCTGGCGCAGGCGCATTGCTGCTCCGGCCCTGGGCTGCTCCCTGCACATCCACCTGTCTCAGTGCCCGGGGAGCGTTCTGTGTCACCAGGCATCACCTGGGGAGCAGAGCGGGGGAGCCAGAGACCCTCCAGGCAGTGCTGGGACTGGGGATCCCCGCATGCGCCAGGCAGCGAGGTAGGGGAGGCCTGTCTCCCTGCTCCCCACGCCTGGGGGAGGACCCCACAGCACACAGCCGCCCTCCACTCGGCTCCCAGTGCAATAAGCCCTCCGGGCTGCTGCGGCTTGTCTGAGGAGCTGGCAGGAAACAGCCGGGGGACAGAGCCCTGCTAATGGACAGAGACCTGCGAGGCCCATGGTGGGAGCAACAGCCGAGCCCCACAAACACCCTCTTCCCTCCCCACAAAGCAGGCAGCGAGGCCTCATCGGGGCAGGACGAGGGGCGGGGGTGCTAACCTGCAGCCGCAGCGGCGCACGGAGCCAGCCCCCTCCAGCTGAGCTGGGAGCAGACGTGGCCACATTTGCCCCAGAGCCGCGCTCCGAGAGCTAAGGGGGCCGGAGGGGGGAGTAGACAGGAGGACACAGAAACCATCCCCACGCGCAGCTACAGAGCCGCACCGGCACCCCCAGCCCAGGCAGACCCGCGCCCGGCCTCAGTGAGACATGGGGAATCGGAGCCACCCAACACGGTGGCCGATGCTGCTCAGGGCTCTGGCGGGTTGACTCAGCCCCGGCGTGGCAGCAGTCAGGCTGTTGGACGGATCCCTGTGTGGGACAGGACAAGGCCTGGGGCTGAGCAGTGCAGTCCAGCACCGGGGCCACGCTGCCGTGGCCGGAGACCCAAACCCAACCCGCCACGAGCCACGCGGCTCCGAGAACCAACACGCAACATGGCACCTCAGCCGGCTTCTGGCCTTCTCCCCAGGGGCCCGTCACTGACCATTCGCCCGCCGGGAGGTAGCCAGGCTGGCAGCCTGCCCCCCATTACCACAGCTAGGGCAGCGCAACCCCTCCCTTCCCATCAGCCCTCCCCAGGCCTGGATTCAGAGTAGCCAAGATGAGCTTTGCCCCTGACGTTTCCAGCATGCCCGGGAATGATCCATGCACGGCTCTGAGCCACTGAAAGGCTTCCCCGGGCCCCGGCCTCCCAGAGCTGGGGGGAGTCCTTCTCCCAGTGCTTTGGGCTTGTCCAGCCTCGTGCCATGTGAGCGCCTGGCGCCAGCTTCGCCCTCCCTTGCCAGGAGCTTGCAGCAGGCCAGGGCACAGCTTCCGGACCCCGCAGAAAGGCCACACTGGTGCGCAGCCGGGCCCCCCCCGTGCGAGACTCATTCAGCAGCTCAGTGAAAACACTGGCCGGCCCCACGACAGGGAGATTTTAAACGCAGGGGGCAGCTCTTTCCAAACAGGGCAGGACCAGAGGTTGCCATGGCGCCCACATCCCAAGCCAGCGTCTCAGTGACAAGTCAAGGGATGGTACAAGGAAACCGGCCGGTTCCTTTAACTCTGCCGCCTGGGGCGTGGCGCACCCATTAGGCAAAGGTGGAAGACGGGGGCTGCCGGGGCTCAGGCACACAGCTCCTTGGACCCTGGCAGGGGCTGTTCGGAGCAGCTGAACTTGCTGAAATGCGCTTGGTGGTAACAAAGTGCTACAAAGACCTGGCAGGTTTCTGGGCAGTAGGGTCACCTCTGCTGGGCAAGGAGAGGGAGGCGATGCCCAGGTGGGATGGGATCAGTGCATGCGGATCATCCAGGGGCTGGGGACATTGAGTCATCCACAATGCCTGCTGAAGGCAGGAGCCGGAGCATCTCAGGGTCCAAAGCACCAAAGGGGAATATCCCAGTTGCAAAAACACTGGCCAAAGTCTTCAAGGGCAGGAGAGGTTTGAGGGAGCCGGCGAAAGGCAGGCAAGAGGGTAACCTATTAGCTCGGGTCTGGACAGGTGGCACCAACTGGCGATGACTGAATTCAGAGCCGGTGCGAGGAGCCACAAGTACAAGTCAATCAAAGGTGGGTGGGACAACAGCTTAACAATAACGCTCTGCCTACCCCTAGGCCCGCAAATTATTTCTTAGACAGACTCAGCCCCGTCAGGCGGGTCAGTATCATCCCAGTTTTACAGACGGGGAAACTGAGGCAGAGAGCCAGGCCAGGATCTGCCAAGGTCACCCAGTGACAGAGGCAGGAATAATCCCAAGACTCCTGACTCCGGCTCCCAGGCCACACCCTCTGGCCACCCCGTCCTCCCCTCTAACATGGTGGGGTGGCTGGCAGGGGAGCGGGTCACTCTAGGGGTGTTTTATGGGCCCATCCCTGCACCGTGCGGGTGGCCTTGGTCCCTGGCACTCACAGGGCGGCTGGACTGACCCAGGCGGCTGCCAGCCACTGCACAGAGCACATGCTCCAGAGGCCAGGCCCAGGTAAGACAGAGCCCCCTGCCCCAGCCCGGGCTGGCATGCTCACCCCACACCCGGACCCTGCACGCAGCTTGGGACTCCGACCCACGGGGAATTCCTTCTCTCTGCAGGACCCGGGGACGCGCGACGGCCCCCTGCGCGAACCCCCTGGGCCACTTCGGCTGCGGGCTGCGCAAAGGGGCGGTGGCGCCGGCCCCGATCCCCGAGGCTCGGTCCGAGCCGGGGGGGGGGGGGGGCAGAGCTTCCGCCCCAGCTCGTAACACGCAGGCGCAGCATAAAGTTGTTTTAACCGCCCCCCCCCCCTTTCCCGCATCCCGATAACTTCGCTGGAGACTTCAGCGCGCAGCGCGGCTGCCCGGAGCGACTCCGGATTGACGCCGCAGCCGCCCCGAGCTCGCTGCAGGACTCACCCAGCGGCAGCGCAGGGGGCGCCCGGCCGGGCCCTGGGCCGCGCTCCGGAGACGCTGCGGAGGCCACTCCGGGTGGAAGGCGAAGTGATGTCACAGCTGGGGGGGGGGGCTGGCAACCCCCCTTCTCCCACAGCCTGACCCGCCGCAGCCAATCGGCGCCGGGTCCAGCCGCGCTCCCCGCCAGATGTTTCCCATTTGGGAGCCCGGGCTGGGCTGGTTCGAATCCCGGGGCAGGACGCTCGAAGGGGGCGGCTGCCCCCTCCCCGGGCAAGACCCCAAAGGGGTGACAGGGGACCGCGGGGGGGGGGGGGGGGGGGGGGGGGGGCAATTCAGCGGCTGCGCTCTGGGGCCAGGGATTTGCTCAGCGCCCCGATCCCCTGGGGAGGGGGGCCCGCAGGACGCCCTGCAGCCAGCGCCCAGCCGTGGGGCAGAGGAGGCTTTGGGGACACTCGGCCCCAGAGGTGGCTGTTCACCAAGGCCCCCAACCGTGCTAGCTTGGAGACCAAAGCGCAGCAGGACCGTGCCCACCCCCACGGCTCCATCACTCCACTGCGTCTCCCTCTGCCACCCTGCGTGATTCCAGCCAGGGGCACCAGCCTGCTGCTGCCTGGGGCTCCTCTCCCCCGCCCCCACGGATCAGACATTTCTGCATGTTCCCTGCCCACTGGCCATGGGCCTGTGGTGCTTGGAAAGGAGACCAGCTCTTAATGGCTCCCCTGCCTCCACCATGCCCCAACCAAACCCGGCTGCTTAATGTGGCTCTGTGATATCTGTGCCCCTCTCAGCCCCACGAGCGGAGCCAGGCGCACAAAGCCCAGCAAAGGAAACCGGCTGGGGCGCCCCTGGACAACGCCTCTGTCTCAGGTCTCCCCTTTGCCAGGTACAGCAGGAAGAGCAGGCCAGGATCCTGGCAGGTACCCCACACAGCCATTCCTGTAATCCTCCCTGCTCTGCCAGCTCTCCTTCCCCACCACCGGGCTCTGGGAGCCCCCGTGCCCGGGTGTTGACAGATTTCCTACAGCTGGCTTGTCCCCGCCAGTGAGCTGGCACAGAGGTGCCCGCACCACATAGCGCAGCCCAAAATCTGCAACCCTCTGTCCCCGCAAGAAAGCCTGTTTTACTGGAAGCCAGAGGGGGGGAAGGCCTCAGGCAGAGAGGCCTGGGCTGCAGCAGGCCCTGTGGTTCAGGGCTGGCATTCTGCCCTCTAGGGAAGAGAGGTGCCCATTCCACAAGCTGAGGCAGCCCAGGAGTGGGGCAGTGCTGAGCAGTGGTTGCTGTTGGAGGGAGCGGGGCAGGTCCAGCATGCCCAAGACCAGCCCCGGCCCCATGACTCTGGGATGGAGAAGGTGCCATGAGTCTGCCCTACAGTCGCAACCCAATGGGGCTGTTGGAGGAGCTAGCTCCAGGAACCAGCCCAAGTCTCATTTGGGCAGCGACATTCTGGCTCCCCCTTCACCCACATGCTGTTTCCCTTCCCTCGTGGCCTCGTGCTGTTGAACAGCTGCCACATTCCGTCCCAGAGGTGGCTGCATTTCAATGCTGGGAGACCCTGGACCGTCAGGCCTTTGCATACACAGAGCTCTCTGAAATCAAGGTGGAAGGTCCCGAAACAGCCTCCCCTTGTTCACATGGTGCTGGGAGACTGAACCCCTGGCTGCAAAGCTCACGCAACAGGGTGGCTGGAGCCTCCACCAGGAGTGAGACATGCCAGGCAGGCACTTCATCCCACACACCCAGGACCACCACTTGCCCTGCTTCCTCCCCAGGCAGCTCAGTCACCTCCCTTCCACAGCCTGCTCCACCAACCATGCCCCGCTCCTGCTGGACTCCATGCTCTCTCTAACAGCTCCTGGCTGATGAGGGGCAGGGACAGCTGTGGAACTGGGCTGGGTGCAGAGCAGGAATCAGGACCCCTGGGTGCCAGCCCCAGCTCTGAGCCACAGGTCAAATCCTTCCTTTGCTCCCTGCGCAGGGAAACCGAGTCACCTAGATTCAGCAGCTGCCTATAAACATCATGCGGCTGGTGCCCTCTCAGGGACATAAAGCACAAAGGGTTGCTGGGCACCCTGTAGGATTGTGTCAGGCCAGCAGCCCCCACTCCCCGCCTCTGTACATCCTACCCTCAGGCACCTTCCCTCCCAACACACCACTCCTGGGGGGTCCAGTGAAATGCTGTGGCAGGCCCATGGAGCAAAGTACCTTGTCCGTTTGCAAGGCCAGGAACAGTATCATGTCAACAGTAAGCAAATGGATTCCCCCTGCCTCCCCATCGGAATGTGAATGGTTAACCAGTAAGCATCTTTACTGGGTGAATGCTTCCAGGTTACGGTTACCCAGCAGGCTGGAGCAGCTCCCTGCTTCCCCTGGGGGGGGATCTGCTGCAGGGGTGGGGCTACAGATGCTTCAGGCTAGCTGGACTAGCTCTGCCCCAGCAACTCCTGCTCTGCCCACCGTTGCATCAGTTAACTGGTTAAAGAGAGTGATTAACTGGGATTTTACATCCCTACCCCCAAGCATTGGGAAAGGTTAGAAAACAACATCCACAGAGTGATTACAACAGATGGGGGCTGCCAGATCTGTGCTCAGTACTGGGCACAGGGTGAGCACAGCAGGGGAAGGGAGAGAGGAGGAAAAGAAAAACCCCAAAAGAGAGGCAAAGCTTAAATGCCTGAACCTCGGGAAAGTCAAGCTCCCTTTGCACGTCGCCACCAGGGCAACAAGCCAGCCCCAGCCTTCTGATCGGACAGAGCCAGGACTGCTCCCACCGAAACGAGGGGTGGAGCATGCATCACCAAGCAGGCCCTGCCCCAGAGGCTTGCAAGATGCAGGCCTGAGTCTGGGTTGCATGCAGCATCCTTGTCCTTTTGCACAGGGCTCACTTCCGCTTTCTCTCACATCACTGGGGGCTTTGACACCAGTGGCAGGACCCGGGCTGCACTATGGCTGGGCTGTTTGCAGGAACGGGCAAGCGTAGATACTAAGCTGTAAAACCCAGTCAAGCATGGTTAGCAGAACGGGACGGCCTGCCACCGGGCTTTGGGACTGCTAGAAGCAGCAATTCAATAAATACAAATCAAATCCTGGAAGAGGCTGAACCTTATCATTCCTCTAACTGAAGAGTTGCTTGTGTGGTTAAACACCACAGAAAACTCCAGCCCTGGCTCCCAGGCCAAGGCCTTGTGTGCAGAGCTATGAAGCCCTAAAAATAGTCGATTTGTAATGGGAAAGACTGGCAGCCCCTGCCCTGCAGCTGGGCTACGCAGGCGCCGCTTTCACCAAACCACATAGCAGCAGCGAATGTTTTGGAGTTTAACCTTGCAGGAGGGACCGAAAATAAGGGAGTGAAACATGAACATGTATTTTTGCTGGACATGGCAAGACTCAGGAGGTTTGTGGCCACATGGTTTTCATTCCACATTCTCCCCAGAGGCCCCCATCCCACGGTCCTGACACAGGATGACATGCCCTTGCAGTCTCTCTCGTTTGGCCGCTCTCAAGTTACACAGGGGCCAAGAAAACCCCTGGTAAAGCTGCAACTTCTCCAGGCAGAGGGTGCTTCATTCCCCACCCCCCAAGATTTTTTATGCACACGGAATGTAACCAAGGAGCAGGCTCCTAGACTAGTGGTAGCTGCCCTGGATTGCAGGCACATCTGCTCTTAAGACTTCATGCTCCGGCGTACATACACAGCCTCCGAGCGCAGGGGAGTTGTGCTTTTCCTTAATGCTCAAAGGATCAACTTCCTCACCAGCCACATTTCAACAAGGCCTCTAATTCCAGACAGCGTTACAAGTGAGAGTACCTCTCTCCTCGAACAAGAGGATCTCAGTGCACTGGGTGGCAGCAGAGGCAGGAGATGACAAACCCCCTGGACCACGGACAATTATTTTCTTCTGATTTCTTTATTATCTGGATTTTTTGTTGCTTTTTTTTTTTTTTTTTTAAGGCGGAGGTGGGAATTTCTCCTGTTCTGTTACAAACTGGAAAATGTGTACAGCACATTTATACATGGTTTGACACACGCTCAGCACCCCACGGGGCTGGTACATCAGCTAACACAAGGCTCAGGAGTGGAATTTCAGGCTTACAATGCCAGAGGAATGCCAGCCATTGCACACCAGAATTGGATACATTTAGAACAGCCTCTTGCTTTAGTACATGGTGCTACAGCGTGAACAAGCCAACCCTCTGCCTAGCACATGCATCCCTGACAGGCTGACTACACAGAACGTTCAGTCTCTACCTGGAAAATCTCTTTCAGTGGGACACGTTTACCCCTCTCCATGGATACATCACAACTTCGCCGAGCGCATATCCTACGAGCCAGCGAGCCCCTTCTATGTCTCTTCTCCCCTGACTGGGAATGACACTCTCACTAATGAGCTGTGCTTTTGGCAGGCTTGGCCGAAAGGAACCAGAACTGAATGAGAGGGGGAGGGTCTGACAGGAGAGCAACCAACTGGAACCTGTCATATGAGCTTCTGGCCAGACATTTCACCCTTCCCCGGTTCCACTGCTCTGGTGGCAATTCTCTAGTGGAAAGGGGAACCAACGTTAGAAGTGCAGTGAAGTGTCGCGTTACCACATTCTAACAACCACATGTATTTCACACTCAGGTCCATCTGAGGGCAGTCAAGACTGCAATCAAGAAAAAGATTTCAGAAGTATCGGTTCCCAATCCAAGATCTTATCAGCTGATGGAGGCTGGTTCTGGATTCCCATTGGCTGCTGCCAGTGTTCCATGGGGCCGGGCAGAGGCTGTAGTTTTTGCTAGCTTCCTGTCTTCCTCTGGTCCAGGCCTGCCCACCCCAGTCTGCAGGTGACTCTGTTAAAGACAGAAAATACAATCACAATTCCAGGGCCTGGCTCCCGGTTCCAAGCAGGATTTCCCACATGTGTGAGCAACATTCAGTAGAGAAGCCGTGAGATACGGCACCCAGAACAGCTGTGGGCCAGAGTAGGATGGGACCTCCAGAGCCATTCCAATCCTGTACCTCCGCCCCATGCCTGAGGGGGACCTCCTTTGCAGACTGTTACTTCCAAGTGAATTGGCCGTTCCCTTCAAGAGACTCTGGAACGGCCAACAGACCATGGGAAGGTATTCCTCTGGGCTCCTGCTTGAAACCAATGGCTACTGCAAGCCAATGGCCTTGATTCAGAGCCTGCTGCTGGTGCCCGTCAGAACTGCCAGTGGAAATCCCAAGAGTAGGCCCTGGCTCTCCAGGCTGGGAAAAGCTGGGAGCAGCCTTCTCAGCTTCTGAAAGAAGGGGAAAGTTACCACCCTCCAGAGAGTCCTTTTAGCTGTTGAAACAGCAGCATCCAGCCCTCCTCAGTAATCTGAGGGAAGGGAAAAAGGCTGGGGCCACCTCTAGAGAAAAGGCCAACCCCATAGCAATTGCCTGGATAAGCTAGGTGTCTGAGCCAGGTGCCACAGGGGGAAGGTGGGTTGAGAGGCCTAGGAGCAGGGTAGAAATGAGACAGGATAGAAATGGAGTAAATGTGCCTTTGGAATCACTACATGAGAACAGGACTTCCTGCAGCTCAGGCCACTGGCCTGGTTCCAGGCCTCCAGTGTAGACCACACCCCAATGCCTCACAGAGATGTATCCTGTCTCCCCCCCCCCCCCCGCAACACACACACAAATAGCATACTGGCTTGCTGTGCCGGGAGGCATGCAGAGAAAATGTTCCTTCCTGACCTTGCAAGCAATCAGCTAATGGCTGGAAACAGGCAATCATCCACACAAGGGCAGAGTATGGCTGGGCTGCGTGAGGCCAAGGCTTTCCACAAGAGAGCAACAGCATGGAGCAACTGCACAGGAGAGCTGCCCCAGCAGCTTGTAAAAGGGGAGAAACCTGCTGGGTGCCTTGATCTAACTCACTACGGAGCTCTGGAGATGAAACACTGCCCAGATCAGGAGCTTTACGGCTACGGCTTCCTGGCTGGAAGCCCCAGGCACATTCCCTCAGTTCTGTACCTGGGAAGGTGGCTCTGCATGAGACCCTGCGGTTGCCATGATGGCATGGCCAGAAGAGCTCCCTCTGTCCGGCTGGGTCACCTGGGGCGGGATGCCTGGCTGAGGAGGTTCTTCATGGGCCAGTATGTTTACAGCAGCCTCAGCAACATCTTTGATGGACTGATTTTCCAGGGCCCTGGAGGCGTCAAAGAGCAGAGGGGAAGGGGGACACTGCATGCCATCTCCCACCACGTCTAAATCCTGCAAGAGAAAACATCCACCAGCAGGCTTCAAGGGGCTCAGTGGACTACAGAGTCGAGATTTGGGCCCCCTCTCTATATTACCCATTTATATCATAGAGCAAAGACCATGGGCCTGATTTTGCAAGGGCTGGGCACCCAGAACGCCACTGTAGGGGATCAGCAAGTCTGAAAGTCCTTGGAGAATCCAAAGGGAGCAGCTTTGCTGGCAGAGATCAGGCAACCCCTGATACTATCTGAAGCAGTTCCTAAGTCCATCAGGCTGCTAGAAACCAGTTTCACATGGGGGGCAGGGGATGCAGGGACAACCCCATTCCAGCTCCTCCAGATCTTCCTCCCAAATTGGCCACATTATTAGGGGCCTTTAGGGGTGGAAGGTGAGGACTGTTGGCTATGAAGACCAAATCCTGTGACCACAGGGCAGCAAAGACAGTGGTAGGGTAAGCTTCCCCCTCAATGCCCCATACCAACACAATTCAGCCCTGTCCTAAGCACTGGAACACCAGGAAATCCAGACTCACCATCAGATCAGTTTCTCTCTTCTCTCAAACCACACCAGTGCAAAAAGAAACCAGCCTGTCTGGGGCTTCACACTTATCTGATAACCAAGAGTTTGGTATGTTGGGTGCGGCCTGCTGGAGCCAGGACAGAAATCTGCCTTGCCCTAGCAGCTTTTCAGTCGGGGTGGCAATGCTGAACTTCCACTGAAGACAAGTCTGAGGACCCTGAGATCTGTAGCTCTGCATGACCTACCATCGCCCTGGAAACTGGATGACCAGGAAAGGGCGAACACACACAAATAACGTGCGGGGGCAGTAGGTTATTGTAGGAAATGAGAGAGGATCTCATTTCAATCTCTCAGGAGCCTGGTGGGCCCCACCCAAATTAGCACATTCCAGCAGAGCCCTGTCTGGGTGCTTGGACAGGCACTATTGCAAAGCCTTGCCACAGCCGCCTCTGTTTTGTTCCTCCACCCTGCCCTGCTCGCAGATACACTGCTGCTCTGTCTGCTGGATGTGCTGCCGATAATGTTGCCGTGAGAAGACGAGATTGGTCAGAGGCTGTTCAGGGAGGGTATTTGCTTTGGCTTTGGAGGGTGAAATGTCTGCCTTACGCTAGATAAAACGCAGAGGGGCTCTAGATGCTGACAAAGCTCTGAATCCTCAAGCAAGAGCATGGAGAGATTCCCTCATGGATCCCTATGGCAGAAGGAATTCCAGCCAGAGGAACGCCAGGTCCTGGATCACTTGCACCTCTAGCAAGACAGACCCAACAGCCTGGAGAAGTCACACACGCCAAACCTGTCCGCTCCTTTCCAGTCAGTAGTCATGCCCAGCTCACACAGCTCCCAAATTCCTGTCTGACCAACCATTCATGTCCTGCACAGGCCATGAGAACAGACACGTCTCCAGCTCCAGCACATTTCTGATCTGAGAAAATTCCTCCCACAAACACACAGCAGCAGGCCATTTCCACCATGCGAACATTTAAACCCCGGGGCAAAGAAAATGGATGCCCTGACCCAAGGCCCACACAAGTCTGTGAAAAAGCATCTCCACAGTTGATCTAGATTCCTAAGGAGCAGCTTCAGTACTGGGGCTTTCAGGTTGCTGGATCAGTGGCACTGTCTCCTATGTGAATGCAATGGCTTCTAGGGGCCCTAGGGTTAAAAAGGCACTCTCAGCATTCCTGTTTGGCTATTTTTAAGTGATTCTAAAAGTCTGCTTCGGGATAACGAGTGCAGGAGTTTGGCAATATCTAATTTAGAAAGCATGGCTGCTTCTCATTCAGAAGATAGTGCACCTGCAATATTTTTCTTTAAATACATTTCATTATGATTTTTCAAGATAGCAGCTTAACCCACATGCAGGACATGTCTGTAATCCACGGATTAAAATCCTTGTGTGTCCTTTTATGGGATGGACACAAAAAGCCGCTTTTAAAAAAAGCCCCTAAGTACAGCTTTAAATAGACCACCAGTTCCAAAGGAGCAATCGGGTTAAAACCTACCAAAACAAACATTTCCCAAACCCTCTGAATTCTCACTCCTCACATAGGATGGCATTTTCTTCAATGATTAGAAACAAAACCAAGGACTCGACAGAGATACCAGCAACGGGCAAGTTGACCAGATGTCCCAATATTATCAGGACTATCCCAATACTGGGGGCTTTGTCATAGATAGGTGCCTATTGTACCCCTCTGGGCCCGATTTTTCATATTTGCTACCTTATCACCCTAGGCAAGTGGTGGGTGATGCTTAATCTCTAGCCACAGCTCACACCACTGTGCCTGCTTGTTGCATCTCCCATGAGCAGCACCACCAGAGGTAACACAACACTAGGTACTATGGTGAGAGTCCCAACCTTTCAGGAATCCCCTCAAAACTAGAGATCCTGCCCAGGGTTCTTGTTCTAAGGGTAAGGGGTCTGCCTTAGCTACCCAGACACTCCAATGTCATGCAGACCACGGCTTTTCAGTGACATCTGGTAACGTGCTTTGCAAAGGCAATGGGATCTGTAGCTTTATATCTCCTTAACCCCCCGCACCTCCTGAGATTTTACCATGCCTTTAGCATACACAGTGACAGCTATGCTCCTCTCTATTCACTGGCAGTGCTGGAGATCACGCCTGCACACCGCACTACAGCATACCACACGGCTGCTCCAACTTACGTCGCTGAACTCCAGGGGTAAGCTCTCTGTGGGCTGGAGCTCAGCAGTGCTCAAGTACAGATCCGTAGAGGCAGCGCCCAGCTCCTCAGGAACAGCCAGCACCTGCTCAGGTACATACATGGGAGGCGGCAGTTGGAGATGGAGCGGACAGCAGGGATTCTCAGAAAGGCTTACAGGAACCGGCTTGTTGCAGGGCACTTCCTCTAACCCTGGGCACAGCTTAAACAAAGTCTGGTTGGCATCCTGACAAATATCTGAGAAGATGCAGTCAAGGGGAACATACAGAGTCTGGCAGAGAAACCAGCTACCAAAAGGTGTCCGTCCTGGGACACAAAGCAGAAGCCAAAGCATAGACTCAAGAGACCAGGGATCTAGTGCTGAACTGCTCTGTGAGCATGTCCAAGTGTGCATGGCCCAGCTGTAAAATGGGGATATCATTGGTAGCCTTTGTGGGAAGAAGAGGAGGCTGTGAGGCTTAGCTAAGTGCTTGTAAAGCACTTCCACCCAAATCCTCAGATGGACAATGTTAGAAAAGCAATATAGTGTGTGACTGCAGATAAATTGTAAGTATCTGCACAATCTTCTAACATTTAATATGCAACAGAACTCAATATTTATACCGATGCGCACACAGCTTTTTCCAAATCTAGGAATTTAGTTCTGAATTTTCATCCCTTTTGTACCTAAAAGTGCCCAGAGGAAAAATTATTCCTGACAATAACGTAAATGGGATTTACTGCTTTTCATCAAAACAGAACAGAGCTCCAATGCAGCCCAATTCTAAGGCTATCCAGCAGCAGACAGTCACTGGAGACTGCCACTTGCTCACTATCGAAACAAGAAGAACAATCCCCTGCTGAAGACGACAGACTGATTTCCTGTTTCAAGACCACTTAAAGCATTCCTGCCAAATTTAAATTTCATGAGTAACTTGTGGCCAATTACCGTTACAAAGAACTCCTGAGATTACTGTACCTGAAAAATTTGCAAAGTTTCCCCCTATTTGTTCACTTTGCAAATGACAGTGCTCCAACCCAAATGACTAGTGACTTAGGCACTTAACTGTTTTTTCAGAGACTGGGTGCTCAGCATGCTTGGAGAAATCAGGCTCAGTTAAGGTGTCTCAAATCAGACTCATCCACAAAAAGTAAAGGCACACAAAAATAACTAGTTACTAGATCTTTGTGCAGAGTTACTTGCATAACTTCCCTTCTTATGCAAGGCAACAACTGCAAGAAAAATATTAAAAACAGAGTGATTGTAAAAGCACAAACCAGCAGGGAACTCCAACGCAGGCAAAGGAACCAAAACAGCTTTTAACTCATTTTTGTTTTTAAAATCCCCCCCCCCCCAAGAAATCTCTTAATACACCAATAAGATTCTGGGACAGATTTTAAAAGCTAGTAATTCAAACTAAGAGAATATGCACTGAGCCTACACCAGAAGAGTCTAGGTTTATCAGATGCTCAAGGGTGGACACTGTCAGAAAATAGGCTCCGTATAAAAAGCAGGGCAGGGCTCCAGATTTTCATCTCTCCCAGTGACTCCAGCTCAAGTGTTTAGTTTAGAGGTCAGAACATGATTTATCAAACTCACCAATGACACCTGGAACAGAAGAATCCAGCTGGGTTCTGTCTGTTTCATGTATCACCAACAATCTAGTTTCCTGAAAATCAAACAGAGCTGAGGAGTCTAGCAACAATGCACGGAACAGAATAGATTACAGATGGTTCTCCTACAACTATCAGCTCAGCAGGTCTGGCCAAAGTAAAATCTTATGTGTGTCAGTAAAGAGACATGAATCAGACATAAGAGAAGACATGTTTTATACAATCCATTCATTGCCTGCACTATGCTAAACAAGCCAGCTGCAAATGTCTCCTGGGTTAAGCCATTTAAGGGTATTTAACCCAGTTTTATTTTACATGCACAGGGACTGTGCAGAAACAATGGCCATTTCCTGCCCCACATCTGTTCCCTGTGTGCTTTCGGACTCAGGTCTGCTGACTTTGTTTTGTTACTAAACTTCATAATTTCCTCTGCTGCCAGCTTTACTCAGACAACTTGACTCTGGGAGAGGAAGATGGAATTTACTTTGAATCACATCAACAACTGTTAAAACTGAGGTCTGAATGCAGCACCAAATTCCACCTCTAGTGTGAACCCTTACAGACAACAGGGGCTGGATGTGTGTAACTGGAGGCAGAACATGGCTTATTACTATGGGGATGTAGGAGCTGGAAAGAATCCAGTGAGAATCGGGGGGCTGGCCCACTATTTTCTGCAAGCCAAGCACACTTGCTCTGACATCACTGACAAACATGCCATGGAGACAGTATGAGACTCTCTGTTCAGTGCAGAAGTGCACCTAAATAAATACAAGCCATCCTCGCTGAAAGTCCAAGATACATTCCAGAAAATTTGGACTTGCAGTGAAACAACTTAAAGCAGGGAATTTTTTTCTGTGGCTGACTTCAATTTGCACAAACTGCGTGTGTGTGTGTGTGGGGGGGGGGGGGGGGGATGCGCGACTTAAGAGCAGAGAACGGGAGGACTTATAATGCATCAATTCCTACAAGTGTCAACAACTTCAGAGCAGAATGGACATATACCGGGGCGACTTACAGCAGGGACGTCCTGTAGTACCCTTCAGTGACTCTAAATAAAATAGGGCAGATCTAGGGACCTGTGACAATTCCTAGTGGCACTAAGCTTTATTCTTAAATCACAAAAGGCTCCACCCAATACTTCCTTGATCTAGATGTTTATCAGTATCTACAGCAGGGGTGGGGAACTTTACTGGGTTGGGAGCCACTGACCCACAGAAAAATCAGTCAGGGGACACACACAAGTGAGAAGCGGGGAAAAATCCCTCTCTGTGGCCCGACTGAGGAGAAACACACTCCCCTTGCACACCAGAGCCTAAGGGGCCCCAGCCTGGTAGATTTTGTGTGCTGGGGCACCAGCATGGGCTCCTCAACGCTGGGTGGGGGAGGGCTTAAGTCTCAGGGGCTAGATCCAGCCTTCATCCAGCCCCCAGGCCTGCAATTCCCCACCCCTGATCTACAGCCCGGATTCTTCAAGGATTACATTATATGCATTTAAGAGCAAGTTACTTCCATCTTAGTGTAACACAGATGGAAGTTAGCCTGTAGCTGCCTTGTAACCTATACTTCGCTTGTTGCTTCTCACTGAATTGGCTGTTCCCTTTAGAGACACTAGAACAGCCAACAGACCACAGGAAGGCATTTCTTTGGGCTCCTGCTTGAAACCAATAGCTACAGCAAGCCAATGGCCTTCATTCAGGGCCAACAGAAACAAGGATCAAAACAGCAGTCACCCCGGTATCCATCATGCTGCTGGAGTAGAGTCTCTACAGCTGGGAGGATAAAAGGATACGCGTGAGGCAGTGTCTGGTCATCGGGAGAGACTGACTGGAACATCGAATGTCATCGACAAAGGCCAAGCACCGCTGGCTGGAACGAGTAGTGTGTGCCTGCGAAGAAGCCCAAGAGAACAGGTTAGAGCCACGCAGAAGGACCACCCCGCTGCTGACTGAAGAGAGACCTGCCACTTGATGGGACTTATACACTCAGCTAGCAGAGCAGGATATAAGCTTTGTGTTGACATGGTTGTCAGAAAGAATTCAAATGCGGAGGCAGCTGGCAATTTCTAAGCATGTACTGAAATTTCTTGCCTTACAGCAGATTCTCAACCTGAGAGTTGGAAACCAGCATGCCCTTCTCAGATTGCTTTTTTTGGGGGGAGAGAGGTGTCATTATGGAAAGGCCCAAAGAAGTTTAAAATCAGTCCCATTCTTTTCCTCTAATTTCATGCTAACATTTAGGTGGCAGGCTCTCTCTCAAACAGTGGTACAGAAACAACTGCTTCAGTCAAATTTCAATTTTGGTTTCTTCTGCACAACACAAGGTGGCAACATTTGGGTGCCCAATGCTTAACTCTCCCTGCTCCACCAAAAAAAGAATTTCCATTGAATGACAAATGATGAAAACGTATCTCTACTCCTATTAGTCTCTTGCTCTCCACCCCTTTCTTTAAAAGGAAACATTCTCCAGATTGGCATGTTGGGCCTACATAATAACTGCTTCTGTCCTTTTAATAGAAGCAGCTCCACAGAACTCCACACTCAATGGCTGAAGTACCATATGTCAAGCAAGCATCTGCCAGGAGTAAGTATTTATGGCTGACGTACACATCCCTAGAGACAGGGCTTTACAATGGAAAATCTGGTAGGACTGGAAACACATGGAACTTGCTGGAATGATCCCCACGAGAAGGGGAGGGAGAGGAAACCTGGGAGCTAAGTGAATCTGAAACTCACACAGGCCTGAGATTTAATTCCCTGCTTGTGTCAACAGCACGAAGTACCTGTTGGGCCGCACCCTCGGTTGCCAACATCCGACGCTCCTTCAGCTGGCGGTGCAGGAGAGCCTCCACGCCGTAGCGCTGCCGATAACGCCGGAGACACTTCAGTCGCTTCAGGTTCTCACGCTCCTTGGCCAGAAGCCCCTCTGGGCCTGTCAGAAGGCTGCTCCCTGGGAGACACAGAGAGAAGGTAACTGGCCTGAAACAACATTGCCCAAACCACAGCAGCATCAGCTTAAACACTCCTCTGTGTAGCAAGGACTCCGTCGTTCACTACTGAATGAGACTGGGGATCCATTTCCTATGCAGGGAGCCAGACCATTTCGCTGGCCATGGAGGGCCTTCAACTGCTGACTCCTTGCTTAGGGTGGTACTGAACAGCTCCACATTCAGGTGGTGGTTAGTTCTGCAGTTAGGGCAGGAAATAAGCCTGTAGGTAATATCTGACCAGCACAGTGCAGCCTCCAGTAAGCTCGTCCTATTATTGCAAGGAGCACAGAAGGAATCTCTAGGTACATCAGGCAGTCTGTAAGCATTTTTAAAGGACTCCTCCCTTCTGGAAACTGCCGATGGGTCAAACTGGTATTCGGACTCTAGCATAGGAATTCCCACAATTAGAATTACAATTTGACTTGTTTTATAGATTATTCCAAAGTTGACTCCATGAGCTATTTTAAAAGTTTATTTATGTGCAAATGTTGTGATGTTAGTGTTCATAACTTTGCATTTACCTGAATGTTTGTCTGGGACTTTTCCCATCAAGTTATCGGTTTATAAAATGTTTTATAAAATACTAGAAGATTCATCCAGCGTTGCTCAAGTCAATTCATTTAAATCATTGCTTCAGGATGGGGGCTGAGGGATTCAGTATGCAGGCTTCCCCAGGGAGAGAGGACTACCCCAGCCCTCTCTCACTGCAGCAGCTTGAGGCCAAGCGAGAAGTGCCTCTCCACGGGCTCTGCAGCTCCAGGGGGCACAGCCGGGGAAGCGGTGCATGTCCCCAGGCTGAATAGGTCCATGTTCACCTGCCCCCTGCGCTCCCCAGCCAGAGTGAGGAATGCAGAAAACTCTGCATCTTCCTTTCACTCTCTGATAAAGGGGAATAGCCAGCAATGTCCCTGTACGAACAGGGGTGGGGGGAGGGGGGAAGCTTCAGCCCCCGGCACTCCTTAAAGGGTACCTGGGGGTGGGAGGTTCGGGGCTAGGTCAGTCCTGGATGGGGAGGGAGGGGGGAATGCCCTCAGTCAGCCCCTTTCACCTGCCTGGTGATTCTGTCTCTTTCTCTGTATGACAAGAGAGAGGAACAATCCATCCCATTCTGGGCACATCCCATTTTCCTGGCATAACCAAGCCCTTGCCTCGCTTTAAGCTATGATAAGAGGAAGCTGTATATTAAATGTTGTGGTCTTAGCTCTGACCATTTAGGAGCAATTCTTGAACAGACAAACTCTCTCAAATATATGAGACTGAATGTATTCTTCATGTGGTTCTACAGCACATCTTGCTACATGATGCAACATTTCACTAGCTGCACTATAAGCAAACACCCGCCTCCCAAGATCATCTTCTAGACCTCAGGAAGTTAGCAGAAGGCAAGTGCCTCTCCTGCAGACCTTGGGATGCCCCATGGCCACCTCTGCTTCTCCCATTTTCTTTTTGTAAATGATAAGCATGAAAATTTTATCCATATGAATTTTGTACGTGTTTTATACAAGTATGACCGTGTATACATGGGAAATTGAACAAAGTTTGGAAGAAGTCTGCCAGGAAAAGATAAGGCCATGGCATGGACTTAGGGGTGCGTGCACTGGAGCGTGCCTTCTGCCTGGAACGTAAAGAGCAGAGGATAAAGATGGAATGAGACTGGCGCTAGTCAAGGAAATAATTGTCTCATACATTTAACACATCATCTTCCCAATGGAGAAAGCTTTAACTAATGCTCACTCCCCTTTTTTCCTGTGCTTGGAGCATCTAAGGATTGAGGTTCCCCCGGATTCATAGGAAAGGCTTTCTAACACGGACGGAGGAAGCTGCAGCATTGGTTAAAGCTTTCTCTGCTGATGGAGGCCATTCTGCCAGTCCTCAGTCCCCACACCAAGGCCAAATCTACAAGAGAAGCTTTTGCAATACAGCATGTAAATTTGGGGCATGATTTTTGGCAACATTTCTATTCTGGCCTAAACCGCAGTGTAAACAGTTATACCAGCATGAAGATCTTTGACTGGCATAGCTTATTTTGCCTATCAAACCATTATTGTACAAACTGCATATACATGAGGAAGACTTGCCAATACAGCCAGGAAGACTTGCCAATACAGCCAGCAATTCTTTTCTCGTATAGACAAAGACTTGCACACCCTAACATTTTATTAAAAAACAAACCAGGAAATCCCATACAGAAAATAATTTCTCTCTGAGTTCAGGTTCTGCAGGCTTGTCTCCTCACAGTACTGCAAATGTTAAAGAGCAAGGAAATCAGACAACTTTCATGCCCACCATGAGACCAATCTTCAAGCACTAGGCCCACCAGACAACACTAATACACTGAAGAACTGAAATCACCCATAAGAAATAAAGGCCAGTGTATGGATTATACATGTGCCGTGTCCTGTGGCCAGAGGAATACAGACTTATAGTTTTCTGGACCAGTACTTGCCTATGGCTTCATGCTCTCCTTTGCGGCTGTGCAAGTATCGACGTTTCTTCTCTTTCAGGAGGTGCTGGAGTCGTTTGAATTGGTCTATGTACAATGACTGCAAACGGATCAGCTTCTCA
Source organism: Pelodiscus sinensis (assembly GCF_052426305.1). NCBI lineage: Eukaryota > Metazoa > Chordata > Testudines > Trionychidae > Pelodiscus > Pelodiscus sinensis. Next base: position 11,381,237 of record NC_143082.1, read on the forward strand.
CGCATGATCAAGGCAACCTCCTCAGCTGTGTACACACCAGCGTGTCTGTAAAACATGAGCTTTAAGAACACTTGCCAATAGCCTTGAAATAGCACAAGAGGTAGCCTAGAGTAGCACACCTGCGATAGTGAAGCGATCTAACCAAGTGAGATCTACAAGCTAACCCAGTGCGTAGGAATCTACAGACAGGGAGCGGAGGTGGTTACATTCTAGAGATATGCAAGATTGATCTGGTCACACTGGAGCAATGCAGGATTTTATTCTGCATCCTCCAGAATACTGAGCATGGCATTGACTTCACAGACTTCAAAGAAGGTCAGAGGACAACAGACCATTAAGGACCCACCTAGCCCTGCACCCACTCTCTGAGAAAGGCTAAAACTAGATGCCTTTTTTGTGAAATAACAGCTTCTTTTCAACTACACCTCACAGAAGGAATTTTATTCCTGACCCTATTTGGAGATCAGCACGTGGGGTCACTGACGAGAAACACCATTTGCAATGTTTAGCTGTAACATTATTGAAGATGCTGTTTCTCTTCCTAGAACTGTCTCTTAAGGATCCTAAATGAGGCAGCAAGCTCCCCATCCTATACAACTAACAAGCATTCCCCATGGGTCTTACTTCAGAGGATCCTCCTGATCGCTGTCAATGCTTTCAGCTTCGCTATCAGGGTCCCCTCGCCACGTTTGATCCACTGTCACAGGTTCTTGTTCTCCATCGCTCCAGCTGTCCTCATCTAAAAGGAAAGAAGCCCATTACGAACAGGCCATCAGCCCCACTTCCAGAAAGCTGTTACTCAAGCACAGCACAACCAACAGTCGGGCAGCAGAGGGGGAGACCACCAAACTCTTCAAGAGACAAACAGGTCACATCATAGACATCCCAATTCCCAAACAGAAAACAGCCTGGTTAAGCTCCAGAGTTTGCATGGGAAAGTCTCCAGTTAATCTGAACTGTCAAAATACAGAGCTCCTATCTCCGCTACCACGAAAACCAAAAACTGTCCGCCCGCTCCCTGCTAAACTGTCCCTGCAGGACAGAAACTGCATCTCCTGCAGCTAGTTGTGTCCATTTATTAGGGCAGAGGTCTTCATCAGGGATATGCAAAGGTCCTTCAGGATGTAAATCAACTCATCCAGATATTTGCCTGGTTTCACAACAGGCTACATAAAAAGCACTAGCAAAGTCAGTACTAGGGATGTTAAATATCGGTTAACGGACTAGTCGATTAACCTCATGAATTCTTATTGGTTAGTCGACTATTCTATAGTCCCCGGGGGTGGGGCTGGAAGCTAGTGTATCAGAAGCAGCAGCGTGGGGTGCCAGGTGGGAGCTATTCCACAAGGGGAGTCAATTTTAAATCAGCGCTCCTCGTGGACCGGCTGCCTGTCGCCCCATGCTGCTGCCTCTGATACAGAGGCAGCAGCACAGGGTAGTAGCAGCCCCTGTCCAGGGATGGGGCTGAGCTCCTGACTGGCATGAACCAGAACTGAACCAGGCTGCCTGCCCAACTGGCTCTTAATACACTTTAAATGCAGAGCCACAGCGAGTGGAGGTCCTGGACCCAGCTCAAGCCAGAACTGAGCTGGACTGCTGGCCAGCCTGCTAAAAAACTTACTGGAGCTGAGGGGGGAGGAGGAGAATGTGTGTAGTCTATAGCATTAACCTATAAGCTTTTGCTTATCGGTTAATCGATATAAAAAACTGAAAGTAGGACAAATTACAAAGGATGAATATAGACAAACAGCACAGGAATGCAGGGGCAAGATTACAAAGGCAAAGGCACAGAATGAGCTCAAACTAGTTACAGGAATAAAGGGAAACAAGAAGACGTTTTATAAATACATTAGAAGCAATAGGTAGACCAAGGAGAGGGTAGGCCCACTGGTCAGTGAAGAGGAAGAAACAGCAACAGGAAACTTGGAAATGGCAGAGATGCTCAATGACTTCTTTGTTTCGGTCTTTACCGAGAAGTCTGCAGGAATGCCTAACATAGTGAATGCTAGTCAAAAGGGGGTAATTTTAGAAGGTAAAATAAAAAAAGAACAAGTTAAAAATCACCTAGAAAAGTTAGATGCCTGCAAGTCACCAGGGCCTGATGAAATGCATCCTAGAATACTCAAGGATCTGATAGAAGAGGTATCTGAGCCTCTAGTTATCATCTTTGGAAAATCATGGGAGACAGGAGAGATTCCAGAGGACTGGAAAAGGGCAAATATAGTGCCCATCTATAAAAAGGGAAATAAGAACCCAGGAAACTAGAGACCAGTTAGTTTAACTTCTGTGCCAGGGAAGATAACGGAGCAAGTAATTAAGGAAATCATCTGTAAACACTTGGAAGGTGGCAAGGTGATAGGGAACAGCCAGCATGGATTTGTAAAGAACAAATCATGTCAAACCAATCTGATAGCTTTCTTTGATATGATAACGAGTCTTGTGGATAAGGGAGAAGCTGTGGATGTGATATACCTAGACTTTAGTAAGGCGTTTGATACGGTCTTGCATGATACTCTTATCAATAAACTAGGTAAATACAACTTAGATGGGGCTACTATAAGGTGGGTGCATAACTGGCTGGATAACCATACTCAGAGAGTAGTTATTAATGGTTCACAATCCTGCTGGAAAGGCATAACAAGTGGGGTTCCGCAGGGGTCTGTTTTGGGACCGGCTCTGTTCAATATCTTCATCAACAATTTAGATATTGGTATAGAAAGTACGCTTATTAAGTTTGCAGATGATACCAAACTGGGAGGGATTGCGATTAATCTGGAGGATAGGGTCATAATTCAAAATGACCTGGACAAATTGGAGAAATGGTCTGAGATAAATAGGATGAAGTTTAATAAAGACAAGTGCAAAGTGCTCCACTTAGGAAGGAACAATCAGTTTCACACATACAGAATAGGAAGCGACGGTCTGGGAAGGAGTACGGCAGAAAGGGATCTAGGGGTTATAGTGGACCACAAGTTAAATATGAGTCAGCAGTGTGATGCTGTTGCAAAGAAAGCAAACATGTTTCTGGGATGTATTAACAGGTGTGTTGTGAGCAAGACACGAGAAGTCATTCTTCCATTCTACTCTGCGCTGGGGTTAGGCCTCAATTGGAGTATTGTGTCCAGTTCTGGGCACCGCATTTCAAGAAAGATGTGGAAAAATTGGAGAGGGTCCAGAGAAGAGCAACGAGAACGATTAAAGATCTAGAGAACATGACCTAAGAGGGAAGGCTGAAGGAATTGGGTTTGTTTAGTTTAGAAAAGAGAAGATTGAGGGGGGACATGATAGCAGTTTTCAGATATCTAAAAGGGTGTCATAAGGAGGAGGGAGAAAACTTGTTCATCTTGGCCTCTAAGGATAGAACAAGAAGCAATGGGCTTAAACTGCAGCAAGGGAGGTTTAGGTTGGACATTAGAAAAAAGTTCCTATCTGTCAGGGTGGTCAAACACTGGAATAAATTGCCCAGGGAGGTTATGGAATCCCCATCTCTGGAGATATTTAAGAGTAGGTTAGATAAATGTCTATCAGGGATGGTCTAGACAGTATTTGGTCCTGCCATTAGGGCAGGGGACTGGACTCGACCTCACGAGGTCCCTTCCAGTCCTAGTATTCTATGATACACTATTACAACACTAGTCAGTACAAACTAAAATTTCATATTGATAATGACTTGCTTATACTACTCTTTATACCATACTCTGAAATGTAAGTACAATATTTATATTCCAATTTATTTTATAATTACAGGGTAAAAATGAAAAAGCAAGCAATTTTTCAGTAATAGCGTTATTTCAGTAATAGTGTCTGATTTTGTAAGCAAGTAAGTTTAAATGAGGTGAAGCCTGGGGGTACACAAAACAAATCGGACTCCTGCAAGGGATATGGTACTCTGGAACGGTTGAGAGCCACTGTATAGGGCACAGAACCTGCAAGCTGAAGTAGTAAGGGTATTCTTCAGATAGGATAGTAAGAGGAGCACTTGAACAGATGTTTACTAATTAAATTTCACAAATTCATTTGGATGCATTGTCCCATGTTTTACAGGAGGGGAAAACCTAAGCCCAGAAAGGCGTAGCTTAACTAGGGTAACACCAGGAGATCCTGACTTAGGGTCCAGTGATGAGACCAGTAAGCACAGTCTATCTTAAGACACAATGGTTTTTTACCACAGATCCCTTGGGATTGTTCCTTTTCCTCTTAATTGGGTGACTGTGTTATTGGTTCCTCTTGTATTTTAGCCCCAGAGAGCGCAGCTTCCCCCAAATTCATTTATTCTCATCTGTTTCATTCGAAACTCTTACCTAGGATTCGACTAGCTTCACTGCGGCTGCTTTCTGCTGTCTGGGAGCCCGGCTCCGTCTTTGCATAAGTGCTAAGTTGGCAAAGAAGAGTCTCGCCCATAGGTCCAGGGCTGGATTTCTTCAGCTGGGCTTGATGTGCCAGCACATTTCTGCGGGTATGTTCAGCACAGAATGATACCCTGCGGGGACAAAACAAAACGTTGTATGGCTCGCAGAATTCATAGCTTCCAATCAGCAAGGCAAACACAGCAATATAGTGAAAAGTATTCACTGGCACTTGGCTTAGAAAAGGAGTCATCTCCACTTCTTTCCTTCAACACAATGATAAATTCAAGCAACTCTGACAGTCATTTGTATAGTTCCTAATATATTAAAGAATATATGATTGACAAACCACACGCACAACCACTGAAATGCAGTTACCTCTGCCATGAAGGTGGCAGCCACATGGCCTAGCAGTAAGATGAGGGGACGAGGTCAAGCCCTCCCTCTTACAAAAAACTGATACTAGGATTTTTAATGACCCACGTGCATAGGGCTGAACATCTTTACCTCACAAGGACTCCACTCAAAATTCCGGGGATTCAAATATTTGTGATCTCAGAGGGCGTACTTATTTCCAAACTGACACTATGACTGTTGAAGATAAAAATCTGCAGTGATGCCAGCACCAGGAAACAAACATTACACAATTCTCCAGCCCCTTTCACCCAAGGATCTCAAAGCACTTTATAAGCATTAATGAACTTTTAATTCCTCTATCAGATAATTACTCCCACTTTGCAGATGGCTAAAGACAGACTGACTTGTTCAAGGTCCCACAATGAGAAAGCAGCCTAACTAGGACTAAAACTAAAACTCCTGGCTCCTTGTATTGTGCCTTAGCCATGGGATTGATACTTCGCATGACAAGATATTCCTGCCAAGCCACTTTAATTCTACCAGCACCTACCCGTCCTTCTTCTCAGTTTTGGGAGCAGCATTTGGACACCTCTTCCCATTCTTAGTTGAGACATAGCTGCACTGTTTGAAGGGAGCATTCCGGTCTTCTAGGATGTGCTTAATGCAGAATTCTTGCCCTTCCAGCCGAGGCTGGGAACACTGACGGTGTGTGAAGGCACAAGGCAAGGGTTCCTGGGGCCTTGGCACAGGGGTAACACGCCCCCGACTTGATGGCAAGACGTGGATCCGGATTCTGTTCATGCCTACACATGCAACAGACACGTACAGATAATTGTTATATCTAGAGCAAACCCCACAAGCTAGTACAACTGATCAGCCTCTGTTATCATCATCAAAGGGACCAAATAATTTGTCAAAGTGTTGGTATAAATCCCTGTGCTATACAGACAGTGTCCTGGCACAAAATAAGACACCTCAGTACTACAAGACAGAATAGGACGAGGGAATCCTTCCTACAGTCTTGGTTTATTCTGCTCTTCATTGGGAGGTGGGAGCTTCATGGCATCTCTGGTCACTTTGCCACTTCCGTCCCCTGCATTCACATTGTGCTGTCTGGCAGTGGAGGTCCCAAAACAGAAGAGGATGGGGAGAGGCCCAACTCAGACTCTTTGCCATTCAGACCCAGGCACATTTTTTGTGCCATGACTGTCTCCTCAGCAAGGAGGAAAAACATGGAAGGGGAGGGTCTGTTCTCCAGATAGCCCCTTCCAGGGTGAGAGTCACCTGCATCCCACCCCTGCCACAGAGAACTAGGACACCCCTTTGCCAAGACTCACCCACCACATTCTGCCGTGGGCTCAGGGGCCACAATCCCACCCACACCCTAAGGCCCTGACAGGTGTCGGGAAAGGAAGGGGAGGCCCCAGCCAGAGTCACGGGCTCTGTGCTGTGTCCCTGCCCTGAAGAGCTTCCAACCCCACTTGGGAATGTGAATCTGAAACATGCCCTGGGGGAGGCAGACCCCCCCCAGCTGCTTCCCTGGACCGCAGACCTCACAGGATGGTTCCCCCCCCAACTTTCCCCAGCCCCCCTCATGGGCTTCCCCCACAGGCTGACCCCCAAGCCGCTCTCCCCTCCCCTCCCCCCCCCACAGGCTGACCCCCAAGCCGCTCTCCCCTCCCCTCCCCCCCCCACAGGCTGACCCCCAAGCCGCTCTCCCCTCCCCTCCCCCCCCCTCCCCCCCCCCCCCACAGGCTGACCCCCAAGCCGCTCTCCCCTCCCCTCCCCCCCCCACAGGCTGACCCCCAAGCCGCTCTCCCCTCCCCTCCCCTCCCCCCCCCTCCCCCCCCCACAGGCTGACCCCCAAGCCGCTCTCCCCTCCCCTCCCCCCCCCCCCCACAGGCTGACCCCCAAGCCGCTCTCCCCTCCCCTCCCCCCCCCCCACAGGCTGACCCCCAAGCCGCTCTCCCCTCCCCTCCCCCCCCCTCCCCCCCCCACAGGCTGACCCCCAAGCCGCTCTCCCCTCCCCCCCCACAGGCTGACCCCCAAGCCGCTCTCCCCTCCCCCCCCACAGGCTCCCCTCCCCCCCCCCCCCACAGACCCCCAGCTGCTTCTGACTCCCCCCACCCCCACAGGCGGTCCCGAACACAGGCCGCCCCCAGGCTCTGCCCCCTGCCTCCTACGGGCTGGTCCCCCTAACTCCCCGCAGGTTCCCCCCCCCTCAGCGCCGCCATTTTGCCTGGGGGGGGGGCCGCGCCATCGGCCTAGCAAGGAAACACCGCCGCCATCTTACCTCGCCCGCGCCTAGACCGGCTGGCGCCCGCCCCCGCCGCACCATTGGCCAGACTCGCCACCAATCCAGGAACGGGAAGGAGGCCGCCCCGTCGCGGCCATTGGAGGAGAGACCCATCAGTCCGGGAGCCGAGGCCAGCCCCCTGCAGGGACGGGAGGGGGGGCGGGGAGAGCAGGCTTCTGAGGAGTGGGGGAAGGGCTGGAGGGGAGGGGGAGGAGTGGGGGAAGGGCTGGAGGGTGTGGGTAATGCAGGGGGAGAGAGAGGAGGGGGTATGGACCATGGGGTAGGACTACTGTTGGGAGGGCGGGGCAGGAGAGGCTGGGCTGGGGGGGCAGGAAGGGGAGGGGATGGTGGTGGGGAAGTAGGGCAGGAAGCAAAGGGCAGAAGATGGGGCTGGGCTGACCAGGAGGGGATGGCTATGGAGGGGAAGGAAGAGGGAGGCAGAGCTGGGCAGGTCAGGAGTGGGGAGGGGATGGCTATGGAGGTGGAGAGGCTGGGCTGGCGGGGGAAGGGATGGGGCTATAGGTTGGGGTGCATTTTGAAGCAGAGGAATCCTGCGGCATTGCCCCTCCCCAAAAGCACCCATAGGCACACTGGTGATGAAACAGCCCAGCCCCCCCTGCCTGGGGCATGTGGTGTCCCCAAGCTGGGCATCCAGAGCTCTTTCATTCACTAAACACACAGGCTGCGTCTAGAGCGGCATGATTTTCCGGAAATGCTTTTAACGGAAAACTTTTCCGTTAAAGCATTTTCGGAACAGAGCATCTAGATTGGCACGGACGCTTTTCCGCAAAAGCCCTTTTTGCGGAAAAGCGTCCGTGCCATCTAGACACGCTTTTCCGCAAAAAAGCCCCGATCACCATTTTCACGATCGGGGCTTTTTTGCGGAAAACAAATCTGAGCTGTCTACACTGTCTACAAATCTGAGCTGTGTGAGCTTTTTGTGCAAAAGCTTTGAGCAAAAGGGACTTTTGCCTGAACGGGAGCAGAATAGTATTTCCACAAGAAGCACTGATTTCTTACAGTAGGAAGTCAGTGCTTTTGCGGAAATTCAAGCAGCCAGTGTAGACAGCTAGCAAGGTTTTCCGGAAAAGCGGCTGATTTTCCAGAAAAACTGGCCAGTCTAGACACAGCCACAGTAATTCTTGAAGAGGAAGAGAAAATGAGGCTGGACTTGGCCAAGTCAGATCCAGTTCCTGGCTCTGGGTGCATGTCTGTCTGTCTCTAGGCCTCAGTTCTGCTGCTGCCCACAGTGATCTGCCTAGCCTAAACTCAGGGCTGGAAGGACAAACCGGTAGCAGGTTTAACACAAGCCAAAGGAAGCACTTCACACAACACAGTCAGCCTGTGAAACTCCTTGCCTGAGGATGCTGTGAAGGCCCCCCCCCCCCCAAAAAAAAAGTGGAGGTTAGGTCCATGGCTATTAGCCAAGACGAGCAGGGGTGGTGTCCCTAGTTTCTGTTTGTCAGAAGCTAGGAATGGGTGACCAGTTTATTCCCTCTGGAATGAACACTGTCCAGTCAGAAGACAGGATGCTGGCTAGATGGACCATCATAGAGCAAGTTTAGCTGCTATGCTGCTTCCCAGTTGCTCTTGCAGTAACGCTCCCCTTCCCCCAGCTCTGGCCGATGGCCATGATGTCCAACCAGTTCCATAATGGCTACTGCTATAGCAAACTAGCCACACTCCACCGGCCAAATAGCCACATGTGGCTAGTGGCTTTCCTGTTGGACACCACAGCTCTATGGCTTCCCTATCCCTTCTGCACTTCGGTTTGCTCCTGACCCAAAGGGACCCTTCCAGGCAAAGGGAGTAACGTCTAGCTAAACAGTCCCTTCCCTTACTCAGGGCAGTGGGGTTGAGGCTCAGCCACCCCTTCTCATTAGACAGACGTTCCCCGTGCCTGCTTGCTGATTGAGTTCATCAGGCCCAAGCAGGAGGCCAGCCTGTGATTCTATGCAGTGTGGCTTCAGACAGCAGGTCCAAGTGCACAAATAAGTGGTGGTTCTCCTTTCCTCTACTAGAGTCAACCGCTCCTGTGTCACAGCAGCAGCCCCTATGGACAGGGCCCCAGCAGCCTATTGCTGGGCTTCTCTTCCTTCTTCTCACCACCACCCACTTTAAAAAAGTTGCCAGCCTCTACTTGACTCTGAAGAACTTGGACCCCCAAGAACCAGTACCATGGCCGCAGCTAGTTCTCAGAACTACGGTGGGGGGAGTGAGTCAAACCCGGACAGGTTAACTTTGGGGATTAAGACCAGCCCATCCTTTCAGAGGTGCTAAAAGGCTATCAAGAGAACAGTGACTTCACAGCCTTAGCCAAACTAGGCAACCCTGGCTATGGGAGCCATGCCTAGTTGGACAAAATAGCCCTGTCTGGAACCATCATCAGAGACATTGGAAGGGAAGAAAATTCCAGCTGTTTAATGTACAAACTAGGGTTTGAGCTATTCCTCCTAGACACATTGTGTTCAACCAGTTCTGAAGCAGTAGCCACTTCAGCAAACAAGCCACACTCAGCCGGCCAAACAGCCACACACGGCTAGTGGCTAATACATTGGCCATCATGGTCCTCAACTATAAATTCAATGTGAACCTCATCACACTGGAATTCCTTTTCATGACTGGGTATCCAGCCTTCATTGCAATGAAGGCTGAATAGTGAATTATACACAAGAGAGTAAGAACACACTTTTGCAATTACTTTTCAATGGCATGTAAGAGCCCTTCCTATTTTTCTACACACACAAACAGATGAAATCAGCTAGGGGGTACTCCTCTTGTAGTTACACACCATTTTTTTCTCCAGGTGTTTTAACAAGAGGCTGACACTCCAATCCCCTTTCTCTATGGGAAACTAAGAAATGGCCACAAAGTATAGGGCAGACTCAGGAAAAGAAACTATGTCTCTCTTTTTAAATCCATGCCTTAACCTCATGGCCAGCCTACTTTTCCTTCAGAATTATAGCAATTACCAGTTTAAAAAAACAAAACCAAGAAGCAGATGAATTCTTTGACTCCTTTGCCTTTAACTTTTATTGATGTGGATAAATACAGAGAACATACTTGACAGCAAGATCCCAAACACCTGATGCCAAATTGGTTAACCAGTTTCCTGCTTGTTTGTGCACAAGACGCTCTTGCTGAAAGTCATCACATTTTGTATTGGGGTGGGATGGAAAGAGGGCAGAGAATGCAGTAGGTATCAGGACAAGGGCAACAGCGGCGGTGGAAAGGGGGGCAGGGGGAGAAAAAAAAAATCGGTCAGTTTGCAACCATAAGGCAGACCCTGAGTGTGAGATCAGAACACACATTGACTTTGCTCTTTGGCTTGATGTGGGTTTAAAAAAAGAAAGTGACATTGGACTCCAATCTGCGTTTTAGGTAATTGTAGAAAGAAAGCTTAGCAACAGCACAGTTGTATCACCCACCCACCCCAAGAACCTCTAGTACAAAGGTGTTGTGAAGCACCAGTAGCTTTGAATGCTGTCAAGCATCCCTTTCACAGACCAAAGGTGGTTGGCTCTGAAGACTCAGGCCAGTTGTGCCCTTCCCAGACAGCCGTATCTTGAAGGAAATGAGTTTACCATGGAATTGTAGCAAACTTCTCTTTTTTAAAAGTGTCCACAGTTTAAATATTTATAAACAGTTCAGAATAGTATTAAATTACCCTTCCTCCCTCACCCCTGCCAGTCACCCTTTCTTCCCCAAAGGATGAAAGAATTTTAGACCACAGGTGCTCAGAGAGGAAAACGCATGGAGTGCTACTAGGGGCAGGGTTGCTATCTTCACACTCAAAATGTTTTTGGTGTGTCTGACCAGAGAGTGAGCAGCTTCACCACTGCCAGAGATTATCTGTGGGGTGGAAAATTCAGGCAGGACTGCTGCCTTCCCTCACTGCAGAGGTTTCACACACCCTGTCTTTTACCCCCACTTTCCAGTCGGATTTGGAAGATAAGATCGGAACACCCGTCTGCCAACTTCAGCAGCATTTTACAGTTCACACCGAGTGAGTATGATGGAGTATCCTCCTTTGCAGATATAGCATTCAGTGGTGAGGAAGCCAGGTAACTTACACAGAAAAGGGTACTGCAGGAAAAGCAACTTGCAAGTAGAGCAGCCCCCACCCCACCTCCAACAGCCAGTGACTTACACCCATGCCATTCTTTCCACTGCCAGAAGGAAAGTCAGCTTATACCGGAGTCACCACAGAATGTCAAAGGGGTTTAAGTCAGGGCCTCCAGTTTCCATTTCCTGATCCACTGATGCCTGCGATAGGAAGAATGGGTAAGTTGAGCCCATAGTACATCAGAAGTCAGATTCTCTGCTCTCTTACATGAACACATTAAGACACCTGGATAAAACCTAGAGGCAATTTTAGATGGTACAACAGACACTGAATTCATGCATTTAAGAGTGCCTGAAACACTAATGATTTCTCCGTGCATTGTGCTCTTTTTCCATCTGGGATGCAAGATCCATTTTGGGCAGGAATGCCAGAAGAAAGTTTCTCCGTGATTTAAGCTGAACTCTTACTGTATCTTAAAAAGGAAACCCCTTTTAGTCATTTACCTTTTTGTACTGTCTTATGAACTTTTTTTTTTTAAATCAAAAGCAAAGGAAACCTAGAGAACAGATGTTTCTCCAGAATTTCTGTGCTCCACATCCTAACCCAGGCCCCTTTCTTTAAACAGGATCCACCATACAGCACAAACACCTGCAAAGCCAGGCCTCTCAGACCATGAACTATGCAGGATTTGCAAGCTCATGTGGTGAAGGTGATACATTTAAGTACTGTTGGGTTTTCCCCTTCATTTAATACAGCTGGATGTTTTACACAACCCTCCAAATTCTAGCTTCATGAGCGATCTCAAGTCCGGTGCTGGGCACTTTTGAAAGACTGGCCTTTTCATGTAGAGTCTAGATGGGAATACAATTCCTGCAGCTTGGCCATGAAATTCACTTGTTTATGGCCGAGGGCTAAGACAGCAGAGCATCAATCCCAGCGGGAAAGTGGCAGTTGGAAGTGCTAGAAATGTAGCCATTAAAATAGATTTTATTCCAGACAACAGCAAGACACACCCCGCCCCCCACTCCCAGAGAAACCCCTGCATGTTGAACCCTATGAAGGGTCTTCTCCATCCAACCCCTGAGGCGGCTACATTTGAAGCAGTAAACTGCTCACCTGCTAAAAAAAATCATTAATAGCAAAAAGGGCAGAGCTACAAAGTGTCTGTGATGTAAAAGAAGCAACCTCATTAATGGCTTGATTAAAGATAGTGAATGTGCCACAAAAGGTGCAGGTCAAGCAACGGCCAAACCCCTGCTGAGAGTCTCAGTGTTACATAGGTAAAGAGGGAATAAAAGTTTTGCACCCAAAGCCAGATGAGGCTGGTACTGGCTGAGAACTCCACACAGACGGAGACTCCCTGGCCAGGGACAGTGCAGCTCCCGGTTAAAAGAGAACATTAAAAAGACAGGCAGAGTTCAGTGCAGAAGAGAGGGTTTCCCGAACACCAGTAGAGATAGTTTACTGGGAGTTTGGGAAATTATAACCTGAGCCACAACAGAGACTCCAGATTCTCTGAAAGATTAGTAAATACAATAAAAAAAGCCCAAAACTAGCTAGGGCTCCGCTGCTTCCACAGCAGCTATGGGTCCAAGTTCAGGGAGAGAACAACTGGCAAGCTTCTCTTCAGGAGTACCCTCAAACAACTCCTCGCCGCATGGAGAATGGAGCCACAGGCGGGCTGATCCTAAAGACCCTCTCTCGACTGATCTGCAACAGCCACCTGCACTGAGTCTGACTCTCCTCTGGGTAGAACGGCTCAGCCTGGACTGACTTCTGCAAGTCCCCCCAGATTTACACCCGAGTAAGAACAAATCCAGACCAAGCTTTGCAGGCCACTTGTGCATTTTGAGTGGATGCCATTAAAACCCCCGACTGCAAACCGTCTCCAGTTGCCCCCCTCAGATTCCAAGGGATGCCTGCGCTGCATCTTTGGCCTGCATACGCTGCATCAGAACTAGTGTTAGCTAGCAGGTGTGGGGTGGGAGGGGATGTTAAATGGTCAGATTCAAAGAGCCTGAGCAAATGCAAAGAGGATTCTGCATTAGGCAGAAAGGACTAGACACCTTTCTGGCCACTGCCACCTCTGGGGGAGAAGGAAGCTCCTGTTCCAAACACAGCCCCCAGAAGTCAAGCCAGCTCCAAGTACTTGACTGCTTGTCTCTGTAGGCAACCGAGCAGATGTACTCCTGCCAGAAATGCAGACAGTGACTCTGGCCCCAGAGATTCCCAACAGCCATGGCAATGTCAGTCCAACTGGGAGTCCCAATCCCTTCTGCAGTGAAACTTCAAGTCACACACTGGCCTGACTGGTCCTTTGACATTCGAACCCAGCCCCCTAGAAAGGACTATTTCAAAACTCACTTTTTTGTAGTTTTTTTTTCTTTGTAATAACAAATATGAAGAATCTCATTCCATAATGTGATTTAAATACACTTTGAAGCACACCCTGTCACAATTGTTTCACCGCCCTCCTGGGCACAGCACCTTTCCCCCTCCCCAACCTCACCTCCGCTGACAGGCTTCTCCCCCACCAGGAGACTGGAGCAGAGTTCCTGATGGCAATGCCATCTGCATTTCGGCAGCCCCTTCCTGTAGCAGCCAGGAGCCAGCCAGACTCCAGTCACTCTGACTCTGTAATCCCTTCGTTACTGGCATGTGGCAAACCCAGTCTGTCACAAGCAGTGGGGACTTTACAATGGAACCAGCACAAACTGGTAGGGAACTGCCCTTGCCTCCTGCGTGACAGAGGGGCAGTACCAGTGAGCAGACAAAGCCCTTTGCAAGGGGGAAGAGGGAGGTCAACACTAACTTCATTTCACAAAGGAGGAAACTGAAGCGACTCAGCCCAGGTAATGCCCAAGCTGGGAGTCCCTTGCTCCACCACCACCAGCCCATGCTGCCTCCATTCACTGCCCTCTGTGTACAGGCCAGCTCCTGTCCACCTTCTCTACACCATCAGCCACGCTCTGAGCTCAGATGAGCTGAGGCCAAGCCGTGCAAGCACTTCACACGAGCCCCCTCCCCCAGGCCCTGCAGCAGCCCTAGGGCACTTTACACCACCTGCCAGCTTCCCAAAATTAAAGTGAACAAAATACTATGAACAGATATAACTTACTGTTTAAATTATTTTAAAAACGTCTTTAAGAGATCCTGTGACACGTTTTAGGCAGCCCCGCCCCGCCCGGGCTCCATTCCAACAGGGGACAGGCCCCTGCAGCCCAATGGCATTCTGATGGCGGGGACCAAGGAAGCGGAAGGACATTTCTGACCCTTTCACAGCTTGGAGGACTCCGCACTCTAAGACCAATAATAAAAATAATAAAATTATAATAATAAAATAGTTTTGAGGCAGTGGGGTCAGACCACCCTGCCCCTCCCTTGCAGGGGCGGCCCAGATTCCAGGCATGTCTATACAAACTCAGTAGTAAAAAGGACTTTACTTGGGCAAGGGAGGGAGTGGGGGAGGGGGTTCTGAGGGCAGTGGAGGCGGTCGGGGCTTGTCCGTGTTGGCCGCTCTGGAGCTCCCAGGGGCCCTTGGATTCAAGTACTCGCCATACGAGTGGGCGAAGTCGAAAGCTGGGGGCTGGGTGGGTTGCATGCCCTGGGCACTCAGCAGCGAGTGAAGCATGTTGACTGTATCCTGGTAGTCAATGGCCTGGTTTGTGTTGTGCCCATTGGCCCCTGTGGGGCCTTTGTCCGATTTCCCATGGGTCCCCCTGGCTTTGCTGGCCTGGGGGAATGGGAGGCCGCCTGCATCCAAGCTGTGCCCAGGAAGCTGGGCTGACCCGGGGAGGTGGGCGAAGGAGAACTGCATGCCAGCCACTTTGGAGCTTTTACTGATTTTTGGCTGGTGCTCATGTGTAGCAGCTGACGCCTCTTCCAGGAGAGGCCTCTTCCGAGAGGCCCCAGACAAGCTGAAGCTTTTATGGGCCAAAGTGCTCTGCTGGCTGCTGTGTTTAGAGTCTCCTAGTCGCTTGCCCCCAGCACCACTGGCCCCAGCTGCAGGCTGCACATGCAAGTGTTTGTGTGAGTGATGATTGTGATGGTGGTGGTTGGACAAGTGAGCCTTGTGTTTCTCCTTGTGCTCCCGGCTCTTCCCGCTGCTCTCGTCTGAGGAGCTGTGTCGATCCGAGGCAGTCGGCACCTTGATACGCATTTTGATCTCCTCTGGTTTGGAGGAGAGTGGTCTGTCCCCTCCCCCGCCTGCCGCAGGGATCCTCAGCTTCAGAGCAGAGGCCTTGTCGCCCTTTTCCGAAGGAGGCCGCTCTGTGCTTTCAGAGCTGCCGGTGGGGATCTTCAGGATGACTGGGGAAGGGTTGTTTTCCTGCTGGACTTCCCTCTCCCTCTGCTGCTGGACCAGGAGATTCTGTGCGGCATAGGCATACTGAGACCGCACATTGGCCTCCATGTTCTCCAGCTGCCTCTTCTGCGCGGCCAGCTCTTCAGCGTGCTTGGCGCGGTATTCCTTCAACGACACCTTTGCAGAGGGTGCGCTCTTGCTCTGCTTCTGGTAAGTCGCGCCATCCTGCTGCAGAGGATGATCAGTGGCTGCTGAGCTTTCGTTAGTCCTATGAACCTGGCCAGCCTCCAGCTTGTGTGGAGGATGGTGGGACAACCAGTGCTCTGACGGCAACATATCAGTACTGCTCAGATCACTAGGAGAGTCCTCCGCAGATGAGAGGGGAGGCCCGGCTCCTGCAGTAGAGGAAGTTGACATACTCATTAAGCCTGCGATGTTCATGTCAGAATTGTTCCTGGAGATCATGCTGAGAATAGTTTGCTCTGAGAGGCACTCCTCATCTCCTTGATCGTCCGCTTTGGATTTCTTGGCTGCTTGGGAGGCCTGAAATAAAGCCACAAGAAAGGACATTGTACCTCAGTTATCCAATCAGGGAGAAAGAGAGCAACTGCTGCGGTGCAGATTTAGCAGCAAAACTGGGGTGTTTGTGGTCACACAGCTTCCCTCTGAGTGGGGCTATGGCTCTAGATGGTCCTGCAACCAGCTGTACGCCTCTCCTGCTTCATCATCCCCAACCGGGGAAGAAAATAGTTTACGGAACACATTGCTGCCCCAGGAGGGAGACCACACATTTACAAATGCAGACAGCAGCAAACCACAGGCTGACACAGGATGAGGGGCAAGGGTCAACTAGCACTTGGCTGTGTGTTAGGACTTGTGAGAGTTCACTCCTCTAGTGTTGGGCAGGACATCTCCCATGTGGCTGTGTCTAGCACATACAGGTTTCAAGTATAACTTAAAAGGCCCCAGAAAGGGGCCTCCTAGTCCACCTCATTCGCTAAGCAATGGGCAGGATATTAAACCCATTCCCTATGGAGGAGTATGTCAAGATAGGCTAAAGAGAAAAGCTCATCCAGGGGTTTATTAAGACTAATGCAAATAGAAATACATGGTTGTTAAACCTTACTACTGACATGCCCCTCCCCTGAGACAACACTCCCACAGACAAGCAGTGGACAACCGCCCAACAGGACCATCTTACCCGCCAGTTGCGGATGCGTTTGAGCCGGTTGGGAGTCTTCTCAAGAATCTGCAGGAATTCATGAGTCAGCTCTGCAAAGGGGACACAGAACACAGACAAGCAGGTCAGAAGGAGGCTGTAGAGCAACCACAAGACAGCGGCCCATTGCTTGTTGACGGGTGGAGCTATTCATGATGAGATGGAGCTATTTCAGGAAGGGAAGTCTGGTGAGCTAGCAGCACTGACTATTTAAACTCATCCCACTTCAGGACTTCTACTGTCTACTGCACCACAAGCTGCCACACTGAAAACCTTAGCAAGATCAGAAGCCCTTGACGTCCATGAACTGGTCAGTGGCAGTGTCGGAATGGCAGACTCACGAACAGATGCCAAGATAATAAGAGTGCCTTTTTGGGGGGGACCTTG
Organism: Pelodiscus sinensis; assembly: GCF_052426305.1. NCBI lineage: Eukaryota > Metazoa > Chordata > Testudines > Trionychidae > Pelodiscus > Pelodiscus sinensis. The sequence continues at coordinate 11,398,211 of NC_143082.1, forward strand.
CTCCAAAACTTACCGTCTAAGAGCTCCAGAGTTACAGTGCCATCAACGTATTCCCACCAGTGCTTCCCGTCCGTGGAGACTGGGATCTCCCAGTTGGACCACTTACAAGCCAGGTGGATACAGACGCAGGCCACAACGGGAGGGGTGTACTGCAGGCTGAAGGTGGTCAGGTGCAGGCTGACGTCACCAGCAGGGAGAAAGAAACAGAAAGCCATGAACTCCCAAGCCTGAACCTCAGCACACACAATCCCCCGCTGAACAGACACTGCGGAAGAGGTGGGTGTGGTGGGAACACTCCTGAAGCGAAAAGGGCAATTCTTCCCCCAACACATCACTTGTTGTCAAGGCATCTCTATGCACTGCCAAGTCACTTGTTACTTCCCTGTGCTGCTCAAACCAATCCACTGCCAGCTTCTCCACAAGCACCTGCCAGCTTTGGGCTCTGGAGCCCACTGCCGGGGAAAAGAAGTTCAAGCATGCAGAGCTTCTGCGGAAGCCCCGGAGGTCCAACAGCAGAACCCAAAAGAAGCAGTGGGCAGCTGGGTTCTTAAGAAGCGGGCTCTGTTCAACCTGAGGAGAGACTGAGATAGCTCCACTCCTTCTGCAAAAGCAAATTCTTTACATGGCGGAAAAATGCCGGTTCCCAAGCTGAGCCAAACTCCTGTGAAGTCAATGTAACGTACGCAAAGTAATGACATACGCACCATCGTGAGACCCCCCCAAAACCAATAGTTCCAACAATAAAGCCTAGAAATCTCCACTCCTGCCTCCCCCTCTCAAACCTTGGCTTCTTCAAACCACACAGCTTCCAAATGTCAATGGAGCTGGGGGATTAAAAGCTGCCAACTAGGAATGTCAGCAACTAGTCGACTACCCAATTAGCCTAGGCTTATAGGGTAGTTGAGTCACTACTCGACTATTGGCTCCCCCCCACCTTGCTGCCTCTGTATCAGAGGCAACAAGGGGGGGAAGGGAGCAGGAGCCGGTGTTGGGAGGAGCTGGCTTTGGTTCCCCCTAGCACCATATCCACCAGGGGGAGGTAGAGGCACAGTGGGAGACCCAGAGCAAGCTGGGATTGCTTCAGTCCTGGCTCACACTGGCCTGGGATCAAGGTATCTCTGCCTTTGAAATGTAGCAAGAGCCGCCTAGCTCTTGCTACATTTAAAAAGCAGAGGTGCAGTGGTCCCAGAGCCGGCGCGAGCCAGGACTGAAGCAGTCCCAGCTCGCTCTGGGTCCCCCTGCTGCGACTCTGACTTTTGAATGCAGTAAGAGCCAGGCGGCTTACTCTACATTTAAGAAGGCAGAGGCGCAGTGGTCCTAGAGCCAGTGCAGGCCAGTACTACTCAGTCCCTGCTTGCACCACCCCTGGGAGCTAACCCTGCTGCAGCTCTGCAGTTTAAATGTAGTAGGAGCCAGGCTGCTTCTCACGCAGATCCTACTACATTTAAACTGCAGACCCACAGCAGGGGTAGCGAGCACACTCCCCTCCCCCCCCATCAACTAATGGAGTAGTCAATGGAAATTTCATAAACTACTCAATTAACTAACTACTCGCTACTTAATGTCCCTACTGCCAACTCAAAGAGACACCCAGCAGCCCCTTCTAAGTGGCGCAAACAGGCTACTTAAGGGAGGACTGGTTAAGAAAAACCTCAAATCCACTTTGCAGGATATTCTATTATGGAGGTACCAGTGATGACTTCACAGTTACGGCTGCCCTCCATTTCACAGGGATTTGGCCTCAGCTTTATATGAAATATTTGCCCCAAATTTACAGCATCTACTCTTACAACACAAGATTAGGCTCCTGAGAATGTGCAATTACATTAATCTAGGCGTTCAAGTATATTAAAAACTGAGTCCTTTAGGCAGCTTAGTATTTGCTGGCCTTTGTTCTGAATGATCTTTCCAGAATGGACTTTCCAAGCCTGTTTTACTTGCAAGTAAATGAGTCCCACAGTGTCCAACCAGCCCAACCATAGCGAACTAGCCACACTCAGCTGGCGAAACAGCCACATGTGGCTAGCATGTTGGGACACCACAGATCTGGAGCATAGCCTACTTTGTACAAGTATCATGTACAGTAAGCTAAACCATTCACAATTGCTGTAGGGTTATTGTATAGTCCCCAAAAAGGTTCAGGAACTTAAATGAGGTGATTGTGACAGGTAACTTGGCCAATCGCTACAGCCAGTTGCCATGCAATAAATCTACTGGTTGATGCCCCTGTGGTCTATAAGGGAGCCTGGTTTCATGTCAAGAGTCTCCATAGGTCTCAACTTTATTTGGCTCAACTTTCATTGTTGCTTTGTGCATCAAGGAAACAGTGATTAGGGAACTAGTAAAGCACAGACATTGGGAGTCATGGACAGGGATCTGCAATTCACACCCATCTCCTTTCACAGAAACTGGTTTCACTAAAGACAAGCATCTAAACCAGGGGTGGCCAACCTGTGGCTTCAGAAGTTATTATGCGGCTCCTTGCATAGGTACCAAATCCAGGGCTGGAGCTACAGGCGCCAATTTTCCACTGGGCCGGAGGGTGCTCCCTGTTCAACCCCCAGCTCTGTCCTAGGAGCTGTCCCCCTACACCTTTGCCCCCTAGGATCCTGCCTCTTCCTACTCTCTCCACTGAGCCTGTCGCACCCTTGCTTCCCCCCCTCCAGTGTCTCCCACTGAGGAAGAGCTGATCATAGTGGGCAGGAGGAAAAGGAGGAGGCGGCACTGAGCAGTGGGGCTGCCAGTGGGTGGGATGTGCTGAGAGTGGTGGTGGGGAGATGATCAGGGCTGGTGACATATAACTGTTGCTCTTTGGCAATGTGCATTGGTAAATTCTGGCTCCTTCTCAGGTTTAGGTTGGCCACCCCGATCTAAACCATTAAGTCAATTGCAAATTAAGAGGCAGATTTGCCAATACAGTACGGTTGCTATGTGCTGCTCTGGTGATGTAAAGCCACTGTAATCCGTTTACTTTAGCCACTGGTGTACCAGTGAACCTCCCCTGAAGAATTAATATGTTAAAGAATTTAGGGTTGATAGTACATATCCTCAAATCATTAGCACTTCCACAATGTAGCACTTCCTTTGTGTTTCTTGTTCACTAAGATCGTGTATGAAACATGCAATTTTAAAAAGTTCCCAGACAAAAAGCTACGTTAAGATAGAGTGCAGGTTGAGCGCATGTGTCTGTAACACAAGGATTAAAAATAACACACAATCAGTGGCAGAGTAGGAAATGGAAGCAGCTTCCAACTGAGGCCTTATCTATACTAGAAACTGTCTACTGGCATAGCCATGCCAACAAGTCTCTCTAATAGAGATGCAGCTTATATAATTCCCCAAATAAGCTACACCAGCAAAGCTATGTCACTTAGAGGTGACATAGCCTCCCAATCAACACAGTTATGCTGGCAAGACTTCCAAACATACCAAACTTAATCCCGAGACCACCTGCTGAACCAATCCTTTCTGATGCAGAAAGCCACATACCAAAAGGGCATGTATTTGCCTTTTACATTTTTCACCACATTACCTTGCTTTTCACCAACATCTCCTCCAGAAGGAAACCCAGGTGTCTCATGTACACACAGCTGAAGTTACACAGCTTTTCACAGAACCTCTGATTCCATGTGTTTGCATGGAGTAACATTGCAAGACTTTCCATATTCTACTCTTTTTATAAAAGAGCTTCCAATCTGGGCCTCTTATTGGTACTGGTGTGAACAGTCATTCTTCCACCCTTATCTGAAAATCTCAAGTCACCTCCAATCTTGAGAAAGAAGCCAAACTGTCTTGGTTCTTTTCTAAGTCCGTATCTTTAGAAATAATATCTAGTATTAGACCACTGTCTGACACGCTGCCACCTTTTTCATTGCTGCCTTGCAGTTCCCCATCTGTATCCACCTGCTGTCTTGCCTTAGCCAGCATATGGCTCTCTGGGGTAGGAGGCATCATTATGTTCTGTTTGGACTGCACCTAGCATGAGGGGTTCCAGGCACTACAGTAATGCAAACAAGCACCTATATAGCCATTTCCTTCAAATACTCTTTAAAATCCATTTCTAACTCTCCAAACAGAAGTCTGCACTGGCAAGGAGCTGTCCACTCATCCACTGTAGAGTGCTCCACGGGACAGGGACCATTTCCCTTGTGGTACAGCACTGAGCAACACCCCGAAGTCACTAGATAATAATCCTCCAAAGAGTTCACATGGCATCTCCCCCAGATAAAACCCATTGCTAGAAACATAGGAATCAATTCAAAATAACAACCTGTTGGTCGCCATGAAGTAGGAAGTTTGTGCCAAATCCTTGCTGGCTGTAAAGGGAAAGGAAAAAAACCCAAGAGTTAGCTTGAACCATTCAGCAGGGACTCTCAGGGTAGAAGTACATGCTAAAAGTGCAGGCTTCCCCAGGGAGTGGCCACAGCAAGAATAGAACTGGACATGAAAGATCCATTTGGTTTCATTTAGGGATGTGAACGACTAATTGACTATCCGATAAGCAAATGCTTATGGGATGGTTGACAGGTTAGTTGACTAGTCACTCCTCCACCCCTCTATCAGAAAGAGGCAGCAAGGGGGAGGGCGAGAGGAGGAGGGGGTGCTTCAAAGCAGCAGTACCACATGCAGCCCACTCCCAGCTGGCCCTGGGCTACTTGTCCCCCCCACTGGCCCCGTGCTTCCCACAGCGCTTTTGCCTTTGAAATGTAGCAACAGCCCTGGAGCTGTTGCTACACTTCAAAGGCAGAGGTGCCCTGTCGACTAATCGAATAGTGGATGCAAATTGCATTGACTATTTGATTAGCCAATTAATTAAAATTTTACATTCCTAGTTTGATTTGTTTCAGTTCTGCCCCACAGCTACTGAAAAATGCAGCAACTTCTGTAAATTAACACAAACACTGTTTGTGCTTTACAGCAATTCAAAATCACATCTGTTCCCTCACTCATTTCAGCCATTTGCCACTGTAGCCTCTTTACTTTGAAGCTAGATATCCCACCATGAAACACACACTGTGGAAAGTTCAAGTAATTCAGCGACAGCTATAAATTAATGCTACCACTTAATGCTTATTTCAACCAAAACAGCCCAAGTTATTTAAACTCTGAACTCTCTAGAGGAACCACCTCATCTAGCACTGAAATACAGCCACCTTTGTGATGTAAGGGGGCAAGCACACAACAGCATACTTTAGGTCTCTTACCTCGCACAAGCTGTGTGCACTTCACCACATGTGTATGGGGGTGATCAATAGTGATCTCAAACCCTGAAAGAATGGCAGAGACACAAGGCCATTAGGCAACAGAATCACCTTCCTCATGGTTTTACATATCGCACATGCCTCCTGCTCCTGGGGAAGCAAGTCAGCTTCCCGACTGCACTAAAAGCTTGCCCTTTCTAGTCAGGGGCAATCCGGAATAAAGCAGAAGGATCAAGCTGTCCAGTCACAAAACTGGAAGGTCACTGGTTTCCAAGCAGAGAAATAACTTATTGCTGAAGAAACTTCACTGGAAACAAAACACCTATTAGGGGTCTTAAATAGCACAAAGTCTCTTGAAGCAGCTGTAAGGAAGAAAACTGGCATCTGATCAAAGGAATGTGTCTCCCAAAGTTCATAAGGAAGCAGGTGTCTTCCATTCGAGGGAGCCTGCAGTATGAATGCGAGATGAAATTAATTCTTGCTTCAGTTTACCATTTAGTTTTGTAAATTTTTAATAGGACAGCCTGTGTGCTGAGCATGCCCTTGTGTCTGTTTATTTCTCTCACCAGCATACATCCATGGCAGAACTAGGATTCTAGAAGACGCAACTGGGAGGACTGAGCACAAGACAAGGAGCCAGAAATTCTACAGTTCAGATGCTGACTCCAGAGCTACCTTGCTGTGTAGTTGTGGGCAAGCCACTCAACATCTCTGGCCCTCACTCCAAGATAGGGATGTTCACCCACTTCACAGGTCAGTTAGTAGTGAAGCTGTGTCATATTTTAAAGATGTGAAGTGTTATTCACTACCATCCAGGCTAAAGTCTAGAGAGAAGCGTTTGAATTAATCAGGAAGGACTGATTTTTTTTAAACTAACAGAAGATTTTCTTGGCTTTTTCTTAATCATGACTACTGTAAACAGAAGCCTCTACCACTCAGGTGTCTAGTAGAGCCATAGGAAAGGCCAAATTTTTAGATACAGCGATACAAATTAAAAAATACCCCAAAAACAAATGCTAAAATAGCCCATCAAAGCAGCAGGCAACCTGATCAAAACATGGACATTGATTCTAGACTCCTTTCACTACACCAGAGCAGAGCGTCACCCATTCCAACCAGGTGATTAGAGTACCACGATGTTACAGTCTATAACACTTGTAACCAGAGTTACTGACATCCAAGCAGAACAAAACCTGTTGGGGATAGAAACAAGCCAAACTGCATATTTTTAAGCTAACAACTCAAATTAAAGTGAAACCTGAAAACACATGTATTCGAACCAAAGCATGAACTAGTGGTGTGAAAAAATAGTTTGTTGCCTGAACTCTTGCTCTCCCATTGGCCAGCTGTGCATCTGCCCTCCAGCTGTGAAGAAGACTGTGGAGTTAGACTTTCCGCTCTGCAGAGCGCTCCTGGGTCTGGGATTCGAGTGGAAGCCCGTCCGCTTTGAGAAACTTACCCAGGGTCTGCAGTATAATGCTCTCTAGAATGACCAGGTCTTGGGCTTGCTGCAGGTAAGCCTGGGGTTGAGAGGACAGGCAGGTTACTCACGATGAGCCACTCTGTATAAAGCCTGCACATTTCTAACTCTCTCTCAGGGAGGCCACAAAAATAAATTAATAAAAAAAAATCAAGGGGGAATCTTTATCCCACTCAGTACTAGAGGGAACTGGCACAGATTCCCCCCCCAAAAGAGAGAAAGCCAAGTGCTGGATGGGTACACTCCTTTGCTAGTGTTCATTTCACATGGGTTGCTGTGGCTGGAACTACGTGCTTTAGTCTTTGTCTCTCCATAAGAGTTTTACACATGAAGGGACATGTCAATGTGAGAAGCGTAGGTTAAAATTTAACCTTTTCATCATTTTCTACAAGCTTTGGCTCCTGGATAAAGCTTCTCCCTTTCAGCAGGGTTGGACACTCAGTTCCAGTTATGAAGGGCTGTCATGAGAGATGGGGAAATGGAAATATTTTTAACAATCTCATCATTAGACAGGAATGAACCATACACACTATTTTCTGCTTTGTTACAAGTGCTATTTAACCCTGACAGACATGTTCACTCCCTGCCCAGAAGCCTCTAATGCAGACACGACTACATGGCACATCGGATTCTTTTGTTGACATCCATGTAATAGAGGGAAACATGAGAGACCATAGAGCAGATGAGACAAGTCATCTACTCTTTAGAAGCCTGATGAGACGCTTTCCCACAAGTTATTTCTATTACCAGGATTCTACATGTCAGGATGCAGTACTCTGTGAGTATGTTCTCATTCCTCTCTCTCAAGCATGGAAATCATTCTGCTGGAGTCTGACCACTTACCTCGCTCCTAGTGTCTGGAGGGGTGTCCAGAGGATGCAGGCATGCGTGTGCTACCTTGATTACATGCTCCAGCTTACGAGGCTGTTCCTCCACCTTGGCTGCCAAGAACAGAGCTGCTGGTGCCACAGACTTCATTGGGGGGAGGGGGAGGGGAGGGAAAAAAACATAAAAATTGTCTCCTGCTTCAAATATTCACACGCCTGTAGTGTCAGTGTCCAGACAGGCTCTGCTGCTATGAACCTCTCTGAGCAACCTTAGAGCTATGAAACAGTTGTATTTACTGATTTCCTCCAGGCGTCAAATCTATGGTGTAAATATGGATTTTAGGAGCTACAAGAAAAGTATTCCCTTTTAAATGCCTGTAGTAGGAAAACACTGTGTTTTGTTTTAAAGTCAGTAAAAGTGCAGGAAGTCAACTTCTAAAACTAACTAAAGAAACATTCATAGAACAAGAAAAATCTTTTAAGGATCCAAAGAATGCCAGCTGTGACAAAGTCATAATTACTGGCAATTACATTACATCTTTTGCCCAAAGATATCAAAGTACCTAATCAGTCCAAGCTCACAATCTCCCCTCCCAGGAGGTAGTCCAGTATTACTTCTATTTTAGAGATACGTAAATGGAAGTACAAAGAAAAGATGCTCTTAAGGTCACACAGCAAAGAGAACCCAGATCTCTTCACTCCCCCCGTTGTGCCTGAGCCACAGCTTGCCCAATTTAGGGGCAGGGAAATGTTGATAACGAACAGCTGTCACAGGAGGCTGTCCCCGGTTTTCAGACAAAAGGCAACTGCCCAACCAATACTTACGTTGCGGTGAAACTGGGTGAAGGACTGAACCATGTAGAACCGGTGCACATACACGATAGCTGTATTGATGGTCAGCTGAGAGCTGACGGCGTGGAGTTAAGAAAAATCAGTCTTGAAATTCTGCACGTCCGTCCCCCTCTTTCTGGGGAGCGGAGCACTTTGGCGGGCAAGGCGCTGGTGGCAGGCAGCGGTGGGCAACGTGCAGCGCAACGGGGATCTGCGTGTGGCCCCGGAGACGCTTTCTTTACAGATGCCCCCCCCCCCCGCAGAGGTGGGGGCTGGTTTCCATCCGCGGAGGTTTTTGTTCTCTACGGGGGCTACTGAAGGGACGCGCAGGTGAAGCCAGGGGCACGTGCAGCGAGGGGCAGAGCCGGGCGGTCCCTGCTACGGTTCCACCGCCCCGGGAACGCAAGTGCAGCTGGCGGCGGCGGCAGCACCCCCCCCCCCCCGGGAGAGCGGCCCGCGCGCGCAGCGCACTCGCCGGCCCCCCCGCCGATGCCAGGCGTCCCGCGGGAGGCGCGGTGGGGAGGGGAGGGGTCACTGAGCCGCGGGCGGCCCGGCTGGGGGAGGGGCCGCCCGGCAGGCGGCGGGAGGGGGCGCGTTTCCGCTGCCCCGGGCCCGCTACTCGAGCCCCAGGCTGCGCGGCCTACCCGGCGCGGATACACGTTGAGGCGCTGGCCCATGTCCTGCAGCAGGTTGGCCGCCTGCTGCCGGTACGAGAGCTCCTTGTCCGGGTCGAGCCCGGCGCGCCGGGAGGGGCTGCGCTCCAGCTGCTCGCGGCTGAAGTACCAGCGCTTCCCCGCGCCGCCGCCGCCGCCGGCCCCTCCGCTCACTGAGGCCTCCATGGCGATCCGCGGGGCGCGCGCACGCCCCCCCCACCGGGCGCGCGCGCGCGCGCACGCACGCACGCACGACGTCTCGCGCGCGCATGCGCCCCGCGGCGCGAGCGGGCGGCGGGGCAAGCAGGGGCCGCATTGCGCATGCGGCCGGCGCGTCCCACGTTCAGGAGTACGAGCCGAGTCCAGCTTGTGCGCAGGTTGCGGCTAGGCCGCTGAGTGGGACTGCACTGCGCATGCGTGAGACCTGGGGGGGGCGCCTAGGGAACAGAAGTGGGCATGCGCGGAAGCAGGACCCTGGGGAGGCGGGTCGCTGGGTGGGGAGTGGTGTTGTCTTCTAGCCAACCTGACCCAGCCCCCCCAGTGACCCTGCCCTTCATCCCACTCCCATGGCCCCCCCAGCCCTCAGTGACCCCACCCCCCATGACCCCACCTGGCATCCCACCCCCCATGACCCCAGCTGACACCCCAACCCCGTGACCCCCACTCCCATGACCCCACCTGGCATCCCACCCCCCCATGACCCCAGCTGACACCCCAACCCCGTGACCCCCACTCCCATGACCCCACCTGGCATCCCACCCCCCCATGACCCCAGCTGACACTCCAACCCTGTGACCCCACCCCCATAACCCCACCTGGCATCCCACCCCCCCAAGACCCCAGCTGACACTCCAACCCTGTGACCCCACCCCCATAACCCCACCTGGCATCCCACCCCCCCAAGACCCCAGCTGACACCCCAACCCTGTGACCCCACCCCCATAACCCCACCTGGCATCCCACCCCCCCATGACCCCAGCTGACACTCCAACCCTGTGACCCCCACCCCCATGACCCCACCTGGCATCCCACCCCCCCCCATGACCTCAGCTGACACCCCAACCCCCGTGACCCCACCTGGCATCCCACCCCCCATGACCCCAGCTGACACCCCAACCCTGTGACCCCACCCCCATAACCCCACCTGTCATCCCACCCCCCCATGACCCCAGCTGACACTCCAACCCTGTGACCCCCACCCCCATGACCCCACCTGGCATCCCACCCCCCCATGACCTCAGCTGACACCCCAACCCCGTGACCCCCACCCCCATGACTCCACCTGGCATCCCACCCCCATGACCTCAGCTGACACCCCAACCCCCCCATGACTCCACCTGGCATCCCACCCCCCATGACCCCAGCTGACACCCCAACCCCGTGACCCCCACTCCCATGACCCCACCTGGCATCCCACCCCCCCATGACCCCAGCTGACACCCCAACCCTGTGACCCCACCCCCACGACCCCACCTGGCATCCCACCCCCCCATGACCCCAGCACCTGTGACTCCAGACCACCCCATGCCAACACAACCCTGTGACCCCCACCCCCATGACCCCACCTGGCATCCCACCCCCCATGACCCCAGCTGACACCCCAACCCCGTGACCCCCACTCCCATGACCCCACCTGGCATCCCACCCCCCCATGACCCCAGCTGACACCCCAACCCTGTGACCCCACCCCCACGACCCCACCTGGCATCCCACCCCCCATGACCCCAGCACCTGTGACTCCAGACCACCCCATGCCAACACAACCCTGTGACCCCCATGACCCCACCTGGCATCCCACCCCCCCATGACCTCAGCTGACACCCCAACCCCGTAACCCCCACCCCCATTACTCCACCTGGCATCCCACCCCCCATGACCCCAGCTGACACCCCAACCCTGTGACCCCCACCCCCATGACCCCACCTGGTACCCCCCCCCGACTGTACCTGAGCCCTCAGCCCCCTGCACCTGTGACTCCAGACCACCCCATGCCAACACAACCATTTTTAGCCCAGCCTCCCACCAGCCCTGAGCCCAGTCTCCACCCCCTGCTCATGTATAATTGGCTGGTTCTGCCCTCAGGGCAGAGCTGCCCCTCCTCAGCGCATGGCAGTGCTCAGAGAAGCAAACAGGAAAAGAGGGGTCCTAAGGAACGGGGCTGAAAAGAATGTAGCACCCTACTCCTGGGGTCCCTCGGCTGGGACGTGAGTCAGAGATTCAGAGAGATGCAATGAGGATGATTCACAGATTAAAAGGACTGGGACTTAGTGAAGAAAGTGAAGTGAAAGAAAGTGAAAAAAGAAGAGACATATGTGACTGAGATTTTTAAAGTAAACATTGGAGAAGGAACTTGGGCATGGCGCCGGCTCTTATTGCAGGGGAAAGGTGACAACCAAGGGCATTTAAGTCTGATGAGACATTGCATTCTACAAAGCACAAATAGCGTAGCTCACTGCTACAGTATATAACTGGGGGCAAAAGCTTAGGACAGGGGTGTCCAAACTTTTTTCAAAGAGGGCCAGATTTGATGAAGTGAACATGCGTGAGGGCTGACCATTTTGCCTGACATTCTTTGAACCATTAAAATTAAACGCAAATTAACTATTTTATGCAAAGTTTATTGCAAACGGCATACTTTTCATTTTGTCACGTGGATGACAAATCTAAACAGGTGTTAAATCACTCTGCCTTTCATATCTGAAGGCCAGATACAAAAATCCAGGAAGCTGAAATATATGTCAGGAACATTGTAAAGTACATTACATATTATTGGTAATAAAGGTTGTCTGTCAACTTTTAAGTTAAAAAAATATGAACAGGAACATAACGCCAAGAATACATGTTGTGTCCAAATATATTTATAACTGATTTAGACCAACTGACATTAACTGAGATTTTACAATGTATTCATCTCAATACATATGGATTCGTTGGGGGCCATAAAAGATAGATATTGCCAAATTACCTGTGGGGCCGTATTAAACCGGAACACGGGCCGCAACTGGCCCGCGGGCCGGACTTTGGACATGCCTGGCTTAGGAGATTGAGCTAAAAGGAGCACCCATTTATAGGGCCAATGAGAGCCACAAGAGTAAAATTTGCATTTTACAAGGGACAGAAATGCCCCAATGATGGGGATGAAACCTCCACTCGGTGATGGGGAAGTAGAGCACTTTCTTCTTAGGGGAAGGTTTTTCTACAACTGCTCACTTCAGAGTTTCTTGCCCTTCTGCCTCCAGAACTGGCCCCTGTTGGAAAGAGGATGTTTCCCTGCTCAGCCAGGGCATTCCTATGTTATCTGGGTTGGTTTACAACAGATGGCCAACACAAAATAACAGAGGACAAGGAAGACCGCTGGGAAAGTTGAATTCTTCCTACTAAATGTTTGCATGCTGGTTGTGCCCCCAAAACTCGAGGAGGGGGGCAGGGCCCCCACTGTACTGTGTACTGTATGCATATAGAAATGAGGTAATCTGTCTGCTGGAGTCCTTTCTAGACACCAAACATCTGCAAGTGCCTGAGCAATTCCTCAGATAGCAGGATGCCAGACACTTTGGCCTACACCCACCCAGCACCCCCACAACATCAAAATAGACTCCCCTGGAGCAGGCTGGCAGCTCCAGAGAGGGAATTAATTTGTGACCAAGGACTCCAGACTCTTATTGCTAAAGATCTTCAGTGTTGCTGACTGACCCACCCCGTAGAGATAATCTGTCCTGTGCAGGATGAAGGACAAAGTGACCCTGCTGACATCCACACAGCCTAGAGAACTCCGTCTGCTACAAGGTCCTTGAGAATCTCATGAGACAGCATTTTCAAAGAACTGAACGGACACCAGTTTATTTACTTGAACGTGAGATCAGCCAGACTGGGTCAGAACAAAGGTCCATCCAGCCCAGTATCCTGTCTTCCAACAGTGACCAATGCCAAGTGCCCCACAGGGAATGAACAGAACAGGGAATCATGAAGCGACCATCCTCTGTCACTCATTCCCAGTTTCTGACAAACAGAGTCTAGGGACGCCATCCCTGCCCATACTGGCTAATAACATTGATGGGCTTGTCCTCCATCAATGTATCTAGTTCTCTTTTGAACCCTGTTAAAGTCCTGGTCTTCACAACATCCTCCGGCAAGGAGTTCCACAGGTGGGCTGTGCATTGTGTGAAGAAATACTTCCTTCTATTTTAAACCTGCTACTAGTAATTTCATTTGGTTCTTGTGTTATAGGAACAAGTAAATAACTTTTCCTTATTTTACTTGGAGCCCCCAGAGAGCAGACCGATTGGAATGACTCCTAGTCCCTACCTATCTGCACTGGATTAAAAGCAATGTGTGGGTAGGTGCCTGGAGTGCTGATATGATCGAGGTGCCAGGATTTTCCCGTTATACGAACAGCAGGTGAGCAGAGCTCCCTGAGCTGGAGTGGAGAGGGTTTTTGAGGGTCCAACCCTCCTCCTTTTGCTGAAGTTTGGTCTCAGGTACCCCAGATTTAATACAACACAAACCCAAGCCAGAAGACAAGCTGTCGTCGTGACCACCTCCCATTACAGCCTCACAAACCCACATTCCAACTGGGTGGGAGGAGAGTCACCAACCAGGCTGCTGGGGCATCTCTATGGCAACGGAATCAACAGTTGCTTCACGGCAAAGCACCAGGGGCTGGAGGGAGCCAGAAAGCGCCTTCCTCGACTGACCCGGGCGGACGCAGGCAGCGTAGGAAATGGCTTTCTTTGGATTAACCTACCTGGGGTACCAGGAGCCCTTTCGGGAGAAAAAGCTGGCATTAAAAACACCTGATGCAGCAGGTAAGAAGAGAGCCCAGATGCTATGGTGATGGGTGCATTAGAAACAGACCCGACTTGTCGCTGGTTGGTGGGCCAAGCACCCTGGAGAGCAGACTGGGGCTCTTCGTAGGGCAACAATTACAAGGCTTTTCCTTGGGTGATGTTAAAAAACTCTGACCCTCCCCCAGTCTCCTGGTGGGACAGCCCAGTGGAGTGGAAGGGGACAGGCATGTGTTAGTTAATAAAAGCCCTTTGCCAGTCGCCCCAGGGTGGTAGTGGTTTAAACCTGGAGCGGAGCCCCACTAACCCAAATCACTGTAGCATTCCAGCAGTCCCGCTACCTCCCAGTCTCTCTGCATCCGAGGCTCATGGGTGGAGGTCAGAGGGTCTCTTCCAGCCTCCTTAAGTTACCTCTGGCCTCATGTTCCAAGCACCATCCTGCCAGATGAGGATTGGACAGGTGTCTCTGCAGGAGTCACTGTTTGTAGCTGGCTACTTGAGCCTGCAGAAGGGT